>NC_092380.1:73248716-74511216 GCF_030028105.1 Mobula birostris | reverse complement strand
GCCAGGATAATCAAGGACACGACCCACCCAGCCAACACACTTTTTGTCCCTCTTCCCTCTGGGAGAAGGCTCAGGATCTTGAAGACTCGTACGGCCAGATTTGGGAACAGCTCCTTTCCAACTGTGATAAGACTGCTGAACGGATCCTGACCCGGATCTGGGCCGTACACTCCAAATATCCGGGCCTGCCTCTCGGTTTTTTTGCACTACCTTTCTTTCCCTTTTCTATTTTCTATTTATGATTTATAATTTAAATTTTTAATATTTACTATCGATTTGTACTCCAGGGAGCGGGAAGCACAGAATCAAGTATCGCTGTGATGATTGTACGTTCTAGTATCAATTGCTTGGCAACAATAAAGTATAAAGTATTTCAGAGGATCTGTCCTGGGCCCAGCCCGCAAGTGCAATTATGAAGAAAGCGCTGCAGCGCCTCTGCTTCCTTAGGAGTTTGTGGAGATTCCGCACGGCATCTATAACTGTGACTAACTTCTATAGATGTGTAGTGGAGAGTATATTGATTGGATGCATCACAGCCAGGAGTGGAAACACCAATGCCCTTGAATGGAAAATCTTACAAGAAGTATTGGATACGGCCCAGTCTATCACGTGTAAGCTCCCCCCGCCCCCCATTGAGCACATTTGCATGGAGCATTGTTGTAGGAAAGCAACATCCATCATCAGGGACCCCCACCACCCAGGCCATTCATGCCGTCTTCTCGCTGCTGCCACCAGGAAGAAGGTACAGGAGCCTGAAGACTCACACCTCCAGGTTCGGGAACAGTTGTTACCCTTCAACCATCAGGCTCTTGAACCAGAGAGGATAAACTCACTCATCTTCACTCACTCCAACACTGAACTGTTCCCACTACCTGTGGACACACTTTCAAGGACTCTTCATCTCATGTTCTCGATATTTATTGTTTATTTATTATTATTTCTTTCTTTTTGTATTGCCACTGTTGTTTTCTGTACTCTGCTTGAATGCCCAAGCTGGGCAGCCTTTCATTGATTCTGTTATTCTATAGATTTATTGAGTATGCCCACAAGAAAATGAAACTCAATGTTGCATATGGTGACGAGAGTTAAAAAATACACGTGGACTAAGATGTTAGCTGTCCTGTGCCATCACCAGTGGGATCATCAGTTGATCTGCCACCTGTCTTCAGGAGTTTCGGCCAGCTAATGATCAAGACTCCCTCGAGGTGGTAGGCCAGCAGTGCTAAAGCACCACCTCCCACTGGTGAGCTTAAAAACTTGGCATCTGCCTCTATCAGAGTTGTTGGTCACTTCCATCCAACAGATAGTCTGCTCTTCAGGTGTCTATGCAACTACTGAAGAGTTTGCAAGATATGTATACACTGTCTGACTATCTGCCCCTCTGGACATACTTGGTCCACACCCATGCTGACCCTGCTGGTTGACATGATCTCTATTCTAGTGAAGCCAAGGTCACGCAGCCACTTCTGGAAAGTGAACGCAATAAACCCACGGCAGCCTACTTTGAATGGATAGCATGAGACCTTCCACCCTCTGTCTCTGCACTCTGATCTTAATTCTGCATACTTGGTTAACTTGCGCTCATGGGCTTCATCGATGTCGTCTTCCCAGGGGACTGTGAGTTCACCAATAACCACTCCTCTACTGGTGTCAGACCATACGATTATATCTGGACGCAATGTGGTGAAAGCTATTTGCTCCGGGAAACTGCCTTTCCTGTCCAGGTCGGCTTTGACACACCAATCGTTGGCTGAAGAAAGTATGCTTGATCGTGAGCCTGCACTGTGCACCCTTGACTTGGAGCCTTCTTTCACAAATGATATGCGATGTTCTGTGCAGCATGGGGCATGATATAAGTTGTGCTGCAGTACTCTCTGCTCAACCGCTTCTGTTACAACTTTGAGAACGTTGTTATGTCTCCAAGTGTACATGCCGCTGGAAAGATTGACTCTGCGTGCACTCAAAATATGTTGAAGTGTTCCTCTCTCGCCACAAGCAGCACACCTGTCCAGCTTATCTTCATACCAGGTGCTGAGGTTGGCAGGTGTTGGGAGCAGATCGTACGCTGCTCTGCATAGAAAAGAAATGTGGAGTGGTTCCATCTGCCACAGAACATTCCAAGATAGATGTCATTGTTCAACACTTACCCACCAGGTCCAAGCCCCTTGTTTGGCCAGGCCAGATGTTTTAGCTAACCTCTTCTCCTCTTCTACCTCTCAGATTTCATTATATGTACTTTGATCTTTGAAATTTGCAATGAGAGGTTCCCACTTGCTTCAAAAGAGCAACAATCACACCAGTGCCAAAGAAATGCAGGGTGAGCAGACTCCATGAGTGTTGCCCAATTGTACTCACATCTACCGTGACAAAGTGCATTGAGAGGATGGTCATGGCCAGAATTATCATCTGCTTCAGCGAGGCCCTGAGCCCGTTTCAGTTTGCCTGCTGCCACAATAGGTCTACAGTGGATACAATCTCCCAGGCTCTCAACTTAGCCTTGGACAACCTGGACAAGAGCAATACCTAGCAACACGCACAAAATGCTGGAGGAACTCAGCAGACCAGGCAGCATCCATCAGTTGATGTTTTGGTCTGAGACCCTTCATCAGGACTGGAATGGAAGGGGAGAGGTCAGAATTAGAAGGTGAGGGGAGGGGAGGAAGAAGTACAAGGTGTCAGATGATAGCTGAAACCAGGAGAGGGGGTGGGGATAAGTAAAGAGCTGGGAAGTTGATTGGTGAAAAAGATAAAGGGCTGGAGAAGCGGGTATATGATAGGAAAGGACAGATGACCATGGAAGAAAGGGAAGGGAAAGAAGCACCAGAGAGATGTGATGGACTGGTAAGGAGGTAAGGTGAGAGAGAAGCAGGAATGTGGAATAGCAATCACCGGAAGTTAGAGAAATCGAATTTCATGCCATCAGAGCAATACCTATGTCAGGCTGCTGTTTATTGATTACAGCTCAGCGTTCAACATTAACATCCTCTTAATACAAATCAACAAGCTTCAAAACGTGGGTCTCTGTACCTTCTTCTGCAGCTGGATCCTTGACTTCCTTATCTGGAGACCACAGTCAATGCAGAGTGGAAATAACATCTCCTCCTTACTGACAGTCGACACCCGCACACCTCGAACATCTGTGCTTAGGTCACTGCTCTACTCTCTCTATACTCATGACTGAGTGGCTAGGTACAGATCAAACGGATTCCATAAATTTGCTGATGCCACAACTGTTGTTGGCAGAACCTCAGAGGGTGATGAG
The DNA here is from genome assembly GCF_030028105.1 of Mobula birostris. Classification (NCBI taxonomy): domain Eukaryota; kingdom Metazoa; phylum Chordata; class Chondrichthyes; order Myliobatiformes; family Myliobatidae; genus Mobula; species Mobula birostris. The sequence continues at coordinate 74,507,954 of NC_092380.1, read as the reverse complement.
GAGGCATACAGGAGTGAGATAGATCAGCTTGTTGAGTGGTGTCACAACCACAACCTTGCACTCAATGTCAATAAAACGAAGGAACTGATTGTGGACTTCAGCAAAGGGAAGTCAAGGGAACATACACCAATCCTCATCGAGGGATCAGTAATAGAAAGAATCAACAGTTTCAAGTTCCTGGGTGTCAACATCTCTGAAGATCCATTCTGGGCCCAATATATTGATGAAATTATGAAGAGGGCACAAGAGCAGCCATATTTCATTAAGAGTTTGAGGAAATTTGGTATGTCACCAAAGAGTCAAGCAAATTTTTACAGACGTGCAATGGAGAACATTCTAACTAGCTTTTGCTGTCTGGTATGGAGGGGCCACTGCACTGGATTTGAAAAAGCTGCAGAGGTTTGAAAACTCAGCCAGCTCCATCATGGGCACCAGCCTGTCCAACATTGAGCACATACTGAAATTGCAATGCCTCTTAAATGCAGCGTCCATCACTTAGGACCCCCATCGCTGAGGATATGCTCTCCCCTTATTACTACCATCAAAGAGGAGGCAGTCACACACTCAACATTTTTGGAACAGCTTCTTCCTGTCCACTACCTGATTCCTGAATAGACTATGAACCAACCCATGAACACTACCTCACTATTTAATGTATTGTACTGTACTGCTGCTGCAATACAACAAATTTCATGATGTACGTCAGTGATATTAAACCCGATTCTGAGTCAGATTCTAATTCTGAACTTGAACTGCAGGCATACTGTTTTGTTGTAGCCTTAACTGGCTAATTCTGAACTCTCTTGAACTTGGAATGGAGATATAATGCTTATAACTGCAGTTATACCAATTTACATTATTAATCTGCTTACTTACTTTAATCACCTTCATTTAAGCTTGACCTGGTCTTTGGCAGATAACTTAACCAAATTCTGTCTGTGTCTGATAATCTGCATATTAATTGATGGGTTTGCTTCATCAGCAATTGTCACCTGAAGTTGCGGGAGACACGAGGAAATCTGCAGATACTGGAAATTCAAGCAACACACACAAAAATGCTGCTGGAATGCAGCAGGCCAGGCAGCATCTATAGGAACAGGTACAGTCGACGTTTCGGGCCGGAACCCTTCGTCAGGACTAACTGAAAGAAGATTTGAAAGTAAGAGGGGGAGAGGGAGATCCGAAATGATAGGACAAGACAGGAGGGGAGGGGTGGAATTAAAATGTGTGGCCACTGGGAGATCCTGCTTTCTCTGGTGGACAGAGCGTAGGTGTTCAGCGAAACAGTCTCCCAGCCTGCATCGGGTCTCGCCAAGGCTGGGAGACCATTTCGCTGAACACCTATGCTCTGTCCGCCAGAGAAAGCAGGATCTCCCAGTGGCCACACATTTTAATTCCACGTCCCATTTCCATTCTGATATGTCTATCCACGGCCTCCTCTACTGTCAAGATGAAGCCACACTCAGGTTGGAGGAACAACACCTTGTATTCTGTCTGGGTAGCCTCCAACCTGATGGCATGAATATTGACTTTTCTAACTTCCGTTAATGCCCCACCTCCCCTTCGCGCCCCATCCTTTATTTATTTAATATATTATTTCCCCCCCTTTCTCTCTTTCTCCCTCTGTCCCTCTCACTGTAACTCCTTGCCTGCTCTCCACCCTCCAGGCTCCCCTCCCCCCCCTCTCTCTCTCCAGGCTTCCCGTCCCATGATCCTCTCCCTTCTCCAGTCTATCCCAATCGACTTTCCAGCTCTTAGATCCACCCCTCCTCTCCTGTCTTCTCCTATCATTTCGGATCTCCCCCTCCCCCTCCCCCTCCTACTTTCAAATCTCTTACTAACTCTTCCTTCAGTTAGTCCTGACGAAGGGTCTCGGCCTGAGTTGTGGACTGTACCTCTTCCTAGAGATGCTGCCTGGCCTGCTGCGTCCACCAGCATTTTTTGTGTGTGAAGTTGCAGGAGTCTGACTTGAATCAATATAAAATCCCAGTTTAATGATCTGATGTATTTGTAAAGGTGAAAGAGAAAAGAAAAGGAGAATAATCGGCCATTGTTCTTAAATTCACACACACAAAATAATGCAGATTATTCCATTTTCTTTTGAGATTGTGGGAGCCATGCATCTGTTCTTCATCTGTATTGTATTCTGTGTTATGCGTTTGTTATGGTAGCTGGTCATGTGGGTGGGTGTGTGGTAAAAGTGAAGGAATAAGTTACATGCTCATGCTTTATTCTGGTTAGTTTTAGAGCTGGGACTGCTGGGTGTCATATCTTTTGTTGAATATTTAATTCCGCTTAACTTCGCTTAATTATATTTGCCTTCGCTTAATTCTACTTAACTTCAATTAAGCCCGCTTAAGTATGTTCAATATTAATAATTTTAGTTTCATCACTTCAAGGTTGTTTTACCAGTTGCTAAAAAAGGAGTGAATGCTTTTCTTTGACTTTTTGGAACATTGGATTGATCAGAAGGCACATCATACGAGATAATTATCCATGCAGTCAGCAGCAGCAGCATTGGTTTGTTCAAGTTGCCGCCACAGGTATTGTTCAGGGTTACCCTGATTGCTCCCTTTGGAACTCAATACGTGACAAGTCCGGAACTATTTTTTGGAATTACTTTATAGATTGATTCAATTGTATGCACATGGTTAACAAAATATGCATGAATAGTAGGAAGTGTCAAAGATACACGACGTTGTCATTAGTTATGGAAGACAAACAGAAGCTCTGAAAATGAATTCAAAATGACTGTAAAACAATTGTTTAAATATTCCATGGAAACATAATTGACAGGAATATACTGTGAGTAAATAGAAGTAGCAACCAGAAGGCTCTTGAACCAAAGCGAATAACTTCACTCGCCCCAAGACTGAACTGATCCCACAATCTATCGATTCACTCTTTAGGACTTTTCAGTTGATGTTTTCCATATTTTTTCCTTATTTATTATTATTATCATTCTCTTTGTATTCACACAGTTTGTTGTCCTTTGCTCATTGGTTGGTTATCTGTGCCGCTTTACAGTGATTCTATTGTGCTTCTTTGATAGGGCTATGAAAATGAGCATGGTTACAGTGCCAGGTTACTGCATTTCTCCTTCACTCGGTCAAAAAGAGGGCTTGAATAGCTCTATGATGGGTAGGTTCTCCTTCAGATGGTTCATAATCCTGACTTGGATGGCACCATTCCTTTACTGCTGCTGCAGCTAAAGACTGGAACTCCCTATCCACTGGTACTGTGAGAGTGCAGTCATTAGCTCATCATCTTCTGAAGGGCAAGTTGTAAAGTAAAGGCATCCGTTAGTCTTGCGAGACCATGGATCTGCGCCTGGAAAGTCTTCACTCTATGGAAGACCAGCAGTTGCCCATGCTGCAAATCTCCCCTCTCCACGACACCAATGTTGTCCAAGGGAAAGGCATTAGGACCCATACAGCTTGGCACCAGTGTCGTGGCAGAGCAATGTGTGATTAAGTGCCTTGCTCAAGGACACAACACATTCCCTCGGATGGGGCTCGAACTCACGACCCTTAGGTCGCTAGTCCAATGCCTTAACCACTTGGCCACATGGCCACAAGTTGAGATGTCATTATTAACTGGCTTTGCCAGTGCTATCAGTGTTCTGAAAATAAATAAAAGCAGCAAATATTTAGCATAAATCTGTGTTTGTTCCAGGATTAACCTTTTTCAGTTAGTACCTTCTTCAGTCAAGAACCATTGATCATTCCTCTTTGACTGCCTAACCATTGTTGAGCAATACTCCTTGTATTTGTTGTTTTTTTAACCTTTTACAACACAAAGAAGCATGGGAGGCTGAAATGAATCACTTGGAGCACATAATATGAGATGCACTCTCAATTCAATTATCTGATGCATATCAAATTGAAAGGCCAGAGGGAATAATTGGTTGCTGCCTTTGCTTTTTGTGATTTTTCAGTTAATTTAAAAAAATATTCTGTACAGCTTTTGGTTTAGATCAGTCACATTAGATCTGGCCTGGAACACACTTGGAGCTATATATTCCTCCATCTATCTTATTAGCTTATGAATACAATGCCTATAAAAATTTTTATCCTACCTTCTTGGAGGTTTTCATGTTTTATGACATTGAATCAAAACGGATTTAATTTGGCTTTTTTGACACTGATCAGCAGAAAAGACTCTGTTGTGTCAAAGTGAAAATGAATTTCTACAAATTGGTTGAAATTTATTAGATTAGATCAGATTAGATTATGAGGACATGCAGTCCTCTTTTATTGTCATTTAGTAATGCATGCATTAAGAAATGATGCAATGTTTTTCCAGAATGATATCACAGAAAACAATGACAAACCAAGACTGAAAAACTGACAAAAACCACATAATTATAACATATAGTACAATAGTGCGAAGCAATACCGTAATTTGATAAGAACAGACCATGGGCACGGTAAGAAGTCTCTCGAAAGTCCCATCATCTCACGCAGACGGTGAACCTCCAGCGCCGCAAACTTGCTGATGCAGCATCCCGGAAGCATCCAACCACAGTCCAACTCCGAGTCCGTCTGAAAACTCCGAGCCTCCGACTAGCTCTCCGACACCGATGCAACGAGCACCATCTCTGCCGAGTGCTTCGACCCCGGCCCTGGCAATAGGCAAGGCCGAGGATTTGGGGCCTTCTCTCTGGAGATTCTCGATCATACAGTAGCAGCGGCAGCGAGGCAGGCATTTCAGAAGTTCCTCCAGATATTCCTCCATGCTTCTTCACGTCTGTCTCTATCAAATCAGGATTGTGCATGGCATCCTACTTCACAAATACGATATTATTACAATTATTAATTACAAAATAGTTGATTGTATAACTACTCAGCCCTTCAAGTCAGTATTCAGTAGATGCACCTTTGGCAGCAATTACAGCCTTGAGTCTGTGTGGATAGGTCTCTATCAGCTTTACACATCTGGACACAGCAATTTTTTCCCATTCCTCTTTATAAAACTGCTCAAGCTCTGTCAGATTGCATGGGGTTTGTGAGCGAACAGCCCTTTTCAAGTCTAGCCACAAATTCTCAGTTGGATTGAGGTCTGGACTCTGACATTAACTTTGTTGTTTTTATAACCATATAACAATTACAGCACGGAAACAGGCCATCTCGGCCCTTCTAGTCCGCGCCGAACACTTACCCTATCCTATTCCCACCGACCTGCACTCAGCCCATAACCCTCCATTCCTTTCCTGTCCATATATCTATCCAATTTAACTTTGAAGGACAACATAGAACCTGCCTCAACCACTTCTGCTGGAAGCTCATTCCACACAGCTACCACTCTCTGAGTAAAGAAGTTCCCCCTCATGTCACCCCTAAAATTTGTCCTCTAATTCTCAACCCATGCCCTCTTGTTTGAATCTTCCCCACTCTCAATGGAAAAAGTCTAACCACGTCAACTCTATCAATCCCCATCATAATTTTAAACACCTCTATCAAGTCTCCCCTCAACCTTCTATGCTCCAAAGAATAAAGACCTAACTTGTTCAACCTTTCTCTGTAACTTAGGAGATGAAACCCAGGCAACATTTTAGTAAACCTCCTCTGTACTCTCTCAATTTTATTGACATCCTTCCTATAATTTGGTGACCAGAACTGTGCACAGTACTCCAGATTTGACCTTACCAATGCCTTATACAAATTCAACATTACATCCCAACTCCTATACTCAATGCTCTGATTAATCAAGACCAGCAAACCAAAAGCTTTCTTCACCACCCTATCCAAATGAGATTCCATCTTCAGGGAACTATGCACCATTATTCCTAGATCCCTCTGTTCTACAGCCCTACCATTTACCATGTATGTCCTATTTTGATTAGTTCTACCAAAATGTAGCACCTCACATCTTTCAGCATTAAACTCCATCTGCCATCTTTCAGCCCACTCTTCTAACTGTCCTAAATCTCTCTGCAAGCTTTGAAAACCTACCTCATCATCCACAACACCACCTATCTTAGTATCATTTGCATACTTACTAATCCAATTTACCACCCCATCATCTAGATCATTAATATATATTACAAACAACATTGGACCCAGTACAGATCCTTGAGGCACACCACTACAGACCGTCCTCCAATCTGACACACAGTTATCCACCACAACCCTCTGGCGTCTCCCACCTAGCCACTGCTGAATTCATCTTCCTACTTCCATATTAATGCCTAACGATTGAACCTTCCTAACTAAGCTTCTGTGTGGAACCTTGTCAAAGGCCTTACTGAAGTCCATATAGACAACATCCACCACTTTACCCTTGTCAACTTTCTTAGTAACCTCATCAAAAAATTCCATAAGGTTTGTCAAACATGACCTTCCACACACAAATCCATGTTGACTGTTCCTAATCAGACCCTGTCTATCCAGAAAATTATATATACCATTCTAAGAATACTTTCCATCAATTTACCCATCACTGACGTCAAACTCACAGGCCGACAATTGCCAGGTTTACTCTTAGAAACCTTTTTAAACAATGGAATCACATGAACAATACACCAGTCCTCCGGCACCATTCCTGTTTCTAATGACATTTGAAATACTTCTGTCAGAGCCCCTGTTATTTCTACACTAACTTCCCTCAAAGTCCTAAGGAATATCTTGTCCGGACCCGGAGACCTATCCACTTTTATATTCCTTAAAAGTGTCAGTACTTGCTTTTCTTTAATTGTCATACTTTCCATAACTACCCTACTTGTTTCCTTTACCTTTTAAGCTTTTCTTGTGTAGCTTTGTCTTTATGGGTTGGGGTCATTGTCTTGCTGGAAAACAGATCTTCTCCCAAGTTGCAGTTCTATTGCAGACTGCATCAGGTTTTCCTCCAGGATGTCTCTGTTTTTGTTGCATTTAATTTCCATCCATTTTTCCTGTCACGGGAGATTACATTTATCTTTTTGGTAGCGATGTATGGGAGGAGCACCACCTCTGGTGGTGGGCTTGACGTACTCCGTGCTCATGCACCTTTGGCTCCCACGTGCCACCCAGCTCTCACCTGTGTCTCCAAGTAACTGTTTGCATGCGACAGTGGCCACATCCCAGTACACTGTTTCGACAGGCGGGCTAAACCAGGTGAGGGTAGTTGGGAACCTCCAACCCCGGTGAGATAAGGATATCCTTATCCCAACATGCAAAGTCAGTTCCCGTAAATTCGGCAGATGAGACCAACTGCAAGATGCAATGGCCAAGAAGGTGGTGCTCCCACACTTCATGGAGCGTGAAAGGCATGACAAGGCTCAGAAGGCATCATGGTAATCCACTACAGCCGAGGAAGTCTTTAGTCGTGATGATTTTTTTTGTACCATCGGACCAAGGTTTTTGAGGCCCAGGGAGTGGAACTGCCCTAGGCTTTTTCACTATAAAACTCCTTCCGCACAGGTTATGTCATCGTCAGAAACAACAGATAACCAACACCTGAGGCCAATGTCAAACAGGCTCCAGATGATGTAAGCGATGTGAGCAACATGCAAGAAATAGCACACCCCGACGCCTTCACCATCATTTTGGGGGATTTTTAACCAGGCCAGCCTGAAAAAGTCACTAAACAATTATCATCAAGAAATCACTTGTAGTACCAGAAGGAACAACACACTGGACCACTAAGATCAAGAGTGCTTACCACGCTATTCCACGGCCATACCTTGGAAAGTCTGATCCCCTGGCTGTACTTTGACTCCCTGAGTATAGGCACAGACTGAAGACTGCAGCACCAGTAGTGAGACCCAGGAAGATATGAACAAGGGAAGCACAGGAGCGCTTTGAATCGGTGGACTGGACAGTATTCAGGGATTCTTTATCAAATCTGGATGAGTATGCTGCAGTTGGTACCAACTTCATTAAAACCTGTGTGGATGAGTGTACGCCTATGAAAACTTTCTGTATATTCCCAAACCAAAAGCCATGGATGAACCAGGAGGTTCGTCATCTGCCAAGGGTTAAATCTGTGGCATTTAAGTCTGGCAACACAGGCTTGTACAAGAAAAAACAGGTACGACTTGCAGAGGGCTATTTCAGGAGCAAAGAAACAATCTGAGCAAGGTTGGAGGCGACATCGGATGCATGTCAACTGTGGCAGGGTTTGCAGGACATTACTTCTTACAAAGCGAAACCCAATGGCATGAATGGCAGCAATGCTTCACTACCAGCTGAGCTCAACGCCTTTTACACCCGCTTTGAAAGGGAGAAGGTAACTACAGCTATGAAGATCCCTGCTGCTCCCAGTGACCCTGTGATATCTGTCTCAGAAGCCAACGTCAGGCTGTCTTGCAGGAGGGTAAACCCTTGTAAGGCAGCAGGCCCCGATGGAGTACCAGGTAAGGCTCTGAAACCTTGTGACAACTAACTGGCGGGTGTATTCAAGGACATTCTCAACCTTTCATTGTGACAGTCAGAAGTTTTCACCCACTTCAAAAGGGCAACAATTGTACCAGTGCCCAAGAAGAGTAGTGTGAGCTGCCTTAATGACTATCGTCCAGTAGGACTCACATTTATGATAATTAAATACTTTGAGAGGTTGGTCATGGCCAGAATCAACTCCTGCCTCAGCAAGGACCTGGACTCACTGCAATTTGCCTAATGCCACAATAGGTCTACGACAGTGAGCATCTCAATGGCTCTTCACATCATTCTTTAGATCAAATACAAACACCTGTGTCAGAATGCTATTCAAAAAACAATAGCTCAGCATTTAACACAATCATTCCAACAGTCCTGATCGATGAGGTACGGAACCTGGGTCTTTGTACCTCCCTCTGCAATTAGACCCTCAACTTCCTAATCGGAAGACCACAATAATTCCTCCTCACTGAGGATCAACATTGACACACCTCAGGGATGTGTGCTTAGCCCACTGCTCTACTCTCTCTATATCCATAAATGTATGGCTAGGCATAGCTCAAGTGCCATCTAAAAATTTGCTGATCCAACTGTTACTGGCAGAACCTCAGATAGAGACAAGGGGGCGTTCCAGAACGAGATATATCAACTAGCTGAGTAGTGTTGCAGCAGCAACCTTACTCTCAATGTCAGTAAGACCAACGAGCTGACTGTGGACTTCAGAAGAGGTAGGTGAGGGAACACAAACTAATCCTCATAGAGGCATCAGAAGAGGAAAGAGTGAGCAATTTCAACTTCCAGGGTGTCAAGATCTCTGAGGATCTAACCTGGTCCCAACATATCACTGCAGGACAGCAGCTAGTTTGAGGAGATTTGGTTTGTCACCTAAGGCACTCAAAATCTTCTACAGATGTACAGTGGAGAGCATTCTGCCAGGCTGCATCGCTGTCTGGTATGGAGGGGTGTGGGTGCTACTGAACTGGATTGAAAGCTACAGAAAGTTGTAAAATTAGTTAGCTCCATCTTGGATACTAACTTCTGTAGTATCCAAGAGATCTTCAAGATGTAATGTCTCAGGAAGGCGGTGTTGATTATTAAGGACCCCTATCACCCAGGACATGCCCTCTTCTCATTGTTATCATCAAGAAGGAGATACAGAAGCCTGAAGGCACACACTCGGTGATTCAGGAACAGTTTCTTCCCTTCTGCCATCTGATTCCTAAATGGACATTGAACGCATGAACACTATCTCACTTTTATTATTTCTGTTTTTGCACTATTTTTAACTATTTAATACACACATACTTACTGTAATTGATTTACTTATCTTTTTCCTAAATTATCATGTATTGCATTGTACTGCTAATGCTCAGTTAACAAATTTCAGTACATATGTCGATGATATTAAGCTTGATCCTGATTCTGATCTGGCTGAGTGGTGCCATAACAACAACCGCCTACTCAATGTCAGCAAGACCGAGGAGCTGATTATTGACTTCAGGAGGAGGAAAGCAGAGGTCCATGAGCCAGTTGTCATCAGAAAATCAGAGGTGCAGAGAGTGAGCATCTTTAAATTCTTTGGTGTTATCATTTTGGAGGACCTGTCCTGCAGGTGTGATTATGAAGAAAGCACAGCAGAGCCTCCAGTTCATTAGGAGTTTGCAGAGATTCAGCAAGATATCTAAAACTTTGACAAATTTCTCTAGATGTGTGGTGGAGAGTATATTGACTGGCTGCATCACAGCCTGGTATGGAAACACCAATGTCCTTGAACAGAAACTCCCACAAAAGTAGTTATTACTGCCCAGTCCATCACAGGTAAAGCCATCCCCGTCATTGAGCATATGGACATGAAGCGTTGTTGCAGGAAAGCAGCATTCATCATCAGTGACCCCCACCACCCAGGACATGATCTCTGGTCAACAGCATCTATGAAAAAAATACAGTCAACGTTTCAGACCAAAACCCTTTGGCAGGACTGGAGGGAAACAAATGCTGAGGAGTAGATTTGAAATGTGGGGGGAGTGGAGAGAGAAGTGGAATCAAAATGGATGGCCACTGGGAGATCCTGTTTGTTCTGGCGGACAGAGCATAAATGCTTGGGGAAGTGGTCTCCCAGTCTACATCGGGTGTCATGGTGTGGCCTTTTGTTGCTGTGTTCATGCTCCTGATGTGGCCTTTTGTATATCGGTGAGACTTGACGTAGATTGGGAGACCACTTCGCCAAGCATCTGTGCTCCATCTACCAGAACATGCGGGATCTCCCAGTGGTCACCCATTTTAATTCCACCTCTCATTCCCATTCCGATCTGTCCATCCATGGCCTCCTCCAATGTTGGGATAAGGCCACCCTTAGCCTGGAGGAACAACATCTTATATTCCGTTTGGATAGCCTCCAACCTGATGGCATGAACATTGGTTTCTTAAACTTCCAATAATGCCTCCACCCCACCCTTCACCATTTCTCATCCCCTTGTCCCTCTCTCATGTTATCTCCTTGCCTGCCCATCACTTCCCTATGATGCTCCTCCACCCCTCCTTTTCTTTCTTCCATGGCCTTCTGTCTCTTTCACCAATCAACTTCCTAGCTCTCGGCTTCATCCCTCCCCCTCCAAGTTTCCCCTGTCACCTGGCATTTCTCCCTTCCCTCCCCTCACCTTTCAAAGCTACTACTCATTTTTTTTTTCCTCCAGTCCTACCAAAGGATTTCGGCCTGAAACGTCAGTTGTACTTTTTTCCATAGATGCTGCCTGACCTGTTGAGTTCCTCCAGAATTTTGTGTGTGTTGTTCAGATGTCCAGCATCTGCAGATTTTCTCTTCTCGCTGCTTCTCTCAGGACTCAGACCACTAGTTTCAGGAACGGTTATTACCACTCAACCATCAAGCTCTAGAGCCAAAGGAGATAACTTCACTTGCTCCATCATTGAAATGTTAGGGATCTGGAGCAACAGCTGGATGACCATCGTCTTGCATGGGAGAGTGAAGAGAACACTGATTGGAGTTACAGGGGAAGTAGTCGCCCCAAAGTTGCAGGAGGCAGGTAGCTGGGTGACTATCAGGAAAAGGAATGGGATAGTGAATTGGCAGTTAGCACAGAGTACCCCTGTGGCCATTCCCCTCAATAATGAGTATACTATTTTGGATACTGTTGTGGGGGTTGACCTTCCAGGGTAATGCCACGGAAACCAGTTTGCTGGCACTGAGCATGAGTCAGTGGTGCGGAAGGGGAAGAGGGAGAAGAGTGGAGCACTTGTGATAGGGGGCTCAATAGTCAGAGGAACAGACAGAAGATCCTGTGGACATGAGCCGGACACCCGGAGGGTACATTGCCTCCCAGATGCCAGGATCAGGGACGTCTCAGGTTGCATCCACAGCATTTTGGAGGGGGAAGGAGAGCAGTCAGATATCTTGGTGCATATTGGTATCACTGACATAGGAAGAAAAAACAAAGAGGTCCTGAAGAGAGAATTTAGAGAGCTAGGCAAAAAGCTGAGCAGTAGGACCCCCAGGGTAGTAATTTCTGGATTGCCATTTGTACCACACGCCAGTTAGGGTAGAAACAGGATGATTTGGCTGAGAAGCTGAGAAGCAGGGCTTCAGGTTTTTGGGATCATTGGGATCTCTTCTGGGGGAGAAGACAGATTGCACCTGAACCTGGGGGTGACCAATATTCTCACAGGCAGGGCTTAAGCTAAATTTGGTAGGGAGATGGGAACCTCAGTAAAGGAACTCAGGATAGGAGGATGGTAAAAAAGCAAAGATAGCATGCAGTCAGACTGTCAGGAAGGGCAGGCAGATGATAGGTCATAATTGCAGCCAGCATGGTGAGTATCAGTGCATTAGGGATGCAAATTCAAAAAGGGTAGCAAATACAGTACGCAAAATGTTACACCTCAATGCATGGAGTGTCAGAAATAAGGTGGATGATCTTGTTGCAGTTTTACAGATTGTCAGATATGATGTTGTGGCCATCACTGAATTGTGGCTGAAGGATAGTTGTAGTTAGGAGCTGAATGTCCAAGGTTACACGTTGTATCAGTGGGATAGGAAGGTAGGCAGAGGGGATCATGTGCCTCTGTTGGTAAAGAATGTCATCAAATCAGTAGAAAGATGTGACATAGGATTGGAAGATGTTGAATCCTTGTGGGTTGAGTTAAGAAACTGCAAGGGTGAAAGGACCCTGATGGCAGCTATATAGAGGCCTCCAAACAGTAGCTGGGATGTGGGCTACAGATTACAACTGAAAATAGAAAAGGTGTGTCAAAAAAGCAATGTTATGATACTTTTGGGAGATTTCGACATGCAGGTCAATTGGGAAAATCAGGTTGGAAATGGATCCCAAGAGAGTGAACTGTTGAATGCCTACGAGATGGCTTTTTAGAGCAGTTTGTTGATAAGCCAACCGGGGGATCAGCTATACTGGATTGGGTGTTACGTGATGAACCAGAGGCAATTAGGGAGCTTAAGGTAAAGGAATCCTTAGGAAGCAGTGATCACAATATGATTGAGTTCAACTTGAAATTTGATAAGGAGAAAGTAAAGTCTGACGTAGCAGTATTTCAGTGGAGTGAATGAAATTACAGAGGTATGAGAGCAGAGTTGGCCAAAGTAAGTTGGAAAGAGATGCTGGCAGGGATGACAACAGAGTAGCAATGGCTTGTGTTTCTGGGGAAAATGAGAAATGTGCAGGATAGATATATTCCAAAACCAAAGAAATACTCAAATGGCAAAAGAGTACAACTGTGGCTGATGAGGGAACTTAAAGGTAATGTAAAAGCAAAAGAGAGGGCATACAACAAAGCGAAAATTAGTAGGTATATAGAGGATTGGGAAGCTTTTAAAAACCTACAGAGAGCAACTAAAAGAATTATCTTTTCCCTCCTAGTGAACTATGAAAGCAAGCTAGAAAACAATATCAAGGTGGATAGGAAAAGCTTTTTCAAGTGTGTAAAAATAAAAGAGAGATGAAGGTGGATATAGGACCGCTAGAAAATGAGGCCGGAGAAATAATAACAGGGGACAAAGAGATGGCAAATGAACTAAATGAGTATTTTGCATCAGTCCTCACTATGGAAGGCACTAGCAGTATGCCAGTTGTTAAAGAGCGTGAGGGAAGAGAAGTGAGTAAGTTAATATTTCAAGGCAGAAGGTGCTCAAAAAGCTGAAAGACCTAAAGGAACATAAGTCACCCGGACCAGATGAACTACACCCTAGGGTTCTGAACGAGGTAGCAGTAGAGATTGTGGAGGCATTAGTAATGATCTTTCAAGAAACATTGGACTCTGGCACGGTTCCAGAGGAATGGAAAATTGCAAATGTCACTCCACTCTTTAAGAAAGGAGTGAAACAGCAGAAAGGAAATTATTAACCGGTTAGGCTGACCCCAGTAGTTGGGAAGATGTTGGAGTCAATTGTTAAGGATGAGGTTATGGAGTACTTGGTGACACAGGACAGGATAGGACAACGACAACTTGGTTTCCTTAAGGGAAAATCTTGCCTGCTGAACCTGTTGAAATTCTATGCGGAGATCACAAGTATGATACAAGAGGGGGCCCTCAGTACCTCCCTCTGCAATTGGATCCTCGACTTCCTAACCGGAAGACCACTATCTCTGCAGATTGGTGATAACATATCCTCCTCACTGACGATCAACACTGGCGTACCTCAGGGGTGTGTGCTTTGCCTGCTGTTCTACACTCTATATACACATGACTGTGTGGCAAGGCATAGCTCAAATACCATCTCTAAATTTGTTGACGATACAACCATTGTTGGTAGAATCTCAGGGGGTGACGAGAGGGTGTACAGGAGTGAGATATGCCAACCAGTGGAGTGATGCCACAGCAACAACCTGGCACTCAGCGTCAGTAAGACAAAAGAGCTGATTGTGGATTTCAGGAAGGGTAAGATGAACGAACATATGCCAATCTTCATAGAGGGATCAGAAGTGGAGAGAGTGAGCAGCTTCAAGTTCCTTGGTGTCAAGATCTCTGAGGATCTAACCTGGTTCCAACATATTGATGTAGTTATAAAGAAGGCAAGGCAGCAGCTATACTTTATTAGGAGTTTCAAGGGATTTGATATGTCAACAAATACACTCAAAAACTTCTATAGTTCTGTGGAGAGCATTCTGACGGGCTGCATCACTGTCTGGTATGGGGTGGCTACTGCACAGGACCGAAAGAAGCTGCAGAGGGTTGTAAATCTCGGCAGCTCCATCTTGGGTACTAGCCTACAAAGTACCCAGGACATCTTCAGGGTGCGGTGTCTCAGAAAGGCAGAGTCCATTATTAAGGACGTCCAGCACCCAGGCCATGTCCTTTTCTCACTGTTACCATCAGGTAGGAGATACAGAAGCCTGAAGGCACACACCCAGCAATTCAGGAACAGCTTCTTCCCCTCTGCCATCCGATTCTTGAATGGACATTGAATCCTTGGACACTACATCACATTTTTTAATGTACAGTATTTCTGCTTTTTGCACTTTTTAAAAATCTATTCAATGTACATATACTGTAATTGATTTACTTGTTTATTTATTATTATTATTATTATTATTTTCTTTTCTAGATTATGCATTGCATTGAACTGCTGCTGCTAAGTTAACAAATTTCATGTCATATGCCGGTGATAATAAACCTGATTTTGATTCTATTCTGGATGGATAAAGGGGATGCAGTGCATGTTCTATTTCTCGACTTTCAGAAGGCCTTTGACAAGGTGCCCCACATACGGCTGCTTACCGAGTTAAGAGCCCGTGGTATTACAGGAAAGTTACTAGCATGGTCAGAGCATTAGCTGATTGGTAGGAGTTGGTGAGTGAGAATAAAAGGATCCCTTTCTGGTTAGCTGTCAGTGTGTGGTGTTTTGCAGGGGTCAGTGTTGGGTCCGCTTCCTTTTAGGTAGTTTATCAATGATTTAAATAATGGAATAGATGGTCTTCTTACCAAGTTTGCAGATGATACGAAGATTGGTGGAGGGGCAGGTAGTGTTGAGGAAACAGGTAGGCTGCAGAAGGACTTAGATTAGGAGAATGGGGAAGAGAGTGGCAAAGAAATGCAATATTGGAAAATGCACGGTCATGCACTTTGGTAGAAGGAGTAAATGTACAGACTATTTTCTAAACGGGGAGAAAATCCAAATATCTGAGATGCAAAGGGACTTGGGATTCCTTGCGCAGAACATCCTAAAGTTTAATTTGCAGGTTGAGTCGGTGGTGACGAAGGCAAATGCAATGTTCGCGTTCATTTCAAGAGGTCTAGAATATAAGAGCAGGGATGTGATGCTGAGGCTTTATAAGGCACTGATGAGGCCTCACCTTGAGTATTGTGAACAGTTTTGGGCTCCCTATTTAAGAAAGGATGTGCTGGCATTGGAGAGGTTTCAGAGGAGGTTCACAAGTATGATTCCAGGAAAGAAATGGTTATCATATGAGGGATGTTTGATAGCTCTGGGTCTGTACTTGCTGGAATTTAAAAGGATGAGTGAGGGATCTCATTGAAACCTTTTGAATGTTGAAAGGCCTAGACAGAGTAGGTGGGGAAAGGATGTTTCCCATGGTGAGGAAGTCTAGGACAAGAGGACACATAGAGATTAATCGAGTATGCCCACAAGAAAATGCATCTGCTGGTTGTAAATGGTGACATATATGTGGCTTGTTAATAAATTTATTTTGAACTTTGAAAATCAGCTTCAGCAATAGTTAAGTGAGCTGAGCCATAGTTGCCAATGACTTGTTCAGGAGTCTACATGCATTGAGGCAGCCCTGCCACTGCACAACACACCAGAGTGGAGAACTAGGTTTTCTGCAAAAGTTTTAGTGCTTCTCTGGTGGCAGCAGCAGCAGCAGCAGCCTGGCCACTGACACATGGTTAGGTTTCTCCAAATCCTACTCCATCGAGGACTGGGTCAGAGTGGCAGGAAGAATGGGTCTCAATTCATGGGGCATTAGCACCAATGCAAGCAAAGGAAGGATCTTCCTGCTCAAACATGCTGAAATCTTTCATCTTGTGAATCAAATTGACATGCAGATATGCCTTAAAATTATGTACTTGGGTACTGGGTTTTGGTGAGAGGAAATGAAGTGCAGGCCTGTCAACAAATACAATTCCATGTATTCAGAATTTGAAAAGAAAAATGATGACAGAACAAAACTAGAAGTTCTTTATCCAAATATACACATTTTTTAACAAATTAGACAAACTAATGCCAGAAATAGAATAAACAAGATCTGATTTATTGTCATGGAGGCATGGTTATAAAACAACTAAGATTGGGAATTAAATGTTCCAACATGTTTTAAATTCTAGGATGGGCAGACTGGAAGAGGAACAGTAGAGAATGAGATAAAGTTAGTGAAAATTAATCCATAAAATCCATTTGGGTAGAGCTAAGGAACAGCAGAAAACAAAGAACATTGACTGAACTTGTCTATGGTAAAGATAATGTAGGGTGTTGTATTAATCAGGAAATGAAGTGACAAGAGTAAAACTATTAAGGGGAGGGCTTCAATCTGCATATAAACTGGGCAAACCAAATTTAAGAGAAATAATGTAAAAAACAAATTCATGAGAAGTAGAACATGAAACAGTACAGCACAGGAACAGCCCATTTGGCTCACAATGTTGTGCCAGACTAATTACATTAATAATCAAATGCCCAGTGGAGCTAACCCCACCTGCCGATATATATACACACACACTTCCATTACCTGTATATCTGTGTGCCATTCTAAGAGTGTACCATATCTGTCTCCACAACCATTCAGTGGTTGAGCAGCTAGGGAACAGTGACCACAACTCCTTAATTTTTAGGATAGCTATAGCTAAAGACAGGTATGATCCTTAAAGGAGATTTAAATTGGAGTAGGGACAATTACAAGGGCATTGGACAGGAACTAAGAAGAGTTATTTGGAAACATCTTTTTTTTACTGGCAAGTCCACATCAGACATTTGGAGGGTGTTTAAAGATTAATTGCACAAAGTACAGGAGAGGTATGGTCCTGTTAGAAGGAAGGACAGGGATGGAAAGATAAGAGAATGTTGAATGTCCAGAAAGATGATGAATTTAGTCAAGAAGAAAAAGGAAAAGTGTGTAAAGCTTTGGAAGCTGGGATCAAACAGGGCACATGAGGATTATGAAGAAACCAGAAGAGAACTCAAGAAGGGAATTAGGAAAGCCAGGAGGGGCCATGAAAAGTCCTTTGAAAATAGGATTAAGGTGAATCCTGAGGCTTTCTATACATACATCAAGATGATAACTAGGGAGAGGGAAGGACCACTCATGGATAATGAGCAGAAAATTTGCTTGGATGTGGAGAATGTGAGTGATGTCCTTAATGGGTATTTTACTTCAGTATTTACTAAGGAAAAGGATGTGGAAGACCAGGAGATCAGTGCTGAGTGCATAAATGTGTTAGGATGTTGAGAAATCAAAGAGGAGGAATTGTTGAGTCTTCTAATGAGTATTAAGGTAGATGTGTCCACAGGGCCTGATGGAATTTACCCCAGGTTATTGAGGGAGGCAAGAGACGAGTTTGCTAGGACTACAACCAGTATATTCATGTCTTTTCTAGGCACAGGCAAGTTCCCGGAGGACTGCAAGTCGTTAATGTTGCATGTCTTTTTAAGAAGGGAATAAGGGAAAATTCTGGAAACTGTAGACCAGTGAGTTTCATGTCATTTGGAGGGAAATGACCTGGATGAAAATGTAGATGGGTGTTTTAGTATGTTTGTGGATAATACCAAGATTGGAGGAGTTGTGGATAGTGTAGAAGATAGGCAAAGAATACAACGTGATATAGGTGACTAGTGGGGTACCGCAAGGCTCAGTGCTGGGACCCCAGTTGTTTACAATATATATTAATGACTTGGATGAGGGAATTAAATGCAGCATCTCCAAGTTTGCAGATGACACGAAGCTGGGTGGCAGTGTTAGCTGTGAGGAGGATGCTAAGAGGACGCAGAATGACTTGGATAGGTTGGGTGAGTGGGCAAATTCATGGCAGATGCAATTTAATGTGGATAAATGTGAAGTTATCCACTTTGGTGGCAAAAATAGGAAAACAGATTATTATCTGAATGGTGGCCGATTAGGAAAAGGGGAGGTGCAACGAGACCTGGGTGTCATTATACACCAGTCATTGAAAGTGGGCATGCAGGTACAGCAGGCGGTGAAAAAGGCGAATGGTATGCTGGCATTTATAGCGAGAGGATTCGAGTACAGGAGCAGGGAGGTACTACTGCAGTTGTACAAGGCCTGGTGAGACCACACCTGGAGTATTGTGTGCAGTTTTGGTCCCCTAATCTGAGGAAAGACATCCTTGCCATAGAGGGAGTACAAAGAAGGTTCACCAGATTGATTCCTGGGATGGCAGGACTTTCATATGAAGAAAGACTGGATGAACTGGGCTTGTACTCGTTGGAATTTAGAAGATTGAGGGGAGATCTGATTGAGACGTATAAGATCCTAAAGGGATTGGACAGGCTAGATGCAGGAAGATTGTTCCCGATGTTGGGGAAGTCCAGAACAAGGGGTCACAGTAATGAGGATAAAGGAGAAGCCTTTTAGGACCGAGATTAGGAAAAACTTCTTCACACAGAGAGTGGTGAATCTGTGGAATTCTCTGCCACAGGAAACAGTTGAGGCCAGTTCATTGGCTATATTTAAGAGGGAGTTAGATATGGCCCTTGTGGCTACGGGGATCAGAGGGTATGGAGGGAAGACTGGGGCAGGGTTCTGAGTTGGATGATCAGCCATGATCATAATAAATGGCGGTGCAGGCTCAAAGGGCCAAATGGCCTACTCCTGCACCTATTTTCTATGTTTCTGTGCTTTCTATGTTTCTATGTTTCTAGGTCAGTTGCAGATATGGTCAAATAAATGGGAGATGGAGCTTTACACAGATAAATGTGAAATGTTACACCTTGGTAGGGCAAATGCAAGGAGACAGTACACTGTTAAAGGCAAGACCATTAAAAGTGTTGCTAAGCAGAGAAATCTTGGGATCCAAGCTCGTCGCTCCTTGAAACTGGCTACACAGGTCAATAGGGTGGTTAAGAAGGCTTATGGAATGCTTGCTTTTATCAGTCGAGGCACTGATTTCAAAAGTCAATAAGTTAATTGCAATTTTATAGCACTCTGGTTAGGCCACACCTGGAGTATTGCATACACGGCAGATTTATTTTCACCCTCAACCCCATTTCCTGCCTTCTCTCCATAACTCCTGACACCCTTACTATTCAAGAAACTATCAATTTCCATTTTAAACATACCAAATAACTTAGCCTACCTACATCTATGGCAATGAATTCCAGATTCACCGCTGTCTGGCTGAAGAAATTTCTCCTCATCTCTGTTCTAAACAGATGTTATTTTACTCTGAGGCTGTGCCCTAGACTTTCCCCACTACTGAAAACATCTTCTCCATGGCCACTCTCTCCAGGCCTTTCATTATACAGTAGTTTTTAATGAGGTTACCCCTCATCCTTCTAAATTCCAGCTAGTGCAGGCCAGGAGCCGTTAAATGCTCCTTGTATGCTAACACTTTCTTCCCTGGTATCGTTCTCATTAACCTCCCTTACATTTTTGCTTTTATATTTAAATCCACTTGAAATGAATACTGACCATGCATTTGCCTTCCTTAACTAGCTGCTCAACCTGCAAGTTACCTTTGAGAATCCTCCACTAGGACTCCCGGATTCTTTGTACTTCCAATTTCTGAATTTTCTCCCCACTTAGAAACTAGTCTGTGTCGTTATTCCTTTTCCCAAAGTGCATAACCATACACTTTATGCATGGAGTGATGTGCTGCTGAGGAAGGGCCCTGAGGTGCAGACACTCTGGCTAGCCACAGTTGACGTGAGCAAGACCCTAGCCAGGTCCAACTCACGTAAAGCTGCAGAGCCTGTTAACATATCTGGTCATGTGCAGAAGGGCTGTACAGTCAAGTTAAGAGAGGTTCAAACAGACACCTTCACCATCTCTCTGGAACAGTCCACTGTCCTGCAGGCCTTAAGGCAGTCATCATTATCCTGGTGCCCAAGAGGGCAATGGTAACCTGCCTTAATGACTACAGTCCAGAGGCACTGACCTCAATAATAAAGTGCTTTGAGCGACTGGTTATGGAACACATTAAATCCCGAATTCCTGCTTCACTTATTGCTCAGATCAGTCTACCGGTGATGTCATAGCCTCCACATTCCACTCTGTCCTGTCCCACCTGGAATTAATGCTTCATTCACCATGACGCTGTTCACTGACCAGCTCGGTGTTTAATATGATCATCACTCTATAGTCAGTGGGTAAACTGTCCTCGTTGTGTCTCAACACCTCTCTCTATAAGTTGATCTTGAACCTCTTGACAGAAAGACCAGTCAGTCCATGTTGGCAGCAACATCCTTAGCTCCATGATGCTGAGCACCAGCACCTCCCCCAGGAGATGAAGCGGCCAGTAGGATGGTGTGAAGTTAACAACTGGAGTCTTAACGTTGGCAAGACTACAGGGGTGATTGTGGACTTTAGACAAGTGCAGTCCTTATTGCACATAAACTGCTTCCACATGGAGTTAAGAGCACATGTAACAAATGATCTCACTTGGTCCCTCAACACCACCTCTTTAGTCAAGAAAGCACAGCAGCGTCTCCACTTTCCGAAAGGAAGTTCTCTCTCTACCCCCTCCAATTCTAACTAATTTTTACAGGAACACCAATGAGATTGCACTGACCAGCTACATCACCATTTGGTACAGGAATCCCAAGGCATCTTACTCCAAGACCCTACAAAAGATTGCAAGAAGTGCATCAGGGTCTCTCTTCCCCCATCCAAGATATTTATCAGCACACCACATACGAAGGGCCCTCCCATCTGTCCAACGATCTCTTTGACCCCTACCATGATGCAGGAGGTACCATAGCTTCAGGATAAGGATTGTTAAAATGGGACAATGCTTCTTCCCTCAGGCCATGGGACAACTGAACTCCAGGTCCCCACCCAGATCTCATCAAAAATGAAGCACCAGTAGTGTTATACTGTCGTAGATGCACCTTTTTATTTATTAAATTGTTTGTGGTGATATTACTTTGTGTTGTGTACTTTCATCCAGAGAAGCGTTGTTTCATTTGAATGGCAACAAACTTGAACTTACCTCTGTTCTATTCCCTAAATGGATGTTATGAAGAAAGCTGGTGGGGTGAAAGTTGAGAACCAGAGGAACCTTGTAATTGCTTTGTGTAGGAAGAAAGGCAGACAAAACAGAAATGTAGTAATTAGAACAGATGATAGCACCATAACTGAAATGGAGAAAATCCAGTTACTGAAAAAGTAAAATATTACGAATGGAAATTTTGCAGAATGGTTTCAGGAAGTATGGTGACAGGAGGCATAATTGAGGTAACTGTGGCATATTACAGCTCTCTGGACTAAACAACAAATTCAATTATTTCAGCTAACCAGCTAAGTTGTCAGAACTGGAAGAAACATCAACCTGCAACATTAACTCAATTTTACCCTTCATGGCTTCTCTCTAACCTGTTGGGTATTTGCAGTTTTTTTGTGTTTTCAATATTCTCCTCTCTCCTTATTCATCTATTTACATTTCATTCAAATTGATCAGTTATAATGAACATAACCTCTCCTCTTTCATATAGTTGGAACAAACATCATTTATTTTTCTTGGATCCAACACTCTTAAAATGACCTAATAACTTGTATTTGGCTTCACAAATCCAGAAAAAAAATAGATCAATACATGATAATTTCCTCAGTGCATTGATTAGCAATATTATACTTTAGTCTCAGCTGAGATATTCTAGCGCAAGAATGGCCTAATTTGCCTAAAAGTCATTCAGATGCATCATACAAGTTTGAACTTGCAAATATAGTGCCCTGCAAAACCTTGTAAATTCTTAGTACTGAATCTCTGCATGCACTTTAGATGAGGCTACAGCACTCTTTCACTTTTATCATTGATTACAAATCTTTGTTCATGTGGGTGCAATATAATGTAAAACTAACCAATTCGGAGTGAAGCACAGACCGTTGGCAATTCGTGGTTAGTCAACATCTTTTTCAGTTGAGGATTACTTAAAAGTTATAGCCATTAACGTATAGGCTATAATTGTAAATCTGTTTCAGATCTTCTGTAATATTGATCATATCAGCATGCAATTTGTGATGCTATATTTAGCTGCCAGCCTGTCTTTATAACCTATCCAGTTCCTTCCTCTAGGAATTCAGGATAATGTGATGCAAAAGTCAACTGGAAGTACCTGATAAAAGGTATTATCAAAGGTTGCTAAGTGAGGTCAGATCCATATCAGAAAGCAATAGTAATTTTTTTTTTTGCGTTTCATTAATCTGGTGTGTCAATTCAGGAATGCCACAAATGTTGATGTACATTTCAAAGCTGTGCTGTAGTGAAGGAAATTGAAATATAGACATTAAATAGTATATCACTGAAAAGCAAACATTTCCATTGAGAAGACCTCAGAAGAAATTAATAGCTGAGCATTGGAAGACGAGGCATCTATTAAAGATAGGATGGAAAGTACATTTAAAGGTTTGGGAGAGGAGCAGGTTGGAACTTGCGGGCAGACAAGAGAAAAATAAATGAGCAGGGTAAAGTAAGGGTTGTGAGCAGAGAGTGTCATGGAAATGCATTCAAATCATTCTAGAAGAAAAGGCAGGTTTGCAGCCTATTGCAAGGGCAACACCACTACTGTGAACAAAATCAAAATAAATCTAAGGGTCAAAATTTCACTGAAAAGAATGGACAAGAACTTGGAAAATACGACTGAAACTAATGACCATATGGATATTTTTATTGGAATATCAAAATGCAAGCTTCCTATATTTCACTGTGTATACTGGGATTTGATGAAATAGTTTCTGTAATGAAAATTTATTAACATTCAAATTGTGAAGTTTTTAAATTTGTCATTAAAACTTATCTGGTTCACTGTTAACCTTCAGGGAAAGGTTTGCTATTTTTACCTGATCTGACCTATTTGAGACTCCAAATCCAGAGCAGCGTAGTTGCTTCTGCCACTGCCCTCTGAAATGACCGAACAAACATTCAGTTAAAAGGAAATTAGTGACATACAAAAAATGCTGGCCCAGTCAACAACGTCCTCATTCAGCAAATGAAAAAGTAATCCTATCAAAGCCATTGATATTTTCAGCAAAGGAAACATAATTGGAATATCTCCAGGTTAATGAGTTGTTCTATACGATTACAACCTGAAAATGCTTCTGAAAGTTTTTCTCTTTAAAAAGGAGCAAAGGGAGGGAATATTAAAATACCAAGCACCTGCAAGGCTGAAATAATTGAATATGTATGTATAAAATAATGACAGGGTTCTGCTCCAATGACTTTGGAACTCAAATTCCAGTTAAAAGAGAAATTGATCTTCAGACAAAGTGAAAGGATTAATTGCTAAGATGCTTATTCTATTTTTCATAAATTGCTATTGAAACTTAAATAGTATGCTTTTTGTTTAGTTATATAATCACATCTGAGCTGTCCTCTTATAGACTGACTAATTTCTTATTTTTGGTGTACTTTTAAAAATGAAAAGACGTACAAATTGATCAAAAGACTTCTTTTTAGATGAGGTTATCTGCAAACAAAGGACTTATAGAACAATTTTTTACAGATACTTCCAATTTATGAAGTTACATTTAATTATTAAATTTCTAACTAGACTAAAATTGTTATGTTTTTCCTACTATCACACCACCATCTACATTGAGAAACTTTAAATTTCAGCCAAAAATCTCAGTGGAACTGGAAATGCTGCTGAGCACAGGGCAAATGCAAGAATTTTAAGTTATGGTCATCAAAATATCTACAACTGAGATTCATCTAAATTTTCTGCACATAAAATGGTGATTCATCTTAATAACCAATTATTGCTTTTCTGGTTGTGCACAAAGAAGGGGACTGAAGGGCAAGCATGTGAATTTAAATGTGCACACTTTGGGAGGGGCATATTAAGGACATATTATACAAATATGTGCTTCTAGATTATTTTGGCATTTGGAGTGGATTGTTGCATGCCTTATCTGCTCCCTTTTTCCTGCACACATGGCTGACAGGACAGGGCAGATATTGTTAAGAAGTATGCCAGTGAGTAGACTGATAATTAGGTCTGAACAACGAATACATCAACACAGGGTGTAAATTATCATTTTACGGTGCAGTTGTGGAAGAGTTGATACTGGTTTGATTCTGACACACTTTTTGAGTGAGGTAAACAAACACAAGTTCTACAAATCAGGTAAAAGCTCTGCCCTTGTTTTTTTATTATAATGTGTTGCATCATTTATATAACATGTAAAAAAAAGTTAACTCCTTAATATTTGAGATTACTATACATTTCAAAGTAACCTCAGTTACACCATTTATCCTTAATACACTGTGCAGATGGCACTGCTGTCAGAATGTAGTTCGAGATTCAATAAATATCCATTGTATTGATTGTGCGGGGAGGGGGGGAGAGGGAGGAAAAAAGCACTTTCAAACTGGATTGTTACATCTTGGCCAGAGGCAAGTTTTCACAAGTAATATGGGCTTTAACAACTTTCCATCTTTTGGTAACCATATTCTTCACAACAAATACTCATGTAAAATATCTCAACTCCCAACACCAGATGAACAATGAACACATTGAGAATTTATCTTTATTATAATGGATAAACTTTAGTGTAAAACAAGAGATGTCTGCAACAAGACAAAGAAGACAATATGAAAGGATTCTACAGTCTTTTGAATTGTATAATAGAAGTTTCATTTAATGGAAAGGTCAACAAATCACAAGCTCTCTTCAGCATATTCAGCATCTATGATCTTGTATTAGATAAACTTGTAGATATTGATGGATTAAACTAACATTAATTTAAGCACACTGGTGTTTGAAAAAATTGCTATGCCTTTACTTTCTTCTGCGACAGGTTGATCTTATCACCCAAACTGAGAGCCATTCCCTGCAAGATAAATATGAACATAGTAAATTGGAAATAGTTTACTAGGTACAGATATATCAGGGTTTCATTTTAAACCTAAATGTAACTTATGTTTCTTTAGTTACGAGAATCATACACAGGACTTTATTTTACAATTTACCTGACTCTTTGCTCGAATGCGTATGTGACCAGTCACAGGAGCATCAGGTCCAAGATGAACTGGACTTTCTATGCTAACATTTGCGAGTGCATCTTCTCCAAATATGGATCGTGCATAGAGGTTGGCAGCCATAAAACCACAGTAACCAGAAAGTGCCTGAAATTAGAAAAAATATTACAGTATCAAGCAATTAAATGTATCTAAAAAACACTCTAATGCAAGGAAAATCCCTGGTCAGAAGAATAGGTTGATATGTAATTATGAAGTCTACCAAATATCCAAGAAAATTGAAGAATAAAATGGTTATAAGTAAATGTAATTTATTAAAAATACAGTATGAGATTTACACCCAAGTGGATTTCTAAACAATGCCTTTTAAATTCCAAAACGTATCAGAAAGAATCCTTAATAAAAAATATTCCATACCAGTGCTTCCTTCATCAAATAAAGATTCCTCACTGCCATATCTGATAGAGTCCTTGACAATTAGTCCTGTTGCCTGTATAACTTCACTTCTTCAGCCTCTCCACACCAGAATGATATTAAGATTCTCAACCTCATCTTCTGCTGCAGTCTCCATATTCACCACATTTCTGGCACCTTCACCATGAACAGATAAATTCTCCTCTCTGGACATCACTCTAACAACACTGTTCACTTTGCAAACCCAAACTCATTCCACAAGCCAAATTCCTTTGCAGGCAATGGCAATTTTTCTATCTATTATGTATAGCTCCAAAATATTACAGATGGAAGAGCAATTAATGATTTCTTCTTTTAGGTTAGTGGAATGTATTCAATGTGGTCTCTAGCACATTTTGGCAACTTCACTGAAGACAGAAAAAAAAAAGCATTTATGTTACCTAACTTGCAAATTAAAAAAAAAAAGTGGGATGCCTCTAGCCAAACTATTCCAGAAAAGTTGCAACACCAGCAGAAAGCCAGCTATGTAGATAATCACCCAGGTACATCCTGTTTACAAGATAATTATGGTTTAGTCCACTTATATCAATAGCAATACAACAATGACATTTACTGTTAATTACTATTAAAATTCGCTTGGGTGTCAATGCCTAGTTTGGGTTTAACCAGAACCAGGCAGTTTCAGATCGCAACAGCTTTGGTCCAAACATTCCAGAGATGTGATTACAGTTGATAAAGTTGAAGCCAAGGGGCAGAATAAAACCATTTGAGTGGCTAGAGCTATACTCTGCACAAGCCCTTGCACATCACTACAGACATTTCTCTAAGGAGTGTTTTAAACCCAGCGACCTCCAGGTGCTGCATTAATGATATTTCTTCCATCATAAGGTTAGAAGTGGGGATGTTTATTGATTGTTGCACAATGTTTAATTACACTTGCAACTGCAAAGAATGTAACCGCATAGTTTTCACATTCAATGGCATTACATTCATCAAGTAGGTCATCTTCCCTATCCTTGAAGTCACAACTGACGAGAAACTTTGGAAAAGAGTACACTTGATGTTTCGGTCCGAGACCCTTCGGCAGGACTGACAGGGTCTTGGCCCGAAATATCAGCTGCTCTCTTTTCCATAGATGCTGCCTGGCCTGCTGAGTTCCTCCAGCATTTTGAGTGTTTTGCTTGGATTTCCAACATCTGCAGGTTTTCTCTTGTTTGTGATGAGAAACTTGATTGGACCAGGCATATAAATACCATGGCAACAACAGATCAGAAGTTGGGTATCTGTGGCGAGTATCTCAACTCCTGACACTTTAAGGCTTTTCCATCATTTACAAGACTGAGCCAAATGCAGAATGGAATACTCTCCATTTGGATGAGTGCATGTCCAGTGGTTCTCAAGAAGCTCAACACCACCTACACCAGCTATTCAACTTCAATAGCACCCCATTGCCTATCTTAAGCATTCACTCACCCATTGCCAGTATAAAATGCATTGCAGTTATGTGACAACAACACCTCCCATGCCCACAACTTTATCATCAAGAAAGACAAAGCCTGTAGCTACATGGAAATACCAAGAGCTGCAGGCTTCCCTGCAAGTCGCACACCAGACTGACTCAGGAATACATCACTGGTCCTTTGTTATCACGGGATACAAATCTTCTAACACCCTGCCCGAAAGCATTCACAATGACAACTGTACCTCTGCAAGATGACTTCACAAGATTGCGATATGGGCAATAAATGTTGTCCCTGACAACAATACCCAGATCTATAAAAATGAACTATCACAGTTTTTTTTACTTAAGACAGGATGCCTTTTGGTTTAATCTTAATAATTTCTTCCCCTCTTCTCCCCCTCTGCCATCTGATTTCTAAATAGACATTAAACTCGTAACACTATCTCACTTTTTTATTTACTTTTTGCATTTTTATATTATTTAATATGCATTAAATATACCTATTTAACTATTAAATATTAACTATTTAATATGCATAAATATACCTACTGTAATTTTTGTAAAAAATTTTCTATATTTGTATTGCGACATATGCTGGTGATATTAAACCTGATTCTGATTCAAAATCATGTATATTGTAACTAATTTGGAAGCCTGATAGAAGCAGCATGCAAAGCATCCCACTGCTCCCTACGCAACTCCCTTGTCCATTCGTCCCCCCCATCCCTCCCCACTGATCTCCCTCCTGGCACTTATCCGTGTAAGCGGAACAAGTGCTACACATGCCCTTACACTTCCTCCCTTACCACCATTCAGGGCCCCAAACAGTCCTTCCAGGTGAGGCAACACTTCACCTGTGAGTCAACTGGGGTGATATACTGCTTCCGGTGCTCCCGATGTGGCCTTTTATATATTGGCGAGACCCGACGCAGACTGGGAGACCACTTTGCTGAACACCTACGCTCTGTCCGCCAGAGAAAGCAGGATCTCCCAGTGGCCACACATTTTAATTCCACATCCCATTCCCATTCTGACATGTCTATCCACGGCCTCCTCTGCTGTAAAGATGAAGCCACACTCAGGTTGGAGGAACAACACCTTATATTCCGTCTGGGTAGCCTCCAACCTGATGGCATGAACATCGACTTCTCTAACTTCTGCTAATGCCCCACCTCCCCCTCGTACCCCATCTGTTACTTATTTTTATACACACATTCTTTCTCTCACTCTCCTTTTTCTCCCTCTCTCCCTCTGAATATATCTCTTGCCCATCCTCTGGGTCCCCCCCACCTTGTCTTTCTTCCCGGACCTCCGGTCTCATGATCCTCTCGTATCCCCTTTGCCAATCACCTGTCCAGCTCTTGGCTCCATCCCTCCCCCTCCTGTCTTCTCCTATCATTTTGGATCTCCCCCTCCCCTTCCAACTTTCAAATTCCTTACTCACTCTTCCTTCAGTTAGTCCTGACGAAGGGTCTCGGCCTGAAACGTCGACTGCACCTCTTCCTAGAGATGCTGCCTGGCCTGCTGCGTTCACCAGCAACTTTTATGTCCACTGCATTTAAAATTGCTATCTCTTTGGTTCTTCATCTAAGGATTTAGATTCTCAATCTTAATTGCAGAGCTAAGTTATCCTGTACTAAGTAGCTCTACTCAGGTCTTTTGAAATGCCCATATTATATATATTAATTCCTAATTTTAACAGCTGTAGAAAAGCACGAGCAGACCAGTGTTGTGGGTTTTGTATCAACCTGCTGTCATCCACAGTTACCCAACCATATAAAATAGGGGTGGGGGGGGTGGGGAATGACTGTTGCAAATGACTACCAAGCACTTTCACAGCCCATATTTTAATTTATCCCTGACTCCTTTAGCTCTATTCTAAACATATTCCCTACCTGTAACACGTAATCAAGTGCCACTCATCAAAATATACAAAATGTTCAGTTTTAAGAATAAAATTATGCAAAATATATTTCAAGCTGATCTTTCCAAAATGAAATGGACTTAACACTGCCAATCACAGAAATTCACTTCACGAATCTCATAGCCTCTCAGCCAGGTTTAGCAGAACCTGAATAACTGCCACTGTAACCAGTCAACACCAGCCCACCGCTCCCAACAATGACACCAGCCCAGTTATGTGCTGACAAACATCAACTAACCGTTTCTATTTCCTGCTTACTTGTGCATGTTCACATATTCCTAAAATAACAAGTCACAAACTCATCACACAAAACGTGAAATTGTTAAATTGGACTGTAACTGTCACAGGATAAAATGCAGTGATGTTACTGATGTCAGAAAAAGATATTCCACTTTTTACTAAAGCCAAAGCTGAAGGTCCATCAAATTTACAATTGGTTCAAAAACAACCTCAAATTTAGTCAGCATGTGTTTCCTTATCAAATCCACTGGGTGGCAGTGCAATACAATGCTCAGATTAAATATACACACGCACTCAATAGCCACTTTACTAGGTACACCTGTACACTTGTTTACTAATACAAATATCTAATCACCCAATCATATAGCAGTAACTCAATGCATAAAAGCATGCAGACATGGTCAAGAAGTTCAGTTGTTGCTCAGACCAAACATCAGAATGTGATCTAAATGACTTTGACCACAGGACAATTGTTGGTGCCAGATGAGGTGGTTTGAGTATCTCAGAAATTGCTTATCCTCTGGGATTTTCAGACACAACAGTCTCTAGAATTTACAAAGAATGGTGCAAAAAACAAGAAATTTCAAGTGAGTGGCAATTCTGTGGGTGGTCAGAGGAGAATGACCAATCTGAATGGCGACTTGGATCCGCTCCAATTTGCCTACCAAAGCAAAAGATCTACAGCAAATGCCATCTCATTGGCTCTTCACACAACTCTGGAACATCTGGACAGCAAAGGTGCATACATCAGGAAGCTCTATATCAATTACAGCTTGACATTTAACAATATCATCCCCTCAAAACTAATCAGTGAACTCCCAGACCTGGGCCTCAATACCCACTTGAGCAAATGGATCCTGGATTTCCTCACTTGTGGACCCCAATCATTTCGGATTGGCAAAAACATCTCCTTCACAATATCCATCAGCACAGGAGCACTGCAGGGATGTGTACTTAACCCCTGCTCTACTCGCTTTACACCTATGATTGTCTGGCTAAGTACAGCTCCAACACTGTATACAAGTTTGCTGATGACACCACTGTTGTGGGCTGTATCAAAGAGGATGATGAATCAGCATACAGGAGGGAGATTGAAAATTTGGCTGAGTGGTATAATAACAACAACCTCTCACTCAATGTCAATAAAACCAAGGAACTGATTGTGGACTTCAGGAGAGGGAAACTAGAGGTCCATGAGCCAACAGTTATGTCCTCTCAACCATCAGGCTCTTGAACAAAAGGGGATAGGTACACTCATTTAAGGACTCTTATATTGTTATTTCATGCTCCTTATTTATTGTTATTTATTTATATCTGCATTTGCAGTTTGTTTACAGTTTATAGTTCCTGATGTTTACAGTTACTGTTCTATAGATTTGCTAAGTATGCCTGCAGAAAAAGAATCTCAGGGTTGTATGTGGTGATACCCTGATAATAAATTTTACTTTGAACTTCGAGACTGGTTCGAGCTGACAGGAAAGCAACAGTAACTCAAATAACCATGTATTACAACAGTGGTGTGCAGAAGAGCATCTCTGATCGCACAACACATTGAACCTTGAAGTGAATGACTCCAACAGCAGAAGACCACAAACATACACTTAGTGGCCACTTTATTAGGTAAATGGATTTTCAAAACCATCCATCATAACACCATTAGTTCCATCACCCAACCACCCTCAAAAATGGCAAAAAAAATTAATGCCTTTTAATTTCATTCCACAGATCTTGGTATCTAATTATTAAATTCAGTTCCCAAGTAAAGTTCCTTGGAATCCCACTGGTAAACAGTCTCCTCATATTTTCCCTGGGTGCAGAAGGAAAAGAAATTACGTGCTAGAGGGATACTTTTCTATTGTCCACCCAACTCTCTCATAGCTCATCGAGTTTGCTCTGCCATTCCAACATGGCTGATTTAGTATTTCCTCTCAAACATATTCTACTGCTTCTCCCCATAATCTTTAACACCCTTACTAATCAAGAGCATATAAATCTTGGCTTTAAATACACCCAATGACTTAGCTTCCACAGCCATTTGTGGTAATCAATACCATGGATTCAAAGTTCAAAGCAAATTTATTAGCAAAGTACATATATGTCATCATACACAACCCCGAGATTCATTTTCTTGCGGGCATACGCAATAAATCCATAATAGAATAATAACATTAATAGAATCTTGAGGACATGCCTATCCCAGCACGCAAAGTCAGCTCTGGTGAACTGGACGGCTGAGATGTACAATGAGATCCAACGGCCAGAAGGGTGGTACAGCAATGCTCTGTGGAGAGCAAGGGGCTTTACGAGGCAACAGAAGACATCATGGTCATCCACTGCAACCAAGGAAGACCCCAGTTTGTGAAGCTTTATTGTACCACTGAACTTGGACTTCTGAGGTCACGAGACTGGAACTACCCCAGTGCAACAGCTTTTCCGCTTCTAGAAAACTCTCCCGCACAGATATCCTGTCAACGTCGGACATGACGGACAACCACCAGAATCAAAGAAAGACTGCGTCGGCTTGGGCGTTCAACCAGTGTGCAAAAGACAACAAACTGTGCATATACAAAAAGAAAGAAAGAATAAGTAAATAACCAATAGATATCGGGAACATGAGATGAAGTGTCCTTGAACGTGAGTCCACAGTTTTGGGAACATTTCAGTGATGGAGTGCAATTTTCCCTTTTGGTTCAACAGCCTGATGGTTGAGGGTATTAACTATTCCTGAACCTGGTGGTGTGAGTCCTGAGGTACTTTCTTCCTAATGGCAGCGGTGTGAAGAGAGCATGGACTAGGTGGTGGGAGTCCCTGACAATGGATGCTGCTTTCTTGTGACAACGCTCTGTGTAAATGCACTCAGTGGCAGGGAGGCCTATACTCGTGATGGACTGAGCCATATCCACTACTTTTTGTAAGATTTTCCATTCAAGGACATTGGTGTTTCCATACCTGGTTGTGATGCAGCCAGTCAATATACTCTCCACCACACATCTATTCCAGTTCATCAAAGTTTTAGATGTCATGCTAAATCTTCGTAGACTCCAAAGGAAATAGAGGCGCTGCTGTGCTTTCTTCATAATTGCACTTATGTGCTGGGCTCAGGACAGGTCGCCCAAAACGGTAACACCAAGAAATTTAAAGTTGCTGACTTTCTTCACCTCTGATCCTCCAGTGAGGACTGGCTCATGGACCTCTGGTTTCCTCCTCCTGAAGTCAATGATCAGCTCCTTGGTTTTGCTGACATTGAGTAAGAGGTTGTTGTTGTGACAAGACTCGGCCAGATTTTCAACCTCCCTCCTATATGCTGATTCATCACCACCCTTTATCAGCTTATGACAGTGATATTGCCAGCAAACTTGAATACGGCACTGCAATTGTCCTTCACCATACAGAGTAAAGCAAGTACAGCAAGGGCTTAGCACACAGCCTTGTGGTGTACTTGTGCTGATGGAGAATGTGCAGGAAATGTTGCCAATCCATACTGGCTGGGGGCTGCAAGTGGGGTAATCGAGGGTCCAATTGCACAAGGAGGTATTGAGTTCAAGGTCTTGAAGCTTACTGATTATTTTTGAGGGGATGATGGTATTGAATGTCAAGCTGTAGTCCATAAAGAGCATCCTGATGTGTGCACCTTTGCTGTTCAGACGTTCCAGGGTTGAGTGAAGAGCCAGTCAGGTGCCATTTGTTGTGGACCTCTTGCACACAGGTAGGAAAATTTGAGTGGATCCAAGTTGCTTCTCATGCAGGAGTTGATGTTTCATCAACCACCTCTCAAAACACTTTGTAACTATGTTGTCTACTGCTACCGGACAATAGTCATTGAGGCAGGTTACAATGTTCATCTTGAGCACCGGTATAATTAAAGCATGTTTGAACCAGGTGGGTCTTTCAGACTACCGAAGTGAGAGGTTAAGATCCCAATGAACGCGCCAGCCAGTTGATCAGCTCAGGTCTTCAGTACTTGGCCAGTTATCCCATCTGGGCAGGATGTTTTTCAGGGGTTTGCCCTCCTAAAGGCTGCTCACACGTCAGAGAGACATTGGGGACTGTGGGAAATCATGATGCTTGCTCCATGTTTTGACAATCAAAGTAGGCATAGAAGGCATTGAGCTCATCTGGAAGCAAAGCCCTGTTGTTGCCCATGTTGCTTGATTTTACTTTATAAGAAGTGGTAACATTCAAGGCCTGCCACAACTGTCCTTCATTGATTCAAGTTTAGTCTGGAAATGCCACTTCACCTGTGAGATAGCTTTCCAGAGATCGTACCTGGACCTCTTGTAACTTTCTCAGTCACCAGATTTGAATTCCTCTAACCTGGCCCTCAACAGATTGTGGATCTCACGGTTCATCTGGGGCTTGAGTTGGGATATACTCTGAACGATTTTGTGGGGATACCCTCATCCACAACTGTTTTAATAAAGTCTCTGACAACTATGGTGTATTCATTCAGATTTATAGTTGAGGGCTTGAATACGGCCCAGTCCACTGATTTGAAGCAATCGCATAGCTGCCCTTTTGCCTCCCTCTGACCACCTCTTTGTTGTCCTAATCTCTGGAACTTTCCTCTTTAGCCTCTGCCAGTATGCAGATAGAAAGACAGCCAAGTGATCAGATTTCCCAAAATGCAGTTTGGGCATGGAACGGTGGGTATTCCTTATCCTGACCTAACAGTGGTCTAGCGTGTTGGGACCTCTGGTGTTACAGGTTATATGCTGATGGAAATTGGGCAGAGATTGTTTCAAACAAATCTGGGTAATGTCCCTGACTATAATGTGAAATGCACCTGGATGGATTGTTTCTTGTTTGGAGACAGCATCATGCAGCATCTCAAACGCCTATTTGTAGTCAGCCGCAGATAGTAGGTAAACTCCAATGAGAATTACGGATGAGAACTCTCTAGTTAAATGGAATGGAGGCATTTTATCTTTCTGTCTTCAAGGCTGGGGAGCATAAGTTCGACAATACCGCCACATTGGAGCACCAATAAGAGTTTATCATGATACACACAACTCCACCTTTTGTCTTTTCCGAATCAGCAGCTCAGTCCATCCTGTGAATTGAGAAGCCTTCAGGTCTGATCACCGTACTGTATCTTGTATGCTGGGAGTAAGCCAGGTCTCAGCTGAACATAAAGCACTGCAAACTTTCATTTCCCTTTGATACAGCAATCTTGCCCTCGGGTCCTTCATTTTGTTCTCCAGCAACTACACATTTGAAGAGGGGGTCTCATTCCTCTGTGTTTCAGCCTGGCTTGCAGGTACCCCCACCCTCACTCCTAGCCACAGTGATGAACCTTTGTCTGGTTAAAGGGTACCATATCTGCTCGCTTGAGAGTAAAGTCCACAGAATCTTTCAGAAGATCTTGAAATCTGTAGTTCATTAAGTTGATTTAAAAGTACATTAGCCTGCAGAAGGTCACTGTGGTTCACCAGCACCATCTTGCATCTCATCACCAGCTCTGACTAAAGATATTCCTTCTCATCTCTGTTCTAAAGGGATGTCTTTTTATTCTGATACTGTGCTCTTTGGTCCTGGACTCCACAGTACTGGAATGATCCTCTCCACACCCACTCTATCCATGCCTTCCAATATATCGTATGTTTCAATGAGATCAACAAATCTTTGACCTAGTGACCAACTTCCCCAATTGTCCAATCACCTTCCTTCCAGCCTTCAGAGTGAAATTATTCCCCATCTTTCATTTCCACCTCTAATGGTTGTATTTATGTGGATTGGTAGATGGGTGGCACGGTAGCAAAGTTGTTCAATTCTGGGTTCAATTCCACAGCTGTCTGTAAGGGGTTTGTGCGTTCTCCCCGTAACTGCATGGGTTTCCTCCAGGTGTTCCTGCTTCCTGCCACATTCCAAAAACATGCGGGTTAATCGGTCACATGAGTGGAATTAGGCAGTGTGGGATCTTTGTGCCAGGAAGGCCTGTTACCGTGTTATATCTCTAAAATAGCAAATTTGGACCAGCATGAAGTGAATATTGCGTTTAGGCTTTGTACATGAGAAATGGGACCAATTGCAATGAATTGGCCTAGATAATGCAGGTTAATTCTGGAAGTCCCAAACTGAATCACTGACAATCACTCATTTGATTGCATAGATAGAAATGTCCATATGGCTTTGATCCAGGTTGAGCATTACGGTACCAAGATTTCCCAACATATAAATATTGCAGGATTGGACCAAAGAGATTACTTAAAGAAGAATGCACCAGGCAGGCAGACAGTTCCTCTACAAAAGCAGAGCACCACTGTAAGTTTCTACAATGAAGCATTCCACCAACACTAGAACAATTAATTAAATACAACTCTTTTGGTGGTACCAATTAATATCATATGTTTGGGTTAGTCTCTGCATCTGGATTGGCTAAATAAAAATGAGGCAACCCAACCAGCAAAATTTTCGTCTGTTGTAACACATACAGTAAATAGAACAAATAACATTGCTTATCCAGGGGAAGTTCTTGATACCAGAATATCTGCCTTCCAACAAAAGAATATGAAATGAATCCTGACTTAATGAACATGAACAAAAAACATGTTGACTGAAAGAATTAGCCATGCAAATTACAGAATTCAATTTCACTGTAACCAAGAAACAATATGCTCACTGTTATTCACAGCTTGACCTTTGAAGTAACACACATAAAAATTGTTGGTGAACGCAGCAGGCCAGGCAGTATCTATAGGAAGAGGTCTGACGAAGGGTCTCGGCCCGAAACGTCGACTGTACCTCTTCCTATTGATGCTGCCTGGCCTGCTGCGTTCACCAGCAATTTTTATGTGTGTTGCTTGAAATTCCAGCATCTGCAGATTTCCTTGTGTTGACCTTTGAAGCGTTCCTTTAGTGTCTTAATATGTTGTGCCTCAGATGACCATCCTGAATGCAGTATTCAAGAGCCAGGATGTTGAGAAAACTATAAAGTCCAATTAAAAGTTAATTCATGTCTACTGCTCTACTCATGCAGTTTAATCTTATTCATAAGACACTGCAAATGCTGAAATTTGAAACAAAACTCTGTTAGGGGAAACACAAGAGATTCTGCAGATGCTGGAAATCCAAAGCAACACACACAAAATGCTGGAGGAACTCAGCAGGCCAGGCAGCATCTATGGAAATGAAAAAACAGTAGACATTCTGGGCCGTGAGCCTTCATCAGGACTGGAAAGGAAGGGGCACGGGAGGAGGAATGAAGTAAGAAGCTGGGAGTTAATAGGTGGAAAACATAAAGAGCTAAAGAAGGTAACTGATAGGAAAAGATAGTGGACCATGGGGGAAGGGGGGGAGGGGCTCTAGGGAGAAGTGATAGACAGGTGGGGAGACGAGTTGAGGGGATTGAAGAGGAGACTGGGGAGGGGACATAATTACTAGAGAATGGAGGAGCAACAATTCATATTCCATCTGGATAGCCTCCAACCTCACAGTGGCTTCATTGTGGTAGAAGAGGAGGTCATGAACAATCTGTTGGAATGGGAATGGAGATTGGAATTAAAACGGTTCACCACCAGGAAATGCTACTTTTTGCAGATGAAGTGCCAGATATAGATGCACAGGTGAAGTGTTGTCTCACCCGGAAGGATTGTTTGCGGCCCTCAATGGAGGTAAACAGGCAGGTGCAGCACTTTGGCTGCCTGCAGGGACAAGTGCAGGAGGGAGGTTATTGGGGAGGGACAATGGACAAGGGAATCACAGAGGGAGTGATCCCTGTGGAAAGTGGAAATTGGATAGGGTGAAAGGAGGTAAAGATGCATTTGGCGGTAGCAGACATCCCACCTCTCCCTGAAGTTCCAGGAGTCTCCCGCATATTAATAGTGGCTCCCTGATGCCCGCAAATTATATACAATGTCCCAGAAATTGAATTTCTTGAGAGCCAGCGTGAGAGAACGTGCAAGAGAGCGAGCGGAAGAGCAAGAAAGCAAGCGCGAGAGAGCAAGCACTAGTGAGAGCGACCATGAGAGAGTGCGCGTGCGCGAGAGTGAGAAAGCAAGCGCAAGAGAGTGAGAGCGAGAAAGCAAGCACGAGAGAGCGCAAGTGAGAGCAACCACAAGAGAGTGAGAGCGGGAAAGCAAGCGCGAGTGAGAGCGATGAGAGAGAGTGCACGTGAGAGTGAGAAAGCAAGCGCGAGAGAGAGCGCAAGCAAGCGCGAGCAGCGAGAGCAAGAGCGAGGGAGCGAGCGCGAGGGAGAGAGTGCGTGCGAGTGAGAAAGCAAGCATGAGAGCGAGAGAGAGAACGAGAGCAAACGCGAGTGAGAGCGACCACGAGCGACAGAGCGCGCGCCATAGAGAGAGGGCGAGAGCAAGAGCGAGAGAGTTCCAAAAAAAGTCAGAGTGGTAGTGTTCCAAAAAAAATTAAAACGTACGTCACCCAGACTATCCTAAAGTGTACCTCTGCCTAATAGGGGTCAAAAATAATGACAGTGTTGCTTGCTGCACTGTTTGCAACAGTGACTTTTCTATTGCCCATGGGGGGTTAAGACTGTACAAGACATGTTGAGGTGAGTTTAACAGGCGTTATTCGTTCATTAGCATAGCTAATGTTATTTAAACTAGCTGGCTAGCTGCTAAGGTGCTACTCTATTGCAGACATCCCACCTCTCCCGGAAGTCTCCCGCAAATTGATGGTGCTACCTCCCTGAAATGAGTTTTTGCAGGTGGGATGTCTGTGGTAGGGATCCTGTTGAAGATGATGGAAGATGCTGGATGAGGAGGGTCATAGGGTGGCAAGTGAGGAATTTTATCTGTTAGGGCCACCGGAAGACGATGTGAGGGCAGATGCTTGTGAAATGGAGGAGATGCAGGTGGGGGCAGCATCAATGGTGGTGAAAGGGAAACACTTTTCTTTGAAGGAGGACGACACCTTTGATGTCCTGGAAAAGAAAGCCACATTCTGGGAACAAGTAAGAGAAAATCTGTAGATACTGGAAATCAAAGCAA
Source organism: Mobula birostris (assembly GCF_030028105.1). Lineage (NCBI taxonomy): Eukaryota > Metazoa > Chordata > Chondrichthyes > Myliobatiformes > Myliobatidae > Mobula > Mobula birostris. The sequence goes on along the minus strand of NC_092380.1, from coordinate 74,469,482 downwards.
CACACACAAAATGCTGGAGGAACTCAGCAGAACAGGCAGCATCTATGGAAAAGAGTAAACAGTCGATGTTTCGGCCGAAACCCTTCATTAGGACAGATCCGCCAGGGACAAAGGAACTGAGAAAAGGGAAATTTTTACAGGAGACAGTTCAACCCACTGTGTTCCTCCAGCATTCAGTTTGTTTTTCCAATATTTATTAGCTTTGTTGATTCCTGTTAAGGATAGGTGATTATACTATTTAAGAATTTAGCTACTTTCTTGACTTGAAAGCCTTTGTACTTCATGTGTTGCTTAATTTTTCCTTCCTTCTGAAGAATTTCACACCCTCCATTTTGATGAAATAACCTTTCACTATTGCTTTTTACCTTCCTTCACAACCAGTGTTATTATTACTTCAGCAATTTTGCTAACACTTTATCAAAACTCTCTTGAAAATGCAATGCCTAATTTATGAAGCATAAATATTAAAACAAGAAAATTCAAATCAGATATTTGCTCAAATTAACAGAATTGTGCTCATGAATCAACTGCAATGAACTGGTAAAATTGGGCATGGACAGATAAAAATACTGCACGGCAAAACGAACAAGGAAGAACTCTGACTTTCTAAAAAGCAAAAAAACAAATCACACTACAGTTGCAACTCAAACATCTATGTAGTACGTACCTTCTCTGGAGTCAAACACTTCATGTTAGTAGATTTAAGAATGTGCTGCAAATATTCATTTAGGTCAGTAATGTTCGTATTAACTGTAACCTTGAAACAAAAAAACAAAAATTAGGGATCATCCACTCAGTTATCCAAGAAAAGTCATTTTAACCTATGCAAGTTAAAGTACACAGAGTCCACAGAAGTCAGGCAAAGCAGTATCGAGTTCATGGACCCTATACAGATTAGAGAGGAGAAGTTTGCTGTCTTGAGGCAAATTAGGGTAGATAAATCCTAAAGGCCTGACAAGGTGTTCCTTCAGAACCTGTGGGAGGCAAGTGCAGAAATTGCAGGCATACTAGCAGAGATATTTAAATCATCCATAGCAAAAGGTGAGGTACCGAAGGATTGGAGGATAGCTAATGTTGTTCTGCTGGTTAAGAAATACTCCAAAAATAAACCAGAAAATTATAGACCAATGAGCCTGACATCAGAAGTGGGAAAGTTATTGGATGGAATTCTTAGGGACCGGATATATGAGTATTTAGATAGACATGGACTGATTAGGGCTAGTCAGCATGGCTTTGTGCATGTTAGGTCATGACTAACCAATCTTATAAGTTTTTTGAGGAAGTTATCAGGAAAGTTGACAAAGGCAAGGCAGTGGATGTTATCTACATGGATTTCAGCAAGGCCTTTGACAATGCCCGCATGGGAGATTGGTCAAGAAGTTTCAGTCATTCGGCATTTAAAATGAGGTAGTAAAATGGATTAGATATTGGCTTTGTGGGAGAAGCCAGAGAGCAGTAGTAGATGGTTAGCTCTCTGACTGGAGGCCTGTGACTAGTGTGTGCATAGGATTGGTGCTGGGTCCATTGTTGTTTGTCATCTACATCAATGATCTGGATGATAATGTGGTTAATTAGATCAGCAATAGTGAGGTTATAGTGGACAATGAGGAAAACTATCAGAACTTATAGCAGGATCTCAATCAGCTAGAAAAATGGGCTGAAAAATGGCAGATCGAATTTAATGCAGACAAGTGCGAGATGTTGCACTTCAGTAGGACCAACCAGGGTAGGTCTTACACAGTGAACGGTAGGGCAATGATGAGTACTGTACAACAAAGGGAACTGGAAACATAGGTCCATAATTCATTGAAAGTACCGTCACAGGTAGATAGGGTCATTAAGAAAGCTTCTGGCACATTGGCCTTGATAAATCAAAGTACTGAATACAGGAGATGGGATGTTATGTTTAAATTGTATAAGTCGTTGGTGGGGCCTGATTTGGAGTATGGTGTGCAGTTTTGGTCACCCACCTACAGGAAAGATGTAAATAAGTTTGAAATAGTACAGAGAAAATTTACAAGGATGTTGCCAAGAATGGAGGTCCTGAGTTATAAAGAAAAATTGAATAGTTTAGGACTTTATTTCTTAGAATGTAGAAGATTGAGGAAAGATTTCATTGAAGTATACAGAATTATGAGGGGTATAGATAGGGCAAGCAGGCTTTTTCCACTAAGGTTGGGTGGGACTACAACTAAAGATTATAGGTTAAGGGTGAAAAGTAAAAAGTTTAAGGGGAACATGAGAGGAAACGTCTTCACTCAGAGGGTTGAGAGAGTGGTACAATGCGAGCTTGCTTTCAACGTTTAAGAGAAGCTTGAATAGGTACATGAATGGTAGGAGTACGGAGGGCAATGGTTCAGTACAGGTCGATGGGAGTAAGGAGTAGTACAGCATGGACAAGATGGGCTAAAGGGCCTGTTTCTATACTGTACTTTTCTGTGCCTATGTCTCAATATGTTTCCTTACCTTGTTTTCCCATTCAAATTCTGCCCACATCTGACGAAACTCGGCGTCGGAGCACAATGCAGGCTGAATATAGTCCATGATGTCAATGTGAATGTCACTCAGTACTACACAATTTCGGTCACTTGCTGCCCCAGATATATCATAAACTGGAAGCACAGATAACAAACAGAATTCAGTCAAGTAGCTCAGTTCTTGAAATGGAAAAAAAATATTTCCTATTGGCATCATAGAGTAAAGGGGCTTACTATGAAGCAGCAATTTCAATACAGGTGTCACCTGCTTTTCGAACGTTTGCTTTACAAAACCTCACTGTTACGTAAGACCTACATTAGTACCTTGTTTTCGCTAACAGAAGGTGTTTTCACTGTTATAAAAAAAATCAGCACGTGATAAAAGGCAGCGTACGCCCCGAGCAGCCGCTCTCCCCGGGATTCAGAACTGCATTCTCGCCGGCATTGCTTAAACACGTGCCTGTGAGCAGCCGTTTGCAAGATGAGTTCTGAGGTACTGGAAAAGCCTGAAAGAGCTCGTAAAGGTGTTACACTTAGCATAAAACTAGACATAATTAAGCGTTTTGATCGTGGTGAATGAAGTAAGGACAACGTGACTTTGGCTTGTGGAAGCTGACGAAGATGATGTTGAAGAGGTTTTGGCATCCCATGACCAAGAGCTGATAGATGAAGAGCTGATGCAATTGGAAGAGGAAAGGATAACAATCGAAACCAAATGCAGTAGCGAACTGAACGTGAAGCAACTGCGTGAGATTTTCGCTGCAATGATAAAGTACGACTTTAATTTTGAAAGGGTACGTAGGTTTAGGGGATATTTGCAGGATGGTTTGAGTGCTTACAAAGAACTGTATGATAGAAAGATGTGCGAGGCTCAGCAGTCAAGCAAGCCTTCCACATCAGCCACAGCAGACGACGAACCTCGAGCTTCGACATCTAGGCGGGCAGTCAAAGGAGAAGATGAGCTGCCTGCCCTAATGGAAACAGATGACACTCCAGTGTCCCACCACCCCAACCCGCAGGCCGTGGACAGATACTGATTTGCGGAGAATGCAGCAGTAGCCGGGAGGCACACAGCACATCTTTACGAAAAAAGCCGAAATAAACCTGCTAATTAATTAGGTGCCACCTGACACATAAACGTCGGCCCAGATCAGAGGCAATGCAGTCGGCAATCGCCTCTGATCTGGGCCGACAATTACGTGTCAGGTGGCACCTAATTAATTAGCATGTTTATTTCGGCTTTTTTCTTAAAGATGTGCTGTGTGCCTTCCGGCTACTGCTGCATGCTTCGCGAATCAGTATCGGTTGCTGCCCGGAGGGTGGGGGCCACTGCACCACCCCAACCTGCAACAACTCAGTCTAACATACCATCATCAGTGTGCTCTGCGCTGTCTTCCCAATTCCAGTAAGTGATACTACACTGTACATACATTATTTCTACTTTATATAGGCTGTGCATTTTTATGTGTTATTTAGTATGATTTGGCAGCTTCATAGCTGAAAGGTTACTGGAGAGAGTGTTTTTGCCAACAGCGCTTGCTTGAGATTTTCGCTTCGGAGAACTGTGCCGGCTATGATTGTGGAAAAGTAATTCTACTTTATATAGGCTGTGTATTTATCATATCATTCTTGCTTTTACTATATGTTAGTTATTTTAGGTGTTATGTGTTATTTGGCATGATTTGGTAGGTTATTTTTGGGTCTGCGAACTCTCACAAAATTTTCCCATATAAATAAATGGTAATTGCTTCTTCGCTTTACGACATTTTGGCTTACGAACCGTCTCACAGGAACACTCTACCTTCGGATGGCGGGGGAAACCTGTACATGGTTATCAGCTCTCTGCAGATCAAACCTTACTTACAAACTAGGGGCATTTCACAGTAGCTTCTTAACATGCTAACCCATTCTTCTTAGGCACGTGGGGGGAAACTTGTGAATCCTCCTTGTGGACTGCGTTAATTACTGATGGACCACAAGCTGATGTCAACAGTGACCTGACATTGTCCGTCACCAAATGCAAAAAGCTGTCTCCTTAGATCACAATTTGAATCTCTCAATTCTTTTCAAAGTACTAAAATAAGTGTTAAAGGGAATCTAACAAATCATCTGTCAACAAGACAGGAAGCAAAAAAATGCACTGTTATTTCCCAGTACATTTCTTCAGATAATAACACACTAATTGTTCCGATTAAAGAAAATTCCTTCTCACCTATATTACCAAAAATGATGCCATTTTCTGTTGAAGCTACTTTGACATTCGCCTTGATATTAGCAAAATCGTGAGGAGCAAGGGTCAGGGGTGAAGGCTTCTCAACAAGCTTAAGATCACCTAGCAAAAAAAAAACAAGCAGAATCCATATCACAAACACAAGAAATTCCGCAGCTGCTGGAAATCCAGAGCAGCACAAAATGCTAGAGGAACTCATCAGAGCAGACATCTATGGAAATGAGTACAGTGCCTATAAAAGGTATTCACCCTCTTGAAAGTTTTCATGTTTTATTGTTTTTGCAACATTGAATCACAGTGGCTTTAATTTGGCTTTTTTTTTGGACACTGATCAACAGAAAAAAAAGACTCCTTCGTGTCAAAGTGAAAACAGATCTCTACAAAGTGATCTAAATTAATTACAGATATAAAGCATAAAATAATGATTGCATAAATATTCACCCCCTTTAATATGACACACCAAATCACCATGGGTGCAGCCAGTTGGTTTTAGAATTAGTTAAATGGAGATCTATTTTTGGAGACCTGTGTGCAGTCAAGGTGTTTCAATTGATTGTAGTAAAAATACACCTGAGTCTGGAAGGTTCAACTGCTGGTGAGTCAATATCCTGGCAAAAACTACACCATGAAGACAAAAGAACACTCCAAGCAACTCTGTGAAAAGGATATTGAAAAGCACAAGTCAGGAGATAGATACAAGAAAATTTCCAAATCACTGAATATCCTTTGGAGTACAATCATCAAGAAATGGAAAGAATATAGCACAGCTGTAAATCTGCCTAGAGCAGGTCATCCTCAAAAACTGAGTGACCGTGCAAGAAGGGGACTAGTGAGGGAGGCCACCAAGAGACCTATGACCACTCTGGGAGTTACAAGTTTAGTGGCTGAGATGGGAGAGACTGCACGTTCAACAACTGTTGCCTGGGTGCTTCACCAGTCGCAGCTTTACTAGAGAATGGCAAAGAGAAAGCCACTGTTGAAAATTACGTACATGAAATTTCGGCTACAGTTTGCCAGAACGCTTGTGGGAGACTCTGAAGTCAGCTGGAAAAATGTTCTATGGTCTGATGAAACGAAAATGAGCTTTTTTGGCCATCAGACCAATGCCAAGTTTGGTGTAAGCCAAACACTGCACAGCAAACACACACCATCCCTACCGTGAAGCATGGTTTTGGCTGCATCATGCTGTAGGGATGCTTCACTACAGTAGGTCCTGAAAGGCTTGTGAAGGTAGAGGGAAAATGAATGCAGCAAAATACAGGGAAATCCTGGAGGAAAACCTGGTGCAGTTTGCAAGAGAACTGTGACTTGGGAGATTTCTTTTCCAGCAAGACAATGACCCCAAGAACAACGCCAAAGCTGCACTTAAAAGCAACAAAGTTAATACCCTGGAGTGGACAAATCAGAGTCCAGACCGCAATCCAAATAAGAATGTGTGGCTGGACTTGAAAAGGGCTGTTCACTCATGATCCCCATGCAATCTGACAGAGCTTGAGCTGTTTTGTAAAGAAGAGTGGGGAATAACTATAGCGTCCAGATGTGCAAAGCTGATAGAGACCTATCCACACAGACTCAAGACTATAATTGCTGCCAAAGGTGCATCTACTAAATACTGACATTAAGGGGGTGAATACTCGGTGCAATCAATTATCTTGTGGTTTATATTTGTAATTTAGATCACTTTGTACAGATCTGTTTTCACTTTAAACAAAAGTCTTTTTCTGTTGATCAATGTCACAAAAGCCAAATTAAATCCACTGTGATTCAATATTGTAAAACAATAAAACATGAAAACTTCCAAGGGGGGGGGAGGGTGAATACCTTTTATAAGCATTGTAAACAGTCAATGTTTCGAACTGAAATTCTTCATCAAGACTTGAAAGCGGAAGATGCTAGAACAGAAAGGTAGGGTAAGGAAAAGGAGGACAAGCTAGGTGATAGGTGAATCCAACTGGATGAAGAAGGTAGGATTGAAGTAAGAAGCTGGGAGGTGATAGGTGGAAAAAGAAAAGGGCTGGAGAAGAAGAAATCTGATAGGATAGGAGAGTGGACCATGAAAGAAAAGGAAGGAGGGCACCAGGAGCAGGTGATGGATAGGTGAGGAGAAGAAACCGGAATGGGGAATAAAAGAGGGAATGGGAAGGGGAAAATAAACCACCTGAAGTTGGAGAAATCGATATTCATGCCATCAGGTTGGAGGTTACCTAGTTGGAATATGAGGTGTTGCTCCCCCACCCTGAGAGTGGCCTCATCATGCAAAAGAGGAAGCTATGGAACAACATGTTGGAACAGGAATTAAAATGTTGGCCACCAGGAAATACCACTTTTTGCAGACTGAGTGCAGGTGCTTGACAAATTTCCGTCGGGTCTCACCAATGGAAAAGAGGCCACATCGGGAGCACCAGATACAGTAGGTGACCAACAGATTTGCAGGTGAAATGTTGCCTCACCTAAGTGCTGTTTATATCCATATCTCTAGCAATTGTCTTTCTTTCTAAGGCTGTCGTTCATGCAGCAGAGAATCTAAGAAAGTTAGGTTACAAACTGCTTTTCAAACCAAAATAAAGACTTGCGTAAATGTTAAAACCTACCCAACGTAGCTAGCTCCAGAGTGCAGTTCTGAAGTGTGTCACTTGTTTGATTGACCACAAGTACATCAAGTACAATGTCATACTGATTAACATGTACGTATGCTTCTGCGTATACCGGATCCGAGAAACCAGTCAACTGTGTAACCTATAAATTAAAAATAATTAACCTAGTATTCTTTTAGGGTTCAGCACTCAAGAAAGTTAATTGCTCAGTTAAATTTGGTTGGATGGTTAAATCCAGTTGTGTGCAGTGTCAAAACAAAGAGGTCACAGGCAGTTACGTAAGCAACTCAACATTATGACTGTTGTCCAAATATAAGGCCTCTATTGACACAAAATTTTTCAGATTATTTATGTGATGGCATAATGTCTATAAATGAAAAGGAAAATCTAAATTTAATGTAAGAAGTGACAAGTACAGTATCACTTGCTATTAATTTGTGCATATATGTCACACAAACTTCAGGCAATTCAGAGTACGAGAACAAAATAGAATTTCAAGATTCAGCACTCCATCAGTAACTCATAAAAATGTCACGACAACGCATCACCAACTGCACAAGTTGATACATTTAGGGCATTGTCAGAAAATTACATTAAATATTCCCTCAATATTACTGACTACATCACAAAGCATCTGCAGAGACATAGTTGTGACTGATGATTGCATTTATGTATTTCATTTTCTTGTTCTGTTCTAACATCTCAGTAAATACAAATTACATTCCTTAATGTTTTTAATTGAAAACAAGATTTTTATACCTTTTCCCCCAACACAACCTAAATTTATATTTCTTTCTAGAAGTTATATGAGATTGTACTCAACAACTAAAATGTTTCCTTCTCAGTCCTTGTATTGCACCACAGTAAGTCGTCCAGGCAACTCCAACTGCAGATTTGATTGCAGTTTCGAGCACAAACGACAACATAGGTTCAGGTGTACTGGAGCACTACCAGCTGCGGGCTTCCCTCCAAAGGGCACGAAATCCCACTTTTGACTCTTCTGCTGTTCCATTATTGCTGTTGGGTCTAAATCCTACAACCCCCTTCCCAACAAGACTGTGGGAGTATCTTCACCTGAAGAACTGCAGCAGTTTAAGTTGGTGCCACAGCAGAGCATTGGTCTTGCCAGCGATAGATAAATAAATAAATGGGGCCAGGCATAACCTCTTGCAAGGACAACAGGCAGCTTCTAGTTAAAAATAATCAATCAAGCATTTTCATTGTACCTTACTGAGCTTGGAGGCCAGGGGGTCAGAAGCTTCTTTTCGTTGTGTGTTACCCATTGCAGCTAATAAGCTGAGCTGAAACTGATCTTCTTTAGAAGTCATTTCATTCTTGGCCATCAGCTGCACGAAGGAAATGGGATCATCTGCCTGCACAATTACATTTCTCTTTTCTGACTGTTTCTAATTGGAGCAAAAGAAAAAGGAAGAAAATCATCAGAAGACATTTAAATATACTTCATCAGCAGTGAAGTTATCCATAGCATCAAGTTCCAACACACAAGATATCCTCCTAGTCAACTGGATTCAGTCTGAAAATTAAGAGTTTAATAACTATAACTATGAATATATTAATAATAACCTGCTCTTACCACCTTTTGTTGCACTGAAACATCTCAGAGCACTTGACCAGGACATTTCATTTTTTAAATGCTAATTTCCACTACGGATCAGCATGTTTCAATTTAGATGAAAGTTCTTTTTTCAGAACTCTACAGGAAAAGCACTGTAATTTAAATTTTAGCTTTTAATTTACATTTAGAGTTTTAAGATTAACATCAATTTACTAGCATGTATATTTTCCCCGCAAGGGATCACCACATTATGGAGGGGTTTACGGCTACTTTCACAATTTTCTGTAACACAAAGTCACATTTTCTGCATATAGGTCAATAAATGCGCGTTGAAAATAATCTTGTATAAATTTAATATAAATTCTGTAAGAGCAAAATCTATTCTGCATCTCAAATTTCTAAGTAGTGACGTGATTTCTTAAAGAGTGAATTTCTGTAATTTTCTGTAATTTAAAGAGCGTAATGGAGGGGTTCCTAATAAAAACAGAACTCTTAGAGAATAGTGACCTAAATCAATAGCACTGTACTTTCTTTCATTTCAAAATCACTGAAGTGATTAAGCAGAAGAAAATCCAGAAATGTTATGAATCCTCCATGAAAACTTTACCTTCTGAGAAAGTTTCTCTTCCTCCAGTTTGGCTGACAGCATTTGAGAGAGTGATTTTCTACATTCTTTATTGAAAATATCACTCATCAGTGGGGAACACTCTGCAAGAACTTTGAGGCAGAGCGAGATGCGGTCCACATCGTCATCAGTGATTGGTTTCTTTGGGAGTGATGATTTACCGAGGTGCAAAATGGTAGCCATAATGAGCATAGACTCTGCAACAAAGCTCTTAAAAAAAGATGAAAATTATTTAAGACCCAAGAAACAGAAGTAGGAACAGGCCATATCATTCAATATCATGGCTAAATTTCTACATCGGCTACACCTTCTTGATCTATTTTCACATTTCTCTATGCCCATGGTAGCCAATTATTTGTCAATTTCACCTGAATATACTTCACCAAGCATCCACAATCCTTTGTGGTAAGTAAATTTCAGTGAAGCAATCTTTCATTCCTCATTTTCAAATGGTCAACCATTAGTTCTCAGCTCTTCATCCTATGCAAACATTTCAAGCCCTCTGAAGAATTGAAGTCCTAATGTAATTACCTTTTCCCTTTCAAAATCCACAAATTGTTGGCTCATTCATCTCAATGTCTTTTCACTGTAGCCTACTATTGCTTGGCATCCATCAGATGAATCTTTGCTGCACCCATCTCAAAGTACTAAAGCCAAACTTTGTACTCCAGGTCCAGTGTCACCATAACTCCATATAAATGAAATCAGATTTTCTGGGACTGGAACCTCAAACACCACTTGATGTTCAAAGATAGCTAAATACGTCAAATATTCTTCCAGTCAAGCTGAAGATACATGCTAAAGAAAAGGTCTATTCAGTTGAAGCAATCTACTCTAGTGCAGTAAACAGGTGAGTTACCCAACAACGTGGAAAATAAGCCAGGTAAATTCTATCCATAATAACGCAGTTCAAACCCAGTGTTACTCATTACAGTCTCATAAGTCTAATTTTAATGATCAGAAAAATACTTAAGCAGTCTTGACATCACTGATAAACACCATTAAGCACCACCTTACCAACTACCTACTTCTCAATGCTCAGTTTGGGTGTTAGTATGGCCACTGATCTACAGGTCATATTACAGCTTCACTCCTCAAATCTACTGGTGAAATTACAGTGAATGCAGCACCAATTCTTTTTTCCAATATGTCTGCTTTATCCACTGCTACTTTATTCATTCACTTTCTCCACCCTTTCTTCCAGAATTTTGAAACTGCATACTTCAAATACGAATCCCTGCAGATGTCTAATGTTTACCAAAAACCTGACAATTAACACATATTTTGCCGGTAATATTCAACACAGATAAATATCTTTTAACATCGTGGCTTTTAAAAAAACGTTTTTCAGGTTTAAATACTTGCAGCTTATAGAGACAGTGGAAATTAGTTTCCCATTTCCTGTTGAATTTTCAAAAGAATCCTGATTCTTACATTTTGCTTCTTTTTATCTTGCACAAGTGCCATATAACGTAAAGCTATCTTGGTCAATGTAGTTGCAAGGGCACCAGCCACGAAGAAATCCCCATCCAGCAGGAATCCACGTAGAGGTGGTCTTAAAAAATTCATACATATTTATATAAAATTAATGTATCCCAATAAATAAAGAATAATGTGGAAGTAATCATTTATTACGGCATATAGCAATGCCCAATTAAATAAAAAACAAATACTTCAGAACTAAATATTTACTGCTCTTCCACGTAAGATAGCATGAAAACATATTAAAAGACTAAAATGTACATGCAAACTAACATTAAAAAAATTAAGATGTGTCCATTGAATAAATGTATGCAATATAAACCATTCAGTTGGGAAAAAAAATACATAAAAGCAACTTTGTTTGACCAATAATTCCTCAATGCTTAAGAATATACTTGTTCCCAAATTGCCAAGATGAAGATCTTTATGTAAACAGTCATGTTTGAAACCCTGGATCAATCAGTAAAATTATGCAAACACAATCAAGTCCTTACATGTTTTCAAATGAATTGTACATTGTTATTTCCATCTTCAGTACCTCCTCCACCAAGAAATTTAATTCACTGTGCCCAATAAATAAATTTAGATATTCTGCACTGTTTCAAAATTAGTATGGGAGGAAGAGTGACCTTTGAATCCAAAAGCAAAACTTCCACAAATGTGACAGATAAACTGCAGAATACAGATGCTCATATTTCTAGATTGTCTGGATCCAAATCTTCAAATTACTATTTTAATGGATGGGAGGCTGCCAGTGTCCGATTCAATTTCTGAAATGAGTATTTAACTTTGTCCTTTTAATATGATGGCGGTTATACACATCTTAGAAAATATTTAGTTTTACCTGTCTTCATCCTTTTTGGAAGGCCTTGCACTAAGAGCACTCTGAGTTGCATAGGTTCCCATCTCCGTCACAAGTTTTTGTGTGGGAACCACTTGAATGTCGTCGTCCATTTTCAGCTCACCAGCTTCCTTCTTTATCTCAGAATCAACAATTGGAATCTAAAGCAGTCAGAAAAATACAAATAAATTGGTTTATGGTATCATGTGCCGATATGTATTTGCATGATACTTCTATAAAGCATTTCTGCATAATGTTTGTTTTTAAAGAAGGGAAATCACAATTAGAATCACATTTTCAGTTTAACTGAAAAAAAATTCCTTCAAGATTCTTCAGAATCAGGTTTATTATCACTGGCATGAGTTATGAAATTTGTTAACCTAGCAGCAACAGTACAATGTAATAAATGATAATATAGAAAGAAAAAAAGAGTGAATCCATTAGCGTGTGTGTGTGTGTGTGTGTGTGTGTGTGTGTGTGTGTGTGTGTGTGTGTGTGTGTAACATGCCTACTTCTCATTTTAATGGGTAATGGGGGTAGTTAATAATGGACGTCCTGTGCAGTAGCCACCATCTCTCCCCATACCAGACAGTGATGCAGCCTGTCAAAATGCTCTCCACCATATATCTATAGAAGTTTCCAAGTGTTTTAGTTGACAAACCAAATCCCTTCAAACATCTAATGAAATATAGCCGCTGGCTTGCCTTCTTTTTAGCTGCATTGATATGTTGGGACCAGGTTAAATCTTCAGAGATCTTCACACCCAGGAACTTGAAATTGCTCACTCTCTCTACTTCTGATCCCTCTATGAGGATTGGTTTGGTTCCCTCGTCTTACCCTTTCTGAAGTCCACAATCAGCTCTTTCATCTTACTGACATTGAGTGCAAGGTTGTTACTCTGACACCCCTCTCATCTCCATCTGAGATTCTATCAACAATGGTTGTATCATCAGCAAATTTATAAATGGTACTTAAGCCATACCTAGCCACACAATCATGGGTATACAGAGTAAGCACACACCCGAGGTGCGCCAGCGTTTATCATCTGCAAGGAGGAGATATTATCACCAATCTGCATGGATTGTGGTCTTCCAGTTAGGAAGTCGAGGATCCAATTGCAGAGGCCCAGGCTTTGCAGCTTATCATTAGGATTGTGGGAATGATGGTGTTAAAAACTGAGCTACAGTCAACAAACAGCATCCTGACATAGGTGTTTGTATGTCCAGGTGATCTAAGGCCATGTGAAGAGCCACTGAGGATGCGTCTGCCGGAGACATCAGGTGACTTTGTTCAATGCTGTCTTCTCCCTTGCACACAAGAATAAAATTGCTATCTGAATTAACAATTATGAATACAAATAGCTTTTTGCAACATTATAATTTCAGATGCTTCTGTTGATTTTTGTTTGTTTTCATTTCTGACTTCAGTTACTACTTAATTCAAAGATTGGGCTTAGTTCAGGAAGTCAGTTCTACAATGAATTTAGATTTTACCAGTAGAAGGGAAAATCGTGAGTGCCTTGTATTCTTTTTGTGAATGTCTTAGTACCTTCCTTGTAATGGGACTGGAGCATGGCATTCCAGATAAGAGAGAAAGCATTTGAGTTTTCCCCACATACCTCACCTAATGATCGACGAACTTCAGTCATTACACTCTGAATGTCCTCCTTAGAGCTGCAATATTCACCCAAAATCCAAAGAGCTCCCCTGTATATCCTGCAGCAAAAACAAAGAAAAATCCGATGAAAAATCAAAACTGAAATAAAGAAAGATGCTGGAAAAATGATATAAAAAACATTGGAAACACTTAGCAGTTCAGTCAGCACATGGAATAACAGACAGAACTAACATTTAAGGCCAGTTGGAACCATATATAAGATAAACTGAGAACTACAAAATGGTGCTTCTCTTTCTGGTATGTCTAATCAACTTCTGGGATGTTTACTTTGTTATGAACGTTCTTTTCCAACAACAAAACCAGGAGGATACTTCCAGATTTAAAAAAAAACACTTCAGTTGCTGAACAGTGGACTGAACCAAATTTAGTTACTCAGTCAAAAATTAACTGAAATCAGAGCGCACTTGGCACAACAATGGATCATGAAAAGATCAAAAGGCCTGAAAATGACTTCAGAGTCTCTTCTTCACAGAAAAATTCAAAGTTTATTTGAACTTGTTCATTGGTTACAGTAATTGTCAGTTTCTGCTTTTTATGTCCAATTTTTTAAACAAGTGAGCTTGCTGTGGATTATAATCATTTCATTCGCTTGCTAAGGAATGTTTGTGAAGATTAAAGAAAAGCAATCTGGTTCTTAACTACAACATCTATGCAGACACAAGAGACAACAGATGCTGCAAACTAGAGGAACAATCTGCTGGAGGAACTCACTTGACTTGCTAAATTTCTCCAGCAGAATGTTTATTGCTACAATGCCTGTGTTACTAGATCTACATTTCATACTCCACTTGTAATATCCACATCACAACCATCCAAAACAAACTTCTTTGAAACCTGAATGAAGAGCATTACACAAAAGCAAATATACAGTATGTCCTCTCAACAAATAATTTTGGACAAATTAAGACAGGATTTTCAACTAAGCATCCAAATGGCAATTGAACATGATTCATCTACAACTAAAAGTTTTGTTTAAAACAAGTTAAATCACACAATCAAATAATTAATTCAAGTCTGGTCTTACAAGAAATACTTGAGGTGTAAACTAAAAGTTACACCTTTGCTCAGCCATAGTTTAAGCAGCTCAGAAATATATACTGTATGAATACAAGTTAAATTTTACAAAATTGAGCAAAATAACATTTTATTCCACAGATAGCTTCTAATGCAAGAACAACTTTACTTACTTGACAGATTTGATGGCATGGAATACCTCCAACATTTTCTCCACAATAACTGGACGAAGGCCTTCAAATCTCTGAATGGCTTCTCGCACAAACTCAAGAACATCAGCAGCAGCTGCCTCATTGGTATCACTAAGGAATTCCATCAGCTACAGTAAAATCAAGTTGGGAAAGTACATATTATCAGAGCAGCAAAATAAATTACTCTGCAACTTCCTGGTGCATCATTTAATATAGCTTGAAATATCCATTAGTTGTGAGGGTGTTAAAACAGAGAGCATCGTTTTGTGAGATATTTGTATCATCAGTAGGATGTTGACATATTCCCTTTGTCTTTCAGTTCTTTGCACCTGAACAGCAGAACCCAAAAAGGGTCAGGAACATTCATGATCTACAACCGAAACAACATTACTTGATTACACCCATCAATATAGTTTGAAACTCTTTAGTTTGTAGCCAATATATTGAAACAGAAGATGCTATTTTCCCATAATTTTTAATTATTGTAACAAAATGTGAAATATGTACTTGCACAGACCCTATGATGATCCTTACCTAAAAAAATTGTAAAACTGCTGCTTCTTGTTAAACAACTTCACAGTAGGAATGCCTCCATATAAATACATGTACAATGTGAAGTGCACTTGAGCTAAAATTCTGTTCTCATACTATCTACTCTCTAAAGCGACTGAACACAATTCTTGGATGGTGTTCGGAGAGCAGATCTTGGTGTGATGGTGTAGAAGCAATTTTGGACTTAAGAAGACAAAGGCAATTATGAGCTACACCCTGTCCTTGACATAGACCCAACTGATCACACAGCATAATGGACAGAGAATAAACTTAGGCTTGCCTTTGAGGCTTACAAGCAATGTCCTTGCCTCCAAACATTCCGTGGCCAAGTCCAACTGAGAACACAAGTACAACTGAACACATTTGGCCAGAGTAATATAAGTTACTAAAGGGTAGCCTGCAGAAGAGATTTTTAGGAAATGAATAACTTATGCTCACATACCACTGGGATAACATTTCCAGCCATGTCAGGAAAACGGACACTGCACGAATGTAACGTCCTGACTAGAAGCTGTCGGTATTTGTCGGTGTCTTCATGTTCTGACACATTATTTGTTTTGATGACTTCCTTCTTTAGAACTATGACAAGCTGCAGAGAACAAACATGCACTGAATTTGTCAAAAATGAATCTTTGACATTTGAAGTTGACAATAAGTGAAATGACTCAAAAGTTCAAAGTTTGTACCTCTTCAACGTTACGAGAAGAAACTAAATCTAGTGCCAGCTGCAGTGTTTTCTTGCGTACCTCCAGGTCTGTGGAGGTCAGAACTCGCAGGACATCCATCACCAAATCCTGAAAAGATTTTTTAAACTTACTCAATTAGCATGGGAAATGAAATTACTTTATCTTAGTTTTAAAATTTCCATGAATAGATCAATTGGGAAACAATTTCATAACAATAAGTTCATTGACATTGGTTTGTTATGAATTGTTCACAGTATTTGAAGCAATAAAGAAGCATAATGGTCTCAATTCAGCCGAAGCACTAGGCTTATTACCTGCAGCACCCTCTCATGTGTGGGATGCTCTCGTAGTTCAATCAAGCGATCAAGAACTATCAGTTTCACATTGTTGTCACTCTCTTTGATAATCAAATCAATGTAGCACTGAGCAGCAGCCTAGAAAAAGGTATACCAAATTCACAATAAATTATAAAATGTCAAAAAGAATTTTCCTCAGAACTGTCAACCACACAAGCATTTTTATCACACTGGCAGAAAATTGAGAGGCGAAGGATGAAAAAAAATTGTTTGGAATTTTGTATTGGAGATTGGGAAGAGTTAACTGCCTGGTTGTCTCTCCAATAAACAGAAAAATGCATTTTGGCTTGCATTCGTAATAGAATGTGAAAATACACTATATTTTTAAAAATATGACCAATCCATTCTGTGAATAATGATTGGAGAAATTTAAGTTCAACTTTTACAAATGCAGCCAGAATTTAAAAGCCTTCCTTGAAATGCTTTCTTTATAGACATGCACAAGGCCACTTCTTCACCTCTACATTTCAGAGTAAAATAGCATATTTTGGAAGAAAATTTGATTCATTCAACATAGATTAACATGATACTTTCTTTGGTTGACACCTATACTTTCAATCATTATGCCAAAGCTTTTATGACTTTTCAGCGAATGTATGTTAAAATTCAGTACCTTGATAGCAGTTGGGGCACTTGAGAGGGTAACTAAAGTACCAGCAGCTTCGTATTTCACTGCAGGGCTTGAGGACTGGAGTAAATTGTAGATGCAGCGTATGAAACGGGCTCTCTCTGTGGGATTGGCATGGCATACCTAAAACAGCAATAACAATTTAACTTTTATGTACTGAACACTGCAGCTCGGCCTTTATTGAGGAAAGCCTGTTATCCACACTCTGCATGCACTCCCCCAAATGGACTCAGCTAATCCTGATAGCCCACAAGTTAATGGACAAGCCCTGGGTGGTTCACAGGTCTCAAACCTGGATAACTTTCCTAGGTTACATTCCTTTGTCGTGGAGATATTATGAAAGCATTAAAATCAAGCAAAGCACTTTAAATTTTTTCAATTTAAGAGTTCACCAAAACATTAAACAAACAGGCTAACTGATTTAAATGGTGATCACTAGTGAGAGGACAAAGCTAAATCCTACTCTTAGGTAATGGGACAGGACAAGTTACCGAGGTAACAGTGGGGGAGCACTTTGGTATATGTGACCGGGGTTCAAATTATTTTAAACTAGTTATGGAAGGGGACAGAAATGGGCCACAGGTTCAAGTGCTAAATTGGGAGAAGACAATTTTTGATGGTATGAGGCAGGAACTTGCAAAGGTGAATCTAAAACTTTTTAATAAGTGAGATAATGAGCGCTCAAGATTTGCATATTCCTGTTAGAGTGAAGGGCAATGTCGGCAAGAATAGAAAAACCTAGATAATGAGAAATACTGAACTCCTGGCCAGGAAAAAGGAGACAGCATGAGTCAGGTACAGGCAATTGTGATCAAGAGAACCTCTGGACTATAGAGGATGCAAGAGTGTACTGAAGAAAGAAATCATAAGGCAAAATGAGCCACAAGATAATTTTGGCAATGATCGAGGAAAATCCAAATGAGATTTTACGCAATTTAAGGAAAAGAGAAATCAGAGAGGATATGGTCCATCAAAAACCAAAGAGGACAACTTTCTGTGGAGCCCCAGGAGATGGGCAAGATCATTCATGAATATTTATCCTTAATGAATACTTCTCCTGTTTTTACCATGGAGAAAGACATGAAGACTTCGGCACTAGAAAAATTCAAAGGGGAAATTTTGAGGATAGCCTATACTACAGTAGAGCTGCTCCTAGATAATTTAAAAGACATAAAGGTACACTAACCTCCAGGGCCTGACTGGGAGGTAGCCTGATAAGAAATTACGGGAGCCCTAGCTGAGATATTCGCATCATCATCAGATATGGGTGAGGAGAGCAAATGTGATGCCATTATCTAAGAAGGATGGTAAGGAAAAACACGGGATCTACAGACCAGCAAGTCTGATATCCATGGTAAGAAAGATACTGGAGAGGAATCTTGAGGGGTCAGATATAAATACACCTGATGAATAGGGCTTGTCAGCATGGCTTCACATTTTACAAACGTGATTGAATTTTTTGGTGATGTGACCAAGAAAGTCAATGAGGGCAGGCACATGACGTGGTTTCTATGGATGTCAGTAAGACCTTAAATAAGTTTCCACAGAGTAGGCTGCTCTAGAAGGTTAGATTGCATGGAATCTTGGGAGAGCTGGCTTATCCAATACACAGTTAGCTTTATGGCAGAAAGTAGGCGGTAATGGAGGAAGGTTGTTCCTCAGACTGAAAGCCCAGGGACTAGTGATATGTCTCAGAGGTCAGTGCTGGGCCCATTATTGTTTGTCAACTATATCAATGATTTGGATAAGAATATACAAGGCATGGTAAGTAAATTTGCAGGTGACACTAAAGTAGGTTGTACAGTGGACAATGAAGGTGGTTATCAAAACTTACTGGAGTATGTTGATCAACTAAGTGGGCAAAAGACTGGCAAATGGAGTTGAACTTGGGTAAGTTTGAGATGTTGCAATTTGGAAGTTCAAATCTGAATGGATTTCACTGTGAACAACAGAGCCCTGGAGAGTGTTACAGAACAGAGGGACCTTGAAATATAATTATATTATTCCCAGGAAGCAGAGTCACAGGTAAACAGGGTGGTGGGTAGTAAAGGCAGCATTGGGAACACTGACTTTCATGAGTCAGGGCACTGAGTATAACAGTTGGGAGATCATAGTGCAGTTGTACAGGGTATTGGTAAGGTTACACTTGGAACACTGCGTTTAGATTTGGTCACCCTGCTATAAGAAAAGTGCTATTAAACTGGAAAGAGTGTAGAAATGATTCACAAGAATATTGCTGGAACTGAAGGGAGTGAATGACATGGACAAGCTAGAAATTTATTCCTTAGAGCACAGTAAACTGAGAGATGATTTTACAGAGGTATATTAAATCATGAGAGGAATAGTTAGGGTGAATACACTTAACCTTTATTCCAGGTTTGTTGAATGAAGAACTAGAATGCATAGATTTGAGGTGAGAGATGAAAGATTTAAAATGAACTTGAGGAGGGACACACACACACTCACACTTTTGTGGAATGAACTGCCAGAGAAAGTGGTTAAGGCCGCTACAATAACAACTTACAACAATTTTAAAGTAATAGTTGTATAGGTAAAAGGACTGGAAAGATTTAGAAGGTTAAAGGGCCAAACACTGGCAAGTACAACTAGTTTGGATGGGGATTGAGTACCTTGCTCAGCAAAAACCGGTGTGCCAAAAGGTCTGTTTCCATGCTGTGTGACTCTACAGACTCCAAGCGTAGTGCAGGAGTCTGGTTCCATGTGAGCAGTCATAAATCTGCCAGTAAAACTCAACAAGCAAGATAGGAACCTCTGCATTTGCACTCAACTCCCAAAACTTGCCAGCATTCCTGAGAGACTGAACAGTTGTCACTCCCTTTTATTTCAAGGACCATTTGTTTGCATATTCTTCAATTCCAAGCAAAAAAAAGTCAGATTTTCCTTATTCATACAATGTTTGATTATTTACCTTGTAAATCAACTCAACTATAACCAGTTGCAGAATGTCTCCAAAAGTATGAACCTGATCAATGCAAGTACTCAGGTAATCCAGAGCTCGGTCCTAAGAAAACATTACAAAATTATATTAAAGATTATTTATAGAATTCCAGTAGCTAAATCTAGATCTGATAACACTACAGCAATAGCTTGCAGATTCCTTACACATAAAACAAATGTTTTTTGAATTTGTCTGTTAAATATTCAAAATCTCTATTTCTTGCAATTTTATAACACATTCACTATCTTTGTATGGAAAAAATATGATTAAATGCAGTTTCAGAGCAAGGTATCCAAATTAAATGTTAAAATATCAAAACTTTTCATGTTTAGATGCACCTTGCCCCATAAATATACATCACCATTTAATCACATTCCTAACCATTTAGCAATATTCTTTCCCAGCTCGGGGAATCAGGGTTCAGAGTTCAATTCTGGCACCATCTGTAGGGAGTCTCTATATGCTCTCCCTGTGGAGTATGTGGGTGCTCCCCACGTGCTCTGGTTTCCTCCCACAGTCCAAAGATGTCCTGGGTAGGTTAAATGGTTATGGTAAATTGTCCCATGATTAGGTTAGGGTTAATTGGGATTGTCGAAATTGCTGGGATGGCGTGGCTTTGAAGGGCCAGAGGGCCTACTCCACGCTGTGTCACTAAATAAAATAAAACTAACTGTGTACATATGGAGCTTTCACTGACTTAATAATTTTTGACCATAATTTGTCAAAGACACAAATATTTCACCTGATCAGCATGGATAAGCATCATGAAAGCATTCCGTTTACAACTGGCATCTTTTTCATTCACCAAGAAATCATGAATCAACTCAGGAGCGTCAGGAATAAGGTTTTCAAAGTTCCTGCAAAAAAAAACACAAAATGACATCCAACTTTGAAATGCAATGAAAACCTAGCTTTTACCTTTCCAATTTCCTTTCCCACAAAAAATTACATGTGAGCCAACATTTTGTGAAACTTGCTTAGCAAAAAAAAATGAAATGAACTGATCCCACAAGGGAAAAAAAGTTCCCAATTTTGTAAACTATCCTGGTGAATCTTTTCTACACCTTCTCTAGCTTTATCACATCCTTCCTGCTCAGACCCACACACGTTCTAAGTGAAATGTGCTTCAAATCTTGTATTCAATGCCACAACCAATGAAAGCAAACACGCTCATCACCTTGTCTGTCTATCTCATTGCTCTCAGGGAACTTATGGACATGTATCCCTAAGCCTCTCTGTTTCTCAATACTCTCCAGAGCCCTGCCGTTCACTGTACATCCCTGCCCTGGTTTAACTTATCAAAATGCACTCTTGATTTAAATTCCCTCAGCCATTCCTTTCACCACTTTTGCAAGCGATCTTGATCCTGTGGTAACCGTAGACAACCTTCACTGTCCACCACACCGCAAATATGACAATCATGCCACATTAATTCTCATCTAGATCATTAATATATACTCAGTGGCCCCTTTACTAGGTACCTCCTGTATCTGTTCAGGAGCTTCATGGTCTTTTGCTCTTGTAGCCCATCCACCTCAAGGTTCAACATGTTGTACATTCAGTGATGTTCTTCTGCACACCACTGTTGTAACACGCGGTTATTGGAGTTACAGTGCCTATAGAAAGTATTCATCCCCCTTGGAAGCTTTCATGTTGTATTGTTTTACAACATTGAATCAGTGGATTTAATTTGGCTTTTTTGATTCTGATCAACAGAAAAGACTCTTTTGTACCAAAGTGAAAACAAAAATAAACCAAAAAATAATTATGTAAGTACTTGCCCCTTCAAGTTAATATTTAGTAGATGCATCTTTGGCAACTACTACAGCTAGTCTTGAGTCTGTATGGATAGGTCTCTATCAGCTTTCCACATCTGGGCATTGCAATTTTCCCTTTTCTTCTTTACAGAATTGCTCAAGCTCTGTAAGATTGCATGGGGATCGTGAGTGAACAGCCCTTCGCAAGTCCAGCCACAAATTGTACCAATTGGATTAAGATCTGGACTCTGACTTAGCCACTCCAGGAAATTAACTTTGTTGTTTTTAAGCCATTCCTTAATAAAAACATTAAGCTTTGGCTTTATGTTTGGGTCATTGTCTTGCTAGAAAACAAATCTCCAAACCTTCTACAAGTTCTCTTGCAGACTGCATCAGGGTTTCCTCCAGGTTTCCCCTGTATTTTGCTGCATTCATTTTGCCCTCTACCTTCACAAACGTTGCAGGACCTGCAGCAGTGAAGCATCCCCACAGCATGATGCAGCCACCATCATGCTTCACAGTGGGAAAGGTGTGTTTTTGATGATGTGCAGTGTTTGGCTTTCTTCTGATGGGCAAAAGCTCAATTTTGGTTTCATCAGACCATAGAAATTTCTTCCAGCTGACTTCAGTCTCTCACATGCCTTCTGGCAAACTCTAGCTGAGATTTCATGTGAGATTTTTTTTCCAACAGTGGCTTTCTCTTTGCCACCCTCCCATAAAGCTGTGACTGGTGAAGCAACCGGACCACAGTTGTTGTATGCAGTCTCTCCCATCGCAGCCACTGAAGCTTGTAACTCCACCAGAGTTGTCATAGATTTGTTGGTGGCCTCCTTCCCACTCTTCTTGCACGATCTCTCAGATTTTGAGGACGGCCTGGTCTACGCAGATTTACAGCTGTGTCATATTCCTGCCGAAGGATTTCGGCCCAAAACCTTGACTGTACTTTCTTCCATAGATGCTGTCTGGCCTACTGGGTTCCTCCAACATTTTGTGTGTGTTGCCCATATTCTTTCCATTTCCTGATGATTGATTTAACTGTACTCCAAGGAACATTTAGCAACTTGGAAATTTTCTTCTATCCATCTCCTGACTTCTGCTTTTCAATAATCTTTTTGTGGAGTTGCTTCGCGTGTTCTTTTGTTTTCATGGTACAGATTTTGCCAGGATACCGACTCATCAGCATTTGGACCTTCCAGATACAGGTGTGTTTTTACTACAATCAATTGAAACACAGGTCTCCAAAAATAGATCTCCATTTAAATAATTATGAACAACTGGCTGCACCAGCGATGATTTGGTGTGTCAAATTAAAGGAGGTGAATACTTATGTAAAACGATGAAACATGAAAACTTCCAAGGGGGTGAATACTTTTTATAGGCACTGCACTGTCCTCTTCCTGTCAACTTGAAGCAGTCAAGCCATTCTCCTTTGACCTCTCTTATTAACAAGGCATTTTCGCCTACAGAACCATGGCTCGCTGGATGTTTTTTGTTTCTCTGTAAATTCTACAGGCTGTTTTGCATGCAAACCATAGGAGATCAGCAGTTTCGGTCACTTACATCACATTTCTTTCCCATTCTGATGTTTGGTATGAACAGCAACTGAATCTGCTGACCATGTCTGCATGCTTTTATGTACTGAGTTGCTGCCACAGCATTGGCTAATTAGATACAGTGGATTCCAGTTTATTGGGCCACGAGTTACTCGAGGCAGCCACTTATTTGGGTCAACTCTTAAAGAACAAAAAATAATTGAGAAAATAGTCAGGATTACCTTCACATACTTGGAAAACCGTGCCACTTAATTAGGACAGGAGACTTTTGCTGAACAGTTTCTAATTAGTGTCGGATGTTGGACACTACACCATGCTAAGAGCGAACATTTTTAAATAACATCAGTTGCGTGTGCCTGTATTACCCATGTGGGCTGAAAGATGCTGATTCAAAAAGCAGAGATCTTTGATAATTTTGACTTTAAAAATTTCCAGACCCTTGACAAGATGCCACGAAAAAGATTTGACACTAGCCGAGAAAATACCATACTAGATCAAATTAAAAGCCACCTGCCTGCCACCGCTCATCATCAATTGGCAGAGGTAACTGGAGTGCTACAATTGCCAATAGCACGCCTGATACATCAACAAGATAAACTGTGAGAAGAATGGGCAATATACCAGGGAAAACAGAGAACATCCCAAAAACGACAGCGTGAAAGTAAGGATCCAGATGTTGAAGAGGACCTTAATCAATGGTTTCCCATTGAAACTGGATAAGGTGTGTGTGTTACTGGACTGATTTAAAATCTGAGGAGCTATCTAAGACAGGGGTACCCAACCTTTTTTGCACTGCGGACCGGCCGACCGGGGGGGGGGGGGGGGCGGGGGTGGTGTTCAAGTAGACTTGCCAACTTTCTCACTCCCAAATAAGGGACAAAAGTAGCAGTCAAATACCGGACACTTGTGTTTACCCCAAGAAAGACTATCATGACCATGAAGCCTTGCACGGTTACCTGTGTGCGCATGCGAGTACGTGCCGATTTTTTTTCTACAAATCAGTTTTGGCTTAATCTTCCCAATTCTGTTAAGTGAAACTACACTGTACATACATTATTTCTACCTTATATAGGTTGCGTATTTATCATATCATTCCTGCTTTTACTATATGTTAGTGTTATTTTAGGTTTTATGTGTTATTTGGTATGATTTGGTAGGTTATTTTAAGTTCAACCGTTTTCTAGCACTTCAAGCTGCCGTGCTCAGCAATCCCCCAATTTAACCTTACCCGAATCACAGGACAATTTAAGATCCCCAATTAACCTGCCAACCGATATGGTCTTTGAACTGTGGGACGAGGAAACCCACGCAGTCATAAGGAGAACATACGAACTCCTTACAGTCAGCAATGGAAACTGTTTATTTACCATCAATCAAAAGAACACGACAACGTACACAAGATGAATTCCTCTGTCGATAACTTTTCAGAACTAAAACATAGTTCTAAAATACTGCAGTTTTGCTAGCGTTCTATTTTTTGTGTATTTCATTTAAATACATAATTTGCTACGCTGTCAGATGGCAATTCGTCTTTTTTGTTTTACTTTTCCATGAAACTTCAGCTAATTGGGGAAGCCACTTAATTGGTCCAGATGTGTCCCAATTAACTGGAATCCATGTATTTGCATAATGAGAAAGTGTACAAGTGATTCTAATAAAGTAGCCACTGAGTGTAAACTGATGATAAATAGCAGAGGACCCAGCACTAACACCTGCAGCACACCACGTGTCATAGGTCTTCAGTCCAGAAAAACAACCCTGCTAAAAAAAAAAACGTACTACCCTCTAACTCTGTCCACCAAGCCAACTTTGTATTCTATTAGTTTACCCTGGATATTATGTCATCTACCTTTCTGGTACAGCCTACCACAGAGGACTTCATCAAAGGCCTTGGTCTAGAAATAAATTGAGCCGACCACAGAGGACTTCAGCAAAGGCCTTGATCTATAAATAAATTGAATTTCAACACATCCTAATAAATAGTTTAAGCTAACTAACCAGCAAATTTAATACACCAGTACCTTCTATTTCATTATGCGTTGTAAATATACACTGTGATATATATAACCAGAAGAAAAAATTCTCCGTTTATCAAATCACAAGAAATCGTAAATTAAGACAAGGTAGCACAACTTTAGCCGAAGTTGTTCAAGAAACCCGATAACCAGATCCTGACCAAAGTGACATCACATGCACAAACGCAAACATGAGGAATTCTGCAGATGCTGGAAATTCAAGCAACACACATCAAAGTTGCTGGTGAACGCAGCAGGCCAGGCAGCATCTCTAGGAAGAGGTACAGTCGATGTTTCAGGCCGAGACCCTTCGCCAGGACTAACTGAAGGAACAGCTAGTAAGAGATTTGAAAGCAGGAGGGGGAGGGGGAGATCCAAAATGATAGGAGAAGACAGGAGGGGGAGGGATGGAGCCAGGAGTTGGACAGGTGATTGGCAAAGGGGATATGAGAGGATCATGGGACAGGAGGTCCGGGGAGAAGGAAAAAGGGGGGGGGGGAACCCAGAGGATGGGCAAGGGGTATAGTGAGAGGGACAGAGGGAGAAAAAGGAGAGAGAGAGAGAGAAAAAGGATGTGTGTATATAAATAACGGATGGGGTACGAGGGGGAGGTGGGGCATTAGCGGAAGTTAGAGAAGTCAATGTTCATGCCATCAGGTTGGAGGTTACCCAGACGGAATCCCCCCTCCCCCCTTTCCTTCTCCCTGGGCCTCCTGTCCCATGATCCTCTCATATCCCTTTTGCCAATCACCTGTCCAGCTCTTGGCTCCATCCCTCCCCCTCCTGTCTTCTCCTATCATTTCGGATCTCCCCCTCCCCCTTTCAAATCTCTTACTAGCTCTTCCTTCAGTTAGTCCTGACGAAGGGTCTCGGCCCAAAACGTCGACTGTACCTCTTCCTAGAGATGCTGCCTGGCCTGCTGCGTTCACCAGCAACTTTGATGTGTGTCACATGCACAAACAATCAGATCCTCAGTTCAACAGCTGTCACCAAATTGCCTCTCCTCATGCTGTATTATTTTACCTGTATATGGTGTAGATGGCCAACACAGCATTTCTGCGTACATAACTGTGTCGATGGTCCAGGCAGGCACGTATGGCTGGCATCAGTGGCTCTAAAAGCTCTGGTTCTTTCAATTTGCACAAAAATCGCAGAGTGGACCCTCGAATAAACTCATTTGGGTGTTGAAGGTCCTAATGAATTTTAAACAACATCTTATTAGTACTACTATTAGACGCTCAATAACATTGGCACTTATTCAGTAAATAGAGCTATGGGGTCTTTAGATTCCACAAAGCTATTATTTTGTCACCCAAGGTGAGCAAATCAGCATAAAAGAATAAGAAACTTCAAACAAAAATTACATTCTGAACAAATCAATACTCACTTAAAGCCATCCTACATCCCAAGTCACATTAATTGCTATGACAAATTTCTGCTAATTGCTTACCTTCAAAGAAAAATTTTGTTTTAAAGAAATTTTTTAAGCAACAGGAAACATACAAGTTTTATTTTATTTTTAAGAAAAGCGATTAAGAGACATTACAACACATTCTAAATCATAACCACTCATTGCTTAACAAGTTCCCCATTTTGATTTGAGTCTGGATTTCTTAGTTGTTCAATGCGAGTGGGTATTGCTACCTAGGACTGATTACTGTTGATGGAATTTCTCTTTAATCGTATCATTAGAGATTAAAATTAGATGGATCAGCTATTGGCTAAAAACTTCTACAATCTAATTTTTGAATGTGTTTCCAGAACTGCCATCTTTCTACCCTTGAATATGACAAATAACGTTTTCAATGTGCAATTTTAAAATCAGATCAAAAACAAATTCAAAGATTTCAAGAAACTAACAAATATACGATTTCAAGTATTTTACAAATATCATTACCAAGGACCTGTTCACCAAGTGTCCACAACAAAGAACTTTCATGGAAACTGCAGATCCTGGCAAATACTATTTTCTGATGAAATGCTGTTTTAGTCCAAAATTTCAAACTGATTTTTTAATAAATCTTCCATTTCAAAATTCAGTCTTTGTTATTTTAAAGCAAACTAAAAGAAAATATTTTAGCAACAACATTCACTAATGCTACTATTTCAGCAACTCATTTTGAATTGTTAGATAACAAGAAGAATCTGGAAACAAAACTCCACCCAAATAAAATTAATCACATTCCTTCAAACTCTTCCATTTTCAAACGTGCTTTTGAAAGATCAAAGATGACAGTTGTTTTCCCACATAGTGCAAAGGAAAGGTCTTGCAACAGCTGCCAAACTATTTTAATGCATTCTCACCTTTTTCTAATATTTCTTAGAGATGAAGTTTTAATGAAAAAAACAACTTATGATACAGTAAAACTGGTGCCTTTGACAGTATACTATTCAAATTTGTATATTTCAATTGTTACACTGAAAACAGAAACATTCATTTACCTTTCTGTAGGCATCACACACAAGTATCATCTCCTGCAACAACTTGCCATCGGCAGTGGTCTTAGGAACAATCTCCCAAAAGACAAGCAGCAGTTTTTTGATTGTGTGATCTTGTAGTGGTAACACAAACCGAATGATTGTCATGAGGAGCCCTGGGAGTTTCTCGCCATTCAAAATCATGATGATTACTTTCTTCAAGGCATCAGTTTTAGTCTTCACATCTCCCTTTTCTAGGTTGGTGGGACAAGTGATAGAAAAGACGTAGGGTTAGGTTAAATAAAAAGCCTGAAAGACTATTTAGTTTCATAAATCTCTGCAATGTAGGTGACCATTCACCTCATCATGCCTGTACCACATCTTCCAAAGAACTTTGCATATACTGCTTCCTATGTTCCCACAGTAGATCTCCATTTTTCACCAAGTGCTTTTCCATTCAATCAGCACATTCTAGCTCATAACAATTCACTGTTCCAAGTACCTACCCATATTGATCCTGGTCCAAATTCACTGCCCATCTCTAACTAACCCAATTAAAGAAGCAAGTATTTTTGTTGGACAGTTAAAATCCAATGGTTGTGGTCGCATACAGGCTACATATGGTAAACATGGGAGCTGTCTTTACCAAGTAAGATGGATTTTATGACAATGCTGTCTGTAATCCATTATCAGGTTCTTAATTTCAGACTAATTTAATTTACTGAATTTAAAATTCTCGAGGCAACAAGCTGATATTTAAACTACCTTGACTTGGATATGTAAAAGTAACTTACCCATTAAACAATCATAAATCTACTATAAAATTCAAAGTCTGTATACAGCTCAATAATTTTGGTGAACTAAACAACAGGTTATGCTCAGTTCTTCTGTAAGTCAAGATCCCAACCTCAGATGGTACAGCTGGAAAGAGTATACTGTTTTACCTCCCCCAAAAGCACAACACATGATCATGTACAGTAACTCACTCTTAAGTAGTGAAAATAATGCTTATTCCGAGGCAAATATGACATGACCCAAATAAACTAAGCTTCAGACTTAGAAACAGAAGAAACATAGAAAACCTACAGCACAATACAGGTCCTTCAGCCCACAATGCTATGTCAAACATGTAGTTACTTTAGAAATTACCTAGGGTTAGCCATAGCCCTCTATTTTTCTAAGCTCCATGTACCTATCCAGGACTCTCTTAAAAGACTCTATCGTATCCACCTCCACCACCGTCACCGGCCTTCCATGAAAATCCAGTTATGCAAGATACCAAGACATCATACAAGCTAGACATAAACTTAATCCCAGGCATTAGCAAATCAAGTACTTTAATACACCTTGAATTAATATGAACTTATCCTGAGTCACAGTGAAGCACAAGACTGCTCAGTCATCCCAGAAACTCATATGGTTCATTCATGTTATTTGGGTAAAGAAATTTGCTATCACTCCGCTCTGACTTTTATCTGATTCCACACCACAAATATGGTTGCCACAACATCAACACTAAATGAATTAGTAAATACAATTTAAACTGTTGAAATTGACACTGCCATAAAATATAAGCTTGATTTAATATGCAAAATACTGATTTCCAGCTGCCCCACATGATGAATAAATATATACAGCTGAACTACTTATATTTTTCTTGCTGTACTCACCAGAGAGATTTCCAGGATCCTTTTGTTTGTACAATTAGAATACTTGCCTTAAATAAATATTTCATAAATTTTAGAATACCCAGATGGCCCCTTTATCCAACCACCAATTCATTATAGTAATAAGGTCTTTTAACTTCTGAAGTAGAATTTCTTATTACTGCCTAATTCTAGTGGTTGGAGAAAGGGGAATTTCCTGGTTTGGCATCACCTATAGATCAATATAAAACCAGAATCCACTTTCCTACCACCTGTTAGAAGGCTTTCTAGTCAGAATGGAGCATTTGCTTGTTTCTCTTATGGAAAAGATCCAAGAAAATAGGTGCTTCTACCATTGCTGATAATACTAAGCAAATACTTACCCAAGTCTACTTTCAGATTAATTTCATTTGGAGGCTCAGAGTCCAATGAGACATTGATGAGTGTATAGCAGACATTTTCTGCAGCTGTCATGTTGGTAGCGTTTGGAGACTATCCCAAAAATGTAGGCAATCTATGGATGGAAAATAAACAAATACTATTAACCAGTTCTCAGAGAACAGATAAAAACAAGTCCATAAACTCACTACCTCAGTAAAACTTCTTCAATCCAACACAGTTAGAATTTTAGTAGTGCCAGACCAGTAGATTTCCCAGACATTATTATTTTAAAGGTGCATCACATATTTAATTCACTTTTTAAAAAAATTGTTACACAGTCGAATGATACATTTTCCAGTCAATCCCAAGTTTAAGGGAAGAACAGGAAACAGAACCAGAAACATTTTATAGGAGTGCAGCAAAAAAAAAACAAGCAAGTTTAAAGACAGCACAGAAAATAGAATCCTGATGATTGGGGAGTGTGGGATACAGGGCCCCAGTGAGGGTTTCAGATGTCAGCTGGGGAATAATAGGCAACCAATGGTGCCTTTTATGCTGAATAAAATAGGAGAGCTGTTGAAGAACGGCAAGATCATCCACGTTAAAGTCTGAGGAAAACAAAGAGAAATATAATGCAATGGTCACAAATCACTCGGTTTTTACACCTTACAATTGAACTCCACCAGTTCAATGAAATTAGGCACATTTTAGAACAAAGACAAAGACAAAAATTGAACACGACGAAAGAGAGATGCTCATTTAAATACTCTGTGAAACAGAGGCCAAACCATTCCAAATTCTGCCTGGTTGAGAAACTTTAGCAAGATGGAGAATTCCACAGTATGCCAATTATACTCTTTTCCAGAGATGCTACCTAACCTTGCTCGGAGTTCCAGCATCTGCAGATTTTCTCATTTATGACCAAAGACATACAGGTTAGTAGGTCACACAGGTATAATTCGTGACAGGTGCTCACTGGGCCAGAAGGGCTTGTTACTTGAAATAAAATAAATAAATTTCCCAACGCAACCTATCAAATATGATCTGTCGCATAGCAAGCAAGGTTCACTGGACACCACAAGAGCATACATTAAAGGAATGCTCAATGTATGCCCAGTAATAACTGGCAAATGTTATGAATCCAAAGGATCTGCAAATGGTAAGTGAACTTTGTGGTGCCACGAGAGCCTTGACATTCATTTTAAAGAGGCCCAGTTCAGCGTTTCAGATGAAAAACATTCCCAGCAAGGTAACATGCATTGGGTTTGAACCCGCACCCTTTCATTTACTGTAGATAATTCACAATGTAGCATTCAAAGTTACAGAGCTTCTGGATTTCTGAGCATGAGGTTCTAGAAAAAATTACTGCTTTTGAAGCTTATATGTTTCTTTCTGTGGATAAATGCAGCTGTTCAACAGTATTATGAAAAAAAAGGCATAAACACCTATATATATATTTATTTGTGACTGGAGCTGAACAATGACAGCAGCATGCTGAGAAGTCTATGTGATGAAATTTAGACTTTCCCCATACATACTTAAATCCCTCATCTGAAGCATTTACATTATTCTGCAGTTATAATTTATAAAAAGCTATCTATTCCAACACAAAAATTCCCCACTATCAAACAACCTGAACTTTCTCCAGTTCTGCAGCATTACAAGCAGAAGTAAGGTCATTTGCATTGATTCTGCATTTTCTAATTTCTATTCCCTCCAGTTTCCTCATGCTTACAATGGAAGTTTGAATGATTCATTAGCAGTGACCAGCTAATAACTATGTCCCTTTTATCATTCTCCTTTGTACTACTAACAGAAAGTTGAATACAAATTAGATTAACATTTAAGCATATCTTGGAGGTGATGGGTAGATGGTGGCGCAACGCAGCTCGTAATGGCCACTCCGGTGGTGATGTCTGTTATTTGTCAAGTAGGGTGCCGTGCACAATCCTGATTTGATGGAGACGGACGTGAGAGCACGGAGAAACATCTGGTGAAACTTCTGAAATGCCTGCTTCACTGCTACTGCTACTGTGTCGTCCAGAATCTCCAGAGAAGGCCTTTGGCTTTACTCATTGCTCGGTGGCCGGGGCAGGGTCAAAGCGCTCGGCAGAGGTTGGTGCTCGGAGAGGCTGTGTCGGAGGCTCGAAGTTTTCGGACGGACTCAGAGTCGGCTGCGGTCGGGTGCTTCCAATGGTGCTGCATCGGCGAGTTGGCGGCGCTTGGAGGTTCATGGTGGGGAGAGTTCCTCCCTTCTGCCACCTGCGTGAGATGATGAGTCTATCGGGACTTTGAGACTTTTTTTTTTACCATGCCCATGGCCTGCTCTTTATCAAATTATGGTATTGCTTTGCACTGTTGTGACTATATGTTATAATTATGTGGGTTTGTCCGTTTTAGTCTTGGTTTGTCCTGTGTTTTCTTGTCATATTATTCTGGAGGAAAGTTGTATCATTTTTTAATGCATGCATTTCTAAATGACAATAAACGAAAACTGAAACAGAACTGAACTGATATCCTGACTGCACAGAAACATCAAATTCCTGAAGAATTATGAAACTCATTAAATTCTCATAATTCCTCAAACATGCTGAACAAAAACTCAATGGGGGGGCGGGGTAAGAGCCAAGCAAAATTTGAAATGGGAATTGAAAAAAATATTATCTAGGTCAGTAATTATTCTCAGTGATAAAAGATTCCAATGAAAGTCTTAAAGTATTTCTCTTGCTAAATGCTGCCTGATCTGCTATGCATATGTTGCAAAATTTCTCCCCCAGCCTTTTTCATCTAATCAATACTAAAACCAAATTTTAAAAATGAAATCTATCGTCATCTTCAGAACCTTTGACCAAGCTCTATTTCAAATCACATCCCATAAAAGTGATATAATCTTGTACGTACAACTATTTCACTCCAATTTGATCTATAACATGCGCTGATCTAGCATTTACAACTGTTGAAACAGAAGTAATGTGAAGAAGCTCAAATCAGCTAAATGGGATTTTAACATGACACAAATTATGTATCATAACACTCTGCCACAAAGCCATCAAGCAGAAACTTTTGAGCAACATTCAAGTCACAATACATTTTAAACAACCATAGTTGCTACTTCCTTGAATCCCTGCAGTTCTTCTGGTAATGTTAGGTAGAGCGCTCCAAAATTTGAAGGCAAATACAAAGAAGCACCAGAGGAGATTTTCTCAGTCAGGGTGAAGTGTGGCTTGGAGGGGAACCTGCAAGTGATGGTATCTCTGTGTAGCCACTGCTCATGCCTAGGTGGAAAAAGGTTCTGGAGTGTGGGAGTAACTGCAGTGAATCTTGCAGATGGCATGCACAACAGCCATAATTCACTGGTTGGAAAACAACTTAATATTTTGAATAACACATATAAAATGCCGGAGAAACATCGGCTGTTTATTTCTCGCCGTAGTTGCTGCCTGATCTGCTGAATTCCTCCAGAATTTTGTGTTTACTGCTCCAGATTTCCATCTTCTGCAGAATCCCATATTTCCCGTAATATTTTTGACTTCTACTGAGTACGAATCAAATAGGCTGCTTTATTCTAGACGGTGTTGAGTTCCTTTGTTCATGCTGCACTCATCCAGGCAAATGAAACATATTCTATGATACAGCTAGGCTGTGCTTTGGAAATGGTGTCAGGATAATACACAATTCTCCCGCTGATGGAGTTGTAACCCCTGGTATGCTCCTGTAGTGCTTGTGTATGGCTGGTCGACCTAAGCTTCTGGTCACTGGTCATCCCCAAATACTGATGGTAGGTGACTGGACAATGTAAAGCCATCGAGTCTCAAGAGGAGCTGGCTACGTTCCCTGTTCTGAAGATGGCCACTAACTGGCAATTTTGAATTTGTTACTGTTTCTTTCCAGTTACCAGCCAATGCCAGGATGCTGCTTAGGTCTTGCTGCATGCGGGAAACAGCTCGGTCATTTTTGGAAAAAAAACTGCAAATGTAATCAATAATTGTGCAAACATCCACCTCTGACCTTGTGATGGGAGGAAAATCACTGATGAAGCAACTGAAGATGGTTGGCCTAGGACATTGCAGATAGATCTGCAATAATGTACTGGGGTTGCTAGACCTGCAATAATCACAACTATTGACTCTAGTCATTGGAATTCTTTCTCTGTTGAGCTGAGTTTTACCAGGGTGCCCTGATGCCACACATGGTAAAAAAAAAGATGGATTATTTTAAATTAAAGAAAGGGTATTTTAAAGTTAAGGTGTCATTTGATCCAATGGAATTCAGCAAGCACAAGATTAATGATTTAACAGGACATGCTGCGAGCCACAATATGGCAGAAGAGTGTTGTATCAGCTCAAGTTAATGCTGAGTACAAGACAAGAAGTTAAACGGGACCATCACAATTACAATCCATCCAGTGGTAACCGGGGTACAGGGAATGGCTTTACGGAAATGCAAGTGGACAAGTTTGATAATTAAGTTGAGGATTTCAAAACTCATTTTAGGGTCAGAAACAATAAAATCTAATTTAGCCTTGGAAATGTTAGGGAGCAGATTGGCAAGGTTGAAACACAAGAGATTCTACTGATGCTGGAAATCCAGAGCAACACACACAAAATGCTGGAGGAATGCAGCACAATTAATTTGTTCTTCCCAATAGTTACAACATATCCTCAATCAACATCCAGTTCAGACCAACAGGTCTCAGCTCTATAGTCATATGCCTCACTAATGCTCCCTTTAACACATTTTCACCCTATATCCTGGTAAGGGGTATATCCTGGTAGGGGATAAGTCACTCACCCCCTAACTTCTGAACATTTCACATCATTTCCAAGAAATTAAGTAAAAGACTCATCAACATGGCAAAATTAGGGCAGCTCTAACAGCATTCAAGAAACTCAATGTAATTCTGAAAAAGGTGATTAGCTTGACTGGAACCTATCAGCTATTCAATCGACCATCAACATATTGCGGCTATAGCAACCCACCATGGTCACTTCAACAGCACCTCTTCCCCATGAACACAACCAACTGAAATGGTCAAAACTGCAACCTGCTGGTCATAAATAGGACAGAAAGGGATCAAACTCAAGCAGTCTTTAATGGATTTAGAAAGGAAGGTCAGACAGATAAATAAAGAACAATATGAATTCAGGACAAAGGCAAGGGCACTTCATGAAAAGAAAACTGGTTCCAATGAACTCAAGGAAAGGTTCAAAGTTAAAAGTACATTTATTATCAATGCATGTATACATTACACAACCTCAAGATTCGTCTTCTTCCAGGCAGCCACAAAACAAGAAAACCAAAAGAACCCATAAAAAGGTACCGATAAATACCCAACGTGCAGAAAGAGAAAACAAAAATGATTCATGTGAACAATAAAGTAAGCAAATAGCATTTAGAATGAAAGTGAGTCCAGAGACATGATGCATGGAGCATTCAGGGCAGGACAACAGCATCAGCCTCAGTTCAGCACGTAGCGCAAAAAACATCGCAGAGCCCACAGACACGAAGTCCGGAGCATGCCGAAGCCTCAGCGCAATGAGGAGCAGAGTAAACACTGCAGAGCAGCAACCAGAACCGGCCCAACCCTCACCCCCAGTCCCAACACCCTGCCTTTTCAATCCATCTGGCCAAATCATCCAATCACCGGGTCGTTCCTCGCTCTAGAACCCGGGCCCTGTCACTTTGATATACTCTGGGCCTGGATCACGTTTCGGCCCTTAGCCAACCTTTCTGAATCAGTCTGGCGCTTAGATCAATCAAAAAGTGTTATTAATAAAGTATTTAGCTGTATTTCTTGTTTTAACTGCCAGTATGTTGTCGGTCGTCTTCAGCAACACCATCTTAAACCAGAGGGACAAGAAACAGATGAATTCAGATACAAATCCTTGGTACAAAAAATTTATTAATTCATAACATCAGTTCACAGCACACAAGCAAAATAGAGCATATTAGACAATGCATTTAAATACACAGTGGGAAATGCAAAACAAATCCAAAATTTGTCTATATGCGACACAATATTAAAACAGCCATTAGCCATTTGTTGTAACTATTGGGAAAAAAATCTGCAGATTCTGGAAATCCGAGCAACACATGCAAAATGCTGGAGGAACTCAGCAGGCCAGGTAGCATCTGTGGAAAAAAAGTACAGTCGACATTTCGGGCAGAATCCCTTCGCAAGACTCATTATTGATTAGCCACTTGTGGCTCATCTCATGGACTTCAGCACAACCTTGATGAAATACAGAAGTCTAGAATGACTTGGGTGTCAGATGCCAAGCCATTGTCAGCACATCTGATCCCACTCCAGCACTGGACGTGCTATTAAGCCTGCTGTTAGATGATTAACACACTAGAGAGATGGGCCCAAGTCACTCTGTGACAGATTATTTACATTTGTGCCAAGATTTGTCAACAAATTAAAATACCCTGAACATTTCAATGTGGTCATCATTTCCATGAAGGAGATCATGCAGTTCTGTTTGAATCATTTTACTTCATTTATGCTAATTTGCTAAATCTCAATCTATTATTTTAATACTTTAATAGTTTTAGAACATAGAATAGTACAGCACAGTACAGGCCCTTCGGCCCACAATGTTGTGCTGACCCTCAAACTCGGCCGCCCGTATAAGCCTCCACCTTAGATTCCTCCATATACCTGTCTAGTAGTCTCTTAAACTTCACTAGTGTATCTGCCTCCACCACTGACTCAGGCAGTGCATTCCATGCACCAACCACCCTCTGAGTAAAAAACCTTCCTCTAATATCCCCCTTGAACTTCCCACCCCTTACCTTAAAGCCATGTCCTCTTGTATTGAGCAGTGGTGCCCTGGAGAAGAGGCGCTGGCTATCCACTCTATCTATTCCTCTTATTATCTTGTACACCTCTATCATGTCTCCTCTCATTCTCCTTCTCTCCAAAGAGTAAAGCCCTAGCTCCCTTAATCTCTGATCATAATGCATACTTTCCAAACCAGGCAGCATCCTGGTAAATCTCCTCTGTACCCTTTCCAATGCTTCCACATCCTTCCTAATCTCTTACATCACAGAGCCCTGGAGTACAGCAAGCTGTCACGAATCAGTGGGAAATATCAACAGATCTACAACTGGAGCCTCAGCAGCACACTGCACAAGGATCACAGTATTTGCCTCTTGCAGGTAACTTTGCCTTTCAGAGAATCATGATTTGATTCTCTATACCCAGGAAAGCTAAGTGCAGAACTGGTAAAAACTATAGAGAAGTCTGGGCAGTAAACTGGGTTAAGTATGATCTGATCCACATACACAGTGAATAGAGCTTAAGTGGAAAAGTCCCAGCGTCTCCTTCAGCTCAGTAATAAATTTGTCCAACTAGTGCACAGGAGAACGGAAAATAATGAAGAACAAAAAGAAATAAGAAAAAACAAGCCAGAGACATCATCAAAATTGCAATGGTTGGATTTGATCATAACTTGAATCACCAAGCCACAAAGGAGTTATCCAGTGAAAAGAATCATTGATGCTAACCAATTTTATTATGGCAAATACAGAACATTTAGAAGTCAACTAAAGAAATATTAAAAAACAGATCTGCGACTCAACAAAAACAAGTCTTCAGCGGAACGAATTCTACCCCCCCCCCATATAAATAAGAACTCATGGCCTCCTTTGAAGAAAACGGCACTTTCACTAAATGAACGATAGGCTGGCAAACCACCTTCAAGTTTTAAGTTTGCTAGAAGTGTTCTTCTATTCCACGATTCATCTCTGACAGCAGCTTGGGGTCGCCAATTTAATGCTTGCTGCTACTTAGGGCAAGGGACGATGGTTTACAACACAAAATTTACTAGATCTGCAAAGCCACATAAAAGCAATAACAAATAAAGATCTTCGGGTGTGGGTGGGGCTTATTTACTCCGGTCAACAACTCCTCACTATAACAACACAGAAGAACCCTAGACCCTTTAATGTGTACCCCAGCTCCGGAGAGCACCTTTAACGCCGAGAGTAGGCCGCGGCTCCGAAAGCTCCACCCGCCACTTTGGGTCAGGCTCGCAGACGCCAACAGCCACTGCCGCTGAGGTGCGCAGGGACAACCACCGGAGGCCGCGCGATTACTGCACCTACTGTCAAGACGAGGGAGGAGGACAGAGTCACTCGGAAACGGTCTCCCGATCGTCCGCAACTGGTACTCAATCCCCCGCCGTGTCCGGACCCACTTGCCACCTCCTCCGGCTGACGTGGAACTGCTACCTCAACAAGGACGGCGGCCGGGCAGACGCACGAACGCAACGCGTTGTTACCGGCCACGTCGCAGTTCGTTCTTCAAGAACTCCCTCAGAGCCGACAGGAGTGTCAATCACTGCAATTCGAAAATTACACCACCTCAATGGTGTAACTTTTAAAACTCAGATGCATATTGATTCACTTTTTCGGATTATTTCTGCCATTCAATGCAGCAGTGATAGGGGATTCGATCGAGGAGCAGGGAGGAGTTTCTATCAAAGTGTAAGAGACACTCGGGTGTATGTTGTCCCCCAGGTACCAGGGTCAAAGATTGGAATCACAGCATTCTGAAGGGGGAGGGTGAACAGCCGGAAGTCGTGCCACAGTATTGGTACCAGCAACGTGGATAGGAAAAGGGATGAGGTCCTGAAAAGAGAATATAAAGAGTTAGGTTGAAAGCTGAAAAGCAGGACCTCCAAAGTAGTAAACTCTGGTTTACTGCCTGTGCCACTTGCCAGTGAGGGTAAAAATGGGATGATTTGGCAGATGAATGTGTGGCTGAGGAACTGACGCAGGGGGGAAGGTTTCAGATTTGTGGATCATTGTGATCTCCTCTGAGGGAGGTATGACCTGTAACAAAAAAGGACGGATTACTCTTGAACTCGGGGGGGGGGGGCAATATCCCTCCTGGCAGGTTTGCTAAAGCTGTTGGGGAAGGGTTTAAACTAATCTGGTAGGGGGGTAGGAGCTAGAGTTAAAAGGCTGAGGAAGGGGCAGTTGGTATACAAGTAAGTGCAGTGTGTAATGAGACCGTGAGGGAGGGCAGGCAGATGATATGGCAAAATTGGAGTCAGTGAGATGAGTTGAAGTGTATCATAGGAGCAGAATCAGCAAGTGTGATAACACAGGACTGAAGGTGTTATATTTGAATGCACACAGTTTACAGAATGAAGTAGATGATCCTGTAGCGCCATTAGAGATTGGCAGGTGTGCTGTTGTGGGCATCACTGAGTCATGTCTTTAGAAAAAAGACCGTAGTTGGGAGCTGAACACCTTGTATTGAAAAACAGGCAGATGGGGTTGGGTGGCTCTGTTAGTAAAAAATGAAATGAAATCCTTAAGATCCTATATCACATAGGATCGGAAGGTGTATAATCTTTGTGGGTAGAGTTAAGAAACTGCAAGGATAAAAAGACCTTGATGGGAATTTTGTACAAGCCTCTAAACAGTAACCAGGATCTGGGGTACAACTTACAATGGGAGATAGTAAAGGCACGTTAAAAGGGCAATGTTATGATAGTCATTGCAGATTTCAACTACCAGGTAGCTTGGGAAAATCCGGTTGGTGCTGGATCCCAAGAGAGAGAATTTGTAGAATGTCAGCAAGATGGTTTTTTAGAGCTGGTTGAGGTTGAGCCCACTAGGGAAAAGGCAATTCTGGATTGGGTGTTGTGCAATGAACCAAATTTGATTAGGGAGCTTAAGGTAAAGGGACCGTTAGGAGTCAATGATCAGAATATGATAGAATTCACTTTGTTTGAAAGGGAGGAGCTGAAATCAGATATATCTGTATTGCAGTGGAATCAAGGAAATTACAGAGACATGAGAGTGGAGTGGGACAAGGTTGATTGGAAGGGGATACTAGCAGGGATGGTGGTAGAGCATCAATGGCTGGAGCTTCTGGGAGCAATTCAGAAACCAGAGGATGATGCATTCCAAAGAAGATTTGGTATTCTAAAGAGAGGAAGAGGCAACTGTGGCTGACAAAGTCAAAGACAGCATAAAAGCAAGAGAGAGGGCATATAATCGAGGCACAACTGCGCAAGCACATGGATGTCAGTGAATTAGACCAATGGGAAGGATTTAAAAGAAGACAGTTTTTTATTAGAGTCTTGGAGTACAACGGCACTGAAACTGGCCCTTCAGCCCTTCTAGTCAATGCTGACCTGTTTTTTGTTATCAATGCCTATTTTCATCTGTGTGAGCATGCGGCCAAGTGGTTAAGGCATTGGACTAGCGACCTGAAGGTCGTGAGTTTGAGCCCCAGCTGAGGCAACGTGTGTTGTGTCCTTGAGCAAGGTACTTAATCACACATTGCTCTGCGATGACACTGGTGCCAAGCTGTATGGGTCCTAATGCCCTTCCCTTAGACAACATTGGTGTCGTGGAGAGGGGAAACTTGCAGCACGGGCAACTGCTGGTTTTCCATACAACCTTGCCCAGGCCTGCGCCCTGGAGAGTGAAGATTTTCCAGGTGCAGATCCATGGTCTCGCAAGACTAATGGATGCCTTTATTTTCACCATCTGCACTGTAGCCTTCAT
Organism: Mobula birostris; assembly: GCF_030028105.1. Taxonomy (NCBI): domain Eukaryota; kingdom Metazoa; phylum Chordata; class Chondrichthyes; order Myliobatiformes; family Myliobatidae; genus Mobula; species Mobula birostris. The sequence goes on along the minus strand of NC_092380.1, from coordinate 74,429,294 downwards.
ACACCTCCCGTCCATGTCCTCACACAAATTTCTCTTTAGTGTCGAATTCGAACCCACATCCACCACTTCCGCTGGCAGCTCATTCCACACTCTGACCAAGCTCTGAGTGAAGAATTCCCCTTCAGGTTCCCCTAAAATATTTCACCTTTCACTCTTAATTGTCCAATGGGGAGAATGAAGACAGGGAGGAGAGGGGAGGGGATTGCCGAGTGAGGAGAGGGAAACAGAGGGCGTGTTTATACTTACTAGCTTTCAAAAAAAAAAAATTGTTTGAATGTACTTGCTGCAAACTGGAATGCGTGTCTGGAATACCTGTACATTCTCTACCAAATTGTTGATAGAGATGACAGATAGCAATGTTAAAAGTTGAAAGTAAATTTTATCAGAGTATATATATGTCACCACATATAACCCTGAGATTTTTCCTCAGAGGTTTGATGAGGCACGACTGTGCAAGCGTGTGGACATCAGCAAGTTAGACTGGCAGGAAGGATTTAAAAGAAGACAGCTTTATAGAGCGGGTGATAGAGTAGAGGGAGACAGAGTTGGAGGGCCTTGGTTCAACGGGGCTTTGGCGATAATGGGTCGAGGCGAGGTAAGCTACTTGTGAGGAATAGGAAGTATGTCTGTGAGGCCGGTGTTCTGTACTGGGTGACAGATGTGTCAAGCTGAAGCTCCTTTTAGGGACCGTGTTAGGGAACTGGAGATGCAGCTCGATGACCTTCATCTGGTTGGGGAGAGTGAGGAGGTGATAGAGAGAAGCTATAGGCAAGTAGTCACACCTGGGCCTTGAGAGACAGATAAGTGCGTAACAGTCAGAAGAGGGAAGGCAAGAGTCAGATATTAGAGAGTGCCCCTGTGGCTGACCCCCTTAACAATAAGTACTCCTGTTTGAGTACTGTTGAGGGGGACGACCTACCTGGGGGAGCAACAGTGGCCGTGCCTCTGGCACAGAGTCTGGCCCTGTGGCTCAGAAGGGTAGGGAAAGGAAGAGGATGGCAGCAGTGATAGGGGACTCTATAGTTAGGGGGTCAGACAGGCGATTCTGTGGATGGTAGTTTGCCTCCCAGGTGCCAGGGTCCAGGACGTTTCTGATCATGTCCATGATATCCTGAAGTGGGAAGGAGAACAGCCAGAGGCTGTGGTACATATTGGTACCAACGACATAGGTAGGAAAAGGGAGGAGGTCCTGAAAACAGACTACAGGGAGCTAGGAAAGAAGCTGAGAAGCAGGACCTCAAAGGTAGTAAACTCAGGATTACTGCCTGTGCCACACAACAATGAGTATAGGAATAGAGTGAGGTGGAGGATAAATGCGTGGCTGAAGGATGGGAGCATAGGGCTGGGATTCAGATTTCTGGATCATTGTGACCTCTTTTGGAGCAGGCGTGACCTGTACAAAAAGGACAGGTGGCACTTGAATCCCAGGGGGACCAATATCCTGGCGAGGAGGTTTGCAAAGGCTATTGGGGAGAGTTTCAACTAGAATTGCTGGGGGGTGGGAACTGAACTGAAGAGACGGAGGAAGGGGCGGTTGGCTCACAAATAGAGGAAACTTGTAGGCAGTGTGAGAGGGAGGATAGGCAGATGATAGAGAAGGAATGCACTCAGACTGATGTTTGAGATGTGTCTATTTTAATGCAAGAAGCATCAGGAACAAAGAGGATGAGCTTAGAGCGTAGATCAGTAGCTATGATGTTGTGGTCATAATAGAGACTTGGATGGCTCAGGGGCAGAAATGGTTCCCTAGAGTGCCAGGCTTTAGATGTTTCACAAAGGACAGGGAGGGAGGCAAAAGAGGTGGGGGTGTGACACTGCTGATCAGAGATAGTGCCACGGCTGCAGAAAAGGAGGAAGTTATGAAGGGATTGTCTGCGGAGTCTCTGTGGGTGGAAGTTAGGAACAGGAAGGAGTCAATAACTCTACTGGGTGTTTTTTATAGATCACCCAATAGTAACAGGGACATCAAGGAGCAGAAAGGGAGACAGATTCTGGAAAGGTGTAATAATAACAGGGTCGTCGTGGTGGGAGATTTTAATTTCCCAAATATTGATTGGCATCTTCCTAGACCAAGGGGTTTAGATGGGGTCGAGTTTGTTAGGTGTGTTCAGGAAGGTTTCCTGACACAATGTGTAGATAAGCGTATAAGAGGAGAGGCTGTACTTGATCTGGTATTAGGAAATGAACCTGGTCAGGTGTCAGGTCTCTCAGTGGGAGAGCATTTTGGAGATAATGATCACAATTCTATCTCCTTTACCATAGCATTGGAGAGAGATAGGAACAGATAAGTTAGGAAAGCGTTTAATTGGAGTAAGGGGAAATATGAAGCAATCAGGCAGGAACTTGGAAGTATAAATTAGGAACAGATGTTCTCAGAAATATACGGCAGAAATGTGGCAAATGTTCATGGGATCTTTGTGTGACGTTCTGCATAGTACGTTCCAATGAGACGGAAAGGGTGGTAGGGTACAGAAACCGTGGTGTACAAAGGCTGTGAAATTCTAGTCAAGAAGAAAAGAAAGCTTACAAAAGATTGAAAAAACTAGGTAATGATAGGGATCTAGAAAATTATAAGGCTAGCAGGAAGGAGCTTAAGAATGAAATTAGGAGAGCCAGAAGGGGCTATGAGAAGGCCTTGGAGGACAGGATAAAGGAAACCCCCAAGCAATTCTACAAGTATGTGAAGAGCAAGAGGATAAGACGTGAGAGAATAGGACCAATCAAGTCTGACAGTGGAAAAGTGTGTATGGAACCAGCGGAGATAGCAGAGGTAGTTAATGAATACTTTGCTTCAGTATTCACTATGGAAAAGGACCTTGGCGATTGTAGGAATGACTTACAGTAGACTGAAAAGCTTGAGCATATAGACATTAAGAAAGAGAATGTGCGGGAGCTTTTGGAAAACATCAATTTGGATGAGTCACTGGGAGCAGATGAGATATACCCCACTCTACCGGGGGAGGTGAGGGAGGAGATTGCTGAGCCTCTGGCAATGATCTTTGCATCATCAATGAGGACAGGAGAGATTCCAGAGGATTGGAGGTTTGTAGATGTTATTCAATAAAGGGAGTAGAGATAGCCCAGGAAATTATAGATCAGTGAGTCTTACTTCAGTGGTTGGTAATTTGTTTGAGAAGATCCTGAGGGGCAGGATTTATGAACATTTGGAGAGGCATAATATGATTAGGAATAGTCAGCATGGCCTTGTCAAAGGCAGGTCATGCCTTACGAGCCTGATTGAATTTTTTGAGGATGTAACTAAACATATTGATGAAGGTAGAGCAGTAGATGTAGTGTATATGGATTTCAGCAAGGCATTTGATAAGGTACCCCATGTAAGGCTTATTGAGAGAGTAAGGAGGCATGGGATCCAAGGGGACCTTACAACCACAGAAGGCAAAGAGTGGTTGTAGACGGGTCATATTCTGCATGGAGGTCAGTGACCAGTGGTGTGCCTCAGGGATCTGTTCTAGGAACCCTTCTCTTTGTGAATTTTATAAGTGACCTGGATGAGGAAATGGAGGGATGGGTTAGTAAACACAAGGAATTCTGCAGAATGCTGGATATTCAAGCAACACACATCAAAGTTGCTGGTGAACGCAGCAGGCCAGGCAGCATCTCTAGGAAGAGGTACAGTCGACGGATGGGTTAGTAAATTTGCTGATGACACAAAGGTTAGGAGTGTTGTGGATAGTGTGGAGGGCTGTCAGGGGTTATAGCGGGACATAGATAGGATGCAGAACTGGGCTGAGAAGTGGCAGATGGAGTTCAACCGAGATAAGCGTGAGGTAGGTCAAATTTTGGTAGGTCAAATATGATGACAGAGTATAGTTTTCATGGTAAGACTCTTGGCAATGTGGAGGATCAGAGGGATCTTGGGGTCCGAGTCCATAGGACACTCAAAGCTGCTGCGCAGGTTGACTGTGTAGTTAAGAAAGCATACAGTGCATTGGCCTTCATCAACCGTGGGATTGAGTTTAAGAGCTGAGAAGTAATGTTACAGCTATATAGGACCCTGGTCAGACCCCACTTGGGATACTGTGCTCAGTTCTGGTCACCTCACTACAGGAAGGATGTGGAAATTCTAGAAAGGGTGCAGAGGAGATTTACAAGGATGTTGCCTGTATTGGGGAGCATGCCCTATGAGAATAGGTTGAGGGAACTTGGCCTTTTCCCCTTGGAGTGACGGAGGATGAGAGGTGACCTGATAGAGGTGTATAAGATGTTGAGACATTGATCGTGTGGATAGTCAGAGGCTTTTTCCCAGGGCTGAAATGGCTAGCACGAGAGGGCATAGTTTTAAGGTGCTTGGAAGTAGGTACAGAGGAGATGTCAGGGATAAGTTTTTTTTTATTACACAGAGTGGTGAGTGTGTGGAATGGGCTGCCGGCGACGGTGGTGAAGGCGGATACGATAGGCTCTTTTAAGAGACTCCTGGATAGGTACATGGAGCTTAGAAAATGGGTAACCCTAGGTAATTTCTAAAGTAGGTTCATGTTCGGCACAGCCTTGTAGGTCAAAGGGCCTGTATTGTGCTGTAGGTTTTCTATGTTTCTATAATGTAGCAAAATTTGTTGTGAAGTTAGAGGATACGAAGCTTTTAAAAACCAACAGAAGGTAACTAAGGAGAGAAAAGATGAAATATGAGGACAAGATGGCCAATAATATCAAAAAGGATACCAAATATATAAAGATATATCAAGAGTTAAAGAGAAGCTAGAGTGGATATTGTATTGCAGGAAAATGATACTGGAGAGGTAGAAATGGGGAACAAAGAAGTGGCAGATGAACTTTATTTTGCTTCAGTCTTGACTGTGGAAGACACCAGAAATATGCCAAAAATTAGAGTGTCAGAGGCAGAAATGAGTGTAGTTGCTGTTACTAAGGAGAAAGTACTTAAAGAAGCAGAAAGGTCTGAAGATAGATACATCACATGGACCAGATGGATTACACTCCAGGGTTCTAAAAGAGGTAGCTGAAGAGATGGTAGAGGCATTAGTAGTGATCTTTCTTTCTTTTTTTAAAAAAAAATTTTAATGTATTTCTAGATTGGAACAAAAAAAACCCACCAAAGAAAAGGAGATTTATACAGTGCAAAACCAACAAGTCTGATGTACAATTGATAACAGTAAAGAAAAATAAAATCACATAAAGTTGGTTTCCACCCCACCCTCCCACTACACACTCCTTGATCTCTCAAGAATCACTAGATCGTGCAATGGTTCCTGAGGACTGAAAAATTGCAAATGTCACTCCACTCTTTAAGAAGACACAAGAAAGGAGATTATAGGGCAGTTAATTTCAGTTGTTGGAAGATGTTGGAGTCGAGTATTAAGGATGAGATTTCAGAGTCCAAAGTCAGCATGGTTTCCGTCAGGGAAAATCTTGCCTGACAATTCTGTTAGAATTCTTTTTTAAAAAATAACAAGCAGGATGGACAAAGGAGTGTCAGTGGATGTTGTTTATTTAGATTTTCAGAAGGCCTTTGACAAGGTGCTGCACATGAGGCTCCTTAACAAACTATCACAGGAAAGATACTAGCATTGATAGAAGAATCAATTTCTGCTTTAGATATACCCAATGACCTGGCCTCCACAGCCATCTGTGGGTACTAGCATTGATAGAAGAATGGCTGACTGGAAAGAGGCAAGAAGTGAGAATAAATGGTACCTTTTCTGTTTGGCTGCCGATGGCTAATGGAGTTGCTGTTAGGACCACTTATTTTCACATTATATGTCAATGATATTGATGGCTTTGTGGCTAACCTTTTGGATGGTATGGAGATAAGTGGAAGGGCAGATCGTGTTGCAGAAGCATTAAGTCTGCAGAAGGATTTGTGCTGATTAGAAGAATGGGCAAAGAAGTGGCAGATGGAATATAGTGCAGGGAATTGTATGGTCAGGCACTTAATTAGAAGGAATTTTGTACATTTTCTAAATGGGGAGAAAATTCAGAAATCAGAGTGCAAAGAAACTTGAGTATCCTCAAACAACAACAAACAACAGGAAGGGTCTCGGCCTGAAACGTCGACTGCACCTCTTCCTAGAGACGCTGCCTGGCCTGCTGCGTTCACCAGCAACTTTTATGTGAGTTGCTTGAGTATCCTCATGCAAGATTGCCTAAGGTTTGGGTTGGTGGTAAGGGAGGCAAATGCAATGTAAGCATTTATTTCAAGAGGACAAGAATATAAAAGCAAGGATGTAATGTTGAGGCTTTGTAAGGCATTGGTCAGAGCATACAGAGTATTGTGAACCGTCTTAGAGCCCTTATCTAAGAAAAGGTGTGCTGGCTTTGGAGAGGTTCCAGAGGAGATTCGCGAGAATGACTCTGGAAATGAAAGGATTTATTCTGAGTATTTGATAGCTCTGGGCCCATACTCACTGGAGTTTAGAACAGTGATGAAGGATCTCATTGAAGCTATTGAATATTGAAAGGCCTGGATAGAGTAGATGTGGAGAGAATGTTTTGTATAGCGGGGATGTCTAGGACTTGAGGGCAGAGCCTCAGAATAGAGTGACGTCCGTTTAGAACAGAAAGGGGAAGGAATTCCTTTAGCCAGAGAGTGGTGAATCTGTGGAATTCATTGCCACAGATGGCTGTGGAGGCCGAGTCATTGGGTATGTCTAAAGCAGAAACTGATAAGTTCTTGGTTAGCCAGGGTGTTAAAGATTACAGGGAGATGACAGATAAATGGGGTTGAGAGGGTTGGTAAATCAGCCATGGTGGAATGGTGGAGGAGAATTAATGGGCTGTAGGGTTTAATTCTGCTCCTATGTCTTATGTAGAATATTGACTAACTGGGAGGAGACAAAGAATAGGAATAAAGGGAGCCTTATTTGGATGGCTGCCGGTGACTAGTAGTGTTCTGCAGGGGACCATGATGGGACTGCTTCTTTTCACATTGTATGTCAATGATTTCGATGATTGATCAATGGTTTGTGGCCAAGTTTACAGATGATACGAAGAGAGGTTGTGGGTCGGGTAGTCTTGAAGAAGCAGGGAGTCTGCAGAAGGACAGATTAGGAGAAGAAGCAAAAATGTGGCAGTTGGAATATAGTGTAGGGATGTGTATGGACATACACTTTGGTAGAAGGAATAAAAGTGTAAACTATTTTCTAAATGGAGCAAATCAAAACAGGAGGTGCAAAGGGATTTGGGAGTCCTTGTGCAGAATTCTCTAAAGGTTAACTTGCAGGTTGAGTTGGTTGTTAGGAAGGAAAGTGCAAAGTTAGCATTCATTTCAAGAGGACTAGAAAAGAAAACCAAGGATATAATGCTGAGGCTTTATAAGGGACTGATCAGACTGTACTAAGAGTATTATAAGCAGTTTTGGTCCCCTTACCTAGGAAAAACTGTGCTGACGTTGCAGAGGGTCCAGAGCAGGGGCACAAGAATGACTTTGGGAATGAAAGGATGAACATATGAGGAACATTTGATGGCTCTGGGCCTGTACTCACTGGAGTTTATTAGAATGAGGGAAGATCTCATTGAACCATAATGAACATTGAAAGGTGTTAATAGAGTGGATATGGGAGGATGTTTCTGTCATGGAGAATTCAAGGACCAAACTGTAGTCTCAGAATAGAGAGTGGAAGATAGCAGAATCAGAATCAAAATCAGGTTTAATATCACTTGCATATGTCATGAAATGTGTTGTTTTGGAGCAGCTGAACATTGCTATACATAATAATAAAACTATAAATTACAGTAAGAAGTACAGCTAAAAAAATTAAATTAAATAAATAGTGCAAAAAGAAAGGAAAAAATATTGAGTTAGTGTCCATGGGTCCACTGTCCACTCAGAAATCTGATGGTGGATAGGAAGAAGCTGTTCCTGAAACATTCAGTGTGGGTCTTTTGTATCCTACACTTCCTCCTTGATGGCAGCAATGAGAAGAGGGCACATCCGGGTGATGGGAATCCTTAATGATAGGTGCCGCCTTTTTGGGGCATCACATTTTGAAGGTGTCCTTGATGCTGGGGAGGCTTGTGCCCGTGATGGAACTGGCTGAGTTTACAACTTCCTGCAGCTTTTTCCAATCCTGTGTAGTGGCTTCTCCATACCAGATGATGATGCAAGAAGTTAGGATGTTTTCCACAATACACCTGTAGAAATTTGCGAGTGTCTTCAGTGACCTCATACTCCTAATGAAATATAACCATTGTTGTGCCGCCTTTGTAATTGCACCAAAATGTTGGGCCCAGGATATATCTTCAGAGATGTTGACACACAGCAGCTTGAAACCACTCACCCTTTTCACTGCTGATCCCTCGATGAGGACTGGTGTGTATTCCTCAGCATCCACTTCCTGAATACCACAATCAATTCCTTGATTTTACTGATGTTGAGCGCACAGTTGTTGTGCAACCAGCTAATCTATCTCACTCCTATACACCTCCTCGTCACCATCTTAAATTCTACCAACAATAGTTCTGTCTTCAGCAAATGTATAGATGGAATTTGAGCTATGCCTGGCTATATAGTCATGGGTGAAGAGAGAGTAGAGCAGCGGGCTAAGCACGCCGGTGTTGATTGTCAGAGAGATGTTAATTCTGATCCACACACTGTGGTCTCCTGGTGTAGAAGTCAATGATCCAAATGCAGAGGGAGGTACAGAGGCTCAGATTTTGGAGCTTGTTGATTAGAACTGTCATAATGCACTCTGCAGGGTAGCATTACTTGTATGCATTCACCATTAATTTTTAATCTGAAGGCCACAGACAGGTGCCTCTTTGTCAAAAATTAATTGCATTTTAATGAAATTTTCACTTTTTCAGCCAAAGTAGCTCTATCATCTTTAAAGTACAAGTATGCATACTTACACTTTCCATCAAGGTTGAAATCTAAATTGTAATATTTAGTGCTAACATTGGATACTACTCCCACTATTGAATAATCATTACTTATTAACAAGGCTGAATATTCCACACTTCTACAAGCTTATATTCCCAATAGACTTTTAGTGATGGAATATACATCATATAACTCCTTTGTACAATCATATTTTAGTGTGCCATTTATATAAATACACTGCACTACTCCTCCCTTTAAAATAAATTTAACCACTTTTCATTTTCATTGAACTTATTGCTTCTATATATCATACAAATGTATTAATAATACAGATATGTACAATTAAACAAACTTTAGACCTGTCTTGCTTCATGAAGTCATCTAGATATTCAGTGAATCTAATTTCTTTTTCACTTCCATGTTCAGGAAAAACTTCGAAACTTGCCTAAACAAGTACAGTCAACGGACATGTTCTGAAGCCATGCTATCTTCTGCTGTTTGAATCAATGTTGCTCTGGAGGTATTGGTCTCACTATTGACCCTGGTGGAGCCCAATGACAATTCCAAATAGCAATTTTCTGTTTCTCTGCATCTATTTTGTGAAGAAGATCCACAACTTGGACACAATCATTGGCCTGAAATCTTACCTCTTTGAAACTTGATGAGGTGGCAAGTATGACAATGTTAGTATCTAGTTTGGTTTTAGTAAGTTTAACCTTGCTTGCTGTTGATTTTCATGAGATAACAAGCTCAAGTTCAAGTTTTATTATCAGTCAACTATACAGGAATTTAGCCAAATGAAACATTAGTCCTCCAGGCCAAGGTGCAAAACACATGACCAATAGCACATAACACATAGCACAAATAGCACAATGGTTGTGATTAAAGAAAAAACATACAGTCACAAAGAAAAAGCACTCCTCCATCATGTACCCCAGAGTACAATGTGGAGAAGATCAACATTTTGAGTGAAAATTTTCAAGTAATACTTCTAATTAAAAGATTACAATCCTTTTTGTATATTCTTCATTAGAACATCTTTGATTATCCTAACAGACTGTTCACCCCAAGGATGCCACCAGGTGATAGGGCTTATTTGATTCGTTTCACTGCCACAATAAAATTGATTCCTTGCAAAAATTATTTCCTGTGGCAAACCATGTGTAGCAGCCATACTCCTGTTTCTATCTGTATTGTATTCTGTGTTGTACATTTATTATGGTAGTTAGTGGGGGTGTGGTAAAATCGAACAGTTTAGTTACGTATTCATGCTTTCAGTCAGTTAGAGTTTGAAAACATAGAAAACCTACAGCACAATACAGGCCCTTCGGCCCACAATGCAGTACTGAACGTGTACTTACTTAGAAATTACCTAGGGTTACCCATAGCCCTCTATTTTTCTAAGCTCCATGTACCTATCCAGGAGTCTCTTAAAAGACCCTATTGTATCTGCCTCCACCACCATCGCCGGCAGCCCATTTCATGCACTCACCACTCTGCATAAAAAAACTTACCCCTGACATCTCCTTTGTACCTACTTCCAAGCATCTTAAAACTTTGCCCTCTCATGTTAGCAATTTCAGAACCGAGAAAAATCCTCTGACTATCCACACAATCAATGCCTCTCATCATCTTATACACCTCTATCAGGTCACCTCTCATCCTCCATCGCTCCAAGGAAAAAGGCCGAGTTCACTCAACCTATCCTCATAAGGCATGCTCCCCAATACAGGCAAAATCCTTGTAAATCTCCTCTGCACCCTTTCTATAGTTTCCACTTTCTATAGCTTGGTGAGAGTCAGTCAGAGTTAGAGAAAGTCAGGTAAGATTTCTTTTCATTGACAGCTTAGTTAAACTTACCATTGCTTAACTTTGCTTAAAATAATTTAATTATGTTTAACCATGTTGAAGAAAGTTTCAGTATGTTTAATCTGCTAAAACTGTTTAAAAATAACACAGGGGCAAGCAGAGTGGCCATTGTGTGAGTGGGCCAGTGTTCATTCCTCACTTGCTAGGGTACAGTTGGTGCAGTGAGAATGGCTCCAGAGCAGTGTTTTGTTCTGTGTGTGAGATGTGGGAATGTGAGATGAGGTCTCCCAGATAACCACATTTGTACCAGGTGCTCCGAACTGCTGCTCCTCGGAGAATGTGTTAAGAAACTGGAGCTGCAGCTCGATGACCTTTGGCTCATCTGGGATACTGAGGAATTGATAGATAGGAGCTACAAGGAAGTAGTCACCTCCAGGTTGCAGGAGGCAGGTAACTGGGTGACTGTCAGGAGGTAATGGGCAGCCAGTGCAGTGTACCCCTGTGGCCAATCTCCTCAATAATAAGTATAACACTTTGGATACTGTTGAGGAGGAAGACCTATCAGGAGGGAGTCGCAGTAACCGGGTCTCTGGCACTGTGGCTCAGAATTGAATCGAGGTGAAGAGGGCTGCAGTAGTGATCAGAGATTCCATTATTAGAGGAATAGAGAGGAGATACTGTGGACATCCAGGTGGTATCTTGCCTCCCAGCTGCCAGGGTCAGGGATGTCTAAGATCGGGTCCAAGACATTCCAAAGGGGGAGGATGAGCAGCCAGAAGTCTTGACAGATATTGACACCAATGACATTGGTAGGAAAGGTGAGGGGATCCTGAAGGGAGATTTTAGGGAGTTAGGTAGAACGCTGAAAAGCAGGACCCCCAGGGTAGTAACCCCTGCGCCATGCACCAGTGAGAGTAAGAATAGGATGACTTGGCGGTTGAGTGTGTGGCTGAGGAACTGGTGCAGGGAGCAGGGCTTCCAATTTCTGGATATTTGTGATCTCTTCTGGGGAATTTAGAGATTAGCATGGATGACACTGTGGGCATGACTGAATCGTGGCCAGAAGAAGATAATAGCTGGGAGCTTAACATCCAAGGATACACATTGTATTGAAAGAACAGGCAGGTAGGCTGAGGGGGTGGGGTGGCTCTGTTGGTAAAAAATGAAATCATTAGAGAGGTGATACAGGACTGGAAGATGTAGAATGCTTGTGGGTAGAGCTAAGAAAGTGCAAGGGTGAAAAGACACTAATAGGAGTTACGGTATATATAGGCCTCCGAACTGTAGTAAAGATGGGGTCTACAAAGTACACCAGGAGATGGAAAATGCAGGTCAAAAGGGCAATGTTATGATAGTCCTGGGGGATTTCAATATGCAGGTCTTCTTCTTCATGTGCCTTGTGCGTTACATGCTTGGGCGATCATGGCTTTCCACATCGAACGATCACACGCAGCATCAACGATATCTCCCACACTTAGATCCGTTAGTTCTTGCACAGTGTCAATATATTTTCTTCTTTGCCTTCCTCCTCCGCGTTTCCCAGGCATACGGCCTTGTAATGTAAGGCATTCTATTTCTCCCTTTCTGATGACATGGCCCAGGAATTTAAGTTTCCTCTCATTTAATGTTCTCATTAAAGATCTTTTTGTATGGGCACGTTGGAGTACTGTCTCATTAGTTACCCTATCTCTATATGATATTTTCAGCATTCTTCTAAGAACCCACATTTCTGTTGCTTCTAAGTTTCTTTGGAGTTCTGATGTTATAGTCCATGTTTCGGAAGCATACAGCAAGATTGACCAGCTGCCTGGCCTGCTGCGTTCACCAGCAACTTTGATGTGTGTTGCTTTAGTTTTTGGAAGTTGGTTTTGGTAATTGCAATTCTTCTTTTTATTTCTACTTTACTTCCAGCATCTTGTGATACAAAGCTACCAAGGTAATTAAAGCTGGTCTTTTGTTCAGTCTTTTGTTACCAATGTACAATTGGCAGTTGGGAGTATCCTGCTGTTTTGATATTACCATACATTTGTTTTTTTTACAGTTAACGGTTAGACCAAAATCTGCACTTGCTTGTATTACTTTGTCTAGGAGGATTTGTAGTTCTTCTGCAGCACTTGCTATTAGGGTGGTATTGTCTGCATATCTTATATTGTTGATGTTAACACCTCCAATTTTTATCTAGGTCTTCTATTTCTCTGAGAATCATTTCACTGTAGGTATTAAACAATTCCAGTGAGGCAACGCATCCCTGTCTAACTCCTCTTTGAATTTTAGTCCAACTGCTGATATTATCATCAATTTTTACTGCCGCCGTTTGGTTCCAATATAAATTTTGAAGCAGTTGTTGGTCCCTTCCGTCAATGTTTAGTTTAGCGAGAATTTGAAATAATTTTTCATTTTGCACTTTGTCGAATGCTTTAGTGAAATCAATAAACATAAAAAGACATCATTTTGATATTCAATTGTGCTTTCTGAAAGCATTCGTATATGAAAATTGCATTCCTAGTTCCTCTATCCTCAATAAATCCATATTGTAGTTTAGAAGTTTCTGTTCTTAACTTGTTTTTAATTCGACTCAGAACAACTCGCAACAAAATCTTTATTATGTGACTCATAAGACTGATTGTTCTATAATTTTCGCAGTCAATAGTTCCAGGAATTTTTGGCAGCGTTATAAATACTGATTTCAAGAGATCATTAGGCAATACACCAGACTTATATATGCCATTAAACAGTTCAAAAAGAATATCTATGTCCGGATCTTCTGGAGCTTGTATCATTTCCACTGAAATGTCATCAGGTCCAGTGGCTTTATCATGCTTTATACTTTTCATTGCTTTAGTTATTTCTTCTTAAGTGGGCCAGAATTAGGGTGTTTAATATCTGGGGGTTCCCCTCTATTATCCTCAAACAGCTGCTCTATATACTTAATCCACCTCTCACATACTTTATCTGGATCTGTTAGTATGGATCTGTCTGCTGATCTTATGCATCCTGTAGAGGAAGTTTTCTTAATTTCAGAAATTTCCTTAATTTTCTTGTGCATTTCTTTGCTGTTGTTAATATAGCCTTCTACTTCATTGCATTTTTGATTCAGTCATTCTTCCTTTGTAATATTGCACAGTTGTCTGGTCTGTCTGTCTAGCTCTCTGTATTGCACTTCATTATTCTTCACTAACCTTCTTTGTTCCATCAGACCTAGAATTTCTTGGTTTATCCACCCCTCGTTGGTGTGTTTGGATTTCTTGTACTGGGATTATCTCCTCTGCAGATATGCAGGTGGACTGGGAAAATCTGATTGGTGCTGGATCCCAGGAGGGGGAATTTGTAGAATGCCTATGAGATGCATTTTAGAGCAGCTCATGGTTGAGCCCACTAGGGAATAAGCTATTCTGGACTTGAGTGTTGTGCAATGAACTGGAATTGATTAGAGAGCTTAAGGTAAAGGAAGCCTGGTGGGAAAGCGATCATAATATACACACTGAAATTTGAGAAGGAGAAGCCAAAGTCTGATGTATCCATATTACAATAGAGTAAAGTGAATTAGAGAGGCATGAGAGGAGCTGGCCAGAACTGATTGGAAGGGAACACTAGCAGGGGTGACGGCACAACAGTAATGGCTGGAATTTCTGGGAGCAATTCAGAAGCTCAGGATAGATACATCCCAAAGAAGTATTCTAAAGGCAGGATGATGCAACTCTGGCTTACAAGAGAAGTCAAAGCCAACTTTAAAGCCAAAGAGAGCATATATAATAAAGTAGAAACTTAGTGGGAATTTAGGGGATTAGGAAGCTTTTCAAAACCAACAGAAGGCAACTTAAAGTCATAAAGGAAAAGATGGAATACGAAGGTAAGTTAGCCAATAATATTAAACTGCATACCAAAAGTTTATTCAGAAATATAAAGTGTAAAAGAGAGGTGAGAGTAGATATCAGACTGCTAGAAAATGACGCTGGAGAGGAAATAATGGGGGACAGGGACCTGGCAGATGAACTGAATATGTATTTTGCATCAGTCTTCAATGTGGAAGAGACTAACAGTATGCTGGAAGTTCGAGAGTGTCAGGGGGCAGAAGTATGATGAAGTTGCTATTACTAGAGAGAAGGTGTTTGGGAAACTGAAAGGTCTGAAGATAGGTAAGTCACCTGGACTAGATGGTCTACGCCTCAGAGATTGTGGAGGCATTAGTAATGATTTTTCAAGAATCAATGGTTTCTGGCATGGTTCTGGGGACTGGAAAATTGCATACTGTATGTCATTCCACTCTTCAAGAAGGGAGAGAGGCAGAAGAAAGGAAATTATAGGCCAGTTAGTCTAATCTCAGTAGTTGGGTAGATGTTGGAGTCAATTGTTAAGGATGTGGTTTCAGGGTACTTGGAGCCACACAATAAAATAGGCCATTGTCAGCATAGCTTCCTCAAAGAAAAATCTTGCCGGAAAAGTCTGTTGGAATTCTTTGAAGAAATCACCAGCAGGACAGACAAAAGAGAATAGGTGGATATTGTGTACTTGGATTTGCAGTAGGCCTTTAACAAGGTGCCACACATAAGGCTGCTTAACAAGTTAAGAGTTCATGGTATTATAGGTAAGATACTAGCATAGATAGGTCATTGGCTGATTGGCAAGGGGCAAAGTGTGGGAATAAAGGGCGCCTTTTCCGGTTGACTGCCGGTGACCAGTGGTGGTCCACGGAGGTCTGTGTTGGGACTGCTGCTTTTTAAATTTCTTTAGCCAGAGAGTGGTGAATCTGTGGAATTTTTTTCCACATATTGTTGCCAGTGGGTATACTTAAGGTAGAGGTTGATTCATTGGGGCATGAAGGGATATGGGGAGAAGGCAGGAGATTGGGGCAGAGATGGAAATGGATCAGCCATGATGAAATGGCAGAGCAGACTCGAAGGCCCAAATGGCCTAACTCTGCTCCTATAACTTACGGTCTTATAACTATACTTTGTTTAATCTTTCCTCATAATTTGTTTAATCCTTACCATAATTTAACCTTTGGATTACTGGTATTATTCAATTATAACTAATATGCATTTCCTCAAGGCCAACATATCTTTCCTCAATGGTTTTCTCAGAACTACTGACGGACCTCTCAGCTTTGACATCCATCCTGTTGTTCTCCAGTCTACTAGATATAAAGGCCAGCATTCCCATAGCTACATGAATTATTTTCTGCACCTTGATTGTTTCTAACACTCCATACGTGTACAGTATACTTTCATGACTCTTTGGATCTGAACTGCTTGCCTTACATCATTTTGGATATAACCTGTTCTACAGTTTTATT
The DNA here is from genome assembly GCF_030028105.1 of Mobula birostris. Taxonomy (NCBI): domain Eukaryota; kingdom Metazoa; phylum Chordata; class Chondrichthyes; order Myliobatiformes; family Myliobatidae; genus Mobula; species Mobula birostris. Next base: position 74,413,398 of record NC_092380.1, on the reverse strand, counting down.
AAACAGTAAAACGGACCTGAAGGATCATTGGGGACTCGAATCACCCCAACCACAAACTGTTCCATCTGCTACCATCTGGGAAATGGTACTGCAGTATAAATGCCAGGACAACAGGCTTTGGGACAGCTTCTTCCACCAGGCCATCAGACTATTCAATTTATGCTGACTCAACTGTATTTCTATGTTATATTTACTGTCCTATTGTACATACTATTTATTATAAATTACTATAAATTGCACATTTAGACGGAGACGTAATGTAAAGATTTTTACTCCTGATGTATGTGAAGGATGTAAGTAATAAAGTCAATTCAATTCAAAATGGATATATTTTAAGATATTAATACTGAAATCCATTTTCAATATTTTTGCCCAATTCATCAAAATGTTGATATCACTTATATTTCCATCTAAATGTTTACAATGTCAGATATCTTTCTTTCATTGTGCAAGTAGAACGCATGATTTCCTTTTTCAAGTAATCTTTATTTACATATACAGTGAACAGTTAGTGTCACAGCACACATCTATGTAGTATAGCTCAGGTCACATTCCTCACAATCTTGTTCGTGTCCATTACCCTTTCTCACTCTCTTCTGCTACTCAGTCAAATAGCTCTCCACGTACTACATTGCCTTTACTGCAAAACCTTCACATTTAGATAATAGAGGGGAATATATTGTTCAAGGAATGTGTACATCAGAGGCAAAGCTAGCATTCATTGTTCATCTTTAACTGCCCATTTCATGAGGCAATAAAGAGTCTACCACTCTTTACGAATCATATATAAATTAAAACAAGGAAGGATGCTGCTTTACTTTCCTTGGAGAATATTAAAGTTCAAAGTAAATGTTATCATCAAAGTACATATTGTTCACCATATACTGTGGTGTACTGTATTGTGGGGTATATAGGTTGTCTGAGGAGAGGTAGTACCTCTGGTGAAGGGGTTTGTTGTGCCTATTCTGGGGAGTTCATTCACCTTTGGTCCCCACCGGACACTCAGCTCTCAACTCTAGCTCCAAGTAGTCGCTTGCATGCGACAGCGGCCACACCCCGGTATACCACTTTGACAAGCAGGCGAAACCAGGTGATGGTAGGCCGGCAGCCTCATAACTCGGTGAGACAGGGACTTGCCTGTTCTAGCATCTGAAGGCAGGTCCGGATCACTGGGCGGATGAGATCTACTGTGAGATCCAACAGCCAAGAAGGCAGTTCTGAAACACTTTGATGAGAGCAAAGGACACGACAAGGCACAGAAAACATTATCCACTGCAACCAAGGAAGACCCCAGTTTGTGACACTTGTTCGTACCTCTGGACCTAGACCTCCGAGGTTGAGAGAGTGGAACTGCCTCAGTGCAATGGCTTTTCTACTTTAAAAACTCTCCCACACGGGTTTCCTGTCATCATCAGACATGATGGACAACCACCACATTGTTGTATCATACATTTACTTAAGTATTTAAATCTAAACTCTTATTTTGCATTTTGGACTCACATAACAGATCAATAGTTTAGACTTTTGGATGAGATCCCACACCTTTAGATAACCAAGTGCTGTCGTACTCCTGTTATTTACCTTCTGGATGTCTACATCAATAACCTCCACAGACATTCTCCTTTTCTAGAAAAATTAACATACTTTACAAACACATGCCAACCTTCTGATAAACAGAATAATCTCTGTGTTCTGCCACTCTGTCTGTACGTAATGACTAAAATTTCCTCAAATTTCTGTTTTATAGTTCCTCACATTTTCCCTTACAATAGGGACAGTGTCCATTCAGCCCATCATTAGTGCAAACCTATCAATTCTATTCCCACATCTATTTCTCCTTTGTTTCGCATTTGCCCACACCCTTCTAATTCTGCCACCCAGGGCAAGTCATTTCTGCTAATTAACCTCTCAATGAACATGTCCTTGGGATGCATACAGAAACCAATGATTCTGGAGGGACCCACATCATCATCGTGAAAATATGCTAACTCCACTCAGAGAGTACTGAAGGTGAGAATCAAGACCATGATACTGTATCTATTCGGCAGCTAGACAACCTGCCACATCATTGTACCTTCTTGTCAGAATAAGTGATACGTAGTCCTTAGTTTTTCTGTTCTTGTGTTTCTCGAATAGCACTTACTTGTCTAATTTTCTAACCGAAAGTAAATGCTTTGAATCAAGGTTATTGAGAAGATTACAGCCATATTATGCCTGCTGCATCTCCAACAGTGCCCTTCGGTCAGCTGCTGAGCAGCAATGCCAAGCAAGAAACAACATCTTCTTGTAAATCTCCTTGCTAACCTTTGATTTAAATAATACTGGAAGCACACCATGTGCTTAACCAGTTATCTTTAATTGTCTCTTCCCCAGCCCTGACTCCCTCTGCTGGTTTATTGCAGGTAGGTCAGAGTTATCCAAAAACGAGCAAGCAAAACCAATTGTATTTCAATCACGATCTATTACTGCGCACTCTAGGATTAAACTTCCCTGAACAAAATTGTAGCGTTTACAGCTACTCAGAAATACTGAATATAACATTCACCAGCTCCTGGACTGACATATCCTGTTCAACCTCTGTAAAAGTTCAGAGAATTATACTGCAAAATTACAGAATTAGTTTCTAACAAAGCACACAGATGTGTCAATTTACAGAACCAGTTACTCACAAAACATATAGATATATCAACATAAAGTCAAGTTTCTTTGGTGCCTTTCTTTGCCATAAAGGGATATTAACTTGGGAGTAACAGATGCCAGTGAGGCTGGAAAGTTGTCAGCAAGTAAAAAAGGTACTGCTGTTGTCCCACAGACAGGAACAAAGTTATCCCTGTTTCTGTCTTGATCCAGAAGCAAACTGCGATGCTGGAACTAGTGTAATGAAAGGTGAACAGATCTATTTTCTACTTGAACTGTGTAATACAGAAGATCTCTTATACTTGTTAATCAAGCAGAAATTCACATTGTTTAGGATGTCTCAAAGCCTAGACCATTATCACCTTCTATCCAAGAGAGAGTAATTGAACAAATCTGTTAATCTTAACATGAGCTCTCAATTGTTGCACTTCCCTGAACAAAATTACTTCAGGAAAGTAAGGGAGGACAAATCAGGATGTTTTGCTCAGGCTTTCCCGAGGGACTGAAGTGCACACTCAACCACACCATTTGTTTCAAAGTACAAAGTTCAAAGTAAATATGTCATCACATAAATCCTAGAATTCTTTTTCCTGTGTGCATACTCAGCAAATCTATAAAACAGAAACTATAACAGGATCAGTGAAATATCAAGTAGAGCATAGAAGACGACAAACTGCAAATGCAAATATAAATAAATAGTAATAAATAACAAAAGCATGAAATTACAAGATAAAGAGTCCTTAAAGTGTGATCATTGGTCACGGGAACATAGATGAGTGTAGTTATCCTCTTTTGTTTAAGAACCTGATGGTTGAGGGGTGGTACCTGTTCTTGAACCTGGCGGTGTGAGTCCTGAGGCTCTTGTACCTTCTACCTGATGGCTTTTGTAGGATTTTCTATTCAAAGTCATTGGTGTTCCCATATCAGGATGTGATGCAGCCAGTCTATACTCTCCACTACACATATATCAAAGTTTGTCAAAGCGTTTGATGTCATGATGAATCTCTGCAGACTCCTGAAAAAGTAGGGGTGCTGTCATGCTTTCTTTGCAATTTGTATGATGGGTCCAGGACAGGTCCTCTGAGATAGTAACACCATAGGAATTTAAAGTTATTGACCTTCTCCAACTCTGATCCTCCAATGAGGATTGGCTCATGGACCTCTGGTTTCCCTCTTCTAAAGTCTACAACCAGTTCCTTGGTTTTGCTGACAGTGAGTGAGAGGTTATTGTTATTACACCATTCAACCAAATTTGCAATCTCCCTTCTGTATGTTGATTCATCACCACTTTTGATATGGCCTAATTCTGCTCCTGTGTCTTATAGTCTTATGGCACAGATATTTTATAAATGTTGATGCAGTCCTGGCCAACAGAATGAAACTGGCAAAATGCCCTCATCTATATATAGCCCTTAGATGGCAGTTGAATGCAGACATCCCACCTCTCCCTGGAGTTCCGGGAGTCTCCCACATATTTATAGCAGCTCCCTGATGCCCGCGAATTATATACAATATCCGGGAAATTGATTTTTTAGAGAGGGAGAGGGAAAAAAAGAGAGAAGAAAACGAATGAATCCTGCTTGATCTCTCTTAGTGCTAAGTAGACCTATCAGTTTTCTCTGTGGGCGGGCTTTACAGGTGACCGCTCTCTCTCTCTTCCATATTCCATCAGTTCAGCTACTGCCATCTGTAATGACGCTGAAATCATCCGGACAACTGTTGGTGATGAAGTACAAAAGCCTGGCGAAGACATTCCCAAGGCTGGCGGTGACAACCTGACTATGCGAGGCTATCCTATACAGGGGGGGCGCGTTGCCGTCTTAAAGGGGATTAGAATGGGGTCGAAATTGGAGCGAAATTCCAAAATCATCCACTAAGACATCTTTAAAAACGCGCTCGCAACAAGCAAATTCTTCCCGGTTATTTTCCTGAAACACTTCCACTTCGAAGCCCGCGATGGGCTGGGGTTAAGCACAGCTGTTTTCAGAAAAAAAAAATGATTTTAATAAATGCCCGGCCCCCACCGAGGTCTCGTCATTAGGACAGCGAACTGTTTACCTGTGCTGCGCACTTTATATGCATTTTGAATTACACTTTATTAAATAACATGGTAATATATTGTTTTATGTGGTGTGTGTGATATATGGATTGTGGCTGCACCGTGGTCCGGACAGAGGTTGTTTCATTTGTGGACAATCAGCCAGATGACAATAAACTTGAACTTGAAGATACAGAACTTCTAAATCACTCATTTAAAACCCCCCATTTCGATGTAAAAAAGTAAGTTCTGATCCCGACTATTGCAGGCAGTGAGTGTGTGTGTGTGTGTGTGTGTGTGTGAGAGAGGGAGAGAGACTACGGACGTATATGCGATCGGATGTTGTCCAAATGGACGTTAAACGGCTCACACCTGTGATAAGGATACATCTTACGCTTTTCTTTCTTTTAGGGACCACAACATATTAGGGAGGCTAAGCGCAGGGTAGGCTGCTCAAGTATTTCACAGTTTTTTTCAGCAGAAAACCAAAGTCTGACAGAGAAGGTCACTAGAGCTGAGATGTACTTTACATCTTTCATCGTTGAGCATAACCTACCATTCCAGGTGTGTAAGCACACAGGCAAGCTATGCAGGAAAATGTTTCCTGATTCAGAAATAGCAAAAAACTATGCCTGCTCATCAACCAAGACAGCAGCTATTGTGAACATGGCACATGAAGACAGAATTCAGAAGTCAGCTGTCTCACAAAACACTTGTGAATCTGATGTCTTGCAAAATTAACAAATTCATTGACACAGACTGCTACAAAGTTGAGACTTCCGTTTGAGACCTCCCTGAAATGAATTTTTGCAGGGTGGGATGTCTGTGAATGCGTAGCTGAGGAGTTGGTGCAGGGGGCAGGGTTTTAGATTTTTGGATCATTGGGATCTCCTCTGGGGAAGGTGGGACCTGTACAGTCCTGACGAAGGGTCTTGGCCTGAAACGTCAACTGTACCTCTTCCTAGAGATGCTGCCTGGCCTGCTGCGTTCACCAGCAACTTTGATGTGTGTTGCCTTTACAGATTGGATGGGTTTCACCTGAACTCGAGGGGGAACAATATTCTTGCAGGTAGGTTTGCTAGCATGGTTTGGGAGGGTTTAAACTAATTTGCAAGGGGGATGGGACCCGGAGCGATAGAGCAGTGGAAGAAGTGCATGGAGTAAAGCCAGATCTAACATATAAAGAGGCTTTGAGGAAAGAGAAGCAGAATAAAGAGTGTAAAGGTAGTAAGGTAGAAGGGCTAAAGTGGGTGTACTTCAATGCAAGAAGCATCAATAACAAAGGTGATGAGCTGAGAGCTTGGATACATACAATCCAGGATGGTTTGTTGCATCCCGGGTGCCAGGGTCAAGGATGTCTCTGATCGATTGCATGACATTCTGAAGTGGGAGGGTGACCAGCCAGATGTCGTGGTGCACATCGGTACCAATGACATAGCAAGGAAGAGTGAAGAGGTCCTGGACAGTGAGTATAGAGAGCTTGGTAGGAAGTTGAAAAGCAGGACCTCAAGGGTGGTAATCTCAGGATTGCTACCTGTGCTAGGTGCCAGTGAGAGTAGGAATAGGATGCTCTGGAGGAGGAACAAGTGGCTGAGGAACTGGTGTAGGGGGCAGGGTTTCAGATTTCAGGATCATTGGGACCTCTTTTGGGGCAGGTGGGACCTGTACAAGAGAGACGGGTTACACTTGAACCACAGGGGGACCAATATCCTTTCAGGGAGGTTTGTTAGTGCTATTGGGGAGGCTTTAAACTAGATTTGCAGGGGGATGGGAACCAGAGTGCCAGAGCTGACAGTGTGGCTGGGGTGAAAATAAATGATGTTGAAAATTTAAGCAAATCCGCTGATAGAAAGGTTGTGAGTGGTGGTAAAAATCTTCTGAGGTGTATATATTTCAATGCTAGGAGTATTGCGGGGAAGGCAGATGAGTTGAGGGCATGGATTGACACGTGGAATTATGTTGTTGTAGCATTGCTTGTTAGGGAAAATATTACAGCAGTGCTCAGGCAGGACAGATTAGAGGGCTTGTCTACTGAGTCCTTATGGGTGGAGCTGAGAAACAGGAAAAGTATGGCCACATTAGTGGGATTGTATTACAGACCACCCAATAGTCAACGAGACTTGGAAGAGCAAATCTGCAGAGAGATAGACGGCAACTGCAGGAAACATAAAGTTGTGGTGGTAGGGGATTTTAATTTTCCATACATTGATTGGGACTCCCATACTGTTAGGGGTCTAAATGGTTTAGAGTTTGTAAAATGTGTTCAGGAAAGTTTTCTAAATCATTATATAGAGGGACCAACTAGAGGGGATGCAATATTGGATCTCCTGTTAGGAAACAAATTAGGGCAAGTGACAGAAGTCTGTGTAGGGGAGCACTTTGGTTCCAGTGATCATAACACCATTAGTTTCAATTTGGTCATGGACAAGGATAGATCTGGTCCTAGGGTTGAGGTTCTGAACTGGAAGAAGGCCAAATTTGAAGAAATGAGAAAGGATCTAAAAAGCGTGGATTGGGACAGTTTGTTCTCTGGCAAAGATGTGATTGGTAGGTGGGAAGCCTTCAAAGGGGAAATTTTGAGAGTGCAGAGTTTGTATGTTCCTGTCAGGATTAAAGGCAAATTGAATAGGAATAAGGAACCTTGGTTCTCAAGGGATATTGCAACTCTGATAAAGAAGAAGAGGGAGTTGTATGAAATGTATAGGAAACAGGGGGTAAATCAGGTGCTTGAGGAGTATAAGAAGTGCAAGAAAATACTTAAGAAAGAAATCAGGAGGGCAAAAAGAAGACTTGAGGTTGCCTTGGCAGTCAAAGTGACGGATAATCCAAAGAGCTTTTACAAGTATATTAAGAGCAAAAGGATTGTAAGGGATAAAATTGGTCCTCTTGAAGATCAGAGTGGTCAGCTTTGTGCGGAACCAAAGGAAATGGGGGAGATCTTAAATAGGTTTTTTGCGTCTGTATTTACTAAGGAAGCTGGCATGAAATCTATGGAATTGAGGGAATCAAGTAGTGAGACCATGGAAACTGTACAGATTGAAAAGGAGGAGGTGCTTGCTGTCTTGAGGAAAATTAAAGTGGATGAATCCCCGGAACCTGACAGAGTGTTCTCTCAGACCTTGAAGGAGACTACTGTTGAAATTGCGGGGGCCCTGGCAGAAATATTTAAAATGTTGCTGTCTACGGGTGAAGTGCCGGAGGATTGGAGAGTGGCTCATGTTGTTCCGTTGTTTAAAAAGGATCGAAAAGTAATCCGTGAAATTATAGGCCGGTGAGTTTAACGTCAGTAGTAGGTAAGTTATTGGAGGGAGTACTAAGAGATAGAATCTACAAGCATTTGGATAGACAGGGGCTTATTAGGGAGAGTCAACATGGCTTTGTGCGTGGTAGGTCATGTTTGACCAATCTGTTGGAGTTTTTCGAGGAGTTTACCAGGAAAGTGGATGAAGGGAAGGCAATGGATATTGTCTACATGGACTTCAGTAAGGCCTTTGACAAGGTCCCGCATGGGAGGTTAGTTAGGAAAATTCAGTCGCTAGGTATACATGGAGAGGTGGTAAATTGGATTAGACATTGGCTCGATGGAAGAAGCCAGAGAGTGGTGGTAGAGAATTGCTTCTCTGAGTGGAGGCCTGTGACTAGTGGTGTGCCACAGGGATCAGTGCTGGGTCCATTGTTATTTGTCATCTATATCAATGATCTGGATGATAATGTGGTAAATTGGATCAGCAAGTTTGCTGATGATACAAAGATTGGAGGTGTAGTAGACAGTGAGGAAGGTTTTCAGAGCCTGCAGAGGGACTTGGACCAGCTGGAAAAATGGGCTGAAAAATGGCAGATGGAGTTTAATACTGACAAGTGTGAGGTATTGCACGTTGGAAGGACAAACCAACGTAGAACATACAGGGTCAATGGTAAGGCACTGAGGAGTGCAGTGGAACAGAGGGATCTGGGAAAACAGATACAAAATTCCCTAAAAGTGTCGTCACAGGTAGATAGAGTCGTAAAGAGAGCTTTTGGTACTTTGGCCTTTATTAATCAGAGCTGGAATGTTATGATGAGGTTGTATAAGGCATTGGTGAGGCCGCATCTGGAGTATTGTGTTCAGTTTTGGTCACCAAATTACAGGAAGGATATTAATAAGGTTGAAAGAGTGCAGAGAAGGTTTACAAGGATGTTGCCGGGACTTGAGAAACTCAGTTACAGAGAAAGATTGAATACGTTAGGACTTTATTCCCTGGAGCGTAGAAGAATGAGGGGAGATTTGATAGAGGTATATAAAATTATGATGAGTATAGATAGAGTGAGTGCAAGTAGGCTTTTTCCACTGAGGCAAGGGGAGAAAAAAACCAGAGGACATGGGTTAAGGGTGAGGGGGGAAAAGTTTAAAGGGAACATTAGGGGGGGCTTCTTCACACAGAGAGTGGTGGGAGTATGGAATGAGCTGCCAGACGAGGTGGTAAATGAGGGTTCTTTTTTAACATTTAAGAATAAATTGGACAGATACATGGATGGGAGGTGTATGGAGGGATATGGTCCGTGTGCAGGTCAGTGGGACTAGGCAGAAAATGGTTCGGCACAGCCAAGAAGTGCCAAAGGGCCTGTTTCTGTGCTGTAGTTTCTATGGTTCTATGGTTCTATGGAATTATGATGTAGTGGCCATTACAGAGGCTTGGCTGGCACCAGGGCAGGAATGGATTCTCAATATTCCTGGATTTCAGTGCTTTAAAAGGGATAGAGAGGCAGGGAAGGGGAGGAGGGGTGGCATTACTGGTCAGGGATACTATTACAGCTACAGAAAGGGTGGGTAATGTAGCAGGATCCTCTTTTGAGTCAGTATGGGTGGAAGTCAGGAACAGGAAGGGAGCAGTTACTCTGTTGGGTGTGTTCTATAGGCCCCCTGGTAGCAGCAGAGATACTAAGGAGCAGATTGGGAGGCAGATTTTGGAGAGGTGCAAAAATAACAGGGTTGTTATCATGGGTGACTTTAACTTCCCCAATATTGATTGGCACCTGATTAGTTCCAATGGTTTAGACGGGACAGAGTTTGTTAAGTGTGGCCAGGACGGATTCCTGTCACAGTATGTTGACAGGCCGACTAGGGGGAAATGCCATATTAGATCTAGTATTAGGTAATGAACCGGGTCAGGTCACAAATCTCTCAGTGGGTGAGCATCTGGGGGACAGTGACCACCACTCCCTGGCCTTTAGCATTATTATGGAAAAGGATAGAATCAGAGAGGACAGGAAAATTTTTATTGGGAAAGGGCAAATTATGAGGCTATAAGACTGGAACTTGCGGGTGTGAATTGGGATGATGTTTTTGCAGGGAAATGTACTATGGACATGTGGTCGATGTTTAGGGATCTCTTGCAGGATGTTAGGGGTAAATTTGTCCCAGTGAGGAAGATAAAGAATGGTAGGTTGAAGGAACCATGGGTGACAAGTGAGGTGGAAAATCTAGTCAGGTGGAATAATGCAGCATACATGAGGATTAGGAAGCAAGGATCAGATGGGTCTATTGAGGAATATAGGGTAGCAAGAAAGGAGCTTAAGAAAGGGCTGAGGAGAGCAAGAAGGGGGCACGAGAAGGCCTAGGTGAGTAGGGTAAAGGAAAACCCCAAGGCATTCTTCAATTATGTGAAGAACAAAAGGATGACAGGAGTGAAGGTAGGACCAATTAGAGATAAAGGTGAGAAGATGTGCCTGGAGGCTGTGGAAGTGAGCGAGTTCTCAATGAATACTTCTCTTCGGTATTCACCAATGAGAGGGAACTTGATGATGGTGAGGACAATATAAGTGAGGTTGATGTTCAGGAGCATGTTGATATTAAGGGAGAGGAGGTGTTGGAGTTGTTAAAATACATTAGGATGGATAAGTCCCAGGGCCTGACGGAATATTCCCCAGGCTGCTCCATGAGGCGAGGGAAGAAATTGCTGAGCCTCTGGCTATGATCTTTATGTCCTCATTGTCCACAGGAATGGTACCGGAGGATTGGAGGGAGGTGGATGTTGTCCCCTTGTTCAAAAAAGGTAGTAGGGATAGTCTGGGTAATTATAGACCAGTGAGCCTCACGTCTGTGGTGGGAAAGCTGTTCAGAAAGATTCTTAGAGATAGGATCTCTGGGCATTTAGAGAATCATGGTCTGATCAGGGACAGTCGCATGACTTTGTGAAGGGCAGATCGTGTCTAACAAGCCTGATAGAGTTCTTTGAGGAGGTGACCAGGCATATAGATGAGGGTAGTGCAGTGGATGTGATCTATATGGATTTTAGTAAGGCATTTGACAAGGTTCCACACGGTAGGCTTATTCAGAAAGTCAGAAGGCATGGGATCCAGGGAAGCTTGGCCAGGTGGATTCAGAATTGGCTTGCCTGCAGAAGGCAGAGGGTGGTGGTGGAGGGAGTACATTCAGATTGGAGGATTGTGACGAGTGGTGTCCCACAAGGATCGGTTCTGGGACCTCTACTTTTCGTGATTTTTATTAACAACCTAGATGTGGGGGTAGAAGGGTGGGTTGGCAAGTTTGCAGACAACACAAAGGTTGGTGGTGTTGTGGATAGTGTAGAAGATTGTTGAAGATTGCAGAAAGACGTTGATAGGATGCAGAAGTGGGCTGAGAAGTGGCAGATGGAGTTCAACCTGGAGAAGTGTGAGGTGGTACACTTTGGAAGGACAAACTCCAAGGCAGAGTACCAAGTAAATGGCAGGATACTTGGTAGTGTGGAGGAGCAGAGGGATCTGGGGGTACATATCCACAGATCCCTGAAAGTTGCCTCACAGGTGGATAGGGTAGTTAGGAAAGCTTATGGAGTGTTAGCTTTCATAAGTCGAGGATAGAGTTTAAGAGTCGCGAGGTAATGATGCAGCTCTATAAAACTCCAGTTAGTCCGCACTTGGAATACGGTGTCCAGTTCTGGTCACCTCACTATAGAAAGGATGTGGAAGCATTGGAAAGGGTACAGAGGAAATTTACCAGGATGCTGCCTCGTTTAGAGAGTATGCATTATGATCAGAGATTAAGGGAGCTAGGGCTTTACTCTTTGGAGAGAAGGAGGATGAGAGGAGACATGATAGAGGTGTACAAGATATTAAGAGGAATAGATAGAGTGGACAACCAGTGCCTCCTCCCCAGGGCACTACTGCTCAATACAAGAAGACATTGCTTTAGGTTAAGGGGTGGGAAGTTCAAGGGGGGTATTAGAGGAAGGTGGTTGGTGTGTGGAATGCACTGCCTGAGTCAGTGGTGGAGGCAGATACACTAGTGAAATTTAAGAGACTACTAGACAGGTATATGGAGAAATGTAATGTGGGGGGTTTATATGAGAGGCAGGGTTTAAGGGTCAGCACAACATTGTGGACTGAAGGGCCTGTACTGTGCTGTACTATTCTATGTTCTATAATAAATGCCAGGGTGATATTCGTGTAGATTATCCCATGACTATTTGATGAAAATTGCAGAAACTATGGCTCTGCAACCCTGCATAACATTGCAGGTCCCTTTGCTCAAGCAAGAAACATTATGTTATGTTTTTCAGGACTAGTTAGTCATGAATTATATCCATTATATTTTAGAGACGAGATCTTGTATTGTTTCTGCAGGATGATTGCAAGTAGCTCCCCAAAATGCAAATGAAACGCTTCCACCCTGCTTGACTTTTGCAAGGTCCTGACAACTCAGTTTGATAGTTGGGCATTTAAAACATCAAGCCTCACTGTTCAGTGCTGCACAGGTTAGATTCAATAATGCTGCCTTTGATTCAATGATGGTTGAAAGTGAACACGGCAGAGTTTTTGACCACACTGATATTTGTGAAATTACATAGTGCTTCTTCAGCAGTTTCACCATAATTTTCTCATTTGTTTTCAGGGCACAGTAGCATAGTGGTTAGTGTAATGCCATTACAGGGCTAGTGACCTGGGTTCAATTCCACCACTGTCTATAAGAACTTTGCACATTCCCCTTGTGCCTGCAGGGATTTTGCCAAGGTGCCCTGATACCCTCCACATTCCAAAGACTTATGGGTTAGGGTTCATATGCTGTGGATATGCTACGTTGGTGTCAGATGTATGGTGACACTTGCGGCTACACCAGCATACCCTCGGACTGGTGGTGTTAAAGCAAATGACACATTTCATTTTATGTTTCTGTGTTTCAATATGCACATGATACATAAAGCTAATCTTCTTTTCAAAAGCAGTTAGGTATTCAATCCATTAAGGTAATGCGTATCAGATGATTGCACTAACTCTATAGAGGAATGAATTAGTGTCAGGTCTCAGAGGGGTGTCTGAATCACAGTGAGTTAATCACCTACTGTTCTAAAATCAGTGCTTGTATTGCTGAAATGTATCTTCATTCTCTGGAAGCAAATTCCATTTTGCTTCTAGCTGAAGCAAGATTGACACGATGGCAATGAAATATTCACAATAATTCAATAAACCAAAGGATTTTGTGAGCTGTGCCAACTTGACTGATACAGGTGACAGCATTCATTGTGCTCTGAGTCAGCTGCATGCCTTGCCCATTGGTTTAATAGCCTTGGTATTGCAATGATCTTGGCGGGAACATGTCTTTAGCGTATTTCGCCCCAATTCCAGATCACGACAAGCTGGACATCACTTCTCCAGGTTTGATAGATGCTCTGTTATTTTAAGTCCTGGGATCATGAAGCCACCCATGAAAGACGTGGTATAGTTTGACAATGCAAACTCTGGTGCATGATGTGTTGGTGCTGTTAGTCTAGACAATGACATCAGTACAGTTCTTTGTGGGTGTTAATGCCGAAGAAGACATTTAATTCTGGATCTAGCTCCAGCTGCTGGCATGCAGTAAAAAAACCCGGTTAAATTATAAATATTCCACTTGTTAAGGTAACAAATAAATCCTTTGCAATGGATAAAAGATAAGTTTTTAATTTTTACACTGAAATTTACGCTGACCTAATTGTTGATGCACAGCTTCATTGCCATGTTTTGCTTTGCAGAAGGTGCTGCCCAGTCATTCCTTTCCTCTCCACTCCATGTCTCTAAAAATAATCTAGTTCACACTCAACTGTGGCAGATGGGAGTGGCTGCTGCATTCAAGTGAATCTTAGCTTTGATATTTTTTTTCTTCCTACATTTGCCTTGAAGATAGAAGATTGTACATTCAACATGGGGTGCATGTTGTGGAACACCTTTTGCTTTGCTTTGAGAGCTGAAGATTTTTCAAAGTTCAATTACATCTTTTCCATCCTGTTGTAGCCATATAATACAGGGCTCTTTCCTTTCTCTTCCACCTACTACCACCACCATGTAACTACTACCACTGTACTTCAGTAGAAATTGAATCTCTCCCAAACAGGAATTCTGTCTCCTACAACTGAAGAAAATTACAGTACAGTATATACTTTATTTATGTGCATTGCCACAAGTTACACAAATGTCACTGATTCCAGCTGCAAAGTCACTGTTTTTTTGCATGCTTTATCTGGAGATAAATTTTGTCTCCACTCCTTATTTTGATTTCTCTAGTTTAATGTCTCATTATATGTTTTTCAACTGTTTTTATAAGTAGAGTATTTTTGCACTTTTGCATATCATCTGCAATTGACCTACTTTTCCACCTTGTGACACTTCTTTAATAAAAACTACATGAAGGTTGTTGATGGCATGTACCACAACAGTGGATGATGGTTTGTGGTAAGTGATATCACAGATTTATAAAAAGCATATGTTCTTTGCAATTTAATTCCTACAGATGTGAGACTTCTCAAAATTTGGTTGCACAAAAGCAATTAGTGTTTTGCCTCACATAGAACAGTCATTGAGTATTTGAAGACCAAGTCAGTCCCCATTGCAGATCTTTTCAGATTGCAACATCAGCCAACATGGGTAAATAGAAGCAGTTTTCACCACAAAATTACATTGAAATGTCTGGCATGCTCCTGCAATATTGATATCTTCATAGATGATGACTTCCAAAATCTGTTTGTCTTTGGTCTCCAAAAGGAAGCCTATCACAAATGCCAGTGGTCGCAAAATAATTCAACAAGAAAATCTGTAGATGTTGGAAATCCAAAGCATCACACACAAAATGCTGGAAGAACTCAGCAAGCCAGGCAGCATCCATGCAAAAGAGTAAACAGTCAATGTTTTGGGCCGAGACCCTTCAGCAGGACTGGAAAGAAAGAGGAGAAGTCAGAGCAAGAGGGTGGAGGGAGGAGAAGAAGAAGTACAAGGTGGCAGGTGATAGGTGAAACCGGGAGAGGGGGAAAGGGTGAAGTAAGAAGCTGGGAAGTTGATTGGTGAAAGAGATAAAGGGCTGGAGAAGAGATCGGAGGGGATAGAAGACCATGGAAGAAAGGGAAGGAGGAGGAGCACCAGGGCAATTGAAGTGGTTAAGTTAGGTACAGTAAACATGCTTAAAAGACAGTTGGACAGGTACATGGATTGGAAAGATTTAGAAGCTTATTAGTCATGTTCTGGAAGATGTGATTAGCTTGGATGGGAGCATCTTGGTCAGCATTTACCGAATGGGCCCCAAATGACCTGTTTCTTCGTTGTGTAACTCTTATGAACTCAGAATCAGGTTTATTATCACTGGCATGTGATGTGAAATTTGTTAACTTAGCAGCAGCAGTTCAATGCAATATATAATATAGAAAAGAAAAATAGTAATAATAAATAAAATAATAATAAATCAATCAATCAATTACAGTATACGTATATTGAACAGGTTTTTAAAAACGTGCAAAAAACAGAAATACTGTATATTTGAAAAAAAGTGAGGTAGTGTCCAAAGGTTCAATGTCCATTTAGGAATCGGATGGCAGCGGGGAAGAAGCTGTTTCTGAATTGCTGAGTGTGTGCCTTCAGGCTTCTGTACCTCCTACCTGGTGGTAACAGTGAGAAAAGGGCATGCCCTGGGTGCTGGAGATCCTTAATAATGGACGCTACCTTTCTGACACACTGCTCTCTGAAGATGTCCTGGGTACTTTGTAGGCTAGTACCCAAGATGGAGCTAACTAAATTTACAACGCTCTGCAGCTTCTTTCAGTCCTGTGCAGTAACACCCCCCCATACCAGACAGTGATGCAGCCTGTCAGAATGCTCTCTGCGGTAAATCTACAGAAGTTTTTGAGTGTATTTGTTGACATGCCAAATCTCTTCAAACTCCTAATGAAGTATAGCTGCTGTCTTGCCTTCTTTATAACTACAGTACACCAATATTTTGGGACCAGTTTAGATCCTCAGAGATCCTGACACCTAGGAACTTGAAGCTGCTCACTCTCTCCACTTCTGATCCATCTGTGAGGATTGTTATGTGTTCCTTCATCCTACCCTTCCTGAAGTCCACAAACAGCTCTTTCATCTTACTGACGTTGAGTGCCAGGTTGTTGCTACAGTACCACTTCACGAGTTGGCAAATCTCACTCCTGTACACCCTGTTGTCACCACCTGAGATTCTACCAACTCTACGAGGTAGCATCAAACTGACAATGCAAACAACTGTCCAAGTATTTTCTGTTGACAGAATGTGAATACAAGCCAACTGGTTACACCTGAACAGTCTATTCTCAGCCATTAACATTGTAATGAATCTATTGTTTCCAGTGGTAGGAAGTGGCACTTAATCACCAATGACTAACTGACTGATGTCCACTTTAGGTTTTGCTTTTACTGCTCCATTCCAGATCTCATCACAGCCTTGCTCCAAACATGATTTGAAGAGCTAAATTACAGAAATAAGCAAAGAGTCTGCCCTTGATATCCAGGTGGAATGTCATCAATGTTCACTAGTAAAACTGAGGTCAATGGACATGAAAGACAAAAACTCAAGTGGTTGGTGTCACAGAACATAGATCAGTGCAGCATCACCTGGCCCTTTGGCCGCAATGTTGTGCCGACCAATTAAAAATGGCACCAGGAAGATTGTGCCTGCGATCAATGCAACCTATGGCAATGTTTTGCACAGTCCAGGAACCTACTTCATTTACTTCTTCTTTGAAATATGATTCTACTACTAAGCTGCATGCAATTGGATCCTGTGATTTACATTTTGATGGTATGTTTTCAGGCTGATTGAGTGATCTGGTGCTTTGCTGTTTCTGAGGCAGTTCTGTGAGGTTGGGAGTGGAAGGTGTGGCCTGGTTGCCTGGACTCCTTTGCATCTCTCCATTTGAAGCGTTGAACAAGGTTGAGGTTGATGAAGACAGGAGCGAAGTGCAGGCAGGTTTTCAGCTCCATCTACCTGTGTTTGACCAGTCTTCCTCTCAACCTCACTAGTTGCTATTGGAGGAAAGTGCAGGAGTCTTGAGCAACACACACAAAATGCTGGAGGAACTCAGCAGACCAGGCAGCATCCATGGAGAAAAGAACAGTCAGCGTTTCTGGCCGAAACCCTTCAGCAGGACTGGAGAAAAAGAGCTGAGGAGTAGATCTGAAAGGTGGAGGGAGGGAAGAGAGAAACGCCAGGTGATAGGTGAAACTTGGAGAGAAAGGGATGAAGCAAAGAGCTAGGAAGTTGATTGGTGAAAGAGACAGAAGGCCATGGAAGAAGAAAAAGGTGGGGGGGTAAGACCACCAGAGGGAGGCGGGTGGGACTGCGTTAGCCAGTGCACAAAATAGTGGATTAAAAACATGAAAGAGGGACAAGGGGATGGGAAATGGTGAAGGGGAGAGGCATTACTGGAAGTTTGAGAAATTGATGTCATGCCATCAGGTTAGAGGCTACCCAAACAGAATATAAGGTGTTGTTCTCCAACCTAAGTGTGTCCTCATCACAACAGTGAAGGAAGTCATGGGTGGACATATCAGAATGGGAATGGGAAGTGGAATTGAAATGGGTAGCCCCTGGAGGATCCAGCTTGCTCTGGCAGATGGAGCGTAGATGCTTGGCAAGCTGTCTCCCAACCTACAGCAAGACTCACTGATATACAGGAGGCCACACCAGGAGCATTGGACACAGTATATGACCCCAACAACAGGAGCCTTGTGTTCCATGTTGCAAGGATTGTAGCTGTGGACTCATTTAGGGGGACTCTGAAGTTCATATTACATGCATTTCTGGATTTGTTTACTCTTTTTTTGCTGTTTTTGAGCAGTTTGATTGGGGTGGTCGGTGTGGATTCGGGTGCCTTGGTAAAGATTGGCTCTGCGGCCTGCGGTCCGCTAGCAGCACGAAGCTGAACTAAACTGAATACTTCGGGACTCCTGGTTTGATGTTTAATATTCTATGCATTATTTGCTCATTTTTTGCCTTTTGCACAATTTGTTCTTTAATCATGCTTTGGGTGTTTGTTCTCTTCTTCGAATGGGTTCCATGGTGTATCTTTGTTTCATGGCTGCTTGCAGGACAAATCTCAGTTATATTCTCTATACATATTTTGATAATAAATGTGCTTTGAATAAACCTTCTTCATGATCAATCTAACCCTTCCCTTCTACAAAGCCCATAACTCTCCATTTTCCTTACATCAATGTGCCTATCGAAGAGTCCTTTAAGTATTCTTATTCTATCAACCTCTACAACCACCCTCAGCAGTGCGTTCCAGGAACCCAGCTTCTCTGTAAAAATTCACCAGTAACATCTCCCCTAAACTTTCCTCCACTCACCTTAAATGAATGTCCTCTGCTATTGCCCATTGCTGCCCTAGGTCAAAGGTGCTGGCTGTCCACCCTATGCCTCAGGCAAAGGAATGGGATGACTGCCGCAGGATATCTCACTGCAAGAGTTCATCAGAACCATTCCTTCGGCCTAAAAATCTTCAGCTGCAATTATTTTCCTTCCATGGTCAATTCAGGGGTGGGGATATTCAAGGATAATTGCACAATATTCAATTCTATTTACACCAAAGGAAGCAGCCCATGCCTGTGTGCAGCAAGACTTGGACAACACTGAGAGGCATGAGATGATAAATGGCGAATAACATTTGTGACTTTAAGGTGGCAGGACTGAGCATCTCCAGCAAAAAGAGGACTTACGTGTGCTGCATCATTCACTTCCAAAATCCCCATAGCCTTCCCATCACTTTTAAGGTACGAACTGGAAAGGATATGAAATACTCTCCACTTTTATGGATGAGTGCATTTCTAGCAGTTCTTAAGCTGGACACCATCCAGAATAAAGTATACCATTTTATTGGCAGCACATCAGCTGGCAAAAAATTAACCTCTCCGGCGCCAGCACACATTAGTTGTTGTGTGTATCATCCACAAAATACAGCAAGCTTTCTCACCCAGCATAGTACAGTATTGCCTCCCAAAGCAAGCCAGTACCTTCTCAATTTGGAATAGCATTTCTTCTCCTTCACTATTCCTGGGTCTGAACTTCTGACTCAGCAACAAAGTGGGAGTATCTTAGTCAAAGCACTGCAGCAAGTCAAGGCAATAGATCTCCAGCTCTTAAGGAATTGACAACAAATTTTGGCGAGTGCACAAAATAGTGGATTAAAAACAAAACGTCTACTGGGTCCAACACTGCTGACATCCACAGCAAACTCTCTGGATTTTATTAGCTTTTCTTTTGAGTTATTGTTCCCAAATTGCATTCATGTTCAATTACCCTAACAGCCTTGATAACCCAAACATCTACGTTGTGCAGATCAAATACATAACTCATTCTGTAAAACATTTTACTTCTCAGTAATTCTAAAATACCTTAAAACATGCATTTGCATTAAAGATTGAAAGAGGAGAAAATATCAAATATCCCTGCTACAATCTCTTAAAAGTGTTAAGTGGTAGCATTGTCAATCCCGGCAGCAAATTCCTGCGTAGAACAAATATTCAATTTCAGAGTTTCAAAAACAATGTGACCTATGTGTACCAGCAATCTAATTTACATCAGTTATGTCCAAATTCACTTTTCTTCTTTTAATCATTATTCATATTTAATCTGTTCTAATTAGCAGTGAAATAAAACTTAAATAAACACTTGGTTTACTTTGTTTATAAAGTTCAGCATTGACAGCTAAAATTAAATTTCAATCCAAGCCCTATTCTACCATCAGTCATCAACAAATCCACAGTGAAGAAATTTTATTTTACATTCCAAGGGTTCCATTTAAAATTGTTGAGGGAACAGTACATGGTATTATGATAATGTATAATGGTATTATGATAATGCAGATTAATCTCCCATTATCTAAGGATTAATTTGATTTCTGCCCCACATTTTGTGTAAATCCACATGGTGTTTGATTTGGATTAAGGGTCTCAGCCCAAAGCATCAATTTAATTTCTGTGTGTTGATGCTGCCTGAATTTCAGAGTTCCTCCAATATATTTTTTATGTTGCTCCAGACGTCCGGGATCTGCAGTCTGTCTTGTGCCTTCTGATTCAGCTGTGCTGTCTCAGTTATATATTATCTGCATTTTAAGAGAAGTCTCAAAATCTAATTGCTGTCCCCGCTTTCATTCTGTGATAACTGCCTTACATTCAATTAAATCTCTGCAACTTCCCATACCTTATCTATTTCTCAGCAATTGGACATACATTGCTTCTTTCAACTTAAGAATGTCTTTTTAAAAATCTATTTGCTTCCAAAACTTGATTGCATGTTTAATGACTAATCAGTCTTTTCCTGGCTTGGCTTTAAAAGAGGGTTGATCCATCCTTACTTTTATTTTTACACCTTTTTTGACCAATTCAGCCAATTATGCACTTTTTTTTGGAAAGGAAGCAATGGCAATGTCATATTGAGAAATGACATTGTATTGTATGCTATCTTAGAAATACCCCAAATCATTTCCTTGTAAATGGAAGTATATACTCAGCACACACTTTACAAACAGGATAACATTAAACCAACTAAAAATCAATGTCACCAAGTAGGTTCACTGTTGGAATTATAAAACTAAGTTTATTGACAACACTGCATTGGCCAAAATTTTGGAGGTGGATTAAGTCATAGAACTCCTAATAGTCTTCTCAGAGCAAACAATGTCTATATCCTCGAAAAGCAAACAACAGAGCAGAAACTACACTAATTTCAAATGGAAACAGAATAATTCATCCAAAGTAAACTGCAATGAGGATACTTAAATGTAAGTTATGTGCATAAAATCAATCTCCATCATTTATATCAGTGGGCCTCTAAGCATGAATAACAGAATCACAAAAATCATCCTCCTATGCTGTTGTAGGAAATATATCACTGAGGTAGCAAATGTTCCCATTTCCAAAATCAAAGCTGCTAAGTTAGTTATCGCTATTTAATCAAGAATGAAGATCACAATAATGGGAATTTAGTTCTTTGTGACGAGCATGCTGCTTTTAATTTTTACATTGTTTTTAATCAAGGTAAGGTTTATGACTGCAGGGTAAATGGCACCAATGTCAGCATGTGTAAATTGTGCAGATGCACTGCAAATCTTCAAAGGATAATACACCAACAAAGACTTGAAAGGAAAAGCAGTTCAATATGAACTTACAGGTCATACATCATAGAAGACGTATAGCTTTAGAACTTATTTGTCCAAAGAATACTATTCTCAAAAAACACAACCTCAATAAAATTTTATTTCAATGCAGGATTTATTACAGCCAAATCCTCAGCATACATTCAGATGTTCTTTCAGTGAGGCTAACTCCACCATGATCAGAAACAGGAAATAATACATTCCATACCCCTCCCACTCCCCCTGTTAAATGCATGTCACTGAGAACTGTCCTTTTAATGTCCTTATTGAGAGCTACCAACTCAACACATACCTGCTATCTTTATGTATGGCTCAAATTTTATCTCATAATTCACAGGCTTTTTTTTTAATCTGATAGCTCATTAATTATTTGGCAAACTTGAAATGTCAATTTGGCTAAAAATGTCTGTCATAACTTGGTGGGCCAACTCAAATCAGACTCGAGGAAGCAGTGCAGAATGATATTATTTTTATGATACCTGAGCTTATCTTGCACTTGCTTAGTAACATTGCAGACAAACTTGCACCATAACCCAATATAAGTGATATAAACGAGAGAATCTGCAGATGCTGGAAATCCAAGCAACACACATTCCAGTTTCGGCCTGAAACGTCGACTGTACTTTTTTCCATAGATGCTGCCTGTCTGCTGAGTTCCTCCAGCATTTTGTGTATAACAGTGATATATTTGCTTGGATATCCATTATATCATTCCAGTTGTATATCAATACTATTATTAATCTTATAAATTCTTGCAGTGCAGTGATTTCTAATCTAATGTTGCCCATAACCTTCCAGTTTAAGCTTTCACTTTTTACGTGCATTTAGAAAACATAAGCAAGTATCTGGTAGTAGGTTGATACCAATGATGGAAGCTAGAACAAGAGATAAGTAGTCACTGCACTAACATAAGATTCAACAGATTTTTAAACAGTACTTGCATAGATGAATAGGCAATATTATTTTCTTCGTGCAAGAATCCAAATTACTTCAGAATTAAAGAATTACTTAGAAGGCACGGCTATGCCTCTTCTTTCTTAAATGTTTATGCAGATTCAGCATGTCATCAAAAACTTTGACAAACTTCTATATATGCACAGCAGAGAGTATCCTGACTGGTTGTATCACACCCTAGTATGGAAACACCAATACCCAATAACAGGAAAGCCTACAAAAATACAGCCCATTGAATCACAGGAACCCCCCCCCCCCCTCACTATTGAGCACATCCACAAGAAAACAGAATCTATAAGCCCCAGCTTCCAGGTCACTCTCCTTTTGCATTGCTACCATTGGTAAGGAGGTATCGGAGCCTTAGGTCCCACACCATCAGGTTCAGGAACATTTATTATCTTTCAACCAACAGGGCTGTGAAGTTAGAAAGCCTAGTTCACTCACCTCAATGCTTTACTGATTTTACAACCATTCAAGGACACTACAACTCATTTTCTCAGCATTATTTACATATTATTATTAGTTTTTTGTGTACTTGCACAATGTCTTCTTTTATAGATTGGTTCTCTGTCAATCTTTGTGTGTAGTTTTTCATTGATTCTATTCTATTTCTTCGTTCTACAGTGAATGCAAGAAAATGAATCTCAGGGTAATATAGAGTGACACATACACACTTTTGTAATAAATTTACTTTTAACTTTGAAGCCATGATGATAAATTATCAATTTATTTAATCACTGAAATAAACATGGGCTATGGAAAAATCCATTAAAAACATTGCCTGACTATGAAGCAATTCCCCAGAAAATATTGAAGAGAAAAGTTATTTCAGGTTTTAAGAGGAGGT
Source organism: Mobula birostris (assembly GCF_030028105.1). Taxonomy (NCBI): domain Eukaryota; kingdom Metazoa; phylum Chordata; class Chondrichthyes; order Myliobatiformes; family Myliobatidae; genus Mobula; species Mobula birostris. The sequence continues at coordinate 74,390,516 of NC_092380.1, read as the reverse complement.
AAATATAGTGCTGCAGAAGGTAACTAAGGTCCTGGGTTTGCTTTTGTTGCTTCCAGCAAAAAAAGCCCAGATAGTCCTTCAGTGTTGTAAACATTAATGGGTCTCTCCAATAAACCCCTAGTGGAAGAAATGGGTCCTGAATTACAAAAAAACACATGCTTATTCCAAAACTAGAGATGATAAACCCATCTTCTGCTGAAGAAATGATGGGTATGGTTAAAGATATAATTCAATGAAGGGGGATACTTCCATGATATGTAGTGAAATGAAGAAAGATGAAGAAATCAAAAAAACCTATTAGTGCCTGTTGAGAAGGGAAGAGATGATAGTTCCTATAAAATTCAATGAATACTTATTTTGAGATACCGCATGGGATAAGCCCTTTGAGCCGTGCCACTGAGCAACCCCCAATTTAACCATAGCCTAATCACGGAACAATTTGCAATGAGCAATTAACCTATACATTATGTCTTTGGACTGTGGAAGGAAACCAGAGCACCTGGGGATAAACCCATTCATTCTGGCGGGAGGATGTACAGACTCCTTACAGATGGTGCCGGACTTGAACTCTGAGCTCCAACACCCTAAGCCCTGATACCATTGTGCTAACCGCATGCTACCATAGCATGAATAACATGAACGAAATTCTATGAAAAGGATTGGTAGCCTTCACAGAAACCACAGCTGGGTAATTGTTTACTTCTGGTTCCCCCAGCGGGCTTATTTACCTGACAGGGCACTGAATACCTGTGCAAACCAGCTGGCGGGAGTGTTTAAGGACATCCTCAACCTCTCACTGCTGAAGTCAAATGTTCCCACCTGCTTCAAAAGGGCATGAATCATATCGATGCTCAAGAAGAGCAGGGACGGCTGGCTCAACGAGCTGCTTCCATAGCTGCAACCTCTTGTGCCTACCTTAACTCAATATTGTCAGTCTGCAGATACTAGCTGATAATCAAGGATAAAAGCTCAACACCAAGGCCAGGTCCACCAAAATTACTCCGATCCTACTTAAAATCTACCAACTCAAAAAAAGGGCATTATTCTACTGACTCATTATTAGACATAGTTACTATCAGATGCAAAGTTTACATCTTCTCAGTTATGAAGCTTTGCAACTTTGAAATATGACCTTCATGCAGTAATTGTCTAACCAAACATTTTATATTCTATACCAAAAAATAAACTTGCAACTTCCAGTAATACACAAGTTTATTAGTTTCGCAGATGGTTTATGTTGATAGATATAAAAATCTGTATAGAAAAAAGTCAATTATAGTATTCTTTTGTCCTCATTTTATTTAAGTACAAGTTTCTGAAATGCCCTGCCAAAGCTGTGCTGTAAATAGTTACAAAGCACAAAATAGACAATAGATTAATGTTCCATTGGTTCTTCTGGTTTTTCAGATGAAGGGGCATCATCAGATGGGGCTGCCTGTAAGATATTTTTCTGATATTAATAAAGTAGAAAAAGAAGTCTGCATTTCAACTAAAACTTACAAACTTGAATTCATATCCTCAATCAGTAGAAAATATTTACAGTCATACAGTAAAGTGTTTCAAAAGCTTTTAAAGTACTTACAATTTATATTAAATCAGTAACAATAAAATTCACCACTACATATTAAAGTAAAAATAATCACTTTGGGATCAAATCAGTTACATATCAACACAGAGATTTGAGGAGTCAATAATTTGTTCAAATATAAAAAAATCAAAAATGTTTGAGCTGATAAAGCATGACACAATGTTGCTGATTGATCAGGCAGGCTGCTTTATTGATAGGACCAAAGGTTCCTAACCATTTTAAGAAAATTGTGTAAACTTAAGTCAGGAAATAGAGTAGTCTTAGTTGCCTAACAAACTTTCAGTGGTGGCATGCGGTGCAATTTTAGCTGAAGTCCAGAAATTTTCTCTGCAAAATATTTATTATCTAAAATTCTACTCAACAGGAGTCTCTGGTGTATCATCTTAATAAAGGGGACCTTTTGATTTAAAATATACAGAAATTGCAAGTAGTCTAATATATTTTTTGACTTGCGGTTTGTGACATAGAGGTACGCTTGTGCAAATATCTGACACTGACTGACCATAGACAGTCCTTCCAGGCGAGACGACACTTCACCCGTGAATCTGTCGGGGTTATATATTGTGTCTGGTACTCCCGGTGTGGCCTCCTTTATATTGGTGAGACCCAACATAGATTGGGAGACTGCTTTGTCGAGCATTTACGCTCCTTCTGCCAGAAGAAGCAGGATCTCCCAGTGGCCACCCATTATAATTCCACTTTCCATTCCAATATGTCTATCCATGACCTCTTCTACTGTCATGATGAGGCCATACTTTGGTTGGAGGAACAACACCTTATATTTTGTCTGGGGAGCCTCCAACCTGATGGCATGAAAATTGATTTCTCGAATTTCTGGTAATGCCCCCCTCCCCACTCTCCTTCACCATTTCCCCAACCCCTTTTCCCTCTCTCACCTCATCTTGTTACCTGCTCATCGCCTCCCTCTGGTGCTCTTCCCCCCTTTTCTTTCTTCCATGGCCTTCTGTCTCTTTCACCAATCAACTTCCCAGCTCTTTACTTCAACTCTCCCCTTTAGGTTTCACCTATCACCTTGTGTTTCTCTCTCCACTCCCCTCACCTTTAAAATCTACTCCTCAGCTTTTTTCCCTCCAGTCCTGCCAAAGGGTCTCGGCCCAAAACGCCGACTGTACTCTTCCTAGATGCTGTCTGGCCTGCTGAGTTCCTTCAGCATTTTGCCTGTGTTGCTTGGATGTCTAGCATCTATAGATTTTCTCTTGTTTCAGAGCAGTTTACTATATGGTTACAAACACAGTTAGAGTGTGCAGCAATACCACTACTTTATGTGCATACCTTTCTCTGAGGCCTTTCTTCTAAGCCTTCCAAAAATGGTGCGACATCATCATCATCGTAAATAGTGAAATCAATGTCTTTACCCACAATTCCAATTGAGACGTTCTGAAGGAAAATACATTTTCAAATTTAGGCAATGCTGCATGAGCTTAACATTATGCAAACTCCAAGACTAAATTAAAATTGTAGAATTTTACAATTCAATTGAGAATTAATAGATTAGCACATAACTATTTTACATTTTAGTATAAAATCAGTCCTGGAGTATATGGCTTCTGTGTATTAAATTATATTTAATGTTCAATTAAAAAAACAAAAATATTTAATTATACTATTGGCAGATTGTATTTTGTCATGAATACTAATGTACATTTTTACAAGCAACAGCTCAGAACTTGAGGGGGAGAAAGGTGTTACTGATAAGTTAGTTTCATTCATTAGAAAGGTTTTTCCAAAGAAATAAAACATTTTTGTTTCATTGCAGTGAGAGAAAATATTAATCACTACTCTGGACAAGCCTATTGCATTTTATTTTAGTAAAATAAAATGCATAGAAGTCATGGCTTTCATTGCATCCTAATTATTAAGTCTTACTATAGGTACCAACTACTCCAGTGCTTTCAGTGGAATGTAAATCCAAAGTCCCTTGTACACCATGTGGAATCGCAGGACACTCTATCACAACGTGTTGTAATAAATAAAACTAATACCTTCGTAGCAAGATTCTGATCAGCAGGGAGTGTTTCCCTCAAGGCTTGCAGACCATGTTTAACCAATTCATTCAAGTCACCTTGTGATGAATAAAACAGTGAATAAAATCAGTGATGAACAAAAACACGAATAACAGAGAAAAAAAACAACAAATTTTTCACACTTACAGTCCTGGAATGCCTCCATGTTCCTCTCAAGGTAAGTTCGAGCAGATTGTGAACGAGCACCAATTGACATGGCCTTACAGTCAAAGTAGTTAGCAGATGGACATGTCTGGAATATGTGAGGGCCCATGTCCTTAAAGTAAAAAATGAAGGTTGGTTTAATCAGACAAGCTAAAGCAGAAAGTAGCTCCCAATGCACTGTGAAAGCTTAAGTTGTTATAATTTTATTTTATTTATATTATTTACAGAAAGCGTACAGCAACATACATATCCTTCTGCTCAATGAACCTGCACCACCCAATTACACCCATGTGACCAATTAATCTACTAACATGAATGTCTTTGGAATGTGGGAGGAAACCCACATGATCACTGGGAGAGCATACAAACTCCTTACAGACAGCAGCAGAATTAAACCTGGGTTAATGATGTTGTAATAGCGTTACGCTACACTACCATGCCACCCACACTTGATAACACATTTAAATATCCAAGTTCCTTTTCATCGCAGTCAATGACAACATCAAGGCTCACACACATTGAAATCAATCATCTTGCTCTAAGTATATCATTACTCTGCTTTAATTAGGTTAAAGTTAGAGCAATGATTGTAACTTACATCATAACCAGCGATAAGCAATCCCACACCATATGGTCGCCTTCCGTACCGCTGTGTAGGAATTTGAGTTTCTAAATGGTTAAAGAATTGTTCAATGTATTCCATACCAACGCAACAGTTCCTGGTAATATTTATTTGAAATTCAACTGCGCTTACCAACTACCAATGTAACAAAGAAAAGGAACATTAAGACATAATAACAACACACATCAAAGTTGCTGGAGAACACAGCAGGCCAGGCAGCATCTCTAGGAAGAGGTACAGTAATGTTACTTTTCACTTGGAGAGGACTAGAATATATTTCGTAAAAGCAAGGATGTAATGTTGAGGCTTTATAAAGCACTGGTCAGGCCTCACTTGGAGTATTGTGAGAAGTTTTGGGTCTCTTATCTAAGAAAGGATATGCTGACATTGGAGAGGGTTCAAAGGAGGTTCACAAAAATTATAGCAGGATTGAAAGGCTTGTCATATGCAGAGTGTTTGATGGCTCTGGGCCTCTACTCACTGAGATTCAGAAGAATGAGGGGTGGCCTTATTGAAACTTACCGAATTCTGAAAGGCCTCAATAGGATGTGGAGAAGATGTTTCCTATGGTGAGGGTATGTAAGACCAGAGAACACAGCTTCAGGATACAGGGAGGCCCTTTTAGAATGGAGATGAGGAGAAATTTCTTTAGCCAGAGAGTGGTGAATCTGTGGAATTTGTTGCCACAGGTGGCTGTGGAGGCCAAGTCATTGGCTACATTTAAGGCAGAGGTTGATAGATTCTTGATTAGTCAGGGCATGAAGGGATACAAGGAGAAGGTAGGAGAGTGGTGCAGAGGAAAAATGGATCAGCCATGTTGAAATGGTGGCGCAGACTTGATGGGCCAAATGTCCTAATTCTGCTCCTACATCTTAGGGTCTTATAAAACCAAATGTTTCAGTCCATTTATATTTAAAGGATACTGCTTCCAATCAGGCCCACAAGACGTGATACTGGCAGCGGTCTGTCAAACACAAACCTTGAATCCAAACATTCCTGACGCATGAAATTGCTGCAGCAAAAGGATAAAAACATTATAAATCACAAGCACAGACCATTAGTTAAAGAAATAAAGCATTACTAAAACAGTAATTTGTAACTGCTTTAAAGACAGATAGGGCAACTATTGTTTACCCCCTTGTCTTCCATTTTCACTCTACCCTAACCCTATACTCTAACTAACCTCCACTGTCTCCTTCCTGCCTAAAGCAAAAGTTGGCAACGATTTTTGAGAACATCAAGGAATCAATCAACAATAAAACTGAAAAACTTCTATAAGCATAACATGTTAAGAGATAAAGGGTAAAAAGAAATGCAAACTTGGTCATAGTTCAATATGAATCATGTGAAAAGAACAGCTTTGATCAATTAAATAGCTTATTTCCTCTTGTCTCCATGTTCCCAAAGACAACAATTTTCCTGGAATATGAACATATTTCATTTTCCTAATGCTGATTGACCTTGGCACATCAAAAATTACCAACAGGTTATTTAAAGAAAGAAAATACTACATGAACGAAATGCTGATAATTAATCCCTAGACAGCAATGTTAACACAATATCTTGATGACAAGTTATGTGCCATGTAACACTGTTAGGTGAAGATAAAAGCACGACCATTTATAGTCCACAATTTAATTGTAAGTTCCAAAGGAGGGTCTTCCAATTGAAATGTTATTCATTTTTCTCTACAAGTGCTGCCTGCCAGTGTTTCCAGCATTTTGATGTATTTCTAAAAATTATATAAAGTTGCAAGAAAAAGTTTCTGAACCCTCTGCAATTACTTTTTCTGTATTAATTTCTCTTAAAGTGTAGTCTGATCTTCAACTATGTCACAATAATAGACAAACACTATCTGCCTAAACTAGTAACACACAAACAATTGTACTTCTCATCAATACTGAGTACACCATTTAAACATTCACAGTCTAGGGTTCAAAAAATATATGAACTTCTGGGATAGTGTCTTCTACAAAAGCTATTTGGAGTCAGGTATTCCAATCAATGAAATGAGATTAGAGGGGTGGGTCATAGAGGTGCCCACCTCTATAAAAGACTTGCAAATTCAGGTCATTATTGGAGCCTGCTCTTCTCAAGAACGATCTATTTATGTGCACCATGTCTCAATCAAAACAACTTTCAGAGGACCTTGGAAGAATTGTAGAGGTGCATGAAGCTGGAAAAGGCTACAATAGCATTTCTAAAGACTTGAGTGTTCATTAGTCCACAGTAAGAGAAATTGTCTACAAATGGAGGAAATTCAGTACTGTTACTAATCTCCCTAGGCGTGAGCATCCTGCAATGATCACACCAAGTGCACATGTGCAATGCTGAACGAGGTGAAAAAGAACCCAAGGGTACCAGCAAAAGACCTGCACAAATCTCTAGATAAAATCCCTATTCATGTGTCCATTATAAGAAAAGCACGGAACAAAAATGGTATTCATGGAAGGATACCATGTAGGAAACCACTGTTCTCCAAAAACATTGCTGCACATCTCAGGTTTGCAAAAGACCACCTGGATGCTCCACAAAGCTTCTGGGACAATGTTCTGTAGAACAGATGAGACAAAATTGAACCTTTTGGCAGAAATGCACACTGCTATGTTTGGAGGAAAAAGAGCACTGCACACCAACACCAAAACTTCATTCCATCTCATCGTAGAAGGAGCATCATGGTTTCAGGCTGATTTGCTGCTTCAGGGCCTGGACAGCTTGAAATCGTTGAGAGAACAATGAATTCAAAATTGTACCAAGATACTTTAGAGGAGAACGTCAGGGCAGCGGACCGTCACCTGAAGCTTAATGGAATTTGGATGATACAACAAGACAATGATCCAAAAGACAAGAGTACATCAACAACAGAATGGATTAAGAAGAAGAAACTTTGTGTTTTGGAATGGCCAAGTCAAAGTCCAGACCTTAACCAAACTGAGAGGGCTGTTCATGCAAGGTATCCCAGAAATATTGAACTGAAACATTTTTGTATGGAAGAATAGTCTAAAATTCCTCCCAGCTATTGTGCAAGTCTGATCAGCAGCTACAAGAAAAGTTTGGTGAAGGTATTGCTGATAAAAGAGGTTCTACCAGTTATTAAATACAAGGGTTCACATAATTTTTCAGTCTGGACGGTGAATGATTAAACAATGCATTCAATAAAGATATGACAAGTACAATTGTTTGTGTGTTATTAGTTCAGGCAGATTGAGTTTATCTATCATTGTGACATAGATGAAGATCAGAACGTATTTTATGAGTAATTAATGAAGAAAACCAAAGGGTTTACAAACATTTTCTTGCAACTGTATTTTTCCATAGAAGTTGAATTAATTGCTCTGTGCCTCATTTCAGGATGAAAGACAACTATTACAGAATTGTAATCAATGTTGTATATTTTTAATATCATGACAAAACAATGATTGCAACTCAACAAATTACGGACAGATTGACTAATGTTCAAATACTTACCACAGCAGTCGAGCATCAGCTGTGAGCCCAGCAATGGAGATGCCAATATGACTGTCAACATGGAGTACTTTTTTTTGGTGAGCAGCCAATTCTGATTGAGCTCGCTGCAAAACAAATGGTTCAAAAGGTGACTACAATGAAAAATTAGCAGAATAAGGAATTATAAACAAAAAGGATAACAAAAGGGAAAAAAATGGTGGAGAAATTCAGCAAGCTGTGTTTAGTAAGAAATGAAGTACAAGTTATGGATGCAAATATATCCTTAATCTTACAAATCCCAGTTTCCTTAAAACTTGAAAAGGTGACTTGTCCAACTAAAAAATCCTGAGGAAGATTTAAGTTCTTGCCCTGAAATCCCACTGACTTCCATTTCTTAAAGATGGTCGTTCAAATTGTTAGTGCTTTTAAGTACACATAGGAATCCATCACAGATGATAATTATGATCATTTTAATGTAAATAACATTAAAATTTAAGAACATAGCCCAATCTTCAGTTGGGCTATGCTGCAATTGCTGTTTCACAGACTAATCAAAAGTCTTAATTTGGATCCTTAAATTTGTGCAATGGTTTGATCTGTTTTACTTGTTTCAATCTCTAAGGCAAAGATTGGTAAACTGTTCACCAGATCTTCAGTCTGAATTTCTCTGTAATGACCCCTTTTGGAAAAGTGCCCATGTGGAAACACCCCCTTTTGGCTCACTCATTAAACACAAACATTTGAATCAGGAGTGCCTGATAAACTGAATTGTAAACCAGCAAAAGAAAAGAGAGATAAATATGAAAGAGGCAACTGAAGGAAGAAAAAACATTTTAGATTAAGTGATAAGCACTAACAAAGATTTAGAATAAATTTGTTTTATTCAAACACAATACAACTTGATTATGTTCATCATTTTAGAGTTATGTCACTAGTTTGAGTAAAGCAGGCCCTATCCAAAAAGCACAGTGCTTTAAAGGTGAGGAAAGGGTAACTTGAAATTATGAGGTGGTCTTGTATATCAGAAATACTGCTACAGACTTGTTCGTCTAATTGGTGTATTTTTATGCTCTAAATATATAAGATGTAGCCGGCTGGTGGTGTAGTGGCATCAGCGCTGAACTTTGGAGCGAAGGCTCCCGAGTTTGAATCCAGCCGGCTCCCTTGCACGCTTTCCATCTGTGGTTGAGTGTCGAGCTAGCAACTCAGCCTCGTAAAAATAAGAAAGCCTGCTAAAAAAAAACGCCGTCATGATGGCATCCTGATGACTCCACTCAGAGTTAAGGGCTAAAAAAATGTATAAGATTAACAACGATTGTTTAACGATAAGATTAACCTCTGATTTTTGGAAGTTTATATACATTTATTCAAGTTGCTTGAAACAGAATGAATCTCTTTCTGAAGTAAACAATTAGCACAGAAGAACAGTAAGGTTACTCAATACCATTATATTTCCACATTTTTACCTTTAAAGCTACTAGAACTGCATGTGTTTTTGATTTGAGCCCAACGGTTGCTGAACCTTGTTTCACTGCCTCCATGGCATATTCAATCTGATGTATACGCCCCTAAAGAAACAAAACAGTATTCAACAAAATTAGCTCAGATTACAAATTTACACCAGTATCGATTCACACTATTTCAAAATAATCTTATTTCCAGAAACGGTGAGTAACCATTCAAATCCATTCAAGTTCCAAACAACTCCACATTAAAAAATACTCCAACTTGGGTCTTTCACATCAGAAATTACATTTTCTGGCATCCAATCCTTACTCATAATTCACCTCCAGATTAATTTTGTTATTCGTATTATCCTTATTTAACAATTTCTCTTGTTGTCTGGAAGTTTGATACAATCCTTATCTGGTGGCAGTTTGCTCTTGCTGTTGCATTCAACGAAATTGACGCTGCATAGCTTACTAAGTGTGCCCATGGACCTATGATAGGCCGAGTCACATTTTTCATTTATATGGCCTTATGCAACATCATCCAAATGTGTGACACCCACTGATGACACCTACTCTAGCTCAATCTCACAATGCTGCCAAGCTCCACATCTGCGTTTGTGGATGAGCCACAATTTCCCACAATGAAATGATGGGAACGTGGGGAGTGGAGAATTGGATGCCGGTTAAGAACTGCCTGTATTCTAATCCACAAGACGACCCATTGCTTCTTTGCTTATAGACCAACTCTGACCTCTGGATCAACAATACCCACATCATTCAATCCCACAGTGGTTCTGTGCCTTCACCATCAGGGTGATACATCACTCCAAACCCACTTAATGGCCCTCAAAAGCAATCAGGGATGGACAGCATCAAGCTGCATAACCACAACATCCACATCACAGAAACAAATAATAATGTTTCAATAAAATACTTGAAGCACACATTACAAAAAGGAACGATTAGTTGAAGAGAGGTGAGCATGGAGCAAAAACAAAATGCCAAAAACCTACTGGACCAAGTAGACAATTTGTGTGCTGCAGATTCAGTGTAATTATTTACATATAACTTGAACATTATAGAAATTTTGAATTAATATTTCTATGTTAAAATAATAACTGATTTACACATCTGAATATAAAAAAGATCTGATCCAATTTGCCCAAATTGCAGTCTTACTTTATATTATCAACTGCATGCAATTATTTAACCTTCATTAACAAGCCACAAATATTCAGTGAAGATGTCATCCAGTATCTTTCATCATGCATTTTTTTTTTAAAGAGGCAAGTCATTGGATGTTCTTTTTAAATTCGGTGAGCAGGAGCTGGGACATTGAACTTCAGGCAAGAGGTTTTAAAAGAGGCAAATCTCTGCTTATGGTCCACATCAGTAGAAATCTCATAAGGAGGAAGGGTGACAAGGTAATGCAAAGTGAGTTCAGGGAGTTGAATGCTAATTTAGAGAACATGTCCTCCAGGGTGGTGAGACAAGAAATGAGAAAGTAATGCAAGGAGATGGTGCAGGAGGGAGGGCTGCAGTTTTTTTTTACTTCATTGGGCTCTTTTCCAAGTAGGAACTGTACAAATGGGATAGTTTGCACCTGAACTGGAGTGGGACCAAAATCCTTGCAGGGAAGTTTGTCTGTGCTGCTCCAGGGAACTTAAGACTTGCAGTGGGGTGGCAACCAGAATGGAAGGGCAGCAGTGAAATGGCTGTGGTTAAAGTACATGTTAAGCTTACAATTAAAAACAAAAATCAAATGGTTGATGACCATAATGGAACTAATGCTCTGAGATGGCTGTTTTAAAGCAAGGACCATTGTAGGTAAGGCAGGTGAACATAGAACATGGATATTCATTTAGATTTAGGAGGTAGTAGCCATTAGTGAGACTTGGTTGTATGTGGGGCACAAATGGCAAATCAGTCTTCCGAGATTCCAATGTTTAGACGTGGCAGAAGGTGGGGTATTAAAAGGGGAGGGGTGGCATTACTCATCAAGGAAAATATCATGGCAATGCTCAAAAGACATAGTTGAGGCCTTGTCTACTAAGGCATATGGGAGGAACAAAGGAATAAAAAATAATGACCACATAAATGTAACTGTATTCAGTACATAATCAGTGCAATTTAGAGCAGCAAATTTGTAGAGATGATTCAAGATTGTTTAATATAATTTCCAGTACACAAGTGTAGAGGACGACAAAATAATTGTTACTCCTGATCCAATGCAGCACAAAAAACACAATAAGATAAAGAACATAATAAAAACAATAAATATAAATACACTTTATATACAGTCAGATACTGATTATACTCTCATGAAGTAATGCTAGACACAAGAGTGTATGTACATAAGGTGACTCTCAGGAAATGATAAAGTAGTGGTGATGGGAGGTGGGAGGTGTGGAGGTGATGATCATCACTGCTTGGGGAAAGGAATGTTTGCATCTGGTGGGCCTGGATTGAATAGTATGTAGCATCCTCCCTGATGGGAGAGGGATAAACAGACTGTGAGCAGGGCGTGCGGGATCATGACATAACTGACTCTTTTCTGGCATCTCTTTGTATATATATCCTTGACGGTGGGTAGGCCGGTGCTGGTGATGTGTTGGGCAGTTTTGACTACCCGTTTTAGAGCTTTCCAGTCCACCACAGTGTAGTTTCTGCACCAACAGTCTCTACTGTGCATCTGTAGAAGGACATGAATATAGCTGTGCATTGTCCAGCTCTCTTCTGCCTCCTCAGGAAGTAGAGCATCCATGACTATGTAAAATGCGTTCTGGGACCTTGACAGGTTGTGCAAGATGTGCACTCCCAAGAGTCGGAAAGTCGGAAACTGCTCGCAGTTTCCACTGTTGCGTCACTGACAAAAAGAAAGATGTGAGTGGTATAAGTTCTCCAGAAGTCAATTGCAAGAAAAATGAGTTTGACAGTAGTTGATTTTTAACATTTAGCAAAGGACTGGATAGGATAGTTTGTAAAACATATTCAGGAAAGTTTACTGAATCAACGTACAGAGATCCTAACTAGAAAAAATGTGATACTGTATCCTTAATCAGGAAACGGTGCAGGGCTAGTGACAGAGAATATGTAGGGGAACACTGGACCTAGTGATCATAATTCCTTTACATTCAAGGTAATTATGAAGAATGACAGGACTGGTCCTTGGGTTGATATTCTAAATTGGAGAAAGGCCAATTTTGAAGGCATCATAAAGGATCTGGGAAGTGTGCATTGGGATAGGTTGTTTCTGGCAATGGGATGCTCGGTAAGTTGAAAAAGCGAAATATTTAAAATACAAAATTTCTATGTTCTTGTTACAGCAAGGAACAAATAAGGTGCTTGAGGAGTATAAGAATCCAAGAGAACACTTAAGCAAGAAATCAAGGTATGAGGTTGCTCTGGCAGACAAGGTGAAGGAGAATTTCATGAGCTTCGACATATATATTAAAAGCTGAAGGATAGCAAGGGAAAAATTGGTCCACTTGAAGATCAGCGTTGTCACCCGTGCATGGAGCCAAAAGAGATGGGGAAGATCTGAAATGGATTTCTTGCATCTGTATTTATTCAGGAGATCGACACAGAGTCCATAGAACTGAGGCAAAACAGTAGTAAGGTCATGAACCATATCTGGATTACAGAAGAACGGGTGCTTGGTGGGTTAAGCAAATTAGGATGGATAAATTCTAAGCCTGATGAGGCCCCCCACCCCTTGAACATCGAGGGAGTCTAGTGCAGAAATTGCAGGGCCTTGGTAGAGGTACTTAAAATGGATGAGGCACTAGAGGACTTAAGGATAGCTAATGTTGTTCCAGAAAAGAATAAGCTACGAAATGATAGGCCTGTAAGCCTGATGTCAATCATGGTAAATTATTGGATGGTATTATAAGAGACAGGATAGAGACAGCCTGATAGGATTGTCAGCATGACGTTGTGCATGGTAGGTCGTTTTCCAAGGAGGTAACCAAGGTGGTTGAAGGGCGGTGTATGTTGTCTATATAGACTTTATGAGGCCTTTGACAAAGTCCTGCATGGGAAGCTGATTCAAAAGATCAGTTGCTTGGTATTCAGGAGGATGAAATAGCCAAGTGGATTCAACACTGGCTGAGTGGAAAAAGCCAGAGAGTGATTGGCGGTCTGTCTTTTTGAATGGAGGCCTGTGACTAGTAGTGTGCTACAGAGATCAGTGCGGGGTCTATTGTTTATCATATGTATTAATTATTTAGATGATAATGTTGTAAACTGGATAAGCAAATTTGCAGACAACATCAAGATTGGAGGTGTAGTGGACAATGAGGATAGCTATCAAAGCTTGCATGGTTATCTTGATCATCTGGAAAAATATGGTCTTATAAATAGCAGGTGGAATTTAACACACAGATAAATAAGAGATGTTGCACTGAGGGAAAACAAACCAGGAAAACTTACACAGTGAGAGCTCTAAGGTAAACAGTAGAACAAAGGACCTGGAACTACAGATCCTTAATGCCATGAAAGTGGCATCACAAGTTGGCAAAATAGTAAAGAGAGCTTTTGGCATATTGGTTTTCATAACCAGGGCATGAAGCACAGGAGTTGGGATGTTATGTTGAAGTTGTGTAAAATTTTGGTGAAGTCAAATTTGGTGCATTGTGTGCAGTTCCGGTCACTCACCTACAGGAAAGATATCAATAAGCTTGAAAGAGTACAGAGAAAAGTTACAAGGTGTTGCCAGGACTTGAGGAGCTGAGTAATAGGTTAGGTCTTTATTCCCTGGAGTGCATGAAAATGAGGGGAGATCTTATAAAGCTATATAAAATTAGGTAGGCTTGCAAGCTTTTCCCATGAGATTGGATGAGATCTAGAGATCTTAAGTTTAGGGTGAAAGATGAAATATTCAAGGGGAGGCTTCTTTACTCACACAGAGGTGCGACTGTACTAGAAGGGCTTGATTCTGTGCTTAGCACTGAAACTGAAGCAAGCTTACTCCATTATGATGTACTATGCAGAAATGTATCATTGCATCCATGTATGTAACAATTTGATTTCACTGTAAAACTGTAATGAAATAGAACATTGCCCTAAAGGCACATTTTCTTACCTGTGGACTCCAAACTGTGACATCATTATCATACTGATTACGGAACTGTAACAAATAGCAAAAGATTAGTATAAAATATTTTTACAATGACTAGAAGATTAACAGTAACTATTTTTGAATAATTATTGTGTATCTAAAGATAGTTCTGCAAGCAATCACCAAATTTAATTGATATTCAAAGTTTATTTACATTTCACAATAAACATATTTTCATTCTAATTCTTAACAATTATCCACAGAATCTAATCTGAAAACTGAATGTAGCACAGTTTCTGAATTTGCTTTAGCCCAATGACAAAACAATGTTAATATGCATAAAACTATGTAACATTTAATCAAAACATACATGCCTTAAAGGAAAGCGTATCATTTTGCACATGAAAACTGAAAGGCAACCCAGTTTGGATTTTCTAAAGTCTGCAATATTGTTGCGAGGTTTGTATATTTTAACTGTCTTTTCTAATGCAAGCAGAGCTCAAGTCTAACAGAACTCGAAAGCAAAGTGGTTAAATTTTACTTCATGCTCCTTTCTTAAGAGAAGCCCTAGCCACAAACCTACGCTAACTTAATAAATCTGGAGCAAAGCAAGACAGTCCTGAAGGAGGATAAAATAAGAATGTACGTGCACAAATGCACGCATAAATAAATAATTTAATTGGAGGATTATCTCTTATGTTGACAACTTACAATGTTTACTATTATTATGGCACAAAAAGACATCAAATTCCAGTGGCCACGTTACAAAAATCATGGGTCGAAGCCACTTAATCCTTCAGGCCTTGACCATTTTACAATCATGATTGATTATCCACTTCAGTAGCTTGTTCCCACCTTTGCTGCATATCAACTTTGCACATTAAAGGGATCAGTGAAGGATGGTTTGCCCTTTCCTAGAAATATATTATTAATTTACCTTGTCAACAAGACTAAACAACAAAATTGATGCAAGGCTTAAATTGACTATACTCAGCCACTAGTTAATCAAGAGAAAAACTGGAACTGACATAATTGAATTTTGAATAAGTTAAATGAATATAATTACTGCCAAATAACCAATCAGGCCTTGAAAGATTACTTTCATAAACATGGGGGAGTCTTCTTCAGAAGAGAATAGTGCAGTGCAGTCAAAAATTAATCCAGATTTCTCTTTCTATTTCAATCAAATCTGTTTCCACCTTTTGCAAATGTTTTCCTTCCCAATTTAGAGTTAGCAAGAACTTTTAAATGTGATTTTAAACGCTGAGTGTCTTCAGGGTCCTGTACCGCCTCCTGGATGGTAATAATGAGAAAGGAGCATGTTTTGGGTGACCGAGTGTCCTTATTGATGGATGCCGTCTTTTTTGAGACATTGCCTAAACTAAACCTATTTATTTATTTATTTAGCCTATACTGCACCTAGACCTGGAATTAGAATGCCTCATCATTCCATCCGGCCTTGTTGAACACCATAGTGCTCCTGCTTAAAACTTTACTTCAAAAGTCAAATTCTTAGATGAACTATTTATTGAACAAGATACAACTTCAATGACGAGCAAGCTTTTTTATTTGCTTATACTAGACAATACGATCCATTGAATCAAAACGTAAAAATATATATATATATATATAAACTTGTAACTCCACATGGAGTACAAGTTGACAGTCGCGTTGGTCTACAAAAGAAAAGATTACATTTTGAAAATGAATTCACTGGAGGTGAAACAGACATTTTAAATGTATATTACATGAGCTCCATAAGGAAACGAAATGAGAACATCTTGATTAAAGACGAGCTAGCTTTCATTTTCACATTACATTCACACTGAGTATTTGTAAGTATTTCACGGCGTTGTAAAATAAACCCAAACTAGGCAGACTTTGTTCCACGCCCCGGGTTCCGAATATAAAACAGGCGGGACGCCAACTTTCAGCGAGTTTTCAAGAACCGGTGCCGATGCCTAGGCCGTCGCCCCGGGTCGGAGGGAAAGCTGTGCGCCCTGGCACCGGCTCCCAGCCGCGGCCTAAGGCAGCCACTACAACATGACTCGGCACAAAACCGGCGCCCGAGTACAATGCAGGCCAAACCGACCGGCGAAACAACACCACTCAACCCGACCAGTCATCACGGACGGTACTGCGACCACGAACTCGCTGTCCCCTCTGACTTACAGACACACCAAAGCCCACCACCCGCTTCCTACCATTTTACCACCGCTACGCCGTTCCCTTCCCGCATCAATCGGGAGATCGATAGGTTCGTCGATTGATTAATTCCGACTGAGGGCCAACCAGGAAACTAAATAGAAACGAATAATCGAACGTCTCAGTTCTCTTTCTTTCTCGGGATCTTTGGACTGGGGGAGAACTTGGTTCACTCCGCTTCTGTGTTGGCAAATGAAGTCAATGTGGAATCGACAGATTCTGTCACAGGTTGTGCAAACGGCGCCTGAATGGGCGGGTCAGTTTTTAGATGGTGTTGTGTTCCTTCTAACGTTGACACTTGGTTTCTCCAGAGTTCCCAGTGCCATCTCTGTAAGTCTCAGCGCAGTACATGCCCTTTCGCCCAGAATATTATGCCGATCTTTTAACTAACTCCAAGATAAATCTAACCCTCTCCTCCAACATAACCCTCGTTTCCCTTTCATCTATGTGCCTATCAAAGAATCTATTAAAAATCCTTAATATATCTACCTCTACCACCACCCTTGGCAGTTCGCTCCATGCACTTACCACACATTATGTAAAAAAAATCCTGGTAAATGTCCTCTAAAGCTTCTCCATCCTTCCAATAATCAGGCGACAGAACTAAACACAATAATTACGTGTGGTCTAACCAGAGTTTTATAGAGTATTACCCCGTGGCTCTTGAAATGACTCCCCCGACTATAAAGGCCAACATACCATATACCTTTTTAACTGCACTATCATCTTGTGTGGTAACTTTGAGGGATCTATAGAAGTGGATCCAAAGATCCTTCTGTTCCTTCTCACTGCTTTTTCCTACTCAGAAGAGGACACAGCTTTCAGGTGCTGGGGAGTAGGTACAGAGGAGATGTCAGGGGTAAGTTTTTTTACTCAGAGAGTGGTGAGTGCGTGGAATGGGCTGCCGGCAACGGTGGTGGAGGCGGATACGATAGGATCTTTTAAGAGACTTTCAGATAGGTACATGGAGCTTAGTAAAATAGAGGGATTTAGGTAAGCCTAGTAATTTCTAAGGTAGGTAAGGTTTGGCACAACTCTGTGGGCCAAAGGGCCTGTATTGTGCTGTGCGTTTTCTATGTTTCTATGCTTTTAATCCTGCCATTAACATTAAACTTTGCCTTCATGGTTGACCTTATAAAGTGTATGAATTCACACTAATCTGGATTGAACTCCATTTGCCTGACTCTGCATGCAGTCAATGTCCCTTGGTAACCTACAACTACTTTCTACACTAGGCACACCACCAACGACCTTTGTGTCATCTGCAAACTTACTAACCCATCCTTCTACTTCCTCATCTAAGTGATTTATAAAAACTATAAAGGACAGGAGTCCCAGAACAGATCCCAGCAGAACACCTCTAGTCACTGACCTCCAGGCAGGATATGTTCCATCTACTACCACCATCTCCTTTTGTGGGCAAGCCTATTTCAAATCCAAACAGCCATGTTTTGCCTGGATCTCAGGTTTGACTTTCTGAATGAAACTACCACTGAGAAATGTTTGATTAGACATTGGCTCAATGGAAGAAGCCAAAGAGTGGTAGTGGAGGATTGCTTCTCAGAGTGGAGGCCTGTGACTAGTGGTGTGCAACAGGGATCAGTGCTGGGTCCATTGTTATTTGTCATCTATATCAATAATCTGGATGATAATGTGGTAAATTGGATCAGCAAATTTGCTGATGATACAAAGATTGGAGGTGTAGTGGACAATGAGGAAGATTTTCAAAGCTTGCAGAGGGATTTGGACCAGCTGGAAAAATGGGCTGAAAAATGGCAGATGGAGTTTAATACAGACAAGTGTGAGGTATTGCACTTTAGAAGGACAAACCAAGGTAGAACATACAGGGTAAATGGTAAGGCACTGAGGAGTGCAGTAGAACAGAGGGATCTGGGAATACAGATACAAAATTCCCTAAAAGTGGTTTCACAGGTAGATAGGGTCGTAAAGAGAGCTTTTGGTACATTGGCCTTTATTAATCAAAGTATTGAGTATAAGAGCTGGAATGTTATGATGAGGTTGTATAAGGCATTGGTGAGGTCAAATCTGGAGTATTGTGTTCAGTTTTGCTCACCAAATTACAGGAAGGATATTAATAAGGTTGAAAGAGTGCAGAGAAGGTTTACAAGGATGTTGCCGGGACTTGAAAAACTCAGTTACAGAGAAAGATTGAATACGTTAGGACTTTATTCCCTGGAGCGTAGAAGAATGAGGGGAGATTTGATAGAGGTATATAAAATTATGATGGGTATAGATAGAGTGAATGCAAGCAGGCTTTTTCCACTGAGGCAAGGGGAGAAAAAAACCAGAGGACATGGGTTAAGGGTGAGGGGGGAAAAGTTTAAAGGGAACATTAGGAGGGGCTTCTTCACACAGAGAGTGGTGGGAGAATGGAATGAGCTGCCAGATGAGGTGGTAAATGAGGGTTCTTTTTTAACATTTAAGAATAAATTAAATTGGATGGGAGGTGTATGGAGGGATATGGTCCGTGTGCGGGTCAGTGGGACTAGGCAGAAAATGGTTCGGCACAGCCAAGAAGGGCCAAAAGGCCTGTTTCTGTGCTGTAGTTTTTCTATGGTTTCTATGGAAACATTGTCGAACATCCTATTAAAATACATATGCATCACATCTACTGCTTTACCTTCAGCAATTTGTTTTGTCACTTCCTTAAAAAATTAAATCAGGCTCATGAGGCACGACCTGTCCCTCACAAAGCCGTGCTGACTATCTCTAGTCAATTAACCTTTTCCAAATGCTCATAAATCCTATCTCTAAGAATTCACTTCAATAGTTTTCCCACCATTGACTTAAGACTCAAGACTATCCAACCCCATCTTCTGTTCCCCACTCTGACCTCTTCTCACCTGCCTATTACTCTACCCTGGGTACCCTCCTCCTTCTCTTTCTCCTATGGTCCACTCTCCTCTCCTATCACATTCCTTCCTCTCCAGCCCTTGACCTTTTGCACATGCCTGGCTTCACCTATCATTTTCCAGCTAGCCTCCTTCCCCATCCCCCCACCCCACCTTTGTCTTTGCCTTTCCTTTTCAGTCCTAAAGAAGGATCTCAACCCAAAATGTCAACTGTTTATTCATGTCTGTAAATGTAGGCCTGACCTGCTGAGTTTCTCCAGCACCTTGTGTGTGTTGCTTAAGACTCGCAGGTCTATAATTCCCAGTGTTATCCCTATTACCTTTTTTGAACAAGGGGGTAATATTTGCCACCCTCCACTTTTCTAGTACTACTCCTGTGGCCAGTACTGATTCAAAGATCGTTGTCAAAGGTGCAACAATCTCTTTCCTGAGTTCCCATGATATCCAGTGGTAGATCTCATCTGGCTCCAGGGACTTGTATATCATAATGTTTTACAAAAGTTCCTTCACATAACCTTGACATGTTCCAGGATCAGATTCAGGTTTAATAACACTGGCATATGTTATGAAATATGTTGCTGTGCAGCGACAGTACATAATAAAAAACTATAAATTACAATGAGAAATATATACAGTACTGCACAAATGCCTTAGGCATATATAACTAGGGTGCCTAAGACTTTTGCACAGTACTGTATTTGTCAATGTGGAGCGGAGAGTGAGTTTATAAATCTGGCAGGAGCAAAGGGATGTTGAGAATGGTGAGGGTGGAGCACTGTGGGAGAGGTGGCAGAGGAGTGTCGGGGCGGGGCTGGCACTGGTGCAGATACACCCAGCCCTGAGACACCTGGGAAGGTAATTTGATTCAAACAATTGATTTATTGATCATTACACAATGTCTCTCTGGTGCTTCCTGCCCTCTCCTCTCTCCCTTCCCCTTTTCCCAACCATGATTCCTCTATATCTGCCCTCCTTCTCATTCTCAGTGCACAACAGAGACCCATATCAGAATCAGATTCATCGTCACTCCTATATGTTATGTTTTTTTTTGCTGCAACAGTGCAGTGCAATACATAAAGTTACTACAGTACTGCGCAAAAGTTGTGGGCAACCTAACTGTATATATGTGCCTAAAACGTTTGCACAGTACTCTTCACAATTCATGTTCTTACTTGCACAGTTTGCCTCTTTTTCGCTTTGGTTGTTTGCCAGTCTTTGTCTGTTTACGTAGAGTTTTTCAAGAAATTCTATTGCATTTCTTTTATTTTTGGTAAATGCCTGCAAGAAAACAAATCTCAAGGTAGTATATGGTAATATATGCATACTTTAATTTGGTATCCTTGATAGTTGGGAGTGAGGAAGTTCACACACAAATACACAGTACTGTGTGCTCACTCATTCCACTACTGATCCCTTGATGAGGACTGATGTGTGTTCCCTCAACATCCCCTTTCTGAATACCACCATCAGTTCCTTGTTTTTACTGATGGTGTGTGCAAGGTTGTTGTTTCAACATCACTGAACCAGCTGGTCTGTCTCATTCCTGTATGCCTCCTTGTCACCATCTAAAATTCTGCCAACAGTTGTTGTGTCATCAGCATATTCATAGATGGTATTTGTGTTATGCCTAGCCACACAGTTTGTGGGTGTATAGAGAGTAGAGCAGTGTGCTAAGCATGCATTCTTGAGGTGCGCCAGTGTTGATTGTCAGTAAGGAGGAGATATTATTTCGAATCTGCCCTGACTGTGGACTCCCAATGAGGAAGTCAAGGATCCAATTGCAGAGGGAGGTACAGAGGCCCAGGTTTAGCCTGTTGTATGCTAAACTCATATTTAGCCTGTTTGTCCTAACCTCACATTCGCCAAAGACCCTCTCACTGGTGAACATTGAAGGAAAGTTTCCATTAAGACCCCCCCCCACCTCCTCCAAATCCAGGCCCATGTTTCATCTTTTATCCCTGATATGTCCAACCCTCACTCTAGTCATTCTCCTGTTCTTCATGTATGTATAAAACACCTTGGGGTTTTCCTTAATCCTACTCTCCAAGGCCCTCTCATGTCCCAGAAAATGTCATCACAAAGAAGAAACAACAGTGCCTCTACTTCCTTGAATATATTTGAATATATTTGGCATGTCACTAAAAGCTTTGAGAAACTTCTACAGAGGCACAGTGGAGTGTATCCTAACTGGTTGCATCACGGCCTGGTATGGAAGTGCTCAGGAATGAAAAAGTCTACAGAAAGTGATGGACTCCAGTCCATCACAGGCAAAGCCCTCCCCTTCATTGAGCACATTAACAAGGAGCACTGTCACAAGAAAGCAACATCTTTGGATCTCCTGGACAATGCCAATACTTAAATTAGGCTGCTGTTCATTGACTACAGCGCTGCATTTAACACAATCATTCCTAGAGTTCTGATCAAAAAGCTCCAAATCCTGGGCCTGTATCTCCCTCTGCAAATGGATCCTTGACTTCCTCACCAGAAGTCTACAGTCTGTGTGGATCGGAAGTGACATCTCCACCTCACTTATATTCAACACTGATGCGCCTCAAGAATGCATGCTTAACCCACTGCTCTACCCTCTCTACACCCCTCCACGTGTAGCTAGCTACGGCTTAAATGCCATCTTTAAATTTGCAGATGATTACAACTATGTTGGCAGAATTTCTGATGGTGATGAGAAAGTGTACAGGAGCAAGATCGGTCAGCTGGTTGATTAGTGTCGCAGCAACAGTTGTGCACTCAACATCGGTAAGACCAAAGAATTGATTGTGGACTTCAGAAAGGGTACGATGAAGGAACACACACCCGTCCTCATTGAGGAATCAAGTGGAAAGGGTGACAATTTCAAGATCCTGGGTGTCAACATCTCTGAGGATCTATCCTGGGCCCAACATATTGATGTAGTTACAAAGAAGACACAACTGAGGCCATATTTCTTTAGCAGTTTAAGGAGATTTGGTAAATCACAGGCGGATTTACCAAATTAATAATTTGGCACTTTTATCATTGATCAACAGAAAACAATCATTCATGTCAAAGTGAAAACAAATTTCTATAAATTGGTCTAAATTTATTACAATTATTAAACACAAAATAATTGATTGCATAATTACTCACTCCCTTCATGTTAGTATTTAGACCTTAAGACATAGGAGCAGAATTAGACCACTTGGCCCATCGAATCTTCTAGCAAAATAGTTGCACCTTTGGCAGCAATTACAGCCTTGAGTCTGTGTGGATAGGTCTCTATCAGCTTTGCAGATCTGGACACTGCAATTTTTCCCCATTCTTCTTTACAGAACTGCTCAAGCTCTGTTGGATTACATGGAGGTCGTGGGTGAACAGCCCTTTTTAAGTCCAGCCACAAATTCTCAGTTGGATTGCGGTCTAGTCACTGACTTGGCCACTCCAGGACATCAACTTTATTGCTTTAAGCCATACTTATGTAGCTTTGGCTTTTTGTTTATGGTCATTGTCTTGCTGGAAAACTAATCTTCTCCCAAGTTGCAGTTCTCTTGCAGACTGCAACAGGTTTTCCTCCAGGATTTCCCTGTATTTTGCTGCATTCATTTTACCCTCTACCTTCACAAGTCTTCCAGGGCCTGCTGCAATGAAGCATCCCCACAGCATGATGCATCCACTACCATGCTTTACAGTAGGAATGGTGTGTTTTTGGTGATGTGCGGTGTCTGGCTTACGCCAATCATTACCTTTAGTCTGGTGGTCAAAAAAGTTCAATTTTGGTTTCATCAGACCATAGAACCTTCTTCCAGCTGACTTCAGAGTCTCCCACATGCCTTCTGGCAAACTCTAGCCGAGATTACAAGTGAGTTTTTTCAACAGTAGCTTTCTCTTTGCCACTCTCCCATAAAGCTGTGACTGGTGAAGCACCCAAGCAACAGTTGTTATATGTGCAGTCTCTCCCATCTCAGCCACGGAAGCCTGTAACTCCTCCAGATTTGTCATAGGTCTCTTGGTGGCCTCCCTCACTAGTCCCCTTCTTGCACAGTCACTCAGTTTTTGAGGACGGCCTGCTGTAGATGGATTTACAGCTGTGCCATATCCTTTCCATTTCTTGATGATTGATTTAACTGTACTCCAAGGGATGTTCAATGACGTGGAAACTTTCTTGTATCCACCTCCTGACTTGTGCTTTTCAATAACCTTTTCACAGAGCTGTTGGACCTTCCAGATACAGATGTATTGTTACTACAATCGATTGAAACACCTTGACTGCACACCAGTTGATCTCCATTTAAATAATATGACCTAAAACCAGTTGGCTGCATGGGTGATAATTTGGTGTGTCATAATAAAGAGGGTGAATACTAAGGCAACCATTTTTTTTGTGTATTATATTCGTGGTTAATTTAGATCACTCTGTAGAGATCTGTTTTCACTTTGACACGGAAGTGTCTTTTTGGTTGATCAGTGTCAAAAAAAAGCCAAATTAAATGGCATGGGATCCAGAGAAGTTTGACCAGGTGGATTCAGAATTGGCTTGCCTGCAGAAGGCAGAGGGCCGTGGTGGAGGAAGTACATTCAGATTGGAGGATTGTGACTAGTAGTGTCCCACAAGGATCTGTTCTGGGACCTCTACTTTTCGTGATTCTTATTAACAACCTGGATGTGGGGGTAGAAGGGTGGGTTGGCAAGTTCGCAGATGACACAAAGATTGGTGGTGTTGTAGATGGTGTAGGGGATTGTCGAAGATTGCAGAGAGACATTGATAGGATGCAGAAGTGGGCTGAGAAGTGGCAGATGGAGTTCAACCCGGAGAAGTGTGAGGTGGTACACTTTGAAAGGACAAACTCCAAGGCAGAGTACAAAGTAAATGGCAGAATACTTGGTAGTGTGGAGGAGGAAAGGGATCTGGGGGGTACATGTCCACAGATCCCTGAAAGTTGCCTCACAGGTAGATAGGGTAGTTAGGAAAGCTTATGGGGTGTTAGCTTTCACAAGTCGAGGGATGGAGTTTAAGAGTCGCGATGTAAGGATGCAGCTCTATAAAACTCTGGTTAGGCCACACTTGGAGTACTGTGTCCATTTCTGGTCGCCTCGCTATAGGAAGGATGTGGAAGCATTGGAAAGGGTACCGAGGAGATTTACCAGGATGCTGCCTAGTTTAGAAAGTATGCATTATGATCAGAGATTAAGGGAGCTAGGGCTTTACTCTTTGGAAAGAAGGAAGATGAGAGGAGACATGATAGAGGTGTACGAGATAATAAGAGGAATAGATAGAGTGGATAGCCAGCACCTCTTCCCCAGGGCACCACTGCTCAATACAAAAGGACATGGCTTTAAGGTAAGGGGTGGGAAGTTCAAGGGGGATATTAGACAAAGGTTTTTTACTCAGAGAGTGGTTGGTGCGTGGAATGCAGTGTCTGAGTCGGTGGTGGAGGCAGATACACTAGTGAAGTTTAAGAGACTACTAGACAGGTATATGGAGGAATTTAAGGTGGGAGATTATATGGGAGGCAGGGTTTGAGGGTTGGCACAACATTGTGGGCTGAGGGGCCTGTACTGTGCTGTACTGTTCTATGCTCTATGTTCTAACTCCACTGTGATTCAATATTATAAACAATAAAACTTGAAAATTTCGAACGGAGGAGGGTGAATACTTCTGAAAGGCACTGTATACGTACTGTATTATAAATTATAGTTTTTATTATTATGTACTGCCATGGCATAACAACAAATTTCACCACATATGTCAGTGATATGAAATGTGATTCTAATTCTGATTCCATCAACAAGGACCTCCACCATCCAGACAATACCCTCTTCTCATTACTATCATCGGGCAGGAGGTACAGGAACCCTAGGTCCCACTCCACCAGGCTCAGGAACATTTAGTACCCTACAACCATTCCGCTCCCAAAGCACCACATCTGGGAACGGATTCCACAGCCCACAGATTCTCTTACGAGTTCTCATTACAATTCATGTTCTCATTGGCACAGTTTGCCTTCTTTTTGACATTGGTTGTTTGTTAGTCTTTGTCTGCTTATGTATAGTTTTTCATAAAATTCTCTTGTATTTCTTTTATTTCCTGTAAATAACTGCAAAAAAAAAACAAATGCATACTTTGATTTGATATCCCTGATACTTGGGAGTAAGGAAGTTCACTCACAAATACACAGCCCATATCTACCTCTAGGAAGAGGAGAATATGTCAGAAGATCTCAGAGACATAATCATTATCATTTTCAAGACAGGAAACAAATCCAAATGTGGTAACTGCAGAAATGTCTCCATGATCAACGATAGAGAAAGTTATTCTTCTCAATTGTCATCTCCAAATTGTCAGCTCCTTAAATGCAATGTCAATTCCATTAATCTGGAGGCACAAGATATGACTTTCCCGCTGCCAACTCCAAGAGGAATGCACGGAGCAGCATCAAACAGTCTACCTGGTGACTAGCAACTTGACTAAAACTTTTGACTCTAGAGCACCCTCCTCAGTTTTAGCTATATACAAAAATCCATCACTGTTCCCCAGTATTTCATGATAATATGCAAATCGTGATACAAAAAAATGAATCCACAACAATTCCAATTTGGTGTGGATGACTTTGCCCTAGTTGTCCTAACTCTTCTTAATGTTCTTAGTGCTAGACTTACCCTCTAACAATATTCCAAATGGAATGGAACTATTCCACAGAACAAATGGGAAGCTGATTACTTCATACTGCATCAGGTTTAAATACCTGAGGACAGCTGCCTATTTCTGCTGCTCATCCAGAAGATAATTTATTGTTCAAAGCAATAGCAAGAATTTTGTGAAACTGGATGCATATCAACTCCTTTTGAAGTGCAACTTGTATGAAAGGGCTTTCATCCCTAGAAGGAATACTTCAAATGCTGACACAACTTGGGAATGAGTTTCAAAATAAATATTAAGGTACATTGCCAATGCATGCTGTAAAAATAAGTGATGAAATACAGATGTCAATCGACACCAGCAAAAACAAAGTATCATGAGGTGCTGGGCTCATCATTATCAATTTAACATTACAATAAAATGTACCATATATGGTACAAAGGAATGTTTAGAAAAATGCCACTCATTGTGTCCAGGTCACAAAACAGATTATGCTGCTGTGGTAGGATATACCACATGCCCAGCAGTTTGATTGTGTGGTGATGTATACTGTTGGCATCTTACCTTAGAGGATCTGGAAGATCATAACACAATACAAACATATAATTTCCAATTCCATATATGGCTTCCTCGGGTATAGTAAGGCATTCTATGAGCTCTGTTCTTGAGAACTGTTAATTAAATGATTGTTAATTGTCATAAATTAACAATTTCAATGAGGGTTGATGATAAGAAATACTTACCTATTGTCTTTTCCCTGTGTAGCTACAATAGAACAGGTTTGGAATGTCATGTATACTGGTTTTGATGGCCTTAAACTATCAACATAGAAAACCTACAGCACAATACAGGCTCTTTGGCCCACAAAGCTGGGCCAAACATGTCCTTACCTTAGAAATTACTTAGGGTTACCTATAGCTCTCTATTTTTCTAAACTCCATGTACCTATCCAGGAGTCTCTTAAAAGACCCTATTGTATCTGCCTCCTCCAACGTTGCCGGCAGCCCGTTCCACGTACTCACCACTCATTGCATAAAAAAACTTACCCCTGACATTTCCTCTGTACCTACTTCCAAGCACCTTAATACCAACATATGATATTTAATACTTTACAATGTCAATGGAAAAGATTTGCCTTGTCTGTTTCCAAAGCAAATCTCATAACTGGCCCCCCAATCTGAACAGGCAGCTGTGTTCTTAAGGACAATTTACATGCTTGATTACTGCAGGGAAGCTTCGTGCCATTTTTTTCCTGGTTTTCTTTTTAAGTAACTAGTGGCTACCCTTATTGCTTAACACCTGAAGATGTTTGCATTTGCATTTAATTGAAAACTGCTTTAAAAACTTGCTGAATTTTTTTTTGTTTTCTATATCCCAGGGAGCTACGTATTGACATCCATCCAGTAGCCAATGCAATTTATTGCCAACCAAGGCCTTATGATTCCTTATGCCCTGAAGTGCCTGATGGAAGACCAGCAGCACATGAGATGATGTTGAAGGCAGCCTATTGGTGGTGGTCTTTGTGACACAAAAGCTCTGTGATTATTCAAAGTATTAAAAGCTAGCTATTTACTGAAACACAATATTGCTCACTAATATAATACCATTATACAGCTGTAACTTGCTTTGTTTTTAATATACACAAAAGGATAAAGGCACTGAATGCAGCTGTTGCAAAATGTCTGCAAATATTTGTGAAGGACGAACCTTCCTCTCAATTCCTCATGAATCCCAAATGAACATGAAAAATGAACAAAATCTGAATGATAAAAAATCCTTAGCAACTCTGTTTTTCTTTATCAATTATCTGTTCCTGGCATCTGAAATTTATGAAATCTGGTCACAAGGACATTTAAGCTTCTTTGGGGCAAACGCAGGTCGCAATAAATGATACCACTTTTATGTCTGTTAACGCGATTGCGTCTAAAGTAAAGTAAGCGTCAAGCAGAACACAATGATCTGTATGATATCTCTGGCATTCAATAATCTTTATTTAGTCTGATAATGCTAAATGGCGCGGCGATTTGCAAATAAAAGCGGTAGCCTTGAACAAGTTACATGATGGAATTCTGGGCCATTCATGGAAACTTGGAAAGACTGAGTCGGAATTAACATCTGGGCAATCGATAACTCTGTATTCACAATAGGCATAAAAAGGCCAAATAGTCGTTGCTCCAGTGTTTCAAATCAGGAGAAGCCACCTGCTATTATTTTGCCTCATTTAGCATTAACTATTCGGGCATTGAGGAGAAACCTCACACAAATCTACTTATGCTGCATTTAATTAACTCTGTAAAACGGGTGATTGAATAATGAACCACTTTTATTCGCTCCCTAAAGAACTGAGATGTTTGCTGAAAATCCAACAAGTGTGAGGTTACACTTGTTAAATGCCCAAAATGTGACATTTATTAAGTACGGTATTATGTTTTCGTTCAGCGTTTAGCCCACATAGTTTATGACAAAATAAATCACATTGACCTGTGTGACATTGTGAAAACCTGCTAACTTTAATGTGGTCCGAGGGAACACGCTATCCGAACCAATTTCTATACCGAACAACTTTGGAATCCTCCTGGCGGCGCCACATACATTGCAAAGGCTGGACACTGGCCTCTTAAGCGAAGCCCTTCCCTCTTCCCCCAACAACGTAGATTAAACCAAGTTTTATTTAAAAAAAAACAACTTTTGATATATGAAAGTCACGCGATGTTGACTTTAGCTGTCAGCTGAGCAAGCCAACTGAGGTGTTCACTTCAGTGACATTTCTTGAATTGCGTTCAATATAAATATAATAAACACCGAAATATTTTGTCTTTGAAATATTGAGGATTAACTTCATCATCCATCGGCGGCACAAACGTTAAAATGAATTTTAGTTCCAAAGTGCTGTGCATTTATTGAGGATTGAGGACATTTACAGCAGCAGGTGCAGAAGGAAGGCCTGGAAGATCATCGGGAACACCAGTCACCCCAACCATAAACTGTTCCAGCCGCTTCCGTCTGGCAAACGTTACCGCAGCTTTAAAACCAGAACCAACAGGCTACGGGACAGCTTCTTTCGACAAACCATTTGACTTTTAAATTCACATGTTTGTACATTGCGACGGAGTCATAAAGCAAAGATTTTTACTCCCTCACATTGTGGGATGGATGTAAAATTTAATAAATTTTAATTAAAATGTATTCAGCTCATGCTCGTGGTTTAACAGAAGATACCAACAATTACTCAGAATTATTGATAAAGAGCAAATATGTTCCAAACTCAGCTGTGCATGAATGCAGTTCTATTACAAATGTGCAAATTTTAAGTGAAAATCCATTTAAAATTAACATCGATTGAGTACTGTTTGAAACAAATTTATACCGAGTGACAATCCTGATGGGGTATTCGAAACATATATTTGAGTATTTAAATGTTTGAATATGTATTTGCATTCATTGTTCTAAATTACTGTATTTTTTTATTTCAAAATATACTTTATTCAAAAATAAATATATACAATAAACTGTATTGTTAGTACAAGGACGTTTTCAGTTGTGAAGGAGTAACAGGTTGAAAAGGAGTTTTAATTGTACATGTGGAATCATTGTCGATACACTTTATAATAATTAGAAGTTTTGATTATCCTTGTTTCAATCTTTTCGTATTTTTGATTGATTAACCCACTTTTTTTGGCGTTTGTCTCAGCTACTTAAAGCTTCCATGTTGGCAATACCACATCAAGTTCTCGACAACTCAACTCAGCATTTGCATCCTAGGTCCTCGGACACGACGTCTTTCCCAAATTCTCACATGCCTTTAGTTGGCCATTTCGAAATTGTCGTTGAATGAGTCATTCCACCGCTCAGGGCAACATTGTCCGCCTTATTTTAATTCGGCCACCAGCTTTCTCTTCGTCTTTGCTCCATTAACAGCATAGTTAGCAGCCCATATTTTAGCCATAGGATTCCACCTTATCATGAAGAAAACAAAAATTCAAATGACGAATCACTGACCATTGAACTTTGTTTATCTCTCTGCAGACGCTGCCTAACCTGCAGAGTAGGCGCTGCCTTTTCTGTTTTTATTTCACCTATCTTTAAAAATAGGCTAATCGGAATTTACAATTAACTTTGCTTTTAGTGTTCCTGTAAGTATTCTTTTTCCACCTTGCTCGCATTTTGAACCTATTTTGTATTCAGCCTTAGATATTATGAATGTATAATGTACAGCTAAGGATGTACAAAATCGATTCAAGGCCTGAGCGCGCAGAAAGCTATTTTTACGGTGTCCCAAAAAATCACAGGAAGCTGGGTGCAAGTGACTCTTCTAAAATCTTTCGTAGGCTAATAAAATTTGAAACGATTGAAAGTAATGCAAAATGATATTTGAAGTACACGTGAACTTCAACTGCAATTACCAGACGACATGAAGATCACGAAAATTGTAGATGAAATATTAGCTTGGACAATTAACTCACTGATTATTTTCTGAAGAGCAGTAGCGGAATACTAAAATACGTGGAAGTATTTCACATTCAATCAAAAAAAAACACTCCGAACTGCATTTGTACCCCAAAAATACGCACGGTGCAGTGGGCCACATCTGTATTTAGTCGCATTGAGTGAGGATCGTTTGATGCATGTGTTTTACCCTTTGAAACAGTGACACTACACTCAAGAATATGCAAAATCTAATATACGCCGCTTTAAAGATAACTTCACTGACACCACGTTGCACATTTCGAAATACGAAACGTACAAATAGCAAAGGTGAGGAAAGTAAAATCAACTTAAAGAAAAACACTGTAGGTCAAAAGAAAAAAAAATAACCTTTACTCTCATTCCGTGTTTGAAAATGACACATTAGAAAGGGCTGGTACTTTTGTGAAACATTTTTATTTTCTTTTATATATCTCAGTGCCTACAACTGTGGGCTTTTGGAGGATTTACTAAATTGTACTGGCGCCCTTATTGCGAAAAGTTTATAACGAGAATGTTTTACTATTCTAACTCATAACACAAGGATTACTGCAACCTGACAACCATTCTGTAACCGATCGTTAGAACAGCTTGCAGCACTTTACACAGCGATTCAGAGGGCTGTAGTGATGAAATCGTTTACGCAAGCTATTGGCAGTTTACTGCAAACAGAATATTCCGTAATCGTGCAATCGAAAACGGCAGAACGTTCGTTCTTTTTAATGTTTCACTTCTTTTTTCATCGCAACTTTTTTTTTACTACACGCCCCGCTTGAGTTTAAAAAATAAACAGCATTTTATCAATAATAACAATATTTTGAAATAATCGAATGGTAAAGATCTTTTTATTAATTTGACCAATGTTGCGATTATCTTCAGACATTTTACAATAAGAGGCATCAATAAATCAACAATCATTTTACAAACGAGAAAAGTCTGCAGATGCCGGAAATCCGAGCAACACACACAAAATACTGGAGGAACTCAGAAGACCAGGCAGCATCTGTGGAAAAAAAGTACGGTCTACGTTTCGGGCCGAGTCCCTTCGGCAGCAGGGAACCACTTTGTTCCTGTCTACTCTGCTACCTAATTATACTTGTAACGGTTTAAATTAATTTTTTCTTCAGCATCCCGATATTATGAGAGTCTGCTTAAAATACACTACTTGTAAACTTTACTTTTGTTTGACATTATCCCAGAAAACGCTGCTATGTATTTCTGAGGGAGCATTCTCAGGGGTATTGACTTTAAGATGCTTTGGCCAATGGAATTAAAATATTCCATGGCATTATTCCTGACAGTCTACAAAGCAGATTACCAGGTCACTTATATGATTGCTGATAGCGGGTGTTTGCTGTGGGTAAATTGGCCACTGCCCAATAACAACATTTCAAAAGCTGTGACTCGCAATGAGGTTTCATCAGACGTGAAAGGTGATGCATAAATGGAATTTAGTTCGTATTTCAAAAATATTAAAAGGACGGAATGATTTTTTAAAAGCTGATTTTCTTCAAAAGCAAGTAATTGCTCACATCTGACCGCTTCCAAATGAAATCCAGAAGTTTGTCTCTCGAAATGTCTGACAACCCAGGTCAGAGAAGATAGCATCACGCGGCAGAGTACAGTTTCAGTTTTATTTAATTGAGAAACATTCGAGCTAATTAAAGAAAAAAAACACATTTAAGCTCTCGCACCCACATCCGGAGGAGCTGGCGTTGCCCAGGTCCGAGGCATTGGCGCGCTCGCCTGTTGCGGAGTTCCATTCAACCGGACGCCAGGCGGCTCGGCCGGGGGGGGGGGGGACGGGGGACGGGGGACGGGGGACGGTTGACGCTCGCGCGCGGCCTGCTCGAGAGTTCCATGTAGGCAAGAGCGAGGGGAACAGGACTCGGCGGCGAGGTGGGTGGGAGCTGGTGACGCACGCGCTGAGCGAGGGCTCCGCGGAGCTGGAGGGGAGGGTGGGGGCGTCAGTGAGCTCGCTCGCTCGCTCGCCCTCTCTGTGTTTATGTACGCGCGCCGGGGAGAGCGCAGTATGCGCGCGGCGCGCTTCCTATTGTTTTTAAGACATATTTACTTGATTTCTCCTGTGCCCCTCGTGGAGTAGCTGAGCGAACTTGGGGGCGGGAGGTGGGGAAGAGGAAAATACAGAAAGGAGAAGACGGGGCGGGGTGAGGGAGGGAAAGGGGTTGGAATTGGGGGAGGAGACGGTTAAAGATACCCAAGTGCGTGTGCGTAATAACACACGAAAGGACGAAGAAAAAAACCCTTAAACATGGCGATGAGGAACGAGGGGGATTCGGCAGCGCACAGTATCAGCAACGCCAAGTGCCAGGAGGAGAGCAGTCGGAACGGTTATGTGAAAAGCTGCGTCACTCCTTTGAAACAGGACCGTGGGTTTTCCGTCTGCAGGTGGTGTAACTTGGAGCGGCTCGGTTTAGCGCGCCCGAAACTTCCAGCCTTTTACGTCGGAGGCGGCTGCAGCGCCTTTGCAATACTCGTGCTGTCCATCGTGGCTAGGAGATGCCTGGACGAAGAGTTTCCTTCATCCTTCTTGCAGACTTTCCAGTCGGCGTGGGCGATCGTATTCCAGTCCCTGAGTCCTCTTTTTAGCATTTGCTGTGCCTTCTTTTGGTTGACATTTTATTTAAGGAAGAGTAAAAGGGAAAGTAACACGGTTTGGCTCCTGTCATTGCCACCATGTTGCTACCTCGGAGATTTTTTGGTGGTGCAAGTTTTATTCGGAGAGGACCAGATGTTTCTTTGCAGGTTGCTGGCTCCAGCTGCGGTGCTGGGTTGTGTGGGATTGTTGACATTACTCTCCACTTTGAAAGTGAAACAGAGCGTCCTGATCTTGCTGTTCTCCAGTGTTGTTAGGTTGGCATCCATCACCAGTTTGATCGCTCTACCAGCAGCTCTGCGACCCCTCTTGGCCTGTGGGGTCGGGATGGTGGGAGCTATCATTGCTGTGTATTTTGATTACTTATTTCCTAGGGAAGCCCGTCGCAGGACTGCCCCAGAAGAAAAAATACCTGTGATCAAGCCCCGCAGGCGGTCGAGTTGTGTATCTTTGGGAGAAACGTCAACCAATTATTATGGTGGCAGTAAGATGCCTAGGAGGACGTCTTTGCCTTGCATATCGAGAGAGCAGGTAACATTTGCAGACATCAACTTTTTTTTAAAAAAGATCTTTAATTTCATTATGAAATGATTATAAGCATTGGCGACAGTGTTTGTAAACATCTCATAAACAATAGCAATTAAAATTCGTGCTGTAATCACCAAGAGATCCTGCTTGCTTCTATATTTTGCAAAATATTTTGTGACGGAAAGCTGCACCTTATTGTGTTTTGATTATTTAAGTTAGGCAAGTGTGTACGTGAAATATACCACGAAGGAATGTTGTATTGAGTGGCAGGTTTTTATTTTTTTTTCCAGAAACATTTTTGGTAAGGTACCATTTAAAATTACATTAAATTGGTTGAGTAAAAGAAAGCTAACTTATCGGCCACAGTTCCTGACTTGAAAGTATATTACTTGTAATAGTCTGGAATTTTGCACAGAGTGCTTGTAGGTTATTGTAACCCACAGCTACAATTTAGTGAAAACTTACAAATTCCTGTCTACAAATAAAAAAGAAGCATCGTCTAACATATGGCAATTGCCTTAATCTTTTGTGGTAATGGATATTTTTTTCCTATTCAGAAAGCAAGCTAGTGTGATATATGTATAATGCTTTAAGTGTTAGCATACGCTTCAGTTTGGGTATGTCTTACTGCCTGAAGCCAACTTAAAATGCTGGCAAAATGTTGGACAATATAAACTGAGGATCAGTTCAGTTGAAGGAAAGAATGAGGTTAGTGATGTTGGGAGATACCATTTTTCATGACTCCTTCTGTCTTAAATATGGTAAATTATTATTTTATATACTTGAGCAATCTGACAGTTCAGTTCATTTGATTGGCACAGTATGGGCTTTGAAATTTGTGAACAAAGCAACTGAAATAACTTTTTTATAGTTGTACAAATAGCATATGGTTATGGCTGTGATGCTAGATGCTTCAGTGTCTTTATTTTGCTTCTCAATTTGCAGTGAGTGTGAGGTATTAATTTGTTAACTTAGCCATATGATAAGAGCTTGGGTAGATCCATACTGTAATTCAAAGGAGTAGAAAAGAATGACTGTTTGATCAGGATATTATACTTATGGTGCAACCTGTTTTTTCCACTTGTCTTGAACCTGAGCTTTAGCAATTTAAAAAAAGTTTGTAAAGCCAAGCTTATCAGATAAGGAAATAATTTTGAGATACCTTTTGTGCTCAGCATTGGGAATTGTCAATGCAGGAATCGTTGAGAAGGCTGCTTATCCCATTGTAACCCTTCAGCCAAAAATGAACAATGTTGTTCTGAACTTCAACCTTGTTGAGATTTCCCTGCTACATGTTAAATGTACTGAGAGTTTGTTTCCACCATCCCTTTTGGGCAATGTTTTTAGAACCCCACTACACCTGAGTGAATCTTTTTGTCCTCAACTTGCCTCCAATTTTCTCATGTGTTAACAGACTATATCTCCTTGTTTAAACTTCAGTTAAAATAACCTTCAGTCTTGTTTGTTTCAAAAAAAATAATCCCAGTCTAGACACTCACTTATTTGCCAACACTGTCAAAAATTATCCACAGTTTCTTTGATACTCTGGTGCTTTTGCACCCACATTTGCAGACAGAATTCTATTCATGAATGTAATTAGTTTTTTCTATACAGTTTTGACCCTTGTACTCTTGTATTTGCCACCTTTGTGTCCACCTAAGCAGTCCATTCAAAGAGGTTTTTCTGAAGCCTCTCATCTTTATCCATATTAGTCGCTGTCAGTCAGTAAAGTCCTGGCTCTGTATTGCTCCTATTTGTTCTGGAACCCCTCTGCAAACGTTGGGGCATCTTGATGGCAATGAAATTACTGTTCATCATTGCACTTTGCTTTTTTACACGTCGGTTTCTTATGGTCAATTGTAATCAACTTTCCCTTGGAGCCCAAGAGGCTTTACTTTTCTAATTAACTTGCTTCATGGATGAAAAACAGAAGATGCTGAAAAATGTTCATCAGTTGAAGCAGCATATATGGAGAAAGAAACTCCACTTCAGGTCAGTGGTGCTTCTCCAGAACTACATGATGGGCTCTGTCAAATGGCTGGCTAAAATCTATGTACATGGCTGCAGATGTTCCATCCTCTTCAACGCTCATTACTTATTTTTCAAAATGTGTAATCAAGTTAGTCAGATATGACCTTAAAATTCATGTTGTCTTATCTGATTAACCTTTTTTTTAAATCTATGTATGCTTCCAGAAATCGTTTTCCAGTGGTTTTCATACAGCAATGTTTTGCCTGCTACTATTCAGACTATTACTTTTTAAGAATATTACTGTCTCTCTGTCTCTCTACATCAGCAAGAACAAGGAGCTGTTTATTGACTTCAGAAGGAGGAGATCCATGAGCCAGTCCTCATCGGGGGATCTGAGATGGACAGGGTCAGGAACTTTAAGTTTCTCTGTGTTTCTATTTTGGAGGACCTGGCTTGAGCCCAACGTGTAAGTGTAATTACAAAAAAAGCGCAGCAGTGCCTGTACTTTGTTAGAAGTTTGTGATGGTTTGGCATGACATCTACAACTTTGACAAACTTCCATAGCTGTGTGGTGGAGAGGAATTTGACTGGTTGCATCACAACCTGGTATGAAAACACCAATGCCCTTGAATGGAAAATCCAATAAAAGGTAGTGGATATGGCTCAGTCCATCAGGGATAAAGCCCTCCCCACCATTGAGCGCATCTACAAGGAGCGCTGCTGTAGGAAAGCAGCACTCATCATCAGAGGTCCCCACCACCCTGGTTTGGTTCTCTTCTCGCTGCTGCCATCAGGAAGAAGGTCCAGGAACCTCGGGTCCACATCACTAGGTTCAGGAACATTTATCAGGCTCTTGAACCAGTAGGGATAACACTCAATTTCACTTGCCTCATTACTGAATTGTTCCCACGACCTATGGATTTGTTTTCAAGGGCACTTCATCTTATGTTCTTGATATTTTTTGTTTATTTATTATTAATTTTTTATTTTGTATTTGCACCTTGGTTGTTTGTCCACCCTGTTGGGTGTGGCCTTTCATTAATTCTGTTACAGTTCTTGGCTTTACTGAGTATGCCCACAAAAGAAACAGATCTCAAGGTTGTATATGGTGACAAATATGTACTTTTGATAATAAATTTCCTTTGAACTTTGTCTTGTGCATTTAGACTTGGAGAACCAAAAATTGTAACTAACCCAGTGATCTTGTTGTCAACCTTCCCTTTGTACTGTACATGTATAAGAAGGATACGGCAATATTTACCGTCTTTGCCTTCGTAATTTCTCTTTTAAATTTCACCTTCGCACTTTCCATAATCCTTACAGTGTTGAATTATTTCATGACTTTTGCTTCTGTGTTCATACTTTTCCGTAATTAAATCTAACCGAATTATAACTGCTTTCGAAAACAATCCCCATTACCATTCATTCCTTGTCTTGTCTAGGTTGCTTCCATGCATTAGACTGTATCATTACATTACTCCTTGAATATGGGTATAAACAATTATGCTGTCAAAACTACTTGCTTTTTTTTTGTATTACAGCCTTTCATTTTTTTCTGGCTGAAAACATTACTTTGCCTCTTTTATATTTCCTAAACCCTGTTCTTTTGCATTCATTTTTGAAATAGCTGACAGGTTCCCATTAATCTCTCTGCCAAGTTGAGTTAAACCCATTTTAATGGCACTGGTAATCTACCATTTTAATATTGATTCTTTTCTATTGAGGTGTAACTGTCTATTTTATCAAATCCCTAGCTTCTCCAGATTCCCTCCCAGTGCCCCAGAAGTATTAAACCCTTTCTCTGTGTTTGTCTTTTCTGCCACTCTTTCATTTGCCTTATCTTCTCAATCACTGTAATCACTGGTGCATAACACCTGTAATAATGTGGAGAATCCCATCTTGGAAGTTGTTCCTTTTTAACGCCTTATCTGATGAATAACATCCTTTTCATACAGTGAATCCCAGTTAATTGGGACCAGGGCATTTTGGCCCAGTTAAGTGCTGCCCCAGCTAGCTGAAGTTTCATGGAAATAGTTAAAAATGTATATAAAATACAAACTATCATTTAAGTGAGCAACAAATTATGTATTTAAATAGAACAGAGAACAAATTAGAACGCTACCAATACCTCTACAGTCCTATACAGCTGTATTAATTATTGACAGAGGAATTCATCTGCACTGTTCTTTTGATTGACTATAAATTGAACAAAGTCAGCACAGACACCTTGTAGACTGCCTTAAACAATTGCATCGTCCAAACCTTTATTTTCATTGCAACATTCAAGATCATTGTCGGTACCTTTGTAATTCCTAACTTGTTGAAGTAGGAAATTGTTGAACTTTATTTATTTAGTGAGACAGTGTAGAGTATGCCTTTCTGGCCCTTTGAGCTATGTCACCCCAGCAACAACCAGATTTAACTTTAACCTAATCACGGGACAATTTACAATGACCAGTTAGTCTGACCGGTACATCCTTGCACTGTGGGAGGAAACTGGAGCTTCTGTGGAAAACCCATGCATTCCACAGGAAGGGCACACAGACATTCTTTGCTGAGGACACCACAATTGATACCCCGAGTTGTCACAGCATTGTGCTAACTGTGACACTACTGTGGCTGTCGGCCATTTTCGGCATCTCCATGTCTGAATGCTTGAAACTGTGGTGAGCAAAACAGTTCAGAATTGTCTTACTGCTTATTTCTCGCCAACTATCGGTGACAATAAGCACTGTTTTTTGAACACAAATGCACACAACTGATGCTATTTAAAAACTGAGCTATGCATGCTGTGGTGTCTTAGCGGCTGCAGAAATGCATACAACTGATGCTAGTTTAGAAACTGCTTGGCAACAGTCTCCTGCCCCAATTAAGTGGCATAGTGTCCCAAAGAAACAAATGGAATCCCAGCTACTTTTTCAGTTTAGTTTTTTTGTTAAGATTTGTCCCAAATAAATGGCTGCCCCGATTAACTGGTGGCAAAATTAACTGGAATCTACTGTATTTGATCTTGGTAATGGTAATTGTTTTTTTTAATTTCCTGGACCTCTGCTGTTCATCTAAAGGTTCTGAACTTGCTCTATGATATTCTTGACCCTCCTAGCAGAAGGCAACAAGTTATTTAGAATCTGGTTTATGGCTACAGA
Organism: Mobula birostris; assembly: GCF_030028105.1. NCBI lineage: Eukaryota > Metazoa > Chordata > Chondrichthyes > Myliobatiformes > Myliobatidae > Mobula > Mobula birostris. The sequence goes on along the minus strand of NC_092380.1, from coordinate 74,351,746 downwards.
AATGTCTTCCCTTTGACTCTTTAATTCTTATTGTAGCTCTGTTCTTGCTGCTGCTTCTCTGTGCAGTTGTCAGTGAGGGACCATAGAGCTGGCTCTGCTGTATTTCCCAAAGAAGCATCTCATTTTGTATTATTCAGAGATGTGTATATTTTAGAGGGCACAAAGCACTTGGAGAATTTCTGCATTGTATGCCTGGTCCTTATGGTTTGCATCAGAAAAAGAGATGCTGTGATTCTTGTCACAAATGTGTAAGGATTATGTCTTCTTCCCATTGCTGCACAGACGGGTTGCTCTGAGTCACCAAGCAACACCTTTTGTATGCTGCACTGAGTTCCCTCACTTAGCAAGTTTCTAAATTTTGGATTTGATTCATGCTGTGATCTCTGCAGCCTTTTTCCATAGGAACCTTATTGAGAGGAGGGAAGCCATGACTTAAAGACAGCATTTCTATTATGTTATTGCTTAGATTTATTACATAGGAAATTATCTTCAATGGGATTATTATTTGAGGACTTGCTTTGGAATAAAATGAACAAACATCAACACGTTGTTGATTGGATAATGTGATTACAATTTTCTACTGAATCTTATAATTTGAGATATGTTATGGACATGCTGCTGAATGATTTCTACTATTATTCATTTATTGGCTAGTCCTTTCTCACCCTTATAACTTTGCAAACTGTTCATTTTATACCTGGCCATACCTGGCAACTGGAAGTCCATCCCACTTACATTGGCTTTGATAATCAAGCTTTCAACTGCTATAGTTTTGCATACACTTCAAAGCTTTTTTGCTAAAGATCTTTTTAGAAACCCTAAGGCCCAACTCTAACCATTTTTAAAGTTGGCTTTCTATGCTTTATTTGGCATGTGTTTTCTTATTACCTGTTTAACCGTTATGTTGCTTTTTACAAAGATGTACCAGGTTAGTGGAGTTGATCTACTCGAGTTTCTGTCATAGGTAGTTTGCACTCATTTGCTAGGAGAATGTTAAAGCAGATTGTCTGACATATAATTCCCCATTCTCTATTTGTGAATAAATGAATACCTGGCATCCAGCTTCATTTTAACAGTTTGAGGAAATAGCTTTGCATGCAGCAGATTTAATTGAAAGTACTAGTATTCACTTTTGGGACTGTTTAAGACTACATAGAGGAGTAAAAATAATCACAAAGCTGTCAGAGTTTTTAGAAGGAATTAGACTAGCTTTGTTACGTATCCATCAAAACATGCAGTGAAATGTGTCATTTACAGCAAATTAAATCAGGAAGGATTGTGTTGAGCAGCTCACACGTTCCGGCACCAACGTAGCATGCCCTCAACTCACTAACCCTAACTGTACATCTTTGGAATGATGGAGGAAATCAGAGCACATTGAGGAAACCCACATAGTCATGGGGAGAACTTACAAAATCCTTACAAACAATGTTGGGAATCAAGCTCAGCCCTTACAATTGCTGCTGGAAACATTTTGTGCTTGAGAGAAAGATGCTGTAAAACAATTGCACTAACTGCTGCTTCTGTGCTACCCTTTGACATTGGTAGCCTGTCTAGTGTAGCTGCTGTCATTGGTAGTCATGTAGGATTTTTCTTAGTTGGTTTATCAAGGACAATCTTAACTGACAAGCTGATCGCAGTTGGTTAAGCAAAGGGAATGAAACAATGGTCTTTGAAATCATGCTGCTGAATTAAATGAACTTTGTAATGTGTAATTGATTTCACTGTTGTTCGTATTGTCATCTCAAGAAATTTTCATTTCATTTCATTTTATTTCTGCTGGCCCGAAAATCAAGGCCATTTGGTGCATGATTTTGAAAAAACAGTGAGCTTTGTTAGTATTTGGTGGTGTCTCTCTTGTTTCCACTATCTTGTAGTAGGTGGACCAGATTGGAATAAACTAATAATTCCCTTTAGCTAGTCCATTGCCACTTTTTTCTTTAAGTAATTTTATAATTCAGTGAGGCCCGACCAACAGAAGTCTGAGGTGGGATCAGTGTCTCAATATATGCAGAATACACTCAGTCACTATAAGTGATCATTGACTATTTTGATTAATGTTTTGGAAGGAATATTTGGATGTTGCAGAAGAGCCAAGGTACTATTCAGAGATTCCAAACATTATATGAAATGTGTATTTTAAAATGCATATTTGCAAATTGTTTGGTTGCTGTCTGTTGCAATGGAAGTATCTGTGTATGTCGCCAGCCTTTCTTTGTTTTTATGCAGTGATTTGTTTTTGATTATTTGAACAAGTAATTACCAAAGTAAATACTTAAGCTATTTATAGAGGATCCAGATCCCATCATGGGCCTTCAGTCCTCATGAAGGGTCTCAGCCCAAAATATTAACTATTCATTTCCCACTATAGATGCTGTCTAACTTGCTGAGTTCTTCTAACTGTGTGTGTGTGTGTGTGTGTGTGTGTGTGTGGTGCTCCAGGTTTCCAGTATCTGCAGTCTCTTTTGTGTATCCCATATTTTCTTTTATCTATTCCTGATAAATGTTGTCAGCAGTGGAATGGTCAGCATATTTTGCTTATCCCTGATTTATCTTTAAATGCTTTGCTAAGTCAATGTGGAGGACAGTTAAGAGACATATGTAGGCTGCATTGGGTAAGTTGGTTAATTTTCCTTCCCTAAAGAACTTTGGTGTACCATATTGCGTTTACAACAGTGAAACTATTTCATGGTGACCAGTACTTATGTTATCTTTTCATTTTAAATTATCTAATTCATTGGACTTGTATTCCCCACGTACAATGTTGGGATTGAGAGGTCTTTAGATTATTCAATCAGGCCTCTGGCTAGCTGGTTGAATAACTGAAGTGCTGTGCTTTAATATTCTAATTGCATTTTTGTTTTTGTAAAAATTAATGAGACAGCATTGATGAGGCTTACCTGACTGACATTACTTTCTTCAGTGGTTTTTAGCATTGCTTGAGTGATGATTTGTTCCATGTATTTCTTTAAAAAAATCTAAAACTGTTGGAGTATAAATTTTTTGGTGATATCGTCACTTTATAGTTCTTTGTAATTGATGGTTCAACTAGTGGAAACATTTTGTGCTTGAGAGAAAAATTTCCTTGCAGGATCAGAAATTGTGCACGCTGTTACTAATAATTATAAGAACTCATTAAAGTATAGATAAGACAAGAGTTATGATTCATGGTAAATTGTGCAGTTTTGCAAAAACCACAAGTGTAAAAATTGCTGTATTTGTACTGCAAAAGCAAACTCAAAGTTGTGACCACAATTGTGCAGAGATCCTGTAAGTGGGATAGGTTGTTATCAATGGCCTTATTGAAACTAGTCAGCAACTGATGCTTCAATTTAATGTACTATGGAAAACTTCCACAGGAGTCTAAGTTAAACTGAGAATATTGTGTGAACAATAAAAAAGCATTGAGGATCAAAGCTACATGGTATAGTTGGCAGAGAGCAAGTGGAACAAAAGCTTGGCCAGGGAGGTGATTTTTAAAGTGAACCAGAGAAAAGAAAGAGGGTTTAAAAAGGTATTTCTATAATCCTAGGCCGAGGGAGCCGAAGCAAATATATCATCAGTAGAACAGAAAGATTTTAGTGGTGTGTAGTGAGCCAGAATTCTAAATGGCAGATTTCAGAGGACTAAAGATTATTAGAGATAGGGTAGAACCTCTGAAGCATCTCTGAGAGAAGCCATGATATTTTCAGAGGATTCAATAAAGAATACACAAATTGCATTGTTCTCAACTGCTTGTGAATGATGCTAATTCTATAAATAGCTGGAAACTTGAGATGTTTGTGACAGCAGGGAGAGAGAGATTGTCACCTTTGATTTGTTTATAAATTAATTGAAAATTAGTTTTACCTACTGTTTTTGAATTTAGGACATGAATTATTGGAAGTAGCCACTGAGCTGAATGTCTTGGTGATGCCTGAGCAAGGGAAAATCTGGTGGAGGACTGGAAAAACTCTTGATTTCACTTGAATGTTAGCATCTAATTTTTAATGTACACTTAAACACAACTGCTCCTGATGCAGAATGTTCAGTCTGCAGTACTCCAGTGTGCTGTGCTGGCTTAGATTCTGTATCCTCTTGTGTGGCTTGAACTCTTGTCTTTCATTTTGAGGTGCAAGTGCTATCAAAGTAAATGAAGTCTTCACAAGAGGTCAGAAAATACTATGTCTGATAAAGTGGAATAATGCTTAACCTTGTCAGAATTGTTGTTACCTTTAAGTATGAAGTGTTGACCTGTTTAAGTGAAATCTTTGTTTAAAAAAAATATACACGGTGCATTTACCTAGAAACCATTAAGCTATTGAGAGTAATTTTTTTATATTTGTTTTAAGCGAGCATATATGATGGACTGTGATATGATGAAGCAGTAATGAAATCTTTGGTTTCTTGGTGTTCCTGAATTATTTAGCTTTTCCCTCCACAATTTTTGACATTATCATCAGACTGGTTCATTTGGTATATGCCATTAATGCTAACTTAATTGATTTCTGTAGCACTGCATAGACTGTATCATTACAAGATTGTTGTATTTGATCTTGTAAACATAAAATAAGTTATAATAAATGATCAGATTCATTTCAACTACATCTGGAATAAATGAAACAATCTACTATGAAAAATGTGCCCCCAGAATTGTAACAAAGCAATCTTGTTGGTGTTCGAAAAGCCACCTGTAATTGATTGTTTAGTTATTTTTGCATTTACATTTCAATGTTGTTGATTCTATTACCTTAAGCGTTCAAAGGCTATTTTATGTTCCATTAATACAATTGATGAAAATAATCATCTTGTCAAGTACTTGGACATTTCTCATTTGCAGCAGTATTTGTACTTCCTGATAAAACTGCATTTATAAGCTTTGTTATTTGTCAGTTATCTTTGTGTTTGTAATCATAAAGATTTCACAGTTCTGTGTTCTTTGCTGAACAATTTGAATGTAAGATCGAGACTGGCATTCCATAGTAGCCTAAGGAAATGCAGCACTGCCTGAGCCATTGTCTGTTTGTTTCGGACAATAACCTGAAGTTTGTTTGTTTATTCAGGTGGGATAAAAACATCCTTAAAGAGTATTTTAAGGAAGAGTAAGATGTTGCTAGTGCATTATTCTTACTTAAGATCATCAAAATTAAAATGTGTTATTTTTGCTGTTTGTAGTCTATTTGATCATATTAGAGTCAAATGTGATCTTCTCTTTGTTTTCACCCATTGTCCACATGAAGTTTGAACACAGTAACCACAGTAATAATGACCAGAAGATGGCTGATGGATTGCTCTTCAAGGTCAAAAATAATAGTTGATCTGTTTGGTTATGATAAGTAAATTGGGTGTGTTCTCTGATTTTGCTACTCATTAGAGAAGCTGAGTCATTGAAGGAGTAAGAAAGGAATTTAGTTCATGCACATGTGGCAGGTAGAAGAAAAATGGTATTTTATTATAATGTAATATGTTAACTGAATTATATGGTATCATAGTCTTTCTGGCTTAGCTATTTGCTTTTGAAAGCTATTTGCTTTTGAATAATTTATTTTAATGTTATCAGGGTAATTGCTGTGCAATTAGCAATTTTAATTCGACTTCCCATTCCCATTCCAACATGTCTGTCCATGGCTTCAATTGCCACGATGAGACCATGCTCAGGTTCAAAGTTCAAAGTAAATTTATTATTGAAGTACATACAAGTCACCAAATGCTACCCTGAGATTCATTTTCTTGCAGGCATTCACAGTAGAACAAAGAAATTCAATAGAATCAATGAAAAACTACACCCAAACAAAAACTGACAAGCAACCTTTGTGCAAAAGGCAAAATGGCAGATAGAAAAAAATACAAATAATAATAAGTAAGTAAATAAATAATGCTGAGAATATGAGTTGTAGAGTCCTTGAAAGTGGGTCTGTAGGTTCTGTTCAATACTCAGTTCAGTGTTGAGGTGAGAAGAGTTATCCATGCTGGTTCAGGAGGCTGATTGTCAAAGGGTAGTAACTGTTCCTCAGCCTGGTGGTGTGGGACCTATGGCTTCTGTACCTCTTTCCAGATGACAGCAGTGAGAAGAAGGCATGGACTGGATGGTGAGGGTCCTTGATGATGGATGCCACCTTCTTGTGGCAGCGCTCCTTGTATATGTATTCAGTGGTTGGGAGGGCTTTTCCTGTGTTGGACCGAGCTGTATCCATCACTTTTTGTTGTCTTTTCTGTTCCTGGGCATTGGTGTTTCCATACCAGGTCATGATGCAACCAGTCAGAATATTCTCCACTGTGCATCTATAGAAGTTTTAAATGACATGCCAAATCTGTGTAAACTTTTATGAAAGTAAGAAGCACTGTCATGCCTCCTTTGAAAAAGCACTTACTTGCTGATCGCAAGAAAGATCCTCTGATATGATAACGCCAAGGAATTTAAAGTTGGAGGAGGTTGAAGGAGTGAAACCTCATATTCTGTCTGGATAGTCTCCAAACTGGCATAAACATTAGCTTCTCTGAATTCTGGTAGTGTCTTTCCCCTTCCCTTCTCTCTTTTTCCATTCCCAATTCTGGTTTCCCTCTGACCCCTTCTCTGCTCTTCACCTGCCCATCACCATCACCTGGTTCCTCTCCTTCCATTTCTTCCATGGTCCACTGTCTTCATCAGCCCCTTACTTCTTGCACATCCCAGCTTTTTACTTTATCCTCCCTCCCTACCCACCCATCTTTCCCCTCACCTTGTTTCACCTATCACCTTCTAGCTTGTACTTCTTCCCCCTCCCCTAACTCCTTCGTATTCTGGCTTGTTCACTGTTCTTTTCGAGTCCTGATGAAGGGTCTCAGTCCGAAACGTTGACGGTTTATACCTCTCATAGATGCTGCCTTACATGCTGAGTTCCTCCAGCAATTTTGTCTGCTCAAGAGTTATAGCATCTGCAGAATCTAATACTGTTCTCTAATATGTTTAGAATAAAATAGTCTGTTTGTTATGACTGTGTGTATAATAGTTTCTCATCCATGTAAATCTATTTTGATTATTTTTACCTACCTCCTCTTAATTTTCTTTCTCCCATATAAATGCATAAATTCCCTTGAAAATGGTAATCTCTATCACACTAGTTTGATTTAATCAACTGGAAATCATGGTAACAGAATACTTTTTGATCTCAAGGCTACTAATGGGAAGGGCAGCTCCATGAAAGGTTTTCTTTTTGTGGGTTGTCTAATATGTGTAATCAATAAGATGGATAAATATAACTTTCTGGGATCATTTTTAGTCTATATTTGTGTTAGCATTTATTGGGTTCATTTGCATAATTATGAGGAAGAATAAGTTTAAAATAATATGAATAAGCCACTGAAGCAGTTTGAGATTTGCTTTTTGTTGTGTGTTGCTGCAGGAACAGGTGAGCGATTGCCTGATTATGGTATTCTTCATCTCTCATTGATTGCAAACTCTGGAAGAACTCAGTAGGTCAGTCAGCATCTTGGAGGGAAAAAAGTATAAGTAGACTTCAGGATTGAGGCCATGCATTGGAACTGAGAGGAAACAGGAAAAATTGCCAGTATATTGCAGACTAAAGTGGAGTGGGATAGAGGCTGGTAAGTGATGAGTAGAACCAGATGAGAAGGGGATGATGGGTGGTTGGAACCAGGTGGAGGAAGGAGTATTGATGAACAAAGGGAAAGAAAGCTATTTGGATAGATGAGATTATGTGGGAGAAGTGGGCATGAATTGCTTGAAATTGAATTTTCCAGTATTCATGTCATTGGATTGTAAGGTGTCAAAATGAAATATGTGGTGTAATTTTTTCCAAATTGTGTTTGGCCTCACCATAGCAATGGAGAAGTTAAAGGGGGCAAGAAGGATGTTGGGTGAATGGGAAAAGCTAATAATGTAAACTGCAATCTGCAGATTTGTGTTGGCAGGAGATTGAAAATTTGGTTGTGATGCCTCAACAACAACCTATCAGTCAGCATCAGCAAAACCAAAGAGCTGATTATTGACTAAAGGAGGAAGAAGCTAGAGGTCCATGAGATAGTCCTCGTTCAGGGATCGGAGGTGAACAGGATCAGTAGTTTTAAATTCATTGGCGTTATCTATCAGGGACTAGCATGCAAACATCTTCACAAAGAAAGATTGTGCCTCTAATCTCTTAGAAGTTTGCACAGATTTGGCATGTCACCAAAAATGTTGACAAGCTTCTTTAGATGCACAGTCAAGAGGATCGTAATTGGCTGCATCATGGCCTGGTGCCCGGGAACAGAAAATGCTGCAGAAAGTGGCGGATGTTTTTATATTTTTTTTGTAAATGCCTGCTAGAAAATAAATCTTATGGTAGTATGTGGATGGTAATGTATTTGTACTTTGATAATAAATTTACTTTGAACTTTGTCATTGATAGTATTCCAAGATCATTAAAGTTTTAAATTTAATTTCCTTCATCCAATATTATTTTGGTGACTTACAGTATCTAATATTAACATTCACAGGTTTTATTCATATTTGAGATCTGCACATCATTAGTGAGGCTGGGATTTATTGATCTGCACTAAGTGGCTCAGCCTTGATGCAATTGAGTCTTTTTGTGAGCATTTCAGACATTTGTTAATAATTTGTTAGCATTATAGTTATTGTTTACCTTACTGATTACAAGTTGCTTTTCCAGATTTGTTTGCTAAATGGTTAGTTTTTGCAATTCAGAATTACCTAGGAGGAAAGTGCCAAAAGCAAATTAAGCAAGGAATACAAGAGGAAAATGAGTAAAAGTTTTGGATTGTAATTGCTGATTGGAATATTCACTTGTGTATCAAATAAACCAGCAAAATTATTTGCATTAGATATGAGTTTCTAAATGGTATCCCTGTCAACTTATTTAAAAGATGAGAGTGAAATATGCAGTTTAGGTTATTTCGGTTGGTATTGTTATACGGCGTGGGCAGTCAGAGACTTTTTCCCCAGGGCAAAAATGGCTAATACAAGGAGGTATAATTTTAATGTAATTGGAGGAAAGTATGGGGGGATGCCTGAGGTACATTCTTTACACAGAGTGGTGGGTGCGTGGAATCTGGCACCATGGGTGGTGGTGGTAGAGGCAAATACGTTCGGGGCATTTAAGAAGCTCTTTGACAGGAACATGGATGGAGGAATGGAGGGCTACATTGGAGGAATGGGTTAGATTGATATTAGAGTTGGTTAAAAGGTTGACACAGCATCGTGTGCCAAAGGGTCTGTTTTGTGTTCTATATTATTTATGCAGATGTACACTTGAAAAGCTGTTATGAGTTGAATTGTTCAGTGACTTGAATATGTGATGGTACTTAATGACTTGTGTAATATTTTTCTGATTTGATGTCACAAAGGTCACATTTTCACATTTCATCCATTCTTCAGAGGGAAGCATCCAGTTTGATAATCTAGATCAATAGATAAAATCATGACGTATTGAAAATATTCTCAAGTGCTTTGCAAAAATAACTTAGAACTATAAAAAGGTGTCCTGTATTTCTAAGGAAGTTTAGAAGGAAGTCTTTTAGCAGCTTGTAAGGAAAAGAGTAACTTGTATGATGCATCTGAATTTGAAAATCATGTTTCCCGAAATTATGCACCAGTCCATGTAAGAGGCATAAGAACTTCAACAAGGACATCTTTCACAGAGTTTACTTAGAAGTTATTTCTTGGGTACATTGATTATATTTCCTGAAAAATAAAATTTGTGAAATAAAATTTATGACACATACTTTTGACTGTTAGCTTTCTCTTTTGGTATTAATATCAAGCTAAACTCCAAATACCTGAAAATGCTCTGGATTTGAATGCCATTTCATTCTTGCTGATATTCATGTTTGCCCTATTCTGCAACAGTGCCTAAATTAAGTTTATAATTGGCTACATGGAACTTTAGACAAATGGTGGTTGTCAAAGACATTTCTATAAATGTCAGTTTATTCTTTTTAGTGCATCATTAATCATTAGTCTTTAGTCGTTTAAACTGACTGAATACTGGAAGGTCTGGATAGAGTGGATTTGGAGTGGACATTTCCAGTATAGGAGAATCTATAATGCAAAGGCAAAACTTCAGAATAAAAGAATGTTCCTTCAGAGGTGAGATGAGGTGGATTTCTCTGTCCAGAGAATGGTAAATCCTTGCATGGAGTGCTGTGGAGGAGAAGTCTTTGGGTGAGTTTAAGATGGATTGATAAGTTCTTGATTTGTCAGTTGGCTAAGTGTTAAATTGAAAGGATAGGATTCAGTTACAAAAAAAACCCAAGATTGAATGGCAGAACAGGCTAGGTGGCTGCTTTTATATCTTAGGGTCTTATAGTCTCATTAGTAAGTCATCTTGTTTCATATTGCATAGTTTACTGATATCTTCAGAATGTAATGTTAATGAGTTTCCACATGCCAGTTACCTCATGCTGTTGTTTTCTAGCTTATGTGATGGAACAATATGCTTTTCTTCTTCCTTAAGTATTAGAGATAAGATGGGTGTTTTGTAAGTACCACCTGCTGTGGCAATTAAGCTTTTTATACATTTGAAATTTTAAAATTACATTGGTTGTCATGCACCATCTCTTTTCAGTAGAATATTTCTTGTAATTTCTTCGGATGAATATTCAATGATTTCTGTTTCTATTATACAATAATGAGGTGGCCTATAGGAAAGAAGTCATCTCTCTGATACAGTGGTGTCAAGAAAACAACCTCTCCCTCAATGTCGCAAAAACAAAGGAGCTGGTTGTGGATTACAGGAGGGATGGAGACGGGCTAACCCCTATTCACATCAATGGATATGGGGTTGAGAGGTTGAACAGCTTTAAGTTCCTCAGCGTCAACTTCGCTGAGGATCTCACATGGTTTGTACACACCAACTGTGTGGTGAAAAAGGCACAACAGTGCCTCTTTCACCTTAGACGGTTGAGGAAGTTTACTGTGGGCCCCCAAATCATAAGAACTTCCTATAGGGGCACAATTAAAAGCATCCTGACTGGCTACATCACTGCCTGGTATGGGAACAGTATCTCCCTTAATCGCAGGATTCTGCAGAGAGTGGTGTGGACAGCCAGCGCATCCGTGGTTGTGAACTTCCCAGGATTCAGAACATTTACAGAGACAGGTGTGATAAAAGGGCCCGAAGGATAATTGGGGACCCGAATCATCCCAACCACAATATATTCCAACTGCTACCATCCAGGAAACGGTATCGCAGCATAGAAGCCAGGTCCAGCAGTCTCCGGGACAGCTTCTTCCACCAGACTGAGTAACTCATGCTGATTTGAGTGTATTTCTATGTCACATTAACTGTTCTATTTATTATAAATTACTATGATTGTACACTTAGATGGAGATGTAACAAAGATTTTTGCTCATGTATGTGAAGGATGTAAGAAATAAAGTCAATTCAATTCAATTTGAGGTACACAAACAAAATCTAAACGAGCATATACGTTTGACTAGACTGAGGTATTTCATTCCAAGCTTTCAATAGACAATAGGTGTAGGAGTAGGCCATTTGGCCCTTCGAGCCAGCACCGCATTCACTGTGATCATGGCTGATCGTCCACAATCAGTACGCTTTTCCTGCCTTCTCCCCCATATCCCTTGACTCCGCTATCTTTAAGAGCTCTATCTAACTCTTTCTTGAAAGAGAGAATTGGCCTCCACTGCCTTCTGAGGCAGAGCATTCCACAGATCCACAACCCTCTGTGTGAAAAAGTTTTTCCTCAACTCCGTTCTAAATGGTCTACCCCTTATTCTTAAACTGTGGCCTCTGGTTCTGGACTCCCCCAACATCGGGAACATGTTTCCTGCCTCTAGCATGTCCAATCCCTTAATAACCTTATATGTTTCAATCAGATCCCCTCTCATCCTTCTAAATTTCAGTGTATAAAACCCTAATCTCTCCAATCTTTCAACATATGGCAGTCCCTCCATCCTGGGAATTAACCCAGTGAACCTACGCTGCACTCCCTCAATAGCAAGAATGTCCTTCCTCAAATTTGGAGACCAAAACTGCACACAATACTCCAGGTGGGGTCTCACCGGGGCCTTGTACACCTGCAGAAGGACTTCTGCTCCTATACTCAACTCCCCTTGTTATGAAGGCCAACATGCCATTAGCTTTCTTCACTGCCTGCTGTACCTGTATGCTTACTTCCTGTGACTGATGAACAGGGCATCCAGATCTCGTTGTACTTCCCCTTTTCCTATCTTGACACCATTCAAATAGTAATCGGCCTTCCTGTTCTTGCCACCAAAGTGGATAACCTCATTAAACTGCATCTGCCATGCATCTGCCCACTCACCCACCCTGTCCAAGTCACCCTTCATTCTCATAACATCCTCCTCACATTTCACACGGTCACCCAGCTTTGTGTTATCTGCAAATTTGCTAATGTTATTTTTAATCCCTTCATCTAAATTGATAATGTATAGTGTAAATAGCTGCGGTCCCAGCACCGAACCTTGTGGTATCCCAGTAGTCACTGCCTGCCATTCTGAAATCCCTACTCTTTGTTTCCTGTCTGCCAATCAATTTTCTATCCATGTCAGTACCCTACCTCCAATACCATGTGCTCTAATTTTGCCCACTAACCTCCTATGTGGGACTTTATCAAAGGCTTTCTAAAAGTCCAGGTACATTACATTCACTGGCTTTCCCATGTCCATTTTCATCGTTACATCCTCAAAAAAACTCCAGAAGATTACTCAAGCATGATTTCCCCTTCGTAAATCCATGCTGACTCGGACCTATCCTGCTTTCATGGATTCTTGATTACCTGACTGGCAGACCACAGTATGTGTGCCTGCAACACTGTGTCTGACAGAGTGATCAGCAGCACTGGGGCTCTACAGGGGACTGTCTTGTCTCCCTTTCTCTTCACCAGTTACACCTCGGACTTCAACTACAGCACAGAGTCTTGTCATCTTCAGAAGTTTTTGGATGATTCTGCCATAGTTGGATGCATCAGCAAGGGAGATGAGGTTGAGTACAGGGCTACGGTAGGAAACTTTGTCACATGGTGTGAGCAGAATTATCTGCAGCTTAATGTGAAAAAGACTAAGGAGCTGATGGTAGACCTGAGGAGAGCTGAGGTACTGGGGACCCCTGTTTCCATCCAGGGGGTCAGTGTGGACATGGTGGAGGATTACAAGTACCTGGGGATACGAATTGACAATAAACTGGACTGGTCAAAGAACGCTGAGGCTGTCTACAAGAAGGGTCAGAGCCGTCTCTATTTCCTGAGGAGACTGAGGTCCTTCAATATCTGCTGGACGATGCTGAGGATGTTCTACGAGTCTGTGGTGGCCAGTGTTATCATGTTTGCTGTTGTGTGCTGGGGCAGCAGGCTGAGGGTAGCAGACACCAACAGAATCAACAAACTCATTCGTAAGGCCAGTGATGTTGTGGGGATAGAACTGGACTCTCTGACGGTGGTGTCTGAAAAGAGGATGCTGTCTAAGTTGCATGCCATCTTGGTCAATGTTTCCCATCCACTACATAATGTACTGGGTGGGCATAGGAGTACATTCAGCCAGAGACTCATTCCACCGAGATGCAACACAGAGCATCATAGGAAGTCATTTCTGCCTGTGGCCATCAAACTTTACAACTCCTCCCTTGGAGGGTCAGACACCCTGAGCCAATAGGCTGGTCCTGGACTTATTTCATAATTTACTGGCATAATTTACATATTACTATTTAACTATTTATTACTATTTTTCTATTACTATTTATTATTTCTATGACTATTACTATTTACTAATAGAAGTATTACTATTACTATTTCTATTACTATTTATTATTTATGGTGCAACTGTAATGAAAACCAATTTCCCCCGGGATCAATAAAGTATAACTATGACTATCACTATGACTACTGCTATCCAAATATGCCGTTATTTCATCTTTCATCATTGACTCCAGCATCTTCCCCAACACTGATGTCAGAGTAACTGGTCTATAATTGCCTGTTTTCTCTCTCCCTCCTTTCTGAAAAAGTGGGATAACATTAGCTACCGTCCAATCCGCAGGAACTGATCCTGAATCTATAGAACATTGGAAAACGATTACCAATGCGTCCACGATTTCTAGAGCCACCTCTTTAAGTATCCTGGGATGCAGATCATCAGGCCCTGGGGATTTATCAGCTTTCAGTCCCATCAGTTTACCCAACACCATTTTCTGCCTAATGCAAATTTCCTTCAGTTCCTCCGTTACCCTAGGTCCTCTGGCCACTACATCTGGGAGATTGTTTGTGTCTTCCCTAGTGAAGACAGATCCAAAGTACCTGTTCAGCTCGTTTGCCATTTCCTTGTTCCCTATAATAATTTCACCCGTTTCTGTCTTCAAGGGCCTAACTTTGGTCTTAACTATTTTTTTCCTCTTCACATACCTAAAGAAGCTTTTACTATCCTGCTTTATATTCTTGGCTAGCTTACCTTCGTACCTCATCTTTTCCCCTCGTATCACCTTTTTAGTTATCTTCTGTTGCTCCTTAAAAGTCTCCCAATCTTCTGGCTTCCCGCTCATCCTTGCTATGTTATACCTCCTCTCTTTTATTTTTATACTGTCCTTGACTTCCCTTGTCATCCACAGTCGCTCGCCCCTTACTCCCCTTAGAATCTTTCTTCCTCTTTGGAATGAACTGATCCTGCACCTTCTGTATTATTCCCAGAAATACCTGCCATTGTTGTTCCACTGTCATCCCTGCTAGGGTATCTTTCCAGTCAACTTTGGCTAGCTCCTCCCTCATGGGTCCATAGTCCCCTTTGTTCAACTATAATACTGACACTTCTAATTTTTCCTTCTCCCTCTCAAATTGTAGATTAAAACTTATCATATTATGGTCACTACCTCCTAATGGCTCCTTTACCTCGAGTTCCCTTACCACATCTGGGTCAGTACACAACACCAAGCCCAGAATTGCCTTCTCCCTGGTAGGCTCTAATACAAGCTTTCTTAGAACAACCTTTTCATTTTCTTCATGTAGTAACTTACCTCTTTGCTTTGAATGGGTAGTTAAGTAGACATTGCTCCAATTTATCATTTAAAAAAAATTAGAGATACAACACAGTAACAGACCCTTCTGGACCAGTGAGCCTTTGCTGCAAAATTACATTCATGTGACCAATTAACCTACTAACCTACTAATTTTATATGAATTTGAATACTATTCTATTTATTCTAAGTGGAAAATCAACTTCATAAAACCAATTTTACCAAGTGGTCTAAAATATAATTTACTGTTGTGTACAATTTAAGATCATGTGTGAATTTTTAACTGTTTTGACTGTCATGATAGTGTGTTGTACTAGAATCATACCAACATATGAACTTGAGAGTTAGGTGCGGCACTAAGCCATTAGACCCCTCAGGGCTGCTCTGCCATTAGTTAGATCAAGTTTGATGTGAGAGAGTCACCTTCATCTTCTAGTCTACCCATAGTAATTTTTGTTCCCTTAATGTGAATCTATGTACTTCTGCCTAAAAAATTAAAAGACACTGTTTCCAACAGTGTTAAGAGGAAGAAAGACCTCTGATCCTCTGGGGGGGAAAAAAATGTCTTATCATTGACTTAAGTGGGTGACTCCTTATTTTCAAACAGTGACCCAAATTCACAAAACAACACATCCAGCTTATAAAGACCACTTAAGATGTTTTGCATTTCAAATAGGCTCCCTTTCATTCTTCCAAATTTCAACAGATACGGTACCAGTTGGTCATTTGATGATAGCTTTGGGAAAAGTAGATAAGGGTTTTAGGGATGCAGGAATTTTAACCATTATATTGTGAATCATTGTTTTCCCATTTGCTTGGAGAACATTTAATTTCTGTTTTAATCGGAGTAATAAGGATAGAGTGCATGGTATTAACATCTGTTTGAGTGACTGAAAATATAAATCAGATTATAAAGCATCATCATGTACTGACTTGAGAAAATGCTGATAATGCTGCCTTGAAGTGCAGACTTTGTGATGGAAGTGCTTGAATGATTCTGTTGGATAAACAGTTCTGGGATTTGGAGACAGATTGAAGATTACATATTTCCAAGGCAGAATTAAGTATTGCTTTGTGTGGAGCTTGGAGATGATGGTACTCCCATGTACCAGCTGCTTTTGTAATGGGAGTCACAGATACGGAAAGTGCTGTGAAGTAACCATAGAGGAAAAATGCATTTTGTAGATGAAACACACTATAGCTATCGAGCTATAGTGACCACAGGAGAGAAAAATACATATTTTGCTAGATTTAAGTGGGTTGCTTCATCTTGGATGTTGTGAAGCATCCCAAGACATTTTGTAGTGATGCTTATTCAAAACAGTGATGGTATTTAAAATCGAAGTAAAATTTATTGTCAAAGTTTGTATATGTTACCATGAGATTCATTTTCTTGCAGGTATTTACAGGAAAATAAAGGAATACAATAGAATTCACGGAAAATAAATTACTTAAAGACTGACAAACTAATGTGCAAAAAGAAATAAATTGTGTAAATAAAAAAAGTAATATTGAGAACTTGAATTACAAAGAGTCCTTGAAAGTGAGTTTGTAGGGTATAGAATCAATTCAGAGTTGTGGTGAGTGAAGCTATCTATGCCGATTCAGGAGATTGCTGGTTGTAGGGTCATAACTGTTACTGACCCTGATGTGGGACTCAGGGCTTCTATACCTCCTCTCTGATGGTAGGGGTGAGAAGAATGCTTAGTCTGGATGGTGGGGGGTCCTTGCTAGTAGATTCTGCTTTTTTGTGGCAGTGCTCCAGGTAAATGTGTTCAGTGGTGGGTAGGGCTTTACCTGTGGTAGACTGGGCTGTATCCACAACTTTCTGTAGACTCTTCCATCTTAGGCATTGGTGTTTCCATACCAGCCTGTGATACAATCAATTAGGATATTCTCCACTGTGCATCTATAAAAGTTTGTGGGAAGTTTTGGTGGCCTGCTGAATCTATGCAAACTTCTAAGAAAGTAGAGGTGAAGTTGTGCTGCCTTTTATGGTAGAACTTGCGTGCTGATTCCAGGTCACTTCCTCTCTTATGATAATGCCAAGGAAACTAAAGGTACCGACCCTCCATCTCTGATCCTGACTAATGAGGACTGACTCATTGACCTTTTTTCCCCTCTTGTAGTTGATAATCAGCTCTTTGATTTGCTCATGATGAACCAGAGGTGGTTGTGGCACTATTCAACCAGATCTTCAATCTCCTACCTATAATCTAATTCATCACCACCTTTGATTCATCCAAGAACAATGGTGTCATCAGCAAGCTTAAACTTCAATCAACTTAAATACTAAAAGTAGCAAATGCTTAGTGTTAGGAAGTAAGTTATCTACTACAGGTTGCCCAGCCTCTGATTAGCACTTGTGGCCATGGTATTTATGTGGCTGGACTACTTTGAATTACTGACTAGTAATGATGGTAGTAGAGTAGAGCTACTAGGACTTGATGTTTCAATCCCTATGGTAAGTCCGCACAATCAATGTTGGCAGTGGGCTTGGAGTGGTGACAAGGAAGGTAGGTATGTCATCAGGGTCATCAGATGGGCACCCTCCTTCTTTGACGTTTCATTGATAAGCCCGCACCGTCTCCAGAGGGCTCAACGGTGCTACCTGGCATCCCAGATACACCCCCCTCAGTTCCATACCCTCCTGTCTTCATCTTGCAGCCCAGTTGTTGTCTTTCCTTTTAATCCAAATCCAATTGCTTTCTTTTGCTGCATTTGACAAGGACTTGATTGCTTGTTGGAGGGAATGACCCCTCACCCCCATCTTCTTCAGTAGACTGATCGTAGATACATGAATGAATCCCCTGCATCCCACTTCTACAAGCAAAATCTTGGTCTTCCAGCCATTCTTGGCAGTTTCAGTTGCCAGTTCAGAGTACTTGGCCTTTTTTCTCTCATAAGCTTCTTCGACACCATCTTCAGATGGTACTGTCAATTCCACAACATATGCCAGCTTGGCTGTTGTGGACCACAGGACCATGTCTGGCTGGAGTGTTGTAGCCACAATGTCTGGGGGAAAGACAAGCTGCTTTTTCCCCAAGTCCACATCCATTTTCCAATCCCGAGCAACCTGCAGAATGCTTACATCTTTTGATGTTATATGATGCTCTGGAAGTTGGCCTGCTGGTACAAATCCTAGGATATTGGGTTCTAGTAATGCTCTTTAATGTAATGGCTAGGTGGTCAGACTTTTTTTTACTGGTCACTGGCTGTACTTAAGTGGTGTAAAGTTTATTATCTCCAATTTAAACTCCATTTCTTAAGTAGCTTAATTTGGATTTGTGCTGTTTTTCTTGTGAATTGGTCATTTCTGGACACTTTCCACATTTATCAGATAAATACCATCTTATAACTGTAATAGAATAACTTAGCAGGAGATATGACTCTTTCTGGAAGGCAAATCTTCCCTATCATAGATTGGATGTTCCGGGTCCTCAGCCAATGCTGTATCCTGTTGTCTCAGCTGTTGCTTAACATCATGTGGACTCCAACAAATTGGCATTGTGATTGTGGGCATCTCAGGAGGATATCTAGATGGATCATACACTCAAGCAATTCAGGATGAATTTCATTGCAAGTGCCCCAGCCTTTACCACTTGAGTATTAGGTCCAATTATCATTGAGGATGGGGGTGTACTTCCTGTTAGCTGTTTATTTGGCCATCACGTTTCTCTTCATGAATTGAACTTTCTCATGTAAAGATACAGTAGATGAGTTTAATGGAGAGAATGCTTTACTGCTTTTATTTTGCCACTGAAAATCTGCACTTTTGTCCTTATCTTCCTTAGATATTTTCTGAAGTAAAAAATACTTGAATTTTGGTACATTATGCTTAGTATTCTAAGGATAATATGTTGCCCATATTTATGTATTTCAGTGTAAATATGTTGAGATGATTATTTGAAAAACAATGGTGGTTAATTTTTAAAATTAACTCTTGTTGCAGTGAATCTGCATATGTTCTATTTTTGACATTTTTGCATCTTTAAAACAATCTGTGTTTAATGATGGTAGATACCAAAAAAGCTTGTCAGTATTTAGTAAGTTAGGCAGCATTTTTGGAGTGGGAAATAGGAATGTTTTAGGTTATTTACCTTTTTATCAGTAATCTGTTTCCAGCAACTCAAACATAATCTGATGATTATTTCCAGCACTTTCTATGTTCATTATATGCATACTTTGCTTTTATTTATGTAATTTTGTTACTTTTCTCATTATTAAATATATTTGTACTTTAATATGATATTGTCTTACTAAATTAGTTAATTATTGATACAATCATCAGAATTTTTACAAACAATATCAAAAATAGTGTCAAGATACAGCCACGAAACCTTGCTGTTTCATTTATTGATATAGTGGTTGATTTTATCTTTTGGTCTTCTATTTTCATAATCTATGATTCTTCCAGTGGTCCAAAAAACTGTCAATTTCTTTAATTTTCTAGGTAGATTGGATCTGAGGAGCATGTTTTCACCAGGGTAGTGGGTATATGGAACAAACTGCTGGTGGAGATGTTTGAGGCAGGTACAATTACAGTATTTAGAAGAAGTAAAATGGTCAGGGACATGTAAAAGAAATGTTTGGATGCGTATGGGCAAAAGAGAAAAATGTGATTAGCTTAGAAGGAGATCTTGATTTGATTGAATGAGTTTGGCTGAGGAGCCTTTTTCCATGTTGTATATAACTCTATGCATCTATAAATGTATTTAATGTCTTAGCATTTTCAGTTGTCTAGGGTAAAGATTTCCAAAGATTGAGATTCCTCTGAAGGAGAGAATTTTTACCAACTTAGTCTTCATTGGATAGCCCCTTGTGCTGCTCCTCATTCTGAACTTTCCCACCAAGAGAAAAATACTTAATACAACAACCATATCAGCATCCTGAAAATCCTATACTTCATTATATTTTTGAACTCCACCAACTAAAGGTGCTTACAATTTGCTTACAATAGAAGCATGTTGTTCTTGTGGAATCACCGACGAGAACTGCTCAACTGCCTCCGATGCAACTACAATCTTCCTTAAGAGAGGAGGTTGCTGGAGCCTTGATAGATTTTTGTATCCTGTTTAGTCACAGGTGAGGTTCCAGAAGACCACTTAAGGAACAGCGAGATGGCAGGGACATCAGGCAATTTACAGATCAGTAAGTCTTGCAGTAGTTGTAGGGACATCATTAGAGCAGATTCTTAGGGATAGGATCTACCGTCATCTGGAAAAGAATGTACTTATCAGAAATAGAATGGCTTTCTGCTGGAGGTGTCATGTTTTACAAGTGGTTGAGTTTTTGAGGAGGAGACGAAGATGACTGCTGAGGACAAGATGGTGGATGTTGTTTAAATAGACTTGAATAAAGCTTTTGACAAGGCTCCTCCTAGTAGGTGGATCCAGAAGCCTACGCACACGAGATCCATGCTGACCTGGTAGATTGGATTCAAAATTGGCTTGGCCACATAGAAGATAGTGGCACAAGGATGTTGTTCTGACTGGAGGTTTGTGACCCAAGAGGATCAGTGCAGAAAATATATATTTTGAACAAACATGTCAGTGGGCTGATTAATAAGTTTGCAGATTACCCAAAGTTTGGCATTGTTAGAGAAGTAGAGGAGGATTGTAAAATAATTTGGGTGATTTGGAATGTGGGTAGAGAATAGGAAAGATGGAGATTAATCTGTATAAGTATGGAATCTTGCTCTTTCGAAGATTAAATAAAAGAGGAAGGTATACAGTGAATTATAGGATCCTGAGGAGCACTGATGTACAAAGGGATATTTGGTTGCAAGTCCATCGTTACCTGAAAGTGGCAATACAATTAGATAAGCTGTTAAAGAAGACATGTTGCATACTTACCTTTATTAGATGAGGTGCTGTGTGCTGGTCACCACATTACTGGTTTTGGAAAGAATGCTGTGGATGTTTACCAGCATGTTGCTCAGATGAGAGAATATTGGGTTATCAGGAGAAGTGTATGAATTTAGATTGTTTTCGCTGGAGGGCTAACCTGCTAGTGCATAAAATTATGAGAGGCACAGACAGGGTAGATCTTTTTCCCAGGGTGGAGACATCAGATTCTGGAGGACATAACTTTAAGGTGAGAAAATAAAAGTTAATAGGAGATTAATTTTATGCATGGTTTATTTTACACAGTGGGAGGTGCCTGGAATGCAATGCCAGAGGAAGTGGTGGAAGTGACTACAAAAGCAATATTTAAGTGGCATTTAGATAGGCACATGGCCAGGCATAGAATGGAGGGGTATAGTCCATGTACAGGCTGATGAGATTAATTTGGTTTGGTATTCTGGTTGGCATACAGATGGTGCACCAAAGGGTCTATTTCTGTTCTGTGCAGTTCTATATTTTATGCAAATAAGATGACCTAGATTGTGGTAGTTACCCAGTTTTGGTTTCCCAATACAATGTTGTCCTTGTTTTTCTGTGGTGTCTTATTCTCATCTTCCTACTCACAGCAAAAATTATTTTTAATCATCTCAATGCTTGCCGTGCTTTTATGTTTAATTACTGTGTGCGAGGACACCCAGATTACTTTGACCACGAGCATTTAATAATCTTGATATTTTGACTTCTTTCTTTTGAACCAAGTAGGTAACTGTGCAATGTCTTAGAACCCTACAGCACAATATAGGCATTTCGGCCCACAAAACTGTGCCGAACATGTTCTTACATGAGAAATTACCTAGGGTTCCCCATAGCCCTTTATTTTTCTGAGCTCCATATACCTGTCCAGGAATCTCTTAAAAGACCCTATCGGATCCGCCTCCACCACCGTCACCGGTAGCCCATTCCATGCACTCACCACTCTGCGAAAAAAAAACTTATCCCTGATATCCCCTGTGTACCTACTTCCAAGCACCTTAAAACTGTGCCCTCTCATGATAGCCATTTCAGCCCTGGGAAAAAGCCTCTGACTATCCACACGATCAATGCCTCTCATCATCTTATGCACCTCTATCAGGTCACCTCTCATCTTCCATTGCTCCAAGGAAAAAAGGCTGAGTTTACTCAACCTATTCTCATAAGGCATGCTCCCCAATCCAGGCAACATCCTTGTAAATCTCTGCACCCTTTCTATGGTTGCACAGCCCTCCTATAGTGAGGCGACCAGAACTGAGCACAGTACTCCAAGTGGGGTCTGACCAGGGTCCTATAAAGCTACAAAATTACCTCTTAGCTCCTAAACTCAATCCCACGATTGATGAAGGCCGATGCACCGTATGCTTTCTTAACCACAGAGTTAACCTGCGCAGCAGCCTTGAGTGTCCTATAGACTCGGACTCCAAGATCCCTCTGATCCTCCATGCTGCCAAGAGTCTTACCATTAATACTATGTTCTGTCATATATTTCACCTACCAAAATGAGTCACCTCACACTTATTTGGGTTGAACTCCATCTGCCACTTCTCCATCCATTTTTGCATCCTATCAATGTCCAGCTGTAACCTCTGACTGCCGTCCACACTATCCACGACACCTCCAACCTTTGTGTCATTAGCAAATTTATTAACCCATCCCTCCACTTCCTCATCCAGGTCATTTATAAAAATCACGAAGAGAAAGGTTCCCAGAACAGATCCCTGAGGCACACCACTGAGGTGACCGACCTCCATGCAGAATATGACCCGTCTACAACCACTCTTTGCCTTCTGTGGACAAGCCAGTTCTGTATCAACAAAGCAATTTCCCCTTGGATCCCATGCCTCCTTACTTTCTTAATAAGCCTTGCATGGGGTACCTTGTCAAATGCCTTGTTGAAATCCATATACACTACATCTACTGCTCTACCTTCATCAATGTGTTTAATCACATCCTCAAAAAGTTCAGTCAGGCTCGTAAGGCATGACCTGCCTTTCACAAAGCCATGCTGACTATTCCTAATCATATTATGCCTGTCCAAATGTTCATAAATCCTGCCTCTCAGGATCTTCTCCATCAACTTACCAACCACTGAAGTAAGACTCACTGGTCTATAATTTCTTGGGCTATCTCTACTCCCTTTCTTGAATAATGGAACAATATCTGCAACCCTCCAATCCTCCAGAACCTCTCCAGTCCTCATTGATGATGCAAGGATCATTGCCAGAGGCTCAGCAATCTCTTGTCTTGCAACCCACAGTAGCCTGGGGTACATATCGTCTGGTCCCGGTGACTTATCCAACTTGATGCTTTCCAAAAGCTCCTGCACATCCTCTTTCTTAATATCTACATGCTCAATCTTTTCCGTCTGCTGTTAGTCATCCCTACAATCGCTAAGATCCTTTTCCATAGTGAATACTGAAGCAAAGTACTCATTAAGTACCTCTCCTATCTCCTCCGGTTTTCCACTTTTCCACTGTCACACTTGATTGGTCCTATTTTTTCATGTCTTATCCTCTTGCTCTTCACATACTTGCAGAATTGCTTGGGGGTTTCCTTTATCCTGTCCTCCAAGGCCTTCTCATAGCCCCTTCTGGCTCTCCTAATTTCTTTCTTGAGCTCCTTCCTACTAGCCTTATAATCCTCTAGCTTTCTGTCATTACCTAGTTTTTTTAGATTTTGAGGACACACAGTCCTCTTTTATTATCATTTAGTAATGCATGCATTAAGAAATGATACAATGTTCCTCCATGAATGATATCACAGAAACACAAGACAAACCAAGACTAAAAAAAGTGACAAAACCCACATAATCATAACATATAGTTACAACAGTGCAAAGCAATACCGTAATTTGATAAAGAACAGACCATGGCACGGTAAAAAATGTCCCAAAGTCTCTCGAAAGTCCCATCATCTCATGCAGACGGTAGAAGGAAGAGAAACTCTCTTCCTGCCATGAGCTTCCTGCGCCGCAAACTTGCCGATGCAGCACCCTGGAAGCACCCGACCACAGCCGACTTTTGAGTCCATCCGAAAACTTCAAGCCTCCGACTAGCCCTCCGACACCGAGCACCATCTCTGCCGATTGCTTCGACCCTGGCTCCGGCAACAGGCAGTAGGCAAAGCCGAGGATTTGGGGCCTTTCCCCTCCGGAGATTCTCGATCGCATAGTAGCAGCGGCAGCGAAGCAGGCATTTCAGAAGTTTCTCCAGATGTTCCTCCGTACTTCTCACTTTCCAATGAGACAGGGAAAGGCTGGTAGGGGTACAGGAACCATGGTGTACAAAGGCTGTTGTAAATCTAGTCAAGAAGAAAAGAAGGGCCTACAAAGTGTCCAGAAACCCTTTGGTTTTTGAGGAGTGGAGGAGAAGATGGCAGCGCGACGCAGTGTGCGTGGCTGCTCCAAAATGATATCGTATTTGTAAGTAGAATGCTGTGCACAATCCTGATTTGATGTGAGCCGACCGTCCCTTCCTCCGTCTCTTCAGTTTGGTTTCCACCCCCCCAGCAATCCTGGTTTAACCTCTCCGCGATAGCCTTAGCAAACCTCCCCGCCAGGTTATTGGCCCCCCTGGGATTCAAGTGCAACCCGCCCTTTTTTTGACAGGTCACTCCTGCCCATGGCACTGGCAGTAATCCTAAGATGACTACCTTTGTGGTCCTGCTTCTCAACTTCTCTCCTAACTCCCTGAAGTTTGCTTTCAGGACCTCCTCCCTTTTCCTGCTGATGTCATTGGTGCCAGTATGTACCACGACCTCTGGCTGTTGTCCTTCCCACTTCAGGATATCTTGGACGTGATCAGAAACATCCCAGACCCTGGCACCTGGGAGGCAAACTACCATCAGTGTTTCTTTCCTGCATCCACAGAATTGTCTCTCTGACCCCCTAACTATAAAGTCCCCTATCACTGCTGCCATCCTCTTCCTTTCCCTACCCTTCTGAGCCACAGGGCCAGACTCTGTGCCAGAGGCGCAGCCACTGTTTCTTCCCCCAGGTAGGCTGTTCCCCCTCAACAGTACTCAAACAGGAGTACTTATTGTCAAGAGGTATATCCACAGGGGTACTCTCTAGCCTTTGACTCCTGCCCTTCCCTCTCCTGACTGTTACCCACTTATCTGTCTCCCCAGACCCCAGCTTACTACCTGCTTATAGCTCCTTTCTATCACCTCCTCACTCTCCCTGACCAGACAAAGGTCATCGAGCTGCATCTCCAGTTCTCTAACACGGTCCCTAAGGAGCTGCAGCTTGATGTACTTGGCGCAGATCTGGCCGTCCAGAAGGCTGGGAGTCTTCCAGACCTCCCTCAGCTGACACGGAGCACAGAAAACTGGCCTCACACACATACTTCCTGTCTGTATTCTATTCAGGCAACCTACCTCACCTCGGTCCGTTATTGCCAAAGCCCCATTGAGCCAAAGCCTTCCTACTCTGTCTGCCTGTACTCAGTCGCCTGGTCCTCAGATGCCCGATCTATCAAGCTGTCTCCATTTTAAACTCTTCTTGTTGTTCTCACTGGCTGACATCAGCACGCTTACGCAGTCGTGCCCCGATCAAACCACTGAAGAAATAACCGTCTCCCTTTAAGCTCTTGTATTAATTAAATATAAGACATTATCCAATATATTTGGTTATTTACAAACCCCATTTCCAGAAAAGTTAGGATATTTTCCAAAATGCAATAAAAACAAAAAATCTGTGATATGTTAATTCATGTGAACCTTTATTTAACTGACAAAAGTACAAGGAAAAGATTTTCAATAGTTTTACTACCAACTTAATTGTATTTTGTAAACATACGCAAATTTAGAATTTGATGGCTGCAACACATTCAACAAAAGTTGGGACAGAGGCATGTTTACCATTGTGTTACATCACCTTTCCTTTTAATAACACTTTTTAATCGTTTTGGAACTGAGGATACTAACTGTAGTAGATTTGCAATTGGAAATTTTGTCCAGTCTTATAAGACTTCAGCTGCTCAACAGTCCGTGGTCTCTGTTGTCTGATTCTCCTTTTCATGATGCGCCATACATTTTCAATAGGAGATAGATCTGGACTGACAGCAGGCCAGTCAAGCACACGTACTCTGTGTCTACAAAGCCACGCTGTTGTAGCCCATGCAGAATGTGGTCTGGCATTGTCCTGCTGAAATAAGCAGGGATGTGCCGGGAAGAGACGTCGTCTTGATGGCAACATATGTCTCTCTAAAATCCTAATATACGCCTCACAGTCAATGCTCCCTTCACATACATGCAACTCACCCATGCCGTGGGCACTGATGCACCCCCATACCATCACAGATGCTGGCTTTTGCACCTTTGGCTGATAACAATTTGGATGGTGGTTTTCATCTTTGGCACGGAGAACTCGACGCCTGTTTTTGTCCAAAAACTAGCTGAAATGTGGACTCGTCTGACCACAGCACACGGTTCTACAGTCTTTTGGTCTATCTGCGATGAGCTCGGGCCCAGAGAACTCGCCGGCGTTTCTGCATAGAGTTGATGTTTGGCTTCCTCCTTGCGTAATACAGTTTCAAGTTGCATTTCTGGATGTAGAGACGGACTGTGTTGAGTGACAATGGTTTTTCGAAGTACTCCTGAGCCCAGGTGGCTATAATTGTCACAGTAGCATGACGGTTTCTGTGCACTTTTCAATCTTATTTTAACTCTGCCCCAACTTTTGTTGAGTGTGTTGCAGCCATCAAATTCTAAATTTGTGTATATTTACAAAATACAATTAAGTTGGTCAGTAAAACTATTGAAAATCTTTTCTTTGTACTTTTGTCAGTTAAATAAAGGTTCACGTGAATTAACATATCATAGATTTTTGTTTTTATTGCATTTTGGAAAATATCCCAACTTTTCTGGAAATGGGGTTTGTATGTCAAAACGCAAGTTTTTTCATAGTTTTTATGTTGGTTGAAAATGTTCAAAATATTTTTCATTCTTTACTTCGCTAACATAAATGTTATCAGATATTTGTATTTAATTTGGGTTTGCATTAATCCTAAAATACATTTTGACCAGTGTGATCATATGTATCTGTGAGAATTTATTTGCTTGACATTTTTTTGACAAGAATTTGAATTTTCTTAAGTAATGAGATTGCTGGATGAAATACTATTTACAGTCAATGTCTTATTTTGTCATTACTGTGTTTAAGTTGCATGTAGAGCTGTGAGTTCTGTTACTTCGTTTGAATTTATAAACTAATCTCACTATATTTCGGGAGTATTTTAAGTTAAAGAAGATATCTCAAATCTGAGTTTTGGGTTAGAAAGGCATGCTAAATTATGTTGAGCTGTAAAGAACTTTGTTGGAAAGTTTTAATACTGAAGGATTCAAATAAAGTAATTGCATTTGCATTGAGTTTGTGAAGATGAGTTTTTCTAGTGGGCGTTTGCTTTTAATGCAAAGCTTGAATTATTTATATTTTAAATTTTTTTTTTACCCCCCCCCCCCCCCAGTGTATCTAATGTCTTTCAGTCTTTGTTTAGGGCACCATGGTAGTGGTTAGCACAGTGCTATTATAGCTCAGAATTTGGAGTTCATTTCTGGAGTCATCTGTGAGGATGTCCTCCCTACGGAATACCTGTGTTTTCTCTGGGTGCTCTGTTTTCCTCCCACATTCCAAAGATGTACCTGTTAGTAGGTTAACTGGTCGTTGTAAATTGTCCCGTGATTTGGCTAGGATTAAATTGGGTGGTTGGGTGGTGCAGCTTGAAAAGCCTATTCCACACTGTATCCCAATAAATAAAATTAAAAATAAGCTCAATGATTTGTCTTCAATTTTTAAAAACATTTTTTGTAGTGTTTGACTATAGTCCTAGGAAGTTGCTTTACAATGTTAGTACTTCTATAAAAGTGATTGATAGGAGGAAAACATTTGTAAATTGTTTACTTGATTAATAAACTTCTCTCTGGCTTCCAGCTGGTTACGGGTGTTGATTATAACCAACGTTTTGATGACATACTCTGTTATCTTCTCACAAATGAGAAAATCTGTGGATGCTGGAAATCTGAGCAACACACACAAAATGCTGGAGGAACTCAGCAGGCAGCATTTAGGAAAAGAGTACATTCTCTTGGTGAAAGAGACAGAAGGCTATGGAAGAAAGGAAAAGAGGAGGAGCACCAGAGGGAGGCAATGGGTGGCAAGGAGATGAAGTGACGGAGAAAAGGGGATGGGAAATGGTGAAGGGGAGGGGCATTACTGGAAGTTTGGGAAATCGATGTTCATGCCATCAGGCTGGAGGCTACCCTAATGAAATATAAGGTGTTGTTCCTCCAATCGAAGTGTGGCTTCATCACGACAGTGGAGGAAGACTGCTTCGCCTAGCGTCTACTCTCTGTCCGCCAGAAAAAACTGGATCTCCCGTTGGCCACCCATTTTAATTCCACTTCCAATTCCCATTCCGATATGACTATGATTGACCTCCACCACTGTCATGATGAGGCCATTCTTGTGTTGGAGGAACAACATTTTGTATTCCGTTTGGGTAGCCTCCAACCTGAGGTCATGTATATCAATTTCTTAAACTTCTGGTAATGCCCTCCCCCCTCACCATTCCCCATTCCCTTTATTCCCTTTTTCCTCTCTCAGCTTATCTCCTTGCCCGCTCCCATCACTTTCTTCTGGTGCTTCTTGCCCCTTTTCTTCCTTCCATGACCTTCTGTCTCTTTCACCAATCAACTTCCCAGCTCTTTATTTCATCTTTCCCTATCCAGGTTTCACCTATCAGCTTGTGTTTCTCCCTCCTGTTCTCCACCTTATAAATCCACTACCTAGCTTTTTACATCCAGTCCTGCCGAAGGGTTTCGGTCTGAAACGTTGACTGTATTTCCCTTGACACTGCCTGGCCTTCTGAGTTCCTGTAGCATTTTGTGTGTGTTACTCTGTCATCTTTTTCAGGGATGATGGTATGTCTAGACTGGTGGAATTTATACCTTCATAGTCCGTCCCTTCTGATTGGATGAGGACTAACCAATCTGGTTTCTTCTCTCCCACCTTGTTCATAATCGAATTCCAGTTCATATTTAGAACTAGATCTTCACCTTTGTTAAAATTCTTTTCCTTTAGTTTTATTTCAATGACTTTCTATACCAGGCGGTCCCAAAAGCCATTGCTGTGGCACAATAGTTTTGTGCCGTCGAAGTCAATCCTATGGCTATTGCGAATGCAGTGGTCTGCTACAGCCGATTTTCTCTGGGTAACCCATTGGATACACCTCCCGTACTCCTTGATTCGGGATTCCACTGTACGTCCCATCTGGCCGATATATGCTGCTCCACATTGACAGCGAATCCTGTAAAGCCCAGCCGACTTGAGTCTTAGGCCACCTTTGAGCCACATAAGTTGTTAACTTGAGTTTCTATATGGATTTGTGGATGGTATCAATCGGTATTACTTCAGGATCCTGGCGATCCTTCCAGAAGCCGTGGAAATAAAGGGAAAACAAGCCCTGGTTCCTCCTGGTTGTTAGGTTTCCTGTATTTTTCTGTCAGCCCTTTTAAGAGCCCGATTGATTTCCTTCACCTTGTAGCCATTCTGTAGGAACGTTGTTTGTAATTGTCTAGATCCTTTGTTTACTTGATTATTTGCTTTATTGGTGGTTTAGGCAAATGGCTCAAAATTTAACATTGCCTAAGTATGGCAGTGCTGGAAAGAAATTTGTCTTTCGTAGGAACCCCTCCCCCCAGTTCTTACAGTGGAACATTTAAATGTATAGTAATTTGCACCTTCATGTATTAAGGGGAATCAAACATTTAAAACCATAAGACCGTAAGATACTGCTATTCCACCATTGCTGATCCATTATCCCACAAACCCCACTCTCCCATCTAGCTCTGTCCTACTATTCATTTGTTTTTCCACAGCATTTCTTGCAGTTGTCTTGCTTTTTATGGCCCTGTAGGTCCATTTTGTCCCCTGCTTGATTAGCACAGCCATCTGAACAGGCAGTGTGAATTGGAATTCATCGTTAGGTGGCAGCCCCTCTGGCCCATTCTTTGACAGCCCTGATGAATGTCTGAATCTATTCAAAAATTCTTTTAGATCTAGAAGGACCTGAATAACTACAACACGGGAAATTGAATTATATCTTTAAAGGAAAATGTGTTGAGATGGTTATGGGAAGCTGGGCTTATACTGGATGACATGAGTCTTGAAATGGAGATTCAAAGAAGTTGGGGAAGGGGCAATTGGAATGCTGATCAGCTGAAAGTGACACCAGGTAAAAAATTGGTGATTAGCTTTCTGATTGATTTTAAGTGTAGAGAGCAACATCAATACTATTATCAATGCAACAGAAAAAAAAGGAGTTGAGAGAATCAGCCTGAATAAGATTAGCATGAGCACTGCTCCACACATCCAAATAAAGGACCAACGTAGCTTGGCTGTGTATGGTTCCCCATAGCTGCTTGGTGAATTGAGTTGATAGCGAGTTGCTTAGAATTGAAGGGCCCTGGGACCACCCTTGTATATGGTTTGCAGGTGTGAAGGTATTGCTGTAGGTGAAGTTAAGCCACACACATAATGCTGGAGGAGCTTAGCAGGTCAGGCAGCATCTGTGGGGGGTGGGGGGAATGACCAGTCAATGTCTTGAGCCAAGACCCTACATTAAAACTAGGAAGGAAATGAACAGAAGCCAGAGTTTAAAAAAAATGCTGGTTCAATTTCACTGTTGTGTGTAAGGAGTTGTACGTTCTCCCTTTGACTGCTTGGGTTTCCTCGGGTGCTCTGACTTCCTCCCACTTTTCAAAGACATTAGTAAGTTAATTGGCCACATGGGTGTAATTGGGTGGCATGGGCTTGCTGGACTGGGAGGGCCTGTTACTGTGTTGTATCTCTAAAGAAAATAAAGATGTGGAGGGAGGGGGAGGAGCACAAGGTGGCAGGTGATAAGTGAATCTAGGTTTTCACGAGATTCCTAGAAAGGGGAACCAGAGGGAGGTGATGGGCAGCAGAGGGGAAGAGAAGGTGTGTGCCAGAAAGTGATAGATGGAATAGGTAAAGGGCTGAAGAATTTGGAAGCCTGAAATTGAAAATTGTTGAGGTGTCAGAGGCAATCAATGGTGTCACAAATGCAAGTGACAGTACCCTTGACAATCTTGGCCTCTGTCCTCTCATAAGTGTTATCTCTATGTTCTTGACTCTTCCTCCTCTCCACTGTAAATTAATTTTATTTTCTCATTTTTCCTGCTTGATGAGGGTCATGATCTAAAATGTAGCCTCTCCCTCTCCCTCTCCCTCTCCCTCTCCCTCTCCCTCTCCCTCTCCCTCTCCCTCTCCCTCTCCCTCTCCCTCTCCCTCTCCCTCTCCCTCTCCCTCTCCCTCTCCCTCTCCCTCTCCCTCTCCCTCTCCCTCTCCTCCTTTGAGTGTTGCATTTGGTGTTACTGATGTATTGCAATTCTGCCTTTTTAATTATGTTTGGGGCTTGACTGATTATGTACATGTCGATAAGAAGACTGAAAATCAATGATCTTGACTGGTATTTTTAGTGGATTGTTACCTTTACCTTTATATGATTTCCCAGTGAAGTTGTTGCATAGCAGAGGCAATTTATAGCAGTGATACTGAACTAGGTGTTACATTTGTGTTTGGGAATCAGGATTGATGGTTCTGAGTTTCCGAAGAGGAATCATAAATTTTGATAGACTTCGGGTGGAACTTGCAGGATTTGAGAGCTGTTTTCAGGAAGATTTGAAGAGTGAGGAAGGGAGTTAATTGAATCTGGTAGGAGTGGGAGAGATCTGTGAACAACTGATATTAAGGAGAGCAAGTGAATGGACCTGGTTTGAGGGATGGTTCCAAGCTGTGAAGCAAAACAAAGGTTGATGATAACAATAATGTCCAGCAATTAGGCACTGGCTTAAAATTGTTCTAAGCTAGTGAAGAGTGAAATAAAGATTTAAGTTTGTTCATTCAGTTTTCTTCCATAGAAGGCGCAGAATCAAATGAAGTATTGAAGGCTGAGGTCACCATTTGTCAAGGATGTCAGTTTGTCTTGTAGGGCAGAGCTGGGATAGCACAAGTCTGGAGTTGAACTATTTGAAAAGAGAATGGCCAACACACAAGTAACCACACTGATTTTTTTTTTTGCTTTTTCCTAACTACTGTATAACTGCATAGTTTTTTTGAAGCATATTTGCTTTAAGAGTTCATAAAGTGCTTTTGGAATGTTTTGAAATATATGAAAGGTCATCTTTTCATGAATCGTATTTCCCTGTTCTTATTTGTTAAATACACAAGAGGTATCATTTTGATAGTTACTAATTATAAGGGATTTAAAACCATGTCAGTTGTGGTGCCAAGATTTTCAGGAGTTTGTCAGATGTGGTTAAAGTTAATGTAATAAAATATCTTGTGACAGTTGGTGAAGTGCCAGTGGAGGTTGTCCTTATTGTACTTGGAATTTTTATTAAAACCTTTTTAGTGATGGTGTTTAAATATTATTTATACTCAATTAACTACCCCAGCATTGAAAACTGTTTGGTGGTTGTCTAAGTAAGTTGTTTATTAATTCATAGATTAATACTGTGGATAATATTAAAATGTAATTTGGCGACTTGGGATAAACTAAATTATGTATTTATTAATATTTTTAGTTGTGTTTTAAAAGCTGAGATTGTTGAATGTACAACTCTCTTAATATGTGGTCTTGTCAGTAATTTCATATTGCAGTTCATGTTACAGGGAGGGCTTGTCTTGCATCATAGTCTTCTATAATGTGAAGCACATCATCTGCGCCTGTGTCAAAAAATGCAAGTTGAAAAATAAAACGTTGTACTTTTATACTTTTTAGGCAAATTCCACGAATGTGAAGTTTATTCTGTGTCTCAAATTTTGGGGTAATGATTTGTAAATTTTTTTAAGGGCAAATTTCTGTAACCTGAATGGCCATAACATTGGAATTGCTTGTATATTTGTTGACTCATAATACCTGTGCCCAGCTAGAAGCCTGAGAAGAGTTTATTCATGTTTTGGAACTTTATTTAAGTAAACTCTCAAGCTTCTGTTCTTATAGCTGTTAAAATTAGTTTATAGTTGTTGTTTTGAGTTCCTTCCACAATCTGTCATGACATTTCAAATTAACTAAAATCATCAACCAAACTATAAACACTTAAAACATTGCGAACTGTCATTCCTCCAATACAGATCTTGTTGTGCTTTCTAAGTAAAATTTCTGTAGCTATTTTCTTCGAAAAATAGATTGATTTTATTTATTTATATATACATACACACATACATATACACACACTTCATTGCCAAATTATCTCATATTTTTATGAACTTTGATAATTCAGAGTAAATGAATGGAAATGTAGTATTAAATTTGAAGTTTCTGGATTGCTGCATATCAGTTAATTGTGCTATGTAAAACCTTAAGTTGATAAAGGAATTTGAACAATTAGAAATATACTTGGAGTCGTAGTGTAATATAGCATGGAAATAGACCCTCCAGTCCATCTTTTCCATGCCACCCAAGGTGCTGACTGAGCTAGTCTTATTTGCCTGCATTTGGCCCACATTTCCCTAAATCTTTCCTATGTGTACAGCTGTTTAAATGGCTTTTACTGTTGCAATTGTACCTGCTTCTACCACTTCCTCTTGTAGTCTGTTCTATTTACCCTTAGTGTGGAAAATCTTGCTTCTCAGGACTTCTTTAAATCTTTCCCTCTCATCTTAAACTTATGGCCTCTAGTTTTAGATCCCTTAACCTGTGCTGTAATCTGTAACTGTTCACCTCAACTATGTCGCTCATGATTTTTATTCACCAAGGAAAACAGCTTGGTGTATGCAGATTAATCTAATGCTTCCCACCCCAGATTGGCCTCCATTTTTCTTTTATCCATGTGTCTGTCTAAGATTTCTTAAAATGCCCTTAATATATCTGCCTTTATCATCACCCCAGGCAATGCATTCCATGCACTTACCACTCTCTGTGTTTTGAAAAAAAAACACTACCTCTGACTCTACCCCCTCCCCCACCCCAATTGCTCTGCTAGCAACACACATCAAAGTTGCTGGTGAACACAGCAGGCCAGGCAGCATCTCTAGGAAGAGGTACAGTCGACGTTTCAGGCCGAGACCCTTCGTCAGGACTAACTGAAGGAAGAGTTAGTAAGAGATTTGAGAGGGGGAGGGGGAGATCCAAAATGATAGGAGAAGACAGGAGGGGGAGGGATGGAGCCAAGAGCTGCACAAGTGATTAGCAAAGTGGATACGAGAGGATCATGGGACAGGAGGCCCAGGGAGAAAGATGGGGGTGGGGGGACCCAGAGGATGGGCAAGGAGTATAGTCAGAAGGACAGAGGGCGAAAAAGGAGAGTGAGAGAAAGAATGTGTGTATAAAAATAAATAACAGATGGGGTACAAGGGGGAGGTGGGGCATTAGTGGAAATTAGAGAAGTCAATGTTCATGCCATCAGGTTGGAGGCTACCCAGACGGAATATCAGGTGTTGTTCCTCCAACCTGAGTGTGGCTTCATCTTTACAGTAGAGGAGGCTGTGGATAGACATGTCAGAATGGGAATGGGATCTTTACAGAGCGTAGGTGTTCAGCAAAGCGGTCTCCCAGTCTGCGTCGGGTCTTGCCAATATATAGAAGGCCACATCGGGAGCACCGGATGCAGTATATCACCCCAGCCGACTCACAGGTGAAGTGTCGCCTCACCTGGAAGGACTGTCTGGGGCCCTGAGTGGTGGTAAGGGAGGAAGTGTAAGGGCATGTGTAGCACTTGTTCCGCTTACACGGATAAGTGCCAGGAGGGAGATCAGTGGGGAGGGATGGGGGGGTATGAATGGACAAGGGAGTCGCGTAGGGAGCGATCCCTGCGGAATGCAGAGAGAGAGGGGGAGGGAAAGATGTATTTAGTGGTGGGACTGTGCCTTCTCGAATTAGCCATTGGTGCCCTGGGAAAAAAAAAAGGTCCTGGCTGTCCACTCGATCTGTGCCTTTCATCATCTTGTACACCTCTATCCATTTACAGATTTCCCCCGCCATCCGAAGGTAGAGCATTCCTATGAAATGGTTCTTAAGCCGGAATGTCGTAAAGCGAAGAAGCAATTACCATTTATTTATATGGGAAAAATTTGTGAGCGTTCGCAGACCCAAAAAATAACCTACCAAATCATGCCAAATAACACATAAAACCTAAATTAACAGTACATATAGTAAAAGCAGTAATGATATGATAAGTACACAGCCTACATAAAGTAGAAATACTTTTCTATAATCATTGCCGCACTGTTCTCTGTAGCAAAAATCTCACGCAAGCACTCTTGGCAGAAACACTCTCTAGTAAATTTTAAGCTATGAAGCTGCCAAATCATACCAAATAACACATAAAAATACACAGCCTATACAAAGTAGAAATAATGTATGTACAGTGTAGTATCGCTTACGAGAATCAAGAAGTCAGCGCCGAGCATACAGATGATGGTGTGTTAGGCTGAGTCGTCGGAGGTTGGGGTGGTGCAGTGGCTCCCAACCTCCAGGCCGCCGACTGATACTAATCCGCGAAGAGTGCAGTGGTAGCTGGGACGCACCCAGCAGATCTTTAAGAAGAAAGCCAAAATAAACGAGCTAATTAATTAGGTGCCGCCTGACACGTAAATGTCGGCCCAGATCAGAGGCGTCACAATCGGCAATCGCCTCTGATCTGGGCCGACATTTACGTGCTGGGTGGCACTTAATTAATTAGCTTGTTTATTTCGGCTTTTCTTAAAGATGTGTTGGGTGTGTCCTGGCTACCGCTGCATTCTCTGTGGCAATGTATTGGTCCGCGGCCTGGGAGTTGGGGTAGTGGTACACTGGGGTGTCATCTCATCATCGTCTGTTTCCATCAGGGCAGGCAGGTCATCTTCTATTGTGTCTGCCTGCCTGAATGTTGAAGGTCGAGTTTTGTCGTCTGTTGTGGCTGATGTGGAAGGCTTGAAAAATGACAGTATGCTTGCCTGCTTAGCCTCGCACATTTTTCTATCATACTGTTCTTTGTAAGCACTCAAACCATTCTGCAAATATGCACTAAACCTACGTACTCTTTCAAAATTAAAGTCGTATTTTTCTGCAATCATTGTTGTCAATTGCAGCGAATATCTCACGCAGTTGCTTCACGTTCAGTTCCTGGACTGCTTCACTTTCAGTCCGTTTGATACTGCATTCGGTTTTGATTGTTATCCTTTCCTCTTCCAATTGCATCAGCTCTTCATCTATCAGTTCTTGGTCATGGGATGCCAAAACCTCTTCAACATCATCTTCGTCAACTTCCACAAGCCAAACTCACTTTGTCCTTACTTCGTTCACCACAATCGAAACACTTAATTATGTCTAGTTTTACGCTAAGTGTAACACCCTTACAAACTCTTTTAGGCTTTTCCGATACAGTACCTTAGAACTCATCTTGCTAATGGCTGCTCACAGGCATATGTTTAAACAATGCCGACTAGAATGCAGTTCCAGGGGAGGAGCTTGGCTGCTCGGGGGCGCGCGTTGCCTTTTATCGTAACAGTGAAAACACCTTCTGTTAGCAAAAACAGGCAACTGATGTAGGTCTTTCGTAACAGCGAGGTTTTGTAAAGCGAAAGTTCGAAAAGTGGGTGACACCTGTACCCCTCATCCTCCTTCACTCAAAAAGAAAAGCCCTAGCTGGGTTAACTTTTCCTTGTAAGATATGCTCTGTAATCTAGACAACATCCTGGGAATCACCTCTGCACCCTCTCTAAAGCTTCCACATTATTCCTATAATGAGCCAACTAGAACTGAACAGGATACTTCATGTGTGGTGTAACCAGAGTTTTATAGAGCTGCAACATTATCTCATGGCTCTTGAACTTTGTTCCCAACTGATGAAGGACAACACACCACATGCCTTATTAACCATCCTGTCAACTTGTGATTTAACTTTGATGGATCTTCGGATGTGGATCCCAAGATTGCTCTGTTCCATAGTTAAGAATCCTGCCATTAATCCTGTATTCAGCCTTCAAGTTCAACCTTCCAAAATCAATCACTTCACAATTTTCCACATTAAGCTCCATCTGTTACTTCTCAGCCCAGCTTTGCATTCTTTCATCGTCCCATTGTAAATAATATAAGGGATCTATTTTTGGAAGAAAATAGCTACAGAAATTTTACTTAGAAAGCAAATCTGTATTGGAGGAATGACAGGTCACAATGTTTTGGGTGTTTGTTGTTCTATAGAATATTGGAAGCATTATAATTGTTTAATGCTTCTAATGCTGGGACTAATCAATTGGCTTTGTTTCCAGTATTTTCTTATTATTTCAGTAATTCTAGTATGTGTACATTTTTCTTTTTTTGACTTTTATGATTTTATTTCTGCTTTTAATATTTTGTTTACCTAGCATTGCTGCTTTTCAAGGTAAAATAAACAATTTGGAGCATTTGTGATGCTGCTAAAGGCATATTGTGAATATGAAAGAGAACTGAGTATCTCTCAATTCAGTTGGACACATAATCAATTTTGAAAGCTCTCAGTTTTATTTTCTATAAAGAAGGAATGCCTATATCTGGTGTTTGTATTTCTTGTCTTCACGCTGCTTAACAAAAAATGGAAAAATGGAGAAATGGAGAAAACCATGACTACCTGGACCTTTTTTTCCTGAAGTTTAAATAATCAAATTACAAAATAAAAGCAATTGGTTTTCTTTAATGTAAAGCAGAGAAAAGCCCCATTTTCTGAAATTAAACAGTAAAATTGCTGGTCTCGGAATCAGTGGGGATAAAGTATAAATTAACGTTTTGTGGATAGACTTACTGTAGGAGCTGAAGTTAATTTATTTTTAATTTATTGTAATTTAGTAATAATTCAGACGGAAGATTTGGAATTAAACATCCACTCTGGCATTTTTGAAAGTATATACATAAAATAACATTATCATAGCCACTTTGAAAAATTGTTGGATTGCAGTAAAAATGCAACTGGAAAATAATCCCTTACTGTTACATGGCATGTATGCATCTGCAGTTCCACGCTCTTGTATTTGGTTCTTTTTCTCTTTCAGCAACATGATAGGCAGGAATTTTATCTTGGCTCGTCATTGTCGTTCACATCCCAAACAAGCACTTTGTTCCTCCTGTTCCTCTCTTTTTTCCTCTCTTGTATCAACTTGTAATAGGGGGTATGACTGAATGAAATGGAAGGCATTCTGGTGAACTGCAGAAAGCTAATTGGCTCTTCGGCTTGCTTCTCCATTTAGTAAGATTTTAAAAAAATATCTTGATCTCCAACTACTACTCTCCTTTCCCCATACAATTTGATACCTTAGTAGTTTAAATGTCTGTCCACCTCCAACTTGAGTATATTCAATGACTCTGCAGGCATCACATAGAAAATGCTGGAGGAAATCAGCAAGTCAGGGAACACCTAAGGAGGGGAATAAGCAGTTGATATTTTGGGCCAAGACCCTTCATCAACACTCATGTTAATGTTTTTATTTCTGATGTCCCCTTTCAACCTTCCATTAACTTTTGTTGCCTTTTGGTCGTGGCCTCCCTTTTGGTCCATATTGGATAACAAAAAACTAGAGCAGAGGGCCAAGAAGTAATCCAAATTTTAATGTAGTGTTCATCTTTTGAATAGAACTGACTAAGATTGGGAGAAAGACTAGCTTCAGTTGTACATGCACTTTATCAGATTTGCATTTTGATGATGTTCCTCAGTTAGGATATTTTGACCAAGGATGGGGTATGGTACAGAATTATTATTGTGACGTTGGTCTGAAAGAGTTGAAGCATAGAAGAGTACAGCACAGCAAATGCCTTTTGGTCCACCATACCTGTGCCAACCTTGTTGTCATCTGTAACTAATTCCATTTGCTTGCATGTGGTCTCTGCCAAGTCACGTGCCTATCTAAAATTGCTACTTAAATTTTACAATATTATCTGCTGCTGCTCTGACTTCCTTGGCATTGCATTCCAGGTACAGACCACTCTATAGAAAAAATAACTTGCCTCACAGATCTTC
Organism: Mobula birostris; assembly: GCF_030028105.1. Lineage (NCBI taxonomy): Eukaryota > Metazoa > Chordata > Chondrichthyes > Myliobatiformes > Myliobatidae > Mobula > Mobula birostris. The sequence continues at coordinate 74,312,913 of NC_092380.1, read as the reverse complement.
GTGAAACATTTCTCTGATTTTAAAGCTATCTTCTTTTGGCATTTGGCATTTCCGCACTGAGAAAAAGACTGATTATCTATTTCTTTCATAATTTTATATATGTCTATCAGATAGATAGATAGACATATTTTATTGATCCCGAGGGAAATTGTGTTTCGCCACAGCCGCACCAACCAAGAATAGAGTACAAACATAGCAACATAAAACCACAGATAACCAAATAACAATATGTAAATTATGCCAGTAAATTATGAAATAAGTCTAGGACCAGCCTATTGGGGCAGAGTGTCTGACCCTCCATGGGAGGAGTTGTAAAGTTTGATGGCCACAGGCAGGAATGACTTCCTATGACACTCAGTGCTGCATCTCAGTGGAGCCGGAGTCCAGCAGCAAAAAGGTTGTCCCATTAGACCCTGCCACTCCAGAGAAGACAATGTAAGTTTGTCCAATTTGTCTGTATACTGTAACTAGTACTGTCTAATCCAGGCAACATCTTGGTGAACCACTTCTGCATCTTCTCCAAAGAAATATTAAACATTAGATAAATATGTTACTGTATTTTATTCCTTATGTTTAGAAATTTGACTGATGATCTTCAAAGGAATTTGTTAAGAGTAAACGTAGAGAAGGCAATTCCTCTGGATGGGAAATGCAGAACAGATCTTAAAATGGAGACAATTCAGATGTGAACTTGTGAAGCATTTCTCCATACAAAGTGCAGTAGAAATGTTTTCCATTGTACTCAGAAAAAGCTGTGGATGTTGGATTTAGTCAGTTCCCCCACCCAAGCTTTGTGGGTGACTGAAATTTATTTGGTTCAAGTATCAAAGACAAGTGTAATCTGCAATAATCTTTAAAAAATGATCAAATGAGTCTGAGTGACCAATGATCCTAGTTTTATTACATCATGAATAATTCTAAGTCCTTTCTGTAGTTCAGTCCATTCTTTACCTGGATCATTTTGTGATCAGTGCCTCAGTGAATTGTTGTCCCTGCAGTATTCTGTTTCCTTTCCAAATCTGGATACCATTGTCTTCTAAAACGTAGCTTCTCTTCACACACCAGTCTAGACATATAACCATGTGAGTTGTTTATCCTTATGCCATTTGGTATGTGGATGAGCAGTAATCCACGAATTATTCTAAAATTTCCTTCCTAGCTCTGGCTATATCTTTTACTGGGCTTCTTCCCCAGTTCTTCTGTAATTTGTGATTTCTGATGTTTACTATGACAGGTTGCTTTTCCTTCAGTATTAATGCCTTTGCCATTTTTTTTTAAAAAAAGTAGTTACCCTGTCAGAAATCCTCCTGATTGTGTTTGCTGTTTTTCATAATTTAAATTCTGAATTACAAGAAGCTCTTATCATGCTGATCACTTTCTTTGTATTTCCTCCAATTCCATGGTCACTTAATTTGTATCTGTCGTTCTTCTTACCCCCTTCCTCCTTGTCCTGTTAGATAGCAATGCAGTTTACCTTTGTGACACAGCTAATTTAGATAGTTATTCCTTTTGGATTTCCTGTCATCATCCTAGGATCTTGTCACTTGCACTGATTCTGCACCTGTGATTTCTTGAGTAATATATCCAGATCCCTCACAGTTTTACTGAAATTTCAAATTTTTAATCGTGCTCCACAGCTTAATTTGATTTTGTTTAGTTGCTTGGTTATATGTATAACATACTCTCTCCTTGATTACAAAAAAATTTTATTAGCCTTTTTACATAGTTCAGAGTTTTTGTCATTTTGTGTGTTAATTCTTTAAGTATTAACAATCTTCATTATAGTTAAATATTTAAATTATCTGTATATTATTGGTCACTTTTCTCAATGTGAGTCATAGTCTCCATTTCTTTCACTGTTGACACTGCTGTGATTCTTCATGTTTTAGACCCTTTCTCCAGTCCATTTCCCTTTGGTTGGTGGAAGTGAGAAAGAAACCATCTGGCCATGGAGAATCTTTTTCAATTTTAATCAGTTCCAACAAGATTTCAACACTGCACTTGCTTTTTTTTTACCCTTTCCTTTCACTATTTCAAAGGAAGTGCTCTGACACGCCTACCAACCACTGTCATGGCACTTCCTCATGCGTCCTCAGGAGTTGTAATACTTGTCTTTTAACCTCATACTTTCCCTCTGTTTGCAGTTTCTAGTTTAGTGTACTGCATTGTTGTTCACGAGGTAGTCTCCTCTGCACTTGCTTTCCCTAACATAGATTGGGCTGTGACTTTGTGGAACAGGTGAGGGTGAGACTCAAGGGATTGCAGATGCTGGAGTCTTGAACAATACGCAGTCTGCTGGAAGAACTCAGCATTGATGGGAGGAAAGAATTTTTTGATGTTATAAGTGGAAATACTTCATCAGGGACAGAGAATGCAGAGGTGAGATGGCTCTCTATCTCTCAGTTCTGATGTAGGGTTTTTACAGAAGATGTTAACAGTTTCTTTCCTCCCACTGGTGCTGCTCAACCTGCTAAGTTTTTCCAGCAGGTTGTGTGTTGCACCTGAGGGGTGACATCACAAAGGTTTGTAAAGTCTTGAGGAAAATAGATGAACTTAGTCTTTTTCTTAGAGTGGGGAAGTCTGAAGGCTAGAGGGCATGGGTTTCAGGTAAAAAAAGGAAAAAAATTAAAGCATACTTATGGGGCAACTTCCACACAGAGTGCTGTAGGTATATAGAATGAGCTGCCAAAGGAAGTATTGATGGGTGCACTTAGCATGTTTAAAAGACAGGTTAGATCGATAGGAAATATTTTGAGGGATATGGGCAAACACATGCAAATAGATTTAGCTTAGAAAAATACCTTGGTTAGAAACGTAGTAAACCAACAGCGCAATACAGGCCCTTTGGCCCACAATGTTGTGCCGAACATGTACTTAGAAATTACCCAGTGTTACCCATAGCCCTCTATTTTTCTAAGCTCTGTAAACCTATCCAGGAGCCTCTTAAAACAGGGGTCCCCAACCTTTTTTGCACCACAGACCGGTGTAATATTGACAATATTCTTGCGGACGGGGGGGGGGGGGCGGGGGCGGGGTGGTGTTAATCAGGACCGGAATATAGGTGATAAGTCAACTATAAGTCACTTGTAAGTGGCTAATACACTGAGTTTCGTTTTTAAAGGGGTTTATCTAACGAATTTAATATTAAACACAGCGCATATTTTCCTCACATGAATATAGTGATAAGTTAATTATAAGTTACTTATAAGTCAATAACATCATAACATTTTAAGTAACATTTGGATATTAAACACACAGCGCATATTTTCCTCGTATGAACATATAAAATCATTGCAACACACCAATATCACTGAATCAGTAGGAGCCCTGGGCTTGTTTCCCTGCAACAAGACGTTCCCATCGAGGGGTGATGGGAGACAGCGATACTCGAAGGGGGTTCCTTATGTCCAGTCTATTCCACAATTTAGTTTTTGTTGCATTCAATTCAGAAAACCCCGCTTCGCAGAGATGTGTTGTTGGAAATGGAAGCAACGTTTTCTGTGCTTTCTTGGCTATCTCAGGATATTCAGCTTTGACTTTGATCCAGAATGCCGGCAGATATGTTATGTCAAACATACTTTTCAGCGCACCGTCGTTTGAAAGCTTGAGGAGTTGATCATTTTCCCACGCTGACATGGATGATTCACTGGGGACATTCACAAATGGGTCACGAACGCATTCCTTTGCACGTCTTGGGTCATTTGTGGTTGGGAAGTAACGCTCGAATTCTGTCGTCAGCAAAGATAGGTGATCGTGCACCAACTGTGAGAAGGACAGTGCAGCCTCAGTCTCTCTCAAAATCCCAGCTAATGTTGGGAACATGTCAGATATGCCCCTGTCCAATTGCTGTCCCCACAGTTCCAGTTTGGCTTTGAAAGCAGACACTTTATCTGCCAACTTGAAGATAGTTGTCATTCTCGCCTGAAGTGAACAAATTGAGTTCATCGAGCAGGTTGAAGATGTCACACAGATGAGAGAGTTTTGCTATCCTCACCTCGTCACTCAAGTGTGCTGCCAGTGGTGACTTCTTTACTCATCGGGTAGTTGTAGGTTGATGACCTTGCGTGCGTTCAAGTTCAACAGTGGGTGTGACAGGGAATGAGGAAAGGTGCAGCTGACTCATATCGTTTCATATCGCCAAATCATATCGTTTCCTCGCAGCCTGGTAACACATGCTTTGTGGCCCGGTGGTTGGGGACCACTGTCTTAAAAGACCCTTCTGTATCTGCCTCCACCACCGTTGCTGGCAGCCCATTCTGTGCACTCACCACTCTGCGTATATTAAAAAAAAATTACCCCTGACATCTCCTCTGCACCTGCTTCCAAGCACCTTAAAACTGTGCCCTGTCGTGTTAGCCATTTCATCCCTGGGGAAAAAGCTTCTGACTATGCACATGATCAATGCCTCTCATCATCTTATACGCCTCTATCAGGTCATTTCATCTTCTGTGGCTCCAAGGAGAAAGGCCAAGTTCACTCAACCTATTCTCATAAGGCATGATCCCCAATCCAGGCAACATCCTTGTAAATCTCTGCTGCATCCTTTCTATAGTTTCCACATCCTTCCTGTAGTGAGATGACCAGAACTGAGCACAGTACTCCAAGTGGGGTCTGACCAGGGTCCTATATACAGTGGCATGCATAAGCTTGGGCACCCATGGTCAAAATTTCTGTTACTGTGAATAGCTAAGCGAGTAAAAGATGAACTGATTTCCAAAAGGCATAAAGTTAAAGATGACACATTTCTTTAATATTTTAAGCAAGAAAACATTTTTATTTCCATCTTTTACAGTTTTAAAATAACAAAAAAGTTAAAGGGCCCGAAGCAAAAGTTTGGGCACCCTGCATGGCAGTACTTAGTAACACCCCCTTTGGCAAGTATCAGAGCTTGTAAACACTTTTTGTAGCCAGCTAAGAGTCTTTTAATTCTTGTTTGGGGGGAATTTTCCCCCATTCTTCCTTGCAAAAGGCTTCTAGTTCTGTGAGATTCTTGAGCCATCTTGCATGCACTGCTCATTTGAGGTCTATCCACAGATTCTCGATGATGTTTAGGTCGGTGGACTTTGAGGGCCATAGCAAAACCTTCGGCTTGCGCCTCTTGAAGTAATCCATTGTGGATTTGAGGTGTGCTTAGGATCATTATCCTGTTGTAGAAGCCATCCTCTTTTCATCTTCGGCTTTTTTACAGACGGTGTGATGTTTGCTTCCAAAATTTGCTGGTATTTAATTGAATTCATTCTTCTCTCTACCAGTAAATGTTCCCCGTGCCACTGGCTGTAACACAAGCCCAAAGCATGATCGATCCACCCCCGTGCTTAACAGTTGGAGAGGCGTTCTTTTCATGAAATTCTGCACCCCTTTTTTCTCCAAACACCTTTGCTCATTGCAGCCAATAAGTTCTATTTTAACTTCATCAGTCCACAGGATTTGTTTCCAAAATTCATTAACTTGTTTGGATGTTCCTTTGAACTTTATGAATAGAACTTTTTGGCCACAATGAGCAAAGGTATGTTTGGAGAAAAAAGGGTGCATAATTTCATGAAAAGAACGCCTCTCCAACTGTTAAGCACGGAGGTGGATCGATCATGCTTTGGGCTTGTGTTGCAGCCAGTGGCACGGGGAACATTTACTGGTAGAGGGAAGAATGAATTCAATTAAATACCAGCAAATTCTGGAAGCAAACATCACACCGTCCGTTTAAAAAAAAGCCGAAGATGAAAAGAGGATGGCTTCTACAACAGGATAACGATCCTAAGCACACCTCAAAGTCCATGATGGACTACCTCAAGAGGTGCAAGCTGAAAGTTTTGCCTTGGCCCTCACGGTCCCCCGACCTAAACATCATCGAGAATCTGTGGATAGATCTCAAAAGAGCCGTGCATGCATGACGGCCCAAGAATCTCACAGAACGAGAAACCTTTTGCAAGGAAGAATGGGTGAAAATCCCCCAAACAAGAATTGAAAAACTCTTAGCTGGCTACAAAAAGCATTTACAAGCTGTGATACTTGCCAAAGGGGGTGTTACTAAGTACTGCCATGTGGGGTGCCCAAACTTTTGCTTCGGGCCCTTTTCCTTTATTGTTATTTTGAAACTGTAAAAGATGGAAATAAAAATGTTTTGTTACTTAAAATATTAAAGAAATGTGTCATCTCTAACTTTATGCTTTTTGGAAATCAGTTCATCTTTTACTCACTTACTTATTCATAGTAACAGAAATTTTGACCAGGGATCCCCAAACTTTTGCATGCCGCTGTAGCTGTAACATTACCGCTCGGCTCTTAAACTCAATCCCCTGGTTGATGGAGGCCAAGGCACCATATGCCTTTTTAACCACCTGGTCAACCTGTGCAGCAGCTTTGAGTGTCCTATGGACTCGGACCCCAAGATCCCTCTGATCCTCCACACTGCCAAGAGTCTTACCCACTAGTACTATATTCTGCCATCATATTTGACTTACCAAAATGAACCATCTCACACTTACCTGGATTGAACTGCGTCTGCCACTTCTCAGCCCAGTTTTACATACTATCAATATCCCGCTGTAACCTCTTACAGCCCTCCACACTCTCCACAACACCCCGAACCTTTGTGTCATCAGCAAATTTATTAACCCATCCCTCCACTTCCTCCTCCAGGTCATTTATAAAAATCACGAAGAGAAGAGGTCCCAGAACAGATCCCTGAGGCACACCACTGGTCACCAACCTCCATGCAGAATATGACCTGTCTGCAACCACTTTTTGCCTTCTGTGGGCAAGCCAATTCTGGATCCACGAAGCAAGGTCCCGTTGGATCGCATGCTTCCTTACTTTCTCGTAAGCCTTGCATGGTGTACCTTATCAAATGCCTTGCTGAAATCCATATACACTACATCTACTGCTCTACCTTCATCAATGTGTTTAGTCACATCTTCAAAAAATTCAATCAGGCTTGTAAGGCACGACCTGCCTTTGACAAAGCCATGCTGAATATTCCTAATTGTATTATGCTTCTACAAATGTTCATAAATCCTGCCTCTCAGGATCTCCATTAACTTACCAACCACTGACGTAAGACTCGCTGGTCTATAATTTCCTGGGCTATCTCTACTCCCTTTCTTGAATAAGGGAACAACATCTGCAACCTTCCAATCGTCCGGAACCTCTCCTGTCCCCATTGCTGATGCAAAGATCATCGCCAGAGGCTCAGCAATCTCCTCCCTCTACTCCCACAGTAGCCTGGGGTACATGCCGTCCAGTCCCGGTGACTTATCCAACTTGAAGCTTTCCAAAAGCTCCTGCACATCCTCTTTCTTAATGTCCATATGCTCAAACATTTTCAATCTGCTGTAAGTCATTCCTACTGTCGCCAAGGTCCTTTTCCGTAGTGAATACTGAGGCAAAGTATTCATTAAATACCTCCGCTGTCTTCTCCAGTTCCATACACACTTTTTCACTGTCACACTTGATTGGTCCTATTCTCTCAGGTCTTATCCTTTTGCTCTTCACATACTTGTAGAATGCCTTGGGGTTTTCCTTAATCCTGCTCGCCAAGGCCTTCTCATGTCCCCTTCTGGCTCTCCTAATTTCCTCCTTAAGCTCCTTCCTGCTAGCCTTATAATCTTCTAGATCTCTATCCTGGGCTATCTCTATCCTAGTTTTTTAGAACCTTTCCTAAGCTTTTCTTCTTAATTAGATTTTCAAAAGCCTTTTTACAGCATGGTTCCTGTAGCCTACCATCCTTTCCATGTCTCATTGGAACGTAGCTATGTAGAACACCATGCAAATATCCCCTGAACGTTTAACACATTTCTGCCGTACATTTCCCTTGGAACATCTGTTCCCAATTTATGCTTCCAGGTTCCTGCCTGATAGCTTCATAGTTCCTCTTACTCCAATTAAACACTTTCCTAAGTTGTCTATGCCTACCCCTCTCCAATGCTAGGAAAAGGAGATAGAATTGTGATCATTATCTCCAAAATGCTCTCCCACTGAGAGACCTGATACCTGACCAGGTTCATTTCCCAATACCAGATCAAGTACAGCTGCTCCTCTTGTAGGCTTATCTACATATTGTGTCAGGAAACCTTCCTGAACACACCTAATAAACTCCACCCCACCTAAACCCCTTGCTCAAGGGAGATGCTAATCAACATTGGGGAAATTAAAATGTCCCATCATGATAACCCTGTTATTATTGCACTCTTCTAGAATCTGTCTCCCTATCTGTTCCTCGATGTCTCTGTTACTATCGGGTGGTCTATAAGAAACATCCAATAGCATTATTGACCCCTTCCTCTTTCTAACTTCCACCTGCAGAGACTCCGTAGACAATTCCTCCAACTTTCTCCTTTTCTGCAGCCCTGACTCTATCTCTGATCAGCAGTGCCACACCCCCGCCTCTTTTGCCTCCCTCCCTGTCCTTTCTGAAACATCTAAAGCCTGGCACTCTAAGTAGCTGTTCCTGAGCCATCCAAGTCTCTGTAGTGGCCACAACATCATAGCTCTAAGTACTGATCCACACTTTAAGCTCATCCACTTTGTTCATGATACTCCTTGCTTTAAAATAGACACATCTCAGACCATCAGTCTGAGTGTATCCCTTCTCTATCACGTACCTATCCTCTCTCTCACACTGTCGACAAGCTTTCTTGATTTGTGAGCCAACCGCCCCTTCCACCATCTCTTCAGTTTGGTTCCTGGTTGACAAGGAACATTTGGGCCTAAGGGCCTGTTTTCATGTTGTTTATTTGTATGACTCTGACACATCAGTTCAGACGTCAGACATGATCCTGAACTTCTTTAATTTTCATCTCACTCCCGTGAATCTTTTTCTATGTGGTGTCCTGAGCTATTAAAATGAGTCCTAATGCAAAGAATCTACATTCAGAAATAATAACACCTCTTTTGTCTGGAAATGTAGTCTTATTAACTCAGTTTTGAATTGTCAAACTTGGGTCAGACCTGATGTAAGTTGGGAGACCGGTTTGTTGAGCACCTCCGTTCCTTCTGCCATTTAAATTCCTATCCCTATTCCCATTCTGACATGTCAGTCCATGGCCGCCTCCTTTACCACAGTGAAGCAACAGGTGGAGGAGCAATTCCTCATATTCTGTCTATGTACCCTCCAACCTAATGGCATAAATATCGATTTCTCCTTTCAGTTATTTTTTAAATTTTCTCCTCCCCCTTCCCTCTTCTATTCCCCACTCTGGCCTCTTGCCTCTTCTCCTCATCTGCTTATCACCTCCCCCAGGTACCCTTCCCTCTTTCCTTTCTGCCATGGTCCACCTGCCTATCAGATTCCTTCTTTTCCAGCCTTTTGCCTTTCCTACCCACCTGGCTTCACCCATCGCCTTCTAAGCTAGTTCTCCCCCCCCCCCCACATTTTTATTCTGGTATCTTTTTCCTTCCTTTCCAGCCCTGAAGAAGGGTCTTGATTGAAATGTCGACTGTTTATTTATTTCCATAGATGCAGCCTGATCTGCTGAGTTCTTCCAATGTTTTGTGTGTGGTACTTTGGGCAATTTGTGCTTGATTTCTGCCAGTATCTGATTAGGCCATTTCTGCTTGTTATCTTTCTACTTTACTCTTTTCATTAATATTTTCTGGTGGCATGCTGAACATGTCTTGCAGCCTTCCTGTCAGCCACATACCACAGGCAAGACTCACAGGTTTTTAATTTACATATTATTATGTGGTCTTGCCTTATCAAAGGTATTCCTTTTTCATTCTACCCAACCTTCTCTCTCTCTGCTACAGGAAGCTGGCTTTGTTTTCTTACTTTTCAGTTCTGACAAAGGTTTTAGGACCTGAAATATAAAACTTTCTTTTCCTACAAGTGCTGTGTGACCTGTTGAGTGTTTCCAGCAAATTATATATTTTTTTTAACTTTATCATGTAGTTCTGGGGCTTAACTGTGGAAAAGAAGGGTTATTCCCAAATTAAATATGTTAAAACCTTGACAGTGCTTTGTGGAGAGTATTATTGCCTGTTAAAATAGTGTTTTTGAAATTACTTGATTGGAGGAGCTGTGGATTGTTTTCCAATTCTACAATAGTAACATACAGTTTACAAAGCTGATGTAAAAATTGAGAGACTCTATAAACCAGACTTGAATCTCACATTTCCAGCATTTAGTTTTACTGTTTTCTCCCTCGTAATTTGGACTGCATTTGTTGTCTTCTGTTTAGATTTCAAAACATAATGGCCATTCCTTTTCAACCTGTACTATCACATTTTTGGTTTCCACCCGTATCACAGATATTCTGCCCTATGTTTCTTTTTCCTACTTACCCCAGACAAACTGTCATCGATCTGAAACGTTGCTGAGTATTACTTGCAATTTCTGTCACTTTCAAGAATATATAACTAGCTGGTCTGTATTAAGTGCAACTTCTTAAGAAAATTTTCAGAAAGGTATAAGTATTTTTTTAATTGCTAGGAAAGCATGTCTTGTGTGAAATAGCATTCCTTGGTCAATCAGGATAGCAGACAGCAGTCAGCAGATGGAAAAAAAATGGCTAACAGTGGATGACTCTACAATTTAATTGACTTTCTTCATTCACTGATCATGTAAATGTCTTTAATTTGCAGCACATTATACTCATTTGAGAGGAAAGGAAATTGTGGCTTTATCTATAATGCTCTTTGGAATTTGTTTAGAATCTCTTAAAATCTGAAACAGAAGCAAAGTGGCTAGTATCTCAATGGCAAGTTCTTAATTTCCTGTTCTGATGGATTCAGCTAGTACTTTATGTGAAGTTAATCTTTCCAAACTAGTGCATATAGGGCTATTGGAAAATGTTTTATTTTCTTTATACATTGGAAGCTTGAACTTGTTACAAGTCAAACTTTGGAATGTTAGCTTTGATTAATGAAAGTAGGATTGAAACATTGACAGAAGACAGAAGCAGGGCAGGAATGTAACTAGAGAGTCAGTAGCTTATTGAAGAATGGCTTAATAATTTTCATTAGGAATTTCTCATGTAAATAGAACAGTTGGAGCACAAAAAAGTAAAATGCAACCAACAACTACATTTGTTCAAAAAATCTTTGATTTATTTAAGTTAAAATGTGTTATCTGGTTAACTGCATGAATAATTGGTGTAGTACATTCACGAGATAGAAACAGGATGCAGTGACTGCATTGTCAGACTGCTTATGTGAGTGCAAACAGATGAGGCATTGCTCGAGCAAGCACTCAAGAACTTCACCGTTGCCTTGGAAACTGTTTGCGTCATGATCACCAGCAATTAGCTTGCTGGTCTGTTATTTTTGAAAGCACTGCAGGGCTTATTGAGACTGCATTTGCTGACGGTGAAAATAAGTGTCTTTAGACGTGCTTGTAGCTCTTAACCTAGTTTCATAGTTATGTTTACCCTTCATTGCACTTTTGCCACTTTCTCTTCTTTCTCTGTACTTTGGTTTTGATCCTTTGAGCTTAGTTGCATACCAGTTAGGTTGCATTGGTAGCAGCAGAATTTGAACTGAATCTGTGAGCTCTTTTAACCAATTCATGTCCAAGCATTAGTCTAAAATAAATTGTTCTGCAGAGATCTGGCAAGTAATTTCAAGAATAGCATTTACCTTCAACAAAAAAAGTTTAATTTTATGACTTTCTTGAAGGGTATAGGTAGTTATTGTTAAGTTCTATTCATTTCCTGAATGTTGATATTCAGGTCTGTTAATGCAGATGCACGCACAGAGTTTGCTATTCTCTTAATGCATTAGGATTTCTAATGAAAGGTGCAGCTGGGAGGGTTTGTTTCTTTTGTATTAAGTACAACTAAAGCACAATTTAGTAACCTTTACAAAAGTTACACTTCACAGACTTGGCATCAAATGCATGTTTGTTGAACCACAACCATGCTCAGAGTTAGCGATGCAGGGCTGCTTTTTCCAACAGGTGTCTGACATGATGACAGATTGCATTGTTTTGCCCTAATGTTTGGTTCATGCTTAAGATTTTATGTTGGCAAATTTTGCCATAATCATATATAGTGGATTCTGGTTAATTGGGCCATTGGTTAATCGGGGCAGCCGTTTATTTGGAATGACTCTTAAAGAACAAAAACTAATCAAGAAAATAGCCAGGATTCCCTTTGTTTATTTGGGACACTGTGCCACTTAATTGGGGCTGGAGACTATTGCTGAAGTTTCTAACTAGAGTCAGTCGTGTGGACTTGTTTACCCATTTAAACATTACACTTAAAATAACATCAGTTGTGTGTGTTTGCATTCAAAAAGGAGTGATTTTTGTCATTGACAGTTGGTGAGAAATAATCAGTAGGACGATTGGGAATTGTTTTGCCTACTGTGGTTTCAAGCATTGAGGCTCGGAGATGCCCGAAATGGCGGGGAATACAAATGAAAAACAATTACACTACTTCAAGTTAGTAACTATGAAAAATTTGAAGGTATTGACAGTCATCTTGAATGTTACAATGAAAATGATTTAGAGGATGCAGTCGTTGAAAGCATTGTTTGAAGGCAGTCCATTGTCTACATTAACTTTGATCATTTACAGTCAATCAAAAACATGGCAGCATATACTAGATAAATTCTTCTAATGTTCTATATTTCATTTAAATACATAATTTATTACTCAGTTAAATGCTAGCTTGTCTTTTAGGCAAGTTTTTAACTATTTCCATGAAATTTCAGCTAGATGGGCAGCGCTTAAAATTGGACAAAAAAATACTGGTCCATATATGTACCAATTAACCAGATTGGTTAATCCACTGTACTTTGCTCCAAATACTAAATTATAAATTGGTGGGCCCAATATGAAATTCCAAATCACAATGCTGCTGAACTCTTTGTAGTAGTATTCCTTAACATAATTTCTTTGTTGCAAGTTGACTACACTTGGATGTGAAGAAATAGTATCAAAATCCTCAGTGGCAGACTCTAACTCACTTTGAACCAGGCAGTCTTGAAGTAATGTGGAGTGCTATTTTAACATTTTCTATCACTTGAACCAGGAGGAAAGCTGTGTAGATAGTTATAAATGTTCTGCTATTGAATTGTGCAGCTTCAAATGGTTAAATTTGAGCATTATTCTGGATAATGCTCATCATCAAAGTGTATTTAAATATTTTCTAATTTGGCTTGGTATGTCATATAGTTCCTGTCAGGAGCTGAAGATATAATCTGCGTTACTAAAACAAAAAATCAACAGATTTCTGAGCAGTGTGGTTTGGATTTCAAAGCATGCTAATTTAACTTATTTACATGTTTGCTATATTAGTGACAATGACTCCTAATTCCTAACAGAAAATTTGAAGGAGAATTGTGTATGTATTTTTTTAAAAAAAAGTGAACTCTTTGCTTTTCAGTTTCAAATATTTGTTTAAATCTGCTGTTTCATTTGAGCTTCCTACTTGTTCATATTTTAAATGGGTGTTCCATTTTAAATAGGGACATGATTGCTTTTGAACAGCCCAAGGATACCCAGATGATTATATATTATCCTTGTTATGGAACAAGCATTATTCTGGATTCAGTTTGAGATAATATTTGAACATCTCACTTAAAATTAAACACCATAAGTGTTGGTTACAGAATGACTGTAAATTTGCAAGTTTCATTCTGTTGTCTTACACTCTGGACTCAGTTTTATTTCTAGATCGCTTTTCACAGCCATCTAATGCTAGGGTGCTGTTTAGCAGAGATGTTCATAGAGGTAAGCTGGATTTGGCTGACTGTCTACACTTATCTGGGCTGGATGCAGAACACTGGTGAACTGACCCTATAGATCCAGGAGGCAGAAGGCAAGATGAAGTTAGATTTCCTTGGCATACAGACCCAGCATTATTGCGCTCTGGGGACAGAATATTGTGGAGTCTTGTGATGGAGTGGCAGAAATGTTAGCTGAATCTCTTTAGAATTGATGACTAAGCATCAACTGAGGAACCAGTGCACTTTCTATTGTTCTGAAAAGGAGAAATTTTGTGCAGATAATGTTTCCTGTATTTATTTAAGGTGGTGGAATTGAGGTATACATTGTGCAGTTACGTGTTCCCTACATTTTGTCTACATGAATTTCCAAGGCTGTTGCTCTCTCCTATTAACACAGAATACAATATACAGTATTTTGGTCATCGGTGCCTCCATTAAGTATATGTAATTTTTTTTCATTAACCCTTTTTAGCTTACTTAGGTGTGTTTTAATTGGCTTAGAATTTTGTAACTTTTCAATGGATGTATTTGCATTCTTTCCAGAGATTCTAAGATAACATTTTATTTTTTTTACCATTGTTTTGATTTCAGAAATTGTTGATGCATGTTATTAGTTATGGATGCTTCACTGGTTTCCTGTGACTCATGTGTTGAGTGTGTTTGCTTCATCTGCCAATGTCACACAATTTCGAGAAATAGATAATCTGCCAGAACTAAGTAGATCTCCTCCAATTATTTGTTTGCTTTAAGGCAGTCTTATAGACAATGAATTTCAGTTCTTTTCGGTACAAAGTGCCTTCATCTCTTTTCATTTAACATGACTATATCCATTTGTGCTTTCAAATGCTATCCAACCAGAAATTTTAACATGATATTCCTAGTTAATTCCAAAGGCTTAAGCTTTTGATTCCAAAAACACTTTGTTTTTGATAGGCTATACAGGACGTTAACAAAAGCTGAAATCAAACTTGTTGGTAACTTTCTTTGAACAGTATTATGAAATTCAATTAATTTGACCAAATGATTACCTCTGATTTAATTGTGTCTTTAAATCTTCATAGGATGATAAACCACAGGAGGTCAATATGTCTGGGCTGAAAGAGCCAGTCCCACGTCTCTACTTTTTCCATCAAAGTTCTTTTTACCTGAGAAAAAATTACAGACTATTGCTAAGGATGTGGCCTCTTCTTGCAGTTGCATTCATTCATGTTGCATTCACAAGATGTGCTTTGAGGTTATATAAATTTTCTTTTTTTTCTCACCTTGTATACTGCTATGCTTGTTCGATTTGAAACTATGATTTCTTCAATAAGTGCTATTGACAAGTGTTCTGCACTGTCTGCATTATGTCAGTATCAAGTATTGGCAAGAACAATTTTGAGATCAACAATAAATAAAATGAAGTTGTTTTTGTTTTGAACTATAGTGTATCTAGCCAATTCATTGATGTTTTCTTCATAATTTTCTTTAGATAATGTTGCAGTTTAAAAACTACAAACCAGAATTATTTATATGCAGCATCTTATTGTACGATTCAAAAGAAAAATAATTTACATATGAATACTTTCAATAGTTGCTATCAACGTGGAGTTTGTTTTCAAAGGAGATTCAACTGAATGCAACAAAAGCAATGTTTGTCTCTCATTTGTACTAAGATGCTGTGTATCTGTTTGTGATGGGTGACATTTGGTGTCTTTTTGTAATTTGAATAATATTGAATGAAAAGGATATGATTCCTTGGTTTCATGCTTGTCACGTATCTAATTCCAAGTTACTTTGCTGTTATTGACTCACAAATGGATAGCAGTTACATTGTGATCATGATTAGCTAACATACACTCTGAAGCGTATTAACTGAAGAGGCGAAATAAGCCGAGAAATTGCTGAAAACCTATGTTATGTCTTTGCACTTCAAATATAGCAACAAAATGTATATTGATAGTGTTTAAATGACAAAAATCTTAATCTTATTCAACAAAGCTACATTCTTGCATTTTTTATATGTTGCTACAAAATACATGATTTCCTGCATTCAAGTATATTGAAATATGTGGGAACAATATAGTAGTTTGAGATATTATCAGTTGTCTTTAAAAACATCCTTCATTACGTTTGTGTTTGCTTTAAAAAGTGATTAATGTTTTAAAGAAAAGTAAAAAATGGAAAAGCCAACAAAAAGCGGTGGATGCAGGATAAGCTGTCTGCATCATTGAGCACATCTACTTGAGCGTTGCCACAAGAAAGCAGCATCTATCATCAAGGACCCCCACCATCCAGGCCATGCTCCCTTCTCACTGTTGCCATTTGGGAGGAGGTACAGGAGCCTTGGATCCTACACCACCAAGTTCAGGAAGAGTCTTTACCCTTGAACCATCAGGCTCCTGAAACAGTGTAGAAACTTCAATCACCTGAACACCGAGCAGATTGTATAACTTGTGGATTCAAGCACTGTACAACTCATGTTCTCAGTATTGTCTATCTTTTTATATATTTTTTGTGTTGCGCAGTTTTTTGTTAGTCTTTGCATATAGCTTTTCATTGATTCTATTGTATGTTCTACTGTGAGTGCTTGCAGGAAAGTGAATCTCAGGGTAGTATGTCGTAACATACACTACTTTGACAATAAATTTACCTTAAACTTTGAGTAATGAATTGGCTGAAGTTGAGAGGAGCCTTGTAAATCTTTTTTAATGGATCAAGTATTTGATGTGTCTTAGTGGTAGCACGTTTTCTTCCCAGATGGAAGGTTAGGTATTGAGGCTTCATTGGACACCCCCATGCATAATTTACTGAAATATGACAGAATAATTAGGTTTGATCTTAATGCCTTAACATTGCAAGGGATATATGACCAAGTTCTCCTTAATATCTAGCAGAGGGCTACAGTTTTTATGGAATAAAAGCCTATTGCAATTGCTTATTTACCATTAAATTCTGATGTTTTTTTTTCTTTTCTCAAGGATTTTTGATACCCTAGAAATAATTCCATCCATGTTTTCAATACTGAAAGCTCCAGCTTTAAATCTTTCTAATATGCAGATTGAACAATAGTTACCTGATGCTTCTGTTTAAATGTTGTGTTTTGTTGAAATAGTATGTAAAGGACCTGAATGCTTCCTATTTGTGTTTGTGACGAGTACTTCAGATTTGGTTAGCCAGAAGTCCAGTGTA
This sequence comes from Mobula birostris, assembly GCF_030028105.1. Classification (NCBI taxonomy): domain Eukaryota; kingdom Metazoa; phylum Chordata; class Chondrichthyes; order Myliobatiformes; family Myliobatidae; genus Mobula; species Mobula birostris. Next base: position 74,296,080 of record NC_092380.1, on the reverse strand, counting down.
ATCCTGTAGCTAAATTAAGAAGTTTCAAACTTTAATCTTCATACCAGGCTGATCTACCAAGGGTATACTGGATTTTTATTAGCAAATCTAGGTTATTTCTAGTTGACCCAGTGGATACAGAAGTTTATTGGCAATTTTTTAAATGAGGTACAAGCTCTTTCCTTCAAACATCCTCCTTAAAAGCAAATAACTGAGTTTTCATCTCAATATTATGTCAGGTTTTACAAGAAAAATAACTTGGTTCCTTTAGTAATTTAGTCCAGACATATATCTGGACATAAAGAGTAACAATTGTCAGCAGTAACAAAAATTACCAAAGCATAGCAAGCTGCAGACCTGGAGCTGATAGATGGAAATAGTATGTATAGGAACTTAATGGTCAGCATGGAAGTAGTGGACTAAATAGCCTGGTACTGTGCATTTTACTCTGGTACTAGAGTAACTTTTATTTTGTATGAACATTCTTGCAAATGCTTCACAAGAGTTAACAGCAAATTTTGACACAAGCTGCATGAGGAGATATTAGCATGCAACCAAAGGCTTGGTCACACATCTTTGTTTTAAAGAGTATTCTTAGATGGTAAAATGGATTTGTGTCTTAAAATTGAGACTTTGCATAATTTGGAGTGCATGTAGAATGGCCTGAAGGTGAGTGCTGGGTGATCAGAACTTGCCCCTTAAGGGCAAGGTTAACAAGTTTTTGATAACTTGGCAGTGATATTTTGCATAAGAGCTACTGATGAGTTTCCTTGAAGTATTTGTCTAGAGATAACAAAGTTTTAGAGTTTCCACAGGCTAAAAGAAATAAAACAATAAGTAGTATTTTGAAATATATATGCTCGGTAGTGCAAACTAAAAGATTTACATATCCATATTGAATATAGGCTGAACAAATATGATTACTTTAAATTATACCTTTAAACTAAGCAATATAATTTTAGCTGCCACAATACCAAATTGCATTAAAGACAAATTTACATTATTATTGAATAAATGGTGTAACTTTATTGCTGCATAATAATTTCTAAGGATATTGTAAGGATTTCATTTATTATGGTTCATAAATGTTTACTGATATTTTGCAAAAGCAAAATTCTTGCTATTGTATTAATATCTAATAACAATAAATAGTAATCTATTGTCATGAAATTTATTCTCTCACCCCCCCCCCCCCCCCAGATTCATTTATAACTACTACTTTTGTTGGTAAAATGGCTTACTTTTAATTTTGATCCAAATTCGGCTCATTACTTATATAAGCACTGGCCAGTTTTAAAAGTATTGTCTGTACCTCTATGTAACTTGGCTGTATTCCCTGGCAAGCTGTGTAATGAAAATCTACTTTTCACTTTTGCAAAACTTCATCCAAACTCAGCTTGAACGATCTAGCAATTTTATTACATTTTTTTTCTTTGAATTAAATGATCTTTGGAAAGAGTTTTATGGACCAAATTACTTTTGAGTTGGATGATGATTTGGTCTTTCCTATATTGGAGTTCAATTTACTGAATACTTATATTACAATAAATTTTAAAACAGTACAAATGCAAGTGATGTTTCATTCAATTCTTTTTTTAGATTTAACTGATTCATTCAAGTTCTTAACATATATTAAAAAACACAGAAGAAAAGGGAGTCCAATGGTTATGCATTTGTGTAAGTTTTCTCTGAAAGGGACAGTCTGGTGGTTTGGAGACACCTGTTTCAAATCTTGGTCTCTCCTGGTAATCGTGAGTTTCGATTAACTTGATGGAGAATTCTTTATGTGAATGGAACTGGAATGGGATACATGATCCAACATAAAAACATACTGACAAACTAAGTGAAAGTTGCAAAATCCAACAGGATGGGCAACATCTATATGAAGAGAAACAGAATTGCCATTTTAAATGAAATTTAAATAACCCAAAATGTTAACTCTGTCCTTTCACACGTTGCCCAATTTGCTGATAGTTTCCAGATTATTAGTTTTTATTTTAGGTTTCTGCAGCTATTCGCCTTATCGGTAGAAACATGCTGATTGCCAAAATGGTTTTTATTTGTGGGGGAATACAGTAGTGCCATTGCCAATGATACAGAGAGGTTTCATTAGGAAGATAATTATTTCCATTCAGAATTTATTTCCTGATGGGAACAGTGATCATTTGTCACATTTCTTGGTACACTTCAGTTCATATAGGAAGTTTACCTCAAAGGACTTCTGAATTAATTTTTGATGGTATATCAAAGCAAGGTGCCCTACGTATTACATACATCTATTTTTACTGTGTTGTTTGCTGTTGTTTGTATCTATTTTTACCACTTTTTTGTGCTGGTCTTTGTTACTCACTAAGTTCTGGAGTCTTCAAAGTGTGGGTTTCATTCACTTTATATTAACCTTCATTAAATTAAAGATTTTTCACATTTAAGCATAGAGTATTGTAACTATTTGTCAGGAAATTTGGTACAGAGGCAGGTGATCTCATTTGACTGTCATTCATTTTAAAAGGTGTAAAAATGCAGCCATTTAAAAAAAAGTGATGAATGGAACTTGTCCAATTTTGACATGTTTACTCATAGATGGCAAACTTGCTTTTCTCAGTGATATCGTTTGTATCAAATTCTTTCTCTTTGGAAGTAGGTTTACTGAAAACTTGCACCTGATTAGTCTGAGAATATTTTCATTTGAGCACATTCTAGATTTGTGTTGAGAAGTGCTGCACTTTTGTGAGTGCATGAATTCCTCTGCTGTTTCCAGAAGTCAGCGGAAAGACAAGAATCCCTGCTGATCAGAAAAGTTGGTTCATCAGAAGTCCTTCAGTAAACAAACATTGCCACTCATATCAACTTGTAAGTTTATACATTATAGGTAGTTTCACCAGTCATTTTGAGTACTAATATAGTATTGGCCTGGACTTGAAGCTTGATTTCCAGTTTAGCAGGTTATCGTTGCCTGTTAAGGATTGTGACCGAATCTGAAGTTGAAATGTTACAGCTGATTAAACTTGACTGCAGATACAAACCTAAAGACTATTTGCTGCAACCGGCTGAAAATGTTATCATTTAAAAAATATTAACCAAAGCAAAACAAATTTGTGCAGATAATTTACCAGTTGTCTAGTATACAATGGATGAGCTTTTTGACAATTTAAACACTTAAGATGTTTTTAAAAAAAAGTTGAATTGAGGTTGGAAGTAGAAATGTTTATTGTTATTGTTAGTTATGCAAAATAAAATGGTTTGGTGATAGACTTGATTGATTTTAAGCAGTAAATTTACATTGATAATATCACATTAATCTCAGTGAGGGGGCATATTTTGTGAAAAGCTTTTAAAAATAGAATTAATTTACTGAACTATCAGATGACAAATGTGAGCTAAGTAAATGTGTTGTTTACTTTTGGGATGGATGCAATCTGTTGTTTTCTCCACTTGCCAGCCCTTTAGGTGGAGCATTGATGACAAGACCAATTGATTGCTTTGATTTTTTTTACAGCATCTTTCTTTTGAGTCGTCAGTGCTCAAATTCTACTTGATTTTTGTCGAAATGTCTTCTTTAGCCAAAATAAATAAGACAAGCCTTCTGATCTGATATGTGATTGCTGAGCATTTCTACAGTATTTTACCAGTGTCTTGGACAAATTGGCATTCTAGCACGCGTGCTCTCTCTCTCTCTCTCTCTCTCTCTCTATTTCTATCTCTCACGCTCTCTATCTCTATCTCTCATGTGCTCTCTCTCTATCTCACAATCTGGCTCTTTCTACCTCTTGCTCTCTGTCTCCCCCGCAGTCTCGCCCTTGCCCGCCTGCCCTCTTTCCACCTACCCCTCTCTCCCCCCACCTCTATCTATATATAATGTGCCAAAGATTTTTGCAAAGTTCTGTAGTAATTTTATTTACATTGTACTGCTGCAGATAAAACATGACATATGTGACATATGAGTGATGATAAACCTAATTCTGATGTGGGTTTCTTTTGTGGCCTAAGAGTGGGAAGGGGGCAGGGACAGAGGAATCATGGCTGGGGAAAAGGGTAAGGGAGAGGGAAGGGTGTGGGAAGTAGCAGAGAAACATTCTGTAATGATCAATAAACCAATTGTTTGGAATCAAATGACCTTGCCTGGTGTCTCAGGGCTGAGCGTATCTGCACCTGTGCCACCCCCTGCCCTGGCACTCCTTTGCCACCTGTCCCACACCCCTCCTGTGGTGCTCCACCCTCCCCATTCCCTACATTTTTGCTCTCACTAGATTTGCAAAATTGCTTTCTGTTCCACGTTGACAAATACAGTACTGTGCAAAAATCTGAAGCACCCTAGCTATATATATGTGCTTAAGACAATGCCGTATGCAGAAGTTGACACTGCGTGTTCTGTAGAGGAACATATATATTTCAATGACTTAACTTCAAGATGTTGTTTTGGCTGTAAGGCACTTTGGAACACTGAGGCAATACAATTTAAAAATGTGAGGTACTTTTGTTCTTGGTTTATTGAAGTTTGTTTGGAGGTACATGAGTATTCCAGAACACTCCTGTACAATTTATTAGCTTGGGAGTCATGAAATTGGTCTTTACACATACTGTAAATATCTGTAGTTAATAGGTTCTGAATTGTAAATGAATAGTCAGTTAAGATTTTTGATTAAAAGAAGAGAGCTGATACAGCTGAGAATTGAACTCAAGTTCAGTAACTCAAATTGTTTTTTGATGTGAATGTTTTAGTTTCTTTGAGAAATTCACTTGCGGTTTTAAGAGTTTATTTTTCTGCTTCGTTTTTTTTTGGTTCTGAAGAATAGTTGGCCCAACCCTCCTGTGTTTGTCAGCTACGGGAACTACTGCAGAAACACTTTTGCACCAAAGGCTGTTACTAGGCGACTGCTGACGTAAATTCATGCTGGAGATGAGGTTTGTGTGTTCAGCTACTAAGGACAAATTTATTGAAAAGGACAAAAAGAGGGGCTATTTGTTATTGCACAAATCATCAACTTAACTTCCAAGGATTGTACTTTTTAAAATAAGCATACAGCAAACTGTGCAGAGACCATACCGTACTTTCTTCACTGATACCAAATTTGGTTTTGTTAGGATTATCCTCAAAATAATTATTCACCCATCAGTGACGCAGCATAACTCCAGGACTGCAAACAACAATACCTTAAATCCGTTGCAGAGATTAGTATCAGATTTATGTAAATATGCCTATTAAACTTAGACTCTTGTAAAGCTAAAGAATCTTGTGGAGAAAGACTTTTAACCTGGTGGCTTTCAATTAAATTTTAGGGACATATTTTTATGGAGATATAATGTGTATGTGCTTTTACAGTCAATTTAGCAAACACTAATTTTCTTAGTGCTTTGCATTACAGTGCATCAATGCAAAAAAAATTGTTATCAAAAATGTAGAATAGTTTTGAAGTCGTGTCTTTTAATGTGATCCTAATGATCATATTCCGAGTTTGATTTCAATTGTGATCATAAAAATGTGTATATAATAATAGCCATTACGGTATTTGAGTTGCAATGATATGAAAATATATAATTCAAGAAAATGAGATGATGTACAGATATTTTAACAACCCCCTCTACCCCCATCATCTTTTCCCAAACCCCATTTTCTCCCAATAAACCATGTTTCTTGCCTCAGATAGACAATTCCTAAATCTTTCATGTTCTCTCCATTTCTACTGTTAACAGTTGAAGTTTGTAGTATCCTTTATTGTTGATTACATTAAAATGCCTTTGAGGGACGGTGTTTAATGTTTTCAAGCTGTCTCATCTGGCTACATACCCCATTCACTATGCTCTTCAAAGTGCTCCAGTGCCAACATGTCTCTTCTCATAAGCCACACTTCAATCACCTCCTACCCCCACTCTTATCCCCCTCCCCCCTCCCCCCCACCCCCTATAGCGAACTATGCAAATACAAAAAGTAATACTAAATAAGCAATAAATATCGAGAACATGAGATGAAGAGTCATTATGATAAAATACGGGAACAGTTCAGTGTTGGGGTAAGTGAAGTTATCACCTCTGTTCAAGAGTGTGATGTTGAGGGGTAATAACTGTCCCTAAACCTGCTGGCATGGGTCCTGAGGCTTCTGTACCTCCTTCCTGATGGTAGCCTGGATGGTGGGTGTCCTTGCTGATTGATGTTGCCTTTCTTGACAGCGTTCCACGTAGATGTTCTCAGTGGTGAGGGGGGCGGGGAGAGGGCTTTACCCATGATGGATGGGGCCATATCCACTACTTTTCATAGGATTTTCCATTCAAGGGCATTTGTGATTCCATATCAGGCTGTGATGCAACCAGTCAGTGTATTCTGTGCTGCACATCTGTAGAAGTTTGTCAGAGTTTTAGATGGTATGCTGGATCTTCACAGACTTCTAAGAAAGTTGAGGTGTTGCAGTGTTTTCTTTGTACTGACACTTAAGTGCTGGATTCAGGACAGACCTTCTGAAATGGTTGTGCCAAAGAATTTAAAGTTGCTGATTCTCACCACCTCTGATCCCCCAATGAGGACTGGCTCATGGATCTCTAGTTTCCTCCTCCTGCAGTCATTAATCAGCTCCTTGGTCTTGCTGACATTGAGTAAGAGGTTGTTGTTATGACACCACTCAGCCAGATTTTCAATCTTCCTCCTATATGCTGATTCATTACCACCTTTGATTTAGCCAATGATGGTGGTGTTGTCAGCAAATTTAAATATGGTATTGGAGCTGTGTTTTGCCGCACAGTCGTAAGTATAAAGTGAGTAGAGCAAGGGTCCAGCACATAGCCTTGTGGTGCACCTGTGCTGATGGTAATTGTGGAGGAGATGTTAGTCTGAACTGACTGGGGTCTGCAAATATGGAAATTGAGGATCCAGTTGTACAAGGAGGTATTGAGGCCTTGGTCATGGAGCTTATTGATTAATCTTGAATGGATGATAGTATTGAATGCGGAGCTGTTCTCAATGAAGAGCATCCTGATGTATGCATCTTCACTGTCCAAATGTTCCAGGGTTTAGTGAAAGCCAATTAAATGGCATCTGCTGTTGGCCTCTTGTGACGGTAGGTAAACTGGAATGGATCTGAGTCACTCCTCTGGCAGGGGTTGATCTGTTTCATGACCAGTCTCTCAAAGCACTACTGGATACAAGTGGTACTGGACGATAAACATTAAGGCAGGTTACCACATTCTTTTTGGGCACCCGTATAATTCCCCCCGCCACTCAGATAGAATCTCCTTTCTGGTATTTTAGGGATTTAATAACATTTGAATCCACTTTGCACTGCCTTTAGTCTGGAGTGCAACCTAATTCTTCTTACCTAATTTATTAAAGACCTTCTTAATTATGACCACCTCTATTAAATCTCCCATTGATCTTGCCACTTTCATGGATGGCAATTGTAGTATCTCACAGCTCCAACAGTAACTGAAATCATTCATTGCTTTTCCATTCTACTAAATTTCCTCTGCACCTCATTTTGAATTCTTCCCTGCCTGTGATGTTGAATTGGACAAAATAGAGAGAGTACAGAGAAGATTTACTAGAATGTTACCTGGGTTTCATCACCTAAGTTACAGAGATAGGTTGAGCAAGTTGGGTCTTTATTCTTTGGAACGTAGAAGGTTGAGGAGGGACTTGATAGAAGTATTTAAAATTGTGAGGGGGATAGAGTTGACATCGATAGGCTTTTTCCATTGGGGGGGGAGATTCAAACAAGAGGACATGAGTTGAGTGTTAAGGGGCAAAATTTCAGGGGTAACTTGAGGGGAAACTTCTTTACTCAGAGAGTGGTAGCTGTGTGGAACGAGCTTCCAGCAGAAGTGGTTGAGACGGGTTTGATGTTGTCATTTAAAGTTAAATTGGACAACTATATGGACAGGAAAGGAATGGAGGGTTATGGGCTGAGTGCAGGTCGGTGGGACTAGGTGAGAGTCAGAGTTCGGCACGGATCAGAAGGGCCAAGATGGCCTGATTCCGTGCTGTAATTGTTATATGGTATATGGACGCAGTGTGATCCAGTGAAACAAAATAATTGTGACTTTGTGGACTTCAGACGTATTGTCTTTTGTAGTCACTGCCTCCATTAATAAAGCTGAGCATTTAAGGTGTGTTTTAATGCCTTCATAATTATGTGTTAGCGTAAATTAATGCATGTAAATCTTCAGAGTTTTATGATCTCTTGGCCTTACTGAAATTGTATCATTCAGTTTATAGAGATTCTCATAATTTCTCTTGCTTAAATGCTACTAGTTTATATTAAATTAGAAGTGCCAGGTACTGTATATTAGCAGAATCCATTTACGATCTGAAGTCTGTATATGTTCTTGTTTTTGTTCACTTAAATGCCAAGCTTCTATGTTTTCTACAAATTCTGAAATTGTGCCACAAGGAATAATTAACTTTGACTAATATCAAAGGAAGTTGGTTGTCAGTAGTTCAGAGGCAACAGATTCACAGAGTTGTTAGTATATATCAAAACGTTTTAATGCTGACCCCTGCAGCATGTTGGTCACTGAGGTTTCCGTTCAGTGTGATAAACAATGTTGCTCTTCTACTGTCTGCTTTTCATACCAGATCTTTCATCCACATTGCCGCTGTCCCTTACTTACTGTGGGTTTCTATCTTGCCAAGTGCTCTTATTTAAAATAAAAGGCCTTTTGAGTATCTACATGCACAAGATTATCTCTTGTTGTATACATTGAGTTGGTCAAATGTGATTTGTATTCTGTAAATGTATATTGGCTGTTCTATATTAACTCATGTTTTTATAAGTAGTAATTTGTCCTGCCCATTATTCTTAATAAGCTTGTCACTAACATGTTCAGCCTGTATTTATCTGGTTTATCTCCCACAAATTAGGGTCGCAACTGCTCTTTGACGTCTCTCCTTTATCTGAATATTGAAAGAAATGGGCAAGACCTAACTTAATTTTCTGTCTTACTTCTGTTTCACAGTAATTTTGATCCTCTTTAACCTTCAAGCTGATATTCAGAGTCACTAATAGAACCAAGCCATTATGGCTGGGCTTCAGTTATGGACATGACTGCTCATTGTAAAATACATTGCATTCTGGTTAATTGGGCAATCAGTTACTCAAGGAAGATGATTGATTATTTGGGACAACTCTTAAAGCACAAAAACTAATCGAGCTAGGATTCCTTTCATTTATTTGGGGCATTATGCCACTTAAATGAGCCTGGTGACTATTGTTGAACAGTTTCTAACTAGCATCAGTTGTGTGGACTTGTGTGGCCATTAGACACTACACCGTGCTTACAGTGATCAATTTTTAAATAGGGTCTATTGCGTGTGCTTGTGTTCAAAAAGCAGTGATCTTTGTCACTGATAGTTGGTGGGAAATAAGCAGTAAGGCCATTCAGAACTGTTTTGCTCCTTGCGATTTCAAGCATTGAGGCTTGGAAATGCCAGAAACTGCTGTGAGAAAATTAAATGATTTCACTACTTCAACAAGTTAGGAACTTCAAAGAATCTGAAGATATCAACATCATCTTGAATGTTACAATGAAAATGAAGATTTGGAAGATTCAGTTGCTGAAAATTGTATGAAGGCAGTCCATTATCTACACTATATGTAGGTGTCTATATTGATTTTGTTCATTTACAGTCACTCGAAAGCACATGGCAGTGTCTGTCGATAACAACTAGGAACTAATACACTGTTTTATAGTACCGCAGTAGTATTGATAGTGTTCTAATTTGTTCTGTATTTCAATTAAATACATAATTTATTAGTCAGCTAAACAATAGTTTGTCTTTTTTTATTGGGACAGCTGCTTAATTGAGTCAAAATTTACTGGTCCTAATGAGTCCCATTTAATCGGAATCCATTTATATAGTTTAGTGTTCATGTGATATGAAAAGCTCAACAAGGTGTTTTGCTTATTCTGGGACTCCTTATAAAAACAGCCTCAGGAACTGTCTTCAACCTGGATGACAATTAGTAACACAACACAATGGTTGAAGACCTTTTTAGAAGAAATGGTATTCACAACCAATATTAAATAAAATCATAATAAAGTCTGGAGCTGACCAATGCATAGATAAAGTTATCACCAACAGTTATCATCAGTTATTCACTGATGCACAAGTGAAGATGAGCGGTTTTATAAGGGTGAGAGAATTGATCTTCATGTTAAAGAATAAGGAGTCAGAAGCTCACCTATCACTAAAGAGGATATGGCCAAACAGTCTAGAGCAAGTATCATGGTATCATGTAACCTTAATCTTGTGTTGTTAGTATCGAAAAAGATTTTATGATGAATAGCAGAAGAGTGTTGTTTTAACTCTCACTGCCATCCACCTTCGAGTGGGAAAACAGAAAGGTCATCTTGCAGGTACAGAATGTATTTAAGGGATTGAGTCATAGAAAATTTATTGAGCATCATAATGACCCATTGACTTAGAGCAGTTTTTCTAAGCTATAAGATTCACGATGATTCAGTCCAATTCAGGAGCAAAAAGTGGAGGAACAGCAGTTAAAACTGCAAGTATCAAGCCACAAACAGCTAAGAGAGGAAGTCGGCCTGCATTGCACTGAAACCTGTGGTCAAGCCGAATATACTTTGTGTCCCTCTGTCCCAAGCAGCCATATTTCTTTAGACTTGCTAATGAAGGCAAGTATCCCATCTGGCTTGTTCACCACTTTATCTGTCTGTGCAGCTACCATCGGGGATGCTGAGTCATGTACACCCAAGTCACTGTTCCTGAGAACTCCTCAATGTTCTATCATTCATTGTGTATGTCTTGCCCTCATTACAACTCCCAGAGGGCATCAGTTGACAAATATCAGGATTAAATTCCATCTGCCTCTGTTCATTTGCCCAACAACTGGTCAATAGCTTTCTGTAGCATGAGCTATATCTTCCTCATTATCAACACCATCAATTTTTGTGTCGTCTACAAACTTCCTATGTTCAAATCCAAATTGCAAACGTATATAACAGTGAGAAACCCAGTACCATTCTCTGTGATCATTTGTTATAGGCTTACAGAAACAAAACTGCCCTTTTCCATCACCCTTTTTAACACGAAGCCGGTTTTGAACCCAGTTTGCAACTTCCCTTTGATCCCATAAGTTTTAATCTTTGGGACCAATTAAGTCCATGTAGTTATATCAACTGCATTTCCCTACCTCTTTGAAAATTCCATTCAAATTGCACCTTACATTTCTCTGCCAGACGTCGAGTGATTCAATCCTTTGTCTTCCTCAGCATCCTGGGATACATTTCAACAGGTTCTGATTATCCACCTTTCAGCCTTCTAATCAATCTCCGGCCACCTTTTCCATGTTAACCTGATCTAGAACTCAACCATCCTTTTCCCTGAATTCTCAGACTACAATAACCATCTTCTTAGTGAATGCAGATATGAAGTATTTATTTCAGATTTTACCCCAGTAAGCCAATTCTGTGTATATTTTGTCCATGACCCTACTCTTCTGTTTACCCTCTTGTCATCATGAGCGGCATGGTAACATGGCGATTAGTGTAACGCTTTGCACTGCCAACAATTGGAAGATTGACGTTCCAGTCCTGCCACTGAGTGTAAGGAGTTTGCACATTCTCCCCATGACTGCGTGGGTTTCTTCCAGGTGCTCTGGTTTCCTGCTACATTCCAAAGACATTCCTGTATATTAGGCATAGTAAGTTGTAGGCATGTCATGTTGGTGTTTGAAGCATGGTGACACTTGCAGGCGGTCTTTAGCACAATCCTTAAACTGTGTCAGTTGTTGATGCAAGTGATGCATTTCACTATATGTTTTGATGTGTGTGGCAAATAAAGCTAATATTTATATCTCTTTAATCTGTCCTTAATACACTTAGAAAATGCTTGTGGGATTTTCTTTAATCTTGTTTGCCGGTGATATTTCATGTTTTTTTGTATGCCCCTTTGTCTTGTATACCCTGAAGGACCCTTGTTTCAGTTCTCTGTACATGACGATTCACCTCCTCCTATTTCTTTTCCCATCTCTTGATATCCTTCGATTTTTTTGATGTTTCTTGGAATAGCTGTACTTGCTTTTTGAGCCTTTAGGGATAAATAAACTCAAATTTATTTTTAATGAGTCCCACTTTTAACATACCCACTTTATTTCTCCCAGTCTATTTCTGCTAAGCCCTGTTATGATATTGAAATGGATTTTTGCTCAATATGCAGACTATCTTCATGGTCACTATTTAAAAAACCATGCTCCTCCCAATGATGATTAACTATTTGCCCAACTGATTTTAGCGACTTCATCAGTTTGGCACTGTAGGTTTTTGTATACAATAAATGAGACTACTCTGAAGTCTCCACCTTGGAGGCCAATGTCAGAGCGTCTTTTGTGAGGATAAAGCTTTGCAAAGCATCAGGCCCTGGTAGAATCTACATCAGGCTACAGCAAAATCTATATCAGGCTGCTGTTTATTGACTGCAGCTCATGATTCAACATCATCATACCCTCAGCATTAATCAACAAGCTCCAAAATCTGGCCTCTATATATCCCACTGCTACTGGATCCATGACTTCCTTATCAGAAGACCACAGTCAATGCAGATTGGAAATAACTTCTGCTCTTCACTGACCTCAAGGATGTGTGATTAGCCCACTGCTCTACACTGAACTATGTGGCTAGGCCCAGCTCAAATGCTGTCTATAAATTTGCTGATGACACAGCTGTTGCCAGAACTTCAGATGGTGATGAGGAAGTGTACAGGATTGAGATAGATCAGCTGGTTGAGTGGTGTTGCAGCAACAAGCTTATACTCAGTATCGGTAAGATCAAGGAATTAATTGTGGACTTCAGGAAGGGGAAGTTGAGGGAACACACAGTAGTTCTCGAGGGATCAGCAGGGGAAAGGGTGAGCAGTCTCAGGTTCCTAGTTGTCAACATCTCTGAAGATCTATATTGGGCCCAAGATATTGATGCAATTACAAAGAAGGCATGGCAGCAGTTTTTATTTCAGTAGGAGTTTGAGGAGATTTAGTATGCCACCAAAGACTCTTGCAAATTTCTACAGCTGTACCATGGAGAGCATTCTACTTTGTTGCATTACTGTTAGTTTCGAAGGTCACTGTACAAGATTGGAAAAACCTGAAAAAACTTACAAACTTAGCCAGCTCCTTCAAGGGCATCATCTTCAAAAGGTGATGCGTCACAAAGGTGCTTTCCATCATTAAGGGCCCTTACCACTCAGGACACACCTTCTTCTCATTGTAACAATTGAGGAGGTACAGGAGCCTGCAAACACACAATCAACATTATAGAGCTTTTCCCCCCTCTGCCATCAGATTTCTGAATAGACAGTGAACCCATGGGCACTACCTCAAATTTTTTCTTTTTTTCCTCTCCTTTTGCACTACTTATTTAACTTAATTCAATTTAATTATATATTCTTATTAATTTATGACTTTATTATGTCTTACAATGTGCTGCTACCACAAACAACAAATTTTATGACATATATCAGAGATACTAAATCTGATTTTGATTCTGGTTGTGATATCTTCCACACTCCTCGATGAACCATGCTTGGTGCCATATTTTAATCATTATGATAGACATGAGACAGCAGATCATGAGGAATACAGTTTTGCTGTTGACACCAAATGGCACTGTAAGCCGATTTTTGGTTTTCTACATCTACTTTGGGCATTTAGTCAAAATGGAACAACTATATAACATTTAGGAACAGCTTCAGAGTGGAGATTAGACTTTTTCTCCACGTCTTGTGGCATTCACTCCTACCAGTGGTGCCCAAGGAAGGTGGTTACTATGAAAGAGCTCTCACTTAGGCTGTAGTGCACCTTTGCTCTTGTGGAAAAACATAGCAAGTTCCATTGGGCTAAGAATGATCATAGGATGTCCAATTCCAGTGCTTGGTTGATTTGGACTTGTTTGTCTCTTAATGTGAGTCAGCAAAGCAGTTGGATACAACAAAATGGTTTATTTGGCTATTTTAGAGAGCAGTTGAGATTCAACAAAGTTGTTTTGGGTCTGTAATCAGATAGACCAGGCTGGATAAAGTTTTTTAAGTTCAAGGAGTGAACTTAAGGTGTATCAAATTAATTTACCAATGTGTGCCAATTATCTTGCAATTTCATTATCGCATTCATTTAGACCAGCTTGTTTGAGTGATTAGAGGCTTCATTTGTAAGAGAAACTGCAGAATATGGGATTGTTCTCCTTGCTGTGAAATATGTTGGTGTGATTTGATACAATTGTTTATAATTATGATGAATCTAGATTAAGTTGATGTGATGAAGACTGCATTGTTGCTTCTGAATGCACCAGACAAAATAAGTAACTACTTTAGGTTTTGCAAACATTTTCTTGTAGTTGTCCAAGTATTAGTGGACACTTAAATGGGGGTGGGGGCAAAGGGATAAAACTACCTTCATGTGTAAAATTATGCTGAACTAATATAAAACGGTAGTGTAGGAAGGGTAATGGGCAGGTGAGAAGGAAAGCTATTTCTCACACTGTAATAACATGTGCTTCTTACATGTGTTTATGTACGAACTTTGCTCTTGCTTTTCCTTCCTGATATACTTCCCCACTCACAGTATATCTACACACGGACCATTTAAAAAAAGATGTTTTTCAGAACCAAAGGTTTAAAAATCAAATTTCTATTTTTCTTTCACAATAAACAGAGGAAACTGAAAAGAAGTGCCTTTACAACTGGAATGACAAGGTGCCATTGGGATGCACCCTGTCAATTAATGCTTGAGATACATATTCAGCCTACATCTTCATGTTGAAGTTTTTTGTTAAAATATTATCTGTTTATTTTGAGGCTTTTTTTTCTCTTTCGGGGCCTCATTTTGGCAAGGAAAGAAACTGATGACATATTTTAACTGACTTCTGTCAAGCAAGTTGATGCATTTCTGAGAGAACAACCAAAGCGTGTTGCATTGTTTTGGTACTTGTTTTCAAGTCAAAGTATCTGAGAAGTGTGAAACCTCATAGTGCAGGTATTTTTAAAAACCGAAGCTTATTTGAATGCAATAGATCAAGCTGTGGATGGCTGTTTAAAAGCCACAATTCTGATTAAGTAGCAGGAATTTCATCAGTTCCTGTTTGTGTAGCAATGGGAATTCAAACCTGAAAAATAGGGCTAACATCCTAGTCTTGGTTTTCAAAAGTGTTATGTAATATTTCTGGGCTTAATTTTAGTTTTAATTATATTTTGAGCAGCCCCAAAAAGTTCTGTAAAGGTAATTTACTGGGTACAGAGAAATTGCACTCAATTGCAATAGCAATGCATTTGCAATCAAATGTTCACAGAGTGTTTCCTGATGAAGGGTCTTGGGTTGAAATATTGACTACTTACTCATTTTCATAGATGATTTCTGACTTGCTGAGTTCCTCCAGCAGTTTGTATGTGTTGCTCAGGATTTCTAGCATCTGCACAATTTCTTGTGCTTACGTTTCATAGAGCATTTATCACTTGTTTATTACTTGTTAAAACCCTTCCTCCCTCACCAACATTCAGGGCCCCAGAAAGTCCTTGCAGGTGGGGTGACACTTCACCTGTGAGTCGGCTGGGGTGATATACTGCATCCGGTGCTCCTGATGCGACCTTCGATATACTGTATTGGTGAGACCAGATGCAGGCTGGGAGACCTTTTCGCTGAACACCTACGCTCTGTTTGCCAGAGAAAGCAGGATCTCCCAGTGGCCACACATTTTAAGTCCTCGTCCCATTCCCATTCTGATATGTCTATCCACGGCCTCCTCTACTGTCAAGATGAAGCCACACTCAGGTTGGAAGAACAACACCTTATATTCCGTCTGGGTAGCCTCCAACCTGATGGCATGAACATTAACTTCTCTAACTTCCGTTAATGCCCCACCTCCCCTTCGTTCCCCATCTGTTATTTATTTATTAATTATTATTATTAATTTATCTTTTTTTTCTCCTTTTTCTCCCTCTGTCCCTCTCACTACTTGCCCATCCTCTGGGCTTCCCCCCTCCCCCTTTCTTTCTCCCTAGGCCTCCCGTCCCATGATCTTCTCCCTTTTCCAGCCTCATATCCCTTTTGCTAATCAACTTTCCAGCGCTTAGCTCCATCCCTCCCTCTCCTGTCTTCTCCCATCATTTTGGATCTCCCCCTCCCCCTCCCACTTTCAAATCTGTTACGATCTCTTCTTTCAGTTAGTCCTGACGAAGGGTCTCTGTCCAAAACGTCGACTGTACCTCTTCCTATAGATGCTGCCTGGCCTGCTACGTTCACCAGCATTTTTTGTGTGTGTTGCTTAAAACTGGTTATTACTTGTTTAAAAAATGTAATATAAAATTACTCTGATCATGGATAGTGAATTTCAAAGCAGATTTTTCTAGCACAATTTTTTTTGCAGAGTTTTTTCTTTTCTGAGGGATATAAGTCTCTGTAAACTGCGTCTCAGTATATCACATGCAATTTAATTATTTTATTTTAATTGTACCAGCTGACTTGCTTGGGAATTGGTAGCAGTAAATATTTTGATCCTGGGTTTAAATGCCTGTTTGATCTAACAGGTATTGCCATGTTCTTGACAGCATATGCAGGGATCCCCCTTTACTGTAGGTTTCTGGTCCCTCCCCATCATTGAGCGCATCTATATGAAGCAAAGCAAGATCCATTATCAAGGGCCCCCACCACCCAGGTCATGTTCTCTTCTCAGTGCTGCTACCAGGAAGAAGATTCTGGAGCCTCAGGACTCACACCACCAAGTTCAGATATTGCCCCTCAACTATCAGGCTCTTGAACTAAAGGGGAGCAGCAGCTGGACGAACTTTGGCTTATATGGGAGAATGAGGAGATAATTGATCAGAGTTACAAGGAAGTAGTCACCCCAAAGTTGCAGGAGGCAAGTAGCTGGGTGACTGTGTGGAGAAATGGAAATGTGAATAGGCAGCCCGGGGCACCCCTGTGGCCATTCCCCTCAAAAATAATTATACTGCTTTGGACACTTCCTCCCTTACCACCATTCAGGGCCCCAAACAGTCCTTCCAGGTGAGGCAACACTTCACCTGTGAGTCGACTGGGGTGATACACTGCGTCCGGTGCTCCCGATGTGGCCTTTTATATATTGGCGAGACCCGACGCAGACTGGGAGACCGCTTTGCAGAACATCTACGCTCTGTCCGCCAGAGAAAGCAGGATCTCCCAGTGGCCACACATTTTAATTCCACATCCCATTCCCATTCTGACATGTCTATCCACGGCCTCTTCTACTGTAAAGATGAAGCCACACTCAGGTTGGAGGAACAACACCTTATATTCCGTCTGGGTAGCCTCCAACCTGATGGCATGAACATCGACTTCTCTAACTTCTGCTAAGGCCCCACCTCCCCCTCGTACCCCATCTTTTTAAGCACACATTCTTTCTCTCACTCTCCTTTTTCTCCCTCTGTCCCTCTGAATATACCTCTTGCCCATACTCTGGGTCCCTTCCCCCCCCCCCGTCTTTCTTCCTGGACCTCCTGTCCCATGATCCTCTCTTATCCCCTTTTGCCTATCACCTGTCCAGCTCTTGGCTCTATCCCTCCCCCTCCTGTCTTCTCCTATCATTTTGGATCTCCCCCTCCCCCTCTAACTTTCAAATCCCTTACTCACTCTTCCTTCAGTTAGTCCTGACGAAGGGTCTCGGCCTGAAACGTCGACTGCACCTCTTCCTACAGATGCTGCTTGGCCTGCTGTGTTCACCAGCAACTTTGATGGATACTGCTTTGGATTACTGTTGTGAAGGATGACCTGCTGAGGGAGACTGGGTTACTGGCATCGAGCATAAGTCTGTGATGCAGAACCAAAGAGGGGGAAGGGGGAGCAGTTGTGATAGGGGACTCAGTAGTCGGGGGAACAGACAGGAGATTCTGTGGGCATGAATGGGACACCCGGATGGTAGGTTGCCTCCTAGATGCCAGGGTCGGATCACGTTAACAACATTTTGGAGTGGGAAGGAGAGCAGCCTGATGTCTTAGTACGTATTGGTACCAATGACATAGGAAGGAAAAGCAAAGAGGTCCTGAAAAGAGAATTCAGAGAGCTAAGTAGAAAGCTGAGAAGCTGGACCTCCTGGATAGTAATTTCTGGATTGCTGCCTGTGCCATGTGCCAGTGAGGGCAGAAACAGGATGATTTTGGCAGATAAATGCATAGCTGAGAAACTGGTGCAGGAGGTAGGGCTTCAGGTTCTTGGATCATTAGGATCTCTTCTGGGGGAAGGTATGACCTGTTTAAAAATAACGGGTTGCATCTGAACCCAAGGGGAACCAAGATTCTCACGGGCAGATTTGTTAGAGCTGTTGGGGAGTGTGTAAACTAGTTTGGCAGGGGGATGGGAACTGAAATGAGGGAATTCAGGATAGGATGGATCACTAAGAAAAGCAAAAATAGCATGCAGTCAGACTGTCAGGAAGGGCAGGCAGATGATAGGACATAATTGCAGCTAGCAGGGTGAGTATCAGTGTATTAGGTATGCAGAATCAAAACAGGGTAGCAAGTACAGTACTCAAAGTACTGTCTCTCAGTGCATGGGGTATAAGGAATAAGGTAGATGATCTTATTGCACTTTTACAGATTGTTGGGTATGATGTTGTGGCCATCACTGAATCATGGCTGAAGGATGTTTGTAATTGGGAACTGAATGTCCAAGGTTACACATTCTATGGGAGAGATAGGAAGATCGGCAAAGGGAGCGGCGTGGCTCTGCTGGTAAGGAATGTCATCAAATCAGTAGAAGGAAGTGACATAAGATTAGAAGATGTTGAATCCTTATGGTTGAGATAAGAATCTGCAAGGGTAAAAGGACCCTAATGGCAGTTATATACAGGCCTCCCAACAGTAGCTGGGATGTGGATCACAGATTACACCAGGAAATAGAAAAGGCATGTCAAAAGGGCAATGTTTTGATAGTGATAGGAGATGTCAACATGCAGGTCAATTGGGAAAATCAGGTTGGAAATGGATCCCGAGAGAGAGTTTGTTGAATGCAAGATGGCTTTTTAGAGCAGTTTGTCACTGAGCCTACTCGGGGATCAGGTATACTGGATTGGATGTTATATAATGAGGTGGAAGTGATTAGGGAGTTTAAGGTAAAAGTACTCTTGGGGGTAGGGATAACAATATGTTTGAGTTCAACCTGAAATTTGATAGGGGAAAAGTAAAGTCTGACATTGCAGTATTTCAGTGGAGTAAAGGAAATTACAATGGTATGAGAGAGGAATTGGCCAAAGTAAATTGGAAGGAGATGCTGGCAGGGATGACAACAGAGCAGCAATGGCTTGTGTTACTGGGGAAAATGAGGAAGGTGCAGGATAGATGTATTCCAAAAACAAAGAAATACTAATGGCAAAATAGTACAACTGGCTGATAAGGGAGGTCAAAGCTAATGTAAAAGCAAAAGAGAGGGCATGCAACAAAGCAAAAATTAGTGGGAAGACAGGATTGGGAAGCTTTTAAAACCCTACAGAGAGCAACTAAAGGAATCATTAGGAGGAAAAAGATAAAATATGAAAGCAAGGTAGCAAACAATATCAAAGTGGATAGTAAAAGCTTTTTCAAGTGTGTGTAAAAAAAAAAGAGATGAGAGTGGATGTAGGACTGCCAGAAAATGAGGCCAAAAAAATAATAATGGAGGCCAAGGAGATGGCAGATGAATTGAGTGAGTATTTTGCATCAGTTCTCACTGTAGAAGACCTGCATTGTGCCAGATGTTGAAGGGTGTGAGGCAAGAGAAGTGAGTACAATTACTATTACAAAGGAAAAGATGCTCAAAAAGCTGAAAGACCTAGGGTACATAAGTCACCTGAGCCAGGTGAACTGCACCCTAGGGTTTTGAAAGAGCTAGTGGTAGAGATTGTGGAAGCATTAGTAATGATCTTTCAAAAATCATTGGACTCTGGCATGGTGGCAGAGAACTGGAAAATTGCAAATATCACTCCACTCTTTCAGAAAGGAGGAAGGCAACAGAAAGGAAATTGTAGACCAGTTAGCCTGATCTCAGTGGTTGGGAAGATGTTGTAGTCAATTGTTGAGGATAAGGTTATGGAGTACTTGGTGACACAGGACAAGATAGAACAGATTAGCCATGGTTTCCTTAAGGGAAAATATTGCCCATTGAACCTGTTGGAATTCTTTGAGTAGATTACAGGTGGGATAGATAAAGGGAATGTAGTGGATGTTGTATGTTTAGACTTCCACAAGACTTTTGACAAGGTGCCACACATGAGGCTACTTACCAAGTTAAGAGCCCATGGCATTACTGGAAAGTTACTGGCATGGTTAGAGCATTGGCTGATTGGTAGGAGGCAGCAAGTAGGAATAAAAGGATCCTTTTCTGGTTGGCTGCCAGGGACTAGAGATGTTTTGCAGGAGTCGATGTTCAAACTGCTGCAGAAGGACAGATGAGGAGAATGGGCAAGAGAGCGGCAAATAAAATACAATATTGGGAAATGCATGGTCATGCACATTAGTAGAAGAAATAAATGTGCAACCTATTTTCTAAACGGGGAGAAAATCCAAAAATCTGAGATGCAAAAGGACTTGGGAGTCCTTGTGCAGAACACCCTAAGGGTTAATTTGCAGGCAGAGTTGGTGGTAAGGAAGGCGAATGCAATGTTAGCATTTATTTCAAGCGGTCTAGAATATAAGAGCAGGGATATGATGCTGAGGCTTTATAGGGCACTGGTGAAGCCTTACCTTGAGTATTGTGAGCTTTTTTTTCCAGTCCTGCCAGAGGAGGTTCACAAGGATGATTCTGGGAATAAAAGGATTACCATATGAGGAACATTTGATGGCTGTGGGTCTGTACTTGCTGGAATTTAGAAGGATGGGGGGCGGGGAATATCTCATTGAAGCCTTTTGAATATTGAAATGCCTAGACAGAGTAGATGTGGAAAGGAAGTTTCCCCATGGTAGGGGGGAGTCTAAGACAAGAGGGTACAGCCTCAGGATAGAAGGGCGTTCATTTAAAACGGAGATGTGGAGAAATTTTTTTAGCCAGAGGATGGCAAATTTGTAGTATTCATTACGTCAGACAGCTGTGGAGGCCGGTTCGTTGAGTGTAGTTAAGGCAGAGCTTGATAGGGTCTTGATTGGACCTGGTTATAGGGAGAAGGCCGGTGAGGTCGGGGGAGGGGGGTGGTGGAAGGATCAGCCATGATTGAATGGCGGAGCTCCTGGATGGGCGAAAAGGCCAAATTCTGTTCCCATGTCTTATGGTCTTATAATTTCACTCAACTTCGCTTGCCCCAGCATTGAAATGTTCCCACAACCTATGGGCTCACTTTCTAGGACTCTTCATCTCAAATTCTCAATATTAATTGCTCACTTAGCTATTACTTTTTTTTTCTTTCTTTCTTTTCTTTAGTCCTTTGCACACTGATTGTATGTCCTGTTAGTGTGGTCTTTCATTGTTTCTATTATGGTTATTGGATTTATTGAATGTATCTTCAAGAAGATGAACATGTACGGTTGCAAGAAAAAGTTTGCGAACCCTTTGCAATTACCTGGTTTTCTGTATTAGTTACTGAAAATGTGGTCTGATCTTCATCTAAGTCACAATAATAAACAACCACAATCTGCCTAACTAATAACACACAAACAGTTGTACTTTTCATGCCATTATTGAACACATTGTTTAATCATTTACAATCCAGGCTGGAAAAAGTATATGCACCTTGTATTTAATAACTGGTATAAACTCCTTTAGCAGCAATAACCTCCACCAAACATTTCCTGTAGCTGCTGATCAGACTTGCACAACCACAGCCCTGACATTCTCCTGTAAAATGTCTTGATACAATTTTGAATTCATTGTTCCGTCGACGATTGCAAGCTGTCCAGGCCCTGAGGCAGCAAAGCAGAATGTCAGGGTAGTGGTTCATAATCTGAAGCTTAATAGAAGTTGGATGATAGAACAAGGCAATGATCAGAAACACAAGAGTAAATCAACAACAGAATGGTTTAAAAGGACAAAAAATTGTGTTCTGGAATGGCCAATTCAGATTCCAGACCGTAACCCAAATGAGATGCTGTTGCATAACCTGAAGAGGGCTGTTCGTGCAGGGTATTCCAGAAGTTATTGATGAATTGATATTGTTTTGTATGGAGGAATGGTCAAAAGTTCCTCCTCACAGTTGTGCAAGTCTAATCAGCAGCTACAGGAAACGTTTGGTGGAAGTTATTGCTGCTAAAGGATATTCTACCAGTTATTAAATATAAGGATTCACATATTTTCTGGCCTGGACTGTGAATGATTAAACAATATATTCAATAAAGAAAAATTGTGTGTAGTTTAGGCATATTGTGTTTTTCTATTGTTGTGACTTAGATGAAGATCAGAACACATTTTATGAGTAATTCATGCAGAAATTTGCAAATGGTTCACAAAGTTTATTTGCAGCTGGACGTAGTTTCATATTAAATTTACTTTGAAGTTTGAACTGGTTTTATAATGTTGATTTGGGAAATTTGGTTGATTCTAATATCTGCCATGAGGTGGCAGTGCTGCTGCAAGAAATATTGATCTTTTTCTCAAAATAAGTGAATCAAGGATGTTTTAGACTGTTTTGTGCAACTGAAAAAAAATGTATGATTATTTAAAATAGCTAGTTTCAGTTGACAATTTGTTCAGGTGCAAGTATGTGCTTGTGTGCAGTATTGACAGCAGCATGGTGCAAGAGATCTGATGTTAGTAGCACAACTGATCTGACTGCCACAGTTATATTGCTGCAGTATTATTTACATTGAGCAATATTTATGAATTGGGATGTTGAGTAATTTATTAAAATATAATTGAAAACTAGTTGTACAATTACTTTAAAGTGAGAAGTATGCTAGATTTAAATTAAATGCTTTTTAAAGCAATGGCTAAACAGTGATAAATGGCAATATTTTTGAATGTTGCAACAGAAAATGCTTTGCCATTAAGTGCTAATTTATTTGCAATAATTATCATGTTGAAATCCCTCTGTGGGCTGAAGTCTTCCTTTCTAAAACCTCGTCAAATCTACAAACGTACTATTGTCATCTTTATGTACATCCCTAATTTACGATAGCAACCTATTGGTAATCATGACCAAAGAACTTTTTTTTTACACTGATTGTTTTGCTTGTGCACTGACTGACTTCAGTTTATTTTTTCAGATGTGGATTTAGGCAGATCTGTAAGGCCACTATGAAATAGGTTTCCATACATCCCACTGCCTGCGAGTTATTCCAAACATGTTACTGCCCAAAGAAGGGTTTCTCACCGCCTGCAGGTGCTGCCTTCCTTCATTTTCAGTCACCTCTTCCCTCGCCCCTTTTCCTCATCACATTCTTGCTTAGATCCATGCCATGTGGAAGGAGTGTTTTGCAACTTTTGAGTTAGTTTAGGGGTCCCCCAACCATTGTTGCACTGCGAACCAGTTTAATATTGACAATATTCTTTCGAACCGGCCGACCGGGGGGGTGTTGGGGGGGGCGGGGGGGTGGTGTTAATCACGACCGGAATATAGGTGATAAGTCAACTATAAGTCACTTGTAAGTGGCTAATACACTCAATTTTGTTTCTAAAAGGGTTTATCTAACAAATTTAATATTAAACACAGCGCATATTTTCCTTGCATGAATATAGTGATAAGTCAATTATAACAGTGGTTCCCAACCTCCGGGCCACGGACGGCTACATCGCCGCGAAGAATGCAGCCGTGCAGCGGTGGCTGGAACACGCCCAACACATGTTTAAGAAAAAAGCCAAAATAAACAAGCTAAGTAAAAGTTGGCCCAGATCAGAGGCGACACAATCGGCAATCCCCTCTGATCTGGGCTGACATTTACGTGCCAGGCAGCACCTAATTAATTAGCTTGTTTATTTTGGCTTTTTTTCTTAAAGATGTGCTGGGTACATTCCGGCTACTGCTGCACCACTGCATTCTTTGTGGCGATGTATCGGTCTGCGGCCTGAAGGTTGGGGACCACTGAATTATAAGTCAATAGCATCATAACATTTTAAGTAGCATTTGGATATTAAACACAGTGAACATTTTCCTCGTATGAACATATAAAATCATTGCAACACACCAATATCTCTGAATCTGTGGGAGCCCTGGGCTTGTTTTCCTGCAACAAAACGATCCTATTGAGGGGTGATGGGAGACAGCGATACTCGAAGGGGGTTCCTTATGTCCAGTCTATTCCGCAATTTAGTTTTTGTTGCATTCATTGCAGAAAACTCTTGCTTCACAGCGATATGATTTTGGAAATGGAAGCAACGTTTTCAGTGCTTTCGTGGCTATCTCAGGATATTCAGCCTTGACTTTGATCCAGAATGCTGGCAGAAATGTTATGTCAAACATACTTTTCAGCCTACCATCATTTGCAAGCTTGAGGAATTGATCTTTTTCCTGTGCTGACATGGATGATTCACCGGAAGCCTTCACAAATGGGTCACGGACCCATTCCTTTGCACGTCTTGGGTCACTGATGACCTCGTGTGCGTTCAAGTTCAACAGTGGGTGCGACAGGGAATGAGGAAAGGTGCAGCTGACTCGTATCGTTTCATATTGCCAAATCATATAGTTTCCTCGTGGTCCGGTACTGGTCCGCAGCCCGGTGGTTGGGGACCACTGAGTTAGTTCATTTGAAAGAAATTGCAAAGGGGTTAACGCATTAAAATGGGGGATATTGGCTTACAGACTGTGCATGAGTAGAGAGTTTAGTTTTTCTATTTCAGTTGTTTCATCCTTTTGTTGCTATTAATTATTCTGACAGATTTATTGGCACATTGTGCAGAAATAATTTGGAGAAATCACCAACAAAATAAAGAAAGGCAACATAACTGAAAGAGTTGGAGCAAGATTAACAATGAAACATTAAATTGAATGGAATGAAAAATTCAACAGTTTGACAAAACTCTTGCTATTGGAAGAATTTCATGTAATAAGGCATTATGTATAAGAAATGGATTGACTGAAATAGAGTGTCAAATGTAGCATTGGATGTTTAGGTATGGTGTCACTACGGAGACAAGACTGCAACTTGCCTGTGATTATTAGTTAAACATTTCAGTTACAATGCCTTTTGAGAATATAGAGAAGGGAAAAGAATTACTGGAAGCTCTTGAACTAAGACTAAGGGAGGACTTAATTTTCTTATAAAGGTTGGTTATCCTTTCTTAGTTTTAACAGTGTATTAGCAGCATGTACCTATGTAAAGATTATTGAAAGAGTTACTTTAATGTGAGAATTTCATCTTATCTACAGATGTATAATATATTTATACAGGAAATTTTGCATGCCAGTTAATCCTAGCAGAATGGATGTACATTACATAGAACATAGAATAGTACAGCACAGTACAGGCCCTTTGGCCCACAATGTTGTGCTGACCCTCAAACCCTGCCTCCCATATAAGCTCCCAC
The DNA here is from genome assembly GCF_030028105.1 of Mobula birostris. Lineage (NCBI taxonomy): Eukaryota > Metazoa > Chordata > Chondrichthyes > Myliobatiformes > Myliobatidae > Mobula > Mobula birostris. Next base: position 74,270,719 of record NC_092380.1, on the reverse strand, counting down.
CTTAAATTCCTCCATATACCTGTCTAGTAGTCTCTTAAGCTTCACTAGTGTATCTACCTCCACCACTGACTGAGGCAGTGCATTCCACGCACCAACCACTCTCTGAGTAAAAAACCTTCCTCTAATATCCCCCTTGAACTTCCCACCCCTTATCTTAAAGCCATGTCCTCTTGTATTGAGCAGTGGTGCCCTGGGGAAGAGGCGCTGGCTATCCACTCTATCTATTCCTCTTATTATCTTGTACACCTCTATCATGTCTCCTCTCATCCTCCTCCTCTCCAAAGAGTAAAGCCGTAGCTCCCTTAATCTCTGATCATAATGCATACTTTCTAAACCAGGCAGCATCCTGGTAAATCTCCTCTGTACCCTTTCCAATGCTTCCACATCCTTCCTATAGTGAGGTGACTAGAACTGGACACAGTACTCCAAGTGTGGCCTAACCAGAGTATTATAGAGCTGCATCATTACATCGCTACTCTTAAACTCTATCCCTCGATTTATGAAGGCTAACACCCCATAAGCTTTCTTACCTACCCTATCCACCTGTGAGGCAACTTTCAGGGATCTGTGGACATGTATCCCGAGATCCCTCTGCTCCCCCACACTACCAAGTATCCTGCCATTTGCTTTGTACTCTGCCTTGGAGTTTGTCCTTCCAAAGTGTACCACCTCACACTTCTCCGGGTTGAACTCCATCTGCCACTTCTCAGCCCACTTCTGCATCCTATCAATGTCTCACTGCAATCTTTGACAATCCTGTACACTGTCTACAACACCACCAACCTTTGTGTCGTCTGCAAACTTGCCAACCCACCCTTCTACCCCCACATCCAGGTTATTAATAAAAATCACGAAAAGTAGAGGTCCCAGAACAGATCCTTGTGGGATACCACTAGTCACAATCCTCCAATCTGAATGTACTCCCTCCACCACGACCCTCTGCCTTCTGCAGGCAAGCCAATTCTGAATCCACCTGGCCAAACTTCCCTGGATCCCATGCCTTCTAACTTTTTGAATAAGCCTACCGTGTGGAACCTTGTCAAATGCCTTACTAAAATCCATATAGATCACATCCACTGCACTACCCTCATCTATATGCCTGGTCACCACCTCAAAGAACTCTATCAGGCTTGTTAGACACGATCTGCCCTTCACAAAGCCATGCTGACTGTCCCTGATCAGACCATGATTCTCTAAATGCCTATATATCCTATCTCTAAGAATCTAAGAATTACGTTCTTAGATATTCTGAAGTCGCCCCATAGACCAAATAGGCTTAATTTTAACTTTCCCCATTGAAAACTGATTAGATCTTTTTTTTCACATCAGTTTTTGAGGTGGACCTGACACAAGTACTTTTGCTCTGCCTGAACCACAAGAAAAATGAAAATGTTAGTCAGTTACCAAAGAAATGCTGTGGATACTATTATAGGTGCTTTTTACAATAATTAAGGAATTTTTTTTTTTTTTTTACAGGTGCTGCTCTAGGTATTTTAAACTAGAGTTGCAGGGAATTGGGAACCAGAGTAGTAGGTCAGCAAAGGAGTGGTTGTGGAGAAGGTAATGTTAAGCCTGCTACATGCAGAGATAGAAACTGAAAGGCTGAACATGTTGGGATGAATGTTCCGAGATGTGCTTATTTCAAGGAAAGGACTATTTTAGGTAAGGCAGATGAACACAGAGCATGGATAAGCACATGGTGTTATGATGTCGTCAGTAGTGAGATTTCGTTGTGGCAGGGGCAGAACTGGCACAATGTTCTGGCATTCTGTTGTTTTAGATATGATGGCAGGGAGGTTGTTAAAGAGGGAAGGGAGGCATTACTCGTCAGCAAAATTGTCATGGCAGTGCTTAGAGAGGACATACTGGAGGACTCGTCTACTGAGGCAGTATGAGTGAAACAGAGGAATAAGAAAGGGATGATCACGTTAATGGGTTCATATTATAGACCTCCTAATAGTCTGCATGATATAGAGGAGCAAATTTGTTGAGACAGTTGCAAGAAAAATAAGTCTGTGAGTGTAGGTGATTTTAATTTTCTGCATATTGACTGGGACTACCGTACTGTAAAACAACATGGTGGGATACAGGTTGTCAGATGTATTTAGGAAAGTTTCTTTAATCAATATGTAGAAGTCCTAACTAGAGAGGATGCAATACTGGATTTCCTCATTGGGAATTACTATATATCTTGTCCCTCAGAACACCTTATATGATAGATGATAGGATGTGTGGGGGGGAAACACTTTGGATCTAGTGATCATAATTCCATTTGTTTCAATATAATTATTGAGAAGGATAGGACTGGTTCTCAGGTTGAAATTCTAAATTGGACAAAGGGTAATTTTGATGGCTTCAGAAGAGTTCTGGCAGGTGTTGATCAGGGCAGATTGTTTACCACCAAAGTGATGCTTCGTAAGTGGGAGGCCTTCAAGAGTGAAATATTGATAGTACAGAGCTTGTATGTTCCTGTTACAATAAATGTTGAGGCTAACAGGTTGAGAGAAACTTGGTTTTGAGAGATATTGAGACCCTGGTTAAGGAGGAGACACATAGTAGGTGTAGACAGTTGAGATCAAATAAGGTGCTTGAGGAGTTTTAAGAAATGCAGAAGAATACTTATGAGAGAGATCACAGGGGCTAAAAGAGGACTTGAGGTTCCTGTGCTAGACAAGAGAAATCTCAAGAGCATTTATAGTAGGAACCAAAGGATAGCAAAGAACAAAATTGGCCCTCTTGAAGATCAGCGTGATCATCTGTACATGGAGCTGAAAGAGATGATAGAGATCTAAATTTTTTTTTTTGCATCTGTATTTTCTCAGAAGACAGACACACGGTCTATAGAACTGAGGCAAAAAGGGAGTGAGGCCCTGGGCCACAACAGTATTACAAAAGAGGAGCTGTTTGCTATCTTGAGTCAAATTAGGGTGGATACATTCCCAGGGCCTGACAAGTATTTGCTTGAAATTGGAGGGGCTCTGGCAAGATATTTGAAATATTCTAGGCCACTAGTGAGGCGCTGGAGGAGTTGAGGATTATCAAATGTTCCATTGTTCAAAAAAGTTCTTAAGACTAAGTTGGGAAGTTATAGATCTGTGAGCCTTGTGTCACTGTGGGTATATTATTATAAGGTGCTCTGAGGGACAGGATATATAGCACTGTACTTGGATCCACAGGGCCTGATTATTGGTAGTCAACGTGACTTTGTGTGTGGTAGGTTGCGTAAAGCCAATCCAATAGAATTTATTGTAGAGGTTACTAGGAAGGTTGATGAAGGAAAGCTGGTGGATTTTGTCCATGTGGATATTCATAAGGCCATTGACAAAGTCTTGCATGGGATGCTGGTTCAAAGGTGAAGTCGCTTGACATTCAGGATGAAGCAGTCAATTGGATTCAACATTGCCTTAGCGGGAGAAGCTAACAAGTGTTAATAGTTTGTTGCCTCTGTTACTGGAGACCTGTGAGTAGTGGTGTACCGCAGGGATAGATGCTGAGTCTATTGTTTATCATATATATTAATGATTTATGTAATAATGTGGTGAACTAGATCAACCAATTTGTGGATGACACCAAGGTTGGATGCTAAGCGGACAGTGAGGAAGGCTATCAAAGCTTGCAGTGGGATCTGGACCAGTTGGAAAAATGGACTGAAAAATGGCAAACAGAATTGACTGCAGGCACATGAGAGATATTGAGCTTTAGAAGGACAAACCATGGTAGAATATACACGGTAAATGCTAGGGCACTGAGAATCAAAATTAGAACCAGCCATCTCACTGGTGTATGTTGTGAAATTTGTTGTTTTGCAGCAACAGTACAGTGCAATATATATAAGAAACTAGAACTTACAATAGGAAATATATGTATATTTATAAAATATTAATTGAGTAGTGCAAAAACTGAGCAAAAAGAAGGGGGTTAGTTTCATGGGTTGGTTCATTGTCCATTCATAAATCTAATAGTGGTGTGGGGGGGAAAAAGTCTTTCCTAAAATGTTGAGTGTGTGTTCTCAGGCTCCTACACCCCAGTGCCCACGATGGAGTTGGCCAAATTTGGAACCTTTTGCAGCTTTTCTGATTCTGTGCAGTGGTCTCTCCATACCATATTGTGATGCAACTAACTAGAATGCTTTCCACGGTACATCTATAGAAATTTGCTGGAGTCTTTGGTGACATGCCAAATCTCCTCAAGTTCCTGATGAAATATAGCCGCTGATCTGCCACCCTTGTCCCAGGATAGATCTTCAGAGACGTTGACACCCAGGAACTTGACACTGCTCACCCTTTCCACTGCTGATGCCTTGATGAGGACTGGCTTGTGTTTCCTTGACTCCCTTTCCTGAAGTCTACAATCATTTCCTTGGTTTTACTGAACCTGAGGTTGGGAGAGACCATAACTAGAAGTCATAGGTTTAGGTTAAATATTTAAGGACAACCTGACGGGGAATTTCTTCTCTTAGATGGTGGTGTGTGTGGAACGAGCTGCCAGCTGAAGTGGTGGATGCGGGTTCAGTTGCAACATTTAAGAGAAGTTTGGATAGGTACACTGATGGGGGGGTATGGATGGCTATAGTCTGGGTGCTTGTAGATGGAACTAGACAAAAAAAGTTGGTACAGACTAGATGGGCTGAAGGGCCTGTTTCTGTATTGTAGTGCTCTATAACAATGACTTAATTTTATTAGAATTAATCATGTGCAGATGACCCTCAGATTATCGGGGGGGGAGGGGGATGGTTTGCGTTTCTAATTTTTCTTCTGTAACACCAAGTCATGTCATCTGTTATTCCACTAAAAGGTGAAAGTTAAAAAGAAATTAACCTTTGTGTTAATTAACCAATCATTTTTCAGCACCAGCAATCAACGATCAAGGTTCGATCCCTGCCGCTGTCTGTAAAGAGTTTGTATGTTCTTGGTACAGTTAGGATGTGTGGTTAATGTTAGTGAATTTCCATCAGAAGAGTGGCAACACTTGTGGGCTGCCTCCAGCATAATGGTTGGGCTTTGTTGGTCATTGATGCAAAATGATGCATTTCACTATATGTTTTGATGTACATACATGTGACAAATAAAGCTAATCTTCAATCCGGGTTCCAGCAGCCACTTTCTGATCTTTCAGAAGTTTTTGCCTAAAGATCAAGTGGAACTGTGGCAGATAGTCATGTTTGGCTGTCTACAATGTTTCCTTAAGGTTAAGCAACAGTAACTTTCAAGATCTTGAACATTAACAGAAGTGCAATTAAATAAAATGTTGGCCCTCTACTAGAGTGAATCAGATAAATAAAGACGTGGTCAAAGAGGTGGTGTTTAAAGAGTTCCTGGAAGAGAGAAGAGTAGAGATGTGGAATTCCAGGATGTGAGCTGGTGAGAGTCATGACTTTTGAAAACCAGCAGTGAAGGATTGAACTTTTTACGCGTTAGAAGATGCAAGAGATGAGAATTGGAAGAAATAGGAAATGCAGGAAGATTTATAAGTGGAAGAGTGAAGCCAATAAAGCATTGAATATAAGCAATATTTTAAAACAGAAGTATTATCAAAATAGGAGCCATTGAAGGGAAATCAACTTAATATTGGACATATTTTATATGATATATACTTAATATGTTAGCTTTAAAAATGAATGCAGAAAAAATGGAAAGGTTGAATAGCTGGAACTTATGGTTAATTTTGTAAAATTAATTTGAGATCTTGAATTGTTTTTCTAATCATCTCAGCTATTGCCTTTTTTCATTCTCTCAGAATGATATTAGGGAAAGGCAAATTGCATAGATTTTCTGTTGTCAGCGTAAGTTTTTATTGTCAACCAACAAGTCAGCACATTTCAGTCCTGTCTAATATTAATAAACTTCTTCCCAGATCTTGCTCCCCTCCATCATCACAAACTAAAAGTGAAAGTGTCAACTGAGATTGGGATTTGAATTCTTATCTTCTTATGCAAGCGCCCGATGATACTGTGTTGTAGCGACCATGCTTTAGTGTTGTAGCTACAAGCCACCTGACCATATCATAGTTTGACTTGAGTGAGCTCAACTGTGTTCAAAATAACCTAGATTCCAATCCTTGCATAGTTTGAGTAGTTTAACAGTTGCATCATCACTAAGGGAATGCACATGGTGTAATTCATCCACTATGAAAGTTAATCATTTGATAAAAATAATTGTAGAAAGGTGAATTTAGTAGATGAGACTTCTTTCATGACTTCTGGTCATCTCATTAAGCTTTGGAAACAGGGTTACTTCTGTGATGTGGAAAATATGTTCATTATTTTACAAACTACATGGCTGATGAGAGTTAAACAAAAAAGAGTTGATGTTTTCATGCTAAATATAAGAACGATAGGTAGGAAAAAGTACTGTGCTTGTTTTGAATTGTGCCAAGGAACCTTTTCTATTGTTTAAGACATTGTTATCTTTCAAAACGTGGTGGGGTGGAACTTGCTGTGGCGTATGTATAAAGTGTGTGCATTGAATTCTTATTAAGTTGAGTTCTCTACTAAAGGAGGCACAATATAGTACAGATTTCTGGTCAGTCAAATTTCTGTTGCGCAGAATTCTCAGCCTAGGTTTTCTCCCGGCTCTCATAATCTGTAGATTTGAAGCTATAAAATAATATGTCCACTGTCATAATGGACCAACTCTTTGGTTAGTGGATTAAAGGTATGAGTTAATCAGTACTGACATATAAATCAAACTGATACATGGGTGAAAGTTTATCAGAAATAAATTGATATTTAACTTGTGTCAATGAGATGTCAAAATTAAAATTAAGAATTTGTTCTTAGCACTTGTATTTAGAAGTTTCCTGATTATAGCAGTATTTTTTTTTTACTATGCCTGGACCCCAGTTGTTTACAATATATATTAATGACTTGGATGAGGGAATTAAATGCAGCATCTCCAAGTTTGCGGATGACACGAAGCTGGGTGGCAGTGTTAGCTGTGAGGAGGATGCTAAGAGGATGCAGGGTGACTTGGATAGGTTGGGTGAGTGGGCAAATTCATGGCAGATGCAATTTAATGTGGATAAATGTGAAGTTATCCACTTTGGTGGCAAAAATAGGAAAACAGATTATTATCTGAATGGTGGCCGATTAGGAAAAGGGGAGGTGCAACGTGACCTGGGTGTCATTATACACCAGTCATTGAAAGTGGGCATGCAGGTACAGCAGGCGGTGAAAAAGGCGAATGGTATGCTGGCATTTATAGCGAGAGGATTTGAGTACAGGAGCAGGGAGGTACTACTGCAGTTGTACAAGGCCTTGGTGAGACCGCACCTGGAGTATTGTGTGCAGTTTTGGTCCCCTAATCTGAGGAAAGACATCCTTGCCATAGAGGGAGTACAGAGAAGGTTCACCAAATTGATTCCTGGGATGGCAGGACTTCCATATGAAGAAAGAATGGATGAACTGGGCTTGTACTCGTTGGAATTTAGAAGATTGAGGGGGGATCTGATTGAAACGTATAAGATCCTAAAGGGATTGGACAGGCTAGATGCAGGAAGATTGTTCCCGATGTTGGGGAAGTCCAGAATGAGGGGTCACAGTTTGAGGATAGAGGGGAAGCCTTTTAGGACCGAGATTAGGAAAAACTTCTTCACACAGAGAGTGGTGAATCTGTGGAATTCTCTGCCACAGGAAACAGTTGAGGCCAGTTCATTGGCTATATTTAAGAGGGAGTTAGATATGGCCCTTGTGGCTACGGGGGTCAGGGGGTATGGAGGGAAGGCTGGGGCGGTGTTCTGAGTTGGATGATCAGCCATGATCATAATAAATGGCGGTGCAGGCTCGAAGGGCCGAATGGCCTACTCCTGCACCTATTTTCTATGTTTCTATGTTTCTATCATTAAGTTAAACATTTTTTGCTATTGGAGTTGACAGGATTGTTCTGAAGTGTTTTGGTGTAAGTGATATTCAATCAAGTTCAAATTAGACTGTTGCTACTTGCTGGAAAATTAAACTTGGAAGCTTATTTTAATGTTGTATTACAACAAATGTCTATTGACCTTAATGCATTAATACATATTCCCTTTTATTTTAACAATTAATGAGGCTCCAGGAAATTGTTTCATTTTTGTCCACGAGCATGGTGACAAATGGTCCATGAGCAGAGTGGGTGGGATCTATCATGACGTTACTGGCTCTTTTCCAGCACCTTTCTGTGTATATGATCTTGATGGTGGGTAGGTTGGTGCCAGTGATGCATTGGGCAGATTTGACTGTCCATTGCAAAGCATTCCTGTCCACCGCAGTACAGTTTCTATACCATGCAGTGATGCAATTTGTTTGAATGCTGTCCAGTGCTAATCAGCTTTTTTCAGACTCCTCAAAGTGAGTTTTCTTGATTGTGTACGATGTGTTCTGGGACCATGAGAAATTGTGTGAGATGTGTGCACTCTCAGGAATTTGAAATTGATCACAGTTTCCACAGCTGTGCTGCTGCTGTAAAAAGGTGAATGTGATGAAAAGTAGAAGGATACTTGCAGAAACAATTCAAATGTACTAGAATCTAGAGAGGTCATACCGAGTTATATAGCGTTAGTCAAAGAAGAAGTGGAGCCTTGTGTACTTTTCTGGTTACTACACTGCAGGAAGATGATGTAGAAGTGATTTAAAAGAACTTTGCCTGGGCTGGAAATGTCTAAATTGGAATTATTACATTGGTGCAAACCAGACTGGGGTAGGATTTAACTGTAAAGTTTTAGAATTATGTTAAGCCTAAAATGTAAACAACAAGGATCTCTCTCTCTCTGGGAGGACTATAATTGGGGAAAAGGAGCAAAATATTAAGTTTCAGGAGAAAAGAGGGCTATTTGGAGAATATAATTTTACTTCATGGATGCTGGGAAACTGGAAATAGGCCAGAAAAGGTGGTGGAGGAAGAAGCACTCACTAATTTTTCATTATCTGGATGACCATTGAAAAGCCATAACTTGTAGGGCTCTGAACTAGGAGCTGTGAGGTGGAATTAAGCCCAAATGTGTTTTTGACTTGCATGAGCATTGTGGACAAGATGGTGGCCACTTAAGCTGTAAAATTCAAAACATCAGAATTTTAGAATTGTGATGTCAAAAATATTGTGAATAGATCCTGTTCCTGCCTATAGCTTAGAGACAGAACAATTGGAATCAATGAGCCTTTGCCCTGTCATGTTTTCTCTCTTTTAAGGAAATATTTTGTTTATCTGTCCTGTATATTGAAAAACCTGTGCATGGAAAACACATTTATTTTCATTTGGAAACTGGAGCTTTTTTTTCTGTGCAACAGTAGCATCACTTTTTCTAGCATATAGTAGTTTACGTTTGAATAGGGCACTCCTGCTAGAAGTATGCCATTGTGGGATAAAGTTCATCTTTGACGCAATAGTGTTGACCTTTCTCAGCTGTGGCATTTTTGTGATTCCTGCAAACATGTTTTTGTTATTAGGCCGAGTTTCTTCCCCCAAGTAAGGGCACCAGTCCAGGAAAATAATCTGTAAGTTACAAAATATCCAAGACTGCTTGAAAGGAGGAGGAAAATGCTGTGTTTTACATGAGAGACAAAGTAGCTTTTAATGTTATCTGTTGTTGTGGAATGAAGTGTAAAATTGGCCAAATGAATGCAATAAATCAGGAATGAAAGGAGACTATTTATTTTGAGTGATAATCTCAAAAAAGAATGCAATTATTTCATTTATTCTTCCTGTGGATAATATTTTAGTTTGTGCAGTTAAATAATGAAAATATTTGATCAATCTTGTCAAACTATCTATAAGAGAAACTGAATTGTACATTTCGCTGACTTGAATCGACCTCCCCAACAAGCCAACAACATCCCCAGAACCTCCGACCACTGTCATCAGCATTGGCATTTCCTTCCATTCTTCGCTCATACCCACCAGTCCCTCATGTCCTCTGCTTTTTCCTTCCTCACTGTTGTACCTCACCCTTCCTGATGTGCCCCTCACTAATGCGGCCTGAACGAGCTTTTCGTCCCTTTCAGTGTTTTTGCTTACATGTATCCTTGTACACTTTCCTTCTCATTATCCAGATGATAGAAAACTATTCATTCTAAGCAGAGAAATGACACGTTAATATCCGTTTTATGATGTAATTCCCAGCAGAATGTAGAACAAAAGGTGTTCAGCTCAAGGAAGCTTAGAAGAAATAGCAAGTGGGAGAGTTATGTGCAACTAAATATCAACATTAAATTTTACTTTGACACCTTTTGGATACTCTCTTCCATTGGTGTCTTTTCAACATTTATTGCTATTGCTTTATCTCATCTTCTTTGTTCACTCATGTGATGCAAACATGAGGTTATATACAGTATTGCTAAGCATGAGTCGTCCTCATTCAATTCTCTGTATGTTACGTGGAAAAAAAATTGGCAGTAACTGCGAACTTACTTAAACTGGAGTTGCAGGGGAATGGGAACCAGAATGTCAGAACAGTTCATGGAGAGGTTGTAGAGGCAGATGTTGCTAAGACCTCAGACAAAGTTAGGAATCGAAAGGCTGAGCATGGTGTGACAAAATTGAAAAGGACTGATGGTTTTACGTCTGAATGTGAGGAGTATATGGAGTAAGGTAGATGAACTTGCAGTACAGTTGCAGAGTGGCAGGAATGATGTTGTAGGCATCATTGAATCATGGGTGAAAGACTATAGGTGGGAGCTTAATGTCCAAGGATACACATTGTATCGAAAGGATAGGCAGGAGGGCAGAGGGGGTGGTGTTGCTCTGTTGGTAAAAATTAAAATCAAATCATTAGTAAGAGGTGACATAGGGCCAGAAAGTGTTAAATCATTGTAACACTCACAACACGCTGGAGGAACTCAGCAGGTCGGGCAGCATCCGTGGAAACGATGAGTCGACGTTTTGGGCCGGAACCCTTCGTCAGGACTGTAGAGGGAAGGGGCAGAGACTCTATAAAGAAGGTGGAGGGAGGGTGGGAAGGAGAAAGCTGGTAGGTTCCAGGTGAAAAACCAATGAGGGGAAAGATAAAGGGGTGGGGGAGGGAAGCAGGGAGGTGATAGGCAGGAAAGGTGAAGAAGGAATGGGGGAAAACACAATGGGCGGTAGAAGGAGGCGGAACCGTGAGGGAGGTGATAGGCAGCTGGGGGAGGGGGCAGAGTGACATAGGGATAGAGAAAGGGAGGGGGAGGGAATTACCGGAAGTTGGAAAATTCTGTGTTCATACCAAGGGGCTGGAGACTACCTCGACGGTATATGAGGTTTTGCTCCTCTAACCTGAGTTTAGCCTCATCATGGCAGTAGAGGAGACCATGTATGGACATATCTGAATGGGAGTGGGAAGCAGAGTTGAAGTGGGTGGCTACTGGGAGATCTTGTCTGTTGTGGCGGACGGAGCGGAGGTGCTCAATAAAGCGGTCCCCCAATCTGTGTTGGGTTTCACTGATGTAGAGGAGGCTGCACCGGGAGTACCAGATGCAATAGATGACCCCAACAGACTCACAAGTGAAATGTTGAATCCCCTGACTGGAGTTGTAAACAGACCTCCAAACGGTAGTAAGGATGTGGTCTACAAATTACAACGGGAGATAGAAAATGCATGCTAAAATGGCAATGTTACAATAGTCATGGGGGACTTCAATATACAGGTAGACTGAGAAAATTGGGTTGTTGCTGGATTACAGGAGGGGGAATTTCTAGAGTTCCAATGAAATAGCTTTTTAGAGCAGCTCATGTTGAGCCCACTAGAGGATCAGCTATGCTGAAGTGGGTGTTGTGCAATGAACCAGAATTGATGAGAGAGCTTCAGGTAGAAGCATTCTAAGAGGCAAATGATCATAATATGATTGAATTCATCCTGAAATTTGAGAGAGAGACTAAAGTCAGATGTATGAGTATTACAGTGGAGTAAAGGAAATTACCAAGGCATGAGACAAGAAATGGCCAAAATTGATTGGAAAAGCACACTGGCAGGGATGATGGCAGAGCAGCAATGGCTGGAATTTCTGCAAGCAATTTGGAAGGCACAAGATATATACTTCCCAAAGAGGAAGAAGTATTCTAAAGGAAAGTGAACACAACCATGGCTAAGAAGTGAAGTCAAAGCCAACATAAAAGCCAAAGAGAGCAAATATAATAGGAAAAATGAGTGGGAAGTTAGAGAATTGGAAGCTTTTAAAAATCAACAGAAGGCAACTAAAAAAGTCATTTAGAAGGTAAAGATGGAATACGAAAGTAAGTTATCCAATAATTATTAAAGGGGATATCAAAAGTTTCTTCAGATACATGAAGTATAAAAGAGAGATGAGAGTGGATATCGGACAGCTGGAAAACAATGCTGGAGAGGTAGTAATAGGGAACAAGGAAATGGCGGATGAACTAGATAAGTATTTTGTATAAGTCTTCATTGTGGAAGACACTTCAATGTGGTGGAAGTTCCAGGTGTCAGGAGGCATGAAGTGTGCAGTTACCTTAAACAGACAGAAAGTTATTAGGGAAACTGAAAGGTCTAAAGGTAGATAAGTCACGTGTACGAGATGGTGTACACCCTAAGGTTCTGAAAGAGGTGGTTGAAGAGATCATGGAGGCATTAGTAATGATCTTTCAAGAATCACTAAATTCTGGAATGGTTCTGAAAGACTAGAAAGTTGCAAATGTCACTCCACTCTCCAAGAAGGGAGAGAGGCAGAAGAAAGATACTATAGGCCAGTTAGTCTGACCTCAGTGGTTGGGAAGATGTTGGAGTCGAATATTAAGGATGAGGTCTCAGGGTACTTGGAGGCACATGATAAAATAGGCCATAGTCAGCATAGTTTCCTCAAGGGAAAATCTTGCCTGACAGATCTGTTGGAATTCTTTGAAGAAATAACAAGCAGGATAGACAAAAGAGAATCATTTGATGTTGTGTACTTGGATTTTCTAAAGGCCTTTGACAAGGTGCCACACATAAAGCTGCTTAATAAGCTATGGGCCCATGGTATTACAGGAAAGATTATTGCATGGATAAAACCGTGGCTGATTGGTCAGAGGCAAAAGAGTGGGAATGAAGGAAGCCTTTTCTGGCTGGCTGCTGGTGACAAGTGGTATTCCCACAGGGGTCTGTGTTAGGACCAATTCTTTTCTTGTTATATGTCAATGATTTGGATGATGGAATTGATGGCTCTGTTACAAAGTTTTCAGACGATATGAAGGTAAAAGGGAGGGCAGGTAGTTTTGAGGAAGTAGAGAGGCTACAAAAGGACTTAGATTAAGAGAATGGGCAAACAAGCACCAGATGGAAATCAGTATCGGGAAGTGTATGGTCATGCACTTGGTACAAGAAATGAAAGGGTTGATTATTTTCTAAATGGAGAGAAAACAGAGATGTGAAGGGTCTTTGGATTCCTTGTGCAGGATTCCATAAAGGTTAATTTGCACGTTGTGTCTGTGGTAAGGAAGACAAGTGCAATGTTAGTGTTTATTTCAAAAAGACAAGAATATAAAAGCAAGGATGTAATGTTGAGACATTGGTGAGGCCTCACTTGGAGTATTGTGAGCGGGTTTGGGCCCCTTACTTTAGAAAGGATGTGCTGATTTGAAACTGGAGGGGGTTCAAAGGAAGTTCAAAAAAAGGATTCCAGGATTGAATGGCTTGTCTTAGAAGAGCGTTTGATGGCTGTGGGCCTGTATTCATTAGAATTCAGAAGAGTGAGGGACGACTTCATTGAAACCTATCGAATGGTGAAAGGCCTTTATAGAGTGGATGTGCAGAGCATGGTTCCTATGGTGGGTGAGTCTAAGACCAGAGGACACAGCCTCAGAATAGAGGTGTGTCCTTTAAGAACTGAGATGAGGAATTTCTTTAGCTAGAGAGCAGTGAATCTGTGGAATTCTTTGCCACAGGCAGCTGTGGTGGCCAAGTCTTTATGCATATTTAAGGCAGAGGTTGATAGATTCTGGATTGGACCGGGCATTAAGGGATAATTGAGAGGAAAATTGAATCAGTCATGATGAAATTGTGGAGCAGATGTGATGGGCCAGTTGTGGATAACACCTCTGCTGAGTTGCAATTTAAGGGTTTAAAGAAAGATAAGGAATGGCTGACAAACAGGTAGAGTAGTAGCAGGAAGGCAATGCAGGAGTCTCCTGCAGTCAACTCTATCAAAAACAAATATACCACTTCAGATACTATTGGGGAGATTGCCAATATCATGGTACTGTGGGTGGCTCTGCTGCACAGGAAGGCAGAAAAAGAATGGCAGAGCTATAGTAGTAGCGGATTCAATGGTAAAGGGGATAACACCTTTAGGCATAGGTGCAGAATTAGGCTATTTGGCCCATTGTGTCTGCTCCACCATTCCATTGTGGCTGATTTATTATCCCTCTCACCCCATTCTCCTGCCTTCTCTCCGTAACTATTGACAACCTGACTAATTGAGAGCCTATCAACCCCTGCTTAAAAATATGCTCAATGACTTGGCCTCAGCAGTCACCTGTGACAGTGAATTCCACAGATTCACCACCCTTGGCTAAAGAAATTCTTCCTCCTCCATGTTTTAAATGGACATCCCTCTGTTCTGAGGTTATGCCATATGGTCCTAGACTCATCCACTATTAGAAACATCCACCCTCTCTGTGCCTTACAGTATTTGATGGGTTTCAATGAGATCCCCTCCCCCTTATTCTTCTAAATTCCAGTGAGTACAGGCTGTTAGCCCATCAAATGCTTCTCTTATGTTTACCCTTTTATTCCTGGAATCATTCTTGTGAATCTCTTCTGGATCCTCTCCAATGCTAGCACATCTTTTCTTGAGTAAGGGGCCCAAAACTGCTCACAATAATCTAAATTGGTCTGACTATTGCCTTATAAAGTCTCAGCATTACATAAGTGCTCTTATATTCTGGCCCTCTCGAAATGAATGCTAACATTGCATTTGCCTTGCTCAACCTGCAAGTTAACCTGTAGGGAATCCTGCACAGGGTCTCCAAAGTCCCTTTGCACCTCTGACTTTTGAATTTTCTCCTCATTTAGAAAATAGTCTACACCTTTATTCCTTCTACCAAAGTGCATGATCATATTGCCACTTCTTCACCCATTCTCCCAATCTGTCCTTCTGCAGATTCCCTGCTTCCTCAACACTACTTGCTCCTCCATCTATCTTTGTATTATCCGCGAATATCAATTCCTTCATCCAAATCATTGACAGATAACGTGAAAGGAAACAGTCTCAGTATAGAGCTTTAGTCACTGGCAAAGCCCTCTTTGCCTCCTGGCAGTCAACCAATCTTCTATCCATGCTAGTATCTTTCCTGTAGTACCATGGGCTCTTGCCTTGTTAACAGCCTCATGTGCGGCACCTTGTCAAAGACCTTCTAAAAATCCAAGTGAATAACATCCGCTGACTCTTCAATGTTTATCCTGCCTGTTATTTCTTCAAAGAATTCCAACAGATTTGTTAGGCAAGATTTCCTTTTAAGGAAGCCATGCTGACTTTAGCCTATTTTATCATGTGCCTCCAAGTAGTCTGAAACCTCACCCTTGTTTCAGTTCTTACTATAAATGTAAATAAATTCAGGAAGCTTGCAATTAGCCTTTTTGTAAAGTGCAAACAGTAATTCGAAATTAAAAGCACAGACTGCTGCACAGACTGAGATTTTACTGTATACGTAAGAGCCAAATGTTAAAACAATGGGGTTGTGTTAATTGCCTTGCATCAAGCCATACAACATGGGTAAGTTATTTGTGCCATTGCGACTTGAGTGCAAGCTGGCAGACCAGACAGATGTTTCCACTTAGCGTTTCAAGCATAGTCACAGGTTTTGGAAATCAATAGTTTTTGTTTACTTACCATATTTGTGTACTCAGAGACAGCCCTGACAACAATGATTTTGGGTGTCTGGGTCTCTCAAAAGGTTTTAGAATATATGTTATTAATTAGTTGGACTTTGAGAGTTGTCTTATCAATTACAATATGCTTCCACTATATATTTCAAAGAAACCAGCTGTCAACCCAAAACATAGAAGTAAACGATGTCATTGTAACTATTGAAATTATATCGAATCACTTCTGAAGGCTGATTTATACTTGTGCATACTAGCTTACACGAAACTCAACACGAAGAAACTCAAACTTTAAACAACGGTGACTGAAGGAGGGTGAATTTTCTGTGCTTGTCAGGCCACTGAGAGACATGGACGAGGAAATGCATTTCAAATATTTTTGGATGTCAGCAGGTAGATTTGACAATTTGGTTCAACATCTCCAACCATTTATTTCGCATCAATGTACACACAGTATACTCAGAGACTGGCAATCACCATTTGAGTTTTAGCTTCAGGTGGAAGTCAACAGGCTGTAGCAGCTAGCTACAAATTGGCATCAAGCACAGGGTCCTCCATAATTTCGGAGGTTTGTAAAGCTTTATGGAAAGCATTGCAGCCAGCCCTTCAGTCGCCCAATGGGAAACTATTCCAGTATAGGAGGAAATGCGATACCACCAAGCGGACCAATCACAGTTGTTGCGATCTGAGTTGCGGCGACGTGTAGTTGCACTTTTGGGGAGGTGCATGTCAGGCTACGGCATAGGGTACGGGGCTACGCTGTACTTACGGCATCAATTTGACGTACAAGTATAAATTGGCCTAAAGAGTGTCGCCAGAAGGATGTCTGCTTTTGTGCTGAGTAAGTACTTCTATATCACCAGCTTCAGTGTCTTTCCAATGACTTTGATCACAGTAACAACATTTGGGGGCTTGTGTGGGATCCATTTGTAACCCACAGTGTGGTCAGTGATCTCAGCAGTCTAAGGGGGTGAGTATTTCTTTAAGAGCAGCACCCATATCCAGATCAGTTTAGGTCAATGACTGTGGGATCACAGAGTATCAAAGGACATGGTAGATAGCTCAATTGGTAGATATAAAAGTGTGGCCTGTCTGTGTGTTTTGTGTAAAGGACCAGCTGCCAGACAATGCTGGGTAGGTTGTTGCAACAGGACCACCAGTTGCAAAAGGTTGTTATTTATTGTTCAGGATGCTACAGGGTGTGTGTATACTCGTTCAGTGGGCAACAGATTAAATGTAGCGTGGCTACTGAAAACATTTGAGTAGTGTGGGAGATATCATTTGGTATGCCAGAGGCTGTGTGTATACTTGGTCGGGGAATTCTTTGTGTGTGTTTGACTTTGTGTGGGAATACCTCAGAATCAATGCCTAAGACGGGTGATAGTGCAGAAATATTTAACTTTCTACATAAAAGGGATACAGCAACATATAAACTTGAGAAAATTGAACGGGGAATGGAAAAAGCTGGGTAGATTAAGACCAGGAGCCCAGAAGAGTATTGGTAGTGGTGGAAAAGCCAATCAAAGAGGAAGGAAGATAAAGCAGCAGTCATTCTATGTCATGTATATTTGCAAGAAAGAACAAAGTGCCTGGAATCACAGTGTAGAAATAGCAAAGCTGTGGAAGGAAAGGGGTGACTACAGGGGATAGTGAGACAATGTACGAATAGAACTTGACATATTGAAAGAACACTTGGAACATATGGAAGGGAGAGAGGGAAACGTGGATGAAAAACAGGCAGAATAATTCGAACGGTACAAAAATGAATTGGTCTGAGATCTGGGCAGACTGAGAGGTAAATGGCATAAGTGCCCAGCAGATGGGTGTTCACTGGGCAGCAGCCAGGGGAATAAGTGGTGAGGTAAATTAAGAAGCACTTGACCAGGGAGTTGACAAGTGGGGAAGTACCCAGTACTGCCTGTGGGAATGGCACCTATAGAGACCACGCAATGATAAGCTCGGAATCCTGAGATCCCAGCCAGCTACTCACACTCATCACCACCATCCATAAGCCTGTCTCCCCAGGGAAAAGTCAGAGCATTCTATCTGAACTGCTTTCACTTAGAGTTGCGTGTGGTGATGCAGAATCTTGGTTTATGTTAGAGGAAGTGATCAAAATCCACAAGATGCACCCAAAAGACGCATACATATTGGTTAAAGGTAAACGCCTGAAAAATGCATGGGACACTATGACTCTGGGGATACAGGATGGAACATGGTCAACCATTGGGAATGCCCTCAATGAAGAAAGATCCTTAAGGAAGAAGTAAGGCAGTGACTTGGAGGAGAAGAGAGTAACTGAGGAATGATAATGTCAGTTATTCGGAAGGCCAGTGAACCTGCATGGACTACTCAGAGTGAAAATGTTGGGACTATGAGGAATACTCAGGACTGGGCAATCCAGGGAGGGATGATCCAGTCTTCCTGAAAATGCTCAAGGAAGAGCTCAGCTCAGCCCGCCAGGAGGTTTTAGGCATGGCTTTAGATGGGATTCACCTACTCCACAATAGTTTCATAGTCTAGGAAAATCGAAGTCATAGTCATAGTCATACTTTATTGATCCTGGGGGAAATTGGTTTTTGTTACAGTTGCACCATAAATAATTAAATAGTAATAAAACCATAAGTAGTTAAATAGTAATATGTAAATTATGCCTGGAAATAAGTCCAGGACCAGCCTATTGGCTCAGGGTGTCTGACCCTCCAAGGGAGGAGTTGTAAAGTTTGATGGCCACAGGCAGGAATGACTTCCTGTGATGCTCACTGTTGCATCTCGGTGGAAAAAGTCTCTGGCTGAATGTACTCCTGTGCGCAACCAGTACATTATGTAGTGGATGGGAGACATTGTCCAAGATAGCATACAACTTGGACAGCATCCTCTTTTCAGACACCACCGTCAGAGAGTCCAGTTCTATCCCCACAATATCACTAGCCTTACGAATGAGTTTGTTGATTCTGTTGGTGTCTGCTACCCTCAGCCTGCTGCCCCAGCACACAACAACAAACATGATCGCACTGGCCACCACAGACTCGTAGAACATCCTCAGCATCGTCCGACAGATGTTAAAGGACCTCAGTCTCCTCAGGAAATAGAGAGGGCTCTGACCCTTCTTGTAGACAGCCTCAGTGTTCTTTGACCAGGCCAGTTTATTGTCAGTTCTTATCCCCAGGTATTTGTAATCCTCCACCATGTCCACACTGACCCCCTGGATGGAAACAGGGGTCACCGGTACCTTAGCTCTCCTCAGGTCTACCATCAGCTCCTTAGTCTTTTTCACATTAAGCTGCAGATAATTCTGCTCACACCATGTGACAGTTTCCTACCGTAGCCCTGTACTCAGCCTCATCTCCCTTGCTGATGCATCCAACTATGGCAGAGTCATCAGAAAACTTCTGAAGATGACAAGACTCTGTGCAGTAGTTGAAGTCTGAGGTGTAAGTGGTGAAGAGAAAGGTTGACAAGACAGTCCCCTGTGGAGCCCCAGTGCTGCTGCTCACTCTGTCGGACACACAGTGTTGCAAGCACATGTACTGTGGTCTGCCAGTCAGGTAATCAAGAATCCATGACACCAGGAAAACATCCACCTGCATCGCTGTCAGCTTCTCCCCCAGCAGAGCAGGGCAGATGGTGTTGAACACACTGGAGAGGTCAAAAAACATGACCCTCACAGTGCAAAATACATCGTAAGAAAGGTAAAGTGGCTTTAGTAGATATAGCAGGTGTAAAGACACAGGGATCTTGCTTTGTTTACCTCTGCCCTGGGAACTTGGCGAGGGACTTTCGTGCTAGACATCGGACAGAGGTGAAAATATGTGACAGTTGGAGGCAGTATCGTAACGGGGAAGAGGACATGAAGGGGACCTCAAGACAGGTAGAGACCACAACAGAACTTGTCCCCAACCCCGAGCGCTCTTTCTGTCCAATCTGACTGCTGACCAGATTGTAGAACTAGTAAAGAAAGTCTCAAGGTCAGACAAATAGCTGGCGGCAGCCCCCATAGTCTACACTGCTGACAATGGATGTACATAACATGCATTGTTAGGGGGCTGGCAATGCGATATGTTAATTGCATTGGTACCTTCAACTGACCTACCCTTGCCAATTACTAGAGAGGCTATTTATATTACTGATGTTGGAGGAAGAACAGTGAAGGCAGAAAGAAGTGAGTCACAGATATGTAAAATCGGCAGAGCGCAGCTTTCAGTGTATTTCTGGGTCTGTCCAAATAGTGAGGGTACCATCCTTGGAATAGACATACTGAGGGAGGTAGGAGCTGTTATAGTTTCAGAGAAATAACATGGACATGTCAGGGCAGCAAACCGGAACAATCAATAGAGTACGCAGCTTAGATAGCATAGTCGCAGCCACTACGATCATCAGGAACTGGAGCCTGGATGGAGTCTATGGGTTACTTTCACAGCAGTTCCCACAGGTGTGGTCTAGGCACAAGCAAGGTTGAGGTTGTGTGAAGATAAACCCAGTTAAAATAGAGGGGGATTTGCATAAACCCTATAAGCAGTATCTCATAAAAGCTGATGCACTGACAGCTGTCCAGAGTATAATGAAGGAACTAAAACACCAGTGGAAACTAAGAGGGACCTCATCAACCGCTAACTCATTTAAATTGGCAGTAAAGAAATCAGATGGATCTTATCAGTTAATGATTGACTACATTGCTCCCCCCCCCGCCGCCCCCCAATTGTGACCAGCCCTGCCACAATCCTGAATGGCCTTTCGATAACATTTTCTCAGCCCTGGAAATTTCTAATGGATTTTGAGGGTCCCATTAGCACCTGAGTCCCGAGAGTGATTTGCCTTAACCCTGAGTGGGCAGCAGTATATGTGGACCAGACTCCCCCAGGGATTCCACAATAGCCCAGCCATTTTTCATAAGCACAGACTTTGGAAATCTCGATTTAATGCCCTATCGCTCAACCACCTTACAATATGTAATTGATCTACTAATTGCTTCAGAGGATAAAGTAAGTCATTATGGGCCGATAGCCAGTGTTTTAGAAATACTGTGGGACGAGGAGTTTAAATTCAGCCCGCACAAGGCTCAGATTGGGAAACAAACTATACAGTACGAACTACACAGTTTCGCAGGCGATGATGGACATATCAGATGACAGGCATTTGGCAATCAGCTCCATACTATGCCCAGTTAACATAAGGGGATTGATGAAGGTAATTCGTCTTTTCAATTGCTGCCATAATTTTCATACCAGGGTTCTCAGCACTACTGGGTCTGATACAGGTCTTAAAGGAGGGAAGCCTGCTCTGGAGGAAGTAAAATGGGAGCCAGATGAGGGAAAGGCTTTTACAGATGATCGAGAAATTCCTAATCTCTGCATCTGTACTAGGATTACCCACTGCAGCTGGCCCCTTTCACCTTTACGTTTCACCTTTACTGCAGCAATGAGAGAGGGTATTACAATGCAGTGGTGTTGCAGGCCCTTGGGACTAAAGAAGACCCAGTGGCATGTTATTCAACAGAGCAGTCCAGGCACGTGTTGTAGCAGCATTAGACTGCACAGTGTGGACAGTGCGAGTAAGTGAACCGATTGTGATGATGGGACAACTCGTATTACACACTCCCCATACCATTTGAGTGCTGTTAAACACAAGGAGGCTGAGAGCAGTCACCAACAGCAGAAGAGTAGCTTTGGATGAAGTTCTCATCCCCAAAGACAACTCAGTGACAATAGTAAGGGACACTGGAATGAACCCTGTAAGCACCATCCTAACAGGGAGGGAGGCTCATAAATGCCAAATGGAAATATAGCAGGAGGAAGATATCGGTGTGAGAGAAACACCTCTGGAAGGGGAAGCGGGGGGAAATTTTTATAAATGGGTCTCGGAGGTCCATAGATGGAAAGCCACAGACTGGGTGAGCCGTGGTGAAGGAAACAAGTGAGGAATCAGCTGCAAGAGCATTGCCAGGAGGTTGCTCAGCTCAGTGGGAGAACTAGTGGCTCTGATAGATGCACTGCATTTATAGTAAGGGCAGATGAGTGAAATGTATATACCTACAGCAGCTATGCTTTTGGGCTGGTGCAAGATTATTTGATGGCGTGGCAAGGTGAGGATTTGTAAGCTGAACTGGGGTAGATATTCAGCACAGTCACCCAATAAAAGAACTGCTGGAAACAGTTAGGTTGCCAGTAGAGGTTGCAGTAATTAAAGTAAAGGCTGATCAGAAAGGGAAGAATAAGGAGCAGAAGGGGAATAAGTTGGCAAACATCAGGGCAAAAAGGGTAACAGAAGAGTAAGAGGCAACTGAAATGGCAAGTGTGCAGGAAGAAACTACTGGAGCTTGTTTAGTAAAAGTAATATGAAGAGGTGGAGGCAGTGGAGAAGAAATGGAGGAGAGAGGGGGCAAAGAAGGGAGCAGCTGGGAGCTAGACTCGTAGGGAGGCAGGAGTTCCAGTAGTCCCACCATGTATTAAGCAGATACTCCAGAAGTTATAGGATAATGCATCAGGGAAGGCCCAGCATGATCATGACCTTCCGGCAGCCTGGTGGTGGCCAGGGATGGGCAGAAATGTATGTTGCGGTTGTATCATTTGTGTCCAGCATAATCCTGTTAAGGACATAAAAGTGCAATTGGCAAACCAGCCACGGACAAGGAGGATCTGGGAAAATATTTAGATAGACTTTATGCAGCACCTTCCAACAATCATGATGAAAAGCCACTGTCTGGTGATCATAGATCACTTCACCCGGTGGGTAGAGGCATTCCCAACTAGAGATTGTACCACAAACACGGCAGCATGGATTTTAGCTCAGGAAATCTGCCCAAGGTGGGGAACCCCAGTCTAGGTAGACTTGGAGCACATTTCATAGGGAAAGTGATGAAGGAAATATGCAAGCTGTTAGTGGTTCAACAACGATTCCATGTACCCTACTACCCTCAGAGCTCAGGAATGGTAGAAAGGATGAACCAAAGAATCAAATCTGGTTTAGCTAAAGCTGTAACAGAGATGGGAAAGACATGGGTTGATGTACTGCCAGGAATCGTGACGAGATTGCGAGCAATCCAAATAACATGCTGGGTCGGAGCCCCTATGAATTACTGATGGTGCAAGCAATGTGATTCCCTTATGGGGTGATTACGGGATTACTGGAATTTATTGGGATGAAATGACCCAGTATGCAATGGACCTCTGTAACCAGCTTAAATTGTTGAGGGACTGAGCAAAACAAGAACATGTTGCTGATCAGAGAGAGCTAGAGGGAGAGAAGATAATTCTCCCACAACCTTGAGACCAAGTCATGATAAAGGGAGCTGCCTGAAAAGGCAGTGTTCACTCCCAGGTAGATAGGACCACCGGTGGTGCTTTTGACAAATGACACTTGTGTTTCTGTGTAGACCTGGCAAAGCAACTAGTGGGAACACTGGACTCAAGTTAAACTGTATGACTCATCTTGTCACTCTCGCAGACTGAACAAGGGATCAAGTCCACCCATTAACAGTATCATTACAGAGAATCTAAGTGATGAACACTAGCCTGCTGTGTCACATTTGACCACACTTGATGGAAGTAGACCCACAGATGAAAGAGAACGGAAATGTAAATGCAGAAGATCGAAAGAGAGTCTGTCAGTGAATTGTAAATAAATTTTAAAGTAATGATAACTACTTTGTAGTGATGACTGGTTCTTTGATGTAGATAATTAGTTGTATAGACTGGAATAGAAAGATATTGGGTGAAATAGATGGGAAGAGATCTGAGTTCAGGCAGAGACACCACAACCTCGATGGCAGGGCAGACTGGGACAGAGAGAAGAAATTGCACACATGTCAGAAGGCAGGCAGCCATCCCAGCTGAATGGGGAGTGAACACAAATAAGCTGGGCCCTTTCATTAGTTGGGCCAGCAATCAAAAGGACAGTCCTGGAGAGTGTACCACGGGCGAGGTCTTGCAGCTACTTGAATAGAGACTACCCCAAACCCTCCTGTAGATCGATCAAAAAGTCTGGTTGTCAAGATCACTTTGATAATCTGTTGCCTCAAACAAGTTTACCTTGCTGTGAACTTGCCTGCAGAGTAACTGCTGACAGCCACTACTGATAGTTTTAATCAGATATTGAAGAGGTGAAGAAGATCTGATCAAATTTCTGGAAAGTTTGATTGCTATCCCTGTGCAGTCTTGTAGATAGCAAGTTAGGGATGCTAGATAGTGTAGCTGTAGGTACACGTAGTTTAGTAATAGGGAAAGGGATCTGGTGAAGGGCATTTTTTGCTGCCCCACTTAATCAGATCCCCCTCAAAGTTTGGACTTCCTGGGATAGATTTCTGCCCAAGGCCCAAGAGAAGGGTATGTTAGTGAGTATTCTGGAGTTATATGAGTGTAGCAGATATTTATTCAAACAAGAACCAGGCTTCAGTTCTTATTGTAAGTGTAAATAAGCTCAGGAAGCTTGAAATTATCTTCAGTTTTGTTTTGTAAAGTGCAAGCAGTAAATTGAAGTTGAAAGCACAGACTGCTCCACAGACTAAGAGAGTGCATGTGCAAGAGCCAAAAGTTAAGATGGTGGGCATGTGTTAATTGGTTTGCATCAAACTAGGCGACATGACGAAGCTATTTGTGCCATTGTGACTTGAGTGCAAGCTGGCAGACCAGGCAGATGTTGTCACTTACCAAATAAAGTCTCAGGTTTTGGCCATCAATAGTTTTTGTGTACTTATCATATTTGTGTACTCAGAGATGGCCCTGACAATAGTAATAATTTTAGGTGTCTAGCTCTCTGTTGTCGGAAGGTTTTAGAATATTTGTGTTAATCAATTTCTCCCAAAGGGATTTGGATATTCTGAGGTGCCTGTTAATTACAATGGGCTTCCACTATGTATATTAGAGGAACCATTTGTCAACCCAAGGTATTGAAGTAAACAATGTTATTGTAACTATAGAAATTATATTGATTCATTTACTACTGTCTTTGATCTTAAGGGTATAAATGTGTGATGTTCTTTTGCGTTGGTGAGCCTCTACCGAGAGTGTCTCCACAATGATGCCTACTTGCTGTGCTGTGAGTCCCAGGTCATCTGCGACCGCATATGCTATAACTTGAGCTTCCTTACGGGTTTGTGGATGGTATTTATCCAGTATTTCTTCAGGATCTTGGTGATCCTTCCAGATACCATGGAAATATAGGGAAGACAGGTGGTAGCGATGGGTTCCTCCTCATTGTTAGATAACCTAGGACTTGGGTCTTTGGCATTTACAGGATTCCCTGTGAACGCGGGGTAGCGAATATTGGCCAGACAGGTCGCACGGTGGAAGCCTGCATCAGGGAACCCAGGAGGTATATCTGTTTGAGTTACCCAAAGAAATTGGTGGTAGCAGAACACTGCAGTCACAATGGCCATAGGATTGACTTCAATGACACAAAACTACTTCACCATGCCAAAGGCTTTTGGGACCACCTGGTAAAGGAAGCCATTGAAATTTAACTAGAAGAAAAGAATTTTAACAAAGACAAAGGTCTTGCTCTAAGTAAGAACTGGAATTTGATTGTAAGCAAGGTGGGAGAGTGGAAACCTGATTGGAAGAGAACTAATCAATCTGGAGGGATGGACTGTGGGGGTATAAATACCACTGGTCTAGACATACCCAGGCATTATCCCTGAAGAAGACAGTAGAGTTTGTAATCGAAATGTTGGTTATAATTGATATCTGTACCCAGCTGGAAGCCTGAGAAGATTTCATTGGTCATATACGCCAGGAAAGCACTGGATCCTTTTTCGTATTTTGTACCTATTTCAAAATTATTTCTTTTTCTTCCTCTGGTTTGCAGTTTGTAACAGATATTTGAAGTACTTGCTTGCTCAACCAACTTGATGATTGCACAGTTGTCCAATGCCTGTGATTCCATTGAATTCTAACAGCAACAGGTGTTGGAATAGGGGAGAATGTTTTGGATAGTTTTAAGGTTCAAAAGTTCAAAATAAATTGTGTGTATGTCATAATATACAACCTCGAGATTCGTTTTCTTGCAGGCATTCACAGTCAAACAAAGAAATACAATAGAATCAATGAAAATCTACACACAAAGACTAGCAAGCAACCAGTGTGCAAAAGACTAACTGCACCAATACAAAAATAATAATAATAAATAATTAAATAACACTGAGAACATGAGTTGCAGAGTCCTTGGAAGTGAGTCCATAGGTTGTGTTCAGTGATTGGTTCAGTGTCGGGTGAATGAAGTTAAACACGCTGGTTCAAGAACCTGATGGTTGAAGGATAGTAACGGTTCCCAAACCAGGTGGTATAGGACTTAAAACTCCTCTACCTCCTTCCCATTTGAGTGAAAGAGAGCATGGTCTTGATGGTGGTGGTCCTTAATGATGGCTGCTGCTTTTTGCAGTAGCACTCCTTGTAGTCGTGCTCAGTGATGGGGAGGAGCTTTTCTGTGATGGACTTGGGCAGCATTTACTGATTTTTGTAGGCTTTTCACTTCTTTGACATTGGTGTTTCCATGCCAGGCCATGATGCAACCAGTTAGGATACTCTCCACTGTGCATCTGTAGAAACTTGTTAAAGCTTCAGATGAGGTGCTGAAATGGAGCAAACATGTAAGGAAGTAGAAGCTTTCCCTTGCCTTCTTTGAAATGACACTTACCTGCTGGTCCCAGGACAAATCCTTTGATATAATAGCACCTCTCCCTCTCTACCTCCGACTTCCTAATGATGACTAGCTCATGGATTCCCGGTTTCTTCCTCATGTAGTCAGTAATCTGCTCTTTGGTTTTGTTGACATTGAATGAGAGGGTGCTGAGGCACTATTCAACCAGATTTTCAGTCTCCCTCCTGTATGCTGATATGTCACAATCTTTGATTCAGCTAATGATAGTGGTATCATCAGCAAACTTAAATATACATTAGAGCTGTACTTACCCTCATAGTCATAAACTAAAGTGAGTCGAGCAGGGGGATAAGTACACAACCTTGTAGTGCATGTGTGCTGATGGTGATTTTATCAAGAATAATGTCTGCTAAAACTTTGACAAATATCTGTAGATGTGCAGTGGAGATCACAGCTTGGTATGGAATGCCTTTGAACAGAAGTGCCCACAAAATGTAATGGATACAGCCCAGTCCATCAGAGGTAAAACCCTCCCACCGTTGAGCAAATCTACAAGGGGTGCTGTCACAGGAAAGCAGTTTCCATCATTAAGGACCCCAACAATCTCTTCTCGCTGCTGCCATCAGGAAGGAGATACAAAAGCTTCAGGACCGACACCACCAGGCTCAGGAACAATTACCCTTTAACCATAAAGCTCTTGAACAGAGGTGATAAATTCACTCATCCCAACACTGAATTGTTCCCCCAACTTATGGACACACTTTTTCAAAGACTCTTCATTTCATGTTCTCAATATTTATTGCTTATTAATATTATTATTTATTTGTATTTACTGTGAATGTCCACAAGAAAATGAATCTCAAGGTTGTATATGGTGAGTGACATAAATGTACCTTGATAATAAATTTGGAGGTCCCGGCACTGACCCTTGGGACACCCCAGCCTTCAGTTGGAGAATTAACCTCCAACCATCATCCTCTGCTTCCTGTCATTGAGCCAATTCTGAATCCACCTCACTTGCTCCTTCTGAAACCCATGCGATCTAACCTTCTAGTTTAGCCTGCCATGTGGGACATTGTCAAAGGCTTTTGAAGTCCATATATGCATAGTTAACAAGAATTTTTATGAATTATCAATTAACCTTGTGTTGTGGTTTTCAGAATTTGCTTAGATATTTTTAAGCACTTAACCATTTATTGACAATGTAATAGCGACTATTAAATTGTGTGTTGTCTTCAGCTTGTGATGGCCCATGGGAAGAATCAATTTTATAGGACTGCAGCTGGACATTTGATTAATAACAGGAAAGTTTACACAATGAAAGTTCACACCTCTTCAGTGCTAAGTGTGTCAATAAACCTGGAATTATGAAGGCAAAAAGGTTTTTCACTGAACTGATTTAATTTTTAATGAGACAATATAGAAATTTAATTTTATTGTAGCTAAAATATTTGATCTAAATCTTAAAATTGTTGTGGTCTGTTGGTTGTACTGATTTTCTACCATGGCCTTCCATTACCTCTTCAATGCTTCTGCCGCGCATGAACTCTACTTTTCTTTTTCTTGTGTATTGTACATGATCTATATGCACTTTCAGTGACACTGTCAAGAAGGTTGGCAAAATTGAAGCACATAAAATAAAGGGATCACTGGCGATCTGTTATCTTTTGGAAATTGAACTATGTTTTCAAAGGAGAAGAAAAGTACTGCACCTTCTTTTCAAACCCCATCTGTCAAATTACATTTTATGTAAATAAATTAAATGCTGTGAATCTCAGACATCATAAAATCAGTATTGTAATGGTACTTCCTCTTAATTGAAGTTGAACTGAAGAGTTTTAGTTAAAATTCAACACAAGCCAAAAGTGTGGTGCAAAACAAAAAGAAAAAAATGGACAGCTTGAACAAATTGAACAAATGAATAATTTTTAAGTGTTTAATCAAAAGCAAGGATAGAGAAGAAAAATGTTCAAAAAGAATTGAAAAGACTTTAAAGAATCTGTCATGAACTAAAAGTGAAAGGTGGAAAAGAGCAAAAAGAGAAATTTGCAGTTAATTTTATTATATTTTCTGTGCGAGGTATGTAGAAACATGTATGATAGGGCTGGAGATTGTTCTGCCATTCACTGTGATGATGGCTGCTCCACCATCTCATTATCATATTCCTGCTTTCTCCCTGTGTACCTTTAATGTCTTGTTTCTAGAGATACATTTACCTCTTCCTTAAATACGTAAGTGACCTCTGCATTATAGCTATTTGGACAATGGTAATTCATCCTTACAGAAGTAGCAAATTTACCCAAAAATTTGAGATTCATTATGAAATTTGCTCTTGTAAAATAAAAAAGCAAACATAAAATAATTGTATTTTTCATCTACCATTTCTTGATGCATGCACAGATGATCTAACTTGTATACTGTGTGTATTCAAAAGTAACTCCTCCACCACCCTTTTTTTGGAGAGAGATTGAAAATCTATTTGAGTGCTGCCACAACAGCAACCTCTCACTCAATGTCAGCGGAACTAAAATGCTGATTATGGACCACAGGATCTCCATGAGTCCAACCTCATTCAGGGATTGGAGGTGGAAAGGATCAATAGATTTAAATTCCTTGGTGTTAACATATCATAGGATCTGTCCTGGGACCTGCATGTAAGTGCCATCTCAAAGAAGGCATGACAGTGCCCCTACTTTCTTAGGCTACATCCGCACTAGGCCAGATAATTTTGAAAACGCCGATTTCGAGTAAAAACGACAGGCGTCCACACCAAGTGTTTTTCAAAATATCTCCATCCACATTAGAACGGATATTTGGGCGAATCTCCTCCTACTGGGCATGCACAGGACACACAGAAAACAAGCGAAGAGGGAACGGTATGCTTGGTGCATGTTTGTCCAGTTACAGACTAGAAAAACTTAAAAGGAATTGCTGTTGGCTCTCGCACAGGAGGACTTAAAACTAAAAAAAACAACAAATACTGGACCGTATGGAGGCAACTGACAGGGACTTCATGGACAGTATGACCCAGCTGACAACGAACATTTTAAAACTGACTAACTCTGTTGCATTAATAAAGCACCTTGTTAAATGTATAAAACATGTCTGCATCAGTGTTATCTTGTATTTCCATACAACGTTACATTAGGCTGTTACACATCTATTGTCAGAGAAGTACTTGCATAAATGGGTAAACCACCTTCATACAAGCAAGGACAGAAAACAGGACAAAGTGAGTATACTTATTTATTCAGTAAGCTATGGATCAAAGTATTTGGTGAGTGCATTTCTAACTCTTCTGGCTTCAGTCTCATTGCCGTCTGTTCTGAAACTGTTAGGTTGTGTGGGGGGTTGCATTCAAGAAAACTACAAAATGCTGCGCTGCGGCCATCTGTTCTAGCACGTCATGACAGCGTTTTTAAATAGTCAAAAAAGCTCACTTTACAATTTAACTCTCACGCCGTTCACACCGACTGCGCGTTATAACAGCCGTCCGGCAGTGCTTGCGCAGTACCAAGCAGAAGCAGAAAAAGCATTGTTGTTGTGGAGTTGTCATGACAGCGTTTTTAAATATCTCTGTTTACCCCGTCCACACTAAAACGCGTAACAATCGTTTTCAAATTTACACGCTCTGGAGAGTGTTTTAGAAAAGCTCCATTTTCGGGAGATGAAAACGCTGTTTCGATGTGGATGGAGGGTCAAAACAAAGAGAAAAGGCTTTGTTTTCAAAATTATCTGGCGTAGTGTGGACGTAGCCTTAGAAGTTTGTGTAGATTTGGCATGTTACCAAAAATCTTGACAGACTTCTATAGATGCACAATGGAAAGTTCTAACTGATTACATCACAGTCTACTATGGGAAAACCAATGCCCAAGAATGGAAATGTCTACAAAAAGTACTAGATACAGTGCAGTCCATCACAGGCAAAGCCCTCCCCATCACTGAGTACATTTACATGCTGTGTTACCACAAGAAAACGATATCCATAGTCATGGACCCCTATCGTCCATGCCATGCTCTCTTCTCACTAGTACCATCAAGAAGGAAGTACAGAAGCCTTAGCTCCCATACCACCAGGTTCAGGAACAGTTATTATCCTATAACCATCAGACTCCTGAGCCAGTGTGAACAACTTCAATCACCATAACTCTGAACTTATTCTACAATCAACAGATTCACTTTCAAGGACACTACAACTCATGTCCTCAGTATTTTTTATTTGCACTTTGTCTTCTGCACATTAAATGTTTGTTAGTCTTTATGTATGGTTTTTCGTAGATTCTATTGTTTTTATTTACTTTTCCTGTAAATGCCTGCAAGAAAATGAATATGTATTTTGATAATAAATTTACTTTGAACTTTCAGCATTTTGCAGCTGAATAAACAGAGGATTTTTTTTTAAATGCTGAAACTTCTTTTTTGTATATATTCAAAGAACTTGTCCTCAGTGCTATCAAATGTTATGTTTCTTGTTAACTATAGTGGTTTTAATAATGTTGCTAATGAACATAGAAGGTTGATGATTAGACCCTTGTTGGAGATGGTCATTACATACATGTTTTCTGATGTAAATGTTACTTGCTATTTACCCGTCCTTAACTGAATGTTTTCAAGTTCTTGCTATGAGCAGACTTCGATAGATTGAGTCCTTGAGGAGTTGTGAATTATGCAATGGTTAGTAAATTCCCCCTCTTCTGCTATATTATGCAAGGGTCATTGAAATAATAGTTAAATGTTTTAAGGCCTGACACACTGCCCTGGTGAAGTGGAGCTGTGGTGGGCTGGGGCTCGGATAGTTAACCTCCAACTACAACAGCCATCTCCTGCGGTTCATGGTGAGAATATTTTTCCTTTGTTCATTGACATCACTTTAGCCAGACTACACAAATTTTGCCTTATTGCCAATGGCTGTCACCTTGGCATCACTTCTCGAACTTGGCTGTTTGATCCATATTTGGATCAAGGTTGTAATCAAGTCCGGAGCAGAGTAGTCCTGTGAAATCTACAAAAGTCTTAGGTGTGTAAGCCCTGCTGGATAATACTTTACATTACTTTGTGGAGCAGATTGATAGGATTTGTCCTGCTTTTTGTGAAGAGAGCATTACATAACTGGGCAGTTTTCCACATAGACTTGCAGGTATTAGGATAGTAACAGTACTGGAACTAAGTGGCTTGAGGTGCAGCTGTTTCTTGAGTCTTAGGTTGCATTATTGTTTCTGGACCTTTATCACATGGAGTGAGTCAAATCAACTGGCTTCTGGGAACAGGGAAATGCATCGACCACTTGGTTCTTGTGACTGAACTACAATGTGAATGCTTCAGCATTGGCTTTCGATTTCACGTATTTGACAGTGATCAAGATAAAAGTCTTGATTAGTCCACCTAGATATGACTGGGCTTATCTTTAAAGTTATCCCAAGATGAGAAGTGGTTTTTGACTTGTACAAACTCTACGTGTGAACACTGCAGCTCAAATATGCTGTGCCTTGCAATATCCTAGCATGGTTCATCCCCTGAACAAGCCTCACCTACACCTGCCTTCTCACTGTCAACAGCAATAGTTCACCACAGTTTGCTTCATGAAAGATGTTGTAAGTAATGATCTTTGTTGATTCTTTTGATTTACCAGTAAGCTGTCACACATCTTTGGTAATGTCATCTTAAACCAGAAACTTTTTTTGCTTAATATTAAACTCTAGCTTCAAATGAAATGTATTGGTATTAATTTTAGATTTAAAAATACAAGTTAGTGCATTTAGAATTTTGCTATTTCAAAGAAAACTAAAGAACTTTTAAGTTGTTAAATGTTTGTTTGATACAGTGCAGTACAGTATTATTGTAAATATGTTTTTGGATGCATTCGTGTTGCATATTTTCTGCTAGTAACAATAATGTGAAAACAACCCCAATTGACGTAATGGGGCCTGATAATGTCTTTAAATTCAATGACTGACGTTACTTTGTGGTTTCAGTGGCTATTTTGAACTGTACACAAATTGTAAATATACCAAGTAAAGAGACTGTCCTTCCCGCCGAGAAACCCACCACAAGAATTAAAACTAGCAGAATTAACACATTTCATTTTTTTCTGAAAATTGTGTACGTTTAAAAACATTATTTGTATGAGGTTGTACTCTGGGATTTTGCTGGGTGATTTGAAATAAACAAGACTTGGAAGAAAAGCTTTCTTGGGTCTTTCATGCGATCAGTTGGCAAATGTAAATATGTTGGAATATGTTAGCTATATTTTTTAGCAATGATCATAGATATTGCAAGAAATCTTAGTTATTCAGAAATAGATGTAATTGTTAAGGATATGTTATTGTTATTATAAACTGAATTGTGAAAGAGGAGAAGGATAAAGTGAATTAAATGAAAAAATGGGAAAGATAGGGAAGAGAGGAAGAGGAATCGAAGTATGAGAATAATGAAAAGGAACGGATGCTGACATGAACACAAGAGATTCTGTAGATGCTGAAAATCCAGAGTAACACACACAAAATGCTGTAGGAACCCAGCAGGTCAGGTAGCACCTATGGAGAGAAATAGGCAGTTGAAGTTTATTCCTCTTGACTGTTTATTTCTCTCTGTGGATGTTGCCTGACCTGCTGAGGCTGAGACCCTTCATCAGCCTGAACGGTGACTATTAGTGGATGCAGAGAGCATGGGAATAAGGACAAAATGTCTCAAGCATTGGCAGATCATTAATTTTGGTTTACAGGGTGCCAGAAATTAACTAGACAGACCAGGAAAGCTGAAGTACCTCTCAAAGATGTGGAGCGGTCCTGAATGATAAATTTTCTGAGAGAGTGTCTATAATAAATCCAATAGTGAATCTTTAGCAGTTGTCTGAATAAATTAAAAGTGTGACTGACCACCAGTAATTGAGTTTAATAATAAAGGTATTTCTCTGACAGTCTGAGAAAGTAATGGAAACTACTTATTTGCTGGTTTAAGAGTTCAGATGAGACTGTTCTGTTGAACAAGTTTAGTTGGGCTGATTGGTTGTTGATTTAGTTAGACAAGTTTTGATACTGCCTATAGAAAAAGTAATACATCTGCAAAATGTTGAGGGTTAGATTCTCCCACAGATTATGGATGTGCTTACATATTATATTAAAAAGCAGATAGTGAACTGAAAGGATATCTGGGAACTTGGCATGACTCGGGTGTTGAAGGAAGTTATGGTATGGACTCAGACTCATGCCTCCACATGAGCTTGAATACAGGAATGTTAATTTAAGATTTATGTCTGAGTTGTATGCAGTTTGATACTGTTTTAATTCTATCCTTCTGTACCAGCTGACCACTAGAGGGCAAATCTTCAAACACATGGGCCACTCTTAGTACCTTCATCTCTGACTTCAATCTTCTGGGTTTAATTTTCATTTAAAGATGACCATATAATATTCAAAAGAAGTAGTGAACCTTTGATTGGAACATCTTCAAGAGATGACCTCATCCTTTTCAAAAATGAATACCTTCCAATATCCCATGGCATTATTTTGTAGGTGAAGTAGTGAATTCTCCATGCTACTATCCTTCATCACTTTGGATCCATGCTTGATTTTCATAGTTTACAATCAGCATTTAAGTTAAGAGATATCTTGAAAGAATATTGTAGATAAGTGTGGAGAATGGTGGAGTGTACTTCATGTATTCTGAGTAATACTTAAGTGGTATACATAAAAGTCTAGTTATATACTTGGGACAATGCAATGATGGTGCTGCTGCCTGACACTTGTAGTGGCCTGAATTCAACCCTGATCTCTGGTGATAGTGTGTAGATTTTGCACTCTGCATCAATTTCTTCTGATTGTTGTGGTTTCCTCCTCCTTTCCAAAGGCGTAGGCTGGTAGGTTAATTGACCACTGAGTTGCCCTTAATGTGTATTTGAGTGGTAAAATCTAGGGGAATTGATGAAAATGAAGGGAGAACAAAAAAAAAGGTGTTAGGTTGGTGCAAGTGGGTGTTTGATGGCTGGCATGGACTCATTTGACTGAAGGGCTTTTTTCAGTAGTGTATGAATCTGACTTAATGATTCTGTATTTATCCTCCAAAATTTGGATCCTGTCTTGAAAGAGAAGTAAAATCATTTTTGTTGGATTTGAATGTTGTTGATTTTTGAGTTACTGGATACATACTGTTGAACTGTGGTGCTACATGCCAAGTTTAATTTAATGTTTTTATCAAATAGCTTGTGACAGTTTACAAACACAAATAGATTGTAGCTTTCCAATGGCAAATGTAAATAGTAAATCATGAAAAGCAAGCCATCAACCCTGTATAATGAAACTGGGATGAACAATGAAATCATGTATTTCAGTTCATACAGGAAAGCTGCCCAAAAAAAAAAGCCGTCTCCAAACATGTTTTACATGTCAAAGATCCTCCATGTGATCTTGTCATTGTCAAGCTTCCTGCCTGATGCAATTGATTGTTTTCATGCTATCATGTTACATTTCCCCTTTTGACCTTTACTTTTGTACTTCTGTAACTGGATTTTGATCTGTCCTGCCTGTATTTGCCACTGGATATCAATCAAAACTTTAAATATTGCTAAAAGTTGGATTTCATACAGAGCAGTGGGGGCAGCTTTTGGATTAAAGGTGAGTTGGCAAGGAAGTCCTCTTCTGGGTTCCATCCATTGCCATCTCATGAGGATAATGAGGAGTCAGTATTGTGTGGCATACTAACATTGTCCTCAGTGAAGTTCATGTGCATAATAAAATATTGTGATACTAATAAGATAAGACTGCTGAACGGATCCTGACCCGGATCTGGGCCGTACCCTCCAAATATCCGGACCTGCCTCTCGGTTTTTTTGCACTACTTTCCATTTTTCTATTTTCTATTTGTGATTTATAATTTAAATTTTTAATATATACTATTGATTTGTAATCCAGGGAGCGGGAAGCGCAGAATCAAATAGCGCTGTGATGGTTGTACGTTTTAGTATCAATTGTTTGGTGACAATAAAGTATGAAGTAAAGATATTCTTCTCATCCAGTACACTCCCCAAATAAATATTGATATCAAAAACCATGGATGGTGTTGGTTATTGAGTTTGAGTTTTACTTAGGGCTAGTTAGTTGCAGTTGTCATACAGTACATGCCACATATCTAATCATATTTGAACGTGGTATAGGTTTTGCTGCATGCAAGCATGGACTCCTTCGTTTTCCAAGGAGTTGTCGTTGGTGTTGAACATGGTGTAATTATGAATGAACATCACTAAAAGGATTATAAGGAAAAGATCAGTGAAAGTCAGCTGGTGGAGAATTTCATGTGACGAGAAGGCACACAGGAGCGCGATAGATTACCTGATTGAGTGTTGTTGCAGCAACAAACTTGCACTGAACATCAGTAAGACCAAAACATTAATTGTGATCTTAAGAAAAGGTAAGACACAGGAATACACACCAGTCATCGAGGGATTAGAAGTGGAACGGGTGAACAATTTCAGGTTCCTGGGTGTCAGCAACCCTGAGGATCTATCCTGGGCCCAACATATTGATGCCGTTCTGAAGAAGGCACGATAGTGGCTATATTTCATTTGAAGTTTAAGGAGATTTGGCATGTCACCAAAGACCCTGGCAAATTTGTACAGATGTACCTTGGAGAGCATTCTAACTGGCTGCACCACCATCTGGTGGGGGGTGGAGGCACTACACATGATCAAAATGAGCTGCGGAAAGTTGTGAACTCAATCAGCTCCATCATGAGCACTTGCCTCCCCAGCATCCAGGATGTCTTCAAGGAGCATTGCCTCAAAAAGGCGGCATCCATCATTAAGGACCCGCATGCACGCACTCAACGATTCAGGAATAGTTTCTTCCTCTCTGCCATCAGATTTCTGAATGGTCATTGAATCCATGAACACTACCCTCTCAACTTTTATTTTCTATTTTTTGCACATCTACTTATTTAATTTAACTTTAATAAATATATACATACTGTGATTTACAGTGTATTGCAATGTACTGCTGCTGCATTGCAACAAATTTCATGACATATGCCAGTGATAATAAACCTGCTTCTGAATAAACAATTTGGCTGGGACATAGAAAATACTCTGAGGAGTTTAAAGTTTACTTTAGGCTGGACTGATTCGTGTGTGCAATGTGTGACTTAATATCCTCAGGTGAGGTTACAGCTCCTGCTTACGTTGTAGGCTCAGCAGTATTCAGGCATTAGCTGAAAATTGTGGAATGCTGATGTGACATAACCTCTAAGTAATGACCAGGTAAGAGAGAGTCCAACCATATGGAGGACTGACCATTTGACTAAAATCTTAAGTGAGCCAGCAACAAAATGTGGCTACAAGAGCAAGTCTCAGTATATTGGGGAAAGTGACAAATGTCTTGACTTCCCAAGACTTTTCCACCATATGCAAGTTTTGCCTCGAATTTGGCGGAATAATCTTCAATTGCTTGGTGTTTAACTCTGCCCAGGGCAAAATGGTCCTTTCATTCACTACCAATTCCTCCATTTAAAGCACGTTACAGTTTGAATAGCTGACACCAACATAATGTATTGTAGCATCATGGTCAGGGTTTTACAACCTCCCAAACAGTGACCTCTGTCACTGTGAATAACTGTAGTAGGCAAGTGGAAAAGATATAGCTGACATAAACTATCCTTGCAATGATATTATTTTAACAGGAAATATATTGCCATCACAGGTGGCGTGGTAGCATAGTGGTTAGCGCATCACTTTACAACACCAGCAATCACAGATTAGAGTTTGATTCCTGCCGCTGTCTGTAAGGAGTTTGTACCATCCCCACGCCCGTGACTGCATGGATTTCCTGTGGGTGCTGCAGTTTCCTGACACATTCCAAAGATGAATGGTTGGGAGTGGTGAATTGTAGGCATGCTATTTTGGTACCTGAAGTATGGCGATACTTATTTATTTACTTTTTCTATATTATTATGTATTGCACTGTATTGCTGTCACTAAGTTAACAAATTTCATGACATATGCCGGTGATATTAAGCTTGACTCTGTTTTTGATACTTGTAGGCTGTTAGTACAATCCTTGCTGATTTGATTTGATGCAAATAACCCATCTCACTGCCTGTTTTGGTGTACGTGTGACAAATAAAGCTAATCTTTAATCTGATAATTAGCTTATCATTGTGGGATCCAAATGCTAGAATTCCTTTCCTAAGAATGGGTGTGGGAGTAAGAACAGCAGTAGCTCACCCATATTTTCTTTAGGGCATTTACTGGTTGGAGCACCTGCTGACCTTGCAACAATATCCTATGAGGAAATAGTGAAATTGTAAAAGGAATATGTGCATGCAACTCACTAATAGTATAGATTTCATGTTGCTTTCCAAAGTTAATTAAGTTTGTGTTAATATTTAGATTGAACTGATAGTTTATATTGTATTTATTTCCCCATCACCTATCTGCTTTGGATAGTAAGATGCAACTTGTTTAAGGAGCAAAAATAGAGAATGCTGAAAGTTTTCAAGACAGATAATCTGTGAGAAAAAGATGTTTAACAGATATTAAAGGGAGGCACAGTAGCATAATGGTTAGCACAATCGCTTTACAGCATCAGTGATCGGGGTATGACAAATGCAGCTGTCTGTAAGGACTTTGTATATTCTCCCCATGACTGTGTGAGTTTTCTCTGTGTGTTCCGGTTTCTTTTTTCATTGCAAAGACATATGGTTGGGGTAGTGAGTAGTGGGCATGGTAGATTGGCACCAGAAGCATGGCAATACTTGTGGGCTGCACCCTAGCACAACCCTCAGACTCTGTTGTTGATGGAAAATTACAGCGCCAGCAAAATACAGCAATTTTGCTGCATATTTCAAAGCTTCAACGTTCAGGTGACAAATAAAGCTAAACTTTAATCTTTAGATTGAGAAATCCTTCATCTGAATTGGAGAAGTAAGAAAAATAGGGTCTTAATTTGCAGAGTTGGGGAGGATTGGAGAGAAATTATTGAATATTGAAAGGACTAGATAAGAGTGGATGTGGAGAAGATATTTCCTATAGCGGGGGAGTCTAGGACAAGAGGTCACAGCCTCAGAATACAAGGACATCCCCTTCGAA
The DNA here is from genome assembly GCF_030028105.1 of Mobula birostris. Classification (NCBI taxonomy): domain Eukaryota; kingdom Metazoa; phylum Chordata; class Chondrichthyes; order Myliobatiformes; family Myliobatidae; genus Mobula; species Mobula birostris. The sequence goes on along the minus strand of NC_092380.1, from coordinate 74,232,288 downwards.
CAGAGATGAGGAATTTCTTTCGCCTGAGGGTGGTGAGTCTGTGGAATTCATTGCCATGGAAGGCTGTGGAGATTAAGTCATTGGATATATATAAAGCAGAGATTGATAGGTTCTTGATTAGTAGCAATGTCAAAGGTTACAGGGAGAAGGGAGGAGAATGGTGTAATTAATTAGACACATTGGAATGACAGAGCAGACATGATGGGCCAAATGGCTTAATTATGCTCCTATGTCTTATGGTCTGACTAGGTGAGGTATTCACAAGCTTTAGGTTTCAATTGCAGCCAGTGGAGGTTGTGCAATTTGTTATCTGCTCTGAATGTCGGTGCAGACTAATTTTGTCTAGGTAATAATTTAAAAATTGATATTTAGAGACAAAAAACAAAAATGGTTTGAAACTGAAAGGTGTGTGCATGCCTGAGGCAAAAAAAAGTTGTTGCTTGCCATTGTAAAGACTGCAGGGTAACAAGGTTGCTTCAACTATCATGGGGTAAAAAAAAATCATAGACTGACATCTTCGACTTGTCAGTGGAAGCAAGTGGTCCTTGATCCCAAACACTTCTATTTCTCTAGTCATTGTGTGTCTTTTAATATTATGGTGTGACACATAGATTTTCAGATAGAATGCTATCTGGCACATGACTTGCATTGTCTGCTGGTTGATAGTTAAAGTTGTATTTTTTCAGAATTTTTGAGAAAGCTTTCTAAATATCAGCTAAGCCATGAGTGAATAAAAAAATGCTCAGTGAGGTTTTCCCAAGCTTTAGGTTTGCATCACAGCTAGTGGAGATTGTGCAGTTTGTTATCTGCTCTGAATATCTCCAGAACATAATGTTTATGTTATCTCCAGAACATAAAACAGCTTGGAACAGGAATAGACCCTTTGGTCTATGATGTGTGTGATGAATGATGCCATGTTAGACTAAATTTCTGATACCTGCTCATAATTCATGTCCTCCATACCCTGTGTATTCACGTGCACTTCTAAAAGCCTCTGATGTTCTGCCATTCTGCTTCCATGACTGGCTCTGGCAGCTGTCCCAGGCACCTAACACTCTCTTAGTTTATATATTAAAAAAAAACTGGCCCCACACATCTCCTTGAGGAAAAATATTTCTGACTGTCTAACCCAGTGGTCCCCAATCAGGAAACAATATGATTTGGCAATATGAAACTATATGAGTCAGCTGCACCTTTCCTCATTCCCTGTCAAGCACTGTTGAACTTGACCCCCCCCACTGTCGGCCGGTCCGCAAGAATATTGTCAATATTAAACTGGTCCGCGGTGCAAAAAAGGTTGGGGACCCCTGGTCTAACCTATTTCTGTGTCTCATAATTTTATAAACTACTTTCATGTTTTCCCTGAGCTTCTGACAATTGACAGAGAAAAAAAATCGTCCAGCTTCTCCCATTATCCTCTAATCCTGAAGGCAGACTGGTAAATACCTTCAGTTCTGTTTCTAAAGCTTCCACGTTCTTCCTGTAATGGGGCGATCATATCTAGCTGTTTGGCGACTTTCAGGGAGTACTCTAGTTAGCTATCTATCTGAACTATAAATAAGCATTTATAAAAAGCAGGTAATATTCTGATGTTAAAATAATGCATTGTGATTCCACTGGTTCTTGATATTCCTCAGCCTCAAAACTGGCTAACATGGAAATAGTTAGGCACTTGGTTACATTTTGCAAAACAATTATCTTTGGCAGGCCCATCTCGGTGTCCCCTTTACTGAGCTTTCAAAGCCATTGAGTTCATTAGTGATGAAATAATCGCAGTATGGTCTATGATGCATTTCTTGAAAAATTCTAACAGTAAAAGTATAAAACAAAAATACCTACAAACGAGAATCTGCAGATGCTGGAAATCCAGAGTAGCACAGCACAAAATGCTGGAGGGCCTTAGCAGGTCGGGCAGCGTTATGTGAAAAGGAATGAACAACGTTTCGGGCTGAGACCCTTCATCAGAACTGGAAAGGAAAGAGGAAGATGCCAGAATAAGAAGGCAGGGAAGGGAAAGGAGAACAACCTGGAAGGTGAAAGGCGAAGCTAGCTGGGTTGGGGGGGGGGAGGGTGAAGTAAGAAACTGGGAGGTGATAAAAAGCAAAGGGTTGGAGAAGAAGCAAACTGATAGGAGAGAGAGTGGACCATGGGAGAAAGAGGAGGAGGAGGGGAGCCAGGCGAATGTGATAGATGGTGCTACGTTCGGATGTAGTGACTCTCTGAGTCCAAACAAAGTTGCAATTGTTTGTTTTTTGCCTCTTTTACGATCACAAGACATTGCTGGATATTAAGAACATCAGGAATGGCAGAACTACACACTAGTGAGTTGCTGGATAATGACGGAGCTGGACTTGTTACATATTGTGTTGCTGCTTGCTTCAGCCAGCCACCCAGGCGGTGCGCAATCCAACAAACGTTGGATATGATTGTTAGGACGTCTTTTTTTGTGACCGCAAAACCTAGTTGGATGTTGGTCATGTAGAATGCTACGAGTTTGGTTCACTTGTTCATTGGCAAAACCAATGGCAGGTTAGCTACGTTACCTTGGTTGTTCCGCGTATTGCCTCGGAGTTGCCTGTTGCAGTCACCTGTGAAGGAGAGGCCAGTGCTGGATTCTGTACAGGATTGGGTGCTGGCCCTCTCCATCGGTGCTGCCCTTCAATATTCATTCCTTGGAAGACATGCTGGATTGCTTTCGTCTGTGTCTGCACTTGCCCAAAATGAAGAACTGCTGGGGTTTGTTCTTGCAGAACTGTGGCTCCAGCAAACCATCCATGCGCCATCAATCAACAGGCTATGAAACTCACAGACTTGGGCTGTATTATTATTATTTTTATATATGTTTTTGTAACTGTATATTTTTATGCTATCATAACTATGTGTACTGTGTGTAACTGTTCACACTGTGTACTGCACCTTGGCCCCAGAGAAATACTGTTTCGTTTGGATGTGTTCCTGTGTATGATTTAATGACAATTAAACTTGAACTTGATAGCCAGACGAGAAGACATAGGAGGCTAGAAGGGAATAGAAGAGAGAAGGGGGAGGAGGATAAAGGTTTATGGAAAGGAAATTCTGAAAATTTTTTTTTCACCTTCCCTTACCTCTTTTATTCCCCTTCCCTTACCTCTTTTATTCCCCACTCTGGCCTCTTAGCTCTTCTCCTCACCTGCCTACACCTTCCCCTGCTGTCCATTCTCCTACCCTTTCTCCCATGGATCACTTTGCTCTTCTTCTCCAGCCCTTTGCCATTTCCAATTATCACCTCCCATCTTCTTACTTCACCCCCTCCTCTACCCTCCTGGCTTCATTTATCACCTTCTAGCTTGTCCTCCTTGCCCCCCTCTCCCCACCTTCTTATCCTGGTATCTTCCCCTTTCTTTCCAGTCCCGATGAAGGGTCTTGGTCCAAAACATTGAATGTTGATACTTTTCCACAGATGTTGCCTGACTACTGAGTTTCTCTAGCATTTTGTGTGTGTGTTGCAAAAATGATATCTTCTGTTTTTTTCTGTATATTCTGGCCATTAGGCTTGAAATTAGGATGCCAGAAGTAATTTACTTATGACAACAAATAAGGAAGTGTTTCTATGATTTGTCTGATATTCTTGTGTTTGAGTAAGTGGGTGAGTGGCTAATGGATGCATCTCAGTATGTCCAAAGATGGCATGGCCTAAACTTTTAAGTTCAGAAACAGCTATGTCACCTATAAACCAGCCTTCCTACATCTTGATCTGCAAGAATATTTCTTTGCCTTTTCTTTGAAACTGGTTCTTTGCAATCTAAGTTGAAACTTAATTTTATCGTGGCCACATGAAAATTAACACGACATTTCAAAACAAGTTAATTTGTTCACAGTGGTTTTTCCATGTCCATCAATAATCTATTAATAGCATTTTATTTTGTATCTTACAGATGATCCTCTGGGATTGGGACTTAAAACAGTGGTTCAGGAGTTATCAGTATCAGGTTAGTAACTTAACATGCAATGACTGTCCATAGACCTAAGAATATGCCATACATTATGAATATTTTATTTAAAGAAATATGATTCTGTATTATTAACTTGTATTTTAAGCTTTGTACTCCTTTGAAAGTAGTATTGTTATACACCTTTGCAAATTCAAAAAACCATACAGTTTGTATATATAGCTGGAATGGTGATGGTCCATTTTTCAAATAGGCAGTTTTGTTTTTTTGTAAGTAATATTTAAGAATCTATTTAAAAATTACATTTCTGAAACTGCAGCAATTTTGATTTTGTTGGTTTGTTTAATTTTTGAGTCAGAAATTGAGCATACTGTTGTTTATCAGAATGTTCTATTTTAATGTTAGCTGGTCTTGTACATTGTACATTTGTCAGTATATCGTAAGGCAGTGAATCAAATGTAAAACCAAATAGGCTTAAAATTGTGTTGCCTTAGTGTAGCTTGGTTTAACCCAGCCTATGAGACAAGGTATAATTTTATGACCTTGTATTTGCATTTGTGTTTATTAATATATACTGTTTTTGTGTGTGTGTGTGTGTGTCTCCCTTTTGCTTTTCCCCTCCACTTTTCTAGAAAATATTTTTCCATGTTGGCCCGTCCTAGTGTAGTGTCTTCTCTATGGTAACAAATCCAATGGCCAGTAACTGGTATTGAATTAGTTATCATGAAGATGGTCTGGTTATATGGCTCACTCTTCATTAAACTGTGCAGTGATGAGATCATAGTTTCATTGCTGAAGGAATGCCAGCGGAAGGGAGACTTATTCTAGGACCCCAGCAGCATGCAGTTGACCCTGCACTCTTTGACAGGACACCTACTGCCTTTGACCCATCTATCTTTGTTGTTGAGCTTTTCAGATCATCTCATCAAAAGTGTGATTATTTGTGGATGATTTCAGATTGCTCAGTTTGATTCACATCTCCTTAAATAACATAGCAGCCCTTAGCTTAAGCAGAGTAGGGTTGGAACTGATAGAAGGAAATAATATTCACAGCAGATAAATGATGGCATGATTAATAATGGCCACATCCTCTTGGTATTAAATGGCATACCTTTGGCAAATCTATTTTGATCAATGCTTTTAGTGCTATTGATACTGGAAATTCATCTGTGCAGATTGCATGTATATGTGGCTAAAAGGAGAGATCCGAAACAGGGAATTCTGCTGCATGTCATGAACTTCTGACTTTTGCAAACACTTTTTATCATTCAAAAGATTCATATCAGGAGTTGAAATTTCAAAGTAAATTTATTATGAAGGTATGTGTATGTTACCATTTACTACCCAGAGATGCATTTTCTGTCAGGCATACACAGGAAAAAAGATACACAATAGAATTTTATGAAATACTAGACACAAACAGACAAACTGTCAGACAGCCAATGTGCAAACAAAGACAGACTGTGCAAATAAAATGACACTGAGAGCAAGAGTTGTAAAGAGTCCTTGAATATTAGTCTTTGAAAATCAGTCTGTAAGTTGTAGAATCAGTTCAGAGTACGGTGATTGAAACTATCCATGCAGAAATGGGACCCGCTCTCAGGGCCTCACGGCCAGCTGCTTTTCGATATGCCAAGGATGTGGCCTGGAAGACTAGCATACCTTCAGGGTGCCAGATTTTGTGGCTGTGGAGGCAGGTGGATTCAAGGCCAGTGCCGCTGTCTGATGCATCGTGGGAGACAGAAGATCGTAAGCAGTGAGCTGGCTACTGGCTGTGTGCTCAGAGACCTGAGATTTCTGCACAGAGCTCAGAAAAAGCAACGCAACAGACTTTTAACACCATAAAATCAGCGAGTTGCTTTGTTATATCTCCCTTCTTGCTGTGAAACAGGGACATCTCTTTTTCCTTTATTAGGGAGAGAGAGAGAGAGAGCCTGTGGTATGTCGGATTACTGGGTGAATGAATAGTTTTTGGGGTGCTGCAAGTCTTTGTCTTTACTGATGCTTTGCTGCATGCTTGAGTGCTTAGTGGAGGGCACCAATGCTTTTTTGCTGGTGGGGGAGGGGGGTTGTTGCTTTGCTGCTGCTTCTGCATGGGAGGGGGGAGTTGGGAGCGTCTTTGAGATTCTAACATTTAACTGTCATGCATTTTTTGGGGAACTCCTCTGTTTTCGTGGATATTTGCGAAGAAAAAGAATTTCAGTCTGTATATTGTATACATTTCTCTGACATTAAATGTACCTATTGAAACCTACCTATCGTTAGTTCAAAAGCCTGATAGTTGTATGGTAGTAGTGAGAAGATGACTTGTCTTGAATGGTGGGCGTCTTTGATGATAGATGCTGCTTTCTTCTGGCAGCACACCATGTAAATGTATTCAATTGTGAGGTGGTTGGAGAGTTTGAGGTAGTGCACTCAATTTGTATGAATAACAATTGATTAAAATGACACAATTCCTTACATACCAGCAACCTGGGTCCAATTCCCACCATTGCTCGCAAGGAATTTGTACATTCTTCCTATGACCGAGTGGATTTCCGCTTAGTGCTCCAGTTTCCTCCCACAGTCCACATGTGTACCGGTTAGTAGGTTAATTGGTCAATGTAAATTGTCTAATGATTAGACTAGGGTTAAATCAAGGGATTACTAAGCAGTGTGGCTTGAGGTGTCAGAAGGGCCTGTTACTCGCAGCTCAATAAATAAATAAATGGGGCGGGGACAAACCTCTAATAATTATCAGCAACCTACACAAAATGCTGGAAGAACTTAGCAGGTCATGCAGCATCGATGAAGATGAATGAACAGTTGACATTTCTGGCCAAGACCTTTCTTTAGGACTGAAAAGGAAGGGGGAATATGCCAATAATTATCAAGTAGCCTACTTGACTCGCATACATATTTAAAAAATATTTTTCCTCTATAGACTTCCTGTTATTATAGTACATTACAAGATGAATGGCAGTGCCTTTCTAAGATTGCTATAGATGCACAACTCAAACTTGCTCAAACCTCTTCTGGTGCACGATAGCTGGCATCTGGAATTGCATAATTTCATCTCCATTGTGTGCAAGACTCTCTAAATCCGGAGTACGGACTCTGTAAACTGTGGCCTTTTCTGCAGGTTTCCACTTCATTCAATCCAACAATAGTGCCTTCAGATGTTGCAGTTTCAAGTAATGGAGTTACATTCCTTTCGATCTGTTTCAAACTCCTTGTTCCTGACAGAATCATTTTAAAATCTACTTCTTTAAGAGTCGTACAGCTCAGAAGCAGGCTCTTTAACACACTGTGTTTATGCTGGCTATTAAGTATTTAAATATATTCAACCCAGAGAAGTTGTTCCTTGGCTTTAGTACCTGCTCCTTAATCTTGTAAGTATGGCCCTTCATTCAAAATTATCTTACAACTGGAAATATCTTGACACCTAGCCTGCCATGACCCCTAAGGAATATGTAGTGTATATTTCAATGAGGTAATCTTTTTACTACTTAAACTTCAAAGAATATAGATCGAATTTCTTTAGCTGCTCATGATTGGACAATCCTGGAATTATAGACTGTTGAAGGCAAAGAAAGATGCAGCATGTAAAGCGGATCTTTGGCCCACTGAGTTCATGTGACCATCTACCATCCCCTACATTAATCAAACATTAATCCTATTTCATCTTCTCCTCCTGCGTTCCCACTAACTTGCACCTGATTCTATCACTTAACAATGCATTGGGATTTTTTAGAGTGGCCAATTAACTTAAAATACTCCACATTTTAGGATGTTTTGGGAGAAACTGGGGTGCTTGGAAGAAATCACGTGGTTCCAGGGAGAATGTGATACTCACTCTGATATATTGAACTAGACAGTGACCTCACTAGCTGCGACATTATGCTGTCCATTCCATGGGTTAGCCATGTGAATATCTTTTGGATCTTAGTCAGTATTCTTTTCTAAATATGGGGTCCAAGCCTGTGCACTGTACTCAGTGTGGCCTTTTTCATACTTGTACAAATTGTATTGCTCTATTTCTAAGCTCTAGCTTTCTTACAGTTACAGTTGCCTGTTGCCTTCCTAACGGTTTGCTATATCTGCATCCTAATCTTTTGTGATTTATGCACAGAAGTGCCTAGTTCCCTTATACTTCACTGATCTCCAATCATTCTCCATTTAGATAACAATAAGATTCTGTATCCTGGTTCATGAAGACATTGATTCCATGTGCTGCCTTAACCATATTATTTGTCTGTATGATATCTTCAGGGATCCATGAACTAGGATCCTTGTTCATCTTCACATAATACGTTACCTTACATTCTGCATGATTAAATCACATCTACCATTTCTCTGGCCATTTCATCACCCAGTCCATCATGGGTAATGCCCTCCCCACCATTGAGCTCATCGACATGATGTGCTGTCGCAGGAAAGCAGCATCCATCATCAAGGACTCCCACCATCCAGGATCTTGTGCTGCCATCAGGAAGAAGGTACAAGAGCCTCTGGACCTGCACCATTTGGTTCAGGAACAGTTATTACCCCTCATCATCAGGCTCTTGAACCAGAGATGATAACTTCACTCAACTTCACTTGCCCTGTCACTAAACTGTTCCCACTGAATTGGACTCACTTTCAAGGATTGTTCATCTCATGTTCTTGATATTTATTTCTTCTTCTTATATTTTGGTTCTCTTTCTTTCTTGTATTTGCACAGTGTTTTTTGCACATTGGTTATTGTCTGCCCTTCTGGGTGTGGTCTTTCATTGATTCTATTGTGTTTCTTGTATTTACTGTGATTGCCCACAAGAAAATGAATCTCAGGGTTATATATGGTGACATATGTACAATATACATATACTGTAATTTATTATTTTATTTTTCTTCTATATTATGTATTGCATTGAACTGGTGCTGCTAAATTAACAAATTTCACGACACATGCCGGTGATAATAAACCTGATTCTGATGATAAATTTCTTTTAAACTTTGATTTTACCAACACATGACTACAGTTCTGTACCTGAACATCGCCCACTTCACAGTTAATGCCATCATTAATATTCCTGTCATTTATGAATTTATTAATCATACTTCCTACATTTGTATTCAGGTTCCTAACACCACTTGTCCAAATTAATTCCATTCTTTAGAACTTTTTCCAATTATTTCTCTACCACTGATGTTAGACTCACTGACTTATAATTATCTGGCTTATTCTTGTTGCCCTTTTAAGGTACCACATTAACTGTTCTCTCATTATTTGGCATCTTGCCTGTGGCAGACAAAGATTTGAAAATTCTGTCAGAGCCCTAATAATCCTTACCTTGTCTTGTATATCTTGGACCCTGGGCAATTGCCTGGTTTAATGCCCAGAGCAATTCTAATCACAAGGATTTCAATGCTAATTGTTTCAGAATTGATTATGCTTTTAGCTATAAAGTCTAAGCACTCTTTGAGGAAGTGCGTTCTGTCCTCAGCAAGGGCCTTATCTTTGTCCCTCTTCACCTGCATCTCAGTGAGTTAGGTGCCTTCCATGACGCTGATCTCTTCTTCCATCACCTCTGTCTCCGAGCCCCACACATCAAAGTTGTTGGTGAAGGCAGCAGGCCAGGCAGCATCTCTAGGAAGCGGTACTGTCGACGTTTCGGGCCAAGACCCTTTGTCAGGACTAACTGAAGGAAGAGCTAGTAAGAGATTTGAAAGTGGGAGGGGGAGGGGGAGATCCAAAATGATTGGAGAAGACAGGAGGGGGAGGGATGGAGCCAAGAGCTGGACAGTTGATTGGCAAAAGGGATATGAGAGGATCATGGGACAGGAGGCCCAGGGAGAAGGAAAAGGGGGAGGGGGGAAACCCAGAGGATGGGCAAGGGGTATAGTCAGAGGGACAGAGGGAGAAAAAGGAGAGAGAGAGAGAGAAAGAATATGTGTATATAAATAAATAACGGATGGGGTACGAGGGGGAGGTGGGGCATTAGCAGAAGTTAGAGAAGTCAATATTCATGCCATCAGGTTGGAGGGTACCCAGACAGAATATAAGGTGTTGTTCCTCCAACCTGAGTGTGGCTTCATCTTTACAGCAGAGGAGGCCGTGGATAGACATATCAGAATGGGAATGGGATGTGGAATTAAAATGTGTGGCCACTGGGAGATCCTGCTTTCTCTGGCGGACAGTGAAAAGGACCACACTCGAGGTCAAAAGGACATTGTTTCCGATGCCATCACCAATCTCATCATCTCTGGAGATCTCTGATCCACAGTCACCAACCTCATAGAACGTTTAACCCTGCATTGCTCGTTTCTACCTCTTGCGAAGATCTACACACCTAACTGTGCAGGTAGACCCATTGTTTCTGCCTGCTCTTGCTCCACTGAACTTGTGTCCACATACCTTGACTCTTATTTTATTCCCCTTGGTTCAAGCCCTTCCCATCTACAATCACGATATTTCACATGCTCTCAATCTCCTCAATAACTTTTAACTCCTTGGCCCTGTTAAATTCATTTCACCATGGATGCCAATCCCTATGCATTTCCGTCTCTCATCAAGAAGGCCTTGACAACAGATGGACCAGTTCCACTCCATTGCCACTATCTGCACCTGGTCAAATTGGTCCTCACCCTCAACAATTTCTCTTTGGGCTCCTCCCACTTTCTCCAAACTCAAGGTGCAGCTATGGGCACTTACATAGACCACAGATATAGCTACTTTTCATTAGCTATGTGGAACAGTCCATGTTCCAGGCCTTCCCTGCTAATGCTCCCCAACTCTTTCTGCATTACATTGATGACTGCATTAGTGCTGCTTCATTTACCCATGTGCAAGTCACTTCAATGTCAACAACCTTGCCTCCAACTTGCACCCTGCTCTTAAATTCACTTTTCAATCTCTCTGCCTCGATCACTAGAGACAAACTGTTTACTGATATCTTTTATAAACCCACCACTTCCCACAACTATTTTGACTATATCTCTTCCCTCCCTGTCACCTGTAAAAATGCTATTCCCTTTTCTCTGTTCCTTTGTCTCAGCTGTATCTGCTCTAGGATGAAGCTTTCCATTCCAGAACATGAGAGATAACCTCCTTCAAAGAATGGGCTTTCCCTTACTCCATCATTGATGTTGCTGTCACTTGCATCTCTTCCATTTCCCCGACATCTGCACTCATCGATCTTCCCACTTCCTTAACAGGGATATAGTTCTTCTTGTCCTTACCTACCAACCAATGAGCCTCCACATCTGACATACCATTCTTTGCAACTGGTGCCATCTTCAACAGGACCCTACCACCAAACACACCTTTACCTCTCCACTTTGCGCAGGGATCACTCCTTCCGTGATCTCCTTATCCACTCATCTCTCCACACTAATCTCCTTCCTGGCATTTATCCCTGTAAGCAGCAGAAGAGCTACACCTGTCCATTCACCTCCCCTCTTACTCTCATTTGGGACCCAAAATAGTCCTTCCAGGTGAGGCAACACTCCACCTGTGAATCTGCTGGGGTTGTCTATTGTGTCCAATGATCCCAGTGCAGCCTCTTCTACATTGATGAGACTTGTCATAAAATGGGGAATACTTCGTTAACCACCTCCAAACCATCCACCAAAAGTTGGGACTTCCTGGTGGCCAAACATTTTAATTCTGATTCCCAGTCCTGTTCCAACATGTCGATCCATGGCCTCCTCTTGTGCCAAGGTGAGACCACCCTCAGGATGGAGCAGCAACACCTTATATTTCATCTAGGTAGCCTCCAACCTGTTGGCATGAATATCGATTCCTGTAAACAAATTTCCCCTCCACTATTCCTCTGACTTCTTACCTCTTCTCACCTGCCTGTTGCTTCCCTCTGGGTCCGTTCCTCCTTCCAATTGTCTTATCATATTCCTTCTTCTCCAGCCCTTGATCTTTCCCAACAACCTAGCTTCTCCTATCACCTTCCAGCTAGATGCTTTCCCATATCCCCCACCTTTTTATTGTGGCACAGTCCCCGTTCCTTCTCAGTCCTGAAGAAAGGTCTCGGCCCGAAACACTGACTATCTATTCATTTCCCTAGATGCTGCCTGACCTGCTGAGTTCCTCTAGCATTTTGTGTGCGTTGCTATAAATGAAGCATAATTTATATACGTTTTTTTACAAGAAAGAACCTAATTAGAATTAAAGTACATTTAAGTGCAGAGTGATCAAATTGATTATAGTGTTGCTAAACTGCAGTGATTAGGATTTTGCTGGTTGTTTCAAGAACCAAATGATTAAAGGAAAGTGGATGTTTTTAAACCTTGTGGTGTGGGAATTCATGCTTCTATACCTCCTGCCTTATGGTAGCTCTGAAAAAAATGATAGGGATGTTGTTCCGTTTGCACCTCCTCTAGACTGACCTTGTTTCCTTACAATCTCTTATTATTTTACCTTGCTACCATGGAGTTCCCTACCAGCATGCTCATTTCTTATCTACCTTTTCTGCATCTTTCAACTTGTTTCCTTCTAACTTTTCACAGTTTAAATAACAAGTCCTGGACCTGAGCAAACAACTATCTTTTGATGTTTCCTGTCCTGATGATTATTATCACTTTGATTGCATCTTTTAAACAGCAGCCATATATATGATGATCCTGTCATCTGATGACTCTTGTAACATTGGAATTTGATCTTTAACACTGTATAAAGTTAGTCATCTGATATGTCACCATGTTCTACATGTAGAACATTCAGCTGAGGCTGAAAAGGCACTGGTGTGGCATACTTGGAGTATTGTGAGCAGTTTTGAATTCTTTATTTAAGAAAGGATGTGCTGACTTTGGAGAGGGTTCAGAGAAGGTTTGTGAGAATGATTCCAGGTATGAAAGGCAGCAATTGAAGGCTCTGTGCCTGTACTTACTGGAATTTAGAAGAATGAAGGAGGATCTCATTGAAACCTATTGAATATTGAAAGGCCTAGGTGGAGTAGATGTGAAGAAGATGTTTCCTTTGGTGAAGGAGTCTAAGACCAGAGGACACAGTTTCAAAGTAGACGGACATCCATTTAGAACCAAGATGAAGGGGAATTTCTTTAACTACAGGGTTCTGAATCTGTGGAATTCATTACCACAGGTGTCTGTGGAGACTAGATCACTGGGTGCATTTAAGGCAGAGGATGATAGGTTCTTGATTGGTCAGGATGTAAAAGAGTATGGGAAGAAAGCAGGAGAATGAGGTTGAAAGGGGAATGAATTAGCCATGATGAAATGGTGCAGCAGACTTGATGGGTCAAATGTCCACCTTAACAGGGATAGAGTTTCTCTTGTTTTTACCTACCGTGCCATGATCCTCTGCATCCAACACATCATTCTGTGCATCTTCCATCCTCTCCAAAAGACATCTTTACCTACCCCCCCGCCACTGTCTCCTTTCCCCGTCATGCTCCATCTGTGATTTACCACATTATCATCCAGATAGTTGATATAGATGACACTCAACAATGGACTCAGCACCAATCCCTGTGGCACATTACCAGTCAGACGGGCACCCATCTACTACCTCTCTCTGACTGCTCTCGCTAGGCCAATGTCTAATCCAATTTACTAGTTCATCTGGAATGCTAAGTGACTGAACCTTCTTGTCTAACTTCCCAAGTGGGCCCTTGTCAAAGGCCTTGCTAAAGTCCACGTAGACAACGTCCACTGTGCTTCCTTCATCAACTTTCTTGGTAACTTCCTCGAAAATCTCTGTGAGATTGGTCAGACATGACCAACCATACACAAGGCCTTGCTGATTATTCCTAATCTGTCCCTGTCTATCCAAATACTCATATATCCAGTCCCTTAGAATACCTTCCAATAACGTTCCCACTACTGATGTCAGGCTCACAGGCTGTAATTTCCTGGTTTATTCTTAGAGCCTTTCTTAAGCAATGGCACAACATTAGCTATCCTCCAATCCATCGACACCTCCCCAGAGGCTGTTTTAAATATCTCTGCTAGGGACTCTGCAACTATGCCCTAACCTACAGGGTCCGAGGAAGCACCTTGTTCAGGCCCTGGGGATTTATGCACCTTAATTTGCCTCAATACATCAAACACCTCCTCCTCCGTAATCTGTTTTGGGGTCCATGACCTCACTGCTGCTTTCCCTCACTTCTATAGGCTCTGTACGTCTTCTAAGTAAATACAGATCCATTTAAAAGATCCATTTAAGATCTCCCCCATCTCTTTAAGCTTGGTGCATAGATTAGCACTCCGGTCTTCCAGAGGATCAATTTGAAAACATTAGGATAAGTAAGTCCTTGGGCCCAGAGAGGGTATACTCCAGGTTAGTATAGGAGATCAGGAAAGAGATTGCTGTGCCTTTGAATCAGAATTATTATCACTGGCATGTGATGTGAAATTTGTTAACTTAGCAGCAGCAGTTCAATGCAATACATAATCTAGCAGAGAAAAAAAATAATAAAATAAAAATAATAATGCTAAATAAGTAAATCAATTACGTATATTGAATAGATTAAAAAATGTGCGAAAACAGAAATACTGTATATTTTTTAAAAAAGTGAGGTAGTGTCCAAAGATTCAATGTCCATTTAGGAATTGGATGGCAGCGGGGAAGAAGCTGTTCCTGGATCGCTGAGTGTGTGCCTTCAGGCTTCTGTACCTCCTACACGATGGTAACAGTGAGAAAAGGGCATGCCCTGGGTGCTGGAAGTCCTTAATAATGGACGCTGCCTTTCTGAGACACCACTCCCTGAAGATGTCCTGGGTACTTTGTAGGCTAGTACCCACGATGGAGCTGACTAGATTTACAACCTTCTGCAGCTTCTTTCAGTCCTGTGCAGTAGCCCCTCTATACCAGACACTGATGTCAGCTCTTCTGTCTTACTGACGTTGAGTGTCAGGTTGTTGCGATGGCACCACTCCACTAATTGGCAATGTTCTTTAGTCTTTACTAGCCATAGGAATAGTACTAGAAGATTGGATGGTGTCAAATGTTATTCCTTTGTTCAAGAATGGTAATGGGGATATTCCTGGGAATTATAGACTTGTTGGTCTTAAGTCAATGGTGAACAAACTATTGGAGAGGACTCTTAGAAATGTGATTGACAAGCATTTGAAGAAGCACAGTCTGATTAGGGATTAGCTTTGAGAGAGTGACAAAGCAAATTTATGTAGGTAAAATAGTGGATTTGGTGTATATAGACTTTTGTTCCCCATGGTGGGCATATTCATAAAGTCAGGAGGCATGGGTTCCATGGAAACTTGGTTGAGTGGATTCAGAATTGATTTGCCCATAGAAGGCAGAGGTTGGTAGTAGGTGGAGCATATTCAGCCTAGATGTCAGTGACTAGTGGTGTTCTGTGGGGATATTATCTGAGACTTCTCATTGTGATTTTTATAGATGACTTGGAAGAGGAAGTGGAAGGGCAGGTTCGTAAGTTTGCAAGTGACACGAAGGTTGGTGGTGTAGTGGATAACGTAGAAGGTTGTCATAGGTTATGCCTATTCGTATTAACCATTTTTGCCTTGGGACACGGTCTCTATATGTCCAATCTATCATTTTATAGACCTCTGAGGTAAGATGCAGAGCTGGGCTAACCATTGGCAGATAGCATTAACCTGGAAAAGTTGTAAGATCAAACATGACGGCAAAGTGCAAATTTAATGACAGGATTCTTAGTAGTACGGAGGAACAGAGGAACTTTGGGGTCCAAGTCCATAAATCTTTCAAAGTTGCTGCACAATTTGATGGAGTGGTTAAAAAGGCAAATGGTGTGCTGGCCTTCATTATTCAGGGGATTGAGTTTAAGTGCCACAAGGTAATGTTGCAGCTCTGTAAGACCCCAGTTAGACCACAGTTGGAGTATTGTGTTCAGTTCTGGTTGCCTCATTATAAAAAGTACATGTAAGCTTTAGATATAGAGGAGATTTTCCAGGATGCTGCCTGGATTAGAGAGCATGCGGTATGAGGATAGGTTGAGTGAGCTTGGATCTTTCTCTTTGATGCAAAGGAGGATAAGAGGTGATTTCATAGAGGTCTATAAGATGATAAGAGATATAGAAAGAGTGGACAGCTAAAGACTTTTTCCTAGGATGGAAATTGCTAATACCAAGGGGCATAATTTCAAGTTGATTGGAGGATGCTGTGGGGGGATGTCAGAGGTAGGTTTTTTTACACAGAGAGTGGTGCCTGGAACACACTGCCAGGGGTAGTGGTAGAGGCAGATACATGATGGACACTTAAGAGAATCCTCGATGGCACGTGAATGATATAAAAATGGAGGGCTGTGTGGGAGGGAAGGGTTAGATTGATCTTGGAGTAGGTTAAAAATTTGACACATTGTGGGCCAAAGTGCCCGTGTTGTGCTGTGCTGATCTATGTTCTTTGTTCATGGTCATTGACAGGAAAAGTCACAGAATTTCTGTGCCACAGGTAGATACTATTTGGTTTACTGAGTCTGTCAAATAATGTTCTGAAAACATTGTATCCTTCAGTTTATACTTGAGCTTGATGGAGGAAATTCTTCAGAATTAAAATAATTAGATTAGATTAGATTAGGTTATGAGGACACGCAGTCCTCTTTTATTGTCATTTAGTAATGCATGCATTAAGAAATGATACAATTTGTTCCTCCAGAATGATGTCACAGAAACTCAAGACAAACCAAGACTAAAAAAAAACTGACAAAAACCACATAATTATAACATATAGTTACAACAGTGCAAAGCAATACCGTAATTTGATGAAGAACAGACCATGGGCACGCTAAAAAGAAAAGTCTCAAGGTCTCTCGAAAGTCCCATCATCTCACGCAGACGGTTGAAGGGAGAAACTCTCCCTCTCATGAGCTTCCAGTGCCGCAAACTTGCTGATGCAGCACCCTGGAAGCACCTGACCACAGTCCGTCCGAAAACTTGGAGCCTCCGACCAGCCCTCCGACACCAAGCACCGAGCACCATCTCTGCCGAGCGCTTCGACCCCGGCCCCGGCAATAGGCAAAGCTGAGGATTTGGGGCCTTCCCCTCCGGAGACTCTCGATCGCACAGTAGCAGCGGCAGCGAAACAGGCATTTCAGAAGTTAATTGATAACAGTAATGTAAAGCCATATTAGGGGCTGGCATCATGTGATAATACATTCTCTCTTGTTCTTTACAGATGATGCACTATGTTTAAACACATCCTGCAGAAAGTACTGTTGGAATTTGTGGTGCACTTGTCTGCAATATCCAGTGTTACATGGCTTCAAGGGCAGGCTACAGGGCCTCTTTCGCCAAGCTGACAATTTTGCATTTGCACACACACACACACACACCCCACCCCCCTTGGAGTATTGATGTTAAGCTTAAAAAAGTGGCAGGTAGTTTTTTATATTCTCCATACAATGAGTCATTCCAGAACTTTATTGACTCTTCAACACCCTCAAGGGCAGCTT
This sequence comes from Mobula birostris, assembly GCF_030028105.1. NCBI lineage: Eukaryota > Metazoa > Chordata > Chondrichthyes > Myliobatiformes > Myliobatidae > Mobula > Mobula birostris. The sequence continues at coordinate 74,214,980 of NC_092380.1, read as the reverse complement.
GCAGTGATACAAAGGTTGCAGGTACTTTGAATGAACCACTCAAAATGCCTTCATCTTCACCATCCTAGCAATATTTTGGTGACTTGTTCTGAGAATAACTTTTTTTGTTAGATATAATTAAATTTGGTCCTCACAAAGTTTTTTTTTGCTGTATCATTGATTATGGAACGAACATTTAATCTGGCTTTTTCTTTGACATGCAAATATGTTTTAAATATACATTTTAGCATCTATGAACCTAAAATGACTGTCAGTTTCTACTGAGTTATATAGATGATCATTATTTCAAGCTGTTTCTATTTTAACGAAGTTGATGACAGACAATTATTATATAATTCATACCTGCTCATGAGTAAAATTTAGAGATTGGGTGATTATCTCTTTTCCTAGATATTAAATGCTCTTTATGGTCAGATTAAATTACCTTCTTTTGTACATTTACTGGAATCAGCTAACTTTACATAGCAGCCAATTTGGTACATTGAGTGAATCTTCAATCAAATCGAAATTAGGAGCTGTTATTGAAATTCAAAATTTTGCTGCCAAAGACAATATGTAACATTTCAAGAGCAGAAAATAATTATTTGAATGTTGAAGGAAGATTCCTAGTGTAAAATTCCAAAAGGATCCAAAAGATTTGGGATAGTGACAAAAAGGCTTAAAGTTGAAATATCTGGAAATCAGAGCTGATTAACTGTGAACCCATGGTTTTCAAGAAATGATTGGAAAGGTAACGTGTGGGTGTCCAGCTATGATGTTCGCCCTTGAATTCATGATAAAGTAACTGGGATACCTAGATTTGACTGAAGTAAGCAGCAAGACCCAAAATACCCATCGACTCAAAAATCCTCCAAAATGGTAGACCACTGCTATTTGAAATGAAAACCAAATTATTGGCTGAGATGAATCAGAATTACTGGCAGAAGTGAATCAGTGAGAGGTGGGGGTCAGCATGGTGGGATTCAGATTGCAAGAATTTGTGTGCTGTAATGAAACTGCCACATATCAGACCTGGTTGTACTACACCAGTAGTACAGTGATATTTTGATATATAGAAATTGATTGTCCATATTGCCCAAATTATTGAATTTTATAGCAATGGTTATTATGACTGTATTCATCAATATTAAATTTCAAAACATCATTACAAACTCTGAATGAGATTTATAAACAAACATGTTGTATTCAAAACTGGCAATACAAATTTTACAAAAAAAGTGCTTAAAACTGGTTAAATATGTTCAGGGCTCAGAGCTTTTCCAGATATCCATTGTTTAGTAACTACATATACTGCTGTCTTAACACTTGAAATTGAAAGTTACACATCTTAATGTTTGTTTATATACTTAATAAGTGTTAATTACATCACTGAAATTCATTGTGGCTTCTTCATCATCATATAATCAATGGCTTTAGAATTAAATTCGTATTGGAGAAAATGGCTCTTAGTTTTGAATGTATAATATTCATTTCATCAACTTATCTCACAGGTTATTTCCAGGTAGTCAATATATTTGCTTCCAGTATGTCTGATTACCAAAATTAACGATGTTTACTTTTGATAATATGCAGCTCTTTTTGACATTTGCCCTCAAATGAGATAATAGATTAGTGTCTGATTTGTGACTGGCACAAACAAGTGCAAAAAAAAACTGTGAACGCTGGAAGTCAGAAATAAAAAGGTATAAATGCTAAAATTAAAATAGATTCATCAGCAACAGTTGAGTAGAAGACCTGTCATCAAACTGAATACTGTAGTGAAAAAATGAAGTAATAAATCTAATGCACACCCTTAGCATTCTGCAGAAGAACGTGTTACCCACTCCACAAAGGTTGTCTTTTTCTTGGTGATATTGTCAGACTTGTGTTCAGTTTTATTGTGCATTTTACAAGGGGTAAATGTTGATTGGTTTGAAACATTGAATCTAGCATGCTGTATTTATTTTCTGTAAATTATTAGACCTTGAAGAAATGTTCTTTGGATTTTGTTCAGTTACATTTATTGTCTTTCAAAGTTGTAAAATTGCAGGCATTAGTTGCAGTGTGTTATTGATACAAATTTTTGAGAATTCAAAACAACACCATTAGGTTTCAGTGCTTTGATTCACACATACACAATAAATTTTGCATGACTTTTTTTTGGCTAAAATTGGTAAGTCAGTAAGATTATAAAACCTGAACTTCTGAAATTCTAGGCTGTTTTAAGTTAGTTATGGCCTAGATTTGCATGAGTAATCTGTGAAACATGAAGCTCAGTTTGTACTGAACGATTTGAAGAACTGAATTTGTCAGTTTGCTTCTTCCCATGGAATCCAATGTAGGGCCCAGTTCTTGCTGGAGTTGCCCAGCATTACGTTGGAGAATCAGCATTTTGGTCCTGAGCAAGGTTACATCTTGTATATAATTTGAATTTGAAACCCCATTGATTTTAACAGGACTTGCAGGAGACAGATTGTAGAGCTAAAAGTCAAGTTAGTTTAGTTAAAGGTAGATTTTTTTTTACTTTGGGAAAATTAATCAAATTTATTATGTGTTTTATATGTCCTTAAATGATTTAAAAATCTTTTCACACTTTATTAATTTTGCCTCAATTGTATTTAAATATTTCATTGTTTGATATATTAAAATTTGCTAGGAGTTGTCATCAGTTTTGGAGCAGTGCCTCTTTTCGAGGCTGCCCTAGACCCTGTTGCTACCCGGACTGCATCATGGACTTCAAGGTACAAAAGTCAAGTCAAGTCACTTCTTACTGTTATTTCAACCATAACTGCTGGTACAGAACATAGTAAAAATCAGACGACGTTTACCAGGACCGTGGTGCAACATGAAACAATACAAAAACTACACTGAACTACACCCTAACCTCGTTATATGCGAGGGATACATTCCTTGAAGTTGACGGATAATGTGAATAATTATTTAAATGGAGAAAATAGGGATTCGTTCCAGAGGGCTTCCTAAATATGTTTTATCTATAATTTATTCACATTTTTAAACCAATACGACACAAAAGCAATGCTACAAGACAACATTTGTATTATATTTAATCAATTTAAGGTAATATTCAATGTAATAAATCATAGAAAGTTAACATCCTCTGGGGTACAGTACTCACCAACAGTGGCAGGTGTGTTCGCTCTGGGAGATGAGTGGTTGTTGTGGTGTCGGGCAGCTTTACATGGATAAGGTGGATGGTTGTGGTCGTCAGGATAATATCAAGCACAGCAAGCGTTGAAGGAGGACTCACAGAACTCTTAGAATTGCTGGCAGCAGAAGATTACAGCGATCTGCATAAAGTGGTGAGGGTTGTTTGCTTGGCAGCTTTTTGTTTTTCAGCATAAATTTGCTTGTAGGGAAGAAGGGTTGACAGCAGGGAACGACTGAAATGCTGACTCCGTTCTAAACCTGGGTCCATTTGCATCGCCATTTGTGCTAAGTGTTCCGACTTCCACCATTCCCTCACCATTGGTAAACTCCTGGGATTTTCAAAATCATCTGTTGCTTGCAGCATCTGAGAGATAGTTCGCGGTAAAAAAAATACGTATGCCTTGAATGTGGATCACACCGGTCGAGTGGTTGAATCAGCGGTGTTGTGTTAGGCGGCAGGAAACGCACTGTTATGTTAGGATGAATGCTGTCCAAATGTTTAGGATGGGCTGGTGCATTGTCAAGCAACAAAAGAACTTTAAAGGCAAGATTCTGTTCCCGGCAGTAGCATCCCAGAGCTGTGTTACCTTCAGCTGATGTCGAGCTGTTTATAATTTCCCACTTTTTTCCAAGTGTTAAAGCGGTTCTCTGCCGCTTGGCTGACGGCCCAAGGCATGACATCGAACGCTTAGGAGGCATAATTAAATATTTCAAGCACAAAATCACTGCACTGTAGGTAAAACCAACAAAAGTTTAAGATCACGCATCCACACCTTGCCAAAGCCAATGCGAGAATGGCGGGAGTGAAATTGTGAGGCGCGCGCACCTGACTTGTATTGGCGGGAAAGCAGTGCTTCTTGTCCCAACAGTGAGACTGTGAGGCGTGCGCATGTGACTTGTATTGGCGGGAAGGCAGTGCTGCTCGCATAACTGTGAATTTTGGATGCATATAACGAGATGTTGGTAGAAATAGGTTCCTCGCATAACTGTGAATCCGCATTGTTTGAAGACGCATATAACGAGGATAGGGTGTACATAAGAAAAAAAAATACCAAAACTACACTAGACTACAGACCTATCCAGGACTGCATACAGTGCAAAAAACAGTGCAGGTACTACAATAAATAATAAACAAGACAGTAGGCACAGTAGAGGGCAGTAGGTTGGTGTCAAGCCAGGCTCTGGGTATTGAGGAGTCTGATGGCTTGAGGGAAGAAACTGTTACATAGTCTGGTCGTGAGAGCCCGAATGCTTCGGTGCCTTTTTCCAGATGGTAGGAGGGAGAAGAGTTTATATGAGGGGTGTGTGGGGTCCTTCATAATGCTGTTTGCTTTGCGGATGCAGCGTGTAGTGTAAATGTCTGTGATGGCGGGAAGAGAGACCCTGATGATCTTCTCAGCTGACCTCACTATCCGCTGCAGGGTCTTACGATCCGAGATGGTGCAATTTCCGAACCAGGCTGTGATGCAGCTGCTCAGGATGCTCTCAATACAACCTCTGTAGAATGTGGTGAGGATGGGGGGGGGTGGGAGATGGACTTCTCTCAGCCTTCGCAGAAAGTAGAGACGCTGCTGGGCTTTCTTGGCTATGGAGCTGGTGTTGAGGGACCAGGTGAGATTCTCCGCCAGGTGAACGCCAAGAGATTTGGTGCTCTTAACGATCTCTACGGAGGAGTCGTCGATGTTCAGTGGAGAGTGGTCAAAAAGACCAAAGAGAGACATTCTCAACATCTGGGCCAAACAAATGGGGATATGTGGGGCTGGCAATTTTGAGCACCAAGTATGGTCATCCCAATAGGCTGGAAGTCAAGTCCCATTGTCTTTTAACTCAATCACAACTTAATATACTGTATGTTATACTGTTCTGTCATGAGTAAACTAAATCTACACCAGCTATTTTTCACAGAAATTTTTTTTTCTCTGTGAAAATTAGCTGGTGTGAATTTAGTTCACAGCTGGCTAAAGAAAACTGCCCACAAAGCAAAATATTGTGTGTTGACTGGATACCTGCAGGCCTAGATAGTTCATGCCGTTCAACAACTATGATGCAGTCAAGTTGTTTGAGCTGTCCGTCCTAGCTGACATACAGGAAACTAAGAAGCAGAAAGCAGGAAACAGAATTGCATTTCCTCAGTTTCGGTGAAATAACACAAAAACTGAGAAAGAAATGAAATGCCAACAATAAGAAAGAGAGGAAAAGCAAATTGAAAATAGAGGAAAAGAAAATTGAAATGATAAAACAAAATAGAGGATTGGAAAGGTGAGATGATTTTAAAATTTTACACTTTAAAAAATTTAGAAGGTTTACAGTAGAAGGCATTTCATTATCTCAAAATGCAGGAGTTTGTGGGCAGTAATTTCTAACATGTCATAGTATATTTTGTTGTAAATGCAAGTTTAATTTTATGTGGACATCTCTAAATGCTTGGTTCTGTATTATTTCAAAACAACTATAATCTTCATTGCAAATTTAGTTCAGTTTTACTGTGCTAGTATAGCAACCTTGTGCTTTTCAATGCATTTCAATGGTAAAGCATACATTGTAGGCTTAATTTTCACAAAATTCATGAGAAAGCATGGTTTCCTGGACAGAAGTAGCTGAAGTATTTTGCATAACTAAATTAATGCTGTTAGATTTACCAGTATTTTAATGGCAAAGTATGAGCTAGTAACTTCCTGCCTGTTCTTTAAATCATGATAACTAGGGCTGACTTCTGAAGTATTGGACAATTTAGTTTACAAAATAAGTGACAAAAGCCCCGCATTTATTTTGAAGCTTCAAATGAAGCTGCGTCAGTGATATGCTAATTTGTCTCCCTTGCAATAAATCTTTCAGTTGTTCAGCTGTTAGTGATAACTACAGATTCTGTATTGTAAATTAGATTTTTTTGTTCTTTATGATGCATATTCACTATGTGCAAATATCACTCTTGAGTTTCATCTCAATTCTGAAGCTGCAAAGGCAAAATGAAATCAAGTGTAATGTTAAATATTTGAGTTAAATTACTGGTATAAAATATCTACATAATCATCAATTATGTTTACAGCCTGAAGGGCATAAAGTTAATGTTATTTAAATTGCATCATCAGTCGTAGTTCAGCAATAACTTTATAATTCTCTTTTTCCTGAAGTGTTCCTGCATGTATCTTCTGTTTAATTCTGCGATGCCTGTGCTCCTGAATATTTCACCTTTGGTGTATTGCTCTTCTGTGCCCATTACCTTTGTTTCTATTTCTTACCAAAAAGAGAATTTCCCTGGTGCTAGACAAGGCCAGGTTTACCTTGCCATTTGTACGGTTTGTTCTTGAATGCATAGATGCTGCAATACTAAGCCTGTAAATTCTGTTCACTTGCTTGCTTTTTCAATAGTAAGAAAATAATTTTGTGTTATAATCAATCTACGGTTGGAATGTGTGCAAACAAAGGAAAGGAATAATACAAGGGAGCATCTAAAACAAGTTAAGCTGAAAGAAGAATTAAAAATAATAGTAATTTATGAACCAAAGCAGAATTTTTGTCATCAGCAAACTGCACAGTGTGTCCAGGAATAATGTCCATTGTTTTCTTTTCCTTAGGTCAGCCACTTCCATTAACAGTAGATTGGAACAACTGTATTTCATATTGGATATTGTACTCGTAGAAGTGTACATATTGCAGTTTATAATACTGTCAATCAAATCACCTTGAGAACAAGCCTCAATTTTATGATAATTGCCTGAACAGTTCAGCATTTTTGATGCCCATCCTTAATTGTTGTAAAGTTGATGGTGAGCCACCAACTTCAAGTGCTACCATCTTTCTGAGGAGGTTTCCCCACAGTACAATGAGAAAGGAAACTTCAGTATTTCGACTCTGTGACATGGGTGGTGGTGGGGATGGGGGGAGAGAAAGAAGTGATATAATATCGATTGATGAATGTGTGTGGCTCAGAGGGTAATCTGCAGGATGTAGTGTTCCCATGCACTTGCTGCCTTTGTCCTTCTCACTGGCAGAGATCTTCGACGATAACAGCAGTTTTAATTTATATAATGCAGCTCAAAGCCATCCAAAGCACTTAATATGATTATGTTCTTAAAAACCATGCTTGGAGCTTGTTCAGAGTTGTAGATTTTCAAAGGAATTGTGATCTGCAACTTTGGGATTGTATTGTTTTATTTTTAATTGCACATATGCGAATCCCAAAAGTTTTTGTTAATTTCGTGGTAGAATAATGGGAACTTAGATCTTACAGTCATTGCAATCTGGGGATTGCGTGATTTGGGAATTATTTTAATACATGTTGTTTTGAAATTGTGCTCAGTTTTTGAAATGAATAAACTGGCACGTGAATTAATAGTTTTTGATACGTGTGATAATACTAATTGCTTATTGTCATTAATGTTGTTGTTCAGTGTGTCTGGAAGGGAATAAACAGATGACGTTTCAGGTCAAGACCCTTCATCAAGACTGGACTAATGAATAGGCCCAGCCCTGATGAAGGGTCATGGCCTGAAACATCAACTGTGTATTCCTTTCTGTAGATGCTGTCTGAACTGCTGAGTTCCTCTGGTGTTTTGTATGTGTTACTCTAGATTTCTAGCTTCTGCAGAACCTCTTGTGTTTGTGAGGTCTTTCCTGGTTTCCAGTCCATATTTAAAGAAGAAAAAAGCAATATTTATTTGAAATTAATCAGTTATATATCTTGTAGCTACTTGTGAGATTTTTGCTTTGGGAACAATACCTGTACTAGAAGAGTTTACAGGTTAACAGTGTTAATTATTTGACTGTGAAGCACTTAGATCAGGGGTTCCCAGCCTTATTTATGCTATGGACCAATATCATTAAGGAGTCCATGCATCTGAGATTGGGAACCCCTGACCTTGATACATCCTGAATTAATTAAAATCATATACATCTTCAAACAAGCTCTAGAAAAATAGGACTACTTTGGATAATGTATGTTGCAAATTCAATTAACTTTCAGCAAGATCCAGATATATTTATATTGGAGAAAAGTAACTATTACATTGAAATTTTACATGCCCTGAAAGTAGTAACTTGAGTAAAACTGTACTATGAAAACCTTTTCTTTGTTCTTGCCACAGAATTCTAGTAATGGCTGTGGAGTGGATCTTGCTGTTATGGGTGAGGCACAGAGCTTGGTTACAGACCTTCTTGCTGACCCATCAGTCCCTTCCAATATCACATCATCTCTGCGAACTGTCAGCAGTCTAATTGCATCCCAGCTCACGTATTCTAATACACACAGGCCAAGAGTGAATCCCCTTACATCATTCTCTGACTCTTACACCTGTTCAGAAATGGAGGACTCTTCGGATAAAGGGGAAAGAATTTTTCCAAAGGTTAGAAAAACTTAACTAATCTGTTTAAGTATAAACTACATTACATTGTTATGAATATTATTGTTGTATAATAGGTGCCTGTAATTGTAACCTTTGAGAAAGTACATGGAATTTGCTAGGATTTCTGACTTTATTTTCCTGAATTATCATTTAAATTTAGTTGAATGTTATTATTATTAATCATATAAATGTTCTGATGCTCATCTACAGATTCAGTTTCATAAATTTCTCTTGGGAGAGTTCAGTTTTAATTTTTTTTCTGTTATACCTCTCTTAGCAATTTAATGTTATCAAAAGCTACCTAGAAATAATTGTCTCCAAGTTTTCTATCTGTCCTGTTTAGTAAGTAGTTAGATTTTGCTCATTCTCCTCAATTCTCATGTTGGAGTGTATCCTGCTGATACAACTATATCTCCAAAAAATTGGAGTTGTGATAAGTGCATTGGATTGTTAACCTCACTTATCTTTCAATTAGCGTTTGAGAAGAAGTTTACCAACTGGCCAGCTAAGAAGAAATACAGGAACATGGACAACCACCACATCAGCAACTGGCTTGCCAACAATGGAGCCTGCTCCTCTTAGATGGGATCGGAACAGTGGAATAAAACCATACCCAGAGAGTGGTTCAGTGAGGTAATTTTATACATACTATTTTTGAGGTCCAATAATGTATGCCAAGGAAGTGATACCACAAGTTGTGAATCACATCAAACCAGTGGTTGATTTGAACAGCTCTGCCAACCATTACGAAACTTGCAGTTAACCTTTCTGGAAGTTGTTGCTCTGCAATGTTAAAGGTATATACCACAAAAAGGTACCGATTTTCTTTTCTATATTGGCTGACGCTTCGAAAGAGAGAACTGGCAAGATCCATATGGCTTTAATTTTTCTGTCCTTAACCTTTTATGTTCTTCAAGTACTTGTTTAGTACACTTTTTATCATTTCTTAGGAACTTGGTCTCTTTTACTGTTGTACAAGCATTACATTCCTTATCATTATAAAGTAAAAAGGATTTTTCTCATGTCTGCATACCACAGTTTCATTTTGTTCCCCTTGGTTCAGTTCCATTATACCTACATTTGTGACACTTCATCACTTAAATAACTTTCATTTCCCTAGCCCCGATTGCCTTACTTTCTCTATTGACATCCAGTCCCGATACACTTGTATCCCCTCATCAGGAAGGCCTTAAAGCTCTCGCTTCTTTCCTGACAACAGACCTAACCAGTTCTCATCCACCACCACCCTCCTTCAACTGGCAGAAATGGTTCTTACTCTCAGCAATTTCTCTTTTGGCTCCTTCCACTTTCTCCCAACTAAAGGTGTACCCATAGATACTCACATGGGTCCCACCTATGCCTGCCTTTTTGTGGCTATGTGGAACAGCCCATATTCCAAGCCTACACTGGTAATGCTTCCCAACTTTTCCTCTGCTACATTGATGTCTGCATTGATGCTGCTTCTTGCACCCATGCTGTGCTTGTCAATTTCATCAACTATGCCTCCAACTACCACCATGCCTTCAAATCTACTTGGTTCATCTCTGACACTTCTCTCTGCTTTCTTAATCTCTCTGTTTCCATCATTGGAGCCAGGCTATTCACTTATATCATTTATAAACCCACTTAGTCTCACAATTATCTTGAATATAGCCCTTCCCATCCTTTCACTTGTAAAAATCCTGTAGCCTTCTCTCAGTTCCTCTGTCTCCGCCACAGCTGTTCTCTGATGGTTGGGGCTTTCCATTCTAGAACATTGAAATGTTATCTTTTTTTTCAAAGAATGGGATTTTCCTTCCAATACTATCAATGCTGCCTCATTCACATCTTCTCCATTTCCCACATATTTGCCCTCACCTCATCTTCCGGCTGTCATAATAGGGATAGATCTCCTCTTGTCCACCCCACAAGCCTCTATATCATTCGCCATAATTTCTACTATCTCCAACAGTACTGAGGATGGATGGGAGGAACCCTTGGCAATGAGTACATAGCGCTCCTGATAAATATCACGGATGGGTGGAAGAGAAACCCCGATGATCCTTTCAGTAATCCTTGCAATCCTCCGTAGGATCTTACAGTCAGATGCCTTGCAATTCCCGTATCATACAGTGATGTTGCAGCTGATCAGGACACACTGAATGGTGTTCAATGGCACACTCAATCCTCTGAAAATTGATTAGAATGGGGTTTGGGTAGCATCACTTGCCTCAATCTCCTCAGGAAGTGGAGACACTGCTGTACTTTCTTGACCAAAAAAAAAGGTGGTGTTGAGGGACCAAGTGAAATTATCCATTATGTGCACTCCCAGAAACTTGGTGCTCCTAACTCTCTCCATGGAGGAACTATTTATGTACAGTAAGGAGTGATTAGCCTGCACCTTTTTACATTTCACAATCATCTCTTTAGTCTTGTCCATATTGAGACTCAAGTTGTGCTTGCACTATTCCACAAGATGCTCTATTTCCTCTCTGTACACTGGCTTCTCATCATCGTTGCCCTCTCCCTCCTTTCTTTTCCCATTCCCATTCTGGTTACCCTCTCACCTGCCCACCACCTTGCTCTGGTTCTCCTTCTCCTTCCCTGTTTTCCATGGTCCACTGTCCTCTCCTATTAGATTCCTCCTCTTTCACCTCTGCCGTTTATCCCCTCCTAGCTTCTTACTTCATCACCCCTCCCCTACCCATATACCTTCACCTTCTGCTGGTGTCATCTATCACCTGCCAGCGTGTACTCCTTCCCCTTCCCACACCACCTTAATCTGGCTTCTGTCCCCTTCCTTGTCCTGATGAAAGGTTTTGGTTCAAAATGTTCCCTTCCATGAATGCTGCCTTACTTGGTGACTTGCTCTAGCATTGTGTGTGTGTTGCTCAAGATTTCCAGTATCTTCAGAATTTCATGTGTTGATGATTTCTCTCCTCGCTTTTAGGTCTTATGCTAATAATTTGGAATCTGACCTGTAGTTTATTACATAGCTAATGATCTTTTCTAGTTTACTCTGTCATAACGTCTTCTCATAGTACCAGCATTTGTAAGGCCACTCTTAAAACTTCCCTGTTCCTTCCTTCTGTCTTCAAAATTGATTTGCTATATTATAAACTCTTTAAAAACATAGTGCTGACCACATTGCCAAATTAAACTAAATCTCTTTTACCTGCATATGATCAATATCCCTCCATTCCCTGCATAGAAACATGTTCATCTTAAAAACCTCTTAACCACAAATATCATATCTGCTTCCACTACCACCTCCAGCAGCACCTACCACTCAGGCACCTACCACTCTACAAAAATACTTGCTCTGCACTTAATCTTTAAACTTGCCCTCTCTCACCTTTAAAGCATGTTCTCTAGTACATGACATTTCTATCCTTGGTCCAAAAATTTTGTCTTCTACATATTTCTTCTTCTTCTGACTTTTTAATGGTGGTTGGCAGTCCAACTTAAAGGTGCATTACTGCCATCAACTGGACTGGAGAGTGGTGGAGTGAACTGGGGGAGGGGGAGGGGATGGGGTGGGGCTTTCTACTTCACTTTCAAATGTAAACTAAATTGCCCCAAAAGCCCTATAGATTGTAAGTAATGAAAGACAATTCTGTGAATTAAGTTACTCCCATAACTTAAGAACGTTTTTAAATAAAAGCTACCAACCCCAAAAATTGTAATGATGTCTGCATTTGATTTGTTTCAACCATACATGCTTCACACTGTAATAGTATATGTTCAACTGTTTCACAATGATGACAAATCCTACACAACTCAGAATGATGTTTTCCAACAAGATATAAGAAGTAATGATGTGCTCAATTCAAAGGTGTGTCAAAATAATTCCTTTCCTTGTTTTACCCCCTTCTCCTATAAACCCAAAAGTTTTATGTATTCTCTTAAGGTGTCTCCTCTTATGCCCTTTATCCCGCAAGTTTTGCCATAAATCCCTAATTCTTCACCCTACCAACCCCTTAGCTTCTGATTTGCTATATCCACTGTTGAACTTTTAACAGGTTTTTTAGCGAAACAATCAACCCACTTAACACCTCTGTGTGCAGGGACCCATAAGAAGCAAATATATAAACCAATACTTGTATACAAAATGTTTGATGAGCTTCCAACAGTAAATTCTGGCTGACTGCTAGCATGACCTGTTTTAAGATTCATCAAAACTGAAAAGGAATATGAATAAATTACAGCAACACACACAAAAAATGCTGGTGAATGCAGAAGGTCAGGTAGCATCTATAGGAAGAGGTACAGTCCACGTTTCGGGCCGAGGCCCTTCATCAGGACTAACAATGCTGTCAGCAGCCTGAAGTCCATAGGTACTCTCATACCAATTATTACATTTCAAGCTCTATAAAATTTGCAACATTTAAAATGTTGCGTCCTCTATCTTGTTAACTTCTAAAATTTGAAAATGTTAAAGACCTAGAACTGACTACTTTAAGTCATGTCTTGGTCAAGAATAATCCATCCATCGCATGGCATTGCTACCTATAATAGAGTAAATTTTATTTACCTCCTCACTGCCATTTTCCATATTTCAGTGAATTCTTCTGTATCATTTGCAGTCCAGTAAATCAAATTTCCTCTTTGCCTTCAAAACAAATAACATCCTTAATTCTCCATGAATTAAATCCTCTTGCTTATGTGTTGTGTGGGGTCATGAGAATGACACAGTTTGGTCAGAGATTGAATGGGAAAAGAGGGTGCTGCTGGTGAACAGAAGCTTGAAGGACATTAAATTAGAGATGTGCAATGAAATGCAGATGCTCAGGTGAGTGAGTGTTGGGTAATTGTCACCGAAGTGTTCTTTGGAAGACAAAGGGTGTGTATCATTATCAGGTCAAATATGAAATAGAATGTCAGCAAATAACTTCAGAGGACTTGAGTTGAATCCCCAGTATGGTTCCTAAGTCACACACGTACACATCTTGCAGGCACTGTGAAAGCTGTTTTTATAGGATTGGCCAGCAAACAGCATGAGTCATTGAATACAAATAAAAATTCTGGTCTATGCAGTATTATTATAGCATGCACTTACCAATAATATCACGAGAAGTCAGAATGGGTTTCACTATGTTGCTCAGCTACAAAGTTCATCATTGCCATAGCCCAAACATGGACCCGAGAGCTGAATTTCAGTGATAAGGTGAAATTTTCTGGCCTTATCATTGAGCATCATTTGACTTTGTGTGAGATCATGAAGCCCTGGTCAACCTGAATATCAAGGAAGCATTGTGATTTGGTTTGACTCAAATACCATTCCAATGAAGAAGCTTGTGGTTGCTGGAATTCAATCACCCTTGTCTCAGAACATCACTCTGGAAGTAGCTTAGGACTGTGTCATAGGCCAAGTGATCTCTGCTTTTTCATCAGTGACCTTTCTTCTATCATAAGAAGGAGTATAAGATGATGAGAGGCATTGATCGTGTGGATAGTCAGAAGCTTTTTCCCAGGGCTGAAATGGCTAGCATGAGAGAGCACAGTTTTAAGGTGCTTGTAAGTAGGTGCGGAGGAGATATCAGGAGTAAGTTTTTTACGCAGAGAGTGGTGAGTGCGTGGAATGGGCTACCGGCGATGGTGGTGGAGGAGGATATGATAGGGTCTTTTAAGAGACTGCTAGACAGGTATATGGAGCTCAGAAAAATAAAGGGCCATGGGTAACCCTAGGTAATTTTTCAGGTAAGGACATGTTTGGCACAGCTTTGTGGGCCAAAGGGCCTGTATTGTGCTGTAGTTTTCTATGTTTCTATAATGTCTGAAGTGGAAGTTTTCACTGATAAGTGTGTTGGAATTTCATTCCTTGGCAAATGAAGCAGTTCATGACTGCATTCAGCAAAATCTAGCCAGTGCTCAGGAACTAACATTTCCATCACAATATTTGCAGGCAGTGACCATCTTTTTAGCGTCTAATACCACCCACAGTGGCATTAATTTTTTGAGGAAATAACAGGCATTGTAGACAGAGCAAAGTTTGTGGATATTGTTTACTTTGATTTTTATGAGGTCTTTGATAAGGTACTGCAAATGAGGAATTAAACAAGCTAAGAGCCCATGGTATTATAGGAAAGGACAGAAGTTTGGCTCACTGGCAGAAAGCAAATAGTGGGAATAAAGGGGGGCATTTTCTAGTTGGCTGCCTCTGACTAGTGGTTACAGGGGTTAATGTTGAGTCCACTACTTTTCATGTTACATATTAAGGATCTGGATGATGGCATTGATGGCAAGTTTGCGGATGATACAAAGGCAGATGGATGAGCAAGTAGAGTTATGGAAGCAGGGTATCTACAGAAGGATTTTGACAGATAAAGAGAATGGGCAGAGGTGATAGGTGGAATACAGTGTAGGGAAGTGTATGGTCATGCGCTTTGGTAGATGGAATAAAGGCATAGATTAGTTTCTAAATGGGGAGTGAGTTTAGAAATCAGAAGTGGAAAGGAATTTGTGCAAGATTCCCTTAAATATTAACATGCAGGTTGAGTCTGTAGTAGGGAAGGTAAATGCAATGTTAGCATTTATTTTGAGATGACCAGAATATCAAAGCAGGGATGTAATGCTGAAGCTTTATAAGGCGTAGTCAGACCACAGTTGGAGTATTGTGAGCCAGCATTGGAGAGGGTCCAGAGGCGATTCATGAGAATTTTCAGAAGGCTTTTGGGGAGGTTCCACACATGAGGCTGCTTAGCAAGATAAAAGCCCATGGAATTACAGGGAAGTTACTAGCATGGGTAGAGCATTGGCTGATTGGCAGAAAACAGAGAGTGGGAATAAAGGGATGCTATTCTGGCTGGCTCCTGGTTACCAGTGGAGTTCAATGATGATGTATATCAATGATTTGGACTACGGTACTAATGGATTTGTGGCTAAATTTGCCGATGATACAAAGATAGGTGGAGGAGCGGGTAGTGTTGATGAAACAGTGAGTCTGCAGAGAGACTTAGATAGTTTAGGGGAATGGGCAAAGAAGTGGGAAATTAAATACAATGTTGGAAAGTGAATGGTCATGCACTTTGGTGGAAGAAATAAACGGGCAGGCTATTGTTTAGATGGGGAGAGAATTCAAAATGCAGAGATGCAAGGGGACTTGGGAGTCCTTGTGCATGATACCCTGAAGGTTGACCTCCAGGTTCAGTCAGTTGTGAAGAAGGCAAATGCAATGTTGGCATTCATTTCTAGAGGTATAAAATATAAGAGTAGGGATGTGGTTTTGAGGCTCTATAAGGCATTCGTGAGACCACACTTGGAGTATTATGCGCAGTTTTGGGCTCTTTATCTTAGAAAGGATACACTGACATTGGAGATGGTTCAGAGAAGATTCACGAGAATGATTCCAGGAATGAAAGGGTTTCCGTATGAGGAACATCTGACAGATCTCGAGCTGTATTCCCTAGAGTTCAGGAGAATGAGGTGGGATCTCATAGAAAGATTGCAAATGTTAAAAAGCCTGAACAGATTAGATATGGTGAAGTTATTTCCCATAAAAACAGAGTCTAGCACAAGAGGGCACAACTTCAGGATTGAAGGATGTCCATTTAGAACTGAGATGCGGAGAAATTACTTTAGTCAGAGGGTGGTAAATCTGTGGAATCTGTTGCCATGAGCAGCTGTGGAGGCCAAGTCATTGGGTATATTTAAGGCAGAGATAGATAGGTTCTTGATTAGCCAGGGCATCAAAGGGTATGGAGTGAAGGCAGGGGAGTGGGGATGACTGGAAAATTTGAATCAGCCCATGATTGAATGGCGGAGCAGACTCAATGGGCCGAATGGCCTACTTCTGCTCCTATATCTTATGGTCTTATGGCGAATGATCCTGGGCATGTTAGGGTTAACATTTGTGGAGTGTTTGATGGCTTTTGGCCTGTACTGACTGGAGTTGAGAAGAATGAAACTTACGAACTGTTGAAAGGCCTGGATAGAGTGGACGTTGAAAGGTTGTTTCCAATTGTGGTAAAGTCAAGGGACAGAGGGCAGAGCCTCAGTATACAAGGATATACCTTTAGAACGGAGGTGGTGTGGAATTTCTTCAACCAGAGAGTGGTAAGTCTGTGGAATTCATTGTCATAGATGGCTGTGACAGTGAATCTCTCTCTCTCTCTCTCTCTCTCTCTCTCTCCCGCACTCCCGCACACACGTTTTTTTCTGTTGATCAGTGTCAAAAAAGCCAAATTAAATCCACTGTGATTTGATGTTGTAAACAATAAAACATGAAGACTTCCAAGAGGGGTGAAAACTTTTTTTTATAGGTGCCATAATATCATAGGCACCATAATCTCATTAGCACTCAAATATCATTGAAATATTAAGTATACAACAGACAAGATGAGGACCACCATCAATTGTAAACTCAACTGGACAAGCTGCTGATATTGTGGTTACAAAATGACCAAACGCTGCACGTGGACTAGAGAGCCATGGATCAGAGAGCTGAATGCCTTGCTGAAATCCATATACACTACATCTATGGCTCTACCTTCATCAATGCGTTTAGTCGTATCCTCAAAAAATTCAATCAGGCTCGTAAGGCATGACCTGTCTTTCACAAAGCCATGCTGACTATTCCTAATCATGTTATGCCTCTCCAAATGTTCATAAATCCTGCCTCTTGGGATCTTCTCCATCAACTTACCAACCACTGAAGTAAGATTCACTGGTCTATAATTTCCTGGGTTATGTCTACTCCCTTTCTTGAATAATGGAACAACATCCTCAGCCCTCCAATTCTCCGGAACCTCTTCTGTTCCCATTGATGATGCAAGGATCATCGCCAGAGGCTCAGCCATCTCCTCCCTCGCCTCACACATCTTGTCTTGTTCTGGTGACTTATCCAACTTGATGCTTTTCAAAAGCTCCAGCACATCCTCTTTCTTAATATCTACATGCTCAATCTTTTCAGTCTGCTGTAAGTCATCCCTATAAACGCCAAGATCCTTTTCACAGTGGATACTGAAGCAAAGTACTCATTAAGTTCCTCTGCTGTCTCCTCCGGTTTCATACATACTTTTCCACTGTCACACTTAATTGGTCCTATTCTCTTGAGTCTTATCCTCTTGCTCTTCACATACTTGTGGAATGCCTTGGGGTTTTCCTTAATCCTGTCCACCAAAGCCTTCTCATGGCCCCTGCTGGTTTTCCTAATGTCTTTCTTAAACTCTTTCCTGCTGGCCTTATAATCATCTAGATCTCTATCATTACCTAGTTTTTTTGAACCTTTCGTAAGCTGTTCTTTTCTTCTTGACTAGATTTACAACAGCCCTTGTACACCACGGTTTCTGTAACCTATTTTCCCTGTCTCATTGGAATATACCTATGCAGAACTACACGGAAATACCTCCTGAGCATCTGTTCCCAATTTATGCTTCTAAGTTCTTGCCTGATAGCCTCATATTTCCCCTTACTCCAATTAAACACTTTCCTAACTTGTCAGTTCCTATTCTTCTCTAACGCTATGGTAAACGAGATAGAATTGTGATCACTATCTCCAAAATGCTCTCCCACTCAGAGATCTGACTCCTGACCAAATTCATTTCCCAATACCAGATCAAGTACAACCTCTCCTCTTGTAGGCTTATCTACATAATGTGTCAAGAAACCTTCTTGAACATACCTAGCAAACTCCGCCCCATCTCAACCCCTCACTCTAGGGATATGCCAATCTATATTTGGAAAATTAAAATCTCCCACCACAACAAGCCTGTTGTTACACCTTTCCAGAATCTGTCTCCCCATCTGCTCATCGATGTCCCTGTTACTACTGGGTCGTCTATAAAAAAACACACGGTAGAGTTACTGAACCTTTCCTGTTCCTAACTTCCACCCACCGAGATTCAGTAGACAATCCATCCATGTCTTCCTCCTTTTCTGCAGCCATGACACTATCACTGATCAACAGTGCCGCGCCCCCACCTCTTTTGCCTCTCTCCCTGTCCTTTGTGAGACATCTAAAGCCTGGCTCTTGGAAGTAGCCATTTCTGCCCCTGAGTCATCCAAGTTTCTGAAATGGCCACAACATCATAGCTCCAAGTACTGATCCACGCTCTAAGCTTATCCGCTTTGTTCATAATACTCCTTATATTAAAATAGACACATCTCAAACCATCGGTCTGAGCGCGAACCTTCTCGATCACCTGCCTATCCTCCCTTTCATACTGTCTCCAAGCTTTCTCTATTTGTAACCCAACTACCGCTTCCTTCATCCTTCATCTCTTCAGTTTGGTTCCCCTCGCCCAGCAATCCTAGTTTAAACTCTCCCCAGTAGCCTTCACAAACCTCCCCGCCAGGATATTGGCCTCCCTGGGATTCAAGTGCAACCTGTCTTTTTTGTACAGGTCGCTCCTGTCCCAAAAGAGGTCCCAATGATCCAAAAATCTGAATCCCTGCCCTCTGCTCCAGTCCCTCAGCCACGCATTTTATCCTCCACCTCACTCTATTACAATAGTCACTGTCATGTGGCATAGGCAGTAATCTCAAGGTGACTACCTTTGTGGTCCTGTTTCTCAACTTCCTTCCTAACTCCCTGTAGTCTGCTTGCAGGACCTCCTCCCTTTTCTTGCCTATGCTGTTGGTACCAATATGTACCACGACCTCTGGCAGTTGTCCTTTCCACTTCAGGATATCGTGGACCCGATCAGAAACATCCCGGACCCTGGCACTTGGGAGGCAAACTACCATCCGTGCTGCTTTCCTGTGACCACTGAATCGCCTGTCTGACCCCATAACTATGGAGTCCCCTGTCACTGCTGCCATCCTCTTCCTTTCCCTACCCTTCTGAGCCACAGGGCCAGACTCTGTGCCAGATGCCTTGTATAAAACTGGAATACTGAACAGATATTTGATATTGCTATTTACTCAGGAAGAGGATGGTGTCACAAGGAGTGTAGAAAAGGAGATAGAAGATATGATGATTGGGATGAAAACAGAAAGCTGTGCTGGAAGCACTGGCTATGCTTAAAGAAAGAAAGTCTCTTTGTTTAGGTGGGAGGTATTCCGGAAAGGTGAGGGAGTCGGTGGTGGTGATGAGAATTCTATTAGTTTTTAAATAGTTAGGGAGAGAGATAGGACTTGACCATAGGTTGAAGTCCCAAACTGGTGGTTTAGAGGAGATAATGCAGAACTCAGTTGGGTGAGATGCTTTGCAGGTAATGGGAGGATTGGAAAGTTGGAAGCTTTTAAAAGTGGGATAGGCGAAGTTCGGAACCACAATGTTCAGTTTGAATGACAGTCGAGGATTAACGAACCTCACCAATGGTGTAATAACGGCATGTAGCAGTTATAGGTTTAGAAGGTTATTGCTAAACACAGGCAAGTGGTTAGCTCACTTAGTCATCTTAGTTGGCATGGACAAGTTGTTCCAAGGGGGACTGTTTTCCATGCTGGATGAAGCTATGACACTAAATAGGTTAGAATAAGATGTTTTGTCACAAACATTAAGACATGAAATATTCTAAAAGGAATTATTGTGGAAGTCATATTGCAATTTTTTTTTTTGAAGTAATAGTCAGTGGTTTTGGAAAATGGTAAGTTAGGGCCATACAGTATTTTCTGTGATATAAAATTTTAAGATCCTCCAATATTACTAAATGTTGAGAAATTGGGACACTAAAATACAAATTCATCTTTGGTAAGTCTCCAATCTCTATATTTCTCACCTTGTTTAGGAATAAAAGACAATAATAGTTAACTGGATGAAATGTCTGTAAGTCAATTCTTATCCATAAAAGTGCTTGCAGAAATGCCATTGACAGAAATTTGGAAGTGGTTACACTGTTTGAAGAAAACTAATTATCCAGGAAAACCAGATGGTGGTTGCAAATATTGTGGTTTATATTTTACTAACTCTATGACCATTCTCTAAGCAAAGTATCCTCAAAATGAGCAGTCTTCTTTTATATCAGGATCACTAGTTTTATCTGTGCCTATTATTGTCTGTGTTTATTGAATCCATTACGGTGTGCTGTCTAGTGACGAGGGTAGTAGTTGGAAAGGAAAGATTTTGGTTTTTGCTGCTTAGTCAGCACTTAATAAATAATATACCTAATTCAGTTGCCTGTTTTAAAACAAAATGTTCAGTTGACAATTTCCTTAACTGAAAATGGTGAGTGATCTACTGACACTATCTTTTGAGGTCTGGAGTTTAATCTGATATCTGGTAATTCACCTTGTCTAGTTTGTTTAATGTTGATATGAGAAATGGTCTACATTTAAATTTGCAGGTCAACTTTAAAATCTGCTAACAGTATAATCTTTTAGTCTTGCATCACATTTAAATTTGTGATGTAAAACTAATTATACTGTTAGTAAATTTCTGGCTTTAAATCAAAAGTGCCATTTATAAAACCATCTTTTAAGGATAATAAACATTTTGCAATAATACAGGTGCTTTTGCTGTAGGATAAATGTGACAAAATGCAACATTTTATTACCATGAACAATCAGGTATCAGCATTCGTTCAGTACCTCATCTAGCACATTCTATCCTCAAGGCATACAGTCATAGTTTGAATGTGAACATGGAAAATAAGTTGACAGATCAGTAATGCTTTGAGGAAATGCTACATTGTTGGAGGTGCCATCAGTAGAAGAAGCACAACATTGGATAAGTTTTAGAGGCACTAAATCTTATTTACCTTCTCTGGTGAAAAGAAACATTTAAGGAAGAGCAGGAGTGTTTCCTTGATTGTTTTGAACAATATTAATTTATTCTGTTTGTTAAGCTCAACTTGGCTGTTGGATTGAGCTTTATTCCAACTGCAAATGTAATTCAAAAAGGCTTCTTTTACATTAAGAATTGTTTAGGCCTAAGATTCTACATGCATATAATTGCAAGTCTTCATTTAATTTTTCTCGAACAGGAGGTCTTTCTATTTGATGTTGGTTTGATAATTTTTCTAATAAAGCCATGGGAACTTTTAAGTGCTAGAAGTTAGCCATTCTTGATCTTTTCTTTAATAATTTGTAATTGTTTGGGTATTCAATTGAATTTTGCTTTTTGCTTTTAATAGATTTTTAAGGAGTGAAATGTCTGAATGTGTCATTTTGAATCATTCTGGAAATTTAATCAGTTAACTTTTGGGTGGGAGTTATTCTTATATACCTGACATAATTTCCACTTTGGGCATATACAGTATGGTGTGCACTTCAGGAGAAATTCAACCTTGTTGTCTCAGGAACACTTTTCACTGAGCATTTCTAGGTCAAAATAGTCTTCCCAGTACAGTGGGAGCTCTTAACGGGAAAATCAGTTAATTAAAATTCAGCAGACAGCCTCCACTCCTTCACCTCCTTGATGTCCATATTGCTCTCCACCTCTATCATTGCTTGATTTCTTGATTTCCCTCAATCTATCCACAAGTGCTTTTATTTCCAATCCCCCACCATCTATCAATTTATGTACCATTAGTTTTCAGGCTTTATATGACCTGTGGCTACAGACCATTGTTAACACAACCTCTATTTCAAATGCCAGGGCACACCTTTTCAAAGTTTAAAATGTGTAGTGTTTGGTCATTGATGTTCACCCAAGACCTTACAAGACTTTAGGGACTTAAGTGTTTAAAGTTGGCTTGTGTATTGTAATTGTACAGCATGGAAACAGGCCCTTGGGCCTATCATATTTACACCAACTATCAAGCAACTATCGAGTCTTTCCTAGTTTTTTTTTATTCTTGCATCCACATTAATTCCATATGTCTTATTCGAGGGATATTTATAATAGCTAATTAGCCTACCCTCCAGCATATCTTTACAATGTGGGAGGACATTTGTGCACATGGTATGAAACCTATGAGGGCATGAGGCAAACATGCAAATTTCACTCTGACAATATCCAAGTCAGGATCAAACCTTGGTTTCCAAATATTGCACTAATTTTTTTTAGTTCAGTAGTATATAAAGCAAAGATGATTTGAATTCAGAACGTTTTGCTTGACTTATCTGTTGGTTTTCTCTTTTCCAGTTCTTTAGGTGTTGGTTCACAGGCAAATGGACCTTCCAGTTCAAACTTGTTGACAATTCCTAAATCTCGATCTGCATCCTTATCTTTAACATCACACCATCTTGGGCCCAGACGAGCAGGTGACAAATTTCGTTTCCTTTTAAAATCAGTGTTGGTTGCTCTTTATAAAACTAAAATTGTGATCAGGAAAGAAGTTGCCACTTTAAAAAATATCTAGAATCTAGAAGCAGCTTAAAATGAGAACTTATGGAATGGTCTTTGTACGCAAAGCTTGCACCTTTTTGGATGTAGGCATGAAATCAAGGGATGTGTAAATATCAAAAGAGAGCACTGCTATGTTTTTTCATTGTATGAATGAATATCAAGAGTAAAGTGAAAAAACAAAAAAAAGATTTCATTTACCTTAAAAAAATCGTGTTTTCAAGTCACTTGACACCTATCTCTCTCCTTTATAACTAGTTTCCTTTTGCATAAATGATTTACCAGTTATCTGGTCTTTATTTTTTAAGCTGTCTTAGTCAACAGGATGGATCATTAATACTTTTCCAGTAGGGCTGCCAAGTACAAACTTGTTGAAAGAAGCATAAAAGCATACCTCTGTTGCTACTGGTATGATTGAAAGACTTTCTCATTTAACTTATCACTCCCTGATTCAGACATATCCAGGCATGATAATCAATATTCCCTCTAATTTGTGATGATCAGTGTGCGCAAAAATCTTGTGCTGTGCAATTTTTCGCCTAGTGACGACATCAAGTGTGCACTGAATTTAATATATCGAGGTATTCATTTTAACAGCTAGCAAAACACTGTCAATAAGAACTTTGATCTCTGGGTTGGATCATTTTCGCGCTCATTCATCTGCACTCTCACAAAACATACATCACAGGCTTGTCGTGGGTTATGAAGGATTTTCTCAACAGGGCTCTTGCACACTGTGATTTGCTTGCTAAATTACACTTTAAAAAGTCAAGTTTACAAATATCACTCCACTTTCCACTTGCAAATTCTCCAGCAACCTTAGCATCGTGACAGTACACGCATGTCACGCCAGTTTCTGTATTTATTGTATGTCATGAGCTTTCGGTATAACAATTTCTATTGTTTCATTAAGCCATTCTGCTTTAAATGAGCTCGCAGTTCTTTTGCTCTTCGTGCCCTTTTCTTCTTTGGAATTCAATATAGTAAATCAATAATTTCTTCAATAAAAACAGTACAAATAAGCCAGTTCTAAAATCTGCAGACAATTCATTGCAAACTCCACGGTGTCTACACCGTCCGCATCAGAAACCAGAAAATGAAATGTGATTGTGTACAATTGTGAAATATATTTAACATGCCAACGAGGTAGAGGGTGACATGCAGTTTAAATTTCTTTGTGTGCTGGTAGCAAACAATGCATGTGCACACATCTTAGAACAGTGTTTCTCAACTGGGGTTCTGCAAGAGGTCATTGAGGGTTTGGTGAGAGATTGTGATTTTAAAAAAAATAAATCTCATTTTCTGAACATTGCGCAATGTACGATGCTAGTGCTCCCAGTGGTGGGCTGTGACCAAGCAGTCCCATTAGCAATCTCAGCCCAGTATGGCAGTGCGTAGTTGGACCATGTTTATTTGGTTGAGTCCATTCTCAGTTTTTGATGTGAGATAGAGGAAGCCGTTGATGATTGGTTAGTGCTGTATTGCATGAAGGGGAGGACGGTAGGCTGATAATTGGTGAGCACTGTATTACACAGAGGGGAGGATGGTAGGCTGATGGTGTGCGCTGTTGAACACTGTTTTACATAGGGGGAGGACAGTAGGCTGATGAGGAGCATGAAGTGTGTTTTCTGAGCATTGAATGGACTCTTCCAACTTGGGTTGTGATGTCAACCACTTCTTCCTGAATTACCTTCCCCAGCTTCCCCTAATGTGCTGCCGATTGACTTATGGGAGCGAATGAACTCTACTGGTGTAGTAGAAAGCTGGAGGGAAATTTTCACTCTAAAGAAGGAAATTTTACACGCCGCAATTCAACTGCTGGCTTGCCACATTTTACATATTTTCATATTTTTTGCAGTTTTCTCATTTAGTTATTTATTATGCCGTTCTTATGATGCAACAGTGGATACAAAGAAAAGTCAGCCTTTACAATGAAAGCTACTTATCAAAGGGTTTTACATGGACTGGTGATCTAAGTTGTCCTATTCCATTGTGCTAGTCTGTGGTAAACAACTTACAAATGTCGCAATGGTTCCAGCAAAATTATTCAACTACAAATCAGAGCTATATGACTGATTATATTAAATGGTATTGGAATCTTAAAACAAGTAGAGTAAAGCTTTTGTTAATAAAGTTACAGTCAGTAACAGGATTCAGGAAGCAAGTTATTGAGTAGCAGAACTTATTACCCAGAAAAGGCAAAGTCACACAGTTGGTGAGAACCTAATAATACCAGCATGTTAAATTATACAGGGTAAAATGCTAGGACAAGATGCAATGCAAGAATTTGAAAAGGTTTCACTCTCAGATAGTATGATAAGTTGATGTATTGATGTCACATGATGTAGAAGAGGTTTTGTGTAATAAACTGAAAAACAACAACTTCTCTGTCCAGATTGACGAGTCAACAGATAACATCAATAAATATCATGTTGTAGCATTTGAATGATTTGTAAATGATGGTGAAATTCGAGAAAACTTCTTTCTGTTGCTGTGTACCTACATCTACTGATGCTTCTGGACACATCTTCTGGATACATTTCAGTTCCTGGAATCATCGGGTGTTTTGGGTCTTTCAACATCATACAACCTCCTCCAGGTGATCCAGCTGGGGCTGATCAGACCTCAGCTTGTGTTCAGATGGCTAGCTACTTATGACTCCATGGCTCCCCTCTTTTGAGACACAGCCACCGTGAGGCCCTTTCTGCCGCACTGGTGGTACTGCAGATGGCTCTCCTCTTCCTCTCTCCCTCGATGCCCAATTTGCTGAAGGCTGTAGCTAAGAAATGGGCTGCGAATCCTTGACAATCAACCTCCACTGGGAGACACCTCGCTCTCCATCCAGCCTGCTGACAGTTGCTGACCAGTCCTGCATACTTGGAGAGCTTCCTTTCAAAGATCTCTTCCAAGCAATCTTCCCGTGGGATTGTCAGCTCCAGCAGCACCACTTGCTTAGTAGACTCAGACACAAAGACAATGTCTGGTCGCAGTCTGGTGGCTGCGATATGGTTGGGGACCTTTCAGCTGCCGTTTGAGGTCCACCAACAGCTGCCAGTCCCTTGCAGAGGTCAGGATGCCTGCAGATGTTCTTTTGGCGGGTATTGGCTGCTCCCCAGCTCTGACAATGTTGTAGCATTTAAATGATTTGTAAATAATGGTGAAATTCAAGAAAAATTTTTCTGTTGCAAAGAGCTGCCCGAAAAAAACAAAGGCCAAGATATATTTAATGTTTGGTCTTCATATCTGGAAACAAAAGGTCTGTCTTGGAGGAACCGTGTTTGCACCTGTACTGAAGGTGGTTTCAAGAAATTTTTCATTTTTCTTGTTAAAAAAAATTGTCACAACACACTGTGGAACTTGTGTGAACTTGCATCATATTTTCAACATCTGTAAACGGCATGAGTCAGGTCTTAACCAGAGAATTGAGGCTGCCTTCAGCATTAAAGTGTCAACCCTATCAGGACTGCTACCTGGAAGTTGGAATTGTATATCTCACAGTTAAATTCAGTTTTCACAATTGCCTGGCTCATGTGCTTTGATTTAGCAGGGACTTGGGCAGGTCAGAATCAGTGTTATTTTGAATCAGAATCAGTTTTATTATCACTGACAAATGTCGTGATTTTTTTGTTTTGTGGCAGCAATAAAGTGAAGAGCATATAAAATACTGTAAGTTACAATAAAAATAAAAGTGCAAAAGATGGCAAGTTTCTGTGTGAGGCTGCTTGGGGAATTATCAAGTGTTACTACTACAGTTGACATCTGCAGCCATAGATGGATTTAAATTTGGCCACATGGAGAGCATTTAAAGGCATTAGGTATGCATACCCATATCTCCTTAACATAAATATTTTTGGAATTTGTGATCCCACTGCCTTGGCCCCTCCCCTTCTGTGCTCCATCTTTGTGTTCACCTTCTGATACAGCAGCACCAAGCCTTTTGTATTCTCCATTGTTTGTTTTAGTAGCCTCTGTCTCTCTCCTTCCCACCCCAGCAGTTTGCTTATCTCCATGCAGTTATGGTTGTCTAATTCCTTGAACCTTCACATGCAACCAATATTCCCAACACCACCAGTCAGCTTCATGTGTAACTGTTACCTGCGCATCCAAAACCATTATGATGAATTTTCCAAGCTCACAAATGTATCTTTTTTGTTTTTTTCCTTGTTTAGCAATAGATATATCTCAACAGGCACTGTAATCTTTTTAAAGTTAGTAACACTTAATAAAAAGTTTTTCCTATTTATGTTGTTATAAACACAATAACCCTAAAAATTAATAGTGTTCGAACAAGGATGCTTCAAGGTGAAATGGTATTGGAATGTACTGTGCCATATTTGTAAATCAGATTTTCTATAATGAACTCTCAGTTTATCAGCAAATATTTTCCATAAGTTTTTGATGTGCAGAATTTAGCAATGTAAGATGGGCCTGACGTTTTGGGTATAAAGTTATAGGGAGCTACAGCAGAGAAACAGGCCTTTCAGCCTATCTAGTCTGTGCCGAACTATTATTCTGCCTCATCCCATCGACCTGCACCTGGATCATAGCGCTCCATACCACTCCCCCATGCATTCCACACTTTTACCAGTGAAGTTCCCTTTCAGGATCCCCTGAGATATTTCACCTTTTACCCTTAACCCATGACTCTAGCTCTAGTCTCGCCGAACTTGAATGGAAATAAACCTGCTTGCATTTACTGAATCTATACCCCTCATAGTTTTGTATACCTTCAGCATATTTCCCCTCATTTTCCAATGCTCCAGCCTATTCATTCTTTCCCTGTAACTCGGGTCCTCAAGTTCCAGCAGCATCCTTGTAAATTTTCTTGTACTCTTTCAACCTTATTGGTATCCCTCCTGTAGGTAGATAAATAGAAGTGCACACAATACTCCAGATTTGCCTCACCACCATCTTATACAACTTCAACATGACATTCCAACTCCTGTACTCAGTGCTTTGATTCATGAATGCCAATGTGGCAAAAGCTCTCTTTACAACCCCATGTACCTGTGATACCTCTTTCAAGGAATTATGGATCAGTAAAATACAGCAATCAGAAACTATCTAAAGCACATGCTTACAAAAACTTGTGTTATTAAGAGTGTAAGGTAACTGCTAAATACAAACAATGTAAAGGAGTTTCTTTCTTTTAAATGCCAGTAAACATTTTATTAGAAATTGAGTTTTAGAATTTGGTACAAAATTAAGTTCATAGTACATTAAGTTCATGGGTGGATTCAGATTGGTTTGCTTGCAGAAAGCAGAGGGTCGTGGTGGAGGGAGTACATTCGGATTGGTGGGTTGTGACTAGTGGTGTCCCACAAGGATCGGTTCTGGGACCTCTACTTTTTGTGATTTTTATTAACGACCTGGATGTGGGGGTAGAAGGGTGGGTTGGCAAGTTTGCAGATGAGACAAAGGTTGTGGATAGTGTAGAGGATTGCCGAAGATTGCAGAGAGACATTGATAGGATGTAGAAGTGGACTGAGAAGTGGCAGATGGACCCGGAGAAGTGTGAGGTGGTATACTTTGGAAGGACGAACTCCAAGGCAGAGTACAAAGTAAATGGCAGGATACTTGGAAGTGTAGAGGAGCAGAGGGATCTGGGGGTACATGTCCACAGATCCCTGAAAGTTGCCTCACAGGTAGATAGGGTAGTTAAGAAAGCTTATGGGGTGTTACCTTTCATAAGTTGAGGGATAGAGTTGCGAGGTAATCATGCAGCTCTATAAAACTCTGGTTAGTTCACACTTGGAGTACTGTGTCCAGTTCTGAACACCTCACTGTAGGAAGGATGTGGAAGCATTGGAAAGGGTACAGAGGAGATTTACCAGGATGCTGCCTGGTTTAGAGAGTATGCATTATGATCAGAGATTAAGGGAGTTGGGGCTTTACTCTTTGGAGAGGAGGAGGATGAGAGGAGACATGATAGAGGTATACAAGATATTAAGAGGAATGGATAGAGTGGACAGCCAGCGCCTCTTCCCCAGGGCACCACTGCTCAATACAAGAGGGCATGGCTTTAAGGTAAGGGGTGGGAAGGTCAAGGGGGATATTAGAGGAAGGTTTTTTACTCAGAGAATGGTTGGTGCGTGGAATGCACTGCCTGAGTCAGTGGTGGAGGCAGATACACTAGTGAAATTTAAGAGGCTACTAGACAGGTATATGGAGGAATTTAAGATGGGGGTTATATGGGAGGCAGGGTTTAAGGGTCGGCACTACATTGTGGGCCGAAGGGCCTATACTGTGCTGTAATATTCTATATTCTATAATAGTAGTGAGAAGAGGGCATAGCCTGGATGGTGGGGGTCTTGTGGCAGGGCTCCATGTATAACAGAATCAACAAACTCATTCGTAAGGCCAGTGATGTTGTGGGGATGGAACTGGACTCTCTCACGATGGTGTCTGAAAAGAGGATGCTGTCCAAGTTGCATGCCATCTTGGACAATGTCTCCCATCCACTACATAATGTACTGGTTGGGCACAGGAATACATTCAGCCAGAGACTCATTCCACCGAGATGCAACACAGAGCATCATAGGAAGTCATTCCTGCCTGTGGCCATCAAACTTTACAACTCCTCCCTAGGAGGGTCAGACACCCTGAGCCAATAGGCTGGTCCTGGACTTATTTCCTGGCATAATTTACATATTACTATTTAACTATTTATGGTTTTATTACTATTTAATTATTTATGGTGCAACTGTAATGAAAACCAATTTCCCCCGGGATCAATAAAATATGACTATGACTATATGTACTGGTTACTTTAAATTGTTCATTTGGTATCATGTACCAATCAGCTGTAATACACACAGAAGGAAGTAGTGCTTTATTGCAAACTTGTTTTAGGCTGCTTGGAATTGGCTTTCAATTCCTAAGATAGTGTGTCAAAGTAGGATTGGAACAGAAAATTCAAATGATGGGTAACTGGAAGCTTGAGGTTGGAATGAAAAGTTCTATAAAGCAGTGACCCAAACCATGGCTTTGGTTTCTGTAATGCCAAATTGGATGTAGTGCAATGAATTGCTGCTTCATCTGGGAGAAGTGTTTGGTCCTTAAATAGTAAGAAGGGAAGAGGTAAAAGGGCAGTTTTACGACTCCAACATCTCTATGGGAATATTTCATATAGATTTCATCACTCTTATAGAATTTTCTTTTTGGCTTTCGCATGATGAAAACTATTAGGATGTGAAGATTACTAACTGTTAAAATGAATTGCATTTTCACATCTAAACCATTACGCAAAATTATAAATAGGCGAAGTGTGCTGCCGTGGATCATATTGTACCCTAAATGTAATGTGGTTTAGGTTGTTTATCAATCTATTTTCGGTATTTCAGATTTTAAGTAGTGGAGTATAGTGCCACATATTGATGAAATGTGGATTTACATCCTTTGTTTACCCACACTGAGAAGATTACAGTGGATGCATGGCAAGACCAGTACATCAAGTGGAGAAAAAATTTCTGAAATGTAGAGAAAAAATTTCTGAGAGGGAACTTATCATGTTGCACACTTGGTGCATTTGGTTCAGAAAAATTTTGACAGAGGCCCAAATGTATAATTTACTACTGATTCTGCTTAAGTAGTCAAAGTACAGCAGAAAATATTTGAAAATTTATTTGGAATTAAATATACATTTCCTCAAACTAGAGATTTTGAAATAAAATATTTGTGGTATAGTTTGATTCAACTGTGAATCCTCTTTTTGTTCTAGGTACTTCTCCAAGCCTCAGTCCTGTGAATTCCCCAACTCATGGACCAGGGGCAATGACAAGCTTTAATCGCTCACCAGTAGAATTTCCTGATACAGCTGATATTTTGACCAAACCAACTGTGAATCTTCATAAACCAATTGGATACACATTTAGTTCTCCAGAGTTTCAACAATCAGCTAGAATATCAAGCACAATACTCTGCAGCAGGTACATGATACATTACTGAATGTGTGTGCTGAAAATTGAGTGTGATTTCTTAAAAAGCAAAATAGAGAAGACATGAACATTTCAAGGGAATAAGATAATATAACTTTATTCTCTCAATTTAACTTTTTGAAAGAAAATACCTATGATACAGTTTTGATTAAGCTGATAATGTTATGTTCAAGATTAATAAGAAATTCCATAAGGTTTTTAACAAATATTGCACTGATTGTGAGATACCTATACAAGAACTTGTACAGTTCTTGTATAGGTCAGGTATGACATACGGAAGTCAATTTTAAGGGCAAGAAAGTAAAACCGATTGAGGTTACAAACGGAATTGAATGCACATCAGCACTGGCAGGGTATGCAGGCCATTATTTACTACAGAATGAAACTTAACATCATGAATAGCTGTGATGCTTCACTCCCAGATGACCTCAATATCTTTTATGCATGCTTTGAAAGGGAGAATAAAATTACACCTGTGGCAGTCCCTGCAGCATCTGTTGATATGTGATCATTGTCTCGGAGGCCAACATCAGAATACCTTTCAAGAGGGTGAACCCTTGTAAAGCATCAGGCCCTGATGGTGTACCTGGTAGGGCTCTGAAAACCTGTGCCAACAACTAGCAGGGGTGTTCGAGGATACCTTCAATCTCCCACTGCTGCAGTCAGAGGTTCCCACTTGCTTCAAAAGGTCGACAATTATACCTGTGCCCAAGAAGAGTAGGATGAGCTGCCTCAATGACTATTGCCAAGTGGACTCACATCTACCTGAGATGAAGTGGTTTGAGAGGTTGGTCATGGCTAGGATCAGCTCCTGCCTAAGCAAGCACCTTGGACTTGCTGCAATTTGCCTATTGTCACAGTAGGTCTAATGAGGATGCAATCTCACTGGTTTTCTATTTGGCCTGGAGAATAGTACCTACACCAGGCTGCTCTTTATTAATTATAGCTCAGCATTCAACGCAATCATACCCTCAGTTTAAATCAGCAAGCTCCAGAACCTGGGCCTCTGTACCTCCCACTGCAACTGGATCCGTGACTTCCTCACTGGGAGTCTGTGCAGAACAGAAATAACAATTCCTCCTCCTTGTTGACACTCAACACTGGCGCACCGTTCTACACTTTCTCCACCCATGATTGTGTGGCTGGGCACAGCTTAAATGCTATCTGTAAGTTTTCTGGAGACACAGCTATTGTTGGCAGAATTTCAGCTGGTGACGAGGAGGCATACAGGAGCCAGATAGATCAACTGGTTGACTGGTGTTGCAGCAATGGCAGCATAACCAAGGAATTGATTGTGGACTTCAGAAAGGTGAAGTCGAACAAACAGACACCAGACCTCATTGAGGGATCATCAGTGGAAAGAGTGAGCAGTTTCAAGTTCCTGGGTGTCAACATTTCTGAAGATCTATCCTGGGCTCAACATATTGATGCAATTACCAAGAAGGCATGACAATGGCTACATCTCATTAGGAGTTTTAGGAGAATTGGTATGTCATGAAAGACACTTGCAGATTTTTGCAGATGTACTGTGGAGAGCATTCTAACTGGTTGCATCACCATCTGGTATTGAAGGGCCACTGCACAGGATCAGAAAAAGCTTCAGAAAATTGGGAACATAGTCAGTTCCATCATGGGGAACTAGCCTTCTCAGCATCCAGGACATCTTCAAAAGGTGATGCCTCAAAATGGTGACATCCATCATTATCACCCAGGATATACTACCATCAAGGAGGAGGTACATGAGCCTGAGGACACATTCAATGTTTAAGGAACAGCTTCTCCGGTGCCATCAGATTTCTGAATGGTAAATGAACCCATGAACACTACCTCAGTTTTTATTCTCTCTTTCTGCACTGCTAATTTAATTTAAAAGAGAAAAATATATATTCGTTAATTGTAATTTATATTTTTATTATATGTATTGCAATGTACTGCTTCTACAAAACAACAAATTTCATGGCATATGCCAGTGATATTAAACCCCTAATTCTGATTCTGATTCCCTACTTTTTGAAAAAATGCTCTGTGGTCTTTCATATCCACTTTATAATAGATAGAGATTGCGGTTTCAGATTGGTTTCTGTAATTTGACATCTTTGACAGTTCAGTTTTGATGGAGTGTCAGCCTGAATTCTGCTTCTTTACAGTCATGCTAGAACCCAGAAGCTTTATGATTCAAAATAAGGTTTTACCGTAGCTCAAATTATCTGGCCAGAAGCTGGAGTTTTTAGTTGAAAAGAATAGGAATTCCATATCTCTCAGATCTGACTGAAAAAAACAAGGTTCTAATATATTCATTTTTTATTTTGAAAAACCACTCTCACATCCTTAATAAAAAAAAATTGAAGAAAACACCAGGGCAAGATACAATTAGGAATCATATTTGCATGATTTTGAGAAAATCTATTTTTCTTATTCAATGTTTTATAGAATTTTTATTCCAAATCTCAGTTAAATATGGCTGCCTGTCAATTGATAAAGATTCAAGTATAAACTAACACTATGTTTATTATAAAAGAAGTTTCTATTGCACAGTTTAAAAATGCATTATTCCTTGAGCAACATTCCCTATAAGTAGAGTGACTTGCTGCACTTTCATAAACGTGGTTGAGACAAAGTGGAGTTTATTGTTGTATGCATAGGTACGATCCACGCTTGATGTTCTAGTTTTGACTTTCAGCCACAGGCCCAAGGTACAAGTTTTATTTTGCCTTAAAAACACAATAAATACTATGATTTCCCAGATTGATTATAAAATAGACAACGCAGCTTTGAGCTGTTTTACATTTAGGCTCTCTTTTCAAATCTAAATTTTAAGAAAGTAAAACCAATTCTTTATTTTATCTTTAAGTACATATAAAGAGGAAAATAAGTATTTATGCACTTTGTTCATTTTCTCCCCAATGTATTGTTTGTTCTTTCACATAACTGTACTAGTTGTGGCCGGCATGTGACTAGACCTGTTCAAAATACAGATTTGCAAACAGTTGCAGAATCACCACATGTCAAGAAACCAGGTACGTTCATAAACAAAGTCTGTATTTGTGAATGTTAAGTATTCCCCTCTAAAAAAAAAACACTTTAATTTGTGTTTCACTACTGATGTAATTTGTTTTTGTTGTTATAATTTAATATGATGTTAGAGGCATTATTCATTCCCCTTGTTGTCCAGGGATAATACCATTCATTTTAAAAAGCTGTATTTTCTGGCCTGGCTGCAACATTGAAAAATCTCACAGTTGAGATTCTTAAAAAATTAAAAAGAGTGTTTTAATTTTAGTAGAACTAGTTCATAAATGTTAGAGGTGCATTTGAAAAGTTAGAAAAAAACTTAACAATAAAACGTAACTTATGTTCAGGATAAAAACAAATATTTTTAATTTGATTTAACCACTGTAATTTGCTTTTACCAAGGAAAAAAATAAGTCCATGATTATATCAAAGTATAAAACCATTTTTAGAAATATTGAAAATTTGAATATGAAGAATATGCTTTATTTTTTTAAAGATGAAGGTACTGAAAATGCTGCTAGTAACAATGAATTGAAGGAATCAAAGGATACAGTGGGGACAGAATGTAAAGATCAGCAAGAGAGCAAAAAATCCAAGAAATTTACAAATCACGAGGATCAGCTGATAGAACAACAGAATAGTAAATCTGGGGTAAGATGCTCTTTAGCTTTTATTTGCCAGTTTTGCAGACATAATTTGAAATTTATTCATATTTGTATCTATGGACACCTTAAAGCATTCCCAATAATCTCCATTCCTGTGCAGCAATTCATTAAAATATTAATTGCAGCACAGATACTATACTTAGAAATTTTAAGTATTTTAAATTATTTCATGTGCATTGAAGTTAAAAAATTTTCAGGTGATATGAAATATTTTTATTGAATCTTTTCAAACAATTTTGCTGTGTGGGTTAAAACATCACACTGAATGAATCGTAAAAGTTAATTCAAAAATTAAAGCAACCTTCTATTGTGTATGTAGTTACTAACGTAGTGTCTTTCATATCCTCAGGACTTCTGGAATTCTTTATCATATATCAGGTGTTTTGTAGACAGATAAAATGAATGTAAAAGATAAATCTACCTCCCATCTGGAACTGAATTAAAACCTTGCTCCAACTTGGCATTCTCTTATAGAAACTTACCAAGAAATTAATTGTAGAAGGATCATTGGTGGGGTAGAGAGGTGTTTCGGCACAAATGGGCATGGGATGTTTCTGCTTAATTAAACTAGCATTCTTTGTAAACTGAGTGTATTTCCTGAAGGTTTGGTTGACACAAAATTCATGGTATTTTGTCAGTTTGGGGAAAGTTTCAAATGGGCAGTTGGCAAGCAAGGAATAGACAGAGTTGTCTAAGGTCTGTTCTAGGGCAAAGGACAAAAGATGTAGGTGGTTACAATTATAAAGAAACATGGTGGTTAATAAAAATAGATAACCATTAACAATTCCATGTTAGAGAAAAGAGGAAGAGTGGTTAAACACTGAGACTGTTGAATTTATTTTTGATTTTGAAGATTGTAAAATGTCTTATTTAAACATTTAAATAGGAGGAAGTGGAATGGAGAATTTATATTGCAAATGATGGAAATCACATATTATTTATATGAAAATATAATATTCAAGTGATCACAAGTTCTGCTTCTGCTCTCCCCTGCAGAGATGCAGTATAAAATGATAAAATAGAAACAAAAATGCTGTTTCACCAGTGAGGAGGGATTGCGGCCTTGAATGCTACAAAGGATGGGGGTAATAGTGTAGTGGTTGCATGGGAGTGAACAATGTAACAGTTGGGTGTGTTCAGGATGGTAGTTAATGAAACAGTATTTGACACAGTTAATCTTTATGAAATTACTTTACAAAAATGCATTTTAATGATACTGCAACACCATCATTGATTTTTTCTTTAAATCAACAGCAAGTGCCAGACCTTTCACTTGACTCAATAGATATAGAAAACACTGGGCTGTGCATGGATAAACTAAATAGTTGGAATTTTCCCATTTTTGAACTTGTCGAAATGACTGGAGGACAGTCTGGAAGAATTCTTAGTCAGGTTAGTTCTGCTTATGTTTTATTTTTGTTAATGATTTGGCATATATTGCCATTGTTCATAAAGTTTTGGCAACACATACAGAATGCTGGAGGAGTTTAGTTCACTTAACTTTAGTTCATAAAGTTTTGTTCACTTACAGAAATGTCTAATATAAAACAAAATCCTCAATCCAGTTTTTAAAAATTGTGCTTTCTTGTCAAAATCTATCTGAATAAAACTGAACTTATTTCAAGATGTATATTGATGTTAAAAGGAATTGAGTTTTGGAAGCAGAATGAAAAAAGCTCATGCTACAAGATTGCACATCTTGCATGAGTGACTGTGGAGGAAAAAAAAAGTACTTCATGGTTTTTATTTTGTCTTCAAATATCTAGGTAGAAACAAGCCAAAAACCTAAAAATATTTTTATGTCAATAAATTCTAAACTGCAAACATATTTTAAAATGTATTTTTCCAAAATATGTTAATGAAATATTGAAATACCAACAGGTAATGTTCACATGCAAAACCAAAGTGACAAGTAGCTTTCAAAGAGCCAAATAGTACTATTTTATGAAATATTTATGTCTAAAAATTAACTCCTAGCCCTGATGTTAAACCAATATCGAGCTCTGTGATAGTGGAAGGTCTTGTCTAGACTTCAATCAACATTTTGTAATAGGCATGCCAAATTGGGTATGAGTCAGAACTATGATGTCATTATCATGGAGCAGGTAGCCTAGACATGATCCAGCACTTCCTCATTACATAATTTTACTAGGGAAGCCAAAATGTCTTTTACTCGCTGACCTTGTCATTGGGAGCAATTGTGAAGCACTTTTTGAAGAAAGCATCATTGATGGACATGAAATTGTGATGTCAATAGATTAAAAATCCCCAATGAGGATTTCTGTTGAGATTAAATATATAATTTAATAAATGCAGTTTCAATCCAACATTATTCAAAATATCTGTGTAATTAAATGGAGCAAGTAGTCTTTCCTGAGAGTGGAGAGCTGGAGGATTCATGCTATTGAATACTTTAGTACCTTTTGTTATCTGCTTGAAGGATAATGTAAATTTGAAAAAGTGAGTAAATGGGAGTTTTACACAAAAAAGAATGGCAAGGTTATACTTCAGTTCTTTAAAGAAAGCTGTAAACAAGATATTTATAAGTTTGGTACATATGTCTTTTAATAGGAAATACCATAAATTGATGATCTTGCATATGTTACTGCAGGAAACTTGATTTTAAACAGAAAATTATACCAACTGCATTCTCAGTACACTACACACTCATGCATTTGGTATCCATAGGGTATTATGGGTGCCAGTTGTATAAATATGTTGATTGTGTGAAAATTGCTTAAAATAAAAAAACTAGTACTGCATGCATAAATTTTAATGCAATTGCCAAACTATATTTTATCTTTCTCACTGTTAAGAATATATCTTTAAATTGTTGAGGAACCAGTTTGAATTCTTTTAGAACTGTGTGGTTTTTCACCTTTTTGCTTCAGTTTTTTCGATATTTCCAGTTTTTGCTTCAATGTTAAATATAGTTGCACTTTATACTTTTGCCAGGAGTATTTTTATTCATAGTCATGGATAGATGTGGAAAGGATAATAGTTTATGAAACAATTGGAAACTACTGCCTCTTATAACATTGTAAAATTGAGGACAATTGTGTTCTTGGCAGTGCAAAATGGCATGCCAGGTTCAAACTTATTTTTTTGAAAAATGGTTTTTGAAATTACTTAATATAGTTTTTGCAGATTACATGAGAATTCTGTTTGCATAAATACCAGATTAAAAAAAGTTTACTGTAATTTGTGGCTGATAGTGGCTCATATTGTGCAGGATGTGATGAACTTTTTGAACATTATTCAAAACGTTCTTCACAATTGCTGGCAATGATAAAGTCTGCCAGTAAAATACATTTTGGTCTTTCCAAGTAAACATATAGCAGTATTACGCAGTATATTTTATAATTAAACAAACTAATACATATATAGTAATATTCCAGTTATTTGTATTTTTAAACTGATTTCATTATATCTCCTTTTTCAACCAGTTTCTGCATGAGCTTTATAACTAACAAAAATTTTGCTGTTTCTAGGTCATATATTCTCTTTTTCTTGATACTGGCCTATTTGAACTTTTCAAAATCCCCGTTCGAGAGTTTATTGACTATTTTAGTGCACTGGAAAATGGGTACCGTGACATTCCGTGTAAGTATTAATATAGTCTATTTACATATGTGTACGTAAAGTATGTTCCTATCTGTAGCATTACTCTTTAATAGTCAGAGAAAATAGTTATTACCTAGCTTTTCCCTTACTATTCCATTGCTATTTATTCCTAATTCTGCTTCTTTTCCATCTTACTTTAGTATATCTTGCCTCGTTTTGATCCTGTCTTCTGTCTTTTCTCTTAGTATTTTTCAGGTTGGAAGGAATGAGTTACCTGGTGTGAAAGTGAAAGAAAGCCCTCAAAATTCCAGGATGAAGTTTTTGTAACAGTAGCAGGGAAATTGTTAGTCTCTATATGTTTTTTTTCTAGCACTTGTAATTTTCTATCTTTTGGCTCTCCCTGTCTCCCAAAGCTGCCTTTCCTTCCACTAATTTGCCACTTAGTCTTGCTGGTTATTCACTTTTTCCTTACTAGTGCCTTCACTTCTCACTTCATCACTTTAAACTCAAAATTTGAAAGCCAACTTTTTTATCCTCATTTTTTATCTCAACTCTTCCAGGTCCATCTTACTTCGTTCGTAAGGGATATCATTTTTCTTATTTGTCCGTACCATATTCTATTCAATACATAAATTTTGCTTTTGCTTCAAAATCAGCACTTTTTTAAAACTAAAAATGAAAATGTGCCAAGGACTGGTAAAGCCTAAAAAAGCTAAAATGAATGTGAGATTATAATAATTCCTTTAAATTAGTAATAACATCTCCTCCTCACTGACAGTCAACACTGGTGCACCCCAGGTGTGTGCTTAGCCCACTGCTCTACTCTCTATATACCCATGACTGTGTGGCTGGGCATAGCTCAAATACCATCTATAAATTTGCTGATGACACAACCGTTGTTGGTAGAATCTCAGATGGTGACGAGAGGAGGTGCAGGAGTGGGATATGCCAACTAGTGGAGTGGTGTCACAGCAACAACCTGGCACTCAACGTCAGTAAGATGAAAGAGCTGACTGTGGACTTCAGGAAGGGTAAGATGAAGGAACATATACCGATCCTCATAGAGGGATCAGAAGTGGAGAGAGTGAGCATTTTCAAGTTCCTGGGTGTCAAGATTTCTGAGGACCTAACGTGGTCCAAACATACCGATGTAGTTATAAAGAAGGCAAGGTAACGACTATACTTCATTAGGAGTTTGAAGAGATTTCATATGTCAACAAATACACTCAAAAACTTCTATAGATGTATCGTGGAGAGCATTCTGACAGGTTGCATCACTGTCTGGTATGGGGAGGGGTAACTGCACAGGATTGAAAGAAGCTGCAGAGGGTTGTAAATTTAGTTGGGTCCGACTTGGGTACTAGCCTACAAAGCAACCAGGACATCTTCAAGGAGTGGTATCTCAGAAAGGCAGCATCCGTTATTAAGGACCTCCAGCAGCCAGGGCATGTCCTCTTCTCACTGTTACCATCAAGTAGGAGGTACAGAAGCCTGAAGGCGCACACTCAGCGATTCAGGAACAGCTTCTTTCCCTCTGCCATCTGATTCCTAAATGGACATTGAACCTTTGAATACTACCTCACTTTTTTAATACATATTATTTCTGTTTTTTGCTCAATTTTTAATATATATATGTACTGTAATTGATTCAATATACATATACTATAATTTATTTATTTATTATTTTACTCTCTTTTATATTATGTACTGCATTGAACTGCTGCTGCTAAGTTAACAAATTTCACGACGCATGTTGGTGATAATAAACCTGATTCTGATTCTGAAAAATGTTCTGATGCTATATTATTTTCTACCTGAATAAAATTTTACAATCAATACTTTAGATTTTCTCCATACTTTATGTTTATTTGTGAAACTTAAAAGAAATGTATAGTTGATAAACATTATAGTTGATTTAATGACACAGATCTAGTCAGAAAAATCCTGGAATAGGCAGAATTCTTGAAATAGTGCAAAAGTATAAGTGAAAAAATAAAACAACATTTTGATTTCCTGTAAATACTGTGGCACTTATTTTTTTAACTGCCTTTTTGTTAACCTTTTCTAATTCCTTTTCATTTTAATTATTAATTATTGCTCTTTATAATTGGATTTTCAGTTTCTCATGACGTAATACATAACACAAAGGACAATCATTATCCACCAATTAATAAAACTTTATTTATCCAGGGAGTAGTTAAGATGTCAACAATAAGAAAGGGCATATATGGCTTTCATGAAATCAAATTGTGGAATAAAGCCATGGATTGAAGAGTGTAACAATAACTAAATCTTTTGTTCTAGTAGTTTTGCCTGAGGATTGAATATTTATAGGGTAAATATAATGATCTTCAGAACACCAGAGTAGAATTTTTTTGTGTCTATCAATGGGAGTAGACAAAGACTCAGATTTAATGTAGTATCAGAAAGACAGCTTCACCTACATTGCACCACAGTCTCAAATTTAAATCATTGTGCTCATGCCTCTGGAGTGAGAGTTGGAACACAGAATACTTCAAGTCATGAATGCTATTTACTTAGCAAAGTCAATTAATAAATGAAGGCGCACTGAATAGAAGGATAGGCTGATAAAGATGGATGAAGTAGGATTTAAGGAATGCATGAAAAGCAGGATTGTCATCTTAAGCCTTGCATGTTAAGTTGTCTGCTTTTATGCTGAAAATTTCAAGTCATTTATTTAAAATAATTGAATAGAGCTATACCAACCTGTATGCCTCCCATAAATTTTAATTTATTTGTATTTAATTCAAATACAATTAGCAGACCTTGCACAAACAGCCTGAACAATTGGGTAGACTAAACTTCAGCCCCACATTGAAATGATATTTGCAAAAGAACTGCACATCCACATAAACCCAACAAAGGGACTTCAGACTGAAATATTAACTCTGTTTCATTTTCCACAGATGTTGCTTGATCTGCTGAGTGTTTCCAGGATTTTTTATTTGTTTTCCCAGACTTCCAGCTTCTACAGTCTTCTTAAAATATTTTCACTTGTATCTATGCTGGGCAGAGAAAGGATGTACAGAGACTGGATAGAAGAGTGTCTATAATAACAAATAAATAATGATTTTTTTTAGTTTTTTCAATAAAGGGTGAAATGCTTCATATCATTTTAAGTGATGCTAATGCACCCTTAAGGAGACAAGAATGCCATTACTTTTGTCTTTATTTCAACTGTGGTCTTGTTTCCACTGTTTTAAATAGATCACAACCGTGTCCATGCCACTGATGTGCTTCATGCTGTTTGGTACTTAACGACAAGGCCTATTCCTGGATTCCAACAAGTAAATAATGATCATGTGACTGGAAGTGATACAGGTATATGTTTTGCACATAATTCAAAGAATATCATTTTTGCTTTGAGGATAAAACAAAGTTATTTGATGATTAATGAATTCTTGTTTAATATTGACTTTTGGCATTTTAATTGTTATCTCAGAACTTAGTTAATTCATCTTCACTGTAGTATTAGTCATGCTTCTTATGGGTAACTTGAGAATTCCCTCAACAAAATAAATTACTGTTTTGAAATTTAAGGTGTGAGAAATTCATTTAACTTAATCATCATAAAAATTCAAAATGTGTGAACTGAGGTTTGGAATTTGCAGCAGGGTATGCCTCAAGGAAAGATTTTCCAAAGATCTTTTAATCACTTTAGTGAAAACCTTTTGTTCTAGCATTGCTGCAATGAAGTATCAGGTCAACTCTTTCACTGTGTCAAGCAAATCTTATCCAACTGACATAGGTGCACAGGAGCGTAGTGTTAGCATAACACTATTATGGCACCAGTGAGCCAGATTCAGTTCCTGCTGCTATCTGTAAGAAGTTTGTCATTCTCCTCATGACCATATGGGTTTACTCTGGGTTCTCTAGTTTTCTCCTATATTTCAAAGACATGCGGGTTAGTAGGGTAATTGGTCACATGGGTATAATTAGGTGAAGTGGGCTTATGGGCTGGAAGGGCCTGTTACCGTGCTGTATTTCTAAATTTAGAAAAATAATAAAAAAATAAGAATCAAGCTATTTTTATTTTAAATTATTTATCAGCAAATATTTAACTTAATGTTTTGCTGTTTACTAAATAAAGTTTTGAGCTTACAGAATTAAAGTAAAAGCTGAAATATCAATACTCTTTAAAAGTTATTATTAATTTGGAATATGCGGGGACATACAAAAGTAAATATTTTTAATGAACGTTTTCTTTGCTTTAATTCTATGGCTCTTTTGTATGCTACAGATAAGAACCTGCAGATGTAACATTCATAATATTTTTAGGGTATTGTATGCAAGACTAATTTGTAAAGAGTGTCTAAGTTTGTAACATTTCAATTGTCCCTTGATTCAAAAATTTGTCAATGATATCAAAATTTAAGGCTGCAGAAAAATATTTATAAGCTTAGATACACACAACAATGGCAAATGACATCAAATTTAGAGAATACTGAGGTAATAAATTTGATGAAGACAATAGAAAAAGACAAGGCAAACATACTAAATGGTAGGTTATTAGGAGCAGTAGCGGAAATGATTGTAGAGTGCATATTCATAGATCGAAATGATCTGCTACCTTCAGAGATAAGGTGAATGAGACCATCACAAAGAATACTAGAACTTCATATATAATTCTGTCTATTTTCGTTCAGGAAGGAAATTATAGCAGATGAGAAGGCGCAGCAGAGGCTTTCGACTTTTTTGACAGAGCTAGAGAATATTTTCTTGAACAGCACGAATGGTTGCATTTTTTAATTTTCCTTAAATAATATAGAGGAGATTTAAACTAAAAGAGGTGAAAAGAAAGGATTTTTTTATTGACTGGGCATATAGATTTATGTCTGTTGTTAGCATAAGTGAGGAGTTGAGAATTTTCCTTTCTACCCATGAGATGAGTGTGGGTCTGGAACTTACTGAATGATATGTGAACTACAATGAAGAGCTACTGCATGAACTGAGAGCTGTGCATGTGAGCTATCCAACCAGCTCATCTTTTGCCAGCACAGACCTCCTTATAATTTCTATATTTAAAAAAAAGCTGAAATTCGAGTATTAAAAAGTGTTCCCAATGGAGTCCATTGTCTTTAATATTGCGGTTGGGAACTGCTGCTGTTACCAATCTGCCTCCTTCCATTACTAGCCTTCCCCCAGCTGTAGTAAGTGTTGAACAGTTTAAAGCCCTCGTAGATTTCTCAAGCTTTTTGACAGAAAATTTTGACAGCAAATTCCCTGTTGTGCTTTGATGTCAAATTCTGCATGGTTGGACCTGGCATAGGAACAACAGGCTCATTCATGTAAATGGATTTACCAACTGCAGGGGAGGGGGATGTTTAGATAGTACACAGTTTTCTTGAACTAACTAGAATTACTTAGTTGTATGTTTATAGTTTTTAAATTAATTAATTGTGTTTGTTAATACTTGAGTGTTTCTGAGTGTTCTTGACATTGAGAAGTGTTCAAAGCCTTTGACAGCTCACTAAGCTACACATTAAACCAACTGAAAAAGCTGTCAGAAAATTTCAGCCATTTCCTTTCAGAGCCCACCTGCATGACAACATTACATCATGCAAGGGCCTACAGTGATACAGGGCTTCAGCAATTTGGATCTGGATGGATGGCCAAGTTGACTTCAGACCCAAAAAACATAAATACATGGTCAGTATTGTATCAGCACTGAACGTATGACTCATTTCTACCAGTAAGTTTTGGCTTGATACCCTCTGTAACTGTAGTGGCAAAATATATATATATTTTACAAAAGAACACTTCAAGTCTTTTTAAAATGCAAAGAATGCAATGTTAATTACAGCACCGAAATTGCATTTTTTGGAAAACCCAAACACTGCTACTATATTAATTAAAGATTTTGCAGCAAACAAAACCTATGATTAAACTGGATCGTGTAATGAATCATTTTCACTATTTATGTTCTTTTTCATAACTACACTTTCTAAACAAAAAATGGTTCTATTTTAAAGGACTATAGTGATTACTTTTATCAACAATATGATAAAATACGCACAGTGATTTGCAAGGAGTATTGACTTTGAACCATGTTTGAAAATATTATGAAATTGTCAGAGAAGCTGACTGAGAATAAACTAAAAAGGTTACGTTGCTTAATTTAAATATATATCATTTTTAGATTCTGACAGTGGAATATCTCCAGGCCGGGTTGCATATATATTTTCCAGAAGTTGTGCTATTACAGATGACAGCTATAGTTGCCTTGCATCAAACATCCCTGCTCTGGAGTTAATGGCACTTTATGTTGCAGCTGCCATGCATGACTATGATCATCCTGGGCGTACTAATGCATTTCTAGTTGCAACAAATGCACCTCAAGTAAGTGAGTCTGACTTAAACATAGATTTAATATGAATTACTTAAAAAAAAAAAGATTTAACAGTACCAGATGTAAGGCTTACTAAGTCATATTTGATTGTGACTACATGCTCAAGTTTGTGTATGGAATTAAATGAATTTAATCAAAGTTTAAAGGGCAGCCTGTTTTAACATTCTAGTACTAGTTCAAGTTATTGATCTGATCTTTAATTTCCAAATTTTAAGTACTGTCCATTTTGGATACAATACGAAATAAATTTATTCATCATATACAATAGCACTAATTGTATCTTGCTGTTTAATAATTTTAATGTAATCAAGGTATATTTAATTTTTTAGGAACCTTCACATAAAAGTTGTCATTTAACATTTGCTTAAAGGTACTGTTATAATGATGAGACAAACCTATGTACTTAATATGGAAATAGAGAATATTGTTAACAATGATGAGGGTTTTTTGTTCAGATGATGAGCGATTGTTTCAACTTATTTAACAGTTCTGCATATTATTCACCTCGTGTGCAATGT
The DNA here is from genome assembly GCF_030028105.1 of Mobula birostris. Classification (NCBI taxonomy): domain Eukaryota; kingdom Metazoa; phylum Chordata; class Chondrichthyes; order Myliobatiformes; family Myliobatidae; genus Mobula; species Mobula birostris. The sequence goes on along the minus strand of NC_092380.1, from coordinate 74,170,276 downwards.
AGAATTCTGGGCAATTTAAATTTATGCTTTTAATTTCTAAATACAGAAGTGAACAGTGCATAGAGTTCTCCTTCCTACTTTCAACTATGAAACATTGATTATTGGGAGGCATCAGGAAGACTTTTTACTGTGGAGCGCAATGAATAATGTTGTGATTAATTTTGTATTTTGCAAATATGTAGTGAATGCAGAATAAGTTTGACAACTTTGTAGTTTTCAATGCTTCAAGCCAGAAGTTTGTGTTATAGTACTATTTGCTGCAAAGGTTGAAATTGAAGTGTGATGGGAATAATCCCTTAGCTAATAATTTACTTGTGTTTGAGGTCTGATTGTGTGTAAATTGGAGTTGATTTTCAGTACATTCTGATACAGTGCTAAGAGACCTGACTAAAGCAGGGTAGGAATAGAAAAGAAAATTGCTAACTTTTAGGTAAAGTGAGTCTGAGAAATAGTGAGAATTGAAATCTGTACAGACTTCAGTTTTGTTGACATTTTATTAAATACAATATGAGACTGTGAAGATTTTATAAGTTAAATTAATAATTGATTCCAGATTGCTTTTTATACCGCATTGTTATATTTTCATTATATTAATGATATTTGAAGCCTCAATGTAACAAGATTTTGTAGCTGCAAGTAAGTTATTTTTTGTGATGCGTACTTTTTTGCTTTTATAAAAAGTCAATTCTTTTAATAATTTTCAGGCTGTCCTATATAATGACAGATCCGTCTTAGAGAATCATCATTCTGCTGCAGCATGGAACTTATTTATGTCTCGTACGGAGTTCAACTTCTTGGCAAACCTAGATCATGTTGAGTTCAAACGGTTTCGTTTCTTGGTGATTGAAGCAATCTTGGCTACTGATCTGAAAAAACATTTTGATTTTCTCGCTGAGTTTAACTCCAAGGTTTGTATACTTGGCAAAATGCCTGCTAGGCAAGAAATTTGCTAGGGTGTAAGTGAGCTCGTGAAGAAACAAATTAATTGTTATTTCAATTTATAAAGTGGAAAAAGATTTTTCTTCAATATCAGTTAATTGGAATTGGTTTAATTTTGTCACATGTACTGTGATACAGTGAGAAGCTTGTTTTGCTTACTGTTTATACAAATCAAGTCATTATACAGTGTATTCTTATTCTGATAGAACAGTTAAAACAATAACAATGCAGAACAAGGTGCAACAGCTACAGAGGGAGTGTATTTCATTTAAAGAATAAGATGTAAAATCAAAACGAGGTAGCTTGTGAGGTCAAGACATCTTATACTGGGGAGCCATTCAAAGCTGTCCCTGAACTTGGTCATACAAGCTTTCAGGCTTCCGTATCCTTTGCCTAATGGAAGAGGGGAGAAGAGAGAAGGTCTGGAGAAGGTGAGGCCTTTGATTATGCTGGCTACTTTACTGAGACAGTGTGAAGTACAGACAAGGCCTTTGGAGGAGATGCCAGTTTCTGTGATGTGCTGAGCTGTGTTCACAACTCTGCATTTTCTTGCAGTTACATGCAGACCAGTTGCCATACCAGGCCATCATGCATCTACATAGCATGCTTTCAGTGGCGCACTAATAAAAATTGTCAAGGGTCGACAGGGGCCTGTCAAATTTCTTTGGTTCTCCGAGAAAGTAAAGGCATTGATGAGCTCTCTTGGTTGTTATGTCTTTGTGTTGCACCAGGACACACTATTGCTGATGTTTGCTCCTAGGAACTTGTAGCTCCAATCACTACAAATGCTGTCTTGTCTATTGAAGTGCACGATTCTTAAAATGAGTTGAGCACAAAGGTTTGTAGTCTCACAATACCTGTGCACGCATGAATGTAGAAGTAATTGGCATCGTGGTAGTTGTTGGAGGATGTTTCTCAATCAGTATTTCAGAGGTTCAGAGTCAAAGTTATGTCTGTTTCTCAAATATACAGTGAACAACATTCAACAGATTAGCAGTGTTGAAAGAGCAAGATTTATTCCACTAACTGCAAATTCTGGGAATTGACACTACATTAACTGAATTGGAATCAGAATGGAAATGTTAGATTTTTTCCCCCTCCCCTTACTGTTGAGGCCTTCTGTGGTCACAGCTGAACACAAGGAACACAAGTGAAGCTTGAACGTAGTATCATCTGTTCTTCTTCCTTGAATACAACAATACTAAGGTTGGGTTTGCTTGATGGAATAATGGGAGGTGCTTGGTAGGATTTTTGTACTGTAACAGTTGCCATTAAAACCAACATTTGAACAATATAACTTGCTCCAGAAAACAATGATGACTTAATGATTGAAATTTTTGTGTTTGAAAATGCATTAATACATTGTTACTAGGGAAAGTTAATCCATGTTTATTGGCTGTTTTGAAGCAGATAAATGAAGTTAATAATCCAGGAATTGATTGGACCAATGAGAATGATCGTTTATTAGTGTGCCAGGTCTGCATAAAGTTGGCTGATATCAATGGCCCTGCTAAGAGAAGGGAACTGCATCTACAGTGGACAGAAGGCATTGTGAATGAATTCTATGAACAGGTGTCAGTTATTTTTCCTTTATTCAATGAAAATGCATGTTGTATTTTGAGACACACCACTGATGATGCAGTGATAACACAGTATTTGTTTTGCTTGTTATGCATTATTGAAATGTACTAAGTTTTAGCATAGTTTATACTTGTATCTACTTGTGGGTATGCTAATATAATAGTAATTGCTATTTATTTAATGCAAATCCATTAGTAGTGATATAGAATCATACTTGTGCAACATGGAACAGTCCCTTTGGCCAACTTATCCATGTCAACCAAGTTGTGAACTAATGCCATTTGCCTGTATTTGCCCTATATCCCTCTAAATCTTTCCTATCCATAGGCCTGTCTACATGTCTTGAACTTGCTTCCATATCAAATTTATTTCATCTTATGTATTGGAGTCTTACTATTTAATCTTAGAGGATTTCTAACATCATTTTCTGTTACACAGGGAGATGAAGAGGCAAGTCTTGGGTTACCCATTAGCCCTTTTATGGACCGTTCTTCACCTCAGCTGGCAAGGCTGCAGGAATCTTTTATAACACATATTGTAGGGCCTCTGTGCAACTCATATGAGGCTGCAGGATTACTACCAGGTCAATGGGTGGATGATGAGGATGTTGATCCAGAATGCGGTGAGGACGACGATGATGATGATGATGCAGAAGAATTAGAATTTGAAGATGAAATTGATGACGATCTTCATCTACCAAGAAGTAAATGCTTATTGATTTAAAACAAGTTTTTAGTAATAATAAATTTGACGTTCACCTTTATCCTCAACTATCTTACAGAATGTCCTTTAAATTGAGACTGTAATATAAAGCACTTTTTTGTGTGATTTACTATCTGTTGTGGGAACAAAACGGCAACCAAACCAATAGACTGAATACTGAACAAAACCAATAGAGTCAACTTCGAAAACGAATCAAGATTAATAAAATATTTGTAATTATATTTTATAAATTGGTTTATGAACGATTGGTAAAATAGCAAATAATATTTTAAATTCATTTCATTAATAGGGCAAAGGAGGAAGAGGAAAAGGAGACAAAGAATCTTCTGCCAGATAATGCACCATCTGACTGAAAATCATAAACTGTGGAAGAAAGTAATTGAAGAGGAGGAGCGTGAACAGCAATGCAAGTCAGAGCTAAATCTACAGCAGACAGATAATTCATCCTTACCTCAAACTTCAGATGAAATCCAGGTAATTGAAGAAGCAGATGAAGAGGAAGAGAAACAACAAGTTGAGGAAAAATAGTGCTGAATAAGTAATATATTGCTGACATTAGAAACTGCTGTACTTTTTGTTAAAAAGGCCTTATTACTGTGAGAGGGTTCTGGCACTCACCAGGACCCCAGTTCTATGCACTTTTACCCATGGAAATATTTGAGTTTGTATTCCATGAAACAAAGCCCTTTGTGCCATTTGGTGTCCAAGTGTTTTCGTTATGATGCTGCCTTGCAGAATAAAGAGTGCTCATTTTCCATGCGGTACTGGAGGATGTTGCAAAAACTTCAACTTAGCAACTGCTGTTACCAAAGTGAACTGAAAGTTTACCATTTTCCGTTAATAAGGAGGAAGGTGGATTTTAAGCGTGTATCACATGCCCAGTACCTGTCAGGTGGACTTGAAAATTGCAGGTTGTCCCTGTAGGCGTTCAGAATGGAGTACTGCGGTCAAGAGCCTTATTAGAAGGACCCTTGTATTTTTTTTCTCTCTCGAAAAGAATCTGATTTAATACAGGTAACAGATATTAAATCCTTAACTCATTATTTGACTGAGAAAATGTTAGAGTAACTGAAAATTCAAGCTGCATCATTTTTCTGATGTCTTTTAATGTTGTGTACAAAATTTTTTTGGTTTTTGTGCTGGAAGTAATCAGAAATGTGCAGTGGCCAAGCATTTCAGTTTGCTCAGACATCACCATATAATTGTTCTGTAGTAGAACGTTCGCATGACATTAATGATGAAAGGTATTTCTTTAATAGTATGTTTTTTTGTCACTGCAACTCAGGATCATGCAAAGATATACATGAAGCAATGCCATTGAAGATATGCAAGTTGTGGGTTGGGGAAGTCATTGACAAAGTATACGGCTTCATCCATTTCTATTTAGATAGTTCAATTGGTCTTTCAAGTCATACATCATAAACAAACATCCTTATGTATCCACATTGCTCGTAGTAAGTTGGTTATTGCACATCACCATGCTGAAAGGCTGCTGTGTATTGCAGTCAGTATACCAGTGAAAAGAGTATACTTGCCATGAGATTTCAGTATGATGGAATAGGGCAGATTTGTGTTATGTGTGTTTCCACTACTTTTTTTCCACAATATAAATTCTAGACATTCCACAAGGGCATTGTACCTGCTCAGACATATTTATCTGCAAACTCATCCCATGTAAAGATGGTTGCAAAAAAAATGCATGTACAGCTCTTACACAATATTTGTAAATTAGTTTAGGCTGCAGGTATGTAATTTTCTTATGCAGACTGTACAAAATAGTTACCAACAGTTGTGCACCTTTTTTCATACCAAACAGATATTTTCGATTATGCACAGATAACTACATTATATAAAAATTCATCTGAAATCTTTGTATTAATGGATTGTATCAGAATGCATTTTGTACATATGGAGCAGTTGATACAAGTAGAGGGACAGTAATAATCCTAAGCTAGAAATTTTTAGTAGCAAGAAGTTGGTCTGTAATAGTGACAGGAAATTGTATTGTTCCTTAATTTCTGCAACAATATGTTTGTGTGCCTTTTTACAGCCACCTACAAAATTAATAATCAACCTCAAGTTGACATGGGGTCATACAATGGATGCTGAACTCTGTCCTATTAAATCTGAATCCTTAAATTTGTATACTGCTAATAAGCATGTTATATTATCAGACAGACTCCTCAGTGACTGATGAGGAGCAAGGAATTGGTACTATATCATAGTATAGTACTTGACTGACAAAATAAGGAAAAGTTAATCAGACTAAATGCTCCAACCATGTTTGCCAAATCTTGTGTTAGCTATGCACTAAATGCTAAAAGTTAAACACCTCGTAACAGCACATTCTGTATGTAATTTATTCCATTAAAATTCTCATGGTTTTTATGTATATGTATATATGTGTATATTTTGATATATGCATGTATATACAGTTTTATGGTTACTATCCATTTTGAGTCTTAATTGTGTTTATTTTAAAAAATGTGACTAGGTAAACATATTTTCAGAAAATATTTTAGTGCAGAAAACCGCTACACATTTTCTGTTGATATTTAAGATTACTTAGAGCAATCTATTTGCTTTATAAATTAGTGTGTAATTTTTATATTTGTTTTGAGTGTACTTTTAAAACACTGCCCATGTTTGGTATGTTACAGCCTTTTTAAAAAATGGTAATATGGTACATCATTTTCTTGAGTTTACTGAAGTTCTTCTCTAAATTCTTTGATCTCTTGGAAAGCATTTTGTACTTCTGGTTTTTTTTTAATATTCTTTCTTGTAATATTTGACTTGAAGTGGTGGTTAGTTCTATCAAGAGAGGACAGTATTTTGATCATTTGCTACCACATTTATCAAAATAAGGTTAAGTAGATGCTATGCTATTGAAAGTCAGTTCACATTAGCTGTCTTATAATAGGACACAGGTGTCAAGTAACACTTTAAAACATTACTTTTGCTAATTTTTCATTTATTTTGTAAATGTAACTGCTTTAACCCTGCCACTGAATGATATGCCTTAAGTCAATTTCCTTGCATTTAAGTTAATAGATTTATACAATTTACTAACTTATATAATTTACTAAGTTAAATTCATCTTCACTTATCATTTAATTTAATTGAAATTATCCCGATTGCACAAAGAAAACTTAATCAGTATGCTGTTAATTACTGAATGAGAACATTTTATCTACATCTCTATCCCCACTTGAAACCTCAGTATGGATAAAATTATTTATTTTGTCATCAACAACAGCTATGGTACTTCTGGTGCAAGCAAAGATTTTATAATTGTGTTTATTTATTCTATTCCCACCTTTTCAATCTTTTTCACCTGTTTAACTATGCATTTGATACAATCTGTTTAAGCAAATTCACTCATTTTTTGGCACTTACATTTTTTGTACCAGTTCACCAACAGTGTTTTGTCATGATAGACTAATCTCTCTGTATCAATTTTGCATCAGTTGTCAGCTAAAATAGTCAAAAATAGAATAGCTTCCAATTTTCATTGTCACAAATCTTTCATTGTGACTGCAGCATGAGGTATCTGCTTAACTTGTCTCAAGGTATTTGAATATGATATACCAGAGGAGGCTCAGGAAATAAAAATGAGGTGTATAGACTTATGTGAAGCATAGGCAGCAGTAAACTTTTCCTCATGGCAGAATTGTTGAAGACCAAATGACAAAAAAGTCAGAAGTTCAAAATTATATCTAAGTATGTATACCATATACAAGCTTGACATTCATCTTGCACTCATCCACAAGACTATAGAATCCATGAGAAACCACATACAACAAAGACCACCAAACGACCAATGTGTAAAAGAGGACCAATCATGCAAATAGTAAAAAAAAAGTAACAAATAACACAGAACATGAGCTGCAAAGTCCTGAAAGTGAGTCCACCTCTACAAAATCATTTAAGCACTGAGGCGAGTGAAGCCTCTCCAGGAGCCCACTGGCTGTAGAGCAATAACTGCTCCCAAACCTGACGGCATGAGACCCAAGACTCCTGTACTTCCTGTCCATTGAGAGAAGAAAGGGATACGTGTCAAATGTTGTCTTCTCACATCAGATGGAAGGTGCAGGAGTTGATGATTTTAATCTGGCTTGATGCTTTAATCATCTCAGAGTAAATGGGGCTGAGCACGTGTTCATTTACTGCTGTTGGGCTTCATTGGGCCTCAATGCAGCATCTATCCCCAGCGATGGCCGTATATGTATTCTGGATAGTCAAGTTCACCAAATTCTTCAGGAAGTCGTAAGATCGCTAGTTCATTTAGATGGTACAAAAATACATTTCTTAAAGGGAAATTACAGGCTGCAGATTGCAGTGATCATAATTCAGAGAAGTATATCTAGTAGAGTACCTAGAAGTTTTGTGAGCTGGCCACAAAACGTTACCATATGTTGCCAGGACCATCTAGGTTAGGCCACTGTAAAGAAAAAGAGGTTCGGAGGTCAACTGAGGAAGATTAGTTGAATGCAGAACAAACTGCCTCTTGGAGGCAGGTACCCTGAAAGAGGCTTGAATTACCAAGGCATAGTAGGCTTGTGGAACATGGTAACTGGGATTAGTAGAGATATCTGTGATTGGCACATGTATGATGGTGTGTGGAATGGGCATAGTGAATCAAAGGGACTGTTTACGTTGTGTGGCTCTATTGTTCATAAGATGGCTATTCTTAGCTCTAGGTAATAAAATGCAGCAAGCTGGAGCTATACAGCATTGAACCAAGCAATTCATCCCACTACATCCACATTGACCATTGAACACCTATGCATATTAATCCCATCCTCTGGCACTTGACCCAACCTTCAATGTTTGGGCAATTCAAGTGCCCATCTATATACTTATGAACTGCTTATTTAGTGCATTCCAGATACTCGCCATTCTTGGAGGAAAAAATGCCTCTCAGATCCTCTCTATTCACCTATTATCTACCTGCCTTTGTCTCCCAACTCCACTGTTTCCCTGCCTGGCTTGATCTGCCCACCATGTTTCACCCTCCTCTGTCTCCTTATTACCTCTGTCTCCTGTCTCAACACTTGCCCTCTATACTGGTTTTCTTCTTCAGTGTTAGTCCTCATGCAGGATTTTGACCACAAAAATGAACATTCCTTCCCTCTCCCTTCTATATTTGGAGTTCTTCTAGAAAATTGTTGCTCAAGATATCAGCATCTGCAGTATACTCTTCCCTAACTTTCCTCTCCTTGCCCTAAGTCTATATCCTACTTTTATGAACTCCTGATGAAGCATAAAGTTTTCTTTAGTGTACTCAAACTATTCCCTTCATAATTTGGTATACATCAATCACATCCCTTCTTAATTTTCTCTGCTCCAGGGAAGGCTGACCTAGCTTCTCCTTTCTGGCCTTGAAACTGAAAAGTTCCATCGCGAGGTGAATCTTCTCTACACCCTTTGCAGCTCCATTGCGTCGTGTAATATGGTGGCCAGAAATGATAACTGAATGCACTACTCTAGTTGACGTCTGACCAACGTCTTATAAAGTTGGTGCAGATTCTCCCTCTTGTATTTGGTGTCAATATCCCACATGCTTTCTTAACCACATTATTTACCTGTGCTGCCACTTTCAATATCACTTTGTTCCTCAGTACTGCCTAGGACCCTATCATTCATGGTATATATTCTACTCTCAATAGTATTCCCAAATTACATCACTTTACACTTATTTGAATTGAACTCCATCTGCCATTTCTCTGTATTTTATCAAAACATTGATATCACCCTATAGCCTAGGACTACCTTTTACATCTGAATTTCTTGTGTATGCGTATTACAAACAGCAGGGGTCCCAGCACTGATCTCTATGGAACATCACTAGTCAAACAACCCTGTACCCATCACCTTCTGTGTTTTATTGTCATGTCAGTTTTGGATCCAGTTTATCAACTTGCCATGGATCTCATGGGCCTAACTTTTTGGGCTAGTCTCCCATGTAGGACGTTTTCAGAGAATTTACTGAAATCCATGTAAGCCAAATCTACTCACTGTCCTCATCAATACACTACGTTACTTTTCAAAACATTCAGACAAGTTCTATTCTTAAAAAAGCTATGCTTGCTATCTCTGATCAGACCCTACTTTTCCAAGTGTTTATGACCTCAAATGTTTTTTACTCCAGTACGTTCCTTACTTCTGATAGGCTTACAGTTCTGTAATTATGAGGCTTTTTCTTTCTACCCTTCTTGAAAACCATGCCACATAATGCAATCCTGTTCTCTGATGATTGTAATAAGTACTGTTTACTCTTTGCCATAAATGCTGCTTGTCCTGTTGAGTTCCTCCAGCATTTTGTGTGTGTTGCTAAGTACTGTTAAGGAATGTTCTCTTAGGTGGATTGTTTTTGACCTTGGCCTAGATCAAGTAATGGTATAATTGATTTATGGAATTTAAAATTAAGACTGTTTTTGTTTCTGAGATTGCTCTGACCAGTTACAAACCAAATTTTACAGGTCTATGTTTTCTGAAATGGGTATACTGGAATTTGGCTTCAAATGTTGAAAGAACAGCATTATTAGAAAACCTTTAACTCTCAATGGGATAAGTTCCTGTACATTATTTCTTGTTTTGCCACACGACAGAAAACATTTCCATGTTTCAGGCAGCTTCATCCCATAGCAAAATGTTTTCAATGTCAACTTCTCCTTTTATAGGTACATAGAAAAAAAACTTCTTATTCCATTGGAAAAATAATGTGGTTCGTAGATATTTTCTATATTATTCACAGTACTGCTCTTGAAGTATAGTGATTACCCCTGGCTAGAAATAACCTGCCAGTTAAATCTTACTCATGAATGTCTTCATTTATAAATATGGAAATCGTTTTCCCATTCATCTAATGAACATTTAGTACATTGAAATGTGAGGGTTTGACTTACACATTTATCTGATTAGAGCTATGGCTGGACCTGAGAATTTGGGAATTAAAATTTTGGCCTTTCCAGCTTCCAAGGGATTTGAATTTGGTTGCAAATACTGCACTAGATCAATTAATGTTGTAATGCTTTGGGTATTGTTCTTTTGAGTTTAGGGTTCTGATATTCAAAATAGTTAATTTGCAGTACTATACTGTCTTTTGGAATATGAAAGGTCCAAATGTTACTTGTGCAGCACCTGAAGTAGTATGTTTGGTATCTTGACCATCCAGTGCTTCAGACCTCCAACACCATTCTAGCACAGGGATGTAAGTATATAGAGTATAACTATCAATTTTGTGTTAGTACATTGATTCTGCATGAAAATTGGATCATTGCCACCATAAGTATTACAGTGTTCATTTTGTGAAGAAAGAAATTAATCATTAAAAAGAGAACAAAAGTATTCAAAGACCCAAGATATATCCTGACTCGAGGAGAAACAACACATCGTTGTTCATATGCAGAGTCTGAGCTTTACAGATGTGGATAGGAAGATATGTGATTTGTAAATTAACTAGCAATCAACTTCAGAATAATCACTTTCCAGAAATACAAATTTCACAAGTAAGTATTAGGGCATTATAGAATGTTTGCAAATGAAGCAGGTTGTTGTAATTCATGTGTCCATGTTGTTAACACTTCATCCAGAATTTAGAGATATGATAAACATTACAAACAGCTGTCACATTTTAGAGGTAGCTTGATCTTTGCTTTTGTTCCATTTTCCATCAAGTAGAATCTGTGCATTTAACTTCTGGAACTTGCAAAAGTGTTATGCTTTCATTTTAGTTGAAAGGAAAGACTCTTGTGCTTCATATTGGTGGTATCCCCTATTTTTGTAGATTGTTAAATTCACAAAATCCATAGTCATCCATGTGCCTTGCCAGGTTGAAGTTTTGGTGAGAAAGTAAGAATGAGCTGCAAGATCTATCAACTACTAGGATTTTAATTTATTTCAAATAGCAATTTCACATTATTGTTCAAAAATAAATTGATTATTATATGTGTGTCCTAATATGCATATTTAGAGTGGCCAAGCAATTATGGCTTTGCACAATCCAAAAGAAACCATTATATAGATAGAATTTCAAGAGTCATTATAGAATTGAAGGATTCAGCACTAGCGTAAACCATGTAGGCTAATCTTGAGTTACTTACAGATGTTAAAAGCCCTTGAGAAAAATTAAATTGTTACCATGTTATGTCTATTTTAATATTTGTGTATGTGTAACAAGTCAGTCAGTAACTTTGTTAATATTAACTGGTTTGGCACAACATAGTTCATGTGTTGTACTGTTTTATGTCCTAATATTACCATTAATTCTTTTTCTTAGAAACACCAAGTAAACATGTGTAAAATGTATCTTGACACACTCAAAAATTAGATTTTCTTTGACTCCTGTCAAAAGTTGGTAAGGCCATATAATTGTTAAATGTATTTGAAGGAAGCAATTGTTATGTACTTGCTGATGGAAACCCATGTGTGAAGTAGTGTATAATGTTTATTTTATCTAGGAGGTAAACATTTTCTCATTTGTAGTCCCAGAATAACTGTGTGGAACCCTATATCCTGTCTAGCTTTGGAAATAGATTGCTGATTCAGAAGCATCACTTAGTCAGCATCTGAAACTCTCCATTCAATAACTTTCTGGAAGCACCCTCTCCAAGTAGCCTCTAGTGGTTTAAAATTTCAGTTTAGCTTCAACTTCTGGACAGTAAAAAGGATGGATAGATTCAGATCCCAAGAATGAATGAAACCTTCTGCAACTGAACTATCACTTTGAAATTTTCCAGCATAAACACATTTCTCATCTTGTGTGAGAGTTAATGTGTAAGAAAGCAGTAGAGGGTTTGAAAATCAATATTTTCAAAGCCAAAGTGATATAATAGTGATTTTTTTATTCCTAATCCTTGTGGATCATTGCAGTTTCCTATGAAATAAAGATATATTGGCGTTTCTTTATGAACAGGAAATAGACTCAATAAAATTTGAAGACTACAGAACAGCGATGTTTGACCTTACTGCTCTCAGAATGCAGAGGTGAGAACTGCAAAATCAAACTGGTTAACTTTGTTTGCAACTTACTGAACTGCAAGAAAAAAGTTGAATCAACAAGTGAATTAGATCTACTTTTAACATTGCTTATTTTGAGTCTTTATCAGTGATTTGTTTTAGAATTGTCCAGCAGAGGTTGTTTTGGGCTTAACTTTAACACTGATTAGCTGAAGTAGCAACTGTAACATTTCATGTTTATTGGACACAATTTTTCAGTTTTAGTTGAAAAAGTGCAGATTCTGGAAATTTGAAACACAAACCGAAAATGCTATAAACACTTAACAAATAAAGCAGCTTCTATGAAGAATGAAGCAGAATTAATATCTTACTTCAGTTCTCATACAAGGTCGTCTGCCTGATGTATTGGCTGTCCTGCTAAGCATTGTTTCCTTAGGGTTGTCATGGCTGGTAGGGGGAGGGTAGTGGGTATAAACTCCCACTATTAAATTCTCTCAATGGCATGCATTTCAGGTAGCCCCTTGACAACCAAGTCCAGCTCCTGGCCTTCATGTATGCTTACCTACTAAGCCCATTGGAACCATTTCTGCTGTCAGGAAAAGGGGCAAAAGTGGGTTAAAACCAGTTGCTTCAAGCAGATGGGGCTCATCAGTCGTGGTTGGCAGCTCGTCCAGGAGAATGGAAACCCTGATCTTAAACCTCCGCTGTCTTGCAGCTATAACCCACATGGAAGGCTTCGGGAGTACCCCGAGGAAATATCTGGAACCGGAGTCCCTAATGCAGTCCTACGTTGAGTTCAACACTGACTGGCAACTCTTGTGACGCCACTGATACCAATTTATATTAGTCTCTGCTGCTCCTTTGGATTCATTAGCTGTGTGGAGAAGGGAAGTGTGCTGCATGAGCAATAGCTTGCTCTTCATATTGTACTGCCCCGGTTTGCGTACTGGCTTACCTATTGATAACCAATATGCAAAGTCCATAGTTGACACAGACCAGCAGAGGGCCTCATTCCGGCAAAACATTTATAGTATTTTATTTCCTATAGCTTTACATTCTGAGCCTATGGATTTAATCAAATTTATTGTAAAATTACTTGGTATTTGACAAGATAAAAATAAAGACCTGACAGCTGACGGTGTTTTTTAAAGTATTATCGTTGTTTTGGGAAAATGTGGTAACCAGTTAGCACAAAGAGATTAAAAACATAATTAATTGTTATACTTATGTTGATTAAGAGACTTGTCAGATTGCTGGATAAGTTTTGGTTAAATACCAGTCAATTTAATATGTCTATCCAACAAGTTCAATTGAACCTTGACTTTTACCTTTTCTGAAATATGACCTTTCTCACTGGAGCATTAAGCATTAGTTTAATGTTTATGCCTTGTGGAATTGGAATATATTTACTTTTATTAACTAATGCAGAGGAATTTGACCACTGATCCACAAAGTATCTCCAAAGCAATCTTGCAAAGTCATTTCTGTTTTGACCTTGCACTTGAGGAAAATGTCACTGTACTGTTTGGCTTTCCAGTTGCTTGCTACACCTGCATGTTAGCTTTCAGTGACCCGTGTACAAAGACATTTAGGTTGCCTTGAAGATGAGTATTACTGAATTGCCCATCAGTTATAAGATACTTTGCATTTCAGTTCTCTACATGAAAGGAGGAAACTTTGCATTTTCTCACTTTATAGATGTGTATAATTTTTTGAGATACAGCTTGGTAAACCCTCACCATCCAGTTACTCGCATGTGACCAATTAATCTACCAGGCTATATGTGTTTGAAATGTGGGAGGAAATCAGACCACCTGCAGGAAACACTCTGTCAAACCCCTTTCAGACAGCAGTGGAATTGAACCTGGGTCACTGGCCCTGTAATAACATTATGCTAACCACTACGCTACCTTGCTGCCTCGTATTGCGTCTGCTACTTTTTTCAAGTCACAGTCTCACCTAGTTTTTCATCATCAACTTTTGGTCCATAAGCCAAATCAATTTTACGGATGGCTGTGTCTCAAGCACGTTTCCCTGCTGTACCCTTCTGATCATAGCTTGATAGCCTGAGAAAGATAAGTGTATTCTTACTCTGCTTTTGGTCAGATCACCAATTCTGTAGTCATATCTTTTATTAACTGTTGCTTTGTTTGCTCAAACCTTTTTTTACTTCAGTCTTAGTGGGACCCTATTAAAAGTTCTTTTAAAAACTCAAATACATGTTGTTCACCAGTTCCTCCCCTGCCCCTCCTCTCAATCTATTGGAGTCAAATCATTTTTTCTGAATCAGATTTATTATCTGATTTCTGATAGGAAATTTGTTCATAAAATTACTATAAATTGGCATAATAATGAAGGAATAAGTGTTCATTGTTTCATTTAAGGTTTATTTTTCATATATCCAAGGAAGCTTTTCTCAATCCTATTACTTTCAAACTAGTTTTGCTAATTCTTCACAATAGACTCCAAAATCTCCCTCACCAGTGATGTTAGGTTAGTAGGTTTATACAGTGCCTTGAAGAAGTTTTCAGCCCACCCTGACCCCCAAACCAGCCAAAATGGTGCTGGTGAACCATGGCAATGTTCTGCAGGCTAAGTAAAATACTTCAAAATACACTTTTATTAAATTACTCTCACTGCAATCTGCTACGTGCAATTTCTCTTCAAAACAGTGTACTTTTAAATCAACTTAACAACCTACAGATTACACGATTTTATGAATGACTTGGTGGACTTAGTTCTCAAGCAAGTATTTACGGTGCCTTTAAGTAGATGAAGGTTCATCGCCATAGTTGGAAGTGAGGCAGTGGAGAAACGGTATTCCAAGGCAGGCTGAAACACAGAGGGATGAGGGCCCCTTTACCCAGCACACTGTTAGAAAAATGTGCTGTCGCTGGAGAACAAAATTGAGGACCTGAAGGAAAGATTGCTGTATCGGAAGGAAATGAGAGATTGTTGTGTTCTACGTTTGGATGAGACATGGCTTACTCCGAGAATACCAGACTCGAGGGTTCTTGATTAACAGAATGAACCAAAATGCTGATTTAGAAAAAAGCAAAAAATGGAGGTATGTGCTTCATGATAAGCTCTTGGTAGTGCTCTGATGTGGCAGTTTTGTGGAACTTGTGTTCACTTGACTTTGAACATCTAATGGTCAAATGCTATTTACCTAGGGAGTTTTCTAAATTCCTGACTGCAGTTTACATACCACCAGCGGCCGACTGCAATCAAATATTTGAAATTCTACAAAAAGTTTTCTCCAAATAAGAAACAGTCCATCCTGACACATTTCAAATCATAATAGAAGACTTCAATATGGCTTATGTGAAGAAAACTCTGCCCAATTACCATCAGCATATAACCTGTAGTACCAGTGGTCCCAACACATGAGACCTGTGTTATATTAAGATAAGGATTGTCTAACAGGGCATTCCAATAAATCTAATTACTTGTCTGCCCTACCTGCATACAGGCAGAGGCTAAAGATCAAACCTCCAGGGGGATTAGAATAACAAGGGTGGTCAAGTGAAGTGGAGCAGTTACGGGATTGCTTCAAGTCAGTGGACTGGGCCGTGTTCAAGAATTCATCTATGGATCTGAATGAGTATACCATAGTGGTCACAGACTTTATTAAAACAGTTGTAGTCAAGTGTGTGTCAACAAAGTTAACCGGAGTCTTCCCCAACTGGAAGCCCTGGATGAACCATGAGATCGGCAATCTGCTGAGAGCCTTATCAGAGGCAAACAAGTCTGGTGACCAAGAAGGTTACAAGATGTCCATGTACAATCTCTGGAAAGCCACCTCACAGGCAAGGTGGCAATTCTGGACTAAACCTGAATCAATGAAAGATGCTTGACAGTTATGGCAAGGCTTGAATACTGTCACCTTAAATCAAGTGACATAGATGAGCTCAATGGCTTCTATGCTTGCTTTGACCGTCAAAACATGAGGGAACTATCATTAGCTCCCACAGCCCCCGATGATCTTGTGATTTCAGTCTCTGAGGACAATATGTGAGCAACCTTCAAGGATACAAGCCCATGAAAAGCATCTGGCCCAGACGGGGCTCCTGCCCAAGTACTAAAGATCTGTGCTGATCAACTGGTAAGAATATTCACTGAGATCTTCAACCTTCCACTTCAGCAGTCTGAGGTACCTACCTGCTTCAAGCAGTTTTCAATTATCCTGGTGCCTAAGAAGAATGTGGTAATCTGCCTCCATGACTATCATTCAGTAGCATTTACATCCACAGTAATGAAGTGTTTTGAGAGATTGGTGATGAAGCGTATCAACTCCTGCCTGAGAAGCAACTTGCATCTCCTCCAATTTGCCTACTAGAACAAAAGATCCACAGCAGAAGCCGTCTCATTGTCTCCTCACTTAACCAGGGAACATCTGGGCATAAGTGATGCATACTTTAAGAGCAATACACACAAAATGCTAGAGATACTCAGCAGGCCAGGCAGCTTCTATAGAAAAAAGTACAGTCGACATTTTGGGCCGTAACATTGACTGTACTTTTTTCCATAGATGCTGCCTGGTCTGCTGAGTTTCTTCAGCATTTTGTGTGTTGCTCAGATTTCCAGCATCTGCAGGTTTTATCTTGTTTGCATACTTTAAGATGCTCTTTATCGGCTACAGCTTGGCATTCAATTTCATCATCTCAAAACTAATTAAGACTTTGGCCTCAATACCTCCTCGATTTCTTCACTTGCAGACTCTATTGTGTTCGGATTGGCAATAACATCTCCTCCACATTCTCCACCAGCACAGGTGTACCACAAAACGATGTGGTTTGCCCCCTGCTTTCTTGCTTCACTGTTATGACTGTGTGGCTAAGCACAGCTCCAGTGCCATATTCAAGTTTGCTGATATAGGACAAATCAAAGGTGGTGGTGAATCAACATATAGGAAGGAGATTGAAAACCCGGCTGAGTGGTTTTCAAAACAGCTACTCTCACTCAATGGCAGCAAGATCCAAGAAGCTGAATATTGACTTCAGGAGGAGGAAACCAGAGCTTCATGAGCCAGTGTTCATCAGAGGATCTGAAGTGGAGAGAGTCAGCAACTTTAAATTCTTTGGTGCTATTATTTCAGAGGATCTGTCCTGGGCTCAGCACATAAGTGCAATTATGAAGGGAGTATAGCAGCTCCTCTACTTCCTTAGAAATTTATGAAGATTTGACATGACATCTAAAAGTTTGATAAATTTCTATAGATGTGTGGTGTAAAATATATTGACTGGCTGCATCACAGCCTGGTATGGAAACACCAATGCCCTTGAACGGGAAATGCTACAAAAAGTAGTGGATACAGTTCAGTCCATCACAGATAAAGCTCTCCCCACCATTGAGCACACCTACATGAAGCATTGTCGCAGGAAGACAGCATCAATCATCAGGGACCCTCTTCCCAAGGACATGCTCTCTTCTCACTGCTGCCATCAGGAAGAAGGTACAGGAGCCTTAGGACTCACACCAGCAGGTGCAGGAATAATTATTACTCCTGACCATCAGGCTCTTGAACCAAAGGGGATAACTTCACTCAACTTCACTTGTCTCATCGTTGAAATGTTCCCAGAACCTATGGACTCACTTTCAAGGACTTTTCATCTCGTGTTCTCAATATTTATTGCTTATTTGTTTATGATTATTTCTTTTTTTATTTGCACAGTGGTTGAATGCCCAAGATAGTGTGGTCTTTAAGTGATTATATTATAGTTATTGTTCTATTATGAATTTATTGAGTATGCCGGCAAGAAAATGAATCTCTGGGTTTATGGTGACATATGTGATTACTTTGGTAATACATTTACTTTGAACTATGAACCCTTTGTTCACCTAAATGAGTATTAAAACCAGGGATTTTGATCAATTTAACAGATAATTTCATTTCTGAAGCACATGCTCCTTTTTCCCCACAGTAGAGTCCAGAAAACGGGGGAAATTTTAAAGCATGAAAAACTAAAAATACAAAAAGTGAAATATCAGGAATTCAGAAGGATTCATTCCCTTCACTCTGTACTTAGTTGAGCCACCTCTCACAGCTGTTACTGCCAGTAATCTTTGTTGGATAAGTCTTTGTTAGCTCCACACAACATGATGGAAGAAGATTTGCTTATTCCTCCTTGCAAAATAGATCAAGCTGTACCAGGTTAGTTAGGGAGCAACAGTGGACAGCAATCTTGAGGTCTTGCCAGAGATGTTCAATTGGGTTAAGGTTAGGACTGTGACTGGGCCACTCAAGGACATCAATTTTCTTAATTTGAAGCCACTCCATGGTTTCTCTGGCAGTGTGCTTTGGGTCATTGTTCTGCAAGATGAACTTCCTCCTCACTTTAAGCTTTCTGGCAGAGGCTAGCAGCTTTTATTTAGGGTCTCTTTATATTTAGCAGCATTCATCTTCCCATCAATCCTAATCAGATTTCCAGTCCTTGCTCCTGAAAAGCATCCCCATAGCACGACACCATACCTTACAGTAGGGATGGTGTTACCTGGCTGATGCATGGTATTTGATTTGTGCCACATGTATCACTTAGTGTTGAGACCAAAAAGTTCCACTTCAGTCTCATCCAACCACAAAACCTTCAACATCTTTACAGTATCTTCTAAATGAGGCTTTACGAAGTCTTAATGAGCAAGGATATACTTTCTTCTTTTCTAATCTTCCTTGCCATTCTTCCACGAATATTCTTTTTGTGCAAAGCCTTAGAGATTGTGGAGCCATGAATTCTCCAGTTGTAGCCACTGACCTCTGCAGCTCACTCAGTGTGACTGTTGGTGTCACAGTAGCTTCTCTTAAAAGTGTCATTCTTCTCCAGCAACTAGACAATCTGACCTAGCTAGTGTGGCTGTGGTTTCTTATTTTTTCCACTTTTTCATGATGGACTGCAGTGAGCTCTGAGGTACATTCAGTGCCTTTGAGATGATTTTGTACCCTTTCCCAGATTTATGCTTCTCTACTATCATTTCCCTGGTTTACTTTGAATGCTCTTTTGTCTTTATTTTGGTTTAGTCAGTTGAAAATCTACCATACTGTCGGACCTTACAGAGAGAGGGGGTGTTTATTCAGGCGATCCAAAAATTTTATATATATCAACAAATTGGGTGAGTTAGTAAGGTAATATACAATATTGCACCTGAGGAAAGTTGGCATGGTGATTACAAAGGGGATGAATACTTTTTCAGCCTCACAATTTTGTTTTTTTAAATTTTTAGCAAACTGTTTACAGGGTTTGGCAGCATCTCTAGGAAGAGGTGCAGTCGACGTTTCAGGCCGACGAAGGGTCTCGGCCTGAAACGTCGACTGCACCTCCTCCTAGAGATGCTGCCTGGCCTGCTGTGTTCACCAGCAACTTTGATGTGCATTGCTTGAATTTCCAGCATCTGCAGAATTCCTGTTGTTTACAGGGTTTGGAATTTTTCTTTTCATTTGACATGAAGCACAGTGTTTTAAGACCATAAGACAAAGGAGCAGAAGTCGGCCATTCAGCCCATCGAGTCTTCTCCGCCATTTTATCATGAGCTGAGCTATTTTCCCATTTAGTCCCACTCCCCCACCTTCTCACCATAACCTTTGATGCCCTGGCTACTCAGATACCTATCAATCTCTGCCTTAAATACACCCAATGACGTGGCCTCCACTGCCACCCGTGGCAACAAATTCCATAGATCCACCACGCTCTGGCTAAAAAATTTCTTTGCATCTCTGTTCTGAATGGGCGCCCTTCAATCCTTAAGTCATGCCCTCTCATACTAGACTCCCCCACCATGGGAAACAACTTTGCCACATCCACTCTGTCCATGCCTTTCAACATTCGAAATGTTTCTATGAGGTCCCCCCTCATTCTTCTAAATGCCAAGGAATACAGTCCAAGAGCGGACAAACATTCCTCATATGTTAACTGTCTCATTCCTGGAATCTTTCTATTGAATCTTCTCTATACCCTCTCCAACGTCTGCACATCCTTTCTTATATAAGGAGCCCAAAACTGCCCACAGTACTCCCAAGTGAGGTCCTACCAGCGCCTTATAGAGCTTCAGCATCACATCCCTGCTCCTATACTCTGTTCCTCTAGAAATGAATGCCAACATTGCATTCGCCTTCTAGACCACCAACTCAACCTGGAGGTTAGCCTTAAGGGTATCCTGCACGAGGACTCCCAAGTCCTGTTGCATCTCAGAACTTTGAATTCTCTCCCCATTTAAATAATAGTCTGCCAAAGTGCATAACCATACACTTTCCAACATCGTATTTCATTTGCCACTTCTTTACCCATTCTTCCAATCTATCCAAGTCTCTCTATAGACTCTCTGTTTCCTCAGCACTACCGGCCCCTCCACCTATCATTGTATCATCAACGAACTTAGCCACAACGCTATGTATTCCATAATTCAAATCATTGATGTGCAACGTAAAAGGAAGCGGCCCCAATACAGACCCCTGTGGAACACCACTGGTAACCGGCAGCCAACCAGAATAAGACCCCTTTATTCCCACTCTCTGTTTCCTGCCAATCAGCCAATGCCATATCCATGTATGTAACTTTCCTGTAATTCCATGGGCTCTTATCTTGTTAAGCAGCCTCGTGTGGCACCTTGTCAAAGGCCTTCTGAAAATCCAAATATACAACATCCACTGCATCTCCCTTGTCTAGCCTACTTGTAATTTCCTCAGAAAATTCTAATCGGTTTGTCAGGCAGGATTTTCCTTTAAGGAAACCATGCTGAGTTCTACCTATCCTGTCATATGCTTCCAGGTATTCTGTAACCTCATCCTTGACAATCAAATCCAACAACTTCCCAACCACCAATGTCAAGCTAACAGGTCTATAATTTCCTTTTTGCTTCCTTGCCCCCTTCTTAAATAGTGGAGTGACATTTGCAATCTTCCAGTCCTCCGGAACCATGCCAGAATCTATCGACTTTTGAAAGATCCTTGTTAATGTCTCCGCAATCTCCACAGCTACTTCCTTCAGAACACCAGGGTGCACCATCTGGTCCAGGAGATTTATCTACCCTTAGACTATTCAGCTTCTTGAGTACTTTCTCTGTCGTAATTGTGACTGCGCACACTTCTCTTCCCTGCCACCCTTGAGTGTCCGGTATACTGCTGATGACTTCCTCAGTGAAGACTGATGCAAAATACACGTTGATTTCCTCTGCCATCTCCTTATCTCCCATTACAATTTCTCCAGCATCATTTTCTATCGGTCCTATATCTGCTCTCACCTGTCTTTTACTCTTTATACACTTGAAAAAGCTTTTAGTATCCTCTTTGATATTATTTGCTAGCTTCCTTTCATAGTTCATCTTTTCCCTCTTAATGACCTTCTTAGTTTCCTTTTGTAAGCTTTTAAAAACTTCCCAATCCTCTGTCTCCCCACTAATTTTTGCTTCCTTGTATGCCCTCTCCTTTGCTTTAACTTTGGCTTTGACTTCTCTTGTCAGCCACGGTTGCATCCTTTTTCCATTCGAAAATTTCTTCTTTTTTGGAATATATCTGTCTTGCACCTTTCACATTTTTGTGGAATAGCTCAAAAATCCTACTTCAATATATTTTAAATTTAGAAAATGAGATTAAATTGTGAAAATATTGTGGGGGTTGAATACTTTTTCAAGGAACTGTAGTTGCCCTATTATTTATTTATTCCTCCATTAAATACTGAGATCACAAGGATAGATCTGGTCCTAGGGTTGAGGTTTTGAACTGGAAGAAGGCCAAATTTGAAGAAATGAGAAAGGATCTAAAAAGCGTGGATTGGGACAGGTTGTTCTCTGGCAAAGATGTGATTGGTAGGTGGGAAGCCTTCAAAGGGGAAATTTTGAGAGTGCAGAGTTTGTATGTTCCTGTCAGGATTAAAGGCAAATTGAATAGGAATAAAGAACCTTGGTTCTCAAGGGATATTGCAACTCTGATAAAGAAGAAGAGGGAGTTGTATGAAATGTACAGGAAACGGGGTAAATCAGGTGCTTGAGGAGTATAAGAAGTGCAAGAAAATACTTAAAGAAATCAGGAGGGCAAAAAGAAGACATGAGGTTGCCTTGGCAGTCAAAGTGAAGGATAATCCAAAGAGCTTTTACTATTAAGAGCAAAAGGATTGTAAGGGATAAAATTGGTCCTCTTGAAGATCAGAGTGGTCGGCTTTGTGCGGAACCAAAGGAAATGGGGGAAATCTTAAATAGGTTTTTTGCGTCTGTATTTACTAAGGAAGCTGGCATGAAATCTATGAAATTGAGGGAATCAAGTAGTGAGACCATGGAAACTGTACAGATTGAAAAGGAGGAGGTGCTTGCTGTCTTGAGGAAAATTAAAGTGGATAAATCCCCGGGACCTGACAGAGTGTTCCCTCGGACCTTGAAGGAGACTAGTGTTGAAATTGCGGGGGCCCTGGCAGAAATATTTAAAATGTCGCTGTCTACGGGTGAAGTGCCGGAGGATTGGAGAGTGGCTCATGTTGTTCCATTGTTTAAAAAAGGATCGAAAAGTAATCCGGGAAATTATAGGCCGGTGAGTTTAACGTCAGTAGTAGGTAAGTTATTGGAGGGAGTACTAAGAGACAGAATCTACAAGCATTTAGATAGACAGGGGCTTATTAGGGAGAGTCAACATGGTTTTGTGCGTGGTAGGTCATGTTTGACCAATCTGTTGGAGTTTTTCGAGGAGGTTACCAGGAAAGTGGATGAAGGGAAGGCAGTGGGTATTGTCTACATGGACTTCAGTAAGGCTTTTGACAAGGTCCCGCATGGGAGGTTAGTTAGGAAAATTCAGTCGCTAGGTATACATGGAGAGGTGGTAAATTGGATTAGACATTGGCTCGATGGAAGAAGCCAGAGAGTGGTGGTAGAGAATTGCTTCTCTGAGTGGAGGCCTGTGACTAGTGGTGTGCCACAGGGATCAGTGCTGGGTCCATTGTTATTTGTCATCTATATCAATGATCTGGATGATAATGTGGTAAATTGGATCAGCAAGTTTGCTGATGATACAAAGATTGGAGGTGTAGTAGACAGTGAGGAAGGTTTTCAGAGCCTGCAGAGGGACTTGGACCAGCTGGAAAAATGGGCTGAAAAATGGCAGATGGAGTTTAATACTGACAAGTGTGAGGTATTGCACGTTGGAAGGACAAGCCAACGTGGAACATACAGGGTTAATGGTAAGGCACTGAGGAGTGCAGTGGAACAGAGGGATCTGGGAATACAGATACAAAATTCCCTAAAAGTGTCGTCACAGGTAGATAGGGTCGTAAAGAGAGCTTTTGGTACATTGGCCTTTATTAATCAGAGCTGGAATGTTATGATGAGGTTGTATAAGGCATTGGTGAGGCCGAATCTGGAGTATTGTGTTCAGTTTTGGTCACCAAATTACAGGAAGGATATAAATAAGGTTGAAAGAGTGCAGAGAAGGTTTTACAAGGATGTTGCCAGGACTTGAGAAACTCAGTTACAGAGAAAGGTTGAATAGGTTAGGACTTTATTCCCTGGAGCGTAGAAGAATGAGGGGAGATTTGATAGAGGTATATAAAATTATGATGGGTATAGATAGAGTGAATGCAAGCAGGCTTTTTCCACTGAGGCAAGGGGAGAAAAAAACCAGAGGACATGGGTTAAGGGTGAGGGGGGAAAAGTTTAAAGGGAACATTGGGGGGGCTTCTTCACACAGAGAGTGGTGGGAGTATGGAATGAGCTGCCAGACAAGGTGGTAAATGTGGGTTCTTTTTTAACACTTAAGAATAAATTGGACAAATACATGGATGGGGAGGTGTATGGAGGGATATGGTCCGTGTGCAGGTCAGTGGGACTAGGCAGAAAATGGTTCAGCGCAGCCAAGAAGGGCCAAAGGGCCTGTTTCTGTGCTGTAGTTTCTATGGTTTATGGTTTCTATTTGTGCTATTTCAGTCCACAGGAACAATTCCATGATATAAAATTTTTGGAAGATTATAACCAGAGTGTATACTATTGCTATAGCTAACCCTTTGAAAATTCTTTGATAAACAAAACTATCTTCTTAACCTCTCCAATTTCTGACCTGTTATTTTTTTTCTTTTATTACATCATTTAATGTCTTGTTTTCCTTAAACTCTTGGATCTCTAGTATTTTGGACAGGCATTTGCTGTCTTCCATGAAGGAGGAGATAAAGTAGTCTACAATTTCTGTATTCCCTATTCTAAATTCACCCATGGCTCTGCAGTGGACCTACTTTTACCTGGCTACTCCTATACTTTTTTTTATCCATAGAAGCTCTTAGAGGAAACAGGCTGAGTAAAACACAAGGCAGCTGTGCAAGTCCTTGAGATTGTTATGGATATTCATAGCTAAATCTGAAGAATGAATGGAAAATGCACCATATTCCTGCTGCTGTCAGTAAGGAGTTTGTACGTTCTCCCTGTGACTGTGGACTTTCTCGAAGTGCTTTGATTTTCTCCCACAATCGGAAGATACAGATTGGAAGGTTAAATGGTCATTGTAAATTGTTCCATGATTAAGCTAGGGTTAAATTGGGGGTTGATGGGTGGTGCGGTTTGAAGGGCCGGATGAGCCCACTACACGCTGTAGCTCAATATATAAAAAAAATTATTAACAGGATAAAGAATGGCTACAAAGTAACGAAACTTCAAAGTAGAGTATTTGGACAAGGCACAGCACAATACAGCCATTGGCCAACTGATAAAAGAGGGAAGAGTGAAAGCCTGAGCAGGACTGAAAGAGCACTGTGATTTATCTCCTAAAAAGAGAGGTGGAGTTTGGACAAGTGGTTTGACATACTGTAGCTACTCTTTTTCTAAAAAAAATGATTAAGTGTGGAGATAAACAAGTTGTTCCATGTGACAATAACTTACACCAAACAAAAGTGATGGCTACTTGGATAGACAAGACATACAAAGATAAGGGTCTGGTGCAGGTTAATAGGATTAGTATAGATAGGCATCATGGTCAGCATGGATGAGGTGGGCCAAAAGGGACTGTTTCTGTGCTGTATGATTCTGTAAGAATGGTGGTGCAGAGTGATTCAGTGTGCTTCTGCTCAAGAAAGAAGCAAAGTTCTGGGTTGGTATGTACTTGTTTGGTTATAAATCTGTAGTAAGAACTCAAGAAAGCAGGAGCAGATTATAGGCCACCTAGTCAGTTGACCCTCCATCATGGGCATTAGCCTCTCCAGCACTGAGGTCATCTTCAAAAGGCGACGCCTTAGAAAGGTGGCATTCATCATCAGGGACCCCCATCACCTAGGACATACTCCCTTACTACTACTATCAGAGAGGAGGAGGGGGAGGAATATGAAGACATACACTCAACATTTTAGTAACAGCGTCTTCCCCTCCGTCAGCAGATTTCTGAATGGATAATGAATCAATCCATGAACACTAGCACGCTATATTTGCTCTTTTTTTGCACCACTTACTAAATTTATCTATATATATTTCTTATTGCAATTTATAGTTTTTTAAATGTATTGCACTGTATTCCTGCAAAACAACAATAAATGTAACACTTTTTAAAATTAAAACTTCCTGGTTTTAGGGAGTCTGATGGCAGGGTGGAGATACATCTCTGCCAAAGGAGGTGTAAGGCGCTCCTTGCCTCCACAAGCCTGAGTGAGGTGTGGTACCTGCTTAGCCCCCCAGTTAGGGTCACGTGAAGCCATGGGAGCAGCTGGTACGTATCATAAGTTTTGGTTATGTGACCACTGACACCAGGCAATCTCGGAAGAATATTGATAATGGCTGGGGTCACCCCTCTTGTAAAGACACTGCCCAGAAGGCAGCAATGGTGCCCACTTTTGTAGAAAAATTCGCCGAGAATAATCATGGTCATAGATAGAGAAGAGTAAGAACAACAGTGTGAAGGGATTCTTCCCCACAGGAGAATTAAAGACAGATTGAAGCCCACGATTTCTATGTCATACAACATGGAACATGATGATGATAATAAATCGCAGGCAGTGTTGATTACTCTCTGATGCCAGACTCCATTTAAGTAGCTTGTGTATTTGCACTGGTTTATTACTGTTGCATGTACTGGGATACAGTGAAAGCTTTTGTTATGCATGGCATCCAGATAGATACCAGACATAATTTACATCAAGGTAGTAAAGGAAAACAAGGTAGTAAAACACAGAAAACAATGGGCAATTGCAGAAAAAATGCAGTGCAGATTGTCAAAGGGAAAAGGGCCACAAGGTAGATTGGGAGATGAAAATAGACTGGGCTGCATTTATAATTCAGTTTCTTGCAGTCCTGAGCGGAGAAGTTGCCAGATGAAGCTGTGATACATTTAGACAATATTTTCCATGATATGTCTATGAAGATTGGTAAGCACCAACAGTGACATTGAGAATTTCCTCAGCCTTCTGAGGAAGTAGAGTTGTTGGTGTGCTTTCTTGGCCATAGTGTATGGCTGGCTAGACCAAGACTCCACCCCAGGTAGCAGGGTAAGAAACAATTAATGCAGATCATGTTCAATATTGCGGTCAGCATTATCTGCATAAATGTAACAGTATTTTTCATTGTAATGTAACAGCATTTTTTCCACAAAGGAAATTTACTAAAACAAAGAAAATGATCTACTTACCATCCTAACTTCTTGTTTGATTTTCATTGATGGCTTGGCTAACATTACACCGTGGAATTCCTATTTGGCTGCCATCTAGTGGTAACTGGATTGCTAAGTTAGCTCCAAGGTGACTGTTGCATCACCAGTTCTCATTCTGTTCATTATTTCTATCACCCTGGTACTGAAATTACAACAATATACTATTCCTTGCTTAAGACTGATATGAAGTACTCATTTAGAACCCCAGCAATACCTTGACCCTTCATTAAAAGCTCCTATGTTCTTATTACCCTCTAATTATTTATATGGTTATAGAAAGCACCTGAATTAACTTTATGTTACCCCACATTCTTCCTTGCTTGAATTATCTCTTCACTTCCTCTCTCATTGGTCAGTCACCTGGCATGAAGCAAATAACCTCATGTTTGTCATTATTTCTTTGTCATTCGAGGGGTTCTGCCTCTGATTCCTTTCCCATTTCCTAATATGGGATTGCATTAACCTGAAACACCTGCACCTTAAGTGTCACACACGGTTCAATACATTATTTAGACCTACTTTATCTTTGCCATACTGTTTCTCATCTCGCTGAATTTAGTCCTCTTTCAATTAGGATGTTTTAGATTTATCCTTCGCTCATCCACCAGAAACAGATCCAAGGATGCTTCCTATGCAGAGCTAAAAATCAATTTATTAAGGTTATTCTTTCAAATACATTTCAGAAAATATTTTCTTCCTTTCCCATTTGCTCTAATATTCCAATTAATAGCAGGGTAATTGAAAGCTCCAGTGCATAACTCCCCATAACTTCTGCCATTTCCAATGGGATCCCACCATGTGACTCCCTTGCCCATTCGTCCCTCCTTGTACTTATCCTTGGTGGAACAAGTGCCACTCCTGCCCCTAAACCTCCTCCCTCACTACCATTCAGGGCCCCAAACAGTCCTTCCATGTGAGGCTACACTTCACTTGTGAGTCTGTTGGGGTCATCTACTTTATCCAGTGCTCCGGTGTGGCCTCCTGTATATCGGCAAGACCCAACGTAGATTGGGAGCCCGCTTCACCAAGCACATATACTCCTTCTGCCAGAAAAAGTGGCGCCTCCCAGTGGCCACCTATTTCATTTCTACTTCCCATTCCCTATCTGAATGTCAGTGTTCTATAGCTGTGATGAGGCCACATTCAGGTTGGAAGAGCAGCACCTTGTATTCCATCTGGATAGCCTCTAAGCTGATGGCATAAATATCGATTTCTTGAACTTTCAGTAATTGCACCCTCCCCCATCACGATTTCTGTTTCCCTCTCTTACCTGCCCATCTCCTTCCTGTGTTGTTTTTCCCCTTCCCTTCTTTCCATGGTTTTCTGCCCTCTCATATTAGATTGTCCCTCCTTCAGCCCTTTATCTCTTTCACCAATCGACTTCCCAGCTCTTTACTTCACCCCACCTTCCCAGTTTCACCTATCACCCTGTACTTCCTTCCCTCCCCCCACCTTCTTGCTCTGACCTCATCTTTTTTTTCCAGTCCGGATGAAGGGTCTCAGCCTGAAATATCAACTGTTTACCCTTTTCCATTGCTGCTGCCTGGCCTACAGAGCTCCCCCAGCATTTTGTGTGTGTTAATAAAGGATGTTGCCAGGACTCGAGGGCCTGAGTTGTAGGGAAATATTAGGCAGGCTAGCACTTTTTTCTTGGAGAATAAGAGACTGAGAGGTACTTTTGTAGAGGTAGATAGGGTACTCACAGGATTGGGAAATCAAGGACTGGAGAGAGACAGAGGGGGAAAATGTATAGGAACTTGAGGGATAACTTTTCTTTACACAGGGGGTGGCATGTATCTGGAAAGATAGTTGAACAGGAAATGTTTAGAAGGATTGGAGCCAAATACACATAAATTGGGATGAACTTGTATGAGTATCTTGGTCAGCAGGGACCAGTTTAACCAAAAGGTCTGCTTCTGTGCTGTTTGGCTGAATAACTAAGTCAGTCCACTGACTGGATGTTCCTTAAAATATGTAAATACAAGATTAATAAAGGCCACTGAACATATTTATAGAAATGACCAGCATTACATAAATGATGCCATTAAAACACTTGTATCCACAACTTAGTACCACAGTGCTTGAGCATCATATTAATTCTGAGATAGCTTCTCTCATTCTAATCAGAAAGGCAATCAAGGTAAAAAAAAATGTTAATATGCTTCTAGGTATCCTATCATTTGGCTACAATACCCAGCTATCACAGAATAAGTGATACAGTATTATTCCTAAAACATACTAGTTTGGAGCCAATACATAGATCTGCATTGTCATTAATCAGAGCAAATTTTAGCTATGTTCAACAAATAGTCTGTTATTGTAGGCCAAATGAAAAACAGTTCCAGTTATTACATGTTAATTTGTGAAACTACTATCATCACTGTAGAAGCATGAATATATATGTTTTAATTAGATCTTTTTCGAACACAGAATTTTTGATTCACTGGCCTTTAAAAAGATGTAATTAAAACATAAATGTTTGTTCCTCCCAGCTTTTTTTCCACTGAAACTATATGTTTAAGTCTATGAATATTTATATCTAAGTTACATAAATGGTTTGATGGTTTGATCATTTAATCATGCTGTTATTGAATTAAATTTGCAAGATTACAACATATCAAAAGATATTCAACTTAGTGTTACTGTTTATCTTTTACATGAACTAGTCTAAATCCCACATATCTGACTTGCATACATATTTTTATCTTTCTTTCAACCAACTTGTTCTCAAAACTAAATGCACCTCTGAATTGCGTGACCTTACTATGCTCTATGTCCTTTGTCTCTACAAATAATTTTACACCTGAGCTACTGATGTTTAGGTTTATTTTAAATAATCCAATTGTTTTTTGAAAGGTAAGTTCTAAAGTACCCAATGAAATAGTTCATGTCTTATGCAGAATGAAGCTCTATACTTGTATATCAAGAATTAAAACCATAGACATATGCTTCAGGATCTCCTAAATTAAAATGATTACTAATTGCAATTAATGATGCAAACTAATGGAGTAGAAAAACAAAGAGTGTAACACCAGTGCTTAAAACTCAGTTGCAAGCATTTCTTATTAGTACATTTTTGCATACTGTAAGTGAACATGGAGTGTTTCTTTTAACCTTGTTTCTACTCCTACCTATTAAACAACATGGTTTCAAACAATGCAGTGAACTACACAATAAACACTTTAATAATTACTAGTCAACAGCAGATACATTGTTCCAGAAAACTTTTAAGTACTTTTACTGGAAATGTGAGTGTGAATAAGAATGCTTTGCTTTTCTATATTTGATTAGTATCCTGCCTTTACCAAGTTAACAAAAGAACCTATTTCCTCTCATAAAGGCAGGAAGGATATTTAGTATTTTTAGGCTGGCCTTGCAATTTCTTCAGCAATTGAGACTACAGCTGGCAGCAGTTTGGTAGTTAATCATATGGGTTAATCAGAAGGTTTAAATAGAGAAAAATATCAAATTTCCTCGAGTCAACATTAAGTTTAGCAATGAAACTATTAATTTTAATATTCTACTTTTTATCAGTCTTGCTAAAGCATTTTAAAATGTGTTTTATTTAGAAGATAAATCAAGGGAAGGTGATGTAACTATGGTAGTATAATTTTTAAGGGAGTGTCAAATGACAGATGCAGAGCACCCTCAGGACCTAGATTGCTGGGCCTACAGATTTTCTAGACTATCGAACATCAGTCTTACTATTACTGCATTCTATACTCTTTCACATGCTACACAAATGTACAATAAATTTTCCAATGATCCTAGTGCTATACAAGCACTCTGAACTCTGGCTCCATTGTACTTTGATAATACTTTGACTTTGAACCCTTCTTACGCTTTTGCCGTCTTGCATTCTCAACCCTGACCCTACCTCCAGCCCAGTCCAGACCCTTGCTTCTTGCTGCACATTACACTTATACTCTAGGTCCCTGACTTAGATTCTGGACTGATGAGGGAGCCAGATGTGGAGCATCAGGGATTCTGAACAATCCGATAATGGATTATTGGAATTTTATTGTACTTTTATAAGTCCTCCCTGGTTTACAAACACTTGCACTTGGGAGACTGGTGGGATGGATTTGCTAGTTGCTGCAGCCATCTTCTGCATGGTAGCAATGGGATGTTTCTGGGTGTCTTCTCTTCCAAGCAGATCCTCAATAATCGGGTACTGGGTGCAGAACTAAAATTGCTGGGCAAATTCATTCATTTACTCAAGTCAGTGAGACTGGCTTGCAGTCACTCTTCCCATGCCTACTCGTCTCCTGTCACAGCCATTTCTGCAATCTTCTCCCGCAGACCGATTCCACTCATTTCCAACTAACGAACACTTCAGGTTACAAACAATTCTGAGGAATGGAACTCTGTCATAACCTGGGGAACAGCAATGCACATATTTTTGGAAGTTTAATACAAAAGAAATCCAATATAGCATTATAGCCATGAGGTTATCACTAGCTTCTTCACAGAGTAAAATTGACTGAGTATTTGTAAACGAAAGTGCATGAATCCTTAGTTTATAAATACAAGCACAGGATAACAACATACAGAATGGTATCCCATATAAATTATCATCTAGTCAAAATATTATGTCTAAATGTGGGCACTAAAATTTATAATCTATGTTGTGCATTAAAATGTGAAGGAGTTTTACTACTGTGATGCTTGAGATGAGAGACAATAGCTAGGAGGAAGAGGACTGAAGGATCATTTGCCTTGGACAGAAAAGGTTTCAGGGAAATTTAAAAGAGATGTTTATAATTTTGAGGATATTTGACAAGTAACCACAGTGAAGTGTTTTTACTTGAAGGATGATTGATAACCAGACACATCAGAGATCATTGGCAAAGGAATCCATTGGGCAATGAGGGAGAAATTATTTAATGTGGTTGTAATGGAATGCCTGAACAACTGGTGAAAACATATTGAATTCTTAACTTCTTGAAAAGAATTAGATATAGAGATATTAAGAAGGAAATCTCCAGCTCCAGCCCTTCCAGACTACTCTGCCATTTAGTACAATCTTGGATGATCCTCCATGTCAATCCCACATCCCCACTCTCTCCGCACAATCCTTCATGTCTTTTGTGCCTAGAGATGTAGCTAACTCCTTCTTCGTGTGTACTCTGTGGCTTGGTTTTTAGCACCTTCCATGATAGAGTTCCACAGATTCACCATTCAATGACTTATTACTTCATCTCAGCCCAAGCTATCTTACTCCACATTCTGTGATTTCTGGATCCAGACCCTACAGTTACACTGTCCTGTCATAATTTTATATGATTCAATGAGATCCCACCCCATCCATCAACTTTCTCATTAATACAGACCTAGTTTTTCAAATCTTTCCTTATACAATTGTCTTGTCATTATCTATACTCCATTTATGGTAAGCATAACCTTTCTTCGCATAAGGAGACTGAAAGTGCACTTGATAGTGCAGGTATTGTTTCATGAAGATAATGTAATAAAGACATCTTTACTTCTGTATTCAAAATACCTTGCAAAACGAAAGTCTGTGATTTCCTTTCTTGATGCTTGCATTACTTGCACATTTGCTTTCAGTACACCCATGACCCTTGCACATTAGTATTTTAGTTGCTAAGTTACTGGGTTTCTGTTTTCCTGACAGAGGTGGATAATTTTGTATTCCCCATCTTTGCACACTTACTCAACTTGTGAAATCCCATTAAGTCCTCCTTGTTCCATGCAGACTCATAATATCATGCTTGTCATAAGATTAAGGCATAGATTGTACAGTACAAAACAGAATTCGGATATTCCTGATTCTAGGGAGTTTCTTCTTTTCCACTATGATGAAAGTATGTATTTGATAAGTAACTACTTTACTATCATCCTTAGCAACAGGCAAGGTACCAAATGATTGGGGAAGAATTAATGTTGTTCCACTGTTTAAGAAAGGCTCTAAAACTAACCAGCAAATTATAGGCTGGTGAGCTTGACATCAGTAGTGGGAAAGTTATTGGAAAGTATTCTAAGGAACTGGATATATGTGTATTTGGATAGGCAGGGACTGATTAGGGATAGTCAGCATGGCTCTGTGAGTGGTAGGTCATGTCTAACCAATCTTATAGAATTTTTGAGGAAGTTACCAAGAAAGGTGATGAAAGCAAGGCATGGACTTGAGTAAGGTATTTGACAAGGTTGGTTGGTCAGGAAGGTTCAGTTAAATTAGATTAGATACTGGCCTTGCGAGAGAAGTCAGAAAGATGTAGTAGATAGTTGCCTCTCTGACTGGAGGCCTGTGAGTAGTGGAGTGCACAGGGATTGATGCTGGGTTTATTGATGTTTTATCATCAGGATGATAATGCGGTAAACTGGGTTGCAAATCTGCAAATGACACCAAAACTGGAGGTGTAGTGGAGCTTGCAGCAGGTTCTGGACCAGCTTGAAAAATGTGCTTAAAATGGCAGATGAATTTAATTCAGAGAAATGGAAGTGTTGCACTTTGTTAGGACCAACCAGGGTACTGTGAACAGTAGGGCACTGAGGAGTGCTGTAGAACAACAGGATCTGAGATTACAGGTCCATAATTAATTGAAAATGGTGGCACAGGTAGATAAGGTAATTAAAAAAGCTTTTGCCACATTGACCTTCATAAATCAAAGTACTGAGTATACGAGATAGGATGTTAAGTTGAAGTCATATAAGACGTTAGTGAGGCCTAATTTGGAGTATCGTGTGCAGTTTTGGTCACCTACCTACAGGAAAGATGTAAATAAGGTAGAAAGTATACAGAGGAAACTTCTAAGGACGTTGCTGGAAATGAAAGATCTGAGTTATATGGAAAGATTGAATAGTTTAGGACATTATTCATTGGAACATGAGGGGAGAATTGATAGAGGTATACACAATTATGAGGGGTATAGACAGGGTAAATGCAACCATCTTTTTCCACTGAGGTTGAGTGAGATTACAACTAGGTGTCATGGATTAAGAGTGAAAGGTGAAAAGCTTAAGGTGAGCATGAGGAGGAACTTCATTTAGAGGGTCATGAGAGTGTGGAACGAGCTGCCAGCACAAGTGATACATGTGAATCGATATCAACATTTGAGATAAGTTTGGATAGATACATGGATGACAGAGGTATGAAGGGCTATGGTCCGGGTGTGAGTCAATGGGACTAGGTAGCTTAAATGGTTCAGCATGAATTAAATGGGCCGAAGGGCCCGTTTCTATGCTGTACTTTTCTATGACCCTAGTATTCTCTTATCAGCGTCTTTCTGCTGAAATAAGATATGGATGAGGTTGTAATGTCATTCCCAATTTAGGCTTCAGATTTGGAATAGTTCCTGGTGGAAAATGAATATGAAATCTTTGTAACAGCATGGTGAAAAACAGAAATAGCTCCATTCTTGCAAGTTGTTCTCCAAGACAGTGTCTTCGACCTATAAAATATAAAATTGAAGACAATTTATCCAATTTTGTTTTTAAAAGTGAAACTTGTTAATTGTGTATTAACACTACTTCTTCTCCAAAGTATTAGATATTATAAAATTACTTCTACTCGTATACCACTAAAATCTTGAAAAACCTTGTTCATTACATGGCAGATTTTGTTGTGAAAGTAATGACAGTGGTTGCTATGATTTATGCTTTAATCTAGCAGCATCCTCTGTTAAGAAAACATACAATCACATTCAGCAGCTGATCCCACAAATGTACTGCTGCAACATAAGCTACATATTTTTCTGCTACCAATTTGAATACAATGAACAATGTAACATGTTACTGATATCATAGATATGGATTAAGCTTGCCACAGAACAGCCCTTTAATGGCATTGTAAGTCTTAGTTATTAATAAATAATCTCTCCAGCATGGAAAATCAACTCTTGCAAGTTAACTCTTACAAGAGGCGCCACGGTAGTGCAGCGATTAGCATGATGCTGTTTCACTCGGGGCATCTGAATTTAGAGTTCAATTCTGATGTCTTCTGTAAAGAATCTTTTTAGGTCCTCCTCATGGAACATCTGCGATTCCTCCCACAGTCTGAAGGCGTACCAAGTAGGTTATTTAGTCATTCTAAATTGTCCTGTGATTAGATTAGAGTTAAATCATGATTAACTAGGGTTGTCGGGGGTTGCTGGGATAGGGTGGCGTAGCTCAAGGGGCTGAACATGCCTTTTCTGTGCTGTATCTCTAAGTGAAAATGAAGTCAGGTGTCTTGCTCTTTTAACTTTTGATTTTCATTTTTTTCCTGTTTAAGTAAGTTGCTCAAAAGTAAAAGTCAAATCTTTGGAGTAATACCTAAGAGGTAGTGACCAGAAGTAATTAGTGACTGAATTTTTACTTGCAAGCTATATGCTATAGTATTCTA
Source organism: Mobula birostris (assembly GCF_030028105.1). Classification (NCBI taxonomy): domain Eukaryota; kingdom Metazoa; phylum Chordata; class Chondrichthyes; order Myliobatiformes; family Myliobatidae; genus Mobula; species Mobula birostris. The sequence continues at coordinate 74,135,138 of NC_092380.1, read as the reverse complement.
GTTAGTTATGTCTAAGACCTCTAGGCTATGGTAGAGTGCCCCTGAAGCACACCCTAACACGTTTCTTACTCCAGACTGAATCTTCTGCATTTTTTTCCCATCACAGTGTCAGTTCAACTGACAGAAAAAAATCTGCATTTTGGAACAGTCTGTATTGATGTCTCTTGTTGAAGCAAGAAAATTTAATATTGCTAAATATGTCACACAACTTACCAATAGAAAATGGAACAAATGCTTCTTTCTTCACAAATTGCCCATTTTTGTCTAGGAATCTTTCAGGACAAAACAGATGAGGAGAATTCCAATATTTTTCATCAAAATGTACAGAATAAAGATTCGTTATAACTGTGGTTCCCTTTGGAATGGAATAGCCTCGAACAATAGTATTCTTGGAAGTTGCACGGAAAATACCAAGTGGTGCTATGTTGCAGTATCTCAGAACTTCATGCAGTACTGCCTCTGTGTATGGCATCTGTGACTTGTTTTCCAGGGAAGGTATTTGGTTTTTGCCCACAATAATGTCAATTTCCTGATGGACTTTTTCTGTAAAGTAAAAGAAATAAGAATCTTAAGGATTTTGTTTCAGCAATTAATTAAATTGGAAATTATTTTTGTTCAGGTAGCACTTTAGAATTGTTACGTAAACACTAGGGACTGTGGAAATAAATAAGGCAGCAATGGTCAGAATGTATATTAGATGTTTCCCCATTGTCTAAGCCTTAAATAAACTATTTTCCCTTTCCTGTTTTCCATCAATTCATCTGTTATTTAATATTACTATAAATGATGGCAACTTCTGATTTGGTGTCATATTTTATCCTCATTCCCTTGTGGCAATGATGAAAATGAGAACTCAAGATTCCCTATACCAGATAGGAATAAATATTATACAGCTTTTAATTTACAATGACTTTTATATATCTGTCATAAACTAAGTTTGCATAGGCTTAAGTGTTGTTTCAATGCAAAATCTATATTTTTTATGCTGTGCTGATATGAATGATTGTTTTTACTTCTAGGAAATTTGAGTTAAAATTAACAATGTACGGATGTTTTCTAGTAAATTAAATCAAGTGAGCCTTGGATTTTAATGGTTTGAATTTAGGTTGACAGTCATAGTCTCTTCAGCTCAAAATCCACACCAAACAGTAACCACCCATTTAAACTAATCCAGCTTCCTCTCTATACTGCTGATCATCTACACATTGCAAGATGTGACTAGCAACCTGTACCACTTTGGGATATGGGAGGAAACCACAGGAAATCCCTTACAATCACAAGGAGAATGAGCATTCTCCACACAGATGGCACCCAAGGCCAGGATTGCACCTGGGTCTCTGGTGCTACAGGGCAGTAGCTAGCTCTACCAATATACGATAGGGATAAAACTTTCTCAGAGGGAAGAAAATAGTTAAAGTTCACAACAATAGTAACAAAATAGTCCAACTTCCTATAATTTCTCTGAGTTATCTATTTGAATACTGTGTTCTCACCTTGAATGTTTGGATACAGTGCCATGTACAAGATTGCCCATCTAAGTGCATTAGTTGTAGTCTCTGTTCCAGCTATAATGAGTTCTCCAACAGTAAAAATTAAGTTTTCTTTTGAAAAGGAAGATTCAGGATCATTAATATTCTTTTCTAGTTCATCCAGATATGAATCAATGAGATGCCGAGGTTTTTGAGGGGTTCTGTTTTGGGAAAAACGGTGTATTATCTTCAGCAAAAAGTTGTAAACTTCAGCTGCATTTTTGAACAAACGTTGATGTTTTCCAAATGGTAGTAGCCCAATCCAAGGAAAAGCATTGTACAGAAATGCCCAAACACTGGCAGCCAATTCAATATTTTCACTAAATATCTCAATCATATGCTGATAATCAGTGTCATCATATGTGAACCGCTCTCCAAAAATGATCAAGTTTGTGATGTTGGAAACTGCATTAGTTACAAGGCACTTAGCATCAAATGGCTCTCCTTTGTAGGTGTCAATAGCATCCAAAAAAATCATACATTCCTCAGAAATTTTGTTTTCAAAGCTCTTTTTACCCGGTCCAAAGCAGCGAAAGCAATTCACAGTGACCTTACGATGATCAGTCCAAGCACGACCATATTTGGAGTTCAAAAGCCCTAGGAAGTTTCCAAAATTAACAACATAATATGCGTAAATTAATATACAAGTTAGTAATATTGATTTGCATAGACTATTTTTTTCCTCTCCAATCAAACAGTTTCAAAGGTGTTAATTTTTTGGGGAATGACGTGAGTAATGTTCACTTACCCACAACTGAAATCTCATTCACTGGCTTCATACAGTTTGTTATATCACTGTTATTTTATTGTACTGGACATCACACTCCTGACGAGTGAAAACCATTTGTGATGTTGAACTTGAGTGCTACTCCATTAGGCATTTTTACTATTTTCTATTTCCATCCATGGCATTTTAATATTCTACATACAATACAGTGGATCAAACTCTAAGTACATTTAGGTCACCACTCTTAGCTTCTTGACTGTTATTTTCCATTTTAGTACCCGAGTTTACCCGCACTGAAATTCATTAGTTCATTTACTCAATTAGTATCTCTCATAATTTAATGCTGCTTTTCACAATGCACCCCGAAAATTGCAGAGATCCCAGCATCTCTGAAGATCTAACCTGGGCTCAACGTATTGATGCAATTACAAAGGCACAACAGTGGCTATATTTGATTGGGAGTTTGAGGAGATTTGATATTTCAAAAGTAAAGAGACAGTATACTGTAAAGGGCAAGACACTTAACAGTGCTGATGAGCAAAGATCTTGGGGTCTAAGTTCATAACTCCTTGGAACTGGCTACATAGGTTGAGAGGGTGATTAAAAAGGTATATGACATGCTTGGCTTTATTAGTTGAGGCAATGAGTTCAAAAGTCAGGAAGTTATGATGTAGCTTCATAAAACTCTATTTAGGCCACATCTGGAGTAATGCATACAGTTCTGGTTGCCCCATTATGGGAAGGCTGTTGAGGCTTTGGGCAGGGTGCAGAAGAGGTTTACCAGGAAGCTGCCTGGATGAGAGGGCACGTGTTATAATGAAAGGTTGGACAATTTGGGCTGTTTTCTTTTGAGTGGCGAAGGCTGAAGGGACACTGACAGAGGTTTATAAGGTTACATGAGGCACAGGTAGAATGGACAAACAGCATCTTTTTCCCCAGGGTTTGAAGATCTAATACTGGAGGGCATGCATTTAAGGTGAGAAGGGTTAATTTTAAGAGATGTCAGGGGCAAGTTGTTTTTTTTTAAAAATAGAGAGTAGTGGGTGTCTGGAATGCATCACCTGGGGTGGTGCTAGAGGCAGATACATTAGAGGTTTTTAAGAGATGTTTGGATAGGCCCACGAATGTGAGGTAAATGGAAGGATATAGACATTATGCAGGCAGAATGGATGAGTTTAGATGGCCATTTGATTACTTGATTGGTTCATCACAACATTGTGGGTGAAGTGCTTGTGGCTGTGCTGTATTATTCTATGTTCTATGTCACCAAAGACTCCAGCAAATTTCTACAGATGAACCATGGAAAGCATTCTCACTGGTTGCATCACCATCTGGTATGGAGGGGCTACTGCACAAAATTTGAATAAGCTGCATAAGCTTGTAAACTCAGCCAGCTCCATCGTAGGCAGTAGTCTCCCCAGCTTAAAAACATCTTCGAAAGGTGATGCTGCAAAGATGCAGTGCCCATCATTAAGAACCCCTATCACCCAGGATGTGCCTTCTTCTCATTGCTACCATCAGGGAGGAAGTACAGGAGCCTGAAGACATATGCTCATCATTTTAGGAAGAGCTTCTTCCCCTCCCCCATCAGATTTCTGAATGGACAGTGAATGAATTCATGAACACTCCCTCACTTTTTTTGCACCACTTATTTAATTTTTTGTATGTTTGTAGTAATTTATTTTATGTATTGCACTATACTGCTGTCACAAAACAACAAACTTCACAACATGCCAGTGATATTAAACCTGATTCTGATTCTCTAGGTCAGTGCTTCTAAGAGTCATATCATTTAAAGTACATTTTCCTCTTATAACTGGCTTCCTAAAGTGCAGAACTCACAGGTGTCTGGATTAAACTCCCTCTGCTATTTCTCTGCTACACTTTCCGATTGCTCTGCATCCCGTTGAATCTTTTGACCACCTTCCTTGCTCTCCACAACTCAGCCCATTTTTATGACACCTGCAAACTTACTAATCAGCTCACTTACATTTTCACTTAAATCATTTATATATAATCACTAACTACAGAGGTGTCAGCACTGAACCCTAGGGAATACTGCTGGTCACAGAACTTCAGTCTGAATAACACTCCTCGTCAAAAGCTTTAAAAGTCCATATATAACTCAAAAATTATGCAACCAAATTTGTAGGACATGACCTCCTCAGCAAAACGCCATGCTGATTATGTTTTTCCAGATGTTAGTAGATCCTATCCCTAAGAATTGTCTCCAATAATTTCCCCACCTCTGATGTAAAATTCACCAGCTTTTAATTTCCTGGTTTCTCACTTCTGTCTTTCTTATGGAGAAACATTAGCTATTCTCCAGGACCTCACCTGTGACTAAAGAGGGTACAAAGAAATCTGTTGAGGCCCCTGCAATCTCATCTTTGATTGTCTCAATAACCTGGGATGGAGCTGGCCCTGGGGATATTAATGTTTTTGAAGATCCCCATACTGCCTCCTCACTGATAGCTGCATGCTCTAGAATACCAACATAATCCTCCATGACCTCATTAGCTCAGCCATGTTGATACATCTTGGTGGTCCACTTAGTTTTGTCCACAACGAGGATGAGCTTGCTGGGAAATGTTAACAGTTCTGTATTTACTTCCCTGTAAATGTCAAATAATTTGGTTCTTCCCCATAAAATGATATTGTGAACTTGTTGGTCAAGCTCTGCGAATAATTTCAGTGACACTGAATTCCTGTAATGAAACACAAATACTGCAACTATACAGAATTTATTGCTGGGAAATTCACCTACTGAATCCTCCGAGATTAGACTTGAATGGGATCAGAATACACAGGAGTAACTGTGAGTGAGAAGGCATATACACGGTAATCAACACTTTCTAATATTCTAATTTAATGATTTTTTAATGAGTAGTTTAGTTTATTTAATTTTTACAAATTTAAAATTTTATACATACTTCACAATTTTTAATGGTCATTGAATCAACGAGAGATGCTCAACAGCTGTGGCAGGGCTTGAATGCTATCACTTCTTGCAAAGTTAAATCAAACAACATGGGAGACAGCAGGGCTTCGCTTCCAGGTGAACTCAATACCTTTTATGGTTTCTTTGACCATTAGAATATGGAGAAAAAATTGCAAACCCCCACATCCCCCATGATCCTATGTCTCTGAAACTGATGATGCGGACTGCCTTCAGGAGTGTGAATCCACGGAAAGCATCCGGACCGGATGGCGTACCTGGCCATGTACTAAAGACCTGTGCTGACCAACTGGCTGGAGTGTTCACTGAGATATTTAACCTCGTGCTTCGGCAGTGTGTGATACCATCCTGCTTCAAGCAGGCTTCGATTACACTAGTGCCCAAGCAGAATGTGATGATCTGCCTCAAAGGCCCAGTTGCACTTACATCCATAATGATGAAGTGTTTTGAGAAAGTTAGTGATGAAAGAAATCAGCTCCTGCCTGAGAGGCGACATGGATTCACTCCAATTTGCCCACCGGAGCAATAGGGTCACAACAGATGCCATCTCATTGGCTCTTCACTCAATCCTGGAACACCTGGACAGCAAAAACCATATGTCAAGATACTCTTTATTGGCTACAGCTCAACATTCAATACCATCATCCCTTCAAAATTAATCAATAAACTCCAAGACCTTGACCTCAATTCCTGTTTGTGCAATTGAATCCTGGGTTTCCTTACTGGTAGAACCCTGTGAGTTCAGATTGGTACCAGCATCTTCTCAACGATCTCCATCTGTACAGGTGCACCACAGGGCTGTCTGCCTAGCCCCCTGCTCTACTCACTTTACACCAATGATTGTGTGGCTAAGCACAGCTCCAATACCATATTTAAGTTTGCTGAATTCACCACTGCTGTGGGCCGAATCAAAGGTGGTGATGAATCAGCATGCAGGAGGGAGACTGAAAATTTGGCTGAGTGGTGTCATAATGACAACCTCTCACTCAATGTCAGCAAGACCAAGGAACTGATTGTAGACTTCAAGACAGGGAAACCAGAAATCTATGAGTCAGTAATCATTGGAAGTTCAGAGGCAGGGAAGGTTAGCAACTTTAAGTTCCTGGGTGTTACTATTTCAGAGGACCTATCCTGGACACAGCACATAAATACAACGTGAAGGAAGCATGGCAACACCTCTACTTCCTTAGGAGTCTGCAGAGATTTGGCACAAAATCTAAAACATTGACAAATTTCTATATATGTGTAGTGGAGAATATATTGACTGGCTGCATCACAGCCTGGTATGGAAACACAAATGCCTTTGAACAGAAAATCCTACAAAAAATGTAGTGGATTTGGCTCAGTACATCATGGGTAATGCCCTCCCAACCATTGAGCACATCTATATGAAACACTGTCACAGGAAAGCAGCATCAATATTCAGAGATCTCCACCATCCAGGTCATGCTCTCTTCTTGCTGCTTTCATCAGGTAGAAGGTACAAGATCCTCAGGACTTGCAGCATCAGTTTCAAGAATAGTTACTACCCCTTAACCATCAGGCTCTTAATAAAACGAGATAACTACACTCACTTGCCCCAGCATTGAAATGTTGTCACAACCAATAATCTCACTTTAAGGACTCTTTATCTCATTATCTCATGTTCTCGTTATTTATTGCTAATTATTTATATTTGCATTTGCACAGTTGTTGCCTTCTGCACTCTGATCTTTCATTGATCCTGTTATAGTTACGATTCTATAGATTTGCTGAATATGCCTGCAGAAAAAAGAATCTCAGGGTTGTATATAGTGATATATATGCACTTTGATCATTAAATTTACGTTGAATTCTTTAGAATGTTACAGACATTCACAGGTTTGAAGTCTCCAACAGCATAAACAGGTAGCTCAATCAGAGATGCAGCCTGGCCTAAGTATTTCCAGCATTTCCTGTTTTCATTACTAGATTTTTCAATTTCATTTGCAGAATATTCACTGTAGTGAGATGTGAATTCGCATTCCCCTCCAAGTTCCACACACTTCTGATTTGTCAGTCCTTTGTTGTTACTGTGTCTAACTCCAGACCCAGCATCACTGTGGGGAAAGCCTTCACTAAAAGGTCTGCAATGGGTTAAGCTGGCAGCCTACCATCATTTTCTCAACGACTTTTGAAAATGGGCAACAAAAACTGTCTGTGCCAGTAATGCTCATTCTGAGCATGAATACCTAAAGGAATCATTGGTCACAGGCTTTAGGTTATTAGTCCAGTTCAAAAAACAGTTCAGCACACTTCATTTTTTATCTCCGTGACTATAACACTGCAGCCCTCCAAGATTGCTTCAGCTATTCTGCTGTTGAAATGCTTGTTCATGCTTTTACTAGCCCTAAACTTGATTCATTCAACAGGCTCCTAATTGGACGCTGTAATCTTGAGCAAAAGACAAATGTTGGAGGGACTTGGGGTGTCGAGCAGCATTCCGGTCTGATTTCTCTTGTTCTAAACTCTATAAACTAGAGACCATTTTCAACTTCTGAAGTCCTTATCCTAACATATACCTTCATCCACTCATGTGTCTCATTTGGTTTCAGATTTTAAAAACCAACTGGACTTTAAAATTCTCACCATTTGTTTTCAGATCCTTCTGTTCTCATCCCCACCCTCCTCATCTTTATAATCTCGCTGCCTAGCATCACTGTGGGAAATCCTTCACCCAAAAATAAAATGCTTCTCCAATTCTGGCCCTTTATTCTCAAATTTAATCATTCCTTTATTGTGAAGGGTACATTCCGCTGTCAGGCTCCTAAATTCCATAATTTTCTTTCAAAATTTCTTGCCTCTTCATTCCTCTTTCAAGATGTTCATCAGTACTTCCTCCAGCCACAATTTCAATCATCTATTCATTGGTCTTTATGAATTTCATTGTCAATATTTTTAATAACTCTCTTGGGAACTTACTTGGTACTTGCCATATACAGTGCCTATAAAAAGTATTCACCCTCCCTTGGAACATTTCATATTTTATTGTTTTACAACGTTGAATCACAGTGGATTTAATTTGGCTCTTTTGACTCTGATCAACAGAAAAAGACTCTGTGTCAAAGTGAAAATAGATCGCTACAAAGTGATCGAAATTAATTACAAATATAAAACACAAAATAATTGATTGCATAAGTATTCACACCCTTGAAGTCAGTATTTAGTAGATGTACCCTTGTAGTAATTACAGCCTTGAATCTGTGTGGCTAGGTCTCTATCAAATTCGCACATCTGGACACTGCAATTTTTTCCCATTCATCTTTACAAAACTGCTCAAGCTCTGTCAGATTGCAAACCCAGCAACAAATTCTCAATTGGATTGAGGTCTGGTCTCTGACTTGTCCACTCCAGGTCATTAACTTTGTTGTTTTTAAGCCATTCTTGTGTAACTTTGGCTTTAGGCTTGAGGTCACTGTCTTGCTGGAAAACAAATCTCCCATATTACAGTTCTCTTGCAGACTGCACCAGGTTTTCCTCCAGGATTTCCCTGCTTTTGCTGTATTCATTTTACCCTCTACCTTCACATGCCTTGCAGGACCTGCCGCAGTAAAGTATCCCCACAGCATGATGCAGCTGCCATCATGCTTCACAGAAGGGATGGTGTGTCTTTGATGATGTGCGGTGTTTGGCTTATGCCAAACATAGAATTTAGTCTGATGGCCAAAAGGTTCAATTTTGGTTTCATCAGACTATAGAATCTTCTTTCAGCTGACTTCAGAGCCTCCCACATGCCTTCTGGCAAACTCTAGCCAAGATTTCATGTGAGAATTTTTCCAACAATGGCTTTCTCTTTGCCATTCTCCCATAAAGCTATGACTGGTGAAGCACTTGGGCAACCGATATATGTACAGTCTCTCGCATCTCAGCCACTGAAGCTTATAATCCCTCTAGAGTTGTAATAGGTCTCATGGTGGCCTCCCTCACTAGTCCCTTCTTGCACGGTCACTCAGTTTTTGAGAATGGCCTGCTCTAAGCAGATTTACAGCTGTGCCATATTCTTTCCGTTAATGATTGACTTAACTGTACTCCGAATTATTCTGTGGCTTAGCACTTTTTTTGTATCTATCTCCTGACTTAGGCTTTTCAATAACCTTTTTGCAGAGTTGCTTGGAGTGTTCTTTTGTCTTTGTGGTGTAGTTTTTGCCAGGATACTGACTCACTAGCATTTGGACCTTCCAGAAACAGATGTATTATTACTATAATCAATTGAAACACCTCGACTGCATACTGGTTGTTCTCCATTTAACTAATTATGTGACCTAAAACCAGTTGGCTGCACCAGTGATGGTTTGGTATGTCATTTTAAAGGTGGGGAAAATACTTGTGTAATCAATTATTTTGTGTTTTATATTTGTAATTAATTTAGATCACTTTGTTTTTCACTTAGACACAAATGAGTCTTTTTCTGTTGATCAGTGTCAAATATAAAGCCAACTTAAATCCACTGCGATTCAATGCTGTAAAACAATAAAACATGAAAACTTCCGGGGGGGGGGGTGAATACTTTTTATAGGCACTATACAAATCATTGGTAATCCTGAAAAATGAAAAAACAAACTGCACCAATCTACATGTTAGCTTTTGTTCCGATAAGTAACTCTGGTTCAGCAACATCTATCTTTCATCATTTCTAAACTTCTTTCTCAGCAAAAACACATCATATATTTCTGCTTTCGTATAAAGCACCCTTTATTGCAACCCTGTGTTTCTTTTCTCCTCTGTTCATGAAGAGATCAAAACTTACCGGCACAGTTGTTGATCATCTGCAAAAGATAATGAATTGAACATGGAACATAGTACGGCACAGTACAGGCCCTTTGGTCCACAATGTTGTGCCAATCTTTTGCCCTACTCCAACCCTTCCCTTCCACCTAGCCCTCCATTTTTCCTTTATCCATGCGCCTACCTAAGGGTCTATTAAATGTCCCTAATGCGCCTCCACCACCACCCCAGACAGTGCACTCTATGCAAATACTACTCTCCGTGTTTAAAAAAAAACCTATTCCCCCGCCCCATACTTTCTTTCAACCACCTTAAAATTATGCCCTCAGAATACTGATCATTGTTTCCCTGGAAAAAATGGCACTGGCTGGCTACTCATTCATCTTATACACCTCTATTGTCTTTTCCCATTCTCCCTTGCTCCGAAAAGAAAAGCCTTGCTTGCTCAACCCTTCCTCATAAAACGTGATCTCTAATCCGGATAACTGACAGCTTTTGATGAATAACATCCACAAATCATAGCAACCATCGTTCCTTTTGCAGGGGAATATTTACAGTTAACAGCATTCACATACTTTAATGCATCTTCGTCCAGCACTAATGATACATTTCTTTATCAAAGCTTTCACTTAGGCAGGTAGAAGTTGGATCTGACCTGCTCAGCAGCAGTAGGTTGAGCAATTGAAGATGTGTGCCAATCCATGATATTGTGGTTCACTCCAGTTTTCATAATCATACAATAACATGTTGATTCAGTTTAGTTCAGGGACTTAATTGTATCATATTAAGGATTAAATTTAGTCACCATATAAATGTATTATGATTTTGCTGTGGTGTGTTGGCACAATATGCAACAAAAACAACAACATTCAACAATTATAAAGAAAAAAGAATTCATTAAAAATGTTAGACATAAATACCAGCATGTATTTACAATGTAAACAGCATTATAAAGAATGGCTTAAAGTGTTTATAGTACCGTGCAGTGACTGAGGTAATCAATAAATGGGCTTGGGGCCAACTAGAATAGTTGATTGGATTAACTGCTTACAGGAAGAAACTTTCAAGGTGGCATGAAATTTTTGTTTCACTCGCCCTGTAGCACTTGTCGGAAGGGAGCATTAGCAAATGGCAGTTTGCTGGATGGTTGGGTCATGTCCACATTTTATTCTTTGTGGACATGATTGGCAAGGGGACCAATGAAGAGTTAGCCATGCTGGTGCATATTCTAGAGTTACAGACCAGACCATTTAATAATGCCATATTGGGATATAAATGAATTGGATGTTTATTTCCAGCAATCTGATAGTTTGATAGTCACCATGGGGTCTTTTAATTACAGATTTATTTGATTATTTGAGTTTAATTCCCACAGAGGTTACTTTACAACTCTGCTACTGCATTCAGATCAAAGGGAAGTATGATGCAGATGTATAATTCCTATTTTTGATTAAAATTATGGTTACGTTTAGATATATTTCTTGTTAAGTGATAGATGTTATGGAAAAAGTCAAGAGTATGATGAAATATTCTTCACTTGGGCAGATTCAAGTTAATCACCATCCAGGACAAATTAGTCCACTTGTTTGACATGACTGTAACTATTTGAGGCCTAAGTGGACTCATTCAGGCTACTTTGATGGTATCTCCCAAACCTGCTAATTCTACGAACACGAAAGTCAAGGGAGGCATGTGGAGCATCACCACCAGCACATGGTTTTGCACCTTGTTTACTTGGAAATTGTTAACTGGTCTTTTATTGTTGCTGGGTCTAAGTCCAACAGTACTGTGGGAGCACCTTCATATGAAGAATAGCAGAAGTTCAGGGTGGCAGTTCGCCACCACATTTTCAAGTGGAGCAAAGAGCATGAGGAGGAAATACTCCCGTAGGGCAGCCACAGCAGTCAAACAGCAGCAACACACACTACCACGGAGACAAGGACACTTAATGCAGAGGAAGAGAAATCCTTTGTTGATTTGTCAAAGTATTGCTCAAGAAAAGCAGCTCTCATGCATTCCATAAACCCATCTATCACTTACTGATAAACTTATACATTTATTTCTCAATTTACATTATGCCCTGCATTATCATTACTTTTCAGAGGCCCGTTGACAACTTTCACAAATGTTTTCATCCCCTGCTTTTTCTCGGCTTCACCTAAACTGTTTTTAATTTATTTTCTGAGCTGCTGCCTTCATCCTATTGCTTAGTGCTACCCAACTTCTTTATCATTTTGCTTATCTATCTAAAGGTTTTGTATCCTGCAATATTTAATTCCCACCTTGATTATTTTACAACTAAAGTACGTCTCCACAATGGCCAGTGTAGTCCATGATTCCAAGTGTGTGATCCAGTTTTGAGATGGATAGAATTTTATCTAGAAAGCATTGGTATGATATACTCAGGATTTATTACATTTTTGCATGATTAACATGTAGAAAACATCATCTAATTTCTCAGCAATAGTTGATAAGATTCAGTACAGGTCAAGTGATGTTATACATTTGAAAGCCAGAAAGAATATACAGCAACAGAGAAATATCAGGTATATGAAAACAAGTTTTTTTTTGAAGGTGGCAGGAGGTCATCGGATGAGTTAACGAAGGACATGGGATGTCAAGCTTTATAAATGGAGATAGGGTATAGGTTGCAGTAAATTACGCTGAATTTCATTCTCATTTTTTGTTATTATAATTTAGAAAGGATATGAGGGCAACCAAAACTTCAGAAGAGATTTACTACAATAATTCCAGGGATGATGGATTATAATTCCATATATATTCTAGAAATATTAGAGTTGCTTTTCTCAGAACAGTGTTTAAGAGATCTGATAAGTGTTTGAAATCATTTATAAAAGAAAATGGTTCCAAATGTTAATGAACAATAACCAGAAGGCATAGATTTAAGAGAATATACTTTATAAGTGATTAGACTTTATAATATACTGCCTCCTAGGTAGGGTAGGGGATTAATTTTTAGCAATTATTAAGGGGTAGTGGAGGTATAATTTGTCCATTTGTGCTGATCACCCCATCCTTGACTAAGCTGTTCCACCATAAACATGATCTGTTATGAGTCAATATGATGCTTTCAGATCAGGTCATGCATAGCACATACCTCCGCCGCACCACTCAGGTGTGTTTCTGGGGTACAGGGGCTATTTTACAAACCAGTTGCTCAAAATTATAGCAAATGGTGCACATTGTTGCAATTTTACTAGTGCACCACTGGAGGGAACTATATTCAAAGGAATTCACTTTATGGAATTTGCCTCTGCAGTATCTTCCTCCTCCTGAACAATGGTTTTTCATCAACATTGTCAACAAAGCCTTTGACAGTATCTCTTCCATTACCAATGCCTCTGTTCTCAGCCCCTCACCACTGGATCAGAAGGATGGAGTTCCCCTGCTCCTCACTTTCCAACCTAGTATATTATATGTATTCAATACATCATGACATCATGGAATATTGGTTGGAAAAACGGGGAAGGAAGAGGGGAGGGAGCAGGAAGCACCACAGACATTCTATAATGATCAAAAAGCCAATTGTTTGCAATCCAACGACCTTGCCTGTTGTCTCTGGGCTGGATGTGTCTGCACCCACACCACTCGCCCCCACCCTGGTATTCCTTCTCTGCCACCTGTCCCACATCTCTCCTGTAGCACTCTACCCTCACCACTCCCAACAGCCTTTGCTCCTGCCAGATTCACAAACTTGCTCTCTGCTCCATGCGGACAAATACAGTACTGTGCAAATGTCTTAGGCATCCTAGCTACAAGATTTTTCCACAGTACTGTACAATGTCAGATAATTTGACTTATCTGTCTGTATTAGTTGCCACATGTGACATCACTTCAGATTTACCCTCTCCCTTTTCTTGTTTTATTCCTCGAGCAGTGAAGGACATGTCCAGCCAAACTTGCCGGGCACGTTTTCCTTCTCTGCATGTTGCCACTACCACATTCTTTTGTCTGCTTTTCGTCTACACTCTTGCTCTCTTACTGTTCCCATGCACTCATTTACAGCTTACCACCACAGTCACCCCAGAAACTACATTTGATCTTAGCCAAAAGGCCAAGAAGTAAAAAAAAAGTTACCCCAGTTTCACCTCACCTCATCCCATCCTTCCTACATCTTAACAAGCTTCTTTTGTCTCCCTCCCAGCTGTGACTGTGATGGGAGAGGATATTTAAACTAAAATGTTAACTGTGTCTTTTTGTGCTGGTGTGGCCCGACTTGCCAATTATTCGCAGCATTTTCTCATCTTTGGGGATGGCACAGTAGTGAGGAGTTTAGCATAATACTACTACAGTACTAGTGACCCGGGTTCAATTCTGCCACTGTCTGTATGGAGTTTGTACAATTCTTCCCATGACTGCGCGGGTTTCCTCCACGTACCCCAGTTTCCTCCCACATTTTAAAGGCATATGGGTTAGTAGGTTACATGGTGTAAGTGGGCAGTGTGGCCTCTTTGGGTCAGAGGGCCTGTTAGCATCCTGTTTCTCTACGATATATAAAATCGCTTTCCCCAAAATAGATGCAGCAAAAGTTTCCTTCCCCAACTATTCTTGACAAAAGAAAACTACCTGAGAGATGTACATGGTTACAATTACAAAGCAAGAAAACTGATACTTGAGCAGTGCATACATTTATTATAGAATATGGTAATCTCTTTGGCAAATTGTGTTGCAATATCTACAAACGGTATGCCATAGTGTGATAGAATATGAGAGTATATACACTGCATGATGCCCAAAATGGGTATGAATACTCAAAAGGTGTTTTGGTAATAACAAGTGGTAGGTAGATTTGAACCCACTTAGGGAAGAGAGAAGAATCTATAGATTCTCGACATATCTTCAGATTCTACACGGAAGATCTTAGTGGAGTGTTGGAAAGGAGGAGACTTGCATTCTATTAAGGATAGTAGGTGACCCAACAGCAACATGATGACAAGACAACAGTATCAGATTCAGGCATATTACTAGCATATGTTGAGAAATTTATTACTATGTAGCAGCAGTACAATCCAATACATAATAATAAAAAAACTATGTGATAAAAAAATTCATAAAACATTAAATTAATTAAGTAGTACAAGAGCAAAAGAGTGAGGTTGCATACATTGTTCATTGTCCATTAAGAAATCTGATGGCGGAGGGGAAGAAGCTGTTCCTGAAACACTGAGTATGTGTCCTCAGGCTCCGATAACTCCTCAGTGATGATGGAAGGGCATGTTCTGGGTAATGGGGGTCCTTAATATTTACTTACTGCCTTTTTGAGACATTGCCTTTTGAAGGTGTCCAGGATGCTGGGGAAGCAAGTGCCCGTGATAGAGCTGGCTGAGTTTACAACTTTCTGCAGCTTTTTCCAATCCTGTGCAGTGGCCCCTCCATACCAGATGGTACTGCAACCAGTTAGAATGCTCTCCCCGATACAACTGTAGACATTTGAGAGTCCTTGGTGACATACCAAGAATCCTCAGAGTCCTAGTCAAATATAGCTGCTGTTGTACCTTCTATGTAATGTTGGGCCAGGACAGACCTTCAGAGGTGCTGACACCCATGAACTTGACACTGCTCACCCTTTACACTGCTAAACCGTTGGTGAAGATTGGTGTGTTTTCCCTCGACTTCCCCTTCCTGAAGTTCACAATCAATTCCTTGTTTTCATTGACATTGAGTACAAGGATGTTGTTGCGACACCACTCAACCAACTGATCCATCTTGCTCCTACAGGCCTCCTTGTCATCATCTGAAATTCTGCCAATAATAGTTTTGTCATTGGTAAGTTTATATTTGGTGTTTGAGCCATGCTTAGCTGCATAGTCATGTGTGTAGAAAGAGTAGAGCAGTGGGCTAAGCAAGCTTTCTTGACATGTGTTTGTATTGATTATCAGCTAGGAGATGTTATTTCCAATCTGCTCTGACTGTGGTCTCCTGATGAGAAAGTCAGGTATCCAGTTGCAGAGGGAGGTACAGAAGCCCAGGTTTTGGAACTTGTTGATTAGAACAGAGGGTATAATTGTGTTGAATGCTAAGCTACAATCAATAAATAGCAGCCTGACATACAGTAAGTATTGCTGTTGTCCTAGTGATCCAAGGCTGTAGATCCATTGTGGTGATAGGCAAGTTGCAGCAGGTCTGGGTGCTTGCTTAAGCAGGAGTTGATTCAGGCAATGACCAATCTCTCAAAACACTTTACAGATCATAAGACACAGGAGCAGAATTAGGCCATTGGCCCATCGAGTCTGCTCCACCATTCAATCATGGCTGATCCTTTTCTCCCCTTCTCAGCTCCACTCCCTGGCCTTCTCCCAGTATCCTTTGATGCTGTGGCCAGTCAACAACTGATCAATCTCTGCTTTAAATACACCCAACAACCTGGACTCCACAGATGCCTGTAGTAACAAATTCCACAAGTTCACCACCCTCTGGCTACAGAAATTTCTTTGCATCTGTTTTAAATGGACGCCCCCTATCCTGAGGCTGTGCCCTCTTTTCCTAGACTCCCCCACCATGGAAAACATCCTTTCTACATCTACTGTCGACTCAATACTCTTGAGTAGAAAATGAATTTTTAGCCAACCTTTCTTGAAAAAAAACAGGTTGTTAAAGTTTAGCTTACCTTTCTTGAAATTAATCTCTCTTTTCCTTTCATAAATTTTAAAACTCATAAGGCAAACATAATACATTTCTGTTACATAACTGGCTTAAACCAAAATGGATTTTAATTTTTCTAAAGGTAGGCTTGGAAGATTTAATTTAAATAAAGGTTGTAATTTTAATTAATGCCATTTACAACATGAAAATTTGTTGACATTGTTGAATAGTTAAAGTTACTAAAACCGTAAGCCAAAGCAATTTGAATGAAAATATAGCCCAAGACACAATTTTACACAAGACTTTGAAAAAACATTTTCTTACTAAGTGACATGATCAGGCTCAAATATAGGCATCGCATGTGAAACCTGTGCTTGCTTTTTGCTGCACAAATACTCAAATTTGGGTCTTATTTTGAGATAAGCACACACGGATTTCACCTTCAACTGAAATGAGATGACCTCCATCGTTCTTGATGCTTCTTAAACAAGAAAAAGCTTACTCACACATGTAAGAAGTTGAAAACTGCAGCAAAGTGTTCATTGCTTTCCT
This sequence comes from Mobula birostris, assembly GCF_030028105.1. Classification (NCBI taxonomy): domain Eukaryota; kingdom Metazoa; phylum Chordata; class Chondrichthyes; order Myliobatiformes; family Myliobatidae; genus Mobula; species Mobula birostris. The sequence continues at coordinate 74,118,025 of NC_092380.1, read as the reverse complement.
ATAAATGGCAGAATACTCTTCTTTCACAGAAATCTAGAACTTGCCCAGAGGCAGGTCAGTAAATCTCATCTTGAGCGCACGATTGAACTGCATCTCAAAGTTCTTCCTCTTCTCTCAAAGTCAAGTTCTTAGACTAAGCCAAAGATTCAGAGAAAGGATCCCTCACCCAGTCATACACTTGTGTTGAAAGGGAGGAAAAGTACTGTTCAGTTTTGTTCTGCAGTTCTTCCAGGTGCTTTTCAATAAGACTTGAAACTTTCTAATCCTTCTTCACTCTGAAGCCCAAGCAGCAGTGGAAACATTTCAAGATTTCCTTTTGCAACACGATTTTTGCAAATATTCAGTTTCCTTTTAAATCCAAGAATTTTGTCACTTGAAGTCAAAACATTTTCTCCAGGGCCTAGCAAAGACTTGTTCAACTGGTTAATATGGTAAAAAAAAATGTCTGCTAAGTAGGCTAGTTTCTGTAGTCATTCTTCATCTTCAAAGCACTCAGCAAAATCTGGCCTACTATTTTCTTGCAAGTACTCTCACAATTCACCTTTCAGCTCAAACACCCTATTGAGAACTCTTTGCTAAGCCACTGGATTTCTGTATGTAGCAGGAGATTGGTGTGCTCTTTGTCCAGGTTTTCTCATTTTTTTTTTATAAACATTCTTGAGTAAACTGGTCTTTGTTTAATAAAGTTAACCATTTTTGTAGCATCATCCAGAACTTCTTTTTTTATTTCATCTCCAAGGGTTTTCGACATCAGCACCTCTCTGTGAAGAAAGCAGTGTGTTGTGACACCATCAGGATTTTCTTTTTTTTAAACAGGAGAAACAAAACCTCTTATGGAGCCAACCATTGACGGGGCACCATTAGTACTGATGACAACACAGTTCCTCCAAGACAGACCTTTTGTTTCCAGATTTGAAGACTGAACATTAAACGTATCTTGGCCTTTGCTTTTTTCGGGCAGCTGTTTGCAACAGAAAAAGTTTTCTTGAATTTCACCATCATTTACAAATCATTGAAATGCTACAATATGATATTTATTGGTGAAATCTGTTGACTCATCAACTTGGATAGAGAAGCTGTTGTTTTTCAGTTTATCACACACAATCTCTTCAGCATCATGTGACATGTCATCAGTATGTCGTCTTATCATACTGTTTGAGAGTAGCCGCCTTCTCGCACGAACAAAATCCATGCAAGAGCCCATCCTTGAGCTACTATATGCGGATGACTGTGCTCTTCTCATGCACACAGAGGATGCACTACAGGCTGCAGTCACAGTTTGCCAAGGCTGCAATGGCTTTTGGGCTAACAGTCCGTCTGAAGATAACAATGATGTTCCATCAGAAGACCCTCATGGTGTTTACAATTCACCTTGGATCACCATTGATGATCACCCTCTCACCGTTGTTGAGCAGTTCACCTCCTTGGAGAGCATCATCTCCAGTGATGCTACAGTAGTAAGAATCGTTGACAATCGAATTGTTAGAGCCAGCAGTGCCTTTGGGCGGCTCCAGAAACATGTGTGGAAGAACCACCAGCTGTGCCTATCCACAAAAACCCAGGTGTACAAGGATGCCATTGTCACAACACTGCTGTACGGCTCTGAAGTCTGGGTCTTGTTCTGCAAGCAAATCCGCTTGAGTGCTTCCATCAACACTGCCCCCACCCCATCATGGGTATCAGCTGGTGGGATCATGTTTGCAACAACGAGGTCCTGGAGAAAGCTCAGCTTCCAAACATTGAAGCCACTTTGCCGCTCAGGCCGCTCTTGCTGGCCAGGCCACGTGTCTCACATGGACAACTGCAGGTTACCGAAAGCAGTTCTCCAGGGAGAACTCTCTCAGGGCAAGGGAGATTGTGGTGCACCATGCAAAAGGTACAAAGACCAACTTAAGCAGCAGCTGTCAGGCAAGTATCGAGGCCAATAAGTGGCAGGACCTGGCTTGTGACAGAGACTGGTGGAGAACGCAGATCCACGGCGCAGCCAAGAATTTTGAGGAATCCAAAAGAGCAACTGCTGAAGAGGCGACTGACTGAGAAGAGGAGACGCAGGAAGGATCTTATTACCCAAACGCAATGCCAGCCACTGTGAGTGCCAGAATCAAGCGTTGCGTGAAGTTCAAAAACAAAATTTCTTAAAATCACGATCTCTCGCAGAGCCCCGAGCAACCTCTAGCAGAACGCTAGGGTTCTAGTAACCCCGGTTGAGAAACCCTTGTCTGGGCCTTTCAACATTTGAAAGGTTTCAATGAGATCCCCCACTCATCCTTCTAAATTCCAGCGAGTTCAGGCCCAGAGCCATCAAACGTTCCTCATATGATAATCCTTTCATTCCCAGAATCATCCTTGTGAACCTCCTCTGAACCCTCTCCAATGCCAGCAAACCTTTTCTTGGATGAGGAGACCAAAACTGTTCATAATACTGAAGGTGAAGCCTCACCAGTGCCTTTTAAAGCCTCAGCAACACATCCCGGCTCTTATATTCTAAACTACTTGAAATGAATGCTAACATTGCATTTGCCCTTCTCACCACTGACCTTTAGGGTGACTTCTGCAAGTTAACCTTTAGGGTGTTCTGCACAAGGACTTCCAAGTCCCTTCACATCTCAGATTTTTGGATTTTCTCCCCATTTAGAAAATAGTCTGCACATTTATTTCTTCTATCAAAGTACATGACTATGCATTTTCTAACACCGTACTTCATTTGCCACTTTCTTGCCCATTCTCCTAATCTAAGTCCTTCTGCAGCCTACCTGTTTCCTCAACGCTATCTGCCCCTCCAATCTTCATGTCATCTGCAAACTTGGCAACAAAGCTATCTATTCCATTAAGTAAATCATTGATATGCAGCATCAAAAGCAGTCCCAACACCGATGCCTGTGGAACACCAGTAGTCACTGACAGCCAACCAGAAAAGGATCCTTTTATTTCTATTTGCTGCCTCCTACCAATTAGCCAATGCTCTAACCATGCCAATAACTTTCCTGTAGTACCATGGGCTCTTAACTTGGTAAGCAGCCTCATGTGTGGCACCTTGTCAATAGTCTTCTGAAAATCCAAATATACAACATCCCCTATATTTATCCTATGTGTAATCTCCTCAAAGAATTCCAACAGGTTCATCAGGCAAGATTTTCCTTTAAGGAAACCATGCTGACATTGTCCTTTCTTGTCCTGTGTCACCAAGTATTCCTTAACCACATCTTTAACAATTGACTCCAACATCTTCCCAATCACTGAGGTCAGGCTAACTGGTTTATAATTTCCTTTCTGCTGCCTCCCTCCTTTCTTAAAGAGTGGAGTGATATTTGCAATTTCCAGTCCTCTGGAACCATGCCAATGATGGTCCAATGATTCTTGAAAGATCATTACTAATGCTTCCACAATCTCTACCGCGACCTCATTTAGAACCCTAGGGTGTAGTTCATCTGATCTGGGTAACTTGTGTATCTTCAGGCCTTTCAGCTTCATCACAATGATGTGAGTGCACCTGGGTGATAGCCATAGAGTTAGTTCACTCTGCTCTTCTGAGGCACTGGTATGATTGTCGCCCTTTTGAAGCAAGTGGGAAACTCCAAATGCAGTAATGAGAGTTTGAAGATGTTCTTAAACACCCCTGTGAGTTGGTTGGCACAGTTAACAGAGCACTATTAGGTACACCATCATGGCCTGACACCTTGTGAGCGTTCATCCATTTGAATGATATTCTGATGTCAGACTCCCACACAGAGATCACAGGGTCACCTGAGGCTGCAGGGATTCACACTGGTGTACTTTAATTCTCTCTTTCAAAGTGTGCATAAAGGTATTGAACTCAACTGAGAGCGATTCATCACTACCATTCATAATACCATAAGACATAGGAGCAGAATTAGGCCATTTGACCCATTGAGACTGGCTGCCATTTCATCATGGCTGATCCAATTTTCCTCTCAGCCAAAATCTCCTGCCTTCTTCCCATATCCCTTCATACCCTGACCAATAAAGAATCATCAACTTCTGCCTAAATATACATAAAGAATTGGCCTCCACAGCTGCCTGTGGTGAAGAATTCCAAAGATTCCCCACTCTCTGGATAAAGACATTCCTCCTCATCTTTGTTTTAAAAAGATGCCTCTCTATTCTCAGGTTGTGTCCTCTGGTCTTAGACTCTCCCACCATAGGAAACATCCTTACCACATCCACTCTGTCAGGGCTTTTCAGTATTCAATAGGTTTCAATTAGCTCACTGTTCACTCTTCTGAATTCTAGTGAATACAGGCCCAGAGCCATCAAATGCTCTTCATACAATAAGCCATTTTTGTGAATCTCTCTTGAACCCTCTCCAGTTTCAGCTCATCCTTTCTAAGGGGCCCAAAATGGCTCGTAATACTCTGGGTGAGGCCTCACTAGTGGTTTATAAAGTCTTAGCATTACATTCCTGCTTTTATATTCTAGTCCTCTTGAAATTAATGGCAACATTGCATTTGACTTCCTCACCACGGACTCAACCTGCAAATCAACCTTTAGGGAATCCTGCACAAGAACTCCCAAGTCCCTTTGCACCTCAGTTTTTAAAATTTTCTCTTCATTTAGAAAATAGTCAACCCTTTCATTTCTTCCACCAAAGTGCCTGACCATACACTTCCCGACAGTATATTCCATCTACCGCTTCTTTGCCCATTCTCTGAATCTGTCTCCGTCTGTCTGTAGCCTCTCTACTTCCTCAAAACTACCTGTCCCTCCACCTATCTTCATATTGTCTGCAAATTTTGTAACAAAGCCATCAATTCCATCATCCAAATCATTGACATGTAATGTAAAAAGAATCTGTCTTAACACAGACCCCTGTGGGACACCACTTGTCACTTGCAACGGACCAGAAAAGTCTCCCTAATTCCCACTCTTTGCCTCCTGTCAATCAGCCACTGCTTTATCCATGTTAGAATTTTTCCTGTAATACCATGGGCTTGTAGCCTGTTAAGTAGCTTCATGTATGGCAACTTGTCAAAGGTCTTATGAAAATCCAAGTACGTAACATCAATCATTTCTCTTTTATCTATCCTGTTATTTCTTCAAAGCATTCCAATATATTTGTCGGGCAATATTTTCCCCTGAGGAAACTATGCTTACTAAGGCCTATTTTATCATGTGCCTCCAAGTACCTTTTCTTCTGTCTCTCTCCCTTCTTGAAGAATGGAGTGACATTTGCAATTTTCCAGTCTTCTGGAATGATTCCAGAATCTAGTGATTCTTGAAAGATCTTTACCACTGCCTCCACAATCTCTTAAGCCTCCTCATCCAGAATCCTGGTCCAGGTGACTTATCTACCTTCAGCCCTTTCAGTTTCCCAAGAACCTTTTCTGGTAATAGTAACTTCACACACTTCATGGCCCCTGACATCTGGAATTTCCACCATACTGCTAGTGTCTTCCACAGTGACAACTCATGCAAAATACTTATTCAGTTCAGTTGCCATTTCCTTGTCCCCTACTACTACCTCTCCAGCATCGTTTGCCTCAGGTCTGATATCCACTCTCGCTTCTCTTTTACACTATGCATCCGAAAAAACTTTTGGTATCCCCTTTAATATTATTGGCTAGCTTACTTTCATATTCCATCTTTACCACTTAATGACTTTTTCCAGTTGCCTTCTGTTGGTTTTTAAAAGCTTCCCAATCCTTTAACTTCCCACTAATTTTTGCTCTATTATATGCCCTCTCTTTGGCTTTTATGTTGGCTTTGACGTCTCTTGTCTGCCACAGTTGTCTTCTTGCCTTTAGAATACTTCTTCCTTTTTGGGATGTATATATCCTGTACCTTCTGAATTCCTCCCAGAAATTTTAGCCATTGCTACTCTGCTGTCATTCCTGCCAGTGTTCTTTTCCAATCAATTCTGGCCACCTTCTCTCGTGTCTCTATAATGCCCTAAAATTCACTGTAATACTGATACATCTGATTTTAGCTTCTCCTTCTCAAATTTCAGGGTGAATTCGATCATAAATATAGATAGACATAGAAACATAGAAATCTGAAGCACATTACAGGCCCTTCAGCCCACCATGTTGTGCTGACTATGTAACCTACTCTAGAAACTGCTCAGAATTTCCCTACTGCATAGCCCTCTATTTTTCTAAGCACCATGTACCTACCTAAGAGTCTCTTAAAAGACCCTATTATATCAACCTCTACCACCTTTGCTAGCATTGCATTTCATGCACCCACCATTCTGTGTGTGAAATGACCTCTGACATCTCCCTTGTATCTGCTTCCAAGCAGCTTAAAACTATGCCCCCTCGTCTTAGCCATTTCAGCCCTGGGGGAAAAAAGCCTCTGGCTATCCACACAATCAATGCCTCTCTTCATCTTATACACCTATATCAGGTCAGCATGCAGCTCTATCATATTGTAATCACTTTCCCCCAAGGGTTCTTTTACCTTAAGCTCTCTCATCAATTCTAGTTCGTTGCACAACACCCAATCCAGAATAGCAGATCCCCTAGTCAGCTCAATCAGGAGCTGCTCGAAAAAGCCATCTCATAGGCATTCTAGAAATTTCCCCTCTTGGAATCCAGCATCAACCAGATTTTCCCAATCTATTTGCATACTGAAATCCCCCATGACTATTGTAACATTGCCCTTTTGGCATGCATTTTCTAACTCCCATTGTAGACCACATCTTTACTACCAATATTTAGAATGTTATGTTTTTCCTTGTCGTAAGTTGTGACCTGCACACCGTGCCACAGCTGACATACGTCTATTTTTTTTCTAGTTCCAAACAGAATTTTTTTTTTGCTCTTAAAATAGCCTTCCATAGGTTGTACCTGGACTTCTTGTATAATTCTGGTCTTGAATGCCATCAGTCGAACTCTCAGCAGACTACAAAACTCCTGGTTCATCCATGGCTTTTGGTTTTAGACAAAACACACCCATCCACATGTCTGGATGAAGTCAATGACAATTGTGGCATATTTGTTCAGATTCAAAGGTGACTACCTGAATATAGTCCACTCCACCAACTCAAAGCTGCCCCGTAACCACTCCTTCACCTCCCTTGACCATACCTCCTTGGTCCTTACCACTGGTGCTGTGCCCTTTAGTCTCTGCCTCTACGCTGGGCATAGAAGTACAGCCAGGTGACCGGACTTTCCGAAGTGCAGGCATGGGATCACACGTTAAGTATTCTTCATGTTTGTTTAACAGTGGTCAAATGAGTTGGCTCCTCTGGTTCCACTGCTGATATGTTGGAGGTAGCTGTTCAGAAACTTCTTCAAGCTGGCCTGATTGAAATCCCCCACAATGATAGGGAAGACTGTTTCGTGCCTGCTGATATGGTGCTCAGCAATTCCAGTTCTTGCCCAATGTTGGTCAGGGGTGGAGTGTATACCGCTACCAGGACGATGATGATACACTTCCTTGACAGATAAAATGGACAACACTTGACAATCAGAATTGTATGCTAGATGTTCCAGGTCGGGTGGATAGAGCTGAGACAGAATCACCATGATGAGTTAATCATAACGGATACTCCGACTCCTTCACCTTTAAGTTACTGAGCTGTCCTGCCTTTTTGGTAGATGGTGAAACAGGTAAATACAGAGGTTCACACTAAGTGACAATGCAATCTCAGGGACCAGAAGAAATTTAAACATCTTACACGAGTAGTTAAGGCTAGAGAATATTTTCAATTAACTGTACTAGGAAGCCTCTACACTGCTTAATTCACCACATCTGCTCTTGACCTTCCAAAAGAAAACATTCTACTGACAGTCTTCCCTCTTTTTTCAAGGAGAAAGTCGAGCACAAATGGAGGCAACAGGAACTGGGTAGGTGTGTCTAGATTTTTTTTCAGTACAGATGATCATAGAAAGTCATTGCCAAAAACACAGCCATCAGCATCAGCCACTAACCTTGAGCATATCCAGATTCCCCTATTCCGCTCCTTTAATCACATAGACTGAAGTTTATATTTCTTACTTTCCCCCTTATGCACGTCATTACCTATTCTTTCCACAATTCATTTTAGATACCCAAGATCTGTCACATGCCCAGTCAGCAAAGGATGAGCAAGATTGGAATAGAAGTGACAACACACAACTGAAAGGACAGGCATGACCATCATTTCAGACACGAGAATACAGAAGAGATTTCCATGAGTTGAGACACCAAAGACAAATGGACTACAGCCAGGATGGGACGGATCGAATGGAAGGGATAATGGGGATAGGAGGATGTGAGAGGGAGGGCATGCTGCAGGGAGCAGCAGAGCACTACAGTGATGACTTTAGGGGGCTAAGCTCCAGGAGAATGCTAATAAGTATATACAGTATATCCAAATTCCTCAATTGCCAGGAAGATTGTTCAGTGGAGGAAATTGTCACCAACCACACAGAGGGGAAGCTCAACCAATCAAATTTGAAATCATCACCTGTGCTGTCAGTCTACGAATCCAGTATTTGCAATGACAGCCAGAAGTAATTCTGTGACAACCCTGAAAGCAGCTCAAGATTTGTGTCGGTTCTGCTGATAGGGTGGTGGGGCACAGTTCTTGATGCTGTAGAGCACATGATCAATAACGCGAGAGGGTAGATGTGGTGATGGAACACCTTAATAAAAATTTTAATGTTAAATCAGTACTTGACTGTCTTATAATCTTTCAGTACGCTGGATGAACTCAGCAGGTCGGGCAGCATCAGTCAGAAACGATGAGTTGACGTTTCGGGCCGGAACCCTTTGTCAGGACTGAAGAATGAAAGATGGGGAAGGATTTGAAGAATGCTTGTAGCGTCAGTTGAAAGACCAGTAATTTGAAAGATAAAGGGGTGGGGGAGGGGAAGCATTGATGTTATAGCCCTGAAAACAATGGGTGGTAGAAGAAGGAGGCGGAACCATGAGGGAGCTGGGGGAGGGGGTAGAGTGAAACAGGGATAGAGGAAGGGAGGGGGAGAGAATTACTGGAAGTTGGAGAATTCTGTGTTCATACCAAGGGGCTGGAGACTACCTAGACGGTATATGAGGTGTTGCTCCTCCAACCTGAGTTTAGCCTCATCATGGCAGTAGAGGAGGCCATGTATGGACATATCGGAATGGGAATGGGAAGCAGAATTGAAGTGGGTGGCTACCGGGAGATCCTGTCTGTTGTGGCGGACAGAGTGGAGGTGCTCGACGAAGTGGTCCCCCAATCTGCGTCGGGTTTCACCGATGTAGAGGAGGCCGCACCGGGAGCACCAGCTGCAATAGATGACCCCAACAGACTCACAAGTGAAGTGTTGCCTCACTTGGAAGGACTGTTTGGGGCCCTGAATGGTGGCAAGAGAGGAGGTGTAGGGGCAGGTGTAGCACTTACGCTTACAGGGATAAGTGCCAGGTGGGAAATCAGTGGGGATGGACATGTGGATAAGGGAGTCGCGCAGGGACCGATCCCTGCGGAAAGCAGAGAGGGGAGGAGAGGGAAAGATGTGCTTAGTGGTGGGGTCCTGTTGAAGGTGGCGGAAGTTGCGGAGGATAATGTGCTGGATCCGGAGGCTGGTGGGGTGGTAGGTAAGGACAAGGGGAACTCTGCTTCGTTGAGCACCTCCACTCTGTCCACCACAACAGACAGGATCTCCCGGTAGCCACCCACTTCAACTCTGCTTCCCATTCCCATTCAGATATGTCCATACATGGCCTCCTCTAGTGCCATGATGAGGCTAAACTCAGGTTGGAGGAGCAACACCTCATATACCATCTAGGTTGTCTCCAGCCCCTTGGTATGAACATAGAATTCTCCAACCCTCGGTAATTCCCTCCCCCTCCCTTCCTCTATCCCGATTTCACTCTACCCCCTCCCCCAGCCCCCTCATGGTTCCGCCTCCTTCTTCTGCTACCCATTGTTTTCAGGGCTATGATGTCAATGCTTCCCCTCCCCCACCCCTTTGTCTTTCAAATTACTGGTCTTTCAACTGACGCTACAAGCATTCTTCAAATCCTTCCCCATCTTTCATTCTTCAGTCCTGACGAAGGGCTCCGGCCCGAAATGTCGACTCATCATTTCTGACTGATACTCCCCGACCTGCTGAGTTCATCCAGCGTACTGAAAGTGTTGCTTTGATCTTTTACAGCATCTGCAGATTATCTTGTTTTATAATCTTCCTGATTTGCACATTTCTGGTGGATGTTAGGTGTGTCGATAATTGTTCATTTACCAATTTGCTCTCTTGTCATGTTGAGTCAGAATTATGTGCACAGGCATGAACAGCATCTTAAAGCTTAAAGTGGTCTCAGAACAAAGAAAAACAAACATGGAAACTATTCAGTCCCATTTTACTCAACTTTCCATCTACTCTTTTTGCACCGCTGTGTTCTCATTCACACTCATACATTTCAAGTAATGTGCAAAATAAAAAAAAATGGGAAAGGTTGTTTAAGGCCGAATTTCAGATGCAGAAGCTAGTGCATTGTCTGAAAACAAATTTAGTTCCTAAAGTATGCGAACTTCTTTTCTTGTAGTCAGTATGCTGGACTAGATTTTAAAGTACTAATTTGCCACCATTGCAAGCTTTTGTGTTCTTATTTTTATCTGCATTTCTAAACTGTTTTTAAATACATCTCTAATTTAATGCTAGATTTATAAGCTATGAGATAAAGATAGACTACAAGTAATTATACATTAATGGCAAATGGTATTTGTTACATCTGCTTACCTCCCATGTTTGTCAATTTTTTGAAGAGAGGCAGAGATGGCCTATCTGCAAAATTATCACTCTGATGAACAAGGCATTCCTTGATTGCATCATACCCATTGATGATAACAGTTGATATACCACCAAGGTCAAGACTGAAAATCTGTTAAACAAGAAAGTGACATTTTAAAATTAAGTTATCAGTTAAGCATTCAGTCACAAAATAATGCTGAAAGGTACCACTTGCCATTTTAAATATACAGGCAGATTATTTTAGATTAGATTAGATTATGAGGACACGCAGTCCTCTTTTATTGTCATTTGGTAATGTATCATTTCTTAATGGATGCAATGTTCCTCCAGAATGATCTCACAGAAACACAAGACAAAAAAGACTGAAAAACTGACAAAAATCACATAATTATAACATATAGCTACAACAGTGCAAAGCAATACCGTAATTTGATAAGAACAGACCATGGGCACGGTAAAAAAAAGTCTCAAAGTCTCTCGAAAGTCCCATCATCTCACGCAGACGGTAGAAGGAAGGAAAACTCTCCCTGCCGTGAACCTCCAGCGCTGCAAACTTGCCGATGCAGCACCCTGGAGGCACCTGACCACAGCCAACTCTTGAGTCCGTCCGAAAACTTCGAGCCTCTGACCAGCCCTCTGACACCAAGCACCGAACACCATCCCTGCCGAGTGCTTCGACCCCGGCCCCGGCAACAGGCAATAGGCAAAGCTGAGGATTTGGGGCCTTCCCCTCTGAAGATTCTCGATTGTACAGTAGCAGCGGCAGCGAAGCGGGCATTTCAGAAGTTTCTCCAGATGTTCCTCCATGCTTCTCACGTCTGTCTCCATCAAATCAGGATTGTGCATGGTACCTACTTACTAATACGATATCATTTCGGAGCGGCCGCGAGAAATTGATATTACTTTTTATTTACATTCAATGCAATTAGAATTTCTCCACAAGTTGATCACTTATTTCTTAATTTCACTCAACAATGGAAGGTTTATTATTCTATACTTTAAACCAAAGACACTGCGTTGACCCATTTACAAATTAAAATGATGCAACACATACCTTTGTCCTTTTTGCTTACTTTTATTGTAATTTGGCACAGGATATAGTTATCAAGGCAAGGGATCTGACATTTGAGTAATGAATGCTTTGTTCTAAGCACTGTAATCCTCAAGTTATGCTTCATAGTTTTTACAGGAAAGGCAGGTATTTGGAGTGAAGGTCCGATCCAGCCCTGTTCGATACAACTCTGATTCCAATGACAAAGAAACTAAATATGTAAATATGAATCAAAAAAGACTTGACGATTTATATTTGAGATGATGAGTGAATCCAAGGGAAAAGCATCAAGAACTCTGTACATAATTTCATAAAATGCCACGGGGTCTAGAATTATATTAAACATAATCTCCTTCAAAGAAAGGCTAGAAATTTTATTTCTCCCGTTGATAAACTAACAGATTGTGAAACAGGATGGAATAATACTAGGGGAATCAAAAGTGCATCGGGAATAATTAGTATAGATTTATGGTATTGTTCTTATCAAACTGGAGAATTGATAAGGTGTAGAAAATAAGATTAATACAAATATTCAGGATTATTTGGCAAGTTGCAGTTACTTGGTATTAATTGGACAGTGTTAGGAATAAGGTCCTTTATCACCCATTGCCCAACCTGCCATTTATCCAACCCCCCCATAAAAGTTGACAATATCACCCTTGAAAATGTAGACCACTTCCCTACCTCGGCAGCACCCTCTCCTTAAAAGCAGACATCGACTCAGAGATCATCCGCTGCCTGAGTAGTACCAGTGGAGCCTATGCAAGATTAAGGAAGAGAGTCTTTGAAGACCATGACCTACAGGTCTAAAACTTCAGGTCTATAGAGCTGTCGCCCTTCCAACATTACAGTACATGGACCACCTACAATAAGCACTGAAGTCCCCGGAAAATAACTACCAAAGATCTTTACGAAAGATTTTGAGGGTCAGCTGGAAGGACAGATACACTGACACCAACATGAACAGCATTTCCACCATGATAAAGCAACACCAACTCTAATGGATAGGTCATGTAATCTGGATGACTAAATCACATCTCTCCAAACAGACTGTTTACTCCAAGTTGAAGGAGGGTCAGCAAGCCCCTGGCAGGCAAAGGAAACACCTCAAAGATAAAATCAAAAATCAGCCTGAAGAAATTCAAGTTGACATCTAAAAACTGGAAAGACTTTGCACACAATAGATACACCTAGAGGAAATCTGTTCAAGAGGAATCTCCATCACATGCAAACAACATCTGCTGTGCTGCAGAGAACAAGTGGCAGCTATGAATGGAAGGACTGAACAACCAAAAGACCTAACCATTGACTACAGCACCATGTACTCCTGCCCACACTGTGTCAGAGTGTGTACAGCCACCAAATGACAACCCCTTCAAAGAACATCATACTGAACTTCAGTGATTGCACTACTACTACCACCACTAATCACATGGTTAAATAATTGATGACAATTAGAAACAGTAGGTTTCTACATCAAGGATAAATATGTGGATTCATCCTTGATGTTTCAAGTCTTCACAAATATATTAAGCTGTATAAATTAATAGTTCATTGTGAATCACTTTCTATTTTTTAGCAACCCTTTGGAGAGGACGTAGACACACTGGAGATTAAAAAAATCAGGTAATGTGTTTAATTAGCGACCAAGTTGATGTCACTTTTTTTTACATTATCTCCCACTTGCCTGCTGGTGCAAGTTCTGAAACCCACTACAAAATCTGGCTTTGAAAAAACATTAGCTAATATAGTCATTGTTTAGTACAAATTCAGTAAATACAAGTCTTGTCTGACAGGTTTGATTGTGAGATTTGATGCAGACTGATGGGGGTGGAAAGTAGTTATGCAAAGCATTGTAATGATTGATATGATAATCAAGTTTAAAGGGCCCTTGACAATACTCCACATAATAAACTTATTAGCAAAATGAAATCTCATAGAATTAAACAGTGATATTGTGGATAGAAAATTGACTAAACAATGGAAGCAGTAGTGATGAATGATTACATTTCAGACTGAAAGTTCAATGCACAGTGCATAGTAGAGCTACTAGGTCTTGATGTTTCAATCCCTATGGTAAGTCGGCACTTTCAATGTTGGCAATGGGCTTGGAGTGGTGACAAGGAGGGAGAGTAGGTACGTCATCAGGGTCATCAGGTGGGCACTCTCCTTCTTTGACGTTTCGTTGATAACCCCATGACATCTCCAGAGGGCTCAATGGTGCTACCTGGCGTCCCAGATACACCCCCCTCAGTTCCATACCCTCTTGTCTTCATCTTGCAGCCCAGTTGTTGTCTTTCCTTTTAATCCAAATCCAACTGCTGCTTTCTTCTGCTGCATTTGACAAGGACTTGATTCCTTGTTGGAGGGAGTGACCCCTCACCAAGGTCTTATTAAGACCTTCTTTTGATATTTATTAACCTACTTTATGTATATGGTGGAGACATGTATAAGTTTAGTCCAGAAAGATTTTTGGCACCTATGACCCTTCTCACCCCACTCCGGCAAAATCACCATCTGAACATAAAAAGGATGGACACACCTGCATGCATTGGACTCATAATGTAAAGGATGAAGGCAACTTCAAATTTCTACATACAACCCTGCTTTAAAATTTCTAAACTTAAAAATTCAACGAAATGACAGAATAGACAAGGTAGTATGTTTGCCAATCAGCAAGGCAATTTATAGCTGACTGCAAGTTCTGGGTCATTGTATTTATTCTGTGCTCTGCTGGAAGAATTAAGGAGATGCAGAAGGGATCTACTCAAATGCTACCATGGCTGTTGAACTGGAAATATATGGAGAGACTGAAATACTGGTGTCGGTGTACTTTGAACAAAGCAGGTTAAAAAGATGCAAGAAATTCAAAACAAGACCTGAATATGCTGTAAATAGACAACAGGTCAGGCATCATCTAATGAAATTGAAACATACTTAACATTTCATTTTGAAGACTAGTCATCAGAACTAGGAAAGAGTGAACACCTTAGTTTTAAGTTACTGAGAGGGCAGAGTGAGTTTGGATGAAATAAGGACTATCTCTGCACAAATCAGTAAAAAGGACTTAAGCTTGGGGATCAGCATTTCATCTTCTCTGTGGGGATACCAAAGAACCTAGGACCAAATATTGGATTCAAAAGCTTCAGGGAACTCAATTTTACTGTTTAAATCATAACTGGCCATTTTGTATCAGTTTTTCTTCTCTTCATTAACCTGGACTGTCTTGTTGGGTAATTCCAAAGTCCCTGCAATTCACAGCTCTCATCTTGGTTTTTGTTCTCATTCTCCCCTCATTATCTATCAACCAGATTACTAGAACAACAGTTTTGCATAATGACAACTCTGGTCTCACCCTATAAGATATTTCCAATCCATATATCTATAAGACCATAAGAAATAGGAGCAGAATTAGGCTATTCAGACCATCGAGTTAGCTCCACCCTTTCAATCATGCCTGATTTATTATCCCTCTCAATCCCGTTCTCCTGCCTTCTCTCTGTAACCTTCGATGCCCTTGCTAGTCAAGAACCTGTCAACCTCTGCTTTAAGTATACCTAACGACTTGACCTCCATAGTCAACTGCGGCAACGAATTCCACAGATTCATCACACTCTGACTAAAGAAATTCCTCATCTCTGTTCAAATGGGACATCCTTGTACTCTGAGTCTGTGTCACCTGGTCCTAGACTCTCCCACTATTGGAAACATTCCCTCTACATCCACTATATCCAGACCTTTCAATAGTCAAAAGGTTTTAATGGGTAAACTCCAGTGAGTACAGGCCCAGAACCACCAGACAGTCCTTATACATCAATCCTTTTCATTCCCAGGATAATTCTCATGAAACTGCTCTGGAGCCTCTCCATTGCCAACACAACCTTTCAAAGATAAGGAGCCTAAAATACTAAAATACTCCAAGTGTGGTATGACCAATGCCTAATGAAGCCTCAGCATTACATCCTTGCTTTTATATTCGAGTCCTCTCAAAATGAATGCTAACATTGCATTTGTCTTCCTTAATACCAATTTAACCTGCAAATTAACCATTACAGCATCCTGCAATAGGTCTTCCAAGTTCATTTGCATCCCTGATTTCTGAATTCAATCCTTCTTAGAAAATAGTCTATGCCTTAATTCCTTCTGTCAAACTGAATGACCATACACTTTCTTGCACTGTATTCCATCTGCCACTTCTTTGCACATTCTTCTAATCCATCCTTCTGCAGCCTCCCTGCTTCCTCACCTACCTTTGTAATATCTGCACACTTCACCTCAAATCTATCAATTCCATCATCCAAATCATTTACAATATAGTTCAAGTTTCATTGTCATTCAGCTATACGCATGAACACAGTAAAAAAAAAACATTCCTCCAGAGCCAAGATGCAAAACAGTACCAACAGTCACACACAGCACATATAATTATGATAGTGGAAAAACATACAGCCCCAAAAAATATAGCCCAAGTCCCCGAGTGTCATGGCCTGTAGATTGAAGGTGCATTGGATGTTGTCCTGGAGCCATGTTTCTCAATGACCAAGCCCACAGCAGTACTGATCACATGCTAGGGCAACTGTAGATGAATGTAATCCAGCTTGTCTTCACTGACAGCAGGGGTCGGCCCCCACCTCACACAGAATCCAGCGACGCCTCTGCTCTCTCTGCCACACTACCTCTGGCATGACCTTTCTTGGGCAGATGCAACAGGTAACGCCGTGAGATGACAGCATGGTCTGTGCAACAACTGAAGACATGCAGCTCCCCCGCTGTTGGTCTTACCAATGAACTAGTGAATTGGACTTGAGTATTCTACATTACCAATGTCCAATAGGGTCTTGCGATCATAAGAAAAACGTCCTAGGCAATCATTTACACTATTTATTGGACCGTGCATCAGCACTGACACCTTCTTCCTTGGCTGGCTGTAGTAGGCAGCAACATGGTACGTCACAAATCCAGCTCCACCGCTATCAAGCAACTCGCTAGTGGGGTAGACCTGCAGTATGTGATGTTATAAATATCCAGCAATGCCTTGCAATCATAAAAAAAGAACGTAAAGGAGGAACAATATAATGTGAAAAGAAGTGGTCCCAACATAGACCCCTGCAGAGTACCGGTATTCACTGGCAGACAGCCAGAAGACAGTCCCTTTAGTCTCACACTTTGCCTCCTGCCAGTCAGTCAATCCTATGTCGATGCTAGTATTGTTCCTGTAATACCATAGGCTCTTATATTATTTAGCAGCTTAATGTGCAGCACCTTGTCTAAGGCCTTCTGAATATCCAAGTAAACAACATCCACTGACTCCCTTGTCTATCCTGCCTGCAATTTCCTCAGAAAATTACAACAGTATTTGTCAGGCAAGATTTCCCATTAAGGAAATCATGCTGACTTTGCCTATTTTATCGTGTGCCTCCAGGTACCCCAAATCCTCATCCTTAATAATGGACTCTAACCCCTTGCCAACCACTGAAGTCAAGCTAACTGGCCTATAGTTTCCTGTCTTTTGCCTCCCTCCCTTCTTAAAAGAATGGAGGGACATTTGCAATTTTCCATTCATCTGGAACCATACCAGAATCTAATGATTCTTGAAAGGTAACCACCAATCCTCCACAATTTCTTCAGCAACCTCTTTCAGAACCCTGGGGCGTAGTCCATCTTGTCCAGGTGATTTACCTATCTTCAGACCTTTCAGCTTCCCAAGCACCTTCTCCTTAGTAATTGCAACTACACTCACTTCTGCCCCTTGACACTCTCAAACTTCTGGCATACAGCTAGTGTCTTCCATAGTGAAAACTGAGCAAAATACTCATTGAATGTCTGCCATTTGTTTGTCCCCCATTACTACCTCTCCAGCATCATTTTCCAACGGTCCACTGTCCATTCTTGCCCTTCCTTTACTCATAATATCTGAAAAAAATTGTGGTATCCTCTTTGATATTATTGGTTAGCTTACCTTCATAACTTTTCTCTCCTTATTGTTTTCATTGCCTTCTGTTGGTTTTTAAGAAGCATCCCAATTCTCTAGCTTCCCACTAAATTTTGCTATATTCATACTGTATGACCCTTTCCTCTCCAAAATCCTCTGCAATTTAGAACTAATTTGTTTACCAATAAAGTGTCTTCATCTAGAAATACTAACATAGCTTCCCAGAGATGCTGCCAGATGTGCTGAGAATTTCCAGGATTTTCCTTAAGAAACAATTTGATACAGTTTTTTCCAAGTCATATGTAGTATGTAAGAAAGCTCTTTCCCAAGGCAGAAATGCCAGCAAACAAATGTATACATGGACTTTAGTTAAATGTCTCACAAGATCACTTATAGTGGGCTGATACAGAATTTTAAAGCATGTGGCATCCATGGAGAATGGTACATTGGATTCAAAACTGGTTTGGGCCATAGAAAACAGTGGGTAATGGAGGATTGTTATTCTGACTGGAGGTCTGTAACCAGTGTTGTTTCAAAACAACACTGATCTCCCCACCCACCGATCTCCCTCCTGGCACTTATCCTTGTAAGCAGAACAAGTGCTACACATGCCCTTACACTTCCTCCCTTACCAGCATTCAGAGCACCAGCCAGTCCTTCCTAGTGAGGCGACACTTCACCTGTGAGTCGGCTGGGGTGATATACTGCGTCCGGTGCTCCCGATGTGACCTTCTATATATTGGCGAGACCCGACGCAGACTGGGAGATCGTTTTGTTAAACACCTACGCTCTGTCCGCCAGAGAAAGCAGGATCTCCCAGTGGCCACACATTTTAATTCCACATCCCATTCCCATTCTGGTATGTCTATCCACGGCCTCCTCTACTGTAAAGATAAAGCCACACTCAGGTTGAAGGAACAACACCTTATATTCCGTCTGGGTAGCCTCCAACCTGATGGCATGAACATTGACTTCTCAAACTTCCACTAATGCCCCACCTCCCCCTCGTACCCCATCCATTATTTATTTATATACACACATTCTTTCTCTCTCTCTCTCTCTCCTTTTTCTCCCTCTGTCCCTCTCACTATACCCCTTGCCCATCCTCTGGGTTTTTCCCCCCTCCCCCTTTTCCTTCTCCCTGGGCCTCCTGTCCCATGATCCTCTCATATCCCTTTTGCCAATCACCTGTCCAGCTCTTGGCTCCATCCCTCCCCCTCCTGTCTTCTCCTATCATTTTGGCTGTCCCCCTCCCCCTTCCACTTTCAAATCTCTTTACTAGCTCTTCTTTTAGTTAGTCCTGATGAAGGGTCTCGGCCCGAAACATCGACTGTACCTCTTCCTAGAGATGCTGCCTGGCCTGCTGTGTTCACCTGCAACTTTGATGTGTGTTGCTTGAATTTCCAGCATCTGCAGAATTCCTCGTGTTTGCGTTGTTTCAAAATGATCCATGCTGGGACTTCTGTTGTTTGATATGCAAGTAATTTGGATGAAACTGTAAATATGGATAATGTGGAAAGGATATAGATCAGTTGGAAGTATGCTCAGAGAATGGTAGATGGAGTTTAATCTGGACCTGTATGAGGTGTTGGACTTTAGGAGATCAAATGCAAGAAGAAATTGTAGAGTAAATGAAATTATCCTTTGGGTACTGAAATGCAGAAGGATCTTAGGTGAAATTCTATAGCTCTCTCAAAGTGGCAACACAAACAGCTGGGGTGATAAAGGTGACATACAGCATACTTGCCTTCTTTGGTAAAGGTGCTGAGTATGAATCAAGAAGTCATGTTGCAGTTGTAGGAAACTTTGGTTGGGACACATTTGGAGTATTGCTTGCAGTTCTGGTCGCTGTATTACAGGCTGGATGTGGAAGCTTTGGAAAGGATGCACAAAAACTTGCACCAGGATGTAGCTTAGATTAGAGAGCATTAATTGAAAGGACAATTTGGATTGTTTTCTCTGTAGTACTGGGGGCTAAGGAGTGACATGACAGAAATTTGTAAAATTACGAGAGGTACAGACAGAATAAATATTCAGAGTATTTTTTCCAGTAGGAGGGAAGTATCAAATAAGAAGCATAACTTTGAGTTAAGAGGGGTAAAAGGCAAGTTCTTTTTATATATATATAGAGAATGGTAGTGCCTGGAACACGCTGCCTGGGGAGGTAGTGAAAGCAGTTAGGACAGTAACATTTAAGAGATATTTAAATAGATGGGTAATGGATGGATATATAGTCGGTCATATGCAGGTAGGTGGGATTAGTTAAAATTAGCATGGTCTGTACAGACATTGCAGGTTGCTGGGCATTTCTGTGCTATCCTATATTCTACATTAATCAAAGGATACAGTTGTAATATAATTAGAAAATGAGTAAGAGGGAAGGTAAAGGATATAAATGGTTGTGAACTGAAATACACTACCTGGAAGGCAGGCTGAAGCAGATTCAACAATGATACAAATTCTCCAGATAAAGGCAATTAGTTGGGTATCAGAGAAGTGAAATTAATTAATTAATTGAACAGCTCTACAAAAGCAGCAATATGTACTCGATTATATTCCTCAGTGCTCTAATATTCTACGGGTGGTGTTCTAATGTATTAATTGATAAATCGATCTAGCATAATTACATTGCATTAAAACATTACTTTCCTTGACATCATTGCTTATGTCTTCCATTTATGAACCGTTGTATCATCTAATTACGAGAGAAGCAGTATCCTTTTTTAAGATATTCAAGATAGCTTGAGTGTCTCCTTCTGAGCCACCAGATCAAAGAATATGTTTAAGCCTAGATGATGATTTTGAATAATACAGTACGTCTTTTGCGTAACTATAGCCATGGTGGTGTAGCAGTTAATATGACGTTATTACAGCTTGGGGCGTCAGAGTTCAGAGTTCAATCCCAGTGTCATCTACAACGATCTGTAAAGTTTATACGTTCTTCCCGTGGAATGCACGCATTTTCTCTGGGTACTCCGGTTTCCTTCCACAGTTCAAGGACATTCTGATTAGTAGGTTAATTGGTCATTGTAACTTGTCCCATGATTAGGGTAGGGGGTTGCTGAGTGGCTCAGATCTCTAAATGAATAGCAGGCATGCTAATTGATTGCCTCTTACCCTCTATGAGGGAGCCATTTATGATCAAAGACTTGATATAACAGAATCAATTTCTAATGTGAGATATGCCTCTATCTTCAATATTTGCAGCTAACAGATGTTGCTACATAAATGTATAATCCAGACAGAGTGGAATAATAAAGCAGGAAGCATATTTCAAGAGTGCAAATATTGGGAGGAGGTTGAGGATTTGTGAGTCGTGTTTGTGGTGGTGTCAGGGACACAAAAGCTCAGAATTTCCTCTCCTTGCCTGGCAGAGGTCTCACGCTCTCTCTAAGCCCCTGAAGAATGTTTTTGGATGGTCCTTTACTGGGCTTATGAATGGGTATACTATGAAAATCTGATCTATCTTTTCAAACAGTAAGCCTCCCAGGATTCTTAACACAAAACTTTTCCCTCAATAAAAATCGAGAATCAGCAGAAAACTGGGCTATTTCAGTTTAACTGCTTCTCTCAGCTCTTATCACAATAATCATGAAGAGTTAAAATCTTCATTTACATCAGAAAATGTGTAATATCTTTATTTCATGTGTAAAATAGAATAAATAAATGTATCAGTATGTTATACTGTTGTTTGTTCATTCATTCAGCCCTGACGAAACGTCGACTCATCGTTTCTAACTGATGCTGCCCGACCTGCTGACTTCATCCAGCATACTGAAAGTGTTGCTTTAATCACACCATCTGCGGATTATTTCGTGTTTACTCTTCATTCACTTATACAAGTAATTGTACCCGATTGATTTATTGTGTAAACAGTTCAGAAAATTCTGCCCATAGACTTTTGAAGAAAGTAGTATCATACGGCACCACAAAATACATCTTATAGCCAATGTTTGGAGTAAAGGGTCATAGGGCACATTACCCTGTACAGTGATCATACTTGTGGAGAGTCAAAAGGCTTTACTGTACTGTGTCAAGGAATACCCATTCTGTCATAACAATAGGGTTTATACATCTGATCCGGTTACACCAGATTAATGTTGGTCCACAGGATATGATGTAGGATTTCACAAATAAAATGACATGAGGCATTTTATGTTTAAGAAAAACTGTTAACTCATTTATTGTACTCCAAATACTGAACACCAACAGTACAGTAACAGAACTTCATGCAATACGTCATCATGTCAGACCAGTCTCTTAAAGTGAACCCCATCTCAATGTTGGTGGTTAAAAATTATGTACGATTCCTCTAATTACATTATCCTACAAAGATACTAGAGAATTGTACTGGTAATGGAATTTAAATGTCATGAGAAAAAGGTGAGAATCTTCCTCTTTGGTGAAGGCCACTGCTTTGCACTTAGGTTGCACACATTTATTCACACACTTCAGTTCAGATTGTTTATTTCTTGCTGCATTAAGCCTTGAGCAACTGCCTTTTATAAACAGATGCAGATGTAATTAAACATGTATTGAGCTACCAGAGGAAGTGGCAGATATAGCTGCAGTTACAATGTTTAAAAGATACTTGGACAGGGAATGTTCAGAGGAATACAGGCCAAATGCAGCAAAGGAGATGAGCTCAGGAAGACAACACGGCCAGCGTGGATGAGTTAGGTCACTGGGCCTGTCTCCATGTCGTACAACCCGTGAATCAGAATCTAAGCACATTTACTGAAACTGTGATGGAACAAAAGTCATTAACGAAACAACTAAAGACAGTTGGACTACACTAGGGTACTTTGGGTAGGCCAAAAGGTTTGACCTTCAACAACCACAACCTCTCCTTTGTAAATGGCTTGACTGCCATCAGGACTAGACTCCATTGGCTCTGAATCTGGAAGCAGCAATGAAAGAATAAAAGAAAAGATTCAAGATTGTTTAATGTCATTTCCAGTACACAAGTGTAAAGGAGAATTAAATAATTATTATTTTCGATTTGATGCAGCACAGAAAACTCAATAAAGAACACTATAATAAAAACACAATAAATATAAATACACCAGATAGCTTATATAAGATTGATGGTATGTCCATAAAGTGACACTAGGCACAGGAGTGTCTGTACAGAAGGTGACTCTGACAGGAAATAATAAAGTAGTGGTGGTGGAGAGAGTTAGTGGGTGGAAGTGTTGGTCAGTTTTACTGCTTGGGGAATGTAACAGTTCTTGAGGCTAGTGGTCCTAGTGTGGATGCTATGTAGCCTCCTCCCTGACAGGAGTGGGATAAAGAGTTTATGAGCAGGCTGGGTGGGATCCTTTAGGATGTAGCTGGCCTTCTTTCTGGCACCTTTCAGTATACACATTCTTGATGGTGGGTAGGCTGGTGCCGCTGAAGCATTGGACAGTTTTGACAACCCATTGTAGAGCCCATCAGGTTCCCCCTTCTCCAGCCTCTTATCTCTTTCACCAATCAACTTCACAGCTCTTTACTCTACCCCTTCCCCTCTCCCGGTTTCACCTATCACCTACCACCTTGTACTTCTTCCTCTCCTCCCCCCACCTCCCCGCTCTAAATTCTCATCTTTTTTTCCCCCATTCCTGACGAAGAGTCTCAATCCAAAACATCAACTGTTTAGATGCTGCCTGGCCAGCTGAGTTCCTCCAGCATTTTGTGTGTGTTGCTTGGGAGAGAAAAAAGTACTTGATAGTTTCTTGTTCACAAGCAAGGAAGTTTGGGACTTCCACGTTCAGGTGCCAGTCCTGAACTTGCTGGCCCAGCTTTTGTTAATAATTTCTGGGCTATGCTCTAATGTTGAGCAATAGAGCATGAACTTGTTGCAATTCCTCAGCAGACACTTATGGTGGGTAACTCATTCAAAGGATTTACACCAGCTGTGGCTGCAGGCAAGAAGTGCAAAGTTCTTCACATTGCTTAAAAGTTTTTAAATGCTTTGAGGTGTTATTTAACCTTTTAATTTTTATATATGTTCAATAATTTTGAAGATATTTTTGTTTTGATTCTATTTAAAAGGTTTTTCAATGTCAGAACATTCTGAAACATTTGGTTGGTTTATCTAGGCATGACAAAGCCAGCTGTTGAGCAAATTGATGTGCAAGGCTTGATCTGGCGGTAACTTGATATTTATACAGGTTTGCTTCTGCCAGTTAACAGTTGCAGATTTGCAAAGAGTAAGTTGTGCTATGTGTAGTATTGGCAGCAAGTTCTACTCAAAGTGTTATTTGTTTTTACACAGAATCCTTCATTTTCTGAAGCAATCATGTTAAGAAATTACAATACACTGATTTTTTTCAGGACCATATATTTTGCTAAGCATGAATTATAGCTTTGTGCAACTTTAGAAACTCATTTGAACCTAATAGTTGGATAGATTTTTGCATAGTAGGGAATTAAAGGTTATGGGGAAAAGGTTGGTAGCTGCAGATGAATCCATGGCCAGATCAGCCATGACTTTATTGACTGGCAGAGGAGGTTCAATGGACCAGATGACCTACTCCAGCTCCTAATTCCATTATTCTTATGTTACAAAGCACAGGGTTTCAATTTTTCAAAGCAAGTCTAGATGGCAATCATAGTAGTTTGAGTTCAAGTCAATTCATGTAATTTCCTTTATTTGTGCTGGAGGAGGCTACAAAATGCATAGTATGTGGAGAAGAACAGAATCCAAATGAGAGCAACTTTGACATTTTTTGCAGCAAATTACATACGTGCAGAAATGTCACAGTTTCATGGAAAGAATGCTCCATGTATGTGTAACTGAATCACTTTGTGAGGAGAATAACCAGGCTTGGAACACAAATCTTCAAGACTTTGCACTGCCATTTGCTTTCTTCATTTCAAAGTCATGATGTGAATTGAATTGGCTGGATAGGTTTCTCGTTTGGGAAAAAAAAGAGGCCAAATTGATTAAAGATGCCTGTCAGATATTCAAAATTTGCATTTTGCACACACATGCTAGGCTGCAGCCTTACAGTGGAAGGTGATGTTCACAGCAACCTTTTCAGTCTGATACCCATTTAATTATCCAAGTTGGTTTAGGTCAACAAAGCTTGATTTCATCCATTAATTGTGATTATTACTTCATCCATAGCATACTGCTTTGAACTTTTATATGGTTATGTATTGGAGATCCTGGAGAATAACACTTAGCTTTCAGGTACAATATTATTATTCCGGCTGAGCCCTTTCACACTGAACCAGATTTGGTCCTGTTACATGACAGTAATAACCATTAGGGATTGGGCAACTCTGTCAAAGGTTGTGTTACAAACCATTCTTAGTGACAGACATTTAATTCCATTGTTACTCTTAAAGCTTCTTTAAGGTGTTGTTCAGCAGGGTGAAGTACTGAACTAACATTTCAGGGAAGGAAGTAAATGGTAATTCATGTGAAGTTTCCATGTTGGACTGTGACCTAATTGTTTCAGTAACTATTGAGGGCTCCCACATCCAATCTCTCTCTGATGTATATTACTGTATCAATATCTCTGGTGGGCCTGTGCCCTTTACATCCACACTCTTCCCACTCCCTGTCAGAAAAGATGGACATGGAAAAAATTTTGGATGTTGTAGAAAATTATGATTTTGTGTGACTACTGCATGATCAGTCTGTCAGACAACTCTCTGTTGTTCCTTAAACTTACATTGAGTCTTGATGTAATAGAGCAGGAGGCTACAGGCAGAGAGATCAGAATAGGAGTTGGATGATGAATTAAAATGGCAGGCAACTGAAAGACTGTTTTGCAGCCTTTCAGATAATATTGAATTATAACTTTAGTTAACATGTCCTTCCTTATATATAAAAACTTTTACCACCTACCACTTGTTTTTATTATGCACTCCGTGCCTAGCCTGACCTTCTGAACACATCCCAGTGTGCCTGAACTCCATCACCAACACGTTGCTTAACCATGGTACAGTGTCCCAACTGCCCAAGTTAATCAGAGAAATTCCTTTGGTTGTGCCATATTTCATCACGACGTCAACTTGTTTCTCCTTCTCAGGTCTGATAAGAGTCTCTCATCTGAAACTTAAACTGTTTGTCTTTCCACAGATGCTAACTGACCTGTTCAGTTTTACCAGTTTTATTTTCATTTTATGATTTTGTATTATATTGGCTCTGTTTTTCTTATCCCACACATTTCAAGCTGCTAGGCTACACATATAGCCCCTTTGTTCCCTGCATCTCTCACTATCATCACTCCTACTAAAAACTAATTCACAGCTCTATGTCACCTCTCAGTCTCCACCCAGCTGAAAGGAATCACCTGCAGTCTATTTAAACCCAGCTCTCACCCATTGAATCAGTCAACCTCAATAAGTTGCTCCTAGCTTTCAGTTACCTTGATGTGTTATGTATCTGTCCTCTCTTGTTCTGTGGCTTGTTATTTTGTAGTTTATTAGTAAAATATCATTTACTGCCAAATTGTCTCTAATACTTTGCGTTTGGGACAAGCCTCCTCTACATTTCCAGACACACTCTTTGCAGTTTTGATGAAAGATTGCAAACTTAAAAGTATCCTGGGCTAGAACATATTCATTCCATTGCAAAGTGTTTTAAAAGATTCTACTCTTGTTGCCTTTATCTCTTTTGTGTTCCACTTCCAAGGCCTTGAATTTTCAGGAGGACCTTTAATCCTCCAGGTCTTCCATTGCTGATTATTCTGCCCTACCTAATTTCCTTCCTTTCTTCGCCATTCCCCTTTAAAAACTCTACCCAACCTATACCAGTGACTTAAGTTTCAACTACGACTTTTTTTTCCCCATTAAAGGCCCTAAAATACACGAGACTCGACATCACACGGATGCCATGGACTTGATCATCACTTGGCAGCAAGATAAATAAAGTACAAAGGTCCTTCCAGATTTTTCTCCGAAGTTCGCTCTTGCGATCGGACCAATGGGACCGGTTCTCAACAGAGGATGAAATCGGCAGTAATAAGGTAACAATTTTGGAACGAGAAATGAATTAGAATGATTAACCTACAGTGACCGAGCACACCTGCAAAACAGTTCATTTGTTTCAGTACCTGCCCATGAACTTCACTCTGTTTTTTCATGAAGACATGCGGCTCGGTGATGAGGGAGAAGACGCTTCCTATAAGAGGTAGGGCGGCGGGTCCAGGCGGGAAACCCTGGGGTCTCTTCTGCTTCAGCAGATGGCGCATCAACAACAGACTCAGCAGCAGCAAGAGCAAGGTACCCAGGACGGAACAGACGTCCGAAAAAGAGGGCGCGCAGCCCGGCCACAGAGCCGACATCACTCAAGCGCGTTCCGCAGGCAACTCGTCTCCAGACAGATGTTGCTTTCGCTCTTCATCTGTCGCTAGTCCCGCCTCCGCGCCTTCATTGGATAAATTCCCAAAGGCTGCGTCTTTCTGATTGATCGACAATTGTTGTCAATCCACCTCGCCGGTGTGTTGGTTTTCATTTGGATTCTCCTCATCGGGGAGCTTTCTGCGGGAGTTTGGTCCGCGTGGCCCTGGGAGTCAGTGGGGCAGTCCAGGACTGTTGACCGTTTGTCAGAGTCTTCCTCCTTCTCAGCAGTCAAGCACGATGCCCACTTCTGTCCGAGGTGACTAATGAGCCGAAAGTGGGAACGGAAGACTACTACAGATGGAGCAGAGGTGGTTGGCGGTGTAAACGGTTGGAGCACCCTTTCTGCCATTTATAGAGGGCTTCTGTGTGCCCTGCATAGACCAAAGGTTCTCAATGCTGTCCCAAATCCCCCTTCTCTAGTAATAGCCAGGAATTCCCAAGAGTCAGTAAGGATGCTAATTTTTTTCAAGGAAGCGCCATCCTTCAATCTTTTCGCTATCAACAGCCACTCCCTTTCCATGCCGTGCCAGAGTGCTCACATCTCTTAAACTGCTACCATTAATATCAATCAAGATATAACATAATTCCTATGGATGACCTGAGCACTGTTGTCCAGAATCATAGTAAGGGCAAGTTGAACCCATGCTTTCTGTCTGTGCTGCATTAGAAACAGAGACATAGATCTACAGACACTGCTTGATGAAAGTATCAACGTGGAGCTGTCTATTATTACTGCCTATAAGGAAGAAAGGATGCCAGACACTGTATAACCCTTTGTGGTTGGTTGAATTTGGTAGACCCATGACCTCTTTCATAACAGGCATGCATATGAGGGCAGTGAGAAACAAAACCTGTAAAAGACCATATCCCATCCTGACCAAAGGATTCTAACGGTTGTGTGTACTTTTTAACCTCTGTTAGCATAAACTAACATCCAATGTAGGCACATGAAATGTTATATCTGATGGTAGCCCTTAACCTGTGACATATGAGCAATTAGGAACACTGTCACAACTTACTGTTCAATGTCCTGGTTGTCACAACTCATCAAAGGTGGATACAATGGGAGAAATCTGTTGATTTCAATTGTTTAAGTCTTAGAGCATGGGGTCTCTAGAGAATTTTCAATGCAACAAATCTAGTGGAGCTGTCGGGTGCAGTCTAGGTGCACCATGGTAGGGGACTCTAGGACAAGAGGGCACGACTTCAGGATTGATTAGAACAGAGATGTGGAGAAATTACTTTAGTCAGAGGGTGGTGGATCTGTGGAATTTGTTGCCACAAGCAGCTGTGGAGGCCAAATTTCTCTGTGCTTTTAAGGCAGAGATAGATTCTTGATTAGCCAGGGCATCAAGAGGTATGGGGAGAAGGCAGGGGAGTGGGGATGACTGGAAGAATTGGATCAGCCCATGATTGAATGACGGAGCAGGCACAATGGGCCAAATGGCCTACTTCTGCTCCTATATCTTTTGGTCTTACGGATTCCTGCCGCATTGGCCGTTCCCTTTTATCCCTTCTGCATTTTAGGACACGATACAAACGCTTAAAAACCAGATGATCAAACTCAAGCACAGTTTCTTTCTTCTGAAATAACTACCACTCTTACACCTACCTATTTCCTGGTGGTACTGCCACCTTCTTAAACCTTTTGTGTACCTCTTCTGTTCTTGTCTCTTCAGTACTTCCTTTTACACTACCTCAGTTTGCACCGTTGTTTTGTTTTGTACTCATCGGTGTATTTATTGTTACCATATACAGTGGATTCCGGTTAATTGGGTCATCAGTTAATCAAGGCAGCCATTTATTTGGGACAACTTTTAAAGAACAAGAACTAATCGAGAAAATAGCCAGGATCCCCTTCATTTATTTGGGACTCAATGCCACTTAATTGGGCAGGAGACTGTAGCTGAACAGTTTCTAATTAGCATCAGTCACATGCAATGTGTGGCCATTAGGCACCACACCATGCTTCGTGTGAACAATATCTAAACAGCATCAGTTTCATTTGTTTATCTTCAAATAGCAGTGAATGTGGTCACTGATATTTAGTGAGAAATAAGCAGTAAGAAAATTCTGAACTGTGTTGCTCACTGCAGTTTCAAGCAGTCGGGTTCAGAGATGCCAGAAAAGGCTAGGAGTGAAAATGAAACAATTTCACTCCTTCAACAGGTCAGGGATTACAAAGAATTTGAAGGTATTGACAATCACCTTGAATGTTATAATGAAAATGAAGAGTTGGAGGATGCAATTGTCAAAAGCATTGCATGAAGGCAGTCCATTATCTGCACTAGGTGTCTGTACTAATTTTCTTCATTCACAGTCAAAAGAATATGACGCGGAGGAATTCCTCCATCTGTAAGTATTAGGAATTAATACATAATTTTATAGTATCGTAGTAGTATTGGTAGTGTTCTAATTTGTTCTGTATTTCATTTAAATACATAATTAGTTACTCAGTTTCTCTTTTTGAACTATTTCCATGAAGCTTTAGCTAATTGGGGTAGCTGCCTAATTGGGTCAAAATGTCTCAATTAACCAGAATCTAATGTATAGTATTTAATCTGTGTACTTCATGCAAGCAAGGAATGTCATTGCCCACTGGTGTATATAACAATAAATTAATCTGGTTGCATCAGTTGAGTTCTTTAACCATGTAATATACTATCACCAGTGGAAAAGTTATCAGCTCCAGTGATATCTGTCAGTTTTTGCACTTGTAATAAGTTCTGTCATTAAAGCTGCAAACTAAAATCTAACTTCTCAGAATGATTAGCTGTCTATTTTGAGAGAGGAGAGGAGTAATTTATGTGAATCAACAGTAGCATTCCTACTTGAGGACCTTATCCTGCCGAGAATGACAGAATTTAATTTACCCTTTGAACGTACAATTCAATTGTTCCCGAAAGGGATTGCACCCAATACCGTGGCATGGCCTAAATTGATACCGAAAATCCACATTTGAGATCCTGTCAATTCAGGGTGAAGTATGTTTGTGTATACCTTGACCCAATGTAGATTTTAGATGATGTTATGATAATAGCATGTGCTATCCAAATACTACATTTGTAGTGCCCGTTCACGAACTTACTGTTCAAACAGAGCAACTACTGAAGAAGCTCGTACTAATAATTTCACTAGCATTTGCATTGAACTTGGCCATGATACCAAAGTGACAGTGGACACACTATTTAGTTCCATTAGTCTCCCCTCAAATATGAACAAGACAAAGGCCAATAATTAGGCACATTTTCTGAATTATTCTTCACTTGCACAAGAGAATATCTTGGTAAATCCATTTGAACTGGTTAGCAAGACAAGCCTGATGTCCATCTGAAATCTTTATTAGAACCCACACTCAATAGGACAGATCAAAGCTGAACAGACATTTTGCAGTTTTGTCAAGAAAGAATCTCCAGTCGTTTCCATTACATCTCAGTAGAGATGTCCAGTGATCTCAAGGTGATGACAAGTCATCACAAGTTACATTGACTTTGTATCATATAATTCTGAAGTACACAATGATATGCCAAATAGTTTCTAGCTACTTGTTGGGTTAATTCTCAACAGAATTATCTTCTGTTTTTGTTAACATACTAGATTAGATTAGATTATGAGGACACGCAGTCCTCTTTTATTGTCATTTAGTAATGCATGCATTAAGAAATGATACAATGTTTTTCCAGAATGATATCACAGAAACACATGACAAACTGACTTAAGAACTAACAAAAACCACATAATTATAACATACGGTTACAACAGTGCAAAGCAATACCATAATTTGATAAGAGCAGACCATGGCACGTTAAAAGTCTCAAAGTCTCTCGACAGGCCCATCATCTCACGCAGACGGTAAACCTCCAGCACTGCAAACTTGCCGATGCAGCATACTGGAAACATCCGACCACAGTCTGACTCCGAGTCCGTCCGAAAGTTCTGAGCCTCCGATCAGCTCTCTGATACTGAGCACCGAGCACCATCTCTGCCGAGCGCTTTGACCCCGGCCCCGGCAACAGGCAATAGGGAACACCGAGGATTTGGGGCCTTCCCCTCTGGAGATTCTCGATTGCACAGTAGCAGCGGCAGCGAAGCGGGCATTTCAGAAGTTCCTCCAGGTGTTCCTCCGTGCTTCTCACGGCTATCTCCATCAAATCCGGATTGTGCACGGCCCCCTAGTTAACACATACGATATTCATTCGGAACGGCCGCGTGTGCTGCGTCGTGCCGCCATCTTCTCCTCCCTCCACTCAATTTTCTGTATGGATACCCTTGTGGTCTTTTGGAGGTAGCTATGGTAACTGGAGGATGAGACTAAGTTGGGGGCAGTGAGCGGTGACATTGCCCAATCTTACCCTGATGCAGGGTTTCAACTCAAAATGTCAACCAACACTTTGCTTTCATAGATGCAGCTTGGCCCATTGTGTTCTTCCAGCAGATTATTTTTTCCTCTCCATCTTCCAGGCTTCTAAGGCTTATTGCTGCTGATTTAAAAAAAACTGTTGTCGGTAATGATAAATGCTGTTGGTTGTACAAATGAAAGTTAAAGGAGCCCATTACAAATAAAACTGTAAACAGTTATGCTTTATTTGCTTCTGCTTTGTCTTAACTTCATGATGCCATATAATTCTACAGAGTTTTTGGTATATACCTTGTTCAGAAGATACGCTAAGCACTGAGTTCCAGGAACGAATGGAATTCTATCTTTCCACATATATGTACCTGAGAATCACAGGATTGTGAATGAACAATGGACATTGGAATGAGGCCAGATTGTCCTTAGGCAAGAGTTAATTCTATTCATAACCAACCTTTCATCACAATAGACGTGAATGCTAATGGACAATAGTCATTGAGGCAACTCACCCTGCTCTGCTATGGTAGTGGTATGATTGATGCCATTTTGATGAAGGTGGGAACTTCTACCTGCAGCAGTGAGAGACTGAAGCTGTCCTTGAACACTCCAGCCAGCTGGTTGGCACATATTTTCAGTATCCTGCCAGTTACATCATTAGGGCGGGTGTGTGATGAACTTAGAGCATGAATCAATGTAAGGAACTATGATGTGGGTTGACAGAGGGACAGAAATAGATTGTAAGGCTGAGTACAGGGCTATGGTAGGAAACTTTGTCACATGGTGTGAGCAGAATTATCTGCAGCTTAATGTGAAAAAGACTAAGGAGCTGGTGGTGGACCTGAGGAGGGCTAAGGTACTGGTGACCCCTGTTTCCATCCAGGGGGTCAGTTGGACATGGTGGAGGATTACAAATACCTGAGGATACGAATTGATAATAAACTGGACTGGTCAAAGAAGACTGAGGCTGTCTACAAGAAGGGTCAGAGCCGTCTCTATTTCCTGAGGAGACTGAGGTCCTTTAACATCTGTCAGATGATGCTGAGGATGCTCTACGAGACTCTGGTGGCCAGTGCTATCATGTTTGCTGTTCTGTGCTGGGGCAGCAGGCTGAGGGTAGCAGACACCAACAGAATCAACAAACTCATTTGTAAGGCCAGTGATATCGTGGGGATGGAACTGGACTCTCTGACCGTGGTGTCTGAAAAGAGGATGCTGTCCAAGTTGCATGCTATCTTGGACAATGTCTCCCATCCACTACATAATGTACTGGGTGGGCACAGCAGTACGTTCAGCCAGAGACTCATTCCACCGAGATGCAACGCTGAGCGTTATAGGAAGTCATTCCTGCCTGTGGCCATCAAACTTTACAAATCCTCCCTTGGAGGGTCAGACACCCTGAGCCAATAGGCTGGTCCTGGACTTACTTCCTGGCATAATTTACATATTATTATTTAATTATTTATGGTTTTATATTGCTATATTTGTACGCTGTTCTTGGTTGGTGCAACTGTAACAAAACCAAATTTCCCTCGGGATCAATAAAGTATGATTATGACTATGACTATGAGATGCTTAAAGTTACAGGGTTTTGATATTTTTGAAAAGGTAGTGGAGGTAAAAATGGTGGTGATGGGGGAGGTGTAATGCAGTATTATAACTGCACTCAGAGAGAACATTGTCACAATGGCGGGGGCATTGGGAGCAAGGGTGGACCCAAATGCAAGATACATCTTGTGAGGTTACTTAGATTTAGTTTATTGTTCGATACCAGGAGAGCTAGGCAGGAGCAGGAGTAGCGAACTGGACAAAGACTCAGGACTACTACTAGACTGGGACTAGGGGTCTGGGCTAGGACTCGGAATTGGATCCCAGAACTAGAGGAGACATGAAGAGGCTAGGGTATGGACTCTGAGCCAGAGACTGGGCAGGGACCCAGTACCTGGGTCTTGCCTTGGGCTCGGACCCCAGAACCAGACACAGACATGACATGGGCTAGGGAGAGGAGGAACATGGAAAAACAGAGCCTCGGTCTCGGGAGAGCAGGTACATGGAACCATGGACACATACACAGAACACAGAGCCGGGACCCCTCCTTGGAAACAGGACATAGGGCCGGGACTCACACACAGAACAGAGAGCCAGGACCCCTCCTTGGGTACAGGACACAGGGCCGGGACTCGCACACAGAACAGAGAGCCGGGACCCCTCCTTGGGTACAGGGCATAGGGCCAGGACTCATGACCCCTCCGTGGGGCAACGGCAAGATGGCCTGACTTACCCCACGGAGGCGAGGACAAGACAAGACAGAACACGGCACCCAGCGGAGCAATGGCAAGATGGCCTGACTTGCCCCACGGAGTTGAGGACAAGACAAGACAAACACCAAAGAACAACACAGTTCCTATCTAGCTCCAGCGATAGAACTAGACCGAGATGCAGGCGAAGGCTACAGATGAGGGCTAGAGGCGAGAGGGGCAGAGAAGGGATTCAGACAGGGGGGTAGGACAGGAATCACAGACCGCCAGGGCCAGGACTTGACTAGGTACTCGGATGCCGCCAGAGCCAGGACTTGACTCGGTACTTGGATGCCGCCAGGGCCAGGACTTGACTGGGTACTCAGATGCCACCAGGGCCAGGATCTGACTGGGTAATCGGATACCGCTGGAGCCAGGACTTGGACTTGGACGTGGTACTTGGATGCCGCCGGAGCCAGGACGTGGTACTTGGAACCTCTGGGTAGTGGCGAGCTCTAGACTCGGCCCAGGAATGGTAGACAGCGGTGCCTGATTCTCTCCGGCGGGTTAACTGACGGACCCACCTTGATGAGGAAACTTTGCAGGCTGGCTTTGGCGGGGTAACTGGACAGGGTTGCTCTGGTGAGGAAGGGCGAATTACTGGCATTCGCTTCGGCAGAGACTAGGCTTGCTCCGGCCAGATGACAGCGGCACACCATACCTTTGATGACTTTGCAGACGCTCCCGTGCCGAACGGCTGAAAGCCGGAGACTATAAACTACCGGTTCAGCTGAGCGTTAATTGCCTCTAATCACCAAAGCTGAGGGACACGGGAAAACAGGGAATCAATGGTCTGGATCGTAACATAAACAAAGTAAATTTAAAGGGAACCCGATCCGGACCATGACTAACATATGGAGGGCTCATCCGTTGAGTCTATATGGGTCGAGCTCAAAAATAAGAAAGGTACAATCACTGTGTTGGGACTATACTACAAACCTCCCAATAGGAACAGATCACTTTGAGGAACAGGTTAAGAAGGAGCAGGATTTGGTAGTGCATCCAAGAGGGTTTCTTAAACCAAAATGTAGACAGTGTCACAAGAGAAGTGGCTGTACCAGACTTGATGTTGGGCAATGAGCTGGCCAGGTGAATGAACTTTCAGTGAGAGAATGGGTAGGGAACAGTGACCTAAACTCCTTAAATTTTAAGATAGCTATAGGTAACGATAAGTATAAACATTGTGGGAGAACATTAAATTGGAGCAGGCCAAATTCTGAGAGTCTCAAACACGAGGAATTCTGCAGATGCTGGAAATTCGAGCAACACACATCAAAGTTGCTAGTGAACGCAGCAGTCCAGGCAGCATCTCTAGGAAGAGGTATAGTCGACGTTTCAGGCCGAGACTCTTTCTCAGGACTAACTGAAGGAAGAGCTAGTAAGAGAATAGAAAGTGGGAGGGGGTGGGGGAGATCCAAAATGATAGAAGACAGGAGGGGGAGGGATGGAGCCAAGAACTGGACAGATGATTGGCAAAAGGGATATGAGAGGATCATGGGACAGGAGGCCCAGGGAGAAGGAAAAGCGGGGGAGGGGTGAAACCCAGAGGATGGGCAAGGGGTATAGTCAGAGGGACAAAAAGGAGAGTGAGAGAAAGAATGTGTGTATATATAAATGAATAACGGATGGGGTATGAGGGGGAGGTGGGGCATTAGCGGAAGTTAGAGAAGTCAATGTTCATGCCATCAGGTTGGAGGCTACCCAGACGGAATATGAGGTGTTGTTCCTCCAATCTGAGTGTGGCTTCATCTTTACAGTAGAGGAGGCCGTGGATAGACATGTCAGAATGGTAGAGGATTACAAATACCTGGGGATACGAATTGACAATAAACTGGACTGGTCAAAGAACACTGAGGCTGTCTACAAGAAGGGTCAGAGCCATCTCTATTTCCTGAGGAGACTGAGGTCCTTTAACATCTGCTGGACGATGCTGAGGATGTTCTACGAGTCTGTGGTGGCCAGTGCTATCATGTTTGCTGTTGTGTGCTGGGGCAGCAGGCTGAGGGTGGCAGACACCAACAGAATCAACAAACTCATTCGTAAGGCCAGTGATGTTGTGGGGATGGAACTGGACTCTCTGACGGTGGTGTCTGAAAAGAGGATGCTGTCTAAGTTGCATGCCATCTTGGTCAATGTCTCCCATCCACTACATAATGTACTGGATGGGCACAGGAGTACATTCAGCCAGAGACTCATTCCACCGAGATGCAGCACTGAGCGTCATAGGAAGTCATTCCTGCCTGTGCCATCAAACTTTACAATTCCTCCCTTGGAAGGTCAGACATCCTGAGCCAATAGGCTGGTCCTGGACTTATTTCATAATTTACTGGCATAATTTACATATTACTATTTAATTATTTATGGTTCTATTACTATTTATTATTTATGGAGCAAATGTAATGAAAACCAATTTCCCCCGGGATCAATAAAGTATGACTATGACTATGACTATGAATGGGAATGGGATGTGGAATTAAAATGTGTGGCCACTGGGAGATCCTGCTTTCTCCGATGGACAGAGCGTAGGTGTTCAGCAAAATGATCTCCCAGTCTGCGTCGGGTCTCGCCAATATATAGAAGGCCATATCGGGAGCACCGGATGCAGTATATCACCCGAGCCGACTCACAGGTAAAGTGTCGCCTCACCTGGAAGGACTGTCTGGGGCCCTGAATGGTGGTAAGGGAGGAAGTGTAAGGGCTTGTGTAGCACTTGTACCACGTATTTCATGCACATCTGCTCTCACTCCATCCTCCCGCTACCCCACTAGGAATAGGGTTTCCCTGGTCCTCACCTACCACCCCACCAGCCTTCGGGTCCAACATATTATTCTTTGTAACTTCCACCACCTCCAACAGGATCCCACCACTAAGCACATCTTTTCCTCCCTTCCTCTCTCTGCTTTCCGCAGGGATCGCTCCCTATGCGAATCCCTTGTCCATTCGTTCCCGCTCTCCCATCCCTCCCCACTGATCTCCCTCCTGGCACTTATCCTTGTAAGCAGAACAAGTGCTACACATGCCCTTACACTTCCTCCCTTACCACCATTCAGGGTCCCAGACAGTCCTTCCAGGTGAGGCGACACTTCACCTGTGAGTTGGCTGGGGTGATATACTGCGTCCGGTGCTCCCGATATGGCCTTCTATATATTTGCGAGACCCGACGCAGACTGGGAGACAGCTTTGCTGAACACCTACGCTCTGTCCGCCAGAGAAAGCAGGATCTCCCAGTGGCCACACATTTTAATTCCACATCCCATTCCCATTCTGACATGTCTATCCACGGCCTCCTCTACTGTAAAGATGAAGCCACACTCAGGTTGGAGGAACAACACCTTATATTCCGTCTGGGTAGCCTCCAACCTGATGGCATGAACATTGACTTCTCTAACTTCCACTAATGCCTCACCTCCCCCTCGTACCCCATCCGTTATTTATTTATATATACACACATTCTTTCTCTCCTTTTTCTCCCTCTGTCCCTCTGACTATACCCCTTGCCCATCCTCTGGGTTTCCCCCCTCCCCCACTTTTCCTTCACCCTGGGCCTTCTGTCCCATGATCCTCTCATATCCCTTTTACCAATCATCTGTCCAGCTCTTGGCTCCATCCCTCCTCCTCCTGTCTTCTATCATTTTGGATCTCCCCTCCCCCTCCCACTTTCAAATCTCTTACTAGCTCTTCCTTCAGTTAGTCCTGGGTCTCGGCCCAAAACATCGACTGTACCTCTTCCTATAGATGCTGCCTGGCCTGCTACATTCATCAAATTATGAGAGTATTAGGTGGGAACTAGGGAGAATTAATTGATAACAGCTGTTTTTGGGCATTCCACATCTGGAATGTGGAGGGTGTTTAAGGACCATTTCCACAGAGTACTGGACAGGTACCTTCCTGGAAGAAGGAAGGACAAGATTGCCAAGGCAAAAGATTTGAGAGAGGTGGTGAATATAGTCAAGAAGAAGATGAAAATGTTTGTAGGGTTTATGAAGCTAAAATCAAACCAAGCATTTGAGAACTATAAAGAAGCCAGAAAATAACTCAAGAACGGAATTAGGAAAACCAGGAGGGACCATAGGAAGTCCTTGGTAAGTAGGACTAAAGAGAATCCCCAAAGTATTCTATGTATACAACAAGAGCAAAAGGATAAGGCGGAAGTGAGTAGGACCACTCAAGTAAAAAGGAGAGAAGTATAAAGGATGTGTTTAGAGGTGGAGGATGTGGGTGAGGTATTAAACGGTACTTTTCATTAAATTTTGCCAAAGAAAATGACATGGAGGATAGGGAGATCATTGTGGAGCTAATTTGCTGAGGCATTTTGAGATAGAAGTTGTGTTGAGTCTCTTAAAGATAATTAAACTGGACATGTCCCAGGGACTGATGAGATATACCCCAGGATATTGAAAGAGGTAAGAGATGCGATTCATGTCCTTTCTAGCCACAGGTGAGATCCCAGTGGATTGGTGAGTGGCACATGTTATTCTATTATTCAAGAAGGAAAATAGGGATAGTCCTGGAAATTATAGAGGTTTTGGAGAGGATGCAGCAGGATGTAATCTGGATCAGAGGGCATTTGTTAAAGGAGAAATTAGACAAACTTGGGTCGGCTTCTCTGGAGTGGCGACGGCTGAAGTGAGATCTAATAGAGGTTTATAAGATTATGACAGGAATAGATTGGACCCAATATCTATTTGCCAGGGTTGAAATGTCTCACAATGGAGGGCATACACTGAAGGTGAGAAAGGGCATGTTCAAAGGAGATGCATGTGGCACCTTTTTGCATGGCGCGGTCATTGTCAGGAATGCCCTGCCTGAGGTGGTGATGGAGGCGATGAAGATGCTCTTAGATAAGTATTTACAGTAAATGGATAGGAAATAGAAGAATATGAACATTGCATTGGCAGAAGGGATTAGTTTAGTTGAGTAGTCGATTACTAATTTAATTAGTTTGGCACAACATTGCGGGCCTGTCCTATGCTGTACTGTTCTATCAGTAGCACGTCAAATGACACATTTACTGAATGTGCCTGCTTGTGGAATTTTTTTTTCTCAAAATTCTGAACAATTTCAACATTTCATCAGTTGTCAACAGCTTTTGGCAAACTATTGCAAAATACAGGGTATATAATTGCAGATGAAACCCTTGTACTTATTATCTGTTACATCTGTTTTGTTGGAATATTCACAAAGCTATGTACAAAGAGCAAGGACACTATTTGTTGTCAAATTATTGCAGAAATTGTTTTAAATGTGAGTGGTAAAATAAGCTTAAAATGAGCGAAGTTCAGAGCTATTTGACTGAATTGGGTGACTCATACCATTAATTTTTATCTTTTTGAGATTAGAAATGACTCAGAACTCCAAAACACATTCTAGGCTTTTATTTTACACTTTTTTGTTTTTTCATTTTATCTGACAACTTTGAAGGGATAAATAAACTTCTTTCCTAGTTATTTTTTCCTTTGGTTGCTGTTGCAGGAGGTGACCTTCTGACTTTATTATCTCTCTTTTTATTTACTAATGCCATGGAGTAAGGGATCAAATAATGGACTTGTAACAAGGTTTACAAACAGAGATGTGTCATTAAAAATGAAAGCTAAAACTTGGCCGAGTCGAGGTAAGGAAGATCATGTCTCAAGAATGTTAATACCATAAGTTATGAACAAATGCTGAAAAAAAACAGCAATGCTATGGAGAACAGGCAAAATGAAAGCTACATTTAGTGATCTACATCACACACTACTGAACATCTGCAGTGATGCATCTTCAGACTGTCAAAGAAACTGCTAATGTTGATAACACAGGTTGAGTACGTGTCAGTAAGCCAGTAGTTTGCTCAAAACCATCTAGTGACTTTACAGTTTAAAGTCAAAGTAACATTTATTATCAAAGTACATATAATTTACCATATATAACCTTGATTTATTTTCTTTGCAGCATTTACAGGAAAATAAAGAAATGCAATAGAATTTATGGAAAACAATATATATAGAAACAAAGCCTGATGAAAAACCCCAGGTGCAAAAAATGATGAATTATGCAAATAATAAAAAAACTGAGTATATGAGTGGTAAAGAGCCCTTGAAAGTGAGTCTGTACGTCGTAGAATTCATTCAGTTGTGGTAAGTGAAGCTATCCACATGAGTTCAGGACACTGATGGTTGCAGGGTTGTAGGACATAGGACATCCTGCCAGATGACTCTGAGATAAAAATCAAACTCTTGTACTTTGGATGATGGCAATGCCTCAACAGATCCTTCATATGCAGTCAGAGTCTCACTATCATGGACTGCTGTTCTTCAGGATACTATGACAGAGAAGAAACCATTAGCCTGGAGTGCCTATTTGCAGAAAAGGTCGAAAAAGAAACAATGTTTATTCATGATGTTCATCCCATGAAATCTTGGAAGATAGGAATCTGTGTGAATACTGTGTAAATACTGCCCCCATGTAATCAGCTACTGGCAAGAAATAACAGATACACTGCATACAATTATAAATAAAGTATACTTACACATTTCAGCTTTATTGAACAGCAGACATCCCACCTCTCCCGGAACTTCCGGGAGTCTCCCGCATATGAATAGTGGCTCCCTGATGCCCGCAAATTATATACAATATCACGGAAATCAATTTTTTTGAGAGCAAGCGAGAGAAAAGCAAGAGAGAGCACTAGAGCAACTACGAGAGAGAGAGCGCGCGTGAGAGAGAAAGTGAGAGCGAGTGACAGAGAGAGAGAGAGAGAGAGAGAGAGGGAGGGAGGGAGAGAGCGAGAGAGAAAGCAAGCAAGAGCGCGCGAGCGACCATGACAGAGTGAGAGAGCGAGAGAGGGCGCGCCATGGCGGAGTGTTCCAAAAAAAATATAAAACATACGTAACCCCAGACCACACTAAAGTGTACCCCTGCCTAATAGGGGTCAAAATAATGACAGTGTTGCTCGCTGCACTGTTTGCAACAGTGACTTTTCTATTGCCCATGGTGAGTTAAGACTGTAAAAGACATGTTGAGATGAGTTTAACAGGTGTCATTCGTTCATTAGCATAGCTAACGTTATTTAAACTAGCTGGCCAGCTGCTAAGGAGCTACTCTATTGCAGACATCTCACCTCTCCCGGAAGTCTCCCACAAATTGATGGTGCTACCTCCCTGAAATGAGTCTTTGCAGGGTGGGATGTCTGGAACAGTTAGTAGGAAAAAGAAAAGAAAAAAAAAATAAAAAGGGCCCATTCCAATTAACCCAGTCCAAATGTGCACATAAGTTGGAGCTCATCTTGAATTTGTCTTTAATTCATACACTGGGCCCACAGTCTGCATGAAAGCACACACCACCTTCTGAATGTTGCTCGAAATCCATCTTGAACAAACGGGCTCCCCCATGGGAATATTGGCCCTTCCTCCTTGAAGCCATTCATCTGCACAAAGCACCTTGTGCAACAGGGGTGGCATCCTCAGCCATCTTTCATAGAACATAGAAAATAGAAATCTACAGCACATTATAAGCCCTTTGACCTACAATATTGAGCCGACCACGTAACCTACTCTAGAAACTGCCTGTAGTTGTTGCACAGCTCTCTATTTTTCTAAGCTGTATGTACCTACCTAAGAGGCTCTTAAAAGACCCTATTGTATCCACTTCCACCACCACCGCCGGCTGTGCATTCCGTGCACCCACCACACTGTGTGAGAAACTTACCCTGACATCCCCTCGGACCCTATTTCCAAGAATCATAAAACTACGCCCCCCCATGTTAGCTATTTCAGCCCTGGGAAAAAGCCTCTGGCTATCCTCATGATCAATGCCCCTCATCATCTTATACACCTCTATCAGGTAACCTCTTATCTTCTGTCGCTCCAAGGAGAAAAGGCCAAGTTCACTCAACTTTTTCTCATAAAGAGGTGTATCCAGGCAGCATCCTTGTAAATCTCCTCTGCACTCTCTCTATAGTATCCACATACTTCCTGTAGTGAGGTGACCAGAACTGAACACAGTACTCAAAGTGGGGTCTGATCAAGGTCTTATATAGCTGTAACATTACCTCATGGCTCTTGAACTCAATTCCATGGTTGATGAATGCCAACACACCATATGCCTTCTTAAAACACTGTCAACCTGTGCAGCCTCTTTGAGCATCCTATGGACACGGACCCCAAGATCTCTCACATCCTCCATACTGCTAAGAGTCTTACCATTAATATTATATTCTGTCTTCAAATTTGACCCACCGAAATGAACCACCTCACAATTATCTGGTTGAAGTCCATCTGCCGTTTCTCAGCCCAGTTCTGCATCCTATCGATGTCCCACTGCAACCTCTGACAACCCTCCAGACTATCCACA
Organism: Mobula birostris; assembly: GCF_030028105.1. Lineage (NCBI taxonomy): Eukaryota > Metazoa > Chordata > Chondrichthyes > Myliobatiformes > Myliobatidae > Mobula > Mobula birostris. The sequence continues at coordinate 74,076,045 of NC_092380.1, read as the reverse complement.
ACACCCCCAACCTTTGTGTCATCAGCAAAGCCATGCTGACTATCCCTAATCAGATTATGTCTCTCCAAATGCTGTAAATCCCGCCTCTCAGGATCTTCTCTAACAACTTGCCCACCTCTGAAGTCAGACTCACTGGTCTATAATTTCCTGAGTTATCTGTATTCCCTTTCTTGAACAACATTTGCAACCCTCTAATCCTTCGGTACTTCTCCCGTACCTATTGATGACGCAAGGATCATTGCAAGAGGCTTAGCAATCTCCTCCCTTGCTTCCCACTGTAGCCTGGGGTATATCTCATCCAGTCCCAGTTACTTATCTAACTTAATGCTTTTCAAAAGCTCTAGCACATCCTCTTTCTTAATGTCTATATGCTCAAGCATTTCAGTCCACTGTAAGTCATCCTCACAATTTCCAAGGTCTTTTTCCCTGGTGAATAATGAAGCAAAGTATTCATTAAGTACCTCTGCTACCTCCTCCTGCTCCATGCACACGTTTCCACTATTACACCTGGTTGGTCCTATTCTCACACGGCTCATCCTCTTTCGCTTCACATACTTGTAGAATGCCTTGGGGTTTTCTTTAATCCTGCTCACCAAGGCCTTCTCATGGCCCCTTCTGGCTCTCATAATTCCATTCTTAGTCTCCTTCCTAGCAATCGTGTAATTTCCTAGAGCTCTAACAGTACCCAGTTTCTTGAACCTTTCGTAAGCCTTTTTTACTTCTTAACTAGACTTTCTACATCCTTTGTACACCATGGTTCTTTAACCCTACCATCCTCTCCCTGCCTCAATGGAACATACCTATGCAGAGCTCCATGCAAATGTTACTTGAATATTTGCCACATTTCTGTCGTGCATCTCCCTAGTCTGCTCCCAATTTATGCTCCCTATTTCCTGCTTAATAGTATCATATTTCCCCCACCCCAATTAAATGTTTTCCCAAATTATCTGCTCCTATCCTTTCCAGTGCTATGGTGAAGGAGATAGAGTTGTGGTCACTATCTCTGAAATGCTCTCCCACCGAGAGATCTGACGCCTGACCAGGTTCATTTCCCAATACCAGATCAAGTACAGTCTTTCCTCTAGTTGGCTTATCTACATATTGCATCAGAAAACTTTCCTGAACACACTTAATAAACTCCACCCCATCTAAACCCCTTGCGCTAAGGAGGTGCCAATCAATATTAGTAAAGTTAAAATCGCCCATCACAATAACCCTATTAGTATTGCACCGTTCCAGGATCTGCCTCCCTACCTGCTCCTTGATATCTCTGTTACCACTGGGGGGGGGGGGGGGTCTATAAAAACACCTTTCCTGTTTCTGACTTCAACCCACACGACTCAGTAGACCATCCCTCCATGACTTCCTCCTTTTCTGCAGCTGTGATACTATCCCTAATTAGCAATGCCATGCCCCCACCTCTTTTGCCTCCCTCTCTGTTCTTTTTGAAACATCTAAAGCCTGGCACACTCAGCAGCCATTCCTGCTCCTGAGACATCCAAGTCTCTGTAATGGCCAAAATGTCATAGTTCCACGTATTGATTCATACTCTAAGTTCATCCACCTTGTTTATGATAGTCTTGTATTAAAATGGACACATTGCAAACCATTAAGCTGAGTGCATCTTTGTTCTAACATCTGCCTATCATTCCTCACAAGCTCCCTACAAGATGTCTCTACTTGTGCTCCCACCTCCCCATCCTCTTCACTTCAGTTCCCACCCCCCCCCGCAAATCTAGTTTAAACCCTCCCCAATAGCATTAGTAAACCTCCCCACCAGGATATTGATCCTCCTCGAATTCAAGTTCAACCCTTCCTTATTGTACAGGTCACACCTGTCCCGGAAGAGGTCCCAATGATCCAAAAATCTGAATCCCTGCCCCCTGCTCCAATTCTTCAGCCATGAATTTATCCTCCACCTCATTCTATTCCTAGACTCACTGTCTCATGGAACAGGCAGCAATCCCGAGATTTCTACCTTCGAGGTCCTCTTTTTCAGCTTCCTTCCTAACTCCCTGTATTCTGCTTTCAGGACCTTCACCCTTTTTCTCCCTATATCGTTGGTACCAATATGTAACACGACCTTGGCTGCTCACCCTCCTATTTCAGGGTATTGTGGACACCCTCAGAAACATCACAAACCCTGGCACCTGGGAGGCAAGCTACCAACCTTGTTTCTTTTTCGCGCCCTCAGAATCACCTCTCTGTCCCCCTAACTGAAGAGTCCCCTACTACCGCTGCCATCCTCTTCTGTTGCCTACCCTTCTGAGCCACAAGGCCAGACTCATTGCCAGACGCATGTACACTGTTGCTTCCCCCAGGTAGGTTGTGCCCCCCAACAGCATTCAAAATGGAGTACATATTGTTAAGGGGGACAGCCACAGGGGTGCTCCACTACTTGACTCCCTACCTTCCTTCTCCTAATGGTCACCCACTTACAGTGGCATGCAAAAGTTTGGGAATCCCTGGTCAAAATTTCTTTTACTGTGAATAGCTAAGTGAGTAAAAGATGAACTGATCTCCAAAAGTCATAAAGTTAAAGATGAAACATTCTTTTCAATATGTTAAGCGAGATTAGTGTACTATTTTTGTTTTGTACAATTTTAGAGTGAAAGAAAGGAAAGGAGAACCATGGAAAAATTTGGGCACCCCAAGAGTTTTGATCTCTCAGATAACTTTTACCAAGGTCTCAGACCTTAGTTTGCTTGTTAGGGCTATGGCTTGTTCACAGGCATCATTAGGAAAGGCCAGGTGATGCAAATTTCAAAGCTTTATAAATACCCTGACTTCTCAAACCTTGTCCCAACAATCAGCAGCCATGGGCTCCTCTGAGCAGCTGCCTAGCACTCTGAAAATTAAAATAAATGATGCCCACAAAGCAGGAGAGGGCTATAAGAAGATAGCAAAGTGTTTTCAGGTAGCCATTTCCTCAGTTTGTAACGTAATTAAGAAATGACAGTTAACAGGACCGGTGGAGGTCAAGTTGAGGTCTGAAAGACCAAGAAAACTTTCCCAGAGAACTGCTCATAGGATTGCTAGAAAGGCAGATCAAAACCCCTGTTTGACTGCAAAAGACCTTCAGGAAGATTTAGCAGACTCTAGAGTGGTGGTGCACTGTTCTACTGTGCAGCGACACCTGCACAAATATGACCTTCATGGAAGAGTCATCAGAAGAAAACCTTTCCTACATCCTCACTACAAAATTCAGCATCAGAAGTTTGCAAAGGAACATCTAAACAAGACTGATGCATTTTGGAAACAAGTCCTGTGGACTGATGAATTTAAAATAGAACTTTTTGGCCGCAATGAGCAAAGGTATGTTTGGAGAAAAAAGGGTGCAGAATTTCATGAAAAGAGCACCTCTACAACTGTTAAGCACGAGGGTGGATCGATCATGCTTTGGGCTTGTGTTGCAGCCAGTGGCGTGGGGAACCTTTCACTGGTAGAGAGAAGAATGAATTCAATTAACTACCAGCAAATTCTGGAAGCAAACATCACATCGTCTGTAAAGAAAAAGCTGAAGATGAAAACAGGATGGCTTCTAAAACAGGATAATGATCCTAAACACACCTCAAAATCCACAATGGACTACCTCAAGAGGCACAAGCTGAAGGTTTTGCCATGGCCCTCACAGTCCCCTGACCTATACATCATTAAAAATCTGTGGATAGACCTTAAAAGAGCAGTGCATGCAAGATGGCCCAAGAATCTCACAGAACGAGAAGCCTTTTGCAAGGAAGAATGGGTAAAAATCCCCCAAACAAGAATTGAAAGACTCTTAGCTGGCTACAGAAAGCGTTTACAAGCTGTGATACTTGCCAAAGGGGGTGTTACTAAGTACTGACTATGCAGGGTGCCCAAACCTTTGCTTCGGGCCCTTTTCCTTTTTTGTTATTTTGTAACTGTAAAAGATGGAAATAAATAAATAATCTTGCTTAAAATATTAAAGAAATGTGTCACCTTTAACTTTATGCCTTTTGGAAATCAGGTCATCTTTTACTTGCTTAGCTATTCACAGTACAGGTAACAGAAATTTTGACCTGGGGTGCCCAAACTTTTGCATGCCACTGTATCTGTCTCCTGTAGCCCCTGGGTGATTACCTACCTGTACCTCCTGTCTATCACCTCCTCACTCTCCCTAACAAGCCTAAAGTCATTGAGTTGCAGCTCCAGTTCCCTAACACGGCCTCTAAGGAGCTGCAGCTCGATACACCTGGTGCAGATGTGGCCATCAGGGAGGCTGGAAGTCTCCTGGACATGCCACATCTGACACCCAGAACAGAAAACTGGCCTCACAGTCATACCCACTATTCTTGTTGGTGGGGGGGTGGAGAAAAGTAACTTACCTCACCTAGGCCCATCCTCACCAAAGCCTCCTTCTTCCTGTGTTCTCCCAGCTCCTGCCAAAAAGACCTCAACCCACAATAGTGTCTGTCACAAAAGTCTCTCCGCCCAGCATTCTCCAGAACCTTCTCGCAATTCCACCATCCTGATTGGCTGACACAAAATTCCTAAGTTGAGTAACATAGCCCCTTATTTTTAACTCAAACCCAACCATGCTAAAAGCAAAACAGTCTGCTCTTACAGAACTGCTATAATGAAATACCCACAGCATAGCAGCAAAAATCTTAACCAGGGCATTACATAATAGCTGTAGAAATTGAAAGCTCTCTTTTTCCATCCTCATCTGCAAACGAAGTTTTCACTGAGTATTGGGTAATTTTACACAGAAATCTCTCAATCATGAACATTTCTAGGATTTAATTTTGGTTTTCATTATCAAAGATATTGACATCCTGCTCATTACAGATAACCAGCCTTTCCATTAAGAATTATGCACAGTTGACCACCAAGATCCTTGTGCTGTCTTCAAGATTGTCCTAGGAAGGATGAGAGGCATAAAACTGGGTACAGATGATGTGTGGCAAACTAGTTCAGCATGAGCTAGTTCTCTGTCAGCCTTTGGAAACAAAATACACCTTGTAAAATGATTAGGACCCTCTCTGAACATCATACATCTGTTGCTCCTAGACTTTAATCCACCTGCAGAACTCTTATGACAGGAACCTCAGTGATCTCGGCCTGCACCCCACCTTGTGCAGCTGGATCCTGGACTTCCTATTGGATCGCTGGCAGGTGGTAAGGATGGGCTCCCTCACCCCTGCCCCTCTGACCCTCGACACATGGGCCCCCCAGGGTTGTGTCCTGAAACCCCTCTCTATTGCCTTTACACCCATGACTGTGCTACTACACACAACTCCAATCTGCTGATCAAATTTGCAGATAACACGACATTGTTCGGCCTTATGTTTGGCAGTGACGAGACAGCCTACAGAGGAGAGTTTAACGCCCTGACACAGTGGTGCCAAGATAACAACCTCTCCCCCAGTGTCCAGAAAACAAAAGAGCTGGTCGTGGATTACAGGAGGAAAGGAAACAGGCTTGCCCCAATCAACATCAATTGGACTGCAGTTGAGAGGGTGAGTAGTTTCAAGTTCTTCGGTATACACATCACCAAAGATCTCACCTGGACTGTACACACTGGCTGTGTGGCAAAAAAAAAGCACAACAGTGTCTCTTCCAACTCAGGCCACTGAAAAAATTCAGCACGAGCCCAAAATCCTCAAGAGCTTCCATAGGGGCACTATTGAGAGCATCCTGACTGGATGTATCATCGCCTGGTATGGGAACTACACCAACCTTGATCGCTGGGCACTGCAGAGAGTGGCACAGACAGCCCAACGCATCTGTGGATGTGAACTTCCCTCCACTGAGGACATGTAAAGCAGCAGGTGCAGAAAGCAGGCCCAGCTGATCATCAGGGACACCAGTCACCCCAACCATAAACTGGTTCGGCTGCTTCCGCCTGGTAAATTGTACCACAGCATTAAAGCCAGGACCAACAAGCTATGGGTCAGCTTCCTTCTACAAGCCATTAGACTTATAAATTCACATGTCTGTATATTGCGACGGAGCCATAACACAAAGATTTTTACTTCCTCACGTTGTGGGATGGATGTAAGATATAATAAATTCAATTCACTATGGATGGTGATTGTTTACTTTATGACCTCCAAATTGATAAGTATGCCTCTCTCAATAAGTACCCTCACCAATTATTTCCCAGAAGATCCAAGAGAGAAACTCCTCTATCAGTGCTCTTGAACCTTAACCATTCTAATGTTGCTCATAGATGGCTATTTCATTGACAAGTATAGAGGAATTACATTGAAATTATTGTCAAAATAAAGCTAACTTCCTTATTAGGTTGACTGTCATGCCTCTCCAGAGTAGATGCTGAGACCAGAATACAAAGGATTTGTGGTAGGTAAGAATTGGATTTCAACTATATGATAATTTTAACTGCCACAGATACTTCCTTCCTTTTCTTCTGCCATCTCCCCAATGGTTTAATGTTGGTTCTAGTCTCTTAGGTTGCATTACATTTTTATTTTGAATTATCCACTTGTGCTTTTGTCCATAAGGGTACATATATATCAAAAAAATCCTGATCTTTTCATAATTATGCATCAGTTTATAAAGAACTTAAACATTACCTTCCAAATATGTCATTTTTTTGTGTAAAGGGCTGCTCGATGACACGTCTACTAGTGCTGCTGCTTCACAGTTTGAACCTGTGCTGTGTGAAGCCATAAACTATGTGAAACATTTGTGAAGTAAATATGCCTCCAGGTTAAGAAAGTCAGTCTAACAAATGTAAATGAAATGAGGATATATTCACCTTATATTGTTCCTACAATCACCCAGGATTTTACTTTCCACAATGAGTGTGGAATCAGCAATGTTATCTTTTGTAACGTTAACTAATCAGAAGAAAAACACACAAGCTGGGAAACAGATTCTTTTCTTTAGTGAGGCATGCGCATATAAGATGTAATGACTTATATCATTGTCACGTACCCCGTGACAGGAATAAAGAACCAGTAGAGATGGAAAACACTTTGGAGTCCAGAATTGCTATAAATTACTAATATTTATTAGTACCTACACAATACAATAATATAACTGAAGATAAATCAAACAGGTTAGCAATGATTATATATAAAAGTAAGTGTGGAATAGATATGTATGAAAACCAAGCTTCTTTAAGTCTAGGGGTAAAAAGATACAGTCTTACGATATTGAGTAAAGTTCAGTTCAGTTCAGTTCGTGGTATTTAGTTGAGTAGTGTTGGAGAGAGAGAGAGAGAGAGAGAGAGAGAGAGTGAGTTGAGTCTTCAGGTGAGCTGATGCCGTCGATCTTCTCGTCGTCCTCCGAAATCCTTCACAAGTCACCGACTGTGACTTTAACCAGGGGGACCGGTCTTCTGTGATGGAGCTATCACCCAGGCGAGGGTGGACATATAGACAACTCCCCACCAGTCAACGGTGGAATAGCAATTTGGATCAATCAGCCTGACTGATCCTCCAAAACCCACTTTCTGTGCTCATTCAGTGTCCGGATCATGTGTCCCAGGTCTGTATCATCTGACCTCCCATTTATTTCTCTGTGCTGAGCATCACCTGTCATTCAAAGAGTCCCTCCTTCCTTTGTCTGTAAAGGAACGCACAAGCAGGCAACAAGTCCTTGAAAGTAACATCAACAATCTGCCTTTGGTCACCATAGCAACTTCCGAGCTGCTCGGTGCTGTCTCCAACTCCAACTCAGTAGAAATCCAAAGTTACTTCAAATGCCTTAAAGTGACAGTCCAACCATTGATCTTCGTCTCTCTCTATCCTTTCAAAAGCAACATATTGGTGGTAAGTAACTCTCTCTCTCTCTCTCCTTTCCAAACAAACCATCAATGATAAATGTCTCTCTCTGTCTCACTTCAAACAGTTAATAGGGGCACTCCTGGATCCCCTCACATCATTCACATACTTCTTACATAAAAACAGTAAACAAAGAATGCTTAATCAAACAATATATTTACTATATTACTTAAATATTACTGAAATATTGAATACACTTCTCTCCTCCTTGCTTAGCTATAAACTCAAACTCGGTATAGAATGCATCTCAACTTAAGTATGCAATGTGGTTTTTATTGAGATACAGCATGGAATAGGTCCTTCAAGCCACGCCACCCAGCAATATCCCAACTTATTCTGAGCCGAATCAGAACAATTTACAATGGCCGATTAACCTACCAACTGGCACATCTTTGGACTGTGGGAGAAAACTGGAGCACCCAGAGGAAACTCACACAGTCATGGGGAGAACGGGTAAACTCCTTATAGAAAGTGGTGGAAACTGAACCTGGGTCTTCTGTACTCTAAAGCATTGTCCTAACCACTATGCGAATGTGCCACCTCACCATGGTGGTTGTGGGAGTTGCCTCTGTGACTACAAGAATTGTTCTGACAGCTCTGGATACACTTCTTCTCTAACAGTTGATTCTGCTCTCCTCAACTGATTGAAGTGTCGTCTCCAGATGACATCAGACGCAATCTCCACTGTGTAGGTGAGTAGTCCAGTTCTGTCCTTAATCTTTCCAACTACCTATTTTTGGCCATTTCTGTAATCCCTTGCCAGGACAGCTTGCCCAGGAGTGAAACACCGAACCTCTTTGCTTGGGGAGCCCTCAATTTGTCTCAGCTGTTTGTCCTGCATGCTCCTTCTGAGATTGGGTTTAAGGAGATCCAAATGTGAGCACAAAGGAGGGCCCAGGAACAGTGTAGCTGGTGAGTTGTTGGTTGTGGAGTGTTCTGCATTGCAACATGCAAGGAGGAAATTTGCAAGCTTCTGATTCTGTCTGTGTGGTATATTCTGCTAACATTGCTTACAGTGCATTCCTTAGACTCTGGAAACACCTTTCCATCAAGCCATTTGTAGCTGAGTGGTCATTTCTGGCCACTTTATAGCTGCACTCACTACTACCAAGAAAGTCTCCCCATATAGGTACTGGTTGAAATGTTTTATACTGTAAATCAGACTGTAGGCTGCTCTGTCAATCTGTGCATATTTCTTTTCTGTGATGCAAAGGCAATGGGGTGTTCACTTCCATCAGTCATAACATGCGACATGACTGCACCTGTATCATAAGGCAAGGTGTCACAGGCAAGCTTCACTGGACTATGTAGATTATAATGTGTGGGTACAGTGTCCGATATCACCATTTCCTTTACATTTTGGAAAGCTACTTCACAATGCTTTGGCCATTGCCATTTCTTCCTGATCTGTAGTAATGATTTCAAGGGATGGAGCATAGTAGCCAGATTTGGCAGGAATCTGTTATAGTAATTGACAAATCCTAAAAAGGACCACAACTGTGACTTGCTATTTGGGTTTGGGCATCCAACACTGCTTGAATTTTCTCAGCACACTTATGTAATCATTGTGTTTTTATCATGTGACCACAATAAATGATGGTTGGTTTGAAGAATTGAAACTTGTCGCATTGTGCTCTGAGCCCATAATCTTCTAATCTTTTTGGCACTGTCTTGAAATTTTGGAGATGTTCCTTGTCATCCTTGCTGGTAACAATAATGTCATCCTGGTAACACTGAGTGCCTGGGCAGCCTTGCAGCACCTGGTCCATAACTTCCTGCGTATTACAGCAATAAAACCCTTTGTGAGTGTTTATGGTGAGAAACACTCTGGACTCATCTTCTATCTACAACTATAAGTACACCTCAGCTAAGTCACTTTCCTGAAGTGTTTCCCTCCAGAAAGGTTTGCAAAGATATACTCTATCCTGGGCAGAGGATATTGATCTATTTTCGGTGCTGGGTTGATGGTGACCTTAAAAACACAGATCCACACAGACCCATCCTCTTAGCTACTGGGACCATTGGCATTGCCAATGGACTCCACTTAAACTTGGAAAGAATTCCTTCAGATTCACATTGTAAATCTCAAGACTCTCCAGCCCTGTGACGCTCTCATCATTATCAGAATTTTCATCAGTAGCATGCAGATTAGTGCTCCTTTTGAAACTATGTTTTCTTTTTACATTTATCTGTTCCCTGTGCAGTCCATTTATGTTGCCTGCCCAATATGTTCTTTGTATGTGTCCTGCTTTGTTGCATTTTCTGATTTTCTGGAAGTTTCACCTTTAAACATGCATTGGCCTGGTTTATGTGAGCCCCTGCCGCAATGGTGACATAATGTGCTCAGCCAGACAGGTTTCTGTTTAGAAGTTGTAACTTTGTTCATGCTCACTTTCCTTCCTGACTGCAAGGCAATAGAATTTCTGTCTGCTGTTTCCATTGTTGCAATGATTTTGACTCCTCTTTTAAATGTGAGTTGTGCTTCAGTTAGCTTTCATTTCTGAATGCTTTCTTGTAAGGTTCTACAAACTAAACAATCTCTCAGTGCATCATTAAGCCATCACCGAACTGATAATACAACCACAAACAAGAGAAAATCTGCAGATGCTGGAAATCCAAGCAACACACATAAATTGCTGGAGAAACTCAGTGTTTTGGAAAAGAGTACAGTCAGTGTTTTGGCCCAAAACCCTTTGGCAGGACTGGAGGAAACAAGGTGAGGAGTAGATTTAAAAGATTAAGTAGATAAGTAGATTTAAAAGGGGGGGGGGAGGGGAGAGAGAAATGCCAGGTGATAGGTGAAACCTGAAGAGGGAGGAATGAAATAAAGAGCTGAGAAGATGATTTGTGAAAGAGACAGAAGACCGTGGAAGAAAAAAAGAGGGGAGGAGCACTAGAGGGAGGTGATGAGTGGGCAATGAGAGAGGGAAAAGAGGATGGGAAATGGTGAAGGAGAGGGGGGTGGGGGCATTACTGGAAATTTGAGAAATCGATGTCCATGCCATCAGGTTGGAGGCTACCTAAATGGCCATCCTTAATTTCATGGCCTCCTCCACTGTTGTGATGAGGCCCCATTTAGCTTGGAGGATCAATACCTTATATTCTGTTTGGGTATTCTCCAGCCTGATGGCATGAACATTGATTTCTCAAATTTCCAGTAGTGCCTCCCACCCACTTCCTTCACCATTTCCCATTCCATTTCTCATCCCTTCCCCTTCAGGTTTCACCTATCACCTTGTGTTTCTCTCTCCCCTCCCCAACATTTTAAATCTATTCTACAACTTCTTTTGCTCCAGTTCTGCCAAAGGATTTTGCCCTGGAACTTCAACTGTACTCTTTTCCATAGATGCTGCCTGGCCTGCTGAGTTCCTCTAATGTTTTGTGTTTTACTGAAATGATAAAGCTCAACTACTTCAATTCAGCCATGTAAGCTGAAATGGATTTCTCTTCTTTTTGATTCCACATATGAAATCCAAAGTGTTCTGCAAACAACAATAGTTGCAGCTCTAAATATTCCCGTATTGCGTACATGATATCAATGAAGCTAATTTCAGCTGGCTTAGTTGGAGCAATTAAACTTCTAAGCAAACTTTACCACCTATTGCACTCAGCAAAACTGGTACTTGTTTCTTATCAGCTATTCCATTGCGTTAAAATACTGCTCAATTCATTCAGTATACATCATACAGTTATCAGTTGTGCAATCAAATGCATCCATCTTTTTCCAATGTAGCCAGCCATTTGTGCTTTTCTAAAAAAAGTATTATTATTATCAACTGGTACTCACTGTTTATGAATCTGTGAATTTTGTCTGTTTTGGCCTTTTATTTTAAATTGAACATCTCTCTCCCTTTCTGAAGAAAACATACTGCACTTTCAGATATTATCAGATAAGAAATGAATTTCATATGGACAGAATTTTAATAACAATGAATGCTAATTTGATTGAGTCATTACTTAAGTGTTAACTACAGCAGGGGTCCCCAACCTTTTTTGCACCACCGTGGACCGGTTTAATATTGACAATATTCTTACGGACTGGTTGACTGTGGGGGGGGGGGTTGGGTGTTAATCACGACCGGAATATAGGTGAGAAGTCAACTATAAGTCACTGATAAGTGGCCAATACACTCAATTTCATTTCTAAAGGGGTTTATCTAACGAATTTAATATTAAACACACAGCGCATATTTTCCTCGCATGAATGTAGCGATAAGTCAATTATAACAGTGGTCCCCAACCTCCAGGCCATGAAGAATGCAGCGGTACAGCAATGGGCAGAACACACCCAGCACACCCTTAAGAAAAAAACCGAAATAAACAAGCTAATTGATTAGGTGCTGCCCAGCACATACATGCCGGCCCAGATCAGAGGCGACGCAATTGGCAAACACCTCTGCTCTGGGCTAACATTTACGTGCCATGTGGCACCTAATCAATTAGCTTGCTTATTTCAGCTTTTTTCTTAAAGATGTGCTGGCTGCATTCTGGCTACCGCTGTACCACTGCATTCTTCATGGCCTGGAGGTTGGGGACCACTGAATTATAAGTCACTTATAAGTCAATAACATCATAACATTTTAAGTAACATTTGGATATTAAACACACAGTGTATATTTTCCTCGTACGAACATATAAAATTATTGCAACACACCAATATCGCTGAATCAGTGGGAGCCCTGGGCTTGTTTTCCTACAACAAGACGGTCTCATCGAGGGGTGATGGGAGACAGCGATACTCGAAGGGGGTTCCTTATGTCCAGTCTATTCTGCAATTTAGTTTTCGTGGCATTCATTGCAGAAAATCCTGCTTCGCAGAGATATGATGTTGGAAATGGAAGCAACATTTTCAGTACTTTCGTGGCTATCTCAGGATATTCAGCCTTGACTTTGATCCAGAATGCCAGCAGAAATGTTATGTCAAACATACCTTTCAGCCCACCATCATTACAAGCTCGAGGAGTTGATCTTTTTCCTGTGCTGACGTGGAAGATTCACCGGAAACATTCACAAATGGGTCACGGACCCATTCCTTTGCACGCCTTGGGTCATTTGCATCTTGGGTCACTGTTGACCTCACATGCATTAAAATTCAACAGTGGGCATGACAGGGAATGAGGAAAGGTGCGGCTGACTCATATCGTTTCATATCGCCAAATCATATCGTTTCCTCGTGGCCCGGTAGCATATGCTTTGCGGACCGGTACTAGTCCGCAGCCCGGTGGTTGGGGACCACTGAACTACAGCACCAGTGTGCAGATCAGAGCTTCACACTTTAGGAAAGATTTCAAATATTTGATAGACTTCAGGGGGCAGTTTACTTGAATAAAGCTAGGAATAAGAGATTAGAGAAGTTGGATTGTTCTTCTTTGGACGAGGAGGTTAAAGAAAGAAGGATTTTCATTAATATGTATCAAAATATCCCTAAGTGGTTTACCACATTTGAAGCCTATTTGCAGACAACAAGCTCCCATAAACTATATTTTGTGACATTTGTGGGGAAAATGGCTGCCAGGACACTAGGAATAAAATTTCTTTGTACATCCATCTTGTACATGTTTTTTTCACATCCATCTTATATCTCAGCCAAAAGACAGAATCTCCAACAGTGCTGCAGTCCTTTGCTCAGATCTGCAATGAAGTATCATCCTAGATGTTAGTGCACTGAAATTTCATGAGAACAGGGGATTGATAAGATAACAAAAAGACAAATTGTTTTCACCAACAAGGATCTGATATGTCAAAAGCGTAAATAAAAGGTAATTAGCAAGAGAGAAGGGATAAGAAAATTGCTTTACTCTGTGTTTTCATAACAAGATAATCAAATAACCTCTGGGGAGGGGGAAGGGCAAAAACAAACTAATTGGTTCCGTCAGCATCTCTAGGTAGAGGTACAGTGGACGTTTCGGTCCGAGACCTGATGAAGGGCCTCGGCCCGAAAAGTCGACTGTACCTCTTACTAGAGATGCTGCCTGGCCTGCTGCGTTCACCAGCATCTTTGATGTGTGTTGCTTGAATATCCAGCATTCTGCAGAATTCCTCATGATTGGTTCAGTGAAGGGGACATACTGAATGACTGCATGTAGCACTTTCTAGCTTCTTATGTCATGACAGTACAGTTCTATCTTACTCCACTTTTTATTTACAATTCTTCAGTAACTAAAATTTCAATGTGCAAAACAAAGATTTACTAAGATCATTACATTTCATAACATGATTAAATTTACCATTCATCTGCATTTTGTGTTTTTAATGCTTCTATTGAAGCTTTTACTTGAAGTTTTCCAGCTCTCTAAAACTAGAGAGCATAGGTTCAAGGTGAGAGTGGGAAGGTTTAAAGAGGAGTTCAGAGGCACATTTTCACACAGAGGATGGTGAGTATGAAATGAGCTGCCAGAGGAGGTGATGGAGCAGGTACAATTATAATGAATAAAAGACATTTGAACAAGTACATGGATAGAAAAGGTCCAGAGTATTATGGGTCCAATACAGGCAAATAGACCTAGCTTAGGAAGGTAACTTAGTCAGCATTGACAGGTTGGATAACTCTACAGCTCAAAATGAATCTCATGTGAATTTTACCCAAACTGTTAATTTCTCTGTGCTGTAGGCAGATCCTACAGTTTGCACTTGTGCAATGCTTCAATTTTGACATGAGCAATGATAATATTTTATTAGCTGAAATATTTCTTACAGATTTCTAAGAACCTATCAAGAAACAAGACATAAATTCAAATCTAGACTCTGTTATTTCTGATGAACAACTAACTGTCTTGATAGTTTTCTGTTTTTGTATCATTTGTCTTGCACCATTTTCTTCATTTTTTTACTTAAGATGTACTGTAGAAGCAGGCTGTTCAGCCCCTCAGATTTTGCTGATGTATGGATCGGAGAAGCCTCTTCATTTTTAATAAATAATACATCTGGAATATAAAAGCATTATGAATAATTACTTCAATGATCTATTATACTATTTTACATTTAATAGACACAATCAGGTCTTGATTTTTACAGTTTTGACTAATTTAAAATCTTAAAGTACATCACTGATAGCCTATCTGGAAAGTTATAATTTCAGCAGTAACACTCTGTGCCAGCTATAAATACCTGCCTTATAGAATTTTACATCTACATAAATGGGACAAGTAACAAAAGCAGCTCACAGTTACATGGCTGGCAATGAAGATTTTTAAAGATCAGAATAAGCCTGTTTTTGTAATTATTACTCATTTTGCTTTGTTTCAATTTTATGGAACAGAGAATAGTTCAGCACAGAACAGACCATTTAGCCCACTATATGGCGTTAATCCTAGTGATGATTTGTGCCAAGGATTCCCAATCTTTTTAATGCCATGGACTAATACCATTAAGCAAGGGGTCCATGGACCCCAGGTTGGGAACCCCTGGTTTATACCAATTACCCTCCTCTGGTTCATCATACATATCACTCCTATTCCCTCCATATTCATGTGTTGATCTAAAAACCTCTTAAACTGAGGGCCAGCATGCCATTAGCTTTCTTCACTGTCTGCTGCACTTGCATGCTTGCTTTCAGTGACTGATGTACAAGAACACCTAGATCTTGTTGTGCTTCCCCTTTTCCTAACTTGACTCCATTTAGATAATGATCTGCCTTCCTGTTCTTACCACCAAAGTGGATAACCTCACATTTATCCGCATTAAGCTGCATCTGCCCACTCACCCAGCCTGTCCAAGTCACCCTGCATTCTCATAACATCCTCCTCACATTTCACACTGCCACCCAGCTTTGTGTCATCGGCAAATTGCTAATGTCCTTTCCTCATTCCCTGTCACACACTGTTGAACTTGAACACCCCCCCTCAGTCGGCTGGTCCGCAAGAATATTGTCAATATTAAACTGGTCCGTGGTGCAAAAGAGGTTGGGGACCCCTGGTTTACACTGTTTAAAACTTTACTAATCTTGGTGTCAACCACAAATCTGCTAATCTTCCCATCTATATTTTCATCCTAATCATTGATAAATATAACAGGCAACAATTTTGTTGACAAACTTTTAATCCAAATCATTAATAAATATCACAAGTAACAAATTTTTAACAATTTTTTTATAGATATCAAAAATTCAATAACCTAAAGTACCCATTTTGCAGAAAATCAATAAAAAATAAAACTTATTTCTAAATTTAAGCAATAATCAAAAAGGAACATAAAATCACGCATTCCCTATTACTGTCAATTCCCACAGAGCTCTCAGAGCAACTGCATGAACATTTGAGCTCAAAGCAAAACACTTTTGAGGAAGTTGAAAGCGGCAAATGGAAAATGCTGGAGACACAAGAAGACAAGAAAATGGGAGCAGGATAGACATTATGCCCTTCAAGCCTGCCTCACCATTTTATATGATCATATGATGATCTATCCTGGTCTCAATTCTACTTCTCTGCCAATCCGTCAAAACCTCAATTCCTTCACCTTCCAGGTGTCTACCTGCACTTTAGATACTTTCAATGATGAAGGTTTCACTACGTGGCAGGGCATAGAATTCCAGAGATACACCAGCTGCTACATGAGTAATTTTCTGTGTACCTCAGTTTTAAATTACTGGCCCGTTAACCTGTAGTTATGTCCCCTTGTCTGAAATATTCCCACAAGTACAAAATCTATCATATCAATCCCCCCTTAGAGTCATTTGAATAAGGTCACCTCTCATTCTTTTAAACTCCAAGCGATGCAGAACAAATCTATGTCACCTCTCCTTGTGGGACAATACTCTCAATCCAAGAATTAGCTCCTTTGTAACACCTCTGATGTTACTATATCATTTTTTTCTATATAAGACCAAAACTGTAAACACTGTCTCGGATGTGGCTGCAGCAACACCTGTATATTTGTAATAAAACTGATTTATAATTCCAACCCCTTTATATTAAAAGGTGGAAATGAAGAGCATCATTACATTACTATATTTACAACATACTTTGAAACAGACTGCTGGGCCATCTATTCAGGGAAAAGTTTTGGGTTAAGCATTTTCCTTTAAAAATGTATTACCTAAATATAAATTCACAGTTAATCAGCTTCATGCAAGCCAGCTATATAATGAATATACCAATAAATTAATTTTATGACTAGTATCAAGATTTGAAAATCCTTACTATTGCCAGCATCTGCTGAAGTGCGGTCATCTATCTTTAGGCACTAATGGGGTGAAATTGCACCGTGTGATAATAGCATACAAACGTGCTATTGTGTTCCTATGAAAATCCTTTGCTTGCTCTTTTAATGAAGGCATTAGCTGATTTGTTTCAAACTATTATATCACCTGTGGCGTTGCTCATGGTGAATTGCATGATTTATTGTCTTATAATGACAAGAATGTGATACCATGTTGCCCACAGTGGACACTATGTATCAAAGACAGGAGCAATTCTCAACTGCTGTTCAGTCTTGCAATGCACAGAGCTGACCTTGTGTAATGAAGTGAGATTACCCCACTTATTATTGATACATAGTATATGGGAACAGAAGGGAAGAGAGGAACCTGGGATAGAGCATATGGAGGCGGAATAAGTGAACATCAGCATCAGATGTAAAGATATTACTCCCTATTGTCTTGCAAGGCACAGCTGACGTGTTGGTTTAATTTTCTAAACGGTTTTGATTCAGAGAAGGTTTCATTAGATAGGGAAATAGAAAATGTTTAATTAAGAAATCTGAAAATAGGAATTTACAGCCCATTTATCTTACATACAGTTGAAGTCAGAAGTTTGCATACACCTTAGCCAAATACATTTAAACTCAGTTTTTCACAATTCCTGACATTTAATCCTAGTACGTTCATCTCTAGATGATAGAATGCGTCTCCTTCCTGAGTGGTATGACGGCTGCATGGTCCCATGGTGTTTATACTTGCGTACTATTGTTTGTACAGATAAACGTGGTACTTTCAGGCATTTGGAAATTGCTCCCAAGGATGAACCAGACTTGACATCATTTTCTGACCTCAAATCCGATAGAAAATTTGTGGGCAGAACTGAAAAAGCGTGTGCGAGCAAGGAGGCCTACAAACCTGACCCAGTTATACCAGTTCTGTCTGGAGGAATGGAACAAAATTCCAGCAACTTACTGTGAGAAGCTTGTGGAAGGCTACCCAAAATGTTTGACCCAAGTTAAACAATTTAAAGGCAACGCTATCAAATACTAACAAAGTGTATGTAAACTTCTGACCCACTGGGAAAGTGATGAAAGAAATAAAAGCTGAAATAAATCATTCTCTCTACTATTATTCTGACATTTCACATTCTTAAAATAAAGTAGTGATCCTAACTGACCTAAGACAGGGAACGTTTTCTAGGATTAAATGTCAGGAATTGTGGAAAAACTGAGTTTAAATGTATTTGGCTGAGGTGTATGTAAACTTCTGACTTCAACTGTATATGTCAAGGAAAACATTAGCAGCTATAATTAAAGACAATATGAGAAGAAACAAGGTACTCACACAAATAAATATGGTTTATGAAAGGGCATTCATGTTTGACAGCTTATTAGAGGTCATTAAAGATGTAATAAGCACAGTGGGTAAAGGAGAAACAGTAGATGTGATATACTTAAGTTTACAAAAATATCTGATTAGAGCCACTTCAAGGTTTACTGTGGAAAATAAAAGTCAATGTAGGAGTTAACATGTTAGCATACACACTCCTCTCTCAGGGTGCCCTTCACCTCCCCAAAATGTTCCCATCTGCCACTTTATTGGGCCCATATCTAAGAAAGGATGTGCTGGCATTGGAGAAGTTCAGAGGAAGCTTACAAGAATGATCCTGGGAATGTAAGGGTTAACTTTTGAGGAGGTATTGATGTCCCTGAGCCTGTACTCATGTGAGCTTAGAAGAATGAGGGGAGATCTCATTGAAAGCTACTGAATATTGAAAGGCCTAGATAGAGTCAGCATGGAAAAGGTGTGTCTAATAGTGGGAGAGTTTAGGACCAGAGCACACAGCCTCGTAATAGAAGGACATTCCTTTAGGACCAAGATGAGGAGGAATTTCTTTAGCCAGAGGGTGGTGAATCTGAGAAATTAATTTGCACTGATGGCAGCAGAGGCCAAGTCATTGGGTCATTTTAAAGTGGAGGTGGATTTGTTCTTGATTAGTAAACACACCAAAGTTATTGGGAGAAGGCAGGAGAATGAAGTTAAGAGGGGAAATAAATCAGCTATGTGATTGAATGACAGAGCAGACTTGATGGGCCAAGTGGTCTAATTCTGCTCCTGTCTCTAATGGTCTTATATCGCTCCGTTCTTCACCATTCTTTGATCTGATTTCATAATCTGCAGACCTTTGTTGTTCCCACCTTCCAGCTCTGTCACTGTCCTCATCCTTCCCCTCCCAACTGACTCCATCTGCTAATTATCCCCTTCTCACTGGATCCATTAATCACTTCCCAACGCTTGCTCATACAGGCAGTCTCCCCTCTACACTTTCCGTCCAGGTGTATAGTCTTGACCCAAAATATTGACTGTCCATTTGCTTCCAAAGATGCTGCCTCACTTGCTGAGTTTCTCCAGGAGCTATTTCCTTTGCTTTAGATTCTAGCATCTGCAGCCCCTTGTGGCTCCATTGGTGTAGACTAAAGGTTGACTTGATAGTAAGATATAGAGAATAGGCATTTTCTTTTTTTCTATTTTGCAAGATGTATTGAGTGGCATGTCACAGGTATTAGATCCAGGCCAACCTTTCAAATTTATATGAATAAATTGAAAGAAAGGATCAAGGATATGGCTGCTAAACTTGTTGGTGAGTGGAAGGTAGGGAGCAAGGTGTGCTGTGAATAGGATATAAGAGGCTACAAAGAGATACAGGTAACTTAAATCAGTGAACAAATATCTAACAATAGCTCATATGGTGGGAAGATACAGAGGTTCCATTTTCCAGGCAAAAATAAAAAAAAGAATCACACTATCCAATTGTTAGAGTTTGCAAAGCTCTGGGATGGAGAAGGAGAGAGTGGCCATGTGCATAGTTCACAAAAAGCTAGTGTGTCGGAATAGCAATTTGGAAAGTCAACAGAACTTTATTGTTAGGAGAAGAACTCGAAAAAAATAAAAGTAGGGAGGTTATGGTTTCGTTGACATGAAACAAGTTTTTAAAAAAATCTTGAATCAAAGCATTGTCTGGCTATTTTCCTACATGGATGCTGACTGATGCAGTAAGTTCCTCCAGCATCATACTTGTCTCCGCAGATTCCAACACCTGCCGTCTCTTTTGTCTTTATTTGTTTTCTGCTACTGCTGCCTGGCCTGCTGGATCTTTTTTTTTATAATTTTCCATTTTTGTTTGTTTTCCAACATCTGCAGTTTTCTTTCTACATTTTGACTTTTTATCATGGTCACAGCTTTGCTAAACTTAACAATTCCACCTCACATGATAGAATATTTACTTGATGTAAGCTCAGTGTTGGTTCTCTGAAGAGGTGGTTATGTTAGACTAGTGTTCCCCTGACTTCGAACAGGTAATGAATGAATGTGGACCATTCTAATTGTCTCTGGGGTTCTCATCTATGATCCTGACTGCTGCTTATATACACCATATACAAGCAAGCACTCGTGACACTGCACAATGTCATCTGCAGACAGAAAACAGCCCATCCTGACATTTTACAAATTATAGTCAGAGACTTCAACCAGGCCTGCTTGAAGAAAATTCTGCCTAATTATCACCAACATATAACGTGTAGCACCAGAGGTCCCAACATATTAGACCACTGCTACACCAAGATAAGGAATGCCTAATGTTCCTTGCCCAGACCACATTTTGGTAAACTGGATCACTTGGCTGAACTCCTCCTACCTGAATACTGGCAGAGTCTACAAAGTAAGGCTCCAGGCATTAGGACAACTAAGAGGTGGCCCTGTGAAGCAGAGGAACAATTACAGGCTTGCTTTCAGTCAGTGGATTGGGCCGTGTTCAAGCACTCATCTGGAGATCTGAATGGTTGTAATGAACTTTATTAAAACAGCTGTAGGTGAGTGTGTCCCCACTAAATCATAGAAACATAGAAAACCTACAGCACAATACAGGCCCTTCGGCCCACAAAGCTGTGCCGAACATGTTGTTACCTTAGAAATTACCTAGGGTTACCCATAGCCCTCTATTTTTCTGAGCTCCATATACCTGTCCAGGAGTCTCTTAAAAGACCCTATCGTATCTGCCTCCATCACCGTCGCTGGCAGCCCATTCCATGCACTCACCACTCTCTGTGTAAAAAGCTTACCCCTGACATCTCCTCTGTACCTGCTTCCAAGTACCTTAAAACTGTGCCCTCTTGTGCTAGCCATTTCAGCCCTGGGAAAAAACCTCTGACTATCCACACGATCATCATCTTATACACCTCTATCAGGTCATCTCTCATCCTCTGTCGCTCCAAGGAAAAAAGGCCGAGTTCACTCAACCTATTCTCATAGAATCTAAATCATTCAGAGTCTTCCCCAATCAGAAGCCTTGGATGAACCATGAAATCCAAAATTTGCTGAGGGCCAGATCAGAGGCATTCAAGTCTGGAGACCAAGAATGTTACAATAGGTGCAGGTACGATCTTCAGAAAGCTATCTCTGGGGTGAAGTGGAGATTCTGGGTGAAATAGGAATCAATGAGGAATGCTCAACAGCTGTGGCAGTGTTTGAATGTTATAACCTCCTACAAAGTTAAATCAAGCGACATGGGGAACAGCAGGGCTTCACTTCCAGATGAGCTCAAGGCCTTCTATGCTCGCTTTGATCAACAGACATGGAGGAACCATTGCGAACCCCAGCATCTCCCAATGATGCTTTGATCTCAGTATCTGAAGCTGACGTGCAGATTGCCTTCAGGAGGGTGAATCCAAAGAAAGCATCCAGATCAGTGGAGTACCTGGCCACGTACTAAACACCTGTGCTGACCAACCGGCTGGTGGGCTCACTGATATCAATAACCTCTTGCTTTGGTAGTGTGTGGTACCCACCTGCTTCAAGCAGGCTTTGATTATACTGGTGCCCAAGAAGAAAGTGGTGACCTGCAATCACCCCATTGCACTTACCCTACATCCACAGTGATGAAGTGTTTTGAGAGGCTAGCAATGAAACATATCAGCTCCTGTCTGAGAGGTGACTTAAATCTGCTCCAATTTGTCTACTGGAGCAACAGGTCCACAGTAGGTGCAATCTCATTGCCTCTTCACTCAACCCTGGAACATCACAGCAAAGAAGCATCTATCTATCTTTACTGATTGCAACCCAGCATTTAATACTATCACCCCCTCAAAACTAATCAATAAGCTCCAAGATGTTGCCTCAATACCTCCTTGTGCAATTGGATCCTGGATTTCCTGACTTGCAGACTCCAGTCAGTTCAGATTGGTAACAACATCCCCCCCATGATCTTCATTTGCACACGTGCACCACAGGGCTGTGTGCTTAGCTCCCTGCTCTACTCGCTTTACACCTATGACTGTGTGGCTAAGCACAACTCCATTTTCATATTCAAGTTTGCTGATGACACCACTGTTGTGGGCCAAATCAAAGGTGGTGATGAATCCGCATACAGCGGGGAGTGGTGTCATAACAACAACCTCTCAATCGATGTCAGCAAGACCAAAGAACAGATTGTAGACTTCAGGTGAGGGAAACCAGAGAGGTCCATGAGCCAATCCGCATCAGAGCATCGGAGGTGGACAGTGTTAGTAACTTTCAATTCTTGGGAGTTACTATTTCAGAGGACATAAGTGCAATTATAAAGAAAGCACGGCAATGCCTCTACTTCCTTAGGAGTCTGTTGAGACCAGGCATAACATCTAAAACTTCAGCAAACTTCTATATATGTGTAGCGGAGAGTGTATTGTCTGGCTGTATCATGGCCTGATACCAATTTCTTTGAGCAGAAAATCCAACAAAAGGTAATGGATTCAGCCCAGTCTATCAAGGTGAAGCCCTCCCAGCCACCGAGAACATCTACAAGAAATGCTATCATAGGAAAGCAGCATCCATCATCAGAGATCCTCACCACCCAGGCCATGCACTTTTTTCACTGCTACCATCATGTAGAATGAACAAGAGCCTTAGGATTCACACCACCAGGTTCAAGAGCTTTTACTATCCCTCAACCATCAGGATCTTGAACTAAAGGGGATAACTACACCCACTTACGTATCCATTGAGATGTTCCCACAACTAATGATCTCAATTTAGGGACTCCATATCTTGTTATTTCATGTTCTCATTATTAATTGCTATTTATTTATATTTGCATCTGTCAGTTTGTTGTCTTCTGCACTCTGGTTGATGATATAAGAACGTAAGTATTAGGAGCAGGAGTAGGCCATCTGGCCCGTCGAGCTGCTCCACCTTTCAATAAGATCACGGCTGATCTGGCCATGGACTCATCTCCACCTATCTGCCTTTATCTGTCTTTCAATGATCCTGTTATAGTTACTATTCTATAGATTTGCTGAGTATGCTCACAGGAAGATTAAATCTCAGAGTTGTGTGTTGTGACATATATGCACTTCGATAATAACATTTACTTTGAACTTTGGACAAGCATTATTGCTAATTTCAATCCATACAGTTATGAGCATGTTTTACCAATAAAGTTCAATGTTACTACCATCTCATATTATGGTTTGATTACAAGCAGCAAATACAAGGTACCTGCACGTCACATGCTAACAAAACAAAATGTGACTAGATGTTTTGGTGTCACACATTTTTTCATATAATATTAGAGAATGATCTGCGATCTGCCAGCGGGCGAGGAACTAGCTTGTACATACTCTTTTATAAGAGACTCTTTTAGTAAGACAGGATGCTGGAGACTAGCAACATGAAGGCAGTAAAAGTTAGTGAAGCGGGGGATCAGAGACTACTTGTCTTTCCCCACTCAGATCTAGTTCTGCCCTTTCTAATTTTTTAATATCTATCTCCCTAGCCACGTTTCACAAAGCAGAGGTTCAACACTCTCACTGGGGCTCGTACACTAATTTGCTAACTCTGCTACCAGCCACGTGTCTCAGCAGTGAGAAGGCTGCCTTTCATAATCAATACAAGTCTAGGATTACGATGATTTGGGGTTCAACCAAACAGCAATAATTGGGATGTTCCAATTCAAAGAAACTTCACCTGAGCGAATGCTGTGTAAATACTGCCCATACACAGCTATCAGTAGCCCAAAACGACAAATTGTACACCAGCGTAAAATGATCAAGGAAGTAAACTTACCAGTTTTCAACTTTATCAAATAGTTAACAAAGAAAGAAAAAGAAATATAAATGGGCCCATTCCAGTTAAACCTGTCTAATTGTGCACATAAACGTGGAGCTCATTTCTGTAGCAGCTGGGTGTATCGCTTTACTCACAGTGCTGAATTTTCATCAACATCCACAGGTAGAACTTTCCTTCTTGGAATCCTCTGCCTCATGAAGCATTCCGTGTAATCGCATCTCCCCTTTGGATGGGATCCTACAGGAGCTCTTCTCTCCTCACCTCCCACCAAAAGACCTCAAACCAGAACACTGTCTTTCAGAAAACTCTTCCTGCCCAGCTCTTGAGAGGAGAAGCTAAACTGAAGAAATTGTACTCTTGTCTGCAAGCCAATTACTTGTAAAACCTCCCACTCATGTGGCCTCCATGTTCTTCTGCCTGAATTTGTTTGCTTTTTTTTCTGTTAAGAGGATTTATTGGAAGAGAACTACATTAGCACACTTCCATGAATCATCTAATATAAAGAGAAGGGAAAACCTCTATTAAATAAAATGTCCATTATTGTTGCTTAGTGCTTTATAGTTCAATAGATATTTCTGAAGCTATTGTTGCAGAGTAGGAAATGTGGGTTCCAATTTACCATAGTCAGCAATGTGATAAAATGAGATAAAATTTGTGTTAGTTGAGGGATAAAAATTCCCATGATATTTAGGTTTCCACCAGTATAGATGTACCATCCTGCTCTTCCTCCAAATATTGTCAACATCTGGTAGGTGAGAGGGAGAAATAGCAGCAGTTGAGGAGAACAGAAGGAATTGAGAGTAAAGGAAAACGGTGTGCCTGGAAATAGGTGAAGACAACAAGAACAATAGCAGAAATTCAGTTAAATGGCAAGAAGCAAACAATGAGACAACTTGACATAACAACAGGGGATGAGTTACAGTACATTATTTCATTTATTGAAGACTACTTTTGGTGAGAACAGAAGGTAAAGTGTCAAATTTGTTGATTAGTATTTCTGTTACTTACTGTAAGTGCTTAATTTGGTTGTAAGTTTTTTAGTGGTTAGCTATTGCATTTGGCAAAAACGAGTCAATTGGGTATTCTTAAAGCTAAGATGAATTTAAATTGAATTTTATTGATAAACAATATAAATTTAGGTTTGGCAGATCACACTTTGTGATTTGGCTTGGTTATGTGGATATTTTTGGAGATATTCTGAATGAATATATCTGCAATAGATTTTTTTTCTTTATGAAACTCTAGTTAGATGGCATTTGGAGTATTGCCATCAGTTGCAGATGCCCCATTGTAAGAAGTATGTCAAGGCTTTGGAGAGGTTTCAGAAGAGTTTTACCAGGATGTTCCCTGGATTAGAGAGCATGTCCTAAAAGGAGAAATATTCTTTTCACTGGAGTGTTGGAGGCTGAGGGGAGATCTGATAAAGGTTTACAAGATAATGAGAGGTATAGATAGAGTAGACAAACAGTTTATTTTTCCCAGGATTGAAATGTCTAATACCAGAGGGCATATGTTTAAGGTGTGAGGGACTAAGTTCAAAGGAAATGTGTAAGGCAGGTTTTTTTTCACACAGAGTGGTGGGTGCATGAAATACCATCACAAGAAAATCTGAAGATGCTGGAAATCCAAAGCAACACACACAAAATGCTGGAGGAACTCATCAGGCTAGGCAGCATCTATGGAAAAGATAAACAGTCGATGTTTTGGGCTGAGATCCTTCATCAGGATACATTAAGTCCGGATGAAGGGTCTCAGCCCGAAATGTCAACTGTTTATTCTTTTCCACACATGCTGCTTTGTCTGCTGAGTTCCTCGAGCATTTTGTGTGTATTGTGGTGCATGAAATGCCCTGCCTGGGGTGGTGGTGGAATCAAGTATGATAGGGGCATTCAAGAGTCTCTTAGATAGGCACATAAACATGAAAGAAATGAACCGATATGGGTGGATGCTCTGCAGGCAGAAGGGATGAGCTAAACTGTCCATTTCATTACTAATGTAATTAGTTTGGCACAACATTGTGGCTGGAGGTGCTGTACTCTTCTACGTTCTCTGTTCTATTCTTGGGTTCCTCAAGTCTAAGATTGAGATGGAGTACAACTTGGAGATGCTCGTTTGAGTGTGAGCAAAGAACATCTGGGCAAATTGCCTCAGACCTCAGTCATATAGCTTAGAGATACCTCACAGCAGATTGGAAATCTTGTGACAAATAATATTAAGTGTAATGGAAATCTGTGTGGAGCGAGTTATGAGAAAGTACAAATTGAAAGTACGAAGCAGCTGTGAGGATACAAGGAAAGGCATTTCTAGAAGCACCTATTGTTTGCTGCTCATAGATAAGAAAGCCTCCAGAAGGATAGGAAATGTTATACAAAGATTAGAAGATTCAGTAATTACTGGGATGAGCAGTATAATTTCTATGTAGGATAAAGAGTCCTATATGCTAAACTGTTTATCTGGGACTTGACTTTAATCTGCTTGAAAGGATATTAGAGACTAAGGTGGAAGACCCAGTTAGATTCGTTCACATTGGGTCCAAAAAATTTGGTAAAATCATGCAATAGATCCTTTGGAGACTAAGAGGTATTGGCTCAATCGAATCGACAGAGGAGGTTCCACACAGGTTGGTGCGAATGATTTAAAAAGGAGGATTTGTGTGGTTTCAGTTTTTTCTAGTGGCCCAATCGAATCAAGATTCATTAGCAGTTGAAAATAAAAAAAAGGTAGGGATAAGAGGAGTGGCCATTGTTGGAGTGGACCGGCTTAGGTGATAAAAAACTTGTCATTATTCATCTGTTAGTACATAGTCAGTGCAGTGGGAATGGCTTCTGTGGCTGTGTTGGGTTCTTTGTGTGAGATATAGGAATTCTGGGAGACCTCCAACCTCCTGGAACCACATCTGCACCAGGTGCACTGAACAGCAGCTCCTCAGAGAACAGGTTAAGGACTTAGAGCAGCAGCTTGATGACCTTCAGCTCATATGGGAAAGTGAGTAGGTGATAGATAGGAGTTACAGGGAGGTAGTCACCCATAAGTTGCAGGAGATAGGTACTTGGGTGACTGTCAGGAGAGGGTAAGGAAATGGGGATCTACTGCAGAGTACCCCTGTGGCCACTTCCCTCAATAATAAGTATATTGTTTTGGATACTGTTGAGGGGATGACCTATGGGAGGGGGACGGTTCTGTGGACATGAAAGAGACACCCAGTATGTTGCCGCCCAGGTGACAGAGCTAGGGACATCTTGGATTGGGTCCACGGCATTCTAAAGTGAAAGGGCGACCAGCCTGAATTCTTGGTACACATTGGCACCAATGACATAAGTACGAAAAGGGAGGAGGTCCTGAAGAGAGAATTTAGGGATTTGGGTAGAAAGCTGAAAAACAGAACCTCCAAGGTAGTAATCTCTGGATGGCTGTCTGTGTTGTGTGCCAGCGAGGGTAAGAATAGGATGATTTGACAGATGAATGCATGGCTGATGAACTTGTGCAGGGGACAGGGCTTCAGGTTTCTGGATCATTGAGATCTCTTCTGAAAGTTAATAACTCATCAGGGGTGATTGATAAGTTCATGGCCTAAGGTAGAAGGAGTTGAGTTATTAACTTCAAACTTTCTGCATAATCACTCGAAGAGTTGAACTGCATGTGCATGTAACGAGAGCTGTATAACTTATCTCCTTCTACCTTAGGCCATGAACTTATCAATCACCCCTCCTAGTTGGGAGCGTAACATCTAAGGATGCACATTGTATCGAATGGGCAGGCAGGTAGGCATAGCGGGTTGCATGGCTCTTGTGGTAAAAAATAAAACCAAATCCTTAGAAAGAGGGGATGGAGATTCAGAAGCTGTAACATCCTTGTGGGTGGAGTTAGAAAACTGCAAGAGTAAAAAGACCCTAATGGGAGATATGTACAGGCCTCTGAACAGTATCCAGGACATGGCTATAAACTACAATGGGATATATAAAAAGCATGTCAAAAGGGCAATGTTACAATGGTCATGGGGGATTTCAGTATGCAGATAGATTGGGAAAATGAAGTTGGTGCTGGTTCCCAAGACAGAGAATTTGTAGAATCATACAAGATAGTTTTTTTTAGAGCAGTTTGTGGTGGAGTCCATGAGGAGAAAGGCTATGCTGGATTGGGTGGATTTTGTGTAGTGAACTAGATTTGATTGGGGAGCTTAAGGTAAAGAAACCCTTTGGAGATAGTGATCATATTATGATATAATTTGCCCTGCATTTTGAGAGGGAGAAGATGAAGTCAGATGTATCAGTATTACAGTGGAGTAAGGGAATTACAGAAGCTTTAGGGTTTTAGATTTTTGGATCATTGGGATCTCTTCTGGGGAAGGTGGGACTTGTACAGATTGGATGGATTGCACCTGAACTCAAGAGGGACCAATATCCTTGCAGGTAGGTTTGCTAGCATGGTTCGGGAGGGTTTAAACTAATTTGCAAGGGGGATTGGACCCAGAGCGATAGAGCAGTGAAAGAAGTGCATGGAGTAAAGCCAGATCTAACATATAGAGAGGCTTTGAGGAAAGAGAAGCAGAATAAATGGTGTAAAGACAGTAAGGTAGAAGGGCTGAAATATGTGTACCTCAATGCAAGGAGCATCAGGAACAAAGGTGATGAACTGAGAGCTTGGATACATACATGGAATTATGATGTAGTGGCCATTACAGAAACTTGGCTGGCACCAGGGCAGGAATGGATTCTCAATATTCCTGGATTTCAGTGCTTTAAAAGGGATAGAGAGGGCGGAAAACGGGGAGGAGGGGTGGCATTACTGGACAGGGATACTATTACAGCTACAGAAAGGGTGGGTAATGTAGCAGGATCCTCTTTTGAGTCAATATGGGTGGAAGTCAGGAACAGGAAGGGAGCAGTTACTCTATTGGGAGTATTCTATAGGCCCCCTGGTAGCAGCAGAGATACAGAGGAGCAGATTGGGAGGCAGATTTTGGAAAGGTGAAAAAATAACAGGGTTGTTATCATGGGCAACTTTAACTTCCCTAGTATTGATTGGCACCTGATTAGTTCCAAGGGTTTAGATGGGGCAGAGTTTGTTAAGTGTGTCCAGGACGGATTCCTGTCACAGTATGTGGCCAGGCTAATGCGGGGGAATGCCATACTAGATCTAGTACTAGGTAATGAACCGGGTCAGGTCACAGATCTCTCAGTGTGTGAGCATCTGGGGGACAGTGACCACCGCTCCCTGGCCTTTAGCATTATCATGGAAAAGGATAGAATCAGAGAGGACAGGAAAATTTTTAATTGGGGAAGGGCAAATTATGAGGCTATAAGGCTAGAACTTGCGGGTGTGAATTGGGATGATGTTTTTGCAGGGAAATGTACTATGGACATGTGGTCGATGTTCAGAGATCTCTTGCAGGATGTTAGGGATAAATTTGTCCCGGTGAGGAAGATAAAGAATGGTAGGGTGAAGGAACCATGGGTGACAAGTGAGGTGGAAAATCTAGTCAGGTGGAAGAAGGCAGCATACATGAGGTTTAGGAAGCAAGGATCAGATGGGTCTATTGAGGAATATAAGGAAGCAAGAAAGGAGCTTAAGAAGGGGCTGAGAAGAGCAAGAAAGGGGCATGAGAAGGCCTTGGTGAGTAGGGTAAAGGAAAACCCCAAGGCATTCTTCAATTATGTGAAGAAAAAAAGGATGACAGGAGTGAAGGTAGGACCGATTAGAGATAAAGGTGGGAAGATTTGCCTGGAGGCTGTGGAAGTGAATGAGGTCCTCAATGAATACTTCTCTTCAGTATTCACCAATGAGAGGGAACTTCATGATGGTGAGGACAATATGAGTGAGGTTGATGTTCTGGAGCATGTTGATATTAAGGGAGAGGAGGTGTTGGAGTTGTTAAAATACATTAGGACGGATAAGTCCCCGGGGCCTGACGGAATATTCTCCAGGATACTCCACGAGGCGAGGGAAGAGATTGCTGAGCCTCTGGCTAGGATCTTTATGTCATTGTTGTCCACCGGAATGGTACCGGAGGATTGGAGGGAGGTGAATGTTGTCCCCTTGTTCAAAAAAGGTAGTAGAGATAGTCCGGGTAATTATAGACCAGTGAGTCTTACGTCTGTGGTGGGAAAGCTGTTGGAAAAGATTCTTCGAGATAGGATCTATGGGCGTTAGAGAATCATGGTCTGATCAGGGACAGTCAGCATGGCTTTGTGAAGGGCAGATCGTGTCTAACAAGCCTGATAGAGTTCTTTGAGGAGGTGACCAGGCATATAGATGAGGGTAGTGCAGTGGATGTGATCAATATGGATTTTAGTAAGGCATTTGACAAGGTTCCACACGGTAGGCTTATTCAGAAAGTCAGAAGGCATGGGATCCAGGGAAGTTTGGCCAGGTGGATTCAGAATTGGCTTGCCTGCAGAAGGCAGAGGGTCGTGGTGGAGGGAGTACATACAGATTGGAGGATTGTGACTAGTGGTGTCCCACAAGGATCGGTTCTGGGACCTCTACTTTTCGTGATTTTTATTAACGACCTGGATGTGGGGGTAGAAGGATGGGTTGGCAAGTTTGCAGACAACACAAAGGTTGGTGGTGTTGTGGATAGTGTAGAAGATTGTTGAAGATTGCAGAGAGACATTGATAGGATGCAGAAGTGGGCTGAGAAGTGGCAAATGGAGTTCAACCCGGAGAAGTGTGAAGTGGTACACTTTGGAAGGACAAACTCCAAGGCAGAGTACAAAGTAAATGGCAGGATACTTGGTAGTGTGGAGGAGCAGAGGGATCTGGAGGTATATGTCCACAGACTCCTGAAAGTTGCCTCACAGTTGGATAGGGTAGTTAAGAAAGCTTATGAGGTGTTAGCTTTCGTAAGTTGAGGGATGGAGTTTAAGAGTCGCGATGTAATGATGCAGCTGTATAAAACTCTGGTTAGGCCACACTTGGAGTACTGTGTCCAGTTCTGGTTGCCTCACTATAGGAAGGATGTGGAAGCATTGGAAAGGGTACAGAGGAGATTTATCAGGATGCTGCCTGGTTTAGAGAGTATGCATTATGATCAGGGATTAAGGGAGCTAGGGCTTTACTCTTTGGAGAGAAGGAGGATGAGAGGAGACATGATAGAGGTGTACAAGATAATAAAAGGAATAGATAGAGTGGATAGCCAGCACCTCTTCCCCAGGGCACCACTGCTCAATACAAGAGGACATGGCTTTAAGGTAAGGGGTGGGAAGTTCAAGGGGGAGATTAGAGGAAGGTTTTTAACTCAGAGAGTGGTTGGTGCGCGGAATGCACTGCCTGAGTCAGTGGTGGAGGCAGATACACTAGTGAAGTTTAAGAGACTACTGGACAGGTATATGGAGGAATTTAAGGTCGGCGGGGGGGATTATATGGGAGGCAGGGTTTGAGGGTCGGCACAACATTGTGGGCAGAAGGGCCTGTACCTTGCTGTACTATTCTATGTTCTATATCCTATTAGAGAGGAGCTGGCAAAGTTGATTGGAAGAAATACTGGAAGGGATGATGGTAGGAGAGCAATGGCTAGTGTTTCTGGGAGCAATTTGGAATATGCAGGATAGATCTAACCCAAAGAAGAAGTCTTCTAAAGGCAAGTTGATGCAACTGTGGCTGACATGGAAAGTAAAAGACAACATAAAACCAAGAGAGGGCATATGATAGAGCAAATATTAATGGGAAGTTAGAGGATTGTGAAATATTTAAAAACCATCTGATGGCAACTAAGAAAATTTATAAGGAGGGAAAAGATGAAATAGTTAAGTTAGCCAATATTATTAAAGAGGATACCAAAAAGTTTTTGCAATATATGAAGTTTAAAAGAGAGGTGAGAGTAGATATTGGACCACCGGAAAATGGTGTTGGACAGGCAGTAATGGAGAACAAGGTAATGGCAGAAGAACTGAATGAGTACTATGCATCAGTCTTCACTGTGGAAGATACTAGCAGTATGCCTGAAGTTCAAGGGTGTCAAAGTGCAGAAGTGAATGTAATTGCTACTTCTAGGGAGAAGGTGCCTGGGAAGCTGAAATTTCTGAAGGTAGATAAGTCACCAGGACCAGATGGACTACAACCCAGGGTTCTGAAAGAGATAGCTGAAGAGATTGTGGAAGGATTAGTAATGATCTTCCAAGAATCGCTAGATTTTTCAATGGTTTAAGAAGACTGGAAAATTGCAAATGTTTATCCACTCTTTAAGAAGGGAAGGAGGCAGAAAAAAGTAAATTCTAGGCAAGTTAACCTAACTTCAGTGGCCAGGAAGAAGTTGGAATCAGTTTTTAAAGATGTGGTCTCTGCCCGACAAATCTGTTGGAATTCTTTGAAGAAATAACAAGCAGGATAGATAAAGGAGACTCATTTGATGTTGTATAGTTGGATTTTCAGAAGGCTTTTGAGAAGGTGCCACACATGAGGTTGCTTAACAAGATAATAACCGTGGTATTACAAGAAAGATACTAGCATAGATAGAGCATTAACTGATTGGCTGGAGGTAAAGTGTGGGAATGAAGGGAACCTTTCTGACTGGCTGCTGGTGACTAGTGGTGTTCTGCCAGCATCTGTGTTGGGACCACTTTGTTTTACTTTATACGTCAATGATCTGAACGATGAAACTGATGGCATTGTCAGGTTTGTGGATGATACAAAGACGAGTGGAGGGGCAGGTAGTGTTGAGGAAGATGGGCAGCTGCAGAGGACTTAGATTAGTCAAAAAGGGCAAAGAAGTGGCAGATAGAACATATTGTTGGGAGTGTATAGTCATGCACGTTGGTAGAAGGAATAAAGGATAAACTGTTTTCTAAATGGGGAGATAATTCAATAATCCAAGGTTCAAAGGAACTTGGGAGTCATCGTGCAGGATCTCTTAAAGGCTGAGATTGTCACAATGGCAGGGGCATAGGGAGCAAGGGTGGACCCAAATGCAAGACACATCTTGTGAGGTTACTTAGATTTAGTTTATTGTTCGATACCAGGAGAGCAAGGCAGGAGCAGGAAATAGTGAACAGGACAAGGACTGAGGACTACGACTAGGCTGGGACCAAGGGTCTGGTCTAGGACTCGGAATCGGCTCCCAGAACTAGAGGAGACATGAAGAGGCTAGGGTATGGACTCCGAGCCAGAGACTGGGCAAGGACTCAGTACCTGGGTCTTGCCTCAGGCCCGGACCCCAGAACCAGGCACGGACATGACATGGGCTAGGGAGAGGAGGAACATGGGAACACAGAGCCTCGGTCTCGGGAGGGCAGGTACATGGAACCATGGACACATACACAGAACACAGAGTCGGGACCCCTCCTTGGGTACAGGACATAGGGCTGGGACTCACACACAGAACAGAGAGCCAGAACCCCTCCTTGGGTACAGGACATAGGGCAGGGACTCGCACACAGAACAGAGAGCCGGGACCCCTCCTTGGGTACAGGACATAGGGCCGAGACTCATGACCCTCTGCGGGGCAACAGCAAAACGGCCTGACTTACCCCATGGAGGCGAGGACAAGACATGACAAGACATGACCCCCCGTGAGGCAACGGCAAGACGGCCAGACTTACCCTGCGGAGGCAAGGACAAGACAAGACCAACACGGAAGAACACCAGACAGTACCTATCTAGCTCTAGTGATGGAACTAGACCGAAGTGCAGGCGGAGCCTGCAGACGAGGGCTAGAGGCGAGAGGGGCAGAGAAAGGATTCAGACAGCGGGGTAGGATGGGAATCACAGACCGCCATGGCCAGGACTTGACTTGGAACTGGGAAGCCGCCGGGGCCAGGACGTGGATGTGGTACTTGGATGCCGCCGGAGCCAAGACGTGGTGCTTGGAACCTCCGGGTAGTGGCGAGCTCTCGACTCGGCCCGGGAACAGTAGACAGCGGTGCCTGATTCTCTCCGGCTGGTTAACTGACGGACCCACCTTGATGAGGAAACTTTGCAGGCTCGCTTCGGTGAGGTAACTGAATGGGTTACCCCGGTGAGGAAAGGCGGATTGCCCACACTCACTTCGGGTGGAGACAAGGCTTGCTCCGGCCAGATGACATTGGCACGCCGTGACTTTGCAGACACTCCCGCACCGAACGGCTGAAAGCCGGAGACTATTAACTACTGGTTCAGCCGAGTGTTAATTGCCTCTAATCACCAAAGTCGAGGGACACGGGAAAACAGGGAATCAACAGTCCGGATCGTAACATAAACAAGCTAAATTTAAAGGGACCCCAATCCAGACCATGACAGAGATAGTTGTGAGGAAAGCAAATACAATATTAGTATTCATTCCATGAGGATTAAAATATAAAAGTGAGGATGTATTGCTGAGGCCTTATGAGTCACAGCTTTGGGTCATTGTTAGAGTACTGCTGTTTTTTGTATTCTCTGCATTTTATTAATTATAATGTATTGTTGCAGTTCAGGATTTTTATAGGTTACAGTTAGGTTGTCTCTAGTTCACATTTAAGTTGTAATTGTCCTTGGACACTTCCAACTAATTCTTCTTGAGACCTTGTAGTACGAACCATCTGTTGGCCAGAGTCATCCATGGATGTTGTATCTTAGCTGTCTAGATACGCAAGCCAGGGCAGTACAATATGGAGAGCAAGCTGTTGCCCATGTAGCAAGCTCCCCATCTCCCGTAGATGATGAATCCAAAGGAACAGCAGAGACTGATACAGGTTGGCACTAGAGGCATTGCAGGAGTTGCCAGTCAGCATTGCCAGCCAATGTAGGACTGTCTTAGGGACTCCAGCTCTGGATTTTTCCTTCAGAGTTTTCTCCCAAAGCCTTTCCCATGAATAGGTATTGCCGCAAGGTAGTGGAGGTTTGAGATCAGAATTTTTCTTCTCTGAGATGAGCTGCCAACCACAGCTGATGAGCCCTATCCTCCTGAAGTGACTAGTTCTAAGGCACCAGTAACCTGCTTTTGCCCCTTCTCCTGTCAGTAAAAACAGTTCTGCCGGGCATAATAGCTAAGCCACACCTGAAGGCAGGAACTGGACTTGGTTGTCAGAAGCTATTTGAGGCCCACGCTATTGGGAGCATTTAATAGGTAGTGGTGGCTTATCCCCATTACCACCCCCTGGCTATAACAACCTTAGGACTTTGTAGATGTCCAATTAAGTATTCCTGGACTTTTGCCTCTTAACAGAATGGTTACTTGTAAGCATGTAATGAGTCTGGGTTTTAATTAGCTGGGTACTGATTCCTTCATGCCCTGGGTGTATTTGATGGTAACCCTTCAGGGCTCAGTGGTCCTGATCCTTGCCTAGGTACATTTTGGCCAGGTTGTTCCAAGTTATCCAAGACCTTGTAAGTTCTATTCTCTGTTGTTAATAAGATTCCTAGTTTTGCTTAACCCTTCTGAATCTCTGTGTGAACCTGCACTTGGGTCTGAAGATGTAGCGTGACATTCTAAGGCACTGGAGAGGTCTCACTTGGAGTATTGTGAGCAGTTTATCTAAGAAAGTATGTGCTGGCATTGGAAAAGGTTTAGAGGAGATTCAGGAGAATGATTCTGGGAATGAAAGGATTATCTATGTGGAGCATTTGATGGCTCTGGGCCTGTACTTGCTGGAATTTAGAAGAATGCATGTATCTCATTGAAACTTATCAAAAGTTGAAAGGACGAGATAGCACGGATATAGAGGTGATGGTTCCTATTGTGGGGGGAGTCTAGGATCTGAGGGCAAAGCCTCAGAATAGAGGGGCATCCAGTTAGAATGAAGATGAGGAGGAATTTCTTTATCCAATGAATTTGTGGAATTCATTGACTCCGGCATTTGTGGAGACCAGGCCACTGCATGCATTTCAGGTGGAGCTTGATCAATTCTGGTTAGGCAGGCATGAAGGGTTACAGGGAGAATTCAAATAATGGGATTTAAAGGGAAAATGGATCAGCCATGATGAAATGTTAGAGCAAACTTGACGGGCCAAATGACCAAATTTTGCTCCTATGTCTTATGACATTAAAGAATATGAATTCTAGCGCTATAATCACTCAGGCATATACAAATTTGTGCAGATAAATGCATATTGGGAAGGAAAGCATCAAAAAGCACAGAAGAGGAAGAAGAAGAAAGCCCTTAACTCCGAGTGGAGTCATCGGGACGCTGTCATGATGGCTTTTGTTTTAGCAGGCTTTCTTATTTTTATGAGGCTGAGTTGCTAGCTCGAAGCTCAACTCAACACGGATGGAAAGTGTGCAAGGAAGCTGGCTGGATTCGAACTCGGGAGCCTTCACTCCAAAGTCCGGCACTGATGCCACTATGCCACCAGCAGGCTATCAAAAACACAGAGTAGGGATAATGGGTGGGTTTACTGATGGTAGAATATGACTACTAGTTCCCTGCAAAGATATCAGCTATTCACATTGTATTAATAATTTTGATGACAAGATAGCAAACCACATAATCAAGCTTGACAATGACAAAATCATTGCAAGTAGAATAGGATTGGTAGAATAACATTTTAAAGATATTTATAGAATAAATGATCAGGTAAGACTGTGGCAAATGGAAATCAACATAGGCACTTGAACAGTCATCCACTTCGTTCCAGAAAAGGATAGTTGGGCTTGTCAATTTTGAAAATCAGGAAACTGTGAAGATCTAACAAGGCATTGGTTTTCATGTGCATAGATCAACAAAATGACCAGATCTGGCCAAGCATCTTATTAAAAGAATAGCATTACAAATGGAATACTGTTTCTAATCTAAAGAACTAGAATACAATTAGAAGTTATGTCAAAGATTTACAAATCCCTTGCTGAATTGCACTCTGGTATTATAAGCCATTCTGGATACCTCTTGGTGAATGTGCTAGCTCTGGAGGGAGGGGAGCATAGATTTACTAGGATATTATCAAGGCTTAGGTAATGCTGAGAGATTAACTTCACTGGGAAGCAGAAAGGTAAGGATAAATTGCAAAAGGGTTTCAAGGTATTAAAGGATTTGCTAAATTGGAGATCAGGACATATCCAGTGGTTGGCAAGTCTGGGATTACTGGCACACTCAAGAAGTTAGGGTTAAGATTTTCAGTTAGGGAAGTTAGGAAACACCCTGCGCAGGGTATGGTTGAAATTTGGATTGATCTTATTTTTATTAGTTCAAAATGGTTCAATAACAAGTCTACCATTTATTGCCCATCACTAAACATTTCTGTGCAAATAACAATATTGCAGTGTCAGTTGTTAATCTAAAAATGGAAATGGATGGCTTTTTGTTAACTAAAGGTACCATGGGATACAAAGCAAATTCATTCATATGGTGCTCAATCTCAGATCAGTCACAATATCATTAAATAGACTTACTGTAGATCAGTACTGCACAATATAGGCCCTTTGGCCCATGTTGTTGTGCCGACCTTTAACCTATTCCAAGATCATTCTAACCCTTTCCTCCCACCAAGCTCTCCATAAAGACCAGAAAAGATCAAAAAACTTATTCTTGCCCCAATTTATCTGGATTTCTAGAAGATGTTTATATAATATCTTGCAAGAGTCTGTTGGCAAACTTTGAAGTGCTTGGAAACGAAGACAAATTATTGAGCTTTTTGGAAGTTAATTGATCTGCAGGAAATGATAAACAGACATGAACAAATACTTATAAGGCAGGATGCAACAATAAAAATTCCAAAAGGATATTTGTTGGTGTCTTAATGACGCAAAGCATTTAATAACAACAGCTGATACTATGTTAAACTACATATCCCTGTATGCATTTGATACAAGAACAAAAAATATTATACCTATTGCTCCTGGATGCATAAAATTACAAAGATATTTCAATATATTAACTGAGTGGGCAAAATTTTACCAAATAGATTGTTATGGAAGTTTGATCCTTACATGAAAAAGGCTATTAATTATTATTGAGCTTAATATTTTATACCTGACATTGAATGATACTTCTTACACAGAGATACAAAAGGATAATTACAGCATCTTGGTAATGACTGTTACATCCAAGTTGTATTGTAATAATTTAATGCAATATTTTAGCAGAAAGGAAAATTTAGACTTTTCATATATAATGACTAAGGGTCTACTAAACAGGAGGTATACTCAATATGATAGAATAGCATAAGTTTGAGCTGAATGGGGGACTGTACATTTTCTGGAACAGATAAGATAGGATATTAGGTGCAATGAGAAGATATCTCCTATGGCATCAAATTTAACTGTTCTCAGCTCTTGAATAGGAACATTGTGTAGATTTTCTGTAGTGTTTTGATCTCCACTAGAGAGTGGGCTTATATGCCCTCCTTATCCCACAGAGGCGAAATATCTAGAGAAAATTGAGGAGAAAATGCTGCCAGCCAGCGCTGTCCTGGCACCGTGAGTTGTATCTGTGCCATCAAACTATACAAAAATATTACCACATCCAATGGACAAAATATGTCTAGTTGATTAGCTGAGCAAGCTAAGGCTTATTCATAATGCTTAATTGGGTGGATTCACTTCCAGGAGTTTCCGGAATGGAACCTGTCAGGCTGCCTGATGGAAAGTTGCCACTTTTACTAAATTAAGACATTGTGTTTCACATTAATTAGCCCTCACCAATAACACTTCCACTTCCCAATAGGGCTAATTCCATTCTAAAGTCCAGCCAATGTTACAAGATTTGGAATAGTTTCAGTTTTTACTTGATTTTGTGATAAAGATTCATCTCAGCACCAAGAATCTGTGCAAATCTGGTATTAAATGTTTGACTCATCCCCAGATTAATAAACTAAATGAATGGAGGCGTAATCAATGATATCCTCCAATGGCAAATCTCCATGATCTTGAGTCATTTCTCTACTGTCAGCATTTGGACAGTTCCACTCATTCAGCAGGTCTGAAACGAACGGATTACCAAAGTATCTGAGAGCCAGAATCAGACATTCATTCAGAAGAAAATAAAACACATTCGTTTAATGAAACAAGGGATTAATGAACGAGCTGAGAGAGCCAGTATTCCTGTTCAGAATGGAAACAAAAAGCTAGAGACTGCTATATTGAGTTCAGACTAAGATTCGAGATACAGTTAATAAAACAGGCTCAAATTAAGGTCTTGACGCTGTTGCAAGAAACTTTTGTTTAACTGAGCATATTCATTTTATTATTATTATGGCTTGGAAGATCAGGCACCTGTTGGTCCATACGTGCATGAAACATCCAGTCGATTACGACATTTACTAACACCACGGGACCCAGGGACTATTTCCAGTTAGAATTTGTATTCACCGATCACCGAAACAACGCAGACATTCAACATAGCGTTTAAACGCCCTCATTAAAAAGTTATGAGGAGAGCGAAATTGGTTTCCTCGTAGGTTAATTACCCCGTGTTAGATTTGATCATTATTTTCCCACCCTGCTTATTTAAAAAAAAAGATACCGATAACCTAATTAAAGGAAATCAATAATCCTGAATAGGGGGCAGAGTTCCAGCAACTTGCTCATGCATCATTGTGGCGCAGCGAGTAGATTTGCTGTCTCACAGCAGCAGAGGCCCAGGTTCGATCCTGATCTCGGGTGCTGGCTGTGTGGAGCTTGCACGTTATTTTCCCTGTGACCGGTTGCTCCAAGTTCCCCGCTCATCTTAAAGGCGTGCGCTAGATCCATTGGCCACTGTGTGGCGTTGAGCAGCAGAATTTGGGGGAAACTGAGGGGAATGTGGGGAGAATGTGATTAATGTAGGGTTAGTGTAATATGAGTTTTTGGCAGTCCGTGCGGATTTGATGGGTCGGAAGGTCTATTTCACCTCTGTACCCCTCTATTGCTCAATGAATTATCTCTCTATATATCATGGCTGATTAACTAACGCTAAGTTAGAAGTCCGGTTCCTAGCCAAAATCAATGAATCCAGAAGGCAAAATAAAAATGAATGGCTAACTAGTTTCTCTTGTGGTTGCATTAACACTAAATTCAGCTCAAATAAGTGCTCATGTGCAACTCAATCAGAGAAAGGATTCGATTCAGACACTAAAGGTGGTCGTTCTGGATGAAAGGTTCTGATCTACGGTGCTCAAATTAATATTTATTGGCGGATATTTGCAGAATTTGATCATGTTTAGAGTGAATTCGAGATTAATACTACTGAAAAATACTGCAGCATTGAAAAGGCGCCATTAAATAGATCACAGTTAACTTAGGCAGACAAAGTTATGTTAAACATTAATCGCACCTTAGCCCAGTTTCACGCTATTTTTGCAACATGTTTATATTTTGATTTAATTCAACACGAACCGAACCTGTAGCAATGTTTAGACTGAACTGAAGTGAATTTACCTCAGAGAATCCCAGTTTATTAGAGATTTTATAGAGTTTTACACGCATTTGTGCAATAATGCGAAAACGTGCCAGAAAACATTCAAAGATTACCCTTCAAAACTATTCTACATATTCTATAAAAGACATTTCCCATGATTTGATTATATTTAAAACCTTAATGAAAATTAACGGGTTGAAATATCTAAGCCTACTCTCTGATAACGTATTTAAATATATGTTTTTACTATAGCAATATCGACTCGGATTCACTTTATTACATGGCCTGCAACAAATCATACAACCCCTAACGTTAATTAGAAAAAAAACAAGTAATACACAGTCTCTAACTCAGCAAAACCGTCCTAAAGCGCTCCATAAGTGTATTATCAAACAAAATCACAGCGAAGAACCCTCAATACTGATTTAAAACATCGTCCGATTAATATTTATGGTTTCATGATTAGCAACAAAAAGTCAGGAAGATGGCTTTGAGTTATAACTGCACACAAATTAAAAATGAAGCAATTTCGGAAGCATATATACTGGGCCTGTTTTCCACTGGAACAACTGCACATACGCTCTTTGCCAAGTATATTGCTCCCGAGGAAGAACGCCTCGGATCTTAAGGAAACCCAGAATATTTATGAGCACTCGAGTTGGTCGAGTTTTTATTGCCCTACCGATAACAGCGTCCCTGCTCTCGAAGGCTATTAGTTCTCTTAATGCTATTTACATTTTATGTTTAACTTTACTTAGACTAACAATGCCAAATAAATGGGCTTTCTCATTCTGGACAGATTAATCCCATGAAAAATCGTTTGCTGAAGCTTTATTTAATCATCCCATTTCCTTTCCATAGTTCATGTTGTATTTTGCCCCAATAAAGTAATTATCATTATCCGCATCCTGCAGCTGTACGGAACTTAGGAATCGGGAGCGCTAGACAATAATAAGCACACAAAAATAATCCGCTGTCATTAGGTTAATAGACAACTGAATAAACATTCCCATTGTTCAACCTAACCCCACTGCTCCAGAGAGCGATTTCTTACGTGCGGTCCCTATTTCAAGAAAGTGGGGAGGGTTCGACCTTTCAGCACCATGGAGAGCGCACGGAGCTGGTCCACTTTACCATCAACCTCGCCTTTCTACCCTACAAGAATGAGCGCCTGGAGCCCAGCCTTCCTCTGACTCCGTAATTTACGAGCGCAGTTATTTCTGTGTCACTTAGCTCAGCTGCTTGGAAGCTCAGACACTCTAATGGATCACTAAAATGACGTAAGGCGCACTTGCTTGTCAAACGCATTATGACACGATTGTTATTCATGAAAGGAAACTGAAAGCTATGGCAAAATAAATAGTTCTCTTGAGTGTTTCCGGATCAATCAATTGAAACCAGTCCAACCTGCTTAATATATTAATTGATTAAATTAACCACTGTGATTAGATGCTCTCTATTTAATTTTTATATTAGCGATTGTCCAAGTGCGGAAATTTTACAGGTCTGAGAAACAGAACGACCTCGATAGAGTTGAATGAGTAGAAGTGCAATGAAAGCTGCTATAAGCACAAAAAAAAGAGATGGGCGACAACAGAAGGGAAGCACAAACATTTATTTCTTGAGACTTGTACTAAAATGAGTTTGGCTTGCTTTCCCGTTAACTCATTACTCCTGATGTGAATTCATACTCAACTTTTAAAAACTTAAAATATGCATTTATGTGTCAAATATCATTATATTCATATTTAGTATATTCTAATTTTATTTCGTACTGTGCACATAAAGAATTTCCGGGGTATAACACGTCTATGACAGAGAGGACAGTTGTAATGATCCAAATAACAAACTATTATTCTCTTAACAGCCTGAGTTTGCATTTTCAAAAGTTGCGTTTCTGAGCAACGCAAAGAAATTTTTGAATGGATATGCAGTGTCTATATACCTTAGTTGAAACTGTTTTCACTTTTTTTAAAAAACGGAAAGCCTGGAAAAGGTGAAGATTATTTTTCATGTTAGTTCCAGTCAGAAGAAAAGAGGAGAATTATTATAGCATTTTTAAAGAAACTAAACTATTGTGTTTCTTCCCCCCCCCCCCCCACACACACACACACAAATTTGATTTTGCATTTTGAAGTCGAAAGCAGCTTTGCAAACACGGGCATCCAGTGAATCAGATGCGGCAGAAGAACACGGTTGCAATAAAAGAGTAGAGCAGGAGGTGTCGCTCTGCACAAAGTGACCAATCTGCTTTCTTTGCAGAACAAGCAGTCTGTTGGCATTTAGAAGTCACGTAATGTTGCTTTTTTCGGAACCATAAAAAACTAATTGATCGAGATGATTTTCTAGACTGTTCATTAATCGTGCGATTTGCTTTATGTTAAATGTCCTCAAAGCCAGTAAACCTGTATTGACAGTTTCACGTGATATATAACTTTGTGAATGAGGCTCCGTCGAAAACCGACGTCATTAGCAGGGCGAGACATCAGCCCCACGCTGATTGGCATAATCTTGCAGGTTAGATTTATGATTGGCAGACTGTTGACGATCGAACACCCACTCACTGAACACACAAAGAGCCGGCGGCGTTGGATATAAAAGGATGAACACCGAGCATCCAACAGCCAAGCTA
Source organism: Mobula birostris (assembly GCF_030028105.1). Taxonomy (NCBI): domain Eukaryota; kingdom Metazoa; phylum Chordata; class Chondrichthyes; order Myliobatiformes; family Myliobatidae; genus Mobula; species Mobula birostris. The sequence continues at coordinate 74,033,184 of NC_092380.1, read as the reverse complement.
AAGCCAAGTTAAAGAAGAAACTTGCTTTCTTATTTCTTCTCAAAATCGAGTCTCAAGGTAAGGGAATGCTATTCTGGTGAACCGTTCTGCATGTTTGGAAAATATGTAAAATTGTTCGTTATTTTGTTGGCATTACTTCGGGTTTCCACACTTCCATTATTCTTCTGTAATTATGTTGAAAATTTGGTCAGTCTTAAATTATTCGAGGTAGGGTTGAAATGTGTTTCATTCAATCTACTAAACGACTTTTGATACTCTTTTAACTAGAGGTTGCGGGTAACTAAGTGGAAGTCAGGTTTAATGTATATTTTCCGTGAAACATCAAATTCTGTCATCATGCGCAAATGAATCTCACTATAGCCTCTAAGGTTAGATTTCCTTGATCTTGGTTTCCGGTGTGTTTTCTTTTGCATGTTAGACTATATTACTTTGAGAAATAATTATCAAAACCAAATTTGACATGAACCACTTGTAATTTGTTACTTCTGGCATCAGATTTAGCAAACACTAGTTATAAAATAGTTCAAAGAACAATTTGAAAAGTAAGTTTGTGGGAATATTTGGAAAGGTTTCCCTGTGATTCGTGCAATGATTTATTTTAGCTTCTACCTGTCACTTTACACCTGTTTGGACCCCTACTTCCTTCTATTCAAATGGTAATTTAGGATAGTGATCTTAGAAAAGTATGAGCTGAAAGGTGTGATGGGAGCGGCAAGAGCAGTGTCAGTTTCAGTAAATTATTGGTACCATTTTTTTTCAGATATGCGTCCTTTCTATTTAGTTGAACTTTGAAGAGTGTGATGCTGAACTCTAATACCATCAGTAGCATTGATAATTCATTATACAATCCATTACTTGACCGGGTAACTCCGGTATTGTCAAGTTGCATCGATTGAGTGATATGCAACAGTGCAGCTGAAGAAGTAGAAGCATCAGGGAAAGATGCGGTCAGCAATGAGAAAATCTTTCTCCGCATACTGTCAGTGATTGATGCAAGAATTCGAGTTAACGATACGATTTAATAAAAGCAGACAATGCTGAAAATGCTAGGCTGGCCAAGCAGCATTTGTGGATATGAAATCGAATGTAACAATTTCTCTTTCATAGATCCCACCTGAGCTGCTGAGGGTTTCAGCATTTTTATTTTGTTGGTTTAGATTTTTTTCATTTTTTTTTCCAACATTAAGCTTGTCGACGTCTTTTCTACATTCTCCCATATATTGCCTCTTATTCACTGCTGCTTATTGGATCTCCGTGTTGGGCTCGATGCCAACAATTACGTGTTTCGACCGGAAAATGAATTTACATCCCAATACAGTATCATTTGGACGAAATAATACCAAATGTCCTATAGTGGCGCTGTAGTGTGATTTTTTTTTTCCCCCTGCGAGGTGCGGCGCATTGGACTATTGACTGGATAACAATGCATTTGTCTTTTCCCCAGAAGCATGGTTCTCCTTAGAATCTCCGCTTTCCTTGTGGTTTACGCTGTTTTCACATGTCAGATAAACGGCTCCCACGCAGTCCCACTCAGGTAGGCGTCAGATTATTCTCTGCAATTTTATATAATTTTACTCCGACCTGTTTTGGGAAGAACTGTTTTAGACTACACTCAGAATCTCATCTTGGTAATGTAGTGGTGCAGCGAATGATTGAAATATTTTCACTTTGGTAAGATTTCATGAAAGTCTTGGCGGGGGGGGGGAGAGGGAACTGAAGATTACATATATTAGTCCATTTGAGGAAACTAGACAAATACCTGTAATATGGCTATGTTTAAATGATTTACTGTTCTCTATTACTGTAATGAGTTAATTCTTTCGCAAAGTCAAATAGAAGGAAATCAGAGGCCGAATTTTAGAAGTATTGAGCATTGAGAGAAAGCCGACAAAGGAAATTATGGAGTTGTCTTTGAGAGGAATTCCAATAATTTTTTTTCAGAGAAGTAATCTGTCTCTGATAAGGATTATGTTTACATTAATTGCAAACTCAGTTTTTGTTGTAGTCAAGGTTTCGGGTTTGGTAGGAATACGAGGATTAAATCTCGGGTCTCAAGTATGAAAGTCTCAGTCTGGTTCACCTGGGGCCACGCTTGCTTGCGAGCCAAAAGGTTTCCGGTTCAAGTGCGAACTCCCGAGTCTGATACTACAGTGGAGAGCGGAAACATCCCGGTCTGATTTCAAGTGAATGTGAACGATCCCATGAGTTTCCTTACATAGAGATCCAGGGCATTATACTCAAATCCATGCATTCCCCTTTCCACATTGCAAATGCAAGAAGGAGTTGCTGTCTGCTAACTGACCGCAGGTGTTTTCGACTTTATGACAGTGAATGCACTTTAAAACTAGTTCGTGGATTAGGGCTCTGTGAAAGGTGCTATTTATTCGCAAAGAACGCTTCACACACCTGGGTGTCCCAGCCTGCCTCACTGCAGTGAAGTACAGTACTTGGCAAGAGATGACCTTGTAGCGGCAGTGGGATGAATGCCCAGGTAATTAGTCTTGTTGACTGGGCGTTAAATGGTTCTTTCCACCTGAGCGGTTAGTGGAGATTTGCTTCTCTTTGGAAAGTCAGTCCTTCCTCTAGCGCAGTGTCCCTCCACTGCGGAGTGTCTGTGGTAGATGATGTGCTCACTGACTCAGCAGCAGGGTGCCACCGCGGTGAACGTAAATCAGACAATGTAAATTGCATGTCTAGTATAATATCAAAAGACATATTTAATATTGAGGAGTTTCCTTACTCTCGAAGAATGATCTCGGTAGCAGTCTAAGCTTCTGTCCTCCGGCTACGCCATAGTTATTTACCGGTTTGCACATAAAATTAAATGTCTCAATGGCAACTCATTGTGATGTTATTGCTTAGAGCTATGCTGGAGGCATCATCAGACCGGGTGGCGCTCAATGACTACGAGGTCCAGCGACTACTGAATGCGCTCGTTAAGGAATTCGTGCAGATGATGGCGGAGGAACTGGAGCAACAAGTACCTGAGGCCAACAGGTAAGGGAAGGCGTTCACTTGCATGACTCTGGAGGTCTGGGCGCGGTGTGTGAGATCTTGTTTGGTAAACTACTCACACTAGTGTGCCACAAGCAGAGTCATCAATATCAGCAAAGTTTGATAACTAAGACAGCAAAGGGAAAGTTTCGTTATATTGTTTTCTCGATTGAACAGTCGCAGCCAATTCTCGGTATTTATTGTGCCATTAGTTTGGCTCCTCGCGAATCTGCTGGAATTATTCCACACAAGCCAACTCATAAGGGGGTGTTTGAAATGTTGAGCGAATGAATAGAAATATTTCACAGGAGGATTATGGTCATAAGGTATGATTTTAACAATTAGAATAACGCTAAATAAAAGTTGAGTTTTTGTCATAACATTGCATGAGAAAGAATGGAGAAATTAAATTCTGCTTGCAAATAAGTTTTAAAAACATTGAATGATTATGATGCATGTATCACCAAACATATGAAAGGAAATTGTGTTAGTGATGATAAAAAATGCACGAGTAAGCTTTATATGAAGCTGTCATTTTAAGTTTCGAATTGATAGAGACCGAGAACCGCATGGCCATCTTTCTTGCAAAGTACTTTGATATAATAAGATCGCTCGGTGTATATAGTAAACTGTGATTGCCCAGTAACAGTAATGTTGCATGTAGCAGTTGTTCGTTAACTGAACTGTGATAGCTACGCGAACATTATCGATAGCTGAGCTGCATGACCCGCATGCGTCGTCATGAGATTGTTTTTGCATGTTTTTCTACAGCTTGGATAGACCTATTGTGAAACGATGCACAAGTCTGAGCACTTGTGTGGTGGGAAAGTTGTCCCAGCAATTGCACAAATTACAAAACATCCAGCGCACTGACGTAGGAGCGGCAACTCCTGGCAAGAAAAGGAACATTCTCACTGGGCTGGAAAGCGACCACTATGCAACCTACGGACAGCCATTTGAAAGCGCCTAATCGTTTGTTTTGCTGCATGGATCTCAAACGTTTGAGCGATAAAGAGCCCAATAAAGTGCTGTGCTTATTTTCATCCCCGTTTGTCACGTAGAACATTAGGCATGGACATAAACTAGAATAGTAGCTTAATCTAACTAAGCAATTACCTTAACATCAAAGTTGATTTTCTCATTATATAGTTTTGATCATTCTGTGGCTAAGTAGTGTGCCATTATATTGAATGCTTCTTTGTGCATGAAAAGGCTATTTGTTCAATAAACTTATTTTTCTACCAGGAGTTATGTTCTATGAGGCTGAAGGATTTTGGCTGCAATAGCTTAAGCAGCCTCGTTAAATGTTTCATATTTCACAAGACCACCCCTGATTAGATGAGAAATTTTATGAAATGTCCAGTTACCAGTGGTATTGGTAATTAAGTCAACAATTTATATTCCAATATTACGCTTAATTGCAATTAAACAATATATATAAAGTAAAACTAATCAAATTTTGACGTGACTTCAAAATCTATGTGTTTTATTTCTACGATAAATGAAGCAATTTTGATCGGAGAGATTGAATAGTGTAGTTTTAGACTGTTAACACAGGGACAGCTCTCACAGTATTCAATGTGAAATAATAAACGATAACTGAAAACAAGCTATAATTGATACCAGGTAAGAAATAATCTTCTTGATTGCTTAAATATATATCCTCCACCCCGTAAGCTTGGGCAGTGCTCCTGTTGTAGAATCTTCCTTCATCAGAACACAAGCCCACGTTCTCGTGTGTGATCTGAGGCCAATGATATAAACGTCATACATTCCAGAATGACGAAAGTACCATGATATCCACTCAGGGATTTAGCAAATTTCCTGAGTGGATCTGAGGAATATGACTATATATTCCGAGCCCTTTAAAATAGATTACAGCATATAACATCAAGCATTTCGGGTTAACTACAAAACGGCAATTAACACGAACTTCTTTCTTTAAGACAACGCTTTCATTACATGTTATTTGACTACCTGAGTCGATTAAAAGGGGGAAAACACACGAAGGCGGGTCGAGTGGGAAATACATTCTCTTTGGGTAAGGTAAAGGTGGGAGGGAAGAAGCTCGTACGCAGCATAAACACCGACATGACCCTTCCACCGAACGGCCTGTTTCCGCGTTGTCCACCCTTCCTAAATGCGTTCACCAGGTCATTGATGGGTCCTGTAGGCGCCGAATCATTCAGCAAAAATAAAAAGGCTCGATGGGGAGGGCAATTGCTTGGCCATCCTAGTGTCTGCATTTAGCCTAATAGATGATTTGTTTTCCATTTGTGGGGCAGTGTACCTTTGGAGAAACGAGCCTGCAAAACAGCCACCTGTGCGACTCACCGCCTGGCTGACTTCCTAAGCCGGACGGGAGGCATCGGAAGCAGCGACTTCGTCCCAACCGATGTAGGGGCTAATGCCTTCGGAAGGCGAAGAAGGAACGCACAGATGTAGATTATTCAGGGAACTGGTAATGAGTTGTTTCTAAATTGACAATGAAGTATATCGATCTCGCGAATTTTGCATGTCTCTATTTAAATGCAATTCAGTTAAATACAGTGATTTAACTCACGATATTACCCGTTACTCACAATCACAGGAAGCAGTTCGCGCCTTCCTGCCAACTTTCCATTGTTAGATGTCTGGTTTACATGATGTTTCTTTCAAATGTAGTAACGCGATGAAAATTTTGCGGAGGGAGGGATGCGTAATGTTGAAGGTTATTTTGTACAATCGTAATTGAATAAACATATCAACTTTCACCTAGTAGAATTTCTGTTTTCACTCATGATATTTCATTGTTATACACTGAAGCCCACGGTAATAGAAGACAAAAACAATCGGAGTAGGCCACCTAGCCCCTCAAGTCTACCCGCCATTCAATCTGATCACGTAAGATTTACGCTGGCGTCAGCTCCCCTTCCGCGGCGGTTCCCCTGGCCCTCAACTCGGATTCAGAATCAGAATAAGATTTATTATCACTGACATATGTCGTGAAATCTCTCTTTTTTAAAAAAAATCCATCACTGCAATTCAAACGTTCATGGTCTCTCCTGGAGATTTTAACGACCAACTGAGAGACACGTCAAATAAATGGAACTCGCTCAGGTTGTTGTCCGGTTAATATTGTTGGAATGTGAGGGCCCCTCCCTTTACAGAGAGACACGTTTACAAACCTTTTCTATAGATGGGACTAATCACTTGGGAGTATTTGACTATTTTAAGTGCCTCTATTAAAACACTTGACGATATTGTAATGCTCCACGTTTCTCTCTAAAGCTTAAAGAGCCTTACATGTTGAAATATGAGGAACTTGAAAATAAGGTGCAAACATAACGAATGATTGTCAAACGGATGGGCATTGCTACACTGTGTTGATAAGTCTTTCCAAGTTGGTTTACAGAATACCCCAACCCGGCCAAAATCTGCATGTCACCTGCACATTAAGTGAATAGTTTAAGGGTTGAGTGTCCTATACATTTGTGTCTTACAGGCAGACAATAGTAACTGACGAGGCAAAGTTCTTTCACTCCCGATTAGATGTCGCTTGGCTCGCTTTCTTCATCGCCGAAGCTCAGAGAACAACAAAGCTTGGAAATGTTTACTCATATCGTTTTAATAATACCATCTCAACTTTAGTTTTGTCCCAATCCTTATCCTCTTAATCCTTGTTCCTATTGTATGGATTACTTCCTAAATGTATCGTGTAGCAAATCGTAAGTTTTACACTACATCACATTTTATATCCACCTATATTTGAAATAAAAGTGACGGTATGTATATTATGTTATTTAATTATGCTTGGGCACAGTGTGCAATGTGACTTCCAGCTCTGTGCTATTAGAACTTGGTCTCGACAGGATTCTTCAGTATCTCGGGGATATGGTAAATGTTGCCTCTCAAGGCATGTATGTAATATACTGTGTGTTGTGCCTTGATGTAAAACGCTATAAATTACATGATTGTACAGTATATTAATGACACCTTAAATATTGTATTAACTGTGACATTCGCAAGATTAAAATATTTTCGATACATTGACGTTGGCGTAATTTTATTAGGCGACACCTAGGTTCGGGAGAAAGTTTGCCATGATAGAGTTTATGATTCAGGGAGTGAAAGGCGGTGATGTCAGCCTTTCCTTGCGCCCACCCTATAGGTAGGAAACCATTACGGAATATCGACAAGTAGCGACATTATCGTCTTCTAGTAATCTGGTGGTTCCGAGAACAACGAATCATAATGCAATTTGCTCTTTTCTAAGTCTGCAGAAGTAGCACTCAACATTCTAACCGTGATTTCTATCACTCCTACAAACTCCCTACTCTTGCTTCTCACAGTTGTTTCTAATCGAATGACTTGGACAAATTGATGAAATACATTATCTCTACAATGGACACACACAAAATGCTGGCAGCATCTATAGGAAGAAGTCTTCCTATAGATGCTGCCTGGCCTGCTGCGTTCCACCAGCATTTTGTGTGTGTTCCCTGAATTTCCAGCATCTGCAGATTTTCTCGAGTTTGCATCTCTACAACGGAGGGTGTTTGCTGTTCGAATCTTTCCCCAAAATCAAAAATAACTGCATACAATTCGGAGAAAATAGATTTCAAGAAGTAAACACGATAATGTTGACTAAAGATTCCCAAATTCCAAACTTATTTTAATTTAGGGTTTAATGAATGCAAATTACGCTTCGCCGTGAAGGTCGGAACCGAACATTGATTTAATTGGCATACAACAGAACAGGAGTATCCACTGACAACTCTATGTCATCTCCCGAGTTGGATGCGAGCTAGCGTTGTTACACAACAAACAACATCGTTATGTTTAAGACATCAATTTTCCAATCTCTTGGAATCCAAGATGATTTGCTTTCTTTCTGATTTCGTGTGTTTTTAGCTGGCCAATAAGAGCGACGTAGACTCTTCCACAGTCTGGGTAGGGATAGCATGAGGGGGAGCGGCGGCTGGGAGGTGACGGGTTTATGAGGTGGTACGCTCTTTCCCTTGCTTTCCGGTGCTCCAGATGAGTGACGCGGAGGTTCCCAATGACAAGCTGAATCCCTCCTCTCCACATTGAGCTGCCCTAAGGCAGAGGTCCCCAGGAGGCAGTGGGATGTTACAATTCTTCAAGAAAGCTTTGAGTATAACACTTTCTCCGTCTGCATCGTGAGTTCTTGCCCTGACAGAACTCCCAGAAACTGTCCATTTCAGGCTTCTGATGTCAGACACATGCACTACATGACTTACCCAATGTAGCATGGGCTTTCATGCTGGGCAGGTTGGGCCGGGAGAGGACACTAAGATTTCTTTGCATTTCCTCGTATTGAATTCAGAGAACTTTGCAGAGGTAGTTTTGGTGATAAGTTTTCAATGCATTTCGGCGTCTTCTCTAGATAGCCCTGGATCTACTTAAAGAGCAAAAGTAACTGAAAGGACGGTAGAATCAAGAGCAACTTCTTCCAACTGAAGCAGACTATTTTCATCAGAAATACCTGGAGTGGAAAATAAGTAAACTTTACTTTGGAGTTTCAAGTCTTTTTCAATTCTGCAATGTGATCATAATTCTTGACCGATAGAATTGTCCAATCATGCCCAGTATGTCCCGGATTGACTTTTTCACTACACACAGTCTACATACAATAGAAACAGGGTCATAGAGTCAGACAGCATGGAAATAAGCTCTATAATCATGAAATCCTTTCCACTGATGAGCCAGTGAGCTCTATGCGCTGGCAATATAAGTCTTTGTCTAGATACTTCTTAAATATTGTCAGGAAAAAATCTTCTTCAGATCCACATAATGATGATAGTTTTACATTGGCCCTACAACAGTTGGGCAGGGTCAATTTATATTAATTGATGCTTGGACGTGTTGACTTAGGAGATAATACTTGAACATCTGAATATCGATATCTTCCAACAGCAAAATATCTCAGAGTGTGCCACTGCCCTGTGAAAATATATAGCACCACTTCTGACATTTTCCCTCAGAAGTAAAGGTGGATGAGAAGGATTAACTTGTTGGAAATTCAGCCATGAAGTGTTGACAGGAGGTTGTTCTGTTAGCTTTAAGGTTGTTCCACAGCTTCATTGTTCCATTAATCTCGTGCACTTTGCCCCGAGGTTTGAAATCCCCTTTGCCCTTTCTTCAAGCAGTATAAAGACCATAAGACAAGACAAAAGAGCTGAAGTCGGTCATTCAGCCCATCGAGTCTGCTCCGCCATTATATCATGAACTGATCCATTCTCCCATTTAGTCCCACTCCCCCGCCTTCTCACCATAACCTTTGATGCCCTGGCTACTCAGATACCTATCAATCTCTGTCTTAAATACACCCAATGACTTGGCCTCCACTGCTGCCCATGGCAACAAATTCCACAGATTTACCACCCTCTGACTGAAAAAAATGCTTCGCACCTTTGTTCTGAATGGGCGCCCTTCAATCCTTATGTCATGCCCTCTCATACTAGACTCCCCCATCATGGGAAACAACTTTACCACATCCACTCTGCCCATGCCTTTCAACATTCGAAATGTTTCTATGAGGTCCCCCCTCATTCTTCTAAACTCCAAGGAGTACAGTCCAAGAGCTGTCAAATGTTCCTCATATGTTAACCTCTCATTCCTGGAATCATTCTAGTGAATCTTCTCAGAACCCTCTCCAACGTCAGCACATCCTTTCTTAAATAAGGAACCCAAAACTTCACACAGTACTCCAAGTGATGTCTTACCAGTGCCTTATAGAGCCTCAACATCACATCCCTGCTCCTATACTCTATTCCTCTAGAAATGAATGCCATCATTACATTCGCCTTCTTCACCACCGACTCAACATGGAGGTTAACCTTAAGGGTATCCTGCACGAGGACTCCCAAGTCCTGTTGCATCTCAGGACTTTGAATTCTCTCCCCATTTAAATAATAGTCTGCCCGTTTATTTCTTCCACCAAAGTGCATAACCATACACTTTCCAACATTGTATTTCATTTGCCACTTCTTTGCCCATTCTCCCAATCTATCCAAGTCTCTCTGCAGACTCTCTGTTTCCTCAGCACTACTGGCCCCTCCACCTATCTTTGTATCATCAGAAAACTTAGCCACAAAGCCATCTACTCCATAATCCAAATTGTTGTTGTACAAAGTAAAAAGAAATGTCCCCAACACGGACCCCTGTGGAACACCTCTGGTAACCGGCAGCCAACCTGAATGGGATCCCTTTATTCCTACTCTCTGTTTCCTGCCAATCAACTAACACCCTATCCATGTATGTAACTTTCCCATAATTCCATGGGCTTTTATCTTGTTTAGCAGCGTCATGAGCGGCACCTCCTCAAAGGCCTTCTGAAAATCCAAATACAGAAAGTCCACTGCATCTCCCTTGTCTAGCCTACTTGTAATTTCCTCAAAAAATTGCTATAGGTTTGTCAGGCAGGATTTTCCTTTAAGAAAACCATGCTGAGTTCTGCCTATCTTGTCATATGCCTCCAGGTACTCCATAACCTCATCCTTGACAATCGACTCCAACAACTTCCCAACCACTGAGGTCAAGCTAACAGGTCTATAATTTCCTTTTTGCTTCCTTGCCCCCTTCTTAAATAGCGGCGTGACATTTGCAATCTTCCAGTCCTCCAGAACCATGCCAAAATCTATTGACTTTTGAAAGATCATTGCTAATGCCGCCGCAATCTCTACAGCTACTTCCTTCAGAACACAAGGGTGCACTCCATCTGGTCTGGGAGATTTATCTACGCTTAGACTATTTAGCTTCCTGAGTACTTTCTCTGTCATAATTGTAACTGCGCAAACTTCTCTTCCCTGACACCCCTTGAGTGTCCAGTATACTGCTGATGTCTTCCTCAGTGAAGACTGATGCAATATACTCATTCAGTTCCTCCGCCATCTCCTTATCTCCCATTACAATTTCTCCAGCATCATTTTCTATCGGTCCTATATCTACTCTCACCTGTCTTTTACTCTTTATATACTTGAAAAAGCTTTTAGTATCCTCTTTGATATTATTTGCTAGCTTCCTTTCATAGTTCATCTTTTCTCTCTTAATGACTTTCTTAGCTTCCTTTTGCAAGCTTTTAAAAACTTCCCAATCCTCTGTCTTCCCACTAATTTTTGCTTTCTTGTATGCCCTCTCCTTTGCTTTAACTTAGGCTTTGATTTCTCTTGTCAGCCACGATTGCATCCTTTTTCCATTAGAAAATTTCTTCTTTTTTGGAATATATCTGTCTTGCACATTCCACACTCCTCGCATAAACTCCAGCCACTGCTGCTCTGCCGTCCTTCCCACTAGTGTCCCTTTCCAGTCAACTTTGGCCAGTTCCTCTCTCATGCCACTGTAATTTCCTTTACTCCACTGAAATACCGACACATCGGATTTCAGCTTCTCATTCTCAAATTTCACTGTAAACTCAATCATGTTATGATCACTGTCTCCTAAGGGTTCCTTCACCTCAATCTCTTTGATCATCTCTGGTTCATTACACAATACCCAATCCAGTACAGCTGATCCCCTAGTGGGATCAACAACAAATTGTTCTCAAAAGCCATCTCATAGACATTCTACAAATTCTCTCTCTTGAGATCCAGTGCCAACCTAATTTTCCCAATCCAGTCTCATGTTAAAATCCCCCACAATTATCATAACACTGCCCTTCTGACAAGCCTTTTCTATTTCCTGTTGTAATTTGTAGTCCACATCCCTGCAGCTGTTAGGAAGCCTGTATATAACTGCCATCATTTATACCCCTGCGATTTCTTAGCTCAACCCATAAAGATTCTGTACCTTCTGATCCTATGTCACCTCTTTCTAATGATTTAATATCATTTTTTACCAATAAAGCCAGGCCACTCCCTCTGCCTACCTGCCTATCCTTCCGATACACCGTGTATCCTTGGATATTCAGCTCCCAGAGACATGCATCCTTTAGCCACGTCTCAGTGATGGCCTCAATATCATACCTGCCGATCTGTAGCTGTATGACAAGATCATTCACCTTATTCCTTATGCTGCGTGCATTTAAGTATAACACCTTAAGTCCAGTATTTGGTACTTTTTGCTTTGATTGCACTGCAACTCAACACAATGGCTGCAAATTTGCCCCATCACCTGCCTGTCCTTCCTGACGTCTTTACTGCTCACTATCTTAGATTTATTTCTGTTTTCCCCCTCCTCCGCTCTATTATTTCGGTTCACATCCCCGTGCCAAATTAGTTTAAACCCTCCCTAACAGCTCTATTAAACCTTCCCGCCAGGATATTGGTCCCCTTTGGGTTCAGGTCCATTTTGAACAGGTCATACTTCCCCCAGAAGAGATCCAAATGATCCAAGAATCTGAAGCCCTGCCCCCTGCACCAGTCTCTCAACCACGCATTCATCTGCCTGATCTTACTATTCTTGCCCTCGCTAGCATGTGGCTCAGGTAGAAATCCCAAGATTACTACCCTGGAGGTCCTGCTTCTCAGCTTCCTTCCTAACTCCCGGAAATCTCTCTTCAGGACCTCCTCCCTTTTCCTATCTATGTCAATGATACCAACATGTACCAAGACAGCTGGCTGCTCGCCCTCCCCCTTCAGAATATTCTGGACCTGATCTGAGACATCCCGTACCCTGGCATCTGGGAGGAAACACTCCATGCAGTTATCTCTATCAGGCTCACAGAATCTCCTGTCTGTTCCCCTGACTGTGGAATCCTCCATGACTACCGCATTCCTCTTCTCCATTCTTCCCTCCTGCACAACAGTGCCAGGCTCAGTGCTGGAGACCCGGTCACCGTGGGCGTCCCCTGTCAGGTCATCCCCCTCAACAGCATCCAAAACGAGGATACTTGTTGCTGAGGGGGGCAGCCACAGATGTGCTCTCCACTATCTGGGCATTTTCCATCCCTCTCCTGACAGTCACCCAGTTTTCTGACCTCTGTAGCCTAGGGATGACTACCTCCCTGTAGCTCCTGTCTATCACCTCTTCACTTTCCCTAATAAGCAGTAGATCATCGAGCTGCAGCTCCAGATCGCTAACATGGTCTCTGAGGAGCTGCATCTCAGTGCAGCTGGCGCAGATGTGGCCATCAGGGAGGCTGGAGGTCTCCCAGGATTCCCACATCTGGCACCCTGAACAAAGCACTAACCCTGCAGACATGCTACCTAATTCTACAGGAATGAAACAAGGAAAAATAAGTCCACTCACCCAATTACCTTGCCAAACACACAAACTTTTTAAATGGTTAGCTTGTACCATTAGCTGTGTGAGCCCTGCTGTTCCTCTGTCTGTCCAGGCTGATTCGCTAAGGGGAAAAAAAGAGTTGGTGCCTGGCTCTTGCCTCTTCCTGTTACCACCTAAGCCCATTGAGTCAAAGCCCTGCACTCTGCTGCCCGCTGTATAGGGTGGAGTCCCTTTTAAACTCTCTGCGTTGTCCTGCCTATGTCATGCGCCTGCGCAGTCTCGTCCTTCTTGTACTTGAAGAAGGTATGATGAACAATTATTCAGCCTGTAGTTGGTTTTTGGCTCTTGCCCTATAACAACTTCTTGATAACATTGGAAGTTCTCTGCTCTTTTGCACTTTTACCAAGCTGGCAGTGTAAATGCATTGAAATATTTCCTTTGGTGCAAACATTTTGGATACTTCATGGATTCTACCTAAGTGACACTGGCTTTGGACTGAAATTACCTCAGTCAAATTTTAGCAAGGGACAAAAGACTTTGAGGAGGGAATATCACACCACTTTTGGCTCCAGTACAACTCACTGATTGAAAATATTTAAGATGGTTCGTACTATTCAAATTGTGTTGTTATTTTTGTAATTATGACAGAAAGCTATTTGTCCTCTTAGCTAGTTCTGCTTACTGAATCTAGATAATAGTCATCATCTTTTGTCAGTTGTGTTTAGGTTTTGAGACCTTATTTGTGATCACAATTAATCACTTTGCTGTAAAACCCTGGGTTCTTTAACCATTAACACTTTCTTCCTCCCCCATTAAGGTGCTCTACCACTTCTTCAAAATTAGATTCCTTGCTGGCGTTTCCACCCAGAGATCAATGAAATATCTATGGGGTGGAAAGATTTGGGACAATAGTGAGAGGGATGGAAAAATATATTGTAATTGGGTATTTGGCACACTAACTTTTCTGGATGGATACAGTGTGCGTCCCTTAAAGCTGATCTATGCTCAAATTAAAATATTCCCTTTAGGATGTTAAAAGCTAAATTGGTGAATGTTAAAAAAAATCCATTGCATTTTTTTCTTCAAAAGAATGAAGGGAGATTCCCAAAAGCTCTGCCAAATGATTTTCTTCAAGCCAAAGCAGCTAAGTCTGATTAGCCGAACATTGATTTACCTTTAGTTGCAGGAGCTTGCTTCAGTGGCTTATCAAGCTTCAGCATAATTAATTGGCTGTGAATCTCTCTGGGGCATGCTGACATTGTGAAAAGTACCAAATATAGGCAAGTCATAATCACAAGAGATTCTGCAGATGCTGGAACTCCAGAGGAACAAACGCAAAAAGCTGAAGGAACTCAGCTGGTCAGGCAGCAACTATGGTTTCATGCCAAGATCTTTCGTCAAGAATATGAACATAGATAAATGCAAGTCATTTACTGTATATTTTAAATCTGCAGCCTTGCAATATCTGGAGTTAAATACATAATTTTATACACTTAGAATATTCAACAAACCAGACTGCACCTGAGGATAGCTAAGACTAACGTTGAAGAACTTACACCATAGATACGCTAATAATGTCAACTGCCATCAAAACCATGCCTCAGCATCTGTGTATGAAAAAAACACGAACTACATTCTGATGTAGGGTTATCACCATAAAAGTTTAATCCTGTTTCTTTCTGAATGGAGGTTGCCTGATTTGCTGAGCATTTCCATCATTTTTGGTAATTTTTTTTTGCGATATCCAGCACCTGTGTTTTTTTGAATATTCATTTCACAGGATATTTTCTTTTCAGTCGTCAGAAGAAGGTTTCTGCTGATCTGATCCACACTTCTATTACTTCCAAGAAGTTATACACAGAAACTCTCTGAAGTCTGCTTCATGCAGGGTTCTACTGTACTGGTGCCCAAGAAGAATGCGGTGAGCTGCCTCAATGACCATCACTTACCTCCACAGTGATGAAGTGTTTTGAGAGGCGGGTGATGAAACATATCGACTCCTGCCTGAGAAGCGACTTGAATCTGTTCCAATTTGCCTGCTGGAGCAACAGGTCCACAGCCTATGCCATCTCACTGGCACTTCACTCAACCCTAGAATATCTGGACAGCAAAGATGCAGACATAAAGATGTTCTTCATTGACTGCAGTTCAGCATTCAATATCCTCATCCCCTCAAAACTAATTAATATGCTCCAAGACTTTGGCCTCCATGTACAATTGGAACCTTGATTTCCTCAATTGCACCCCAGTCAGTTCAGATTGGCAATATTGCAAAAAATCACCCCTTGTAATAATGATCAGTGAAGCATGGAAAGATTCTGTATTTACCAACAAATAGCTTTATTGTTTCAACAGAAGAACATGTGAACTTACAGTCCCCAATACCTATGCGCACACCCACTAAGTTTTCCTGACCATCCATGAACAGTCAAAAACAGAAAATATAATACCAGTTAAGAAGGAGTTTCTGCTGCTGGCCACATGATCCTCGTAGTTCCATTTTGAATCTCCACGTATCTGTGGGGCACCTCACACCCATGATAGTTGGTCTCTTACAGCCAAGTGACTTTAGCTCATTGCTATGAAGAACACAGTGTCTTCATAAAATGGCAGCCTCCATTTCCTCCATCATGGTAATTGGTCTGTCTGCTTCCACTGTCTTTTATTCATTTGAATTCACTGATTTGTAGATTGCAGCTCTTTCTGGCCATGACCTGCCTCCTCTTGATCTCAGTTCTATTGACTATTCATAAGACTGCCATGAACCCTCAGCTGGTGTGCAACACTTACATTATACAAAGATAAAGGCACCACTTCCTTACAAATTCATACACTCTGCATACAATCTCTGTACAGACGTTCTCTGTATTACAAAACCATCATCCTCTTCCTTTTGCACAACATCAGCCTTTCACCTTCTAAGGAGATACACATTAAACTATACAATTATCAGGGTACATGAAATTAATATTACAGAAGCATATGATATTATCCTCACCCATGGATGTATTTGAACATTTGCTTTATCAGCATGTCCTAATAACTCTTGTATGTTTAGTCCATTGATGGATTATCTCCTTTGCCTCCTCCACAATAGGTGTCCAGTCTGCAGACAAATGAGTAATCAGTGACACCTTGGTAACAACATAATCCCACAGATATTGATCTGTATCAGTGTGTTGGATCTCGAAGTTCTCCTTCATTAATGTGTCTCCTGCTGGCTGAGGAAAAGTTCATCCTCCAATAGCTAAATCTAAAGTCACGCTCCCAATTGCAGCAAAGTGATGTTCCAAAGGACATTCTTTCTATTCCTTGGTACAACTTGTTGCTATTGCTATGTAATGTGTCTGAACAGCCAATGCATATTGCAAAAGCAAAAGCTCATTATTTACAGGTGGTATAGACAATGAACAATTCTCATAAGTACTGAAACCAAATTCAGAAGTTTCTGCTTGTCATCTCTCCTGGCCAAGCCCAGAGGTTTCCCCCTCAATGACATCTTGATAAATCTATCCCTTTCCCAGTGCCATGCATAACAATAGCATGCATTGATGGGTAACATAAGAATATTCACATCTTCACATGAAATTTGCCCACATCGTGAACTCTTTTCAACGAGTAGGTTCAAATATTTCCATGACAGGGAATATGAAATACCACAGCAACATAGAACTTTCCTTTACCATCATCACATGTACCCAGAACTCTGTTGGTTACTGTAAGACTTCTAATATGACACAAGGTCACTTTTCCCCAGCCCCTTCGTTTAGTTGCTCATCTGATACCCAATTTGGTACTTGATGTGCATCAAGTTGTAATAAATTTGTACCAACCAGGGCGAATAACCAACTACTGTATGTAGCATAGGTCTCAGCATTATGCGTTCCATTGGACAGGAGGTCTATGCAGTCAATTATTAAATTTGTTGTATCTTGAAGAGCTTTAGAAATGTAACTGTATTCAAAATGACCTGTGGTGTACTTTGACCAATTTCATTAGTCTGTATCTGATTCTGATAATTCTCTCCAGTAATATCCCACATTTTCTGCTGAAGAGACTATATCTAGTTTCCTAATTCTGCTATATCTAAAACATTGACACACAACATAATTCCACTAGTTCCAATAGTACTTTCTTTTTCTAATTTTGACCGACTTAAACTCACTCCAGCTTAGTTGTCTCCCAAGAAAATGAACAAATAACTGTCTCGTTGCAGACAAGCACCATTCAACTACCATTATTTCAGTTTGATTAAACATTATCTGCACTTGCTGGTACCCTGGTACCAAATTAAAAAAAAAACTCCCCATTATCTCTTAACACTGATCCTGCATCTTGTGTTACATTGGGTCTTATTACATCTAGACTCTGGTGTAGTTCCAGTTATTTGAGGTTCTGGGGTTGTCAATTTCACATTATTCTCATCATATTGAATTAAACCTGTAACACACACATGTAATTTCTGCTCTTATTTCCAGTTTCAATTTTCAATCGTAAATCATTTTAAGTCCATATTTTCTATCTGTTTTCTAGCCCATCCAATCCATACTCCCAATTGACTTTAGATTCCAACCATCCAAATATCTTCCCTTTTCCACCCAATTTAATTTCAGGATAGGGGAGGCAGGAACCAATTTTTTTTCTTTTCTTATTTTCATGATAAAACTCCCCTGATTCTCAGACTGAGAAAAAAGAGAAAATCCTCATTTGTCAAGTCTGTTGCCATTTACTTGGACCAGCTGTTCCAAACTCAAATCTTCCAAATCAGGTTTGCCATGTACATTGATTGTCAAGTCTTCAAAATTAGGGCCACTGTGTACTTCAACCATTGCATGCCAATGATGATAGCATTCCTGTTTCTCCCCCATCAGTTCCAGCTGGGTGATGTGGTACCATCCGCTTTTATCTGGAGAAATCAGCACCCTGTATACCAATGGACATGCTTTGTCTATAGTTTCATGGGGACTTGCAAAGCTTGGATTTAAAAATGAGGTGGGTTAGTGTATTCTAATTGCCACTCTCTTCTGGACTTAATTCTATGGAACTGACCTTTGAGTCAAAGTAGGTTTTACCCTATTGTCTTTTCTTTTATAGTTGATGGGCTGCCACCTAATTGGCCTCTTTCACTATCTCTACCAATTATTGTACACAACTTCCTAACACAATCCCATCTAATACGGGTTCTGACAAGTCTAATGCTAACAATTCCTCCAACCTTCTCATGTCTCTTCTGGTCATGAGCTTACTGGGAGCGTAACTGGTTGATGATGCCACTGTATTCAATACATAAGGCAAAACTACCTTCCCTGTTGTTCCATGTTATGGCTCCATTTTGGCCATATTTTTAATGCTTGGTTCATCCTTTGTACAATTCCATGATACTATGGTTTTTAGGGTATATGAAATCTCTGCTTGAACCTGAAAAGTGCCATGACATTTTGCATTAACTGGGCTACGAAATGTGCGCCTTGATCTGATTCCATATTCTGAGGTGATTCTCAGTGAGTGAAGACCCTTTCCAATAAGATTTTTCCAGTAGCTTTGGCTGTGTTTGTCTTAATCGGGAAAGTTTTCACCCACTTGGTGAAAGTATCCACCACGACAAGATACTTGTATCCACCTGGGGTGGGTGGCAAAGGTCCAACATAATATATCTGCAAATTAGTCCAAGGCCCCCCTGCTGATCTGGCATTTTGGAAGGCTCCTTTCTTAATATTTTCTTTTAATTGTGTATCTTCCCTCTGCTCTTTGGTTATATCCATAACCTTAACCAGTTGTTCCTTCTACCTCCCAATCTCCCCAATCTGTGCCTGCCATTTGAACCCAATTTAAAGCACCTTGCTTTGCTAACTCATTAACCTTCTTGTTTCATTCAGGGGATAATTTAGACTGGGCTTTCACCTTTATGACTCTGTATTCTTACCCCTATGTTTCTTCAGATATCTACAACAACAAAGCAGCAGATGGGAGGGGCTTTCCATCAGCTGAAACAAACTCTCTTACTTCCCAAAGACGCAGGTATTCAGTAAGGCTCTTACAAAAGAATCAGAATGTGTGACTGATTGGGGCAGAAAACATTCTGGGTGGCTAACCACATACCATAAATGCCACTTCTGCTGCCTGTGCACTCATGGTGTTGGGTAAATTTAAAGTTATACTTTACCTTTCCTGACCATCTTTATCCTCTGCATATATACCGAACCCAATTCTCCTCTCACCCATCTATACCAATGAGGAGCCATCTACAAAATATTTAAAATAGTGATTTTCCTTTGTGTTTTTCCTTTGTTTGTGTCTTTGTTCTTGGGTATTGCTTTCTAATCTCCTTCCATCTCCCCCCTTATTATTTTGATACAAATATTTCATTGGGAGCATTTTCTATCATATCTTGATGCCTGTATGAGTCTCCAGTACAATAAAGATTATCTGCAAGGAAGATAGAAACTTTAATATCCTTTACTGCTACATCTCAACCCTGTAGTGCCAAGGCTGAATGACCAAGACATTTTAAATCAAATATCCAGCAGTAGCTAAATAAATGCTGAATTGCTGTTTGGACCAGTCCAATATTTAAATAGAACTTCCATTTGCACGTTACATAAAAAAACACTGGTTGCTTCAAAACTACTTTTCCAAGGGACCTTAAACTCAAAATCATTATGCCAAAAGTTCTGAGCAACATCTTCCACGTTCTTTAAAAGGAAACAATTTTATAAATAAAAGCAACTTTTAGGATTGCTCCCCAAATGTCCAATCTTCCCAAAATGCTAAATTCAAATTCCAAATTGAACTGTCCATCAATTAACAATTTCCCTGAATGCCCATTTCCCTCAGAAACGTAGCCATCTCATATTCAGAATAGAGATGCACAAATTTTCATCTCAACCTAGATTACAGATGGGCAGTGTGGAATCTAGGTTTCTATGGAAAACAAAGAAACACAAACTGAAAACGCAAACAAGCCAAAACACAAAAATCCATGCTTGCACTGTTCTTCTTTCTGAACCCTCCATATGTAACTGCAAAACTTAGAACAGTTAATTCCCACCAAGAAAAACTTGTAAAACATTTTCCAAAGAACCAAATAGATGTGGGGATGCTTCACTGCAGCAGGCCCTGCAAGGCTTGTGAAGGTAGAGGGTAAAATGAACACAGCAAAATACAGGAAATTCCAAAGGGAAAACCTAATGCGGTCTGCAAGAGAACTGTGACTTTGGAGAAGATTTGTTTGCCTGCAAGACGATGACCTCAAGCATAAAGCCAAAACTACACAACGTGATGGTTTAAAAACAACAAAGTTAGCGTCTTGGAGTGGCCAAGTCAGAGTCCAGACCTCAATCAAATTGAGGATTTGTGGCTGAACTTAAGCAATTATTTTGTGTTTTATATTTGTAATTTATTCAGATCACTTTGCAGGGACCTGTTTTCATTTTGACACAAAAGAGACATCTTCTGTTGATCAGTGTCAAAAAAAGCCAAATTGAATCCATTGTGATTCAATGTTGTAAAACAATAAAACATGAAAACTTCCGGGGGATGGGGGTGGTGAATACTTTTTATTGGCACTATGTGTTTTTAAACACATTATATTCAATCTTCTTTGTTCGGTATTGTCTAGTTAATGTATTGATTTCTGGTAACTAATTGCTTGGAACAGTTCGCTAGGATCATCCCCGGGCATATATGTCCTGATATCCTTAGCAATATCTCTAAGCTGCTGTATCCTGAATAGTGTAGCGTATGTTATATTCTGGTTTTGATTTCCTGCTCCAGCTCCTCCCTCTCTGACACTAACTAGGAGTGGAATTGTGCCGTCAGTAGCGCAGGATCTTTTTGATTGTGCATTGGTCGTGGGTCCTCGGATGCAGGCTCCTTGTGACCATATCTGGCTGTCTTATCTTCCAAATCATGCCAATCCATATCTCTGTATTCATCCTCCTTCCCCCTTTCAGATCCAAAAGCACATATTATTCCTTCCTGTGCAGCTAGTTGGCCCTGCAGCTTTGTATCTGTTTCAAACCCTTTGTATGATCACTAGTCTTACTTCTCTTTTTGGAAATTGATTTCTGTGTCATATTTATAGCTGCTTTTAAATCACTGCTCTGTTTACTTAATTCCTCCACCTGGCTCTTAGCTAACTTGGCTTCTTCTTCCAATTTACTCCTTTCTATCACCAATTTCTCACACATCTTCTGAAATTGGATCATTTGCACCAAATCCTTACCTCTCTGTCCCTGCAAATCAATAACTTCCCCCTTTAGAGTTTCTACCTCATTCACAAATCTATTCTGCTCTACCTTAATTTCTTCCCAATATTCCAGCATTTCCTGTTGTAATCTATCTCGCTCGGTGTCAGCTTTTTACCAATACCCTTCTAAATCCTCAATAAGGCTGGACACTGTTACTGGCTTCAGTAGCTGCTTAAATTCCTTGTCTGACAAATTCCCTTTGGCAATTTTAAAAAGAGTATTTCCGTCTTCACCACTGGTGCATTCAGCATAAGACTATAAGTCCATTAGATATAGGAGCAGAAGTAGGCCATTTGGTCTATCGAGTCTGCTCTGCCATTCAATCATGGCTGGTCCAATTCTTCCAGTTATCCCAACTCCCCTGCCATCTCCCCATACCCTTTGATGCCCTGGCTAATCAAGAACCTATCTATCTGGGCCTTAAATGCACCCAATGACTTGGCCTCCACAGCCACTCATGGGAATAAATTCCACAGATTTACCACACTCTGACTAAAGTAATTTCTCCACATCTCTGTTCTAAATGGACATCCTTCAATCCTGAAGTTGTGGCCTCTTGTTGTAGACTCACCTACCATGGGAAATAACTTTGCCCTATCTAATCTGTTCAGGCCTTTTAACTTTCGGAATGCTTCTATGAGATTCCACTCCCCCCCCCCGCCCCCATTCTCCTGAACTCCAGCCCAAGAGCTGCCAGATGTTCCTCATACGGTGACCCTTTCATTCCTGGAATAATTCTCGTGAATCTTCTCTGAACTTTCTCCAATGCCAGTATATCCCTTCAAAAATAAGAAGCCCAAAACTGCACACAATACTCCAAGTGTAGTCTAACGAGTGCCTTATAGAGCCTCAACATCACATCTCTGCTCTTATATTCTATACCTCTAGAAATTAATGCCAACGTTGCATTTGTCTTCTTCACCACCAACTCAACCTGGAAATTAACCTTTAGGGTATCCTGCACAAGGACTCCCAAGTCCCTTTGAATCTATGCATTTTGAATTCTCTCTCCATCTAAATAATAGTCTGCCCATTTATTTCTTCCACCAAAGTGCATGACCATACACTTTCCAACATTGTATTTCATTTGCCACTTCTTTGCTCATTCCCCTAAACTATCTAAGTCTCTCTGCAGGCTCTTTGTTTCCTCAACACTACCGCTCCTCCACCAATCTTTGTATCATTGGCAAACGTAGCCACAAATTCATTAATCCCATAGTCCAAATCATTGACATACATCGTAAAAAGCAGCGGTCCCAATACAAACCCTTTGGAACTCCACTGGTAACCGGCAGCCAGCCGCAATAAGATGCCTTTATTCCCACTCTCTGCTTTCTTACGGATCAACCAATGCTCCACCCATGCTAGTTATTCCCTGTAATTCCATAGGTTTTTATCTTGCTAAGCAGCCTCCTGTGCAGCATCTTGTCAAAGGCCTTCTGAAAATCCAAGTACACCATATCCACTGCATTTCCTTTGTCTATCCTGCTTATAATTTCTTCAAAAAACTGCAGTAGGTTAGTCAGGCAGGGTTTTCATTTTAGGATAGCTATGGCCTATTCTGTCATGTGTCTCCAGGTTCTCCATAATCTCATCCCTAACTATTGATTCCAACAACTTTCCAACCACTAATATCAGGCTAACAGGTCTATAGTTTCCTTTCTGCTGCCTCCCACCCTTCTTAAATAGTGGAGTAACATTTGCAATTTTCCAGTCATCCGGTACAATGCCAGAATCCATCGATTCTTGAAAGATCGTTATTAATGCCTCTGCAATCTCTCTAGCTACTTCTTTTAGAACCCGAGGGTGCATTCCATCAGTCCAGAAGATTTATTTACCCTCAGACCATTAAGCTTCCTGAGCACCTTCTTAGTCATAATTTTCACTGCACACACTTCACTTCCCTGACACTTTTGAATGTCTGGTATACTGCAGATGTCTTCCACTGTGAAGACTGATGCAAAATACACATTCAGTTCCTCTGCCATCTCTGTGTCTCTCATTACAATATCTCTAGCATCATTTTCTATTGGTCCTATATTTACCCTCAACTCTCTTTTACCCTTTATATACTTAAAAGAGCTTCTTTGATAGTAGTCACCAGCTTCCTTTCATAATCCACCTTTTCCTTCCTAATGACCTTCTGCAAGTTTTTAAAAGCTTCCCAGTCCTCTACCTTGCCACTCGCTTTGGCTTCATTGTATGTCCTCTCTTTCGGTTTTATTTTGGCTCTGACTTCATTTGTCAACCATGGTAGTATACTTCTTCCATTCACAAATTTCTTCTTATTTGGAATATATCTGTCTTTCACTTCCCCCATTTTTTACAGAAACTTCAGCCATTGCTGCTCTGCTGTCCTTCCTGCTAGTGTTCCTTTCCAGTCAACCTTGGCCAGTTCCCCTCTCATGCCACTGTAATTTCCTTTATTCCACTGAAATACCAACACATCGTAATTTAATTTCTCCTTCTCAAATTTCAAAGTAAACTCGATCATATTGTGATCACCATTCCCTAGGGGTTCTTTAACCTTAAGCTCTCTTATCACCTCCAGATCATTGCACAACACCCAATCCCCTAAAGGGCTCAGCAAAAAGCTGTTCTAAAAAGCCCTTTCTTAGACATTCTACAAATTCTCTCTCTTGAGGTCCAGTACTGGCCTAGTTTTCCCAAACTGCTTTCATGTTAAAATCCCCAATGATTATTATGACATTGCCCTTCTGACACGCCTTTTCTTTCTCCTGTTGTAATTTGTAATCCACATCCCAGCTGCTGTTTGGAGGCCTGTATACAACTGCCATTAGGGTTCTTTTACCCTTGCCATTACTTAACTCAACCCATAGAGACCCTACACCTTCTGATCCTATGTCATCCCTTTCTAATTATTTAATATTATTTCTTATACATAGGGCCACACCACTCACTCTGCCTACTAACCTATTTTTTCCAATAAACCCAATATCCTTGGACGTTCAGCTCCCAATGGTAGCCATCCTTTAGCCAAGTTTCAGAGATGGCCACAACGTCATGCTTGACAATCTGTAGCTGAATTTCAAGATCGTCCATTTTATTTCTTATGCTGTGTGCATTCAGATATAACACTCCTTATATTGTGGCCATTTCCCCAATACATACTTCTGGAGCAATCTCCTCCAATCAAAACAACCCAAGTCCAATTAGGGGATTTACAAGGATGTTGCCTGTATTGGGGAGCATGCCTTATGAGAATAGGTTGAGTGAACTAGGCTTTTTTCCCTTGGAGCAACGGAGGATGAGGGGTGACCTGATAGACGTGTATAAGATGATGAGAGGCATTGATTATGTGGATAGTCAGAGGCTTTTTCCCAGGGCTGAAATGGCTAGCATGAGAGGGCACAGTTTTAAGGTGCTTGGAAGTAGGTACAGAGGAGATGTCAGGAGTAAGTTTTTTTCACGCAGAGAGTGGTGAGTGTGTGGAATGGGCTGCTGGCGACGGTGGTGGAGGCGGATACAATAGGGTCTTTTAAGAGACTCCTGGACTGCTACATGGAGCTCAGAAAAATAGAGGGCTATGGGTAACCCTAGGTAATTTCTAAGGTAAGGACATTTTTGGTACAGCTTTGTGGGCCGAAGTGCCTGTATTGTGCTCTAGGTTTTCTATGTTTCTGAGTCCCTCCAGATGTTCAGACTTTCCTGACTAATTCATTCCAACTACTAACTAATAACCCAACCCCCAAATCTTCTATTTCTCACCTACACGGTCTGACTCAATTTTCCCGCTGATGGAGAGATTTATTCTCGAGCTCACCCAGGGATGCTAATACTGTAACAAGAATCACCCCTTGTAATAATGATCAGGGAGGCACAGAGAGAATCTGTATTTATTGACAAGTACCTTTATTGTTTCAACAGAAGAGTATGAGAACTTACACAACCAAATACCTGTGTGCACACCTACTAAGTTTTCTTCACATTCCATGAACAGTCAAAGAACAGAAAATATAATACCAGGTAAAAATGAGTTTCTGCTGCTGGCCACATGTTCCTCGTCATCCCGTTTCGAAACTCCATGCATCTCTGGGGCACCTCACATCCATGATATTTGGTCTCCTACAGAGTTGCCACCATCAGCCCACTTGAAGCGTCTGTTTTTATATCCACTCCTTGATTCAAATATTGCATTCCAGTGTCATTGGCTCTAGGTCATGTGTCTGAACTTTAATACCTTTTTATTGGCTCTGCTCCAGGCCAGCATCTATTTATCACCTTCTGCCCATGATGTGACAATTGGTAATTTATGACTCTTTGTTCTCAATCAACAACCAGTTCGAATCATGCAGAACAGGTACAGATTCCAACAGTCAAAAACCTGCATGTTATATCCAACCAAAGACCACCTCACAAATAACTTCTTATTTGGAAATGATCCCTAATTCACCACATTACCTGAAGCATCACTGTGTCGACATTAACACACTGATCAAACCAAGTGACTTCAACTCATTGCTATGGAGAGCACACTGTCTTCATAAAATGGCAACCTCCATCTCCTCCCTCATAGCGAGAACAAAGGTAATTTGTCTGCTTCCACTGTTTTTGATTCATTTGAATTCACTGATTTATAGACTGTAGTTTTTCCTGGCCAATAGCAACAACATCTCCTCCATGATCTCCATCGGCATGGGTGCACCACAAGGCATTGTACATAGTCCCCTGCTCTACTTGCTTTACACTTATAACTGTGTGGCTAAGCACAGCTCTAATGCCATATTCAAGTGTGCTGTCAATACCACTGTCAGAGCTCAAATCAAAGGCGGCGATGAGTCAGCATTTAGGTGGTAGATTGAAAATCTAGCTGAGTGGTGCCATAACACCAATCGCCTACTCAATGTCAGCACCATTAAGGAGCTGACTATTGATTTCAGGTGGAGGAAATCTGCGGTCCATGAGCCAGTCCTTATCAGAGGTGGTGAGGAACAGGAACTTTAAATTCCTCATTGTTATTATTTTGGAGGATCCTTCCAGGGCCCAGCACGCGAGTGTAATCACACAGAAAGCACAGCAGCACCTCTACTTCCTTATGAGTTTGCAAAGATTTGGCATGACATCTAAAACTTTGACAACCTTCTGTAGATGCGTAGTGGAGAGTATATTGCTTGGCTGCATCACCAATGCCCTTGAATGGTAAATCCTACAAAGAGTAATGGATAGAGCTCAGTCCATCACGAGTAAGGCACTTCCCACCATTGAGCACATCAGCATGAAATGCTGTCACTGGAAGGCAGCATCCATCCTCAGGGATGCCCACCACTCAGGAAATGCTCTCTTCTCACTACTGCCATCAGGAAGAAGGTACAGGAACCTCACAGCTCACACCACCAGATTCAGGAACAGTTGTTACCTTTCTACCATCAGGCTCTTGAACCAAAGGGGATAACCTCACTCAACTTCACTTGCTCCGTTATAGATCTGCTCCCACAACCTAGGGACTCACTTTCAAGGAATCTTCATCTAATGCTCTTGATATTTATTGCTTATCTATTTATGATCATTACAGCTTTTTGTCTTTTGCACACTGGTGCAGTCTTTCATTGATTCTGTTATGGTGTTACTTCATAGATTTATTGAATATGCCCAAAAGACAATGAATTCCAGGGTTATATATAGTGACATATATGTTCTTTGATTATAAATTTACTTTGAACTTTGAACCTGCTAAAGAAACAGCAGCATGTATATTTATAAAAAAAAATCAGGCCACTATATGTGGAAATTGACCCAACATACAGTGTCTGAAGGGAAAGCCAGAGATATGAGAAAGCATGGCAGTATAGTTGTGCTGTTCCTCACATATTGATCTTAATTTTTCTGGATCCATGGGACATCTTTAAATCCAATCACAAAAATTTATTAGTTTCAATTGTTCCAAAGCAGTTTAACACTGAGATTCTCAATAATTGTTGAAAACAAACAACATGGGAACCACAATTTAAAAATAAGGAAGATAAAGGAAGAACAGGGATATTGCCACAAGTATACCAATTCCTATAACAAGGTAATAAAAATATATGGGTGTAATTAACCATGACATGGTACGATTGTATTCAAAATTAAAATGATTCTTTATCATACACGTCTGAAAACAGAGTTCAGTGTTCTTCTGATTCATCTCGAGTGAACAAGTTGGCAATGGAAGACAATACTTAAAAAAATATTTTGATGAAATAATATGTAACTCAATTAAAAGAACTAAGAAATCAGTAACTCAAGTAATTTTGTTTCACTCTTAACTGCAGCTCTAACTTAACTTCTAACTATAGTTATAAGTCTAGTCTAGTTCAACTAAAAGAACTAAACTCAAAATTCTTAATTTGATTTGTCACTAATAAATAAAGCTCAAGTGTGCAATTCAAGGTAAAACTTATCAGCAATTAATAATTAGCAGTACTTCTCATAATTTCTTAACCACTGAGTCTTTAGTCTTTAGTCACCAGGTAGCCCCAACGCTTCAACAAGACATGAATTGGCATCAAGGTCACCAGATACAGGTCGTGATCCAGCCCATGGAGAAGCTCAAAAACACCCCTGAAACAGCCTCCTCCACTGTAAATGTCTATCCACGGCCTCCTCTACTGTAAAGATGAAGCCACACTCAGGTTGGAGGAACAACATCTTATATTCTGTCTGGGTAGCCTCCAACCTGATGGCATGAACATTGACTTCTCTAACTTCCGCTAATGCCCCACCTCCCACTCGTACCCCATCCGTTATTTATTTATATACACACATTCTTTCTTTCTGTCTCTCTCTCTCTCTCTCTCTTTCTCTCTCCTTTTTCTCCCCTCTGTCTCTCTGACTATACCCCTTACCCATCCTTTGGGTTTTTCCCCCCCTCCCCCTTTTCCTTCTCCCTGATCCTCTCATATCCCTTTTGCCAATCACCTGTCCAGCTCTTGGCTCCATCCCTCCCCCTCCTGTCTTCTATCATTTTGGATCTCCCCCTCCCCCTCCCACTTTCAAATCTGTTACTAGCTCTTCCTTCAGTTAGTCCTGGCGAAGGGTCTCGGCCCGAAACGTCGACTGTACCTCTTCCTAGAGATGCTGCCTGGCCTGCTGCGTTCACCAGCAACTTTGATGTGTGTTGCCTGAAACAGCTTTACTGTTTAAGATATACCTCATCTCCCCTACAAATGAATAATAACTCCATGACCCTGGATACACAATTTACTGGAAGTTATCACATGATTTCTCGTAATCACCTCAGAGAGGCCTACCTACGTATCCAAAGTTTAAGACTAAACTTGGGTCACCTATTTTGACAACATATTTAGCAAAGTTATATGAGTTGCAACAGGGAAATAACTAGTTCTGTTTCATCTCACCAGAATAGGTGGAACACACATAAAAATTGCTGGTGAATGCAGCAGGCCAGGCAGCATCTATAGGAAAAGGTACAGTCGACGTTTCGTGGCGAGACCCTTCATCAGGGCTAACTGAAAGAAGAGATAATAAGAGATTTGAAAGTGGGAGTGGGAAGGGGAGATCCACAATGATAGGAGAAGACAGGAGGGGGAGGGATGGAGCCAAGAGCTGGAAAATTGATTGACAAAAGGGATATGAGAGGATCATGGGACGGGAGGCCCAGGGAGAAAGAAAGGGTGAGGGGGGAAGCCCAGAGGATGGGCAAGGAGTACAGTGAGAGGGACAGAGGGAGAAAAAGGAGTGGGGGTGGGGGGGGGAGAGGAGGGAAAAATAAATAAATAAATAACTAAACAACAGGGGGGGTGCCA
Organism: Mobula birostris; assembly: GCF_030028105.1. NCBI lineage: Eukaryota > Metazoa > Chordata > Chondrichthyes > Myliobatiformes > Myliobatidae > Mobula > Mobula birostris. Next base: position 74,004,008 of record NC_092380.1, on the reverse strand, counting down.
AGGGGAGGTGGAGCATTAACAGAAGTTAGAGAAGTCAATGTTCATGCCATCAGGTTGGAAGCTACCCAGACAGAATATAAAGTGTTGTTCCTCCAACCTGACTGTGGCTTCACCTCGACAGCAGAGGAGGCCGTGGATAGACATATCAGAATGGGAATGGGACGTGGAATTAAAATGTGTGGCCACTGGGAGATCCCGCTTTCTCTGGCAGACAGAGCGTAGGTGTTCAGCAAAGCGGTCTCCCAGCCTGCGTCGGGTCTCAACAATAGGTGGAAACTGGCATTGTCATTAGACCAGACTCTTGATTTTCCGAGTTTTATATCTCTGTGAAATAATCAATCAAGCCACTTAACTACATCAAATATTTAAAAAGAATGGACTATTCAGCTACAACCTGGACATCGGATTATAAAATTCAGTGGGTCATAAATTTAGTCGGCTCCATCTTGGGTACTAGCCTACAGAGTACACGGGACATCTTCAAGGAGTGGTGTCTCAGAAAGTCAGAGTCCATTATTAAGGACCCTCAGCACCCAGGGCATGCTCTTTTCTCATTCTTACCATCAGGTAGGAGGTACAAAATCCTGAAGGCACACACTCAGTGATTCAGGAACAGCTCCTTCCCCTCTGCCATCCAATTCCTAAATGGACATTGAACCCATTAACACTACCTCACTTTTTAAATATATATTATTTCTGGTTTTGCACTATTTTTAATTTATTCAATATACATATACTGTAATTGCCTTATTTATTTATCTATTTTTACTTTTTTTCTTCTATATTATGTACTGCATTGAACTGCTGCTGCTAAGTTAACAAATTCCGGGACACATACTGGTGGTAATAAAGTTGATTCTGATTCTGAATACAGCAGAGTTGGGACTATATCAATTCACCTCTTTCTTTTTATCACTTAGGGCCTGCTGCTATCACACTGATTAATTCAGTAATAAATTAATATACTTACTGAATACTCAGTCAGCTATACCATATCACCGAACCTCATTAGTCTCCACCTGAAATTCCAAGTCTGATTCATCCAGAACTTCAGCTAAGCTGTTCCACAATGTTTGCAAATAAGCATGAATGTGGCAATATGCAGCCACAGAACATGTGTTTGTGTTTCTTGACATAAACAAGTGTCTTACGGCTGCAGGTCTTGAGGCATCATCTTCATCCCATGTGGGAAACAGGTAGAGAGAAGTTCTATGTTTCTCTCCAGGTGACATGCTTCTTTGACTTGGATGTAGATTGCCGTGCTTTTCTCAGAACTTTATAAAAGTTTTGATGTTCCTTTATCTGTCAGCATTATGGGAGTAGCATTTGAATTGCTGCTGGGCAAGAGATACATCTAACAATACAGTAGTTCTTTCTGAGCACTGGAGATAGGCAATAAATATCAGTCTGGTCAACAATACTCACGTACTGAAAAAGCATCCAGAAAATGACAAGGCTTTTGCCAAGGAATAGAAGTATTGAACAACCGAGCAGACCTATAGCACATCATTTAAAAATATTTCCATTTCATTAAAGTGATAGTAACAGCAAAATTATATCATCAAAGGTATGGTAACAAGTACTTCTGTGGATATTTTAATATTGAGAGTTCATTCTATTTCATACCCAGAAAGAGTAAATTTGACCAGAGCTTTCAATTTCTGTGTGTGCAATTAAGCACAGAAGTCTACAAGATTCTCCTTTGGCCGTCCTGTTGTAGACCTCACTGATAGATTTGATACTGAAAAATAAACAGAACAGTGTGACTTTGGGGATGCTTGTATATAAATTCTGTATTAAACCTGACCGACAACTTTAGAAATTAAGTTTTTAATAAGTGATAAATAATTCCGAACAATCTGGGTGTCCCTCAAAAATAAGTTTGTAAGTGTGTAATCTCATTCCTTCAGAGGAACATTAGTGTTACATGTTTCTAAATAATTGTTTTTTTTACATCTGTTTGCCTCTTGCAGCTTCTTGATCAATCCCATTTATACTATCCAATTACAATTCTGCTTCTTGTGGGTGATTTAAACATAAAATCTTGATTTCCATTTTGTATTCCTTATTCAGAGCCCATGTGTCTCAATGAGGATACTTCATTCAGATTGCTTGAAGAAATTCAGTGTTGTACTCCCTATTCCAAGGTGTCACAGATTCCTGCAGAGAGTGAGATGAAGAAAGAGCTGGCGCCCCAGTGGAAGTTCTCACTCATAAATATTGTGTAAGAATAGCTGTAAATTGTTCTTGTTTGCTGCCATTCCTTTACTGCAGACAGAAAAATCATTACAAAGTTTGGTGTTTTACATGAGATGTGAGATAATAGTATGTCTTAACAAGGAGATCGGATATACACAATATATAGGAAATTGCTCTATTGTTTTAAAAACATTTAAACATAATTTTAAAACTATGTTTCTATTTTGAAAACATAACACATAGACCATATAAGAATACAGTACCATATGGGACCTTCAGCCCGCAACGCTGTGTCGACCTTTTAACAGTGGGTCCCAACCACCAGGCCGCGGACCGGTGCCGGGCTGCGAGGAAACAATATGATTTGGGTGAGCTGCACTTTTCCTCATTCCCTGTCACGCACTGTTGAGCTTGAACTCACGCGAGGTCATTACCTGTGCATCATCCATGTCAGCGCGGGAAGGAGATCAACTCCTTGAGCTTGCAAATGACGGCGGGCTGAAAAGTGTGTTTGACATAACATCTCTGATGACATTCTGGATCAAAGTCAAGGCTAAATATCCTGAGGTAGCCACGAAAGCACTGAAAACGTTGCTTCCATTTCCAACGTATCTCTGCAATGAATGCAACGAAAACTAAATTGTGGAATAGACTGGACATAAGGAACCCCCTTCGAGTATCGCTGTCTTCCGTCACCCCTCGATGGGACCGTCTTGTTGCAGGGAAACAAGCCCAGGGCTCCCACTGATTCAGCGATATTGGTGTGTTGCACTGATTTTATATGTTCATATGGGGAAAATATGTGCTGTGTGTTTAATATCCAAACGTTACTTAAAATGTTATGATGCTATTGACTTATATAACCATATAACAATTACAGCACGGAAACAGGCCATCTCTGCTCTTCTAGTCCGTGCCGAACGCTACTCTCACCTAATCCCACCGACCTGCACTCAGCCCATAACCCTCCATTCCTTTCCTATCCATATACCTATCCAATTTTTCTTTAAATGATAATATCGAACCTGCCTCTACCACTTCTACTGGAAGTTCGTTCAACACTTACTTCAAGCTCCCCTGATAATTGATTTATCACTATATTCATGCGAGGAAAATATATGCTGTGTGTTTAATATTAAATTTGTTAGATAAACCCTTTTAGAAATGAAATTGAATGTATTAGCCACTTATCACCTATATTCTGGTTGTGATTAACAACCTCACCCCCATACAGAATCACCAAAAATGATTTGTAGAAAAAAATCATGTATGCGCAAGTCATGCATGTGCACTGGTGCCCGCGCAAGGCTTCATGGTCATCGTGGTCATTGTAGTCTTTCTCGGGGTAAACACAATGTATTTGACTGCTACTCTTCTTTATTGGCAACCCTACAACCTCCACCCCCCGGGTCGGCCAGTCCGCATAAACCGGTCCATGGTACAAAAAAGGTTGGGGACCCCTGTTTTAACCTACTCCAAAATCAATCAAATCTTTCCCTTCCACATAGCCCTCCATTTTTTGTTCATCCATGTGCTTATCTAAGAGTTTCTTAGAAGTGCTTAATGTATCAGCCTCTACCACCACCCCTAGCAGTGTGTTCCAGCCACCCTTCACTCCTTTTGTAAAAAAACATACCTCTCACATTTCTTCTAAACATTCCTCCATTCACCTCAAATCGATGTTCTCTGATATTGCCCATTAAGCCTTATGTAAAAGGTGCTGGCTAACCACTATGTCTGTGGCTCTTATAATCTTATACGCTTGTATCAAGTCACTTCTCATCCTCCTTTGCTTCAAAAAGAAAAGCCCTAGCTTGCTCAGCCTTTTTTCATACGTCGTGTTCTCTAATCCAGGCAGCATCCTGGCATATCTTCTCTACACCATCTCTAAAATTTTCAGGTTTGATCTTTAAAAGTGTATCACTTCACAATTTTCTGGATTAAACTCTATCTGTCACATCTCCGCCCAGCTCTGCATCAAATCAATGTACTGTTGTCACTTATGACAACATTCTACACTATCTACAGCACCACAAAACTTCCATCTACCTGCAAGCTTGCTACCCCACCCTTCTACTTCCTCATAAAGTCATGTATAAAATTACAAAGAGCTGGAGTCCCAGAGTAGATCTCTGCAAAACCCCATGAGCCATAGACCTTCAGGCAGAATACGTTCAATGTACTACCACCCTCCACCATCTGTAGGCATGCACAATCTATACGGCCAAGTTTCCATGAATCCCCTCCTTGAGATTTTAGAGGAGCTTTGCACCTTCTAAAGTGGGCTGTTTCTTTATAGATTTCCTTGCTCCTTGATGTTAATTTTGGATAAAATTCTGGAATTCTGGGTAATGACATGAATGGTGTCCCACAGAGAAAGAAGTTCTCAAATGGCAGTGGTAAGCAACTGTGGCTGACAATGGAAGTTAAGGACTGCATTAAAGCCAAGGAAAGGACATATAAGGTAGCAAAACTGAGAGGGAAGTTGGATGATTGGGAAACTTTAAAAATCTAACAAAACACAACTAAAAGAACTATAAGTGGGGAAAAATGAAATATGAGGGTAATCTAGCCAATGATATAAAGCAGGATACAAAAAGTTTTTTCAGTTATATTATGAGTAAAAGGGAAGTGAGAATTGATATTGGACCACTGGAAAATGATGCTGATGTGGTAGCAATGGGGGACAAAGGAGTTAACATATGAGGCTGATGAACCTAATAGGTACTTTGCATCTGTCTTCACTGTGGTGTGCCGGAGATCCGTGAGTGTAAGGGAGCAGGAGTGAGTGCCATTTCTATTACAAAGGAAAAAGTGCTAGGCAAACTCAAAGGTCTTAAGGTGGATAAGTCACCTGGACCAGATAGACTATATCCCAGAGTCCTGAGAGAGGTTGCTGAGGAGATAATGGATGCATTGGTCATGATCTTTCAAGAATCACTTGATTCTGCCATGGTCCCAGAAAACTGGATGATTGCAAATGTCGCTCCACTCTTTAAGAAGGAAGGAAGGAAGGCAAAAGAAATTATAGGCTAGTTGGTTTAACCTCAATGGTTGAGAAGGTGTTGGAGTCTATTATTAAGGATGTTTCAGGGTACTTGGAGATTTGTGATAAAGTATCAAAGTCAGCACGGTTTCTGTAAAGAAAAACCTTGTCTGACAAATCTGTTAGAGTTCATCAAGGAAATAACAGGCAGGGTGGACAAAGGAGAGGCAGTGGATGTCATTTACTTGGATCTTCAGAAGGCATTTGATAAGGTGCCATACCTGAGACTGCTTAACAAGATAAAATCCTATGGCGTTACAGAAAAGATACTGTCATGGATAGAGGAATGGCTAACAGGCAGGAAGCAGTGAGGGGCCTTTTCTGGTTAGCTGCCAGTGACTAGTGGTGTTCTCCGGGGTCAGTATTGGAACCACTACTTTTCATATTGTTTATCAATGATTTGGATAATAGAATTGATGATTTTGTGGCAAAGTTTGCAGATGATACGAAGATAGGTGGAGGGGTAGGTAGTGCTGAGGAAGCAATGTGATTACCTCATGACTTAGACAAGTTGGAAGAATAAGCAAAAAGGTGGCAGATGGAATATAGTGTTGAGAAATGTATGATAATGCATTTTGATAAAAGGAACAATAGTGTGGAATATTATCTAAATGGAGAGAAGGTTCAAACATCAGAGGTGCAGAGGGACTTTGGAGTCCTTGTGCAAGACTTCCAGAAGATTAATTTACAGTTTGAATTTGTGGTAAAGAAGGAAAATGCAATGTTGGCATTTATTTCAAGGGGATTCAAATATAAAAGCAAAGAGATAATGCCAAGCCTTTATAAGACACTAGTAGGGCCACACTTGGAGTTTTGGGCCCCATATCTTAGAAAAGATGTGCTTTCATTGGAGGGGATCCAGAGGAGGTTCATGAAGATGATTCCAGGAATGAAAGGGGAGGGTTAACATATGAGGAACATTTGGCAGCTTTGGGTCTGTACTCACTGGAACTTAGAAGAACGCAAGAGGATCTCATTGGAAGCTACTGAATGTTGAAAGGACGAGATAGGGTGGATGTGGAGAGGATGTTTCTTATGGTGGGGGTATCCAGAACTAGAGGGCACAGCCTCAAAATTAGGGGGAATGACCTTTCAGAAGGGAGGTAACAGAGAACAGAGAGTATTGAAACTGTGGAATGCTTTGCCACAGACATGGTGGAGGCCAAGTTTGTGGGTATATTTAAGGCAGAATTTGATCATTTCCTGATTGGTCAGGGCATCAAAGGATATGGCAAGAAGGCAGGTATATGGGGTTGAGTAGGATCCAGGATCAGCCATGATGGAATGGCAGAACAAACTTGATAGGCTGAATGGCCTAATTCTGCTCCTATGTCTTATGGTCTTATGATGCTTTGTTTTTTTTTTCATTTTTGTTTCTGGTTGATCAGGGATAGATCCAAATATTCACCCCATTGAATATTAAAAGCTGTAAATCATTGATGCTTGGCCAATTTTTATGTTAAATATGCAATGTTGTTCTCAAGTTAATTTCTGGTGAGGAATCTTCATCATTCATTTGATGCTAATAAATTTTGGGACCTGGATTTTGTTGGAAAATGTTAGTGGTATTGAACAGATCCACTGCTGACTTTCCTTCCAGATGGAAGCACAGCTAGAACTTCTGGTATGAGTTGTTAAACATGGACATGGTGAACTTCCTGTATCTGTCAATTTGCTCCATTGCCGGATTATATGTGGACATCAGTGGTGATCCTCCAGCTTACTGAGACTGCTCAGCATTTACAATGAGAAATTGGCTTTCAGATCCTGCACAATCCACCTGGTGTAAGATTCAAGCCAAAATGAATGATAAAATGGGGGAATTATAGGGCTGCACATTAAAAAAAACTAAGTTTCAAAGTTCAAAGTTCAAAATAAATTTATTATCAAAGTAAATATATGTCACCATGTGCAACCCTGATATTCATTTTCTTGCAGGCATACACAGTAAATCTAAGAAACACGACAGAATCAATGAAAGACTATACCCAACAGGACAGAGAAATAACCAATTTGCAGAAGACCATAAATTGTGTAAATACAAAAGAAAATATCGAAAACATGAGATGAAGAGTCCTTGAAAGTGAGTCCACAGGGTGTAGGAACAGTTCAGTAACGGGGTAAGTGAAGTTGAGTGATGTTATCCCCTCTGGTTGAAGAGCCTGATGATTGAGGGGTAATAATTGATAACTGTACCTCAATCTGGTTTGTTTGTGTCCTGAAGCTCTTTTACCTTCTTCCTGATGGCAACAGTGAGATTCAAGCATGGCATGGATGGTGGGGCACCCCGATGATAGATGCTGCTTTCCTGCATCAGCATTCCATATAAATGTGCTCAATGGTGGAGAGGTCTTTACCTGGTCTGTACTGATCTGTATTCATTACTTTTCATAGGCTTTTCCATTCAAGGGCATTGGTAATTCCATACCAGGCTCTGATGCAACCAGTCAATATACTTTCCAGCACACATCTATAGAACTTTGTTAAAGTTGGATGTCATGCCAGACCTTTGTAAGTTCCTAAGGAAGTAGAGATGCTGCTGTGTTTTCTACGCAATGGCACTTATGTGCTGGGTCCAGGTCAGATCCTCTGAAATGATAACACTGAGGAATTTAAAGTTGCTCACCCTCTCCACCTTGGATCCTTCAATGAGGACAGCCTCATGGAGCTCTGATTTTCTCCTCCTGAAGTCAGTAATCAGCTCCTTGGTCTTTGCTGACATTGAGTGAGAATTTATTGTTGTACAGCCACTCAGCCAGATTTTCAATCTCCTTCCTATATGATGATTCATCACCACTTTGACTTGGCCTGTGACAGTGGTTCGTCAGCTAGCACTGGAGCTGTGCTTAACCTCATAGTCATAAGTATAAAGCAGGTAGAGCAGGGGCCTAAGCACACTGCCTTGTGGTAAACTTGTACTGATGGAGCTTGTGGAGGACATGTTTTTGCCAATACAAACTCTCTGTGGTCTGCAGGTGAGGAAAGAGAGGATCCAGTTGCACAAGACAGCATCCTGATTAATGTATCTTCTCTGTTCAGGTGTTTCTGGGTTGAGTGAAGAGCCAATGAAATGGCATCTGCTGTGGACCTGTTATACTGGCAGGTGAATGGGAGTGGATCCAAGTTGCTTCTCAGGCAGGAGTTGATATGTTTCATCACCAACCTCTCAAAGCACTTCATCACTGTGGCTGCTCCTGGACAATAGTTATTGAGGCATGTTATCATGTTTTTCTAAGGCACCGACATAAATGAAGCTTGCCTCAGACTCAGACTGCCATAGCAAAAGGTTAATCCTCCAGCCAGTTGATCAGCACAGATCTTTAGTACTTGGTCAGGTACCCCATCTGGGTTGGATACTTTCTGAAGGTGCACCCTTCTGAAGGATGGTCTCGTGCCAGCCTCAGACACCGATATCACAGGGTCAAAGGGGGCTGTGTAAAGATTCCTCTATGTTTTGATGGTCAAAGCAAGACTAGAAGGCATTGAGCTCATCTGGAAGTGAAGTCTTGTTGTCACTCATGTCACTTGACTTCATGTTGTAGGAGATAATGGCATTCAAGCCCTGCCACAGCTGTTGAGAATCCTAAATGATTCAAGTTTAGTCTGGAATTGCTACTTTGCATGTGAGATGGCTTTCTGGAGATTGTACTTGAACCTTTTGTATCTTACTTTGTTGCTAGACCTGGATATCACTGATCTGGTCCTCAGGAGATTGTGTATCACATGGTTCATCCAGGGCTTCTGGTTTGGAAGACTCCGAATGACTTTTTGAGGACACACTCATCTACTACGGTTTTTATGAAGTCTGTGTCAACTGTGGTGTATTCATTCAGATCCTCTGATGAGTCGTTGAGCAGGGCCCGGTCCACCGACTTGAATCAATCCTGTGACAGCTCCTTTGCGTCCTGCGATCAACTCTTTGCTGTCCTTATCTCTGGAGCCTTGCCCTTTAGACTCAGCTTGTATGCAGGTAGGAGGAAGACCGCCAAGTGATCAAATTTTGCACAATGTGCTCTAAGCATTCCTAATCGTAATACAACAGTGGTCGAGTGTGTTGGGACCCCTAGTGTTGTAGGTTATATGTTGATGTTAATTTGGCAGGGATTTCTTCAAACAAGCCTGATTGACGTCCCCAGCATTGATCTGAATGGCGTTGGGGTAGGCTGTTTCTTGTTTGTTGAAGGCAGCTCTCAGTAACTCGAGAGACTGATTAACGTCGGCCTTTGGCAGTATGTAACTTGTGCTCAAGATCATGGAGGAGAACTCTCCTGATAATAAAGATGGTGGGCATTATTCATTAGATGTTCCAGGTCGGGGAACAAGAGTGCGACAAGACCACCAGCATCTGGGCACCACGAAGAGTTTATCACGAAACATGTGAAAGGGCAAGTTAAGTCACTTTTTCCAATTATTTCAGTTCACTAAAATGTTTTTCACTTTTGCACTTTTTAAACTTTCTTTAAAGTCAATTAGTTATATATATTTTAATTGTTAACTCATTTTAGATAGTTTAAAATCTTCAGATTGAACAGTCACCCAATTTGGGACAAGGCTGTGCAGGTTATCAATGGTGTTTTGCGTTGCAGTTTCTTCAGTGCTTCTTTGGAGGCCCTGCCTTTCTAATGCTAATCCACTGAAATGCTTCAGTGCAGCAAGGAAGGCCCTCCTTATCTGCACCCATTAATAAGCAGTCACCTATCATGAGCAGTGGGCTCTGTTAGCAATATCTGACAGCTTGCTTAACTTTAGAAACACTAAAATTAGAAGATTAATTCATTAATCTTTTTCTTTTTATGGAAACTTCTATGCTTTAAAATATGATGTCAAAATTGCATGTGTATTTGTTAAATACAAGAATTTTAGATCATAAATGAGGTTAGGCAAATCACAGCATTTAACTATAAATGAAAGAAGAGAAGTTAAGTCTTTAGACCTAAGGTATTAGAAATGATGACATTAACTGGAGTCAGTTTAAGATATTTAAATATCCAGAGACATTGTAAGTAAATGAGTAAGACTGTGTTAAAAATGATGAATATTATAAAACAATGTTTAGGAACCAATTGCAGTTTTCAGTGGCACCAAAACAAGATTCATGCTGGCTTCACATAAATGATATTGATAACAATGTTTTTTATTTTGCAGCTGATATTACCGTAGTGGACAATATCTCAAATAACAATGAGCCAGAGTACAGGAAAGACATAGAGAGCTTAGTAACGTGGTGTCATGACAACAACCTTTTCCTTAAGGTCAGCAGAAGAGCTGGTCACTGACTTCAGGAAGGACAGGGTTGTGACTTTCAAGTTCTTAGTAGTGAACATCATTAATAGCCTGCTCTGGTCTAACCGCATAGAAAGCTCACCAACCCTCTATTTTCTCAGGAGCCCAAATAAAATTGGCATGTCCCTGTCAACCTTTACCTATTTTTGTCAATACTCCAAAGAAAGTATTCTATCTGGATGCATAATATAATGACCTGATACGGCAGTTGCTTTGCTTGTGACTGCAGGAAACTGCAGAGAGTCATGGATACAGCTCAGCACATCATGGAAACCAGATTCCCCTCTAGCGTCTCTGTCTATACCTCCACTGTCTCAGCAAAGCAGCCAGCATAACAAATAAACCTACCATGAAAATTCTCTCTTCTCCTTATTTCCTTTCTTTCTAAATCTTTTTATTGAACTAGTACACAAAAGGTAAAACATGTAGAAACTAATACACTGTTGCGATATAAATTTACAAGAGATATTAATACACAAAAAAGTAGTACAAACAGTGCAGTTTAGTTATAAAATAACGAGGTAATATAATAGTATGCTAATTTTCCATATATATCAATAAAGAGAAGAAAAAAAACAAGTATCTTCTCCTTATTTCCATTGGGCAGAAGATACAATATCCAGAAAGCAATGCCATTAGGATCAAGGATAGCTATTATCCCACTGTCAGATTATTGAATGGTTTCCTAGTATGATTATATGGACTCTTGTCTCTTGATGTAATCTTACACCCTATTGTTTACCTGCACTGAACTTCCTCTGTAGTTGTTACACCTTATTCTGCCTTGATAATTCTTTACTTTGTTCTACTGCAATGTATTGTGTAATGACTTGATCTGCATGAACAGCATGCAAGGCAAGCTTTTCAGTGTATTTTGGTAAATGCAACAATAACAAATAACTTCCAATTTAAGAAGCACACATAAAATGCTGGAGGAACTCAGCAGGCCAGGCAGCATCTATGGAAAAAAGTACAGTCGACGTTTAGGGCCAAGACCCTCTGCCTGTACTTTTTTCCATAGATGCTGCCTGGCCTGCTGAGTTCCTCCAGCATTTTGTGTGTGCTGCTTGGATTTCCAGCATCTGCAGATTTTCTCGTCTCCAATTTAAGAAGGTAAGTTTTCTCAAGTGCTAGAAATATTGATTACTTTTAGTCAATTCTAAAAGGAGCTACCTGCATTAAACTTTGCGCTGGTACAGAGTATAATAATGATATTGATTAGAATCTAACAAGAAAATTATTTCAGGCAATTCTTACTCAAGAATCTTTATTATCCTTTTGTAATAAAATTGGGAAATACAAGTCTCTGAATAATTTTGCTATTGTATGGATGGAGACTCTGTCTACAAATCTGTGAAGACCAGAAGGTATTTGAAATTAACTGCATTAACAAATACTCACATGTATGATAACTTACACACTGAGATTGTTAAAGCTAGCTACACTGGACTTTATTATTAGACAGCACTTCACACCGTTCCTCACAATTTCTGCAGTGTAGAAGTCAATGTAACAATAACACTTCTTAATATATCAATTGCTTGAATGCAGCAACATGACCAGCAATCCTTCTCAGGGGTGTTACTGACGAGAATTTGACCTCACTCCATATGTAAGGGGAGAGCAGAAGGTGGGCGAAAGCTTTGTCAAAATGAATTTTTGAGGATTGTTTTAAAAGTGAAGGAGCTCAAAAAGGTAAGGAGCTTTAGTGAAGGAACTACATTGCCTTGAACACTGGCAGCTGAGATTTGGGGATGATGAAGTGACTGGAATTGGAGAACGCAAATATTTCACTGTTGTAAATGGAGGGTATGGGGAAAGATAATGCTATGAAGAGATTTGGAGGAAAGACAATCCAAACCCTCGAAATCAAAATTCATCTTTTTTTTGGGGGGTTGTTAAGTGAGTAATGTGTTTTGTCCAAGTTGAGTATCATTAACTTTTAGCTGAATATACAGTATTTTGATGTGCTTATTTGAACTTTTCTAACTGTTTCGCACTGCTATCCTATATCATGATTTGGCACTATTGATGCCAGAACCAGAATCAGAATTCAGGGTTATTATCACTGATACATCCAGTGAAATTGGCTGTTCTGTAGTAATCATACAGAACAGTGTATAAAAATTTACTATAATTTGCAATAAGAAATAGATAAAAATAATGTAAGAAGAGAGGTAATATTCATGGTTTTATAGACTGTTTAGAAAAATGTTGGTAGAGGGGATGAATCTTTTTCTAAAATGCTGAGTGTGCTCCTTCAGGATCTTGTACCTACTCTCTGACAACCGTAAAGAGAAGGGGGAATGTCGTGGATGATTATGGTCCCCAATGACAAATGCTGCCTTCTTGATGCACTGGTTTTTGAAGATGTCGTTGATGGTCGCTAGTGTTAATGATGGAGCTGGCTAACTCTACGACCCTCTGCTGCTTTGTTTTGATCCTTTGCATTGGAGTCTCCATACCAGGCAGTGATGTAACCAGTCAGAATGCTCTCTACAGTATATCTGTAGAAATTTGCTAGAGCTTTAGGTGACGTATCAATTCTCCTCAAACTCTTAACGAAGTATAGCCATTGGTGTGCCTTCTTCATGATTGCATCAATACGTTGGGCCCAGGAGAGATCTCCCGAGATGTTATTGCCCATTAACTTAAAGCTGCTCACCTTTTGCACTGTTGACCCCTTGGTAAGGACAGGGTGTGTTCTCCTGAATTCCCCTTCTTGACATCCAAATTCAACTTTGGCAATTTGTATTCTCAGCCTTTCAAAATCTGCCTTTCATTTTCTGTGCTTTATGCTTGTCCCTATTGTTAACAAAAATAACAATATTAGCTATATCACCCAAATGTTCCTCAACTTTGACTCCTGTTACTTTCATTCATAGTTACAAGACCCAAAAGCAAATACTTTGTTTCTGTGCTTCCTGTTCAATAGTTTGTTAAGATACTCTGTACATAATGAAGCAACCCCACTCACACTTTAACTTTTCAGGGAAGCTGACATCCCCATGATGTATAGAGGGAAGGGAAACGGGCAGCCAGAACAGAGTGCCCCTGTAGCCTATCCCCTCAGTAATAAGCATTCCATTTTGGATACTATTGAGGGGGATGGCCAACCAGGGGGAAGCTGCAGCGACTGTGTCTCCGGGACCAAATCTGGTGCTGTGACTCAGAAGTGATCAGAGGACTGCAGTAGTGATGAAGCATTCCATAGTTAGAGGAGTAGACACGAAAGTCTGTGGATTTGATAGAGACACCTGGATGGTATGTTGCCTCCCTGGATCCGAGATGACTTGGATCATGTCCACAACACTCTAAAAGGGGAGGGTGAGCAGCCAGAAGCCTTGGTACATATTGGCACCAATGTCATAGGTAAGAAAAGCACGGAGGTCTTGAGAGAATTCAGGGAGCTAAGGAGAAAACTGAAAAGTAGGACCTCCAGGGTACTAATCTCTTAATTGCTGTTTGTGCGCCAAGCCAGTGCGGATAAGATTTGTCAGATGAATACATGCTTGATGCGGGGTTTCAGTTTTCTGGATCATTGGAATTTACTCTGGGGAAGATTTGACCTGTACAAAAGGGGTAAGTTACACCTGAACCAGAGGAGTACCAATATCCTTGGCTCTGTTGTTAAAAAAATGAAATAATATCCTTAGAAAGAGGTGGCATAGGATGAAAGATGAGGAATCTTTGTGGGTAGAGTTAAGAAACTGCAAGGGTAAAAGGACCCTAATGACAGTTATATACAGGCCTCCTGGGAGATAGAAAAGGCATGTCAAAAGAGCAAAGTTAAGATTGTCATTGGGATTTCAACATGCAGGCAGATTGGGAAGATCAGTTGGTGCTGGATCTCAAGAGAGATTTTGTAGAGTGCCTGCAAGAAGGCTCTTTAGAGCAGTTTATGGCTGAGCCCAGAAAGGGATCAACTATTTTGAACCAGATATGATTTGTGAGCTTAAGGTAAAGGAACCTTTCGGAGTGAGCTATTATAATAAGATTAATTTCACCCTACAGTTTGAGAGGTAGAATCAAAAGTCAGATGTATTAGTTTTATAACCATTTCATTCAAATATATAAAGAGTAACAGAGAGGTGAGAATAAATATTGGACTCCTGGAAAATGGTGCTGTAGAGGTAGTAATGGGGGACAAAGATGAACTGAATAAGTATTTTGCATTTATTTTCAATATGGAAGAAACTAACAGTTTGCTGGACATGCAAGAGTGTCAGGAGCATTGGTGACTTCAGTTGCTAATACTAGGGAGAAAGACTTGGACAGATTAAGAGATTGGGCAAAAAAGTGGCAAAAGAAGTACAATGTTGGGGAGTGTATGATCATGCACTTTAGTAGAAGGAATAAAAGCATGGATTATTTTCTAAATGGGGAGAAAATTCAAAAATGTAAGATGCAAAGGGACTTGTTTGTCACAACCAAGGAATCTTCTGCAGGGTCTATGAAACCTATCAATGTCTTTGAATGGAAGTGCTTTTGGCTCGGAGAATCACAGGTAAAGCTGTCCCCACCACTATGCACATCTATATGAAACACTGTTGCAGGAAAACAGCATCCATCATCTGAGTCTCCCACCACCCAGGACATGCTCTCTTCCTGCTGCTGACATCAGGAAAAAGGTACAGGAGGCTCAGGACTCACACCACCAGGTTTAGGAACAGTTAGTGCCCCTCAACCATCAGGCTCTTGAATGAAAGAGGGTACTGTAACTTCACTCAACTTCAACTGCCCCATCACTGAAATGTTCCGATAACAAATGGATTCACTTTCAGGAACTCTTCATCTCATGTTCTCAACATTTATTGCTTATTTATGATAATAACTTCTTTCTTTTTGCACAGTTTGTTGTCTTCTGCACACCAGTTTCACACCTAATTTGGTGTCGTTTTTCATTGATTATGTCATGGTTATTATTCTCTGGATTTATTAAGTATGCCCACAAGAAAATGAATATCAGGACTGTATATGGTGACATATATGTACTTTGTTAATAAATTTACTTTGAATATTGAAAGGCCTAGATAGAGTGGATGTGGAGAGAATGTTTCCTATGGTAGGAGAGTCTAAGACCAGAATGCACAGCCCCAGCTAGAGGGTAGTTCTCACTTACTGCCAGTAATGTTGCTGGCAGTGAAGGTCCTCCATCTCGCAGTGTTCAGAGCTTCCTTCAACATGTCAGTAGCTTCTTCTCTGCTTTCACTACTGCCAGCCATACAAGTCCCGGCGGTAGACTCAGAAATACCATTGCAATCAGATGTAGAAAGAACCTTCATTGCTGTTTCCATGACAATTTTGTTTTACCAGTCAGGGTTCTTAGCCCTGAGCTGAACCCTCTGACCTGGAGGACTGGTGGACCACTCTTAGTCTGGCCTCTACCCTTTGACTTGTTTGGCATGCGTGACCCTACCAAAAGCCAAAGCATAAAGCTCTGACACAAGCCAGCACAGCTCTCTGGGTCGTTGAGGCATGCAAGCCTCCAAGCCCAATGACAAGGGTGTGGTCCTCTTAGAGGGAATGGGTGGTGAATCTGTGGAATTCATTGCCACAGGGTATGAAGGCCAGGCCAATGGATGTATTCAGGTGGAGGTTGATAGGTTCCTGATTAGTCAGGGTGTTAATGGTTATGGGGAGAGGGAAGGAGAATAAGGTTGTGAGAGAAATGGATCAGCCATGATGAAATGGTGGAGCCGACTCAATGGGCTGAATGGTATAATTCTGTTCCTGATTCTTGTGGTCTTCGTGTGTTATAGTCGTAACTTTCTTGTTTGAAGATTTCTTCCTCCACCTCCCTTCTACCCTCAGGTGGGACCTAGAATTCTGGCGCTATATATTTTGCCTTACTTCTACCTGAGTGGATTCTACATTTGTTTTGTCAATGGCTAGAGCACATTTCTACTGCTTTTATGTTATGCTTAATAAGAATAGATCTTCTTCCAACCTGCCCTTAAATTCACTTGGTCCATTTCTGACACCTCTCTCCCCTTTCTTGATCTCCCTGACTCCTCCCCTGGAGACAAACGACTGACTGACACCTTTTATAACCCTACTGATTCCCACGGCTATCTTGACTACACCTTTTCCCACCCTGTCTCCTGTAAAAATGCGATTTCCTTTCTCAGTTCCCTTCGTCTCTGCTGCATTTATCCCCAGAATGAGCTCTTATTTACAGAATATCAGAGATGCCCTCCTTCTTGAATGAATAGAGTTTTCCTTCCTCTACTATTCCTCACTCACATCTCCTCCATTTCCCAGACATCAATACTCGCTCCACCTTCCAGCTGTCTTAACAGGGATAGAGTTTGTCTTGCCACCACCCCATGAGCCTCTGAGACTGCACATGTTTCTTCGCCCCCTTCCACCATCTTCAATGGGATTGTACCGCTAAACACATCTATATTTTGCCCCCACTCTCCACTTTCCACAGGGATTGCTTCCTCTGCGATTCCCTTGTCCATTTGTCTTTCCCCACTAATTTCCCTCCCAGCACGTATCTCTGCAAGCAAGAGAAACGCTACCACTGCGCATTCATCTCCTCCATCACCTCCGTTCAGGGCCCCAAACAGTCCTTCCAGGTGAGGCAACAGTTCACGTGCAAATCTATTGGGGGTCACCTTTTGTATCCGCTGCTCCTGATGTGGACTCCACAATGAGACCCTACGAAAGTTCGGTGACAGTTTATAGAGCACCTGTGTTGCATTGCCAAAAGTGGGATTTCCCAGTGGCCAATCATTTAATTCCTATCCCCATTCTCATTCTAAAATATTAGTCCAGGGCCCGCTGCCATGATGAGGCCACTCTCAGGAAGGAGGAGCAAAGCCTCATATTCCACCTAGGTAGCCTCTAACCTGATGGCATGAACATCGATTTCTCCTTTCAGTAATTGCTTCCTTTCTTTTCTCCTCCCCCCCTTCCCTCTTCTTCTATTCCCCACTCTAGGCTCTACCTCTTCTCCTCACCTGCCCATCACCACCCCCTGGTGTTCGTCCTTTGTCCTTTTCTCCCATAGTCCACTCTCCTCTCCTATCAGATTCCTTCTTCTGTAGCATTTTACCTTTCCCATCCACTTGGCTTCACCTAACACCTTATAGCTTGTCCTTCTTCCCCTCCCCTGCATTTATTTCATTCTAGCATCTTCCCCTTTCTTTCCCAGTCCTGGTGAACAGACTCAGCCCAAAACATTGACTGATTATTCATTTTCATAAATGCTGCCTGACTTGCTGAGTTCCTCTAGCATTTTCTGTGTGTTGTTTCTTCATTTCCTTCTTTCCTGTGCCTTCCTTGAGCGCATTTCATCTGATAGCATTTAAATACAAGCTTTGACATTTTTGTAGCTACATCTTGAGAAATCTTTCTACTGTATATCTTGTTCTTCATAACTTATTATTTGTGCATTGTTGTGGTTATTGCAGCACAATTACAGCACCAGAGTTCAATTCTGTCACTGTCTGTGAGGAATTTGTACATTCTCTCTGTGACTGCATGAGTAAGGAGGTTAATTGGTCACATGGGTGGAATTGGGTGGCATGGGTTTGCTGGGATGGGAGGGCCTGTTACTGAGCTGTATCTCTACAAAATAAACAAACAAACTAAATAAGTATAAAGTAACTATATAATTCATGCTTCTTTTATTCATCTTGTTTTATTTCTCATCTAAAGTTCAATTTTATGGCAGTTCATTTATTCTATGTCTTTCTTTACTGTTTCTTTTATAATCAAACATGCCTCATATCCTTTAATTTTCTTTCCCTTCCTCAGCCCCTCTAACAAATTATCTTATCTTTCTATTTGCACTTCCCAGAAGAACACAGGTTTAATTTCAGATCTGGTCCGAGCTGTTCAGTCAGCTCATTGTTCTAGTTCTGATGACACCACCTCATGAAAAAGACTCCTTTCCATATGTTAGCTGTGTCATATAGGGATCATGACATTGCTATCTAACAATTTTTATCTGTCCTATTTCTCTACCTATTCCTCTATTTACGTAATATTAGTAGAATTTCCTTTGAAGACTTTGTCAAATCTCTAATAGCTTAGACATGCCATCCACCACAAGAAAATTTCTTCTCTGCGTTCTGACCATAATGTTGCCTTAAAGACTATTTCCGTGTGCTATTAATGTTTTCTAAAGATATAGTGTCCTTTTTAAACATAAGTTGTAGTCTATTGTTTCCCACTTTATTTACCCAGTTAATTATTTTTCTTTAGTTTTCCCTGTACTTTTTGAATCAGGCTTATTCTCTACGGAATACTGAACACAATGTTTCTTTCTGCTTCATTTTAATCTCTGTATGCAAAAGCATTAGGCACCACTACCTTTGGAATGTTCCTGGTTTGTACCTGAACCATTTCCTCACTAACGGTCTCATTTTGTTTTTTTACCATTTGATCTGTTCATTTTTGATTCCAGTCCTTCAGCTCAACTCACTACAAGTAGCTTCTCTCCAGTTTCATTGTTTGTACATCTCATTTTCCTTGTACCTTCTTTAATAGTGATGCACAGATCACTGATTCCAAATGGTGTTTCATAGAAACTTACTCCAATTACTTCATTTCAGTTTTGAAAATTCAGTCCAACAATATCCTTTTCCTTCTGGGATGGGAAACACACTGATCAAGAAACATTCCTGTATGATGTAATCTGAGATTTATTTAATCTTAGAACTGGGGCAGTTAGAACAAAGAGCAGATTGAGGTTGAATTGCATTTTAACTTGGAGTGATGTTCTCACTGGGAGGACAGCTGTCCTTAACTCTTGCGGCATTTTCTCAGCCAGGAGATTTTCTGTTTTACCTTTTACAATATGATAGTGGAAATAATTTGGAGATTACTACCTTTAAAGTCCAATTCTTAAAATGTCTCCATTTCCCCTGAAAAGTTTCCTTATTGTTTCATTATTACACCAAGGTTCAGGGCTACTGGATGCTTCTCATACCCTTATAAAATGCTTGGCATGCTTTCAGTGGTATCTCTTACCCTATACCACATCATGCGAGGGCAGCCTTTTATCCCTTGACAAGTGCATTTCTGCAGTTTAATCTTTCCCTCTGTCCCATGGTACTGTGAATGTATTTTCACTGTACTCCACGGAGATGTTGCTGGATTCACTCTATTTATTACTAGAAACTACCGTGAAGCGGTTGCAGTCCTGGAGGATTCCTGCACTGTTTGCCTCTTCCTAATGTAGTGTAGTAACAATTACTACACTAAACCATTAATCACTAAATTACTACACTAACATAGGACACCTACATTTTCCTGTTTCTATCATCTGATTTCCTATAGCCTTCTGCACCTATGAGGGATTCCAATAAAATATTAAATGAGTTCTATACATCCTTACAGTTATTTCTTCCCTATGGCAATAGACACAGAACAATTGAATGATTAGGTTTTATTCCAGCAAATCTTTCCTTGGCTGAATGATGAATGCATCTAATGCTTGTGTGTGGTCTTTGTAATGCTAGTAAATGAAAACCATTACTCAAATAGCAATCACAATTTCCCTCTTAACTGGTTTTAAGAGAGTTGCTCTTAGAACAATGTATTGTTCAGAACATAAAGTATTCCTCTGAGCAAGTAAGCTAGTATCTTTTCCTGAATGAGACATAAGTTCAAAATGAACAAGATGGTGGGACAAAGAAGGAAAATAAAATATTACTGTAAGTACCGAGCTCAAAGCATTAGCGAGCAGTGTGCTTGCATCGAAACAACTCTAAATATCAATGATAATATTAAAAACATACATGATGTTGTGATTCTTGTTAAATATGCAATTCCCACCGAGTGATGAAGAACGAGAATGTTGTTTAAATATTCAAATATTGTCTCAATTATACATCATGTAAAACACAAATTCCCCTCACTATGTGTTGACCACAGATATATCTACCTATATATAAAAATTATATCTACCTATCTGTTAAAAAAAAAACAAGATTGGATCTGTATTTCAAGACCTTTCTTGTAGCCCTCATCTTCTCTGCCTCTTAATCAAGCACTTGAGTAAATTCATTTTTTAATTTGGGGAAAAAAAAGGAAACGAAAAATCTCTGTCAGCATTTTCCAGGTACATATTTTGAGGATAACTTCTTTGTCTTTGATGTATGGCAAATAACACTGTATTTACCTTGCAAATTTATTCAGCGATTAAAATGCAGTGGTTGAATATAGATTATTATGATAATAATTACACATAAAATGTCGATTGCCATATGCTCTGAGGTGAAAAAACGTGCAGTTTACCACACAAATGTAGTCAAGGAATCCTGTGATCTGCAGAATATGTACATGAAGACAACAGCTCTTTGATCCCAGAGTTACAAGAATGCAACAAAGTTGTTTGCTTTGGACAAATATAGATTAGTAAGAAGAATTGTTGAAGATTCTGAATCAGAATCAGGTTTAATATCACTGGCATATGTCATGAAATTTGTTAACTTTATGGCACACAATGAAATACATGATAAATAAAAATAGAGGGAAAAACGCATTACATTAAGTACATACATGTCTCTTAAGTAGTTAAGTTAAAATAGATATTGCAAAAAAAACAGAAATAAAAATGTAGTGAGGTAGTGTTCATGTGTTCAATATCCATTAAGAATTCGGATAGCAGAAGGGAAGAAGCTGCTCTTGAATGATGATTCATTTAGAGAGAGTATAACTAGTTAGACAGTTTGAAGCAGGTAGAATTGGTGGACCAAACAGCTCAATCATTTCAAGATGCCATGAAGTATGTCTTTTCACAGAGACCTTTTACACTTCGAAGTAAACTACTGTGATAGATGATGAGTACAGGATCACTACAGGTGATAGATTTGGCAAATCTATGAGACCATTAAACATTTCTTTTTAGGTGAAAAATGCTAATTAGTTGTAACACTGGAACCCAAGAAGAGCATGGTGAACTTCCTTAATGACTATCATCCAGTAGCACTTACACCTACGGCGATGTAGTACTTTGAGAATTTGTTTATGGCTAGAACTAACTTCTGTCTAAGCAAGGATATGGACCCACTGCAGTTTACCTATCACTACAATAGGTCTACTGTGGATGCGATCTCACTGGCTCTTCACGGGGCCTTGGATCACTGGACAGTACAAGTACCTACATCAGGATGCTGTTTATTGACTACAGCCTAACATTTAACACAAACCTTCCTACATGTTCGGATTGAAAAGTTTCAGAACTTGGGTGCCTGTACTTCCCTCTGCAATTGGATCCTCAGCTTCTTCACTGGTAGATCACAATCTGTGCTGATCAGAAACAACATCTTCACCTTGCTGACAATCGACATTGACGCACCTCAGGGATGTGTGCTTAGCCCACTGCTCTACTCTCTCTACAGCCATGACTGCGTGGCTAAGCACAGCTCAAATGCCATCTGTAATTTTGCTGATGATACTACCACTGTTAGCAGAATTTCAGACGATGATGAGATGGTGTACAGGAGTGAGATATATCAGTCAGCATTGTGGTATCATAATAACGACCTTGCACTCTCAGTAAGACCAAAGGACTGATTGTGGACTTCAGAAAGGGTAAGATGAGGGAACACACACTAGTCCTCATAGAGGGATCAGAAGTGGAAAGGGTGAGCACTTTCAAATTCCTGGATGTCAATATCTCTGAGGACTTAATGTGGACAGAATGTATCAATGCAGCTACAAAGAAGAGAGGACAGTGGCTATATTTCATTATGAGTTTAAGAAGATTTGGTATGTCTTGAAAAACACTTGAAAATTTCTACAGATGTACTATGGAGAACATTCCAACTGGCTGCATTACCGTCTAGTATGGTGGGGGTGGGGTGGGTGGGAGGTGTGGTGGGTCATGTGTGCTACTGCACAGGATCGTAGTAAGCTGCAGATAATTGAAAACTCAGTCAGCTCCATCATCAGCACCAGCCTCCATAATATCCAGGTCACCTTCAAGGAGCGATACCTCAGAAAGGCAGCATCCATTATTAAGGACCTCCATCACCCAGGGCATGTCTTTTTCCCATTGCTACCATCAGGAAGGAGGTATAGAAGTGTGAAGATACACACTCAGCAATTCTGGAACAGCTTCTTCCCCTCCGCCATGCAACATCTGTATGGACATTGAACCTATGAACACTACCTCACTACTTTTTTATTTCTATTTTTGCACTTATTTAATTTAACTATCGTACGTATACTGTAATTCACAGTTTTTATCTCTCTACTATTATGTATTGCATTTTACTGCTGCTGCAAAGACAACAAAATTCACGACATATGCTGGTGATATTCTGAGCTAGAGTTCTTTGAGTTAATTTTTCTGTTTTATTTTACCTTTAGATTGTCTTAATGGTGAAGAAGTGAACACTGTGGAGAAATTAGGATGCCAGGAATGTTCACAGTGGTAAAAGATACGAGTAGAGAAAGTAGGAGAAAAGAAAGAAGGAAATCAGGAAGTCAGTCATTCAGGAGAGTTGTAACGTGTTGCTCTGCTTTTCAAAGGATTTCAAAATATTATGTACATCGTATGCTCACAGCCCAAGAGGGAAGGAAATTCTATTATTTATTATTTTCCAATTACCTGCTTATTCCTTATAAAGTGTTTAGTTAAGGATAATAATCAGTGGAATTTATTTGGCATCTGAAATTACCTTCACTTTGCATGCCAAAAGGGAAAGAGCCATCATGTCATTCTTGGGTACCAACTTCAGTCAACATAGTCAAGTAATACTCTGGTCTTTTCCAGGTGGCTGTGAGCAACCTTCAATTACAAGCAGACCTTTCCAACACCCAGGAGATTCCCTCCCACTGTAACAAGGCCACTTCCCTCCCATTCCCCATAAATTGACATTAATCTTCTGCATGTTACACAAAATGTACTTTGATTTATTATGTGGAATCTGTAACGGTGCCCCTTTGTTTCATAAGAGTATTGAAAAAAAGGTTCTAATTCTGTTTGAGGATTCCCTTCAATGTATAGTTCAGAAACCATTTTCTGTTGTATTTGGAAAACATCTTTCTCCCCTGTCCACAATTTGGTTGCAATGGCAGTCAGTGCATATGTGTGTCGAGAGTTTTCTGGATGAGTCTATTAGCTTTTTTTATTTATATCCAAACCGCCACCATGTCTTCCATTTTGTGTCTGTTAACACAGGATTTATTGGCAAACTACTTGACAATGAGGGCAACCAAAACTGAGCTTTTTCCCATTCACACTCCATGCCCACACACGTACACTGTCCACCAGAGGTCACTAGATAATGTTGCTCTCTGACACTAAATTATTTTACAGCCAAACACATTTGTAACTATCTTGAATTTAAAAAGACAAGTTGTGTAAAAACATTTTAAGCTGAGGCTGGGAGGGTGAAGCATGTGAGGTTCCCTGGATCCAGTATCCCACTCCTCCATGAGATCAATGGTGTCAAGGACAGTAGAATAGGCCTTAAACACATGGGAAATTCCAAAGAATCATCCCATGAGAGGAGAAGTTTTTTCTTATCTCTAACTTAAATATTATGTCCAGATTTCAGTGGCTATCCTTAGAATCGACATGTCAATAAGATTCTTCTAAACTCCAGTGTATAAAGGTCCAACCTACCCATCCTCTCTTCAGAAATCAATCCCATCATCTCAGGAATGAACTTAATCAACAGTCTCAACACTGCTTCCAATACAGGTACATCCTTTCTTAAATATGGAGACCAAAATGCTCTGCAGTTTTCAAAGTGAGATCTCATTGGCAACCCCTAATGAAGCATCAAAACATGTATATTCTACAAACGTTTGTACATTCCTCTGAACTGAGGACAATATTTCATTAGTCTTCGTAACTACTTGCTGTGAATGTACCAGGACTTCCAGATCTTTTTGTACCACAAAATGTTGTCATCTCACAGTATCTCCAAAGTAGATGACATCATATTTTCTCATATCTTACTGCATTTGCCATGTATATGGGGACAATAGTCACTACAATCTTCACAATAGCATTCCGATAGAGACAGACTATTTAATAGGATTCATCTGCTTGTTTGAGACCTGCTTCAGCAGTTGAGGCCTGCACCATGCATGTCATTCACAGGTTTTAGGCATGGTGGAGTTTCATGCATGATGTCTGTGGTAAACCATGTATATATGTTGTAACTCGGTTACCTGTCTGGACACACCCCTCTGCTGACTGCCCCTGTGGCTCCTCCCACAGAGTCCTGTATAAAGGTGTTCGCCTTGCCCCTCCCCCTCAGTCCGGGGGCAGACACTCACTGTGGAGGTCGTATTGTACAACGAATAAAAGCCTTTCAGTATTTTACCAAACCTCAGTCTTTTGGGGTAATTGAAGGTGCTTCAATTTTATTCACTGTATGTTTTAAAACATGGAACAGGCCCTGAGACCAGAAAAATTAGACCTCGATCCGCAAATGCCTGACGCTGGAAACGCTTTCGAACTCTGGCTAGCCTGCTTCGAAGCGTATCTAGAGGAGATTAAAGCGACCGACCCCGTAGCGAAGCGCAAAGTTCTACTCTCCAGGGTCAGTCCACAGGTTTATTCGCTGATCAGAGACCAGCCGAACTACGACGGCGCGATGAACGCACTCAAAAAACAATACCTGCGGCCGATAAACAGCATCTATGTTCGGCATCGCTTAGCGACACGGCAACAACGGTCCGGGGAATCGAGTGCTGAGTTTGTCCGGGCCCTACAGACACTCGTGCGGGCCTGCAATTGCCAGGAGCTGACGGCGGCTCAGCATGCAGAACTCCTAGTGAGAGACGCCTTCGTTACGGGGACCAGGTCAGTGTACGTGCGCCAGCGGCTCCTGGAAAAAGCCGGTCTTACCCTAAGTTTGGCGATCGAGCTGGCTGATACGTTGGAGGCCGCTCTGCAGAACTCTGAGGCTCTCCAGGCACGCGATCCTCCGATGGCCTCGTGGGCGCCGCAGACCCCGCAACCCACCGGCGAATCGACCTCGACTGCAGCCAGTCGTGAGTCCGCGAAGTGCTACTTCTGCGGACTGGAGAAGCACCCCCGGAAACGCTGCGCGGCCTGACAAGCTACCTGTTCCAGCTGTGGAAAGAAGGGCCACTTCGCCAAGGTCTGTAAGTCAAAACCGCGAGCGGGATCCAGCAGCGCCGCGTGCGAGACGTGGGGGTCGCCATCTTCCCTGCACACTGCCACCACGTGCGAGACATGGGGGCCGCCATCTTCCCTGCAGGCCGCCACCACATGCGAGACATGGGTTTCGGCCATCTTGGTCGGCGCCACCTCCCACCACCTACGACCAACGGGTACTCACGGGGCACCCCACCACGCTGGACTAAGACAGCAACCCCACCCTGGCTTCCGTGACCCTCGACCAAAGCGCTCCCCACCAGCTCACAAGGTCAATGATGGACATCCTGGTGGAGGGGCACAGGACAAGCTGCCTGTTTGACTCAGGCAGCACGGAGAGTTTTATCCACCCGGCCACGGCGCAGCATTGTGGACTCATGATACGGCCGGTAAGTCAGAGGGTCACCATGGCCTCCGGGTCGCATACAACAGACATCCGGGGGAGTTGTACAGCAACGCTAGTGGTGCAGGGCACAGAATATCGGGACTTTAAGTTACTGGTCTTGCCTCAACTGTGTGCCCCTGTGCTGTTGGGGTTGGACTTCCAGAGCCACCTGAAAAGCGTGACAATGAAGTATGATGGGCCCCTCCTGCAAATTACTGTCATAAATCCCCTGTTTTGTAGAGGTATGTCACGTGCCCTGCTACTGAGCACACACACACACACCGACCCGCGCATCCCACCCAACATCATGCCAACAGCCGCACTACGGACACTACTCGCGGCCTCTCCACCATCAGGATCCCTCCCCCACCGCTGTTCGCCAACCTGACCCCTGACTGTAAACCCGTGGCAACTAAAAGCAGGAGGTACAGCGTGGGGGACAGAGCTTTCATTAAGTCGGAGGTGCAGCGGCTGCTCAGGGAGGGGGTCATTGAGGCAAGCACAAGTCCTTGGAGGGCGCAGGTGGCCGTTGTTCGGAACAGGGAGAAGAATAGGATGGTCGTGGACTATAGCCAGACCATCAATAGGTTCACGCAGCTCGACGTGTACCCTCTACCCCGCATCGCGGATATGGTCAATCAGATAGCACAGTACAAGGTGTACTTGACCATAGACCTAAAATCCGCTTACCATCAGCTCCCCACCCGCCGGGAGGACCCCCTTACACTGCCTTCGAGGCGGACGGCAGGCTTTATCAATTCCTGAGCGTCCCCTTTGGTGTCATGAATGGTGTATCTGTCTTCCAGAGGAAAATGGACCGGATGGTGGACCAGTGCCAACTGAAGGCCACGTTCCCATATCTGGATAACATCACCATCTGTGGTCACGACCAGCAGGATCACGACAACAATCTCCAAAAATTTCTCCAAGCGGCCAAATCTTTCAACCTCACCTATAACAAGGACAAGTGTGTATTTGGGACCACCCGACTTGCTATCCTTGGGTGTGTCGTGGAGAATGGTGTCATTGGCCCTGACCCCGACCGTATGCGCCCCTTGTTGGAACTCCCTCTTCCCAATACCCTCAGAGCCCTCAAAAGGTGCCTGGGCTTCTTTTCATATTACGCCCAATGGGTCTCTAACTATGCAGACAAGGCCCGCCCCCTGGTCAAGTCCACCACATTCCCCCTCTCTGCCGAGGCCCACACGACCTTCAACTGCATAAAAGGGGACATTGCCAAAGCAGCAATGCATGCGGTGGATGAGGCCATTCCCTTCCAAGTAGAGAGTGACGCCTCCGACTTTGCGCTGGCTGCTACCCTCAACCAGGCAGGAAGACCAGTGGCGTTCTTCTCCCATACTCTTCAAGGCCCTGAAATTCGGCACTCTGCGATAGAGAAAGAGGCCCAGGCCATAGTGGAAGCTATAAGGCACTGGAGGCACTATCTTGCCAGCAAAAGGTTCACCCTGCTAACTGACCAGCGCTCAGTCGCATTCATGTTTAATAATCAGCAGCGGAGCAAAATTAAAAATGATAAAATTCTGAGGTGGAGAATCGAACTCTCCACCTACAACTATGACATCATGTACAGGCCTGAGAAGCTCAACGAGCCCTCCGATGCCCTATGCCGGGGAACGTGCGCCAGCGCGCAGATCGACCGGCTATATGCCCTACATGTAGACCTTTGCCACCCGGGAGTCACCCGGCTTTTCCACTTCGTGAAAGCCCGGAACCTGCCTTACTCCCTTGAGGAGATCAGGATGATGACCAGGGACTGCCAAGTCTGCGCAGAGAGCAAACCGCACTTCTACCGACCCGAAAAGGCACCACTCATCAAGGCCACCCGCCCCTTTGAGTGACTGAGTGTTGACTTTAAGGGCCCCCTTCCCTCCACCGACTGCAATGTGTACTTTCTTAACGTAATTGACGAGTACTCGCGGTTCCCCTTCGCCATCCCCTGCCCCGACACCACTACCACGTCAGTTATAAAAGCCCTGCGCAAGCTCTTCACTCTGTTCGGATACCCATGCTATATCCACAGTGACAGAGGGTCCTCGTTTATGAGTGACGAGCTGCGCCAATATCTACTGGCTAGGGGAATTGCAACCAGTAGGACCATGAGCTATAATCCCCGGGGGAATGGACAGGTAGAGAAGGAGAACGGCACAGTGTGGAAAGCCACACTCTTAGCCCTCAGGTCAAAGGGACTGCCAGTCTCCCGCTGACAGGAGGTCCTTCCCGAAGCACTCCACTCCATCCGCTCCCTGTTATGCACAGCCACCAATGCCACCCCTCATGAGCGGCTCTTTTCTTTTCCCAGAAAATCGACCACTGGAACCACCCTACCACCTTGGCTGACGTCCCCGGGGCCAGTGCTGCTCCGGAAACATGCGAGGAGCAATAAATACTCCCCGATAGTTGAGAGGGTTCACTAACTTCATGCGAACTCCCAGTATGCCTACGTGATTTTACCTGATGGGCGGGAGGACACGGTCTCCATCCGCGACCTGGCGCCCGCAGGAGCTCCAGGCCCCTACCCTGAACACTCCGTGGTGACTATTGACCCCGTACCCACCAATGTATGTACCTACGAGACACCGTGCACCCCAAACCCTATACGGACACCACACGACACTCCCATAACCGGGCGCGACGCACACGCACGAGGGATTACCGACACCTAACGTGCTGGCACCTGAAGTCAGGCCGGAGCCAGCACAACCGCCATCGCCGGTGCTACGTAGATCACAGCGACGGACTCGACCGCCTGATAGACTTAACCTGTAAATATACTTCTTGTAAATATTGTCAGTCACTTGACTCCGCGGGACTCTTTTTAAAAAAAGGAGGGGTGAATGTGGTAAACCATGTATATATGTTGTAACTCGGTTGCCTGTCTGGACACGCCCCTCTGCTGACTGCCCCTGTGGCTCCTCCCACAGAGTCCTGTATAAAGGTGTTCGCCTTGCCCCTCCCCCTCAGTCCGGGGGCAGACACTCACTGTGGAGGTCGTATTGTACAGCGAATAAAAGCCTTTCAGTATTTTACCAAACCTCAGTCTTTTGGAGTAATTGAAGGTGCTTCAATGTCATGGTACTTTAATTGCATAGACGATTCAGATAAAAATTCTCAAAATATTATCAGCGAAGTATGTACCCAATCGCTGTTACTGATCATTTTTATTTGAAAAACAATCTATCATGGAGCATGAAAGGGGTGACCTAATTGAAACCACTTGAATGGAGAAAGGCCTTGATAGAGTGAATGTGGAGAAGATGTTTCCTGTGGTGGGAGAGTCTAAGACCAGAGGACACAGCCTCAGAATAGAGGAGTGTCCTTTTGGTATGGAGATGAAGAGGAATTTCTTCAGCCAGAGAGTGGTGAATCTGTGGAGTTCTTTGCCACGGACAGCTGTGGAGGCCAAGTCTTTATGTATATTTAAGGCAAAGGTTGATTGATTATTGATTGGTCAGGGCATGAAGGGATATGGAGAGAAGACAGGAGATTGGGGCCAAGAGGAAAAGTCGATCAGTCATGATGAAAGGGTGGAGCAGACTGGATGACTAAATGGCCTAATTTTACTCCAATATCTTATGGTTTTATAAAAGTATTGTATTTTATGGAAGAATTACAATAATGTGGTGTCTCCTATGTGTTTTTGTTGGAAAGAGATTGATTCACACCATGTAGAGAAAACATCAGAGGTAATGTTCAGCTGTAGTACAATTCAGGAAAGCACTGGTGGTGGAAGGTAACCCACATATCATTAACTTCTGTCACCTGTGTATCTTTAAAAAGCAAATACTGGTAACATTAACATTTGGCAGAGAATAAAACTAAATGTTATTTTGCACATAGAATATAAGAAAATATTTTAATGTTGGAGGCACAAATCGCTTAAACTTTCAAGTACAATATTTACCAAATATCCAAGCATGGGATGCTTGGTAAGAGGAAGTTTGAGAGCACAGAGTTTGTATGTTCCTGCTTAGGCTGAAGGTTTAGGGAACATTGGTTTTCAAGGAATATTGAGGCCCTGGTAAAGAAGAAGGATGTTGTAATGTGAGCATTATTAAACGTAAGTTAATACTAATTAGGATAATGGGGGAGTTCTACTTCTGTTCTTTTTACTTCTGGTGTGCTTTGTATGTAGTGTGCCTGCCATGCCGTGTGGGTTGTGAAAGCCTCTGTACATACATAACTGTTTTGATGTTCGAGATAAAGTTGTTTCGTTGGTATGAAGTTGTCGAGTGCGCCTTTTTCAAGGTAGAAGTTACTACATATTTTTGGCGACAAGGTGAACTGGTTTTGTGGATGTGTCGGCATGTTTCGAGCGGGAGCAGCGGCGCCGATAAGGGGCTTCACATTTGGATGGCTACGTTTGGAACTATCGTTGATTTTGTGGATGTGATGGAGGACTGACGGGACTATAAGGAAAGGTTGGAATACTTTTTCTGTGCTAATGGAATTACTGAGGAGGCTAAGAAGCGCTCTATTCCCCTGAGTGTGTGTGGGGCAAAGACTTACAAGCTAATAAGGAATTTAGCCACACTGCGGAAACTGGGGGACATTCCATATGACGCACTCGTCATGCTCGTGGGGAACAACTACAATCCGAAACCTTCTGTGATAGTCCAACAGTGTAAGTTTCACAGCTGTTTCAGGAAGCCAGGTCAGTCTGTGGCCAATTTCGTAGCCAAGCTTTGGCAGCTGTCGGAGCATTGTGATTTCGGAGCGGTGTTGGATGACATGCTCCGTGATCGATTGGTATGCGGCATTAATAATGACACCATACAACGCCGCCTGTTAGGGAAAACCCCACCGTTGACTTTCAACAAAGCCTTAGAGATTGTCCAAGGCATAGAGATGGCTGCTAATAATGTCAAGGATATCCAGAAAGTTACATGGGGGGGTCGCAGTCGGCAAAGCAGGTGGAATGTTTCCGGTGTGGAGGGATGCACTATGCAAATGATTGCAAATTCAAAGACACTGTCTGCCATGCTTGTAGCAAAAAGGAACATTTAGCTAAAGAGTGCAGAAGTTCAAAGGGTAAGATTAAGCCTGGGTGGGGGAAAGCTCAACAGGCTCAGGCAGCCACACACCATCTAGAAGAAGCAGATGAAGAGACACCAGTGCCTACACCATGTTTGCAGTGGAAACAGATGAGGAACCACCTGAACCATATTATGCCACAGTCACTGTCAGGGGAAAGGACATTAAGTTTGAGATTGATTCAGGGGCTACTGCACCGATCATTAGTGAGGCGACCTACAGGAGGACATGGTGGTCCAACCTGCCTCCCGTTAGACCGTCAAAGCTCAAACTTAGGACCTATATGGGGCAGATGTTTCTTGTAATGGTAGATGTGCATTCTAAATGGATCGAAGCTCACATCATGAGCAACATCACAGCTCCCTCAGCCATAGACAAACTCAGGCAAGTGTTTGCAGTCCACGGGTTGCCTGACACTCTGGTCACTGATAATGGCCTGACATTCACCAGTGAACTGTTCAGTGAGTTCATGCAGCAGAATGGCATTCATCACATTCGGACGGCCCCTTTCCACCCAGCCTCCAATGGTTTGGCTGAGCGGACTGTTCAGGCAGTGAAGGAAGGCCTGAAGCGGATGACAGGCAACTCTCTTAGCATGCAGCTTTCACATTTCCTGTTTAAATACCGCCTCACGCCACAGACTACGACTGCCTGCACTCCAGCAGACTGATGGGGTGTAGGCCCAAGTTAAGATTGGAGCTGCTGCACCTGGACATGAAGGCGAAAGTGGAGAGAAAGCAGGAAAAACAGAAGGAGGGACATGATCAACATGCACAAGAGAGACAGTTAAAACCGGATGACAATGTCTATGTGAGAAACAATCAGCAATGGCTACCTGGGGTTATTCTTAAGCAGAGTGGTCCCATCTCCTATGTTGTTAAGCTGACTGATGGTTGTGTTTTCTGCTGACATCAGGACCATGTGCGCCTGCGTCATGATACCAGCTCAGAGGCAGACAGTTCCATGGAGTTTCCATTTGTGAGACAGACTACGGTGGAAGCATGTCCACCAGTGACTCTGCCAGAGGGAGAGACGCCGGCAGAGGGGTCGGGGTCCCCTGAGGAGGATAGATATTCTCACGCAGACACACAGATGCCTGTCATGCCCCCAAAACCAGATCCACCCAAAACACCCTCTCCAGCGGTGCCTGCTGGGTCACCGGGGGTAGTGCGCAGATCACAGCGCACTCGTAAACCTCCTGACAGACTGAATCTTTGACAGGACAGTTCCTTTTTGTTGTTGTTAGATTGAATGTTGAATCTGTCACATTTTCCAAATGGTTTGTATTGATAAACTGTTGCTAAGGTACTAGTATAAGTTTTCAGGAGTACGCAAGTTAATAACAGCTCTGTTTTTATTTCCAAGTTTTTTACATTTGGGGAATGTTGGATTTTAAAGGGGGAGAAGTGTTGTAGTGTGAGCATTATTAAAAGTAAGTTAATACTAATTAGGATAATGGGGGTTTCTACTTCCATTTTTTTACTTCTGGTGTGCTTTGTATGTAGTGTGCCTGCCATGCCGTACGGGTTGTGAAAGCCTCTGTATATATATATAATGGTTTTGATGTTTGAGATAAAGTTGTTTCTTTGGTGTGAAGTAGTCAAGTGTGCCTTTTTCAAAGTAGAGGTTACTACAAAGGAGGTACAAAGTACAGTAAGTATCTGGGATATCAACATGTAAAGAAAACAGATCATAGTGTGATAAAGGGAAAACTTGCAACGGAACCTACTTCATGGCTCAAGAAAATCTATCAAACACAGCTTAATAATAAAAATATAACACAGACAATAAATACTTCTGCTATACTGATATTAATGTATTCTTTTGGCATAATATCTTGGTCTGAAGCTGATTTGGAAAATTTACAAAGAAGAATAAGAACTGAAATGACAAATTTTAGAAAACATTAAGTACAGTCAAAAACTTATAGAATAACACTGCCTAGGACAGAAGGAGGAAGAGGAATAACAGACATCAAAAAATTACACAATCGTCAGATCAAACTTACAAGGATGTATTTTCATCAATGAAAACAGGATTCCGCACGTTACATGAGCATATGCAATTCTGATAAGAAGTATACACCACTAAATTTAAGTGAAGGCATAGCCCAGAAAAATAAAGAAATTATCGCTATAATAGAAAAAGTCAACAAATGGAAGAGCATAATCCTCCATAGAAATCATCCTCACAATCTGAGCAGAATATATGTTGACTAGGAATGCCTGGCTCAGAGTTGGATATCTCTTCCCAAAAACAGAAGGGTTCCTTGTGGGAATATTGGACCAGGCATTAAAATACATAATAAAAGACCAACACATTCAAGATGATAAATGCAGAGAATGCCAAGAGAAACCAGAAACAATTCAACACATTACAGGATCCTGTAGCAGTTTAACTCAATCTGATAATTTCCACAAGCACATCAAGTGGCAAATATCATTTATCAAAATTTTGCTTTAAAATACAAACTCATAAAACATACTTACGATAAATACAAGTCTTAATGAATTTAGAGTTAGAGTCCCACAAACTATATTATAACCAATCCATTATTACAGATAGGACAATCCATAATGACCATCTGGATATACAGTAATATTACAGGATAAACAAGCAAGAACAACTTACTTAATGGATATAACCATTCCAAACAGACATAGCATATAGAAATCAGTAAGTGAAAAACATCAGAAACACGCTCAACTAAAAGAGGAAAGTGAAAGGCTATGGTATATGAACAGGATATACTGTACATAGTCATAGTCATACTTTATTGATCCCGGGGGAAATTGGTTTTCATTACAGTTGCACCATAAATAATAAATAGTAATAGAAATAGTAATAGTAATATTACTATTAGTAAATAGTAAATAGTAATAGTCATAGAAATAATAAATAGTAATAGAATAGTAATAGAAAATAGTAATAAGTAGTTACATAGTAATATGTAAATTATGCCAGTAAATTATGAAATAAGTCCAGGACCAGCCTATCGGCTCAGGGTGTCTTGACCCTCCAAGGGAGGAGTTGTAAAGTTTGATGGCCACAGGCAGGAATGACTTCCTACGATGCTCAGTATTGCATCTCGGTGGAATGAGTCTCTGGCTGAATGTACTCTTGCGCCCACCCAGTACATTATGTAGTGGATGGGAGACATTGACCAAGATGGCATGCAACTTAGACAGCATCCTCTTTTCAGACACCACCGTGAGAGAGTCCAGTTCCATCCCCACAACATCACTGGCCTTACGGATGAGTTTGTTGATTCTGTTGAGTCTATTGTCCCAATAGTAATATCTACAACTAGTATCATTCCCAAATCACTACAAAATAGCATTAAACAATTAGGCCTACACAACAATGCTTATGTAAATCTCCAGAGAAAACATGAGATGAAGAATCCTTGAAAGTAAGTCCACAGTTTGTGGGAAAGAGTTCAGTGATAGGGAAAGTGAAGTTGAGCAAAGTTATTTCCTCTGGTTCAAGAGCCTGATGGTTGAGGGGTAATAAGCGTTCCTGAACCTGGTGCTGTGAGTCCTGAGGATCCTGTACCTTCTTCCTGATGGCAGCAGCAGCGAGAAGAGAGCATACATTTGGTGGTGGGGGTCCCTGATGATGAATACTATTTTCCTGTGACAATGCTCCGTATAGGTGTGCTCAATGATGGGGAGGGCTTTACCCATGACTGACTGGACTGTATCCAGTACTCTTTTGTAGGATTTTCCATTCAAAGACATTGGTGTTTCCATAGCAGGTAATGATGCAGCCAGTCAATATACTCTTCACCACATATCCACTTCTGATCCCTCATGAGGGCTGGCTCTTGGACCTTTGGTTTCCTCCTCCTGAAGTCAATACTCAGCTCATTAGTCTTGCTGACATGAGTAAGAGGATGTTATTGTGGCAGATTTTCAAATCTTCTCCTATATACTGATTTGTCACCATCTTACATTTGGCCTGTGACAGACTTAAATAACACAGGCAAACTAATATTGACAAACTTAAATAAGGTATTGGAGTTGTGCTCACCTACACAGTCAGAAATGTAACGTGAGTAGAGCGAGTAAAAGTTGAATAGGTTAGGACTTTTTTTTTCGCTGTAGGAGAATGATGGGAGAATTGATAGAGAAGTATAGGGTTAACACATGTCAACTTTTTTCACTGAGGTTGCTTGAATGTAGAAGCAGAAGTTGTAGTTTAAGGGTGAAAGGTGAAATATTTAAAGGTAACCAGAGGGGAAGCTTCTTCACTCAAAGTGTGATGTGAGTATAAAGCAAGTTGCCAGTGGAAGTGGTGGATGCTGGTTTGATTGCAACATTTAAGAGAAGCTTGGATAAGTACTTAGATGGGAAGGGAATGGAGGTCTATGGTCCAGCACAGGTCAAAGAGACTATGCAGTTCAGTACAGACTAGATGGGCTGAAGTGCCTGTTTCTCTGCGGTAGGTCGCTCTTACACTATGATTCTATATCATTTATGTCACCCATGAAACATTTTTGATTAGTAGGATTTTAATGTAAGTACTAAAGGGGCCAGCCATGAAGGATTATTGAGCTCCTTTGAGTTACCAAACACCATGAGGAACATTTGGTTTTCAGTGCTCAACCTTTACTTACTTCCTCTTCCAGTACCAACACAGCAACACCACAATATTGGGGAAAATGATGGCTTTTAATTGTATTTTCTAATTGCAGGACTGGGAAATTCATAAAACAGACAAATGTGGTTGGAAATCTACATTATCATACGCAGTAATCCATTTCTTAAATTGTTATTAGAACTGTTTAACAATAATAATAAAATAACAATACTTCAAACACAAGTATATTTTTACATGTTTCTTGGTCGTATATTTAATGGTATTCATTTCTGTAAAATATTCACCAATGATTTTAAAAGTAGTGAAGGCAGAACAGGAATATTTTCAAAATTTATTTCTTTTGAATAAGTTGAATTTATTGGCTAACAATATCATATACTTTTGTAACAGAATAACATTCTCAAATATTGAACAATATTAAATGTTGGCACACTACATACACTTTGCATTATTTATTTAATCTTCCTGTTCCAACTAAGTGATACTAATTTTCACTGCCTTCACTTAGTGTTAATGGGATGGTAATGGCATAAGAGTAGGATTGGTATCACGACCAGCCATTAATAACCACATCCATTTCAAAAGTGGACCTTCAAGCAACAACCTGTTTCAATAAAAGAGCCTTTTAATATGGAAACTGGACTTTTTGATGAGCAAAGGACCTCAATTGCCATCTTGGGTCAGTACTGGTAAGAGTATGCATAATGCTCATATTAATACTGAAGTATATGGTTTCTGTTAATCATTAAGGTTCGAAAACCTTAAAGAATAGGCATCAGAGGTTGACACATGGATAAGAAATGATTTGGTGGCAATTATGTTGGTAGGAATTAGATTCAACACCCTTATCACATTTGACACTTTGGTCTGCAATATAATTTTCCAACATCTCTGTCTGCATTGTCAGTGTGTGATTGATATAGAAGGTAGCTTGAATATTCTTCAGCAGAGGAATAAGAGAATGATGAAGAATATGAAAAAAAACTTTTAATGCAGACTAGTTGGGTAGAAGGTATCAGAGAAAGCATTTTCATTAAGTACAGAGAAATTTTATATAATAAACGCTCCCATCACATCTCCTATCACAAAATCTCTCCTTCTCTCCATGCTATGCTCTTTTGGAATTTCTGTTAAGGATTTTTATGCTGTGTCTCCTCTAATTGCTAGCTTCTCAAACATAGCAATGCTATTTAAGATAACAGTATATCATTATGAAGTGGGAGACTCCAAGCAGGAGCTTCAGGGGGCCCCAGAACTGACCGAAGTTCAAAGTTCAAAGTAAATTTTTATCGAAGTACATATATGTTACCATATTCTACTCTGAGATTCATTTTCTTGTAGGAAATACAATGGAATTTAGAAAAACAAGCTGACAAACAACCAATGAGCAAAAGAAGACAAGTTGTGTAAATAAAATAATGTCAAGAACATGAATTTTATACAGTCTAAGGGAAGCTAGCCATAGATACAAGTTGTCACCCACTGTCTCAAAGGGGTAGGTGAACCATAGGTTGGGACTGAAGAACTGTAACTTTGTAATTTACTAATTTGCTTATTTTTTTAAGCTGATAACTGTTAGTAAATAAATAGTAGATGGAATGAACTGGTGCCAGTGACATTCACTGATTTAACAGATTCCCCCTGTCAATCAAGCTTAATGAGCTGAGACTCCACCTGCAGTCCATACACTGGAGATTCTCGGAGACAACTACCTACATTATCCCTTTAAATATTTCACCAGTAGTCCTTTTCTATTTACTGGCAATGAGTCACGATCTGTGATTTCAGAATCGGAATCAGATTTATTATCACTGACTTATGATGTGGAATCTGTTGTTTTGTGACAGCAGTGCATGTAAAAACAAAATTACTGTAAACTACAAAAAAATAACTAGTACAAAGAAAGGAGTAATGAGTGAGTGTTCATGGGTTTACGGACAATCTGAAATCAGATGGCAGAGGGGGGGAAGCTATTTCTGAAGTTTGATCTTGAGGTAAGAAGGCAGTGGGATTCTTCTTACACCATAGGGCTCCATTTTGAATGTCTTCATTAAAGCCACACAAAGTATTTCTTGCACACCCGCTTGCTAAACAGATTAATCTCATTTATGTCATTTGGCCATTGCAGCAGTTCCTTATCATTGTGTCATCAAATGGAATTTAAAGAACAGCTCCCTGAATCCATTTTGTGTCCATAATTTGCTATGAATTTTATGCCCTTGAGTTCTTCCAAATGTTATAATTTCACAAATATAATAACACAACCATAAGACATAGGACCAGAATTAGGCCATTGAGCCTATCGAGTCTGCTCTGCCATTCCATCATTATTGATTTATTATCCTTCTCCCCATAACCTTTGACATCCTGACTAAACAAGAATTGATCAAACTCTGCTTTAAGTGTACCCAATGACTTGGCCTCCACAACCATCTGTGGCAATGAATTCCACAGATTCACTAACCTCTGGCTAAAGAAATTTCTCTTCATCTCTGTTCTAAATGGACATCCCTCTATTCTGAGGCTGTTCTCTCTGGTCCAAGACTTCCTGCTATAGGAAACATCTTCTCCACATCCACTCTATCTTGACCTTACAATATTTGGTAAGTTTCAATGAGATTCTCCTCATTCTTCTAAACTCCAGTGAGTACAGGACCAGAACCATGAAACACTTCACATACATTAACCCATTCATTTCTGGATTCATTCTTATGAACTTCCTTTGGACCCTTTCCAATGCTGTACATCCTTTCAAAGATAACGGGCCCAAAACTGCTCACAATACTCCAAGTGTGGTAGAACAGAGTGATCTGGCAAGACAACGCCATAATTCCTTGAAAGTGATGTCACAGATAGACAGCATCATAAAGAGAGCTTTTGGCATATTGTCCTTCATAAATCAAAGTATTGAATATAAGGGTTGGGGTCAGAATCAGGATTAGATTTATTATCACCGGCATGTGACATGAAATTTGTTAACTTAGCAGCAGCAGTTCAATGCAATACATAATCTAGCAGAGAGAAAAAAAAACAATGAATAAAATAAAAAATAATAATAAAAAACCAAGTAAATCAATTACATATATTGAATAGATTAAAAATGTGCAAAAACAGAAATACTATATATTAAAAAAAAAGTGAGGTAGTGTCCAAAGTTTCAATGTCCATTTAGGAATCGGATGGCAGAGGGGAAGAAGCTGTTCCTGAATCACTGAGTGTGCGCCTTCAGGCTTCTGTACCTCCTACCTGATGGGATGCCCTGGGTGCTGGAGATCCTGAATAATGGACGCTGCCTTTCTGAGCCACCGCTCCCTAAGGATGTCCTGGGTGCTTTGTACGCTAGTGTCCAAGATGGAGCTGACTAGATTTACAACCTTCTGCAGCTTCTTTTGGTCCTGTGCAGTAGCCCCTCCATACCAGACAGTGATGCAGCCTGTCACAATGCTCTGTCAGTTGTTGGTGAGGCCTAATTTGGAATATTGTGCACAAGTTCTTGTCATGATATCAATAATAATCCAAATACTTTATTGTTGAACTGAGTTGTAGAGAAAGGTAGAAAAGGTTAGGACTGTATTCCCTAGAGCATAGGAGAATGAATGGAGATTTGATAGAGGTAAATATAAGCAGGCTTTCCACTGAAGTTGAGTGAGGCTAAAACTAGAGGTCATGGGTTAAGGGTGAAAGTGGAAATGTTTAAGAAGAATATGAGGGAGAACTTCTTCACTCAGAGAGTGTAGAATGAGCTTCCAGCGGAAGTGGTGGATGTGGGTTTGAGTTTAACAGTTCAGAGGAATTTGGATAGATGACAGGAATGGGGGCTATGGTCAGGGTGCAGGTCAATGGGACTAGGCAGATTAATGATTTGGCACAGAGTAGATAGGCCGATGGGCCTGTTTCTGTGTGGTAGTGTTCTATGACTCTGTGACTGTGTAACAGTTAAGAAATGCCAATAGATTTCCAACTCAGACAGTCCTGCGAATTGTGGTGTTCCATATGCTGCTGTCCTGGTAGACTGAGTAAACACAAGGGATTCTGCAGATGCTGGAAATCTGGAGCATCACAAAAATTGCTGCAGGAACTCAGCAGGTCAGGCAGCATTTATGTAGGGGAAAAACAGTGGAAGTTTTGGGCCTAGACCCTTCATCAGGTCTGGTAAAGGAGGGGGATGAAGCCAGGATAAGAAAGTGGCTGAGTGGAAGGAATACAGGCTGGCAGGTGAAAGGCGAAGTGGGAATGCAGGTGGGTGGTGGAAGGGGGATGAAGTAAGAAACTGGGAGATGATAGATGGAAAAGGAATGAATCAGATAGGAGAGGAGAGTTACCATGGGAGAAAGGGAAAGAGAAGGGCACCAGAGGGAGATGATGGGTAGGTGAGGAGAAGAGAAGGGGTAAGAAGGGAACCAGAATGGAGAATTAAAAAAGGGAATAGAGAGAGTGGGAGAAATTACAAGAAGTTAGAGAAATTGTGGATGTAGAGAGGATGTATCCTATGGTTGGAGATTCTGACCAGAAGATACAGCCTCAGAATAGAGGGGCATCCTTTTAGAACAGAGATGAAGAGCGATTTCTTTAGCCAGAAAGTAGTGAATCTGTAAAATTCTTTGCCACAGGCTGCTGCGGAGGCCATCTTTATGTATTTTTAAGGCAGAGGTTGATAGATTTTTGATTGGGCAGGGTATGAAGGGATACGGGGAGAAGGCAGACACAATGGATCAAATGGCCTAATCTTGCTCCTATATAAAGACATAGAAACATTGAAAATCTACAACACATTACAGGCAACTTCGGCCCACAATATTGTGCCGACCATGTAACCTACTCTAGAAACTGCCTAGAATTTCCCTACTACATAGCCCTCTATTTTTCTCAGCTCTATGTACCCTTCTAAGAGTCTCTTAAAAGATCCCATTGTATCTGCCTCTACCACCTTCACTGGCAATGCATTCCATGCACCCACTACTCTCTTTGTGAAAAACTTACCCCTGACACCCCTTCGGTACCTATTTCCAAACACCTTAAAACTATGTCCCGTGTTAGCCACTTCAGCCCTGGGAAAAAGCCTCTGGCTATCCACACGATCAATGCCTCCATCATCTTAAGCACATCTATCAAGTCATCTCTCATCCTCCGTCACTCCAAGGAAGCAAGGCTAAGTTCATTCAACCTATTCTCATAAGATACACTTTCCAATCTAGGCAACTTTCTTGTAAATCTCCTCTGCACTCTCTCTATAGTATCCACATCATTCCTGTAGTGAGTTGACGAGAACTGAACACAGTACTCCAAGTGGGGTCTGACCAAGGTCTTATATAGCTGTGACATTACCTCAGTCCCATGATTGATGAATGCCAATACACCATACGCCTTCTTAGCAACACTGTCAACCTGCACAGCAGCTTTGAGTATCCTATGGACGTGGGCCCCAAGATCTCACTGATCCTCCACACTGCCAAGAGTCTTACCATTAATATTGTATTCTGTTTTCAAATTTGATCTACTGAAATGAACCTTTTCACACTTATCTGGGTTGAACTCCATCTGCCACTTCTCAGCCCAGTTCCGCATCCTATCGATGTCCCGCTGTAACCTCTTCCAGATATCCACAACACACCCAACCTTTGTATCATCAGCAAACTTACTAACCCACCCTTCTACTTTCTCATCCAGGTCGTTTGTAAAAATCACAGAGAGGAGGGGTCCTCCATGCAGAATATGAACCATCCACAACCATACTTTGCCTTCTGTGTTTAAGCCAATTATGGATAACAAAGCAAGGTCTCCTTGGATCCCATGCTTCATTACTTTCTGAATGAGCCTCACATGGGGAACCTTACCAAATGCATTACTGAAATCCATATACACTACATCCACTGCTCTACCTCCA
The DNA here is from genome assembly GCF_030028105.1 of Mobula birostris. Taxonomy (NCBI): domain Eukaryota; kingdom Metazoa; phylum Chordata; class Chondrichthyes; order Myliobatiformes; family Myliobatidae; genus Mobula; species Mobula birostris. The sequence continues at coordinate 73,962,454 of NC_092380.1, read as the reverse complement.
TCAATGTGCTTTGTCACATCCTCAAAGAATTCAGTCAGGTTCGTAAAGCGTGACCTGCCCTTGGCAAAGCCATGCTGACTATCTCTAATCAGATTATGTCTCTCCAACTAAGACCATATCTTATGGTCTTCTGTCTAAATCAATGTTCATGCCTTTCAGGTAGGTGTACCTAGATGGAATATGAGGTGCTGCTCCTCAAAGCTGTGAGTGTCTTCATCATGGCAGTAGAGGAGGTCATGGACTGACATGTCGGAATGGGAATGGGAAATAGAATTAAAATGTGTGGCCACTGGGTAATCCTGCCTGTTGTGGCAGATAGAGTGAATGCACTCAACGAAGCACACCCCAATCTACGTCGAGTCTCACCGATATAGAGGAGGCTGCACTAGGAACATGGGATACAGTAGATGATCCCGACAGACAGCGAAGTGTTGCCTCACCTGGAAGTATTGGTTGGAGCCTTGAATGGTGCTGAGAGAGGATTGCAAGGGCTGGTGTAACTCTTGTCCTGCTTGTAGGAAGTAGTGTCAGGAGGGAGATCAATGGGGAAGGACAAGTGGATAAGGGAGTCACAGAGAGAACGAACCCTGGCAGAACGCAGAGAGTGGGGGTGGAGAGGGGAAAAGAAAGATGTGTTTAGTGGTAGGATCCCTTCAAAGATGGTTGAAGTTACGGAGAACGATGTGCTGAATGTGGAGGCTTGTGGGATAGTAATTTCCCTCCTGGCACTTAACCCTGCAAATGGGAAAAGTACTACACCTATCTCTTCTTATCCTGTCTTTCTTCCCCTTCATTTCCAGTCCTGATGAAGGATCTCAGCCCAAAATGCAAATTTCTATTCCCCTTCATAGATGTTGCCTGACCTGCTGAATTCCTCCGGCATTTTGTGCGTTGCTTGTGGATTGGGTGGTTTGATAGCTGCTGCTGAAGTAGTCATGGTAGATAGCTACAATGCATTATGTTGATGGCATACACTCCAATCACTGTAAGCAAGGTCGAGGGAGTTAATATTTAGGGCAGTCAATAGTGTCTTAATCATTTGGATTGCTTTGCTTTTGGTGATGTCCAGTTCTTTGAGTAGAGTGAATGTGCACAGATGTTAAGTATAATCTCATCACGGTTAGTAGTGGTAGAAGGGAAGGGGGGGATATAAGAGACTGGGAGGGGTGGAAGAAAGTGCAGACAGGCAGGAAACATGGAAATAAATGAGAAACTGATAATGATGAGAAAAGAACAACAATCGACTCGAAGGAAGGTGGTAGAAGAGGAGTTTAAAATGCTGTTGAAGTTTAAGCAAGGGAGAAAAGTAAATGCATTGAGTCCAATAGCACTGATTAACAGTCTAAAGAAGGTAATAGGAGATATGAGTATGGCAAAAATACTGTGTGATGGAGCGCTGTTGGTTGTTTGTAAAAATTCGGAGCATAGGGACAAAGCAATGAGGGTACTAAATTTTGGCAAAAGAAAGGTTATAGGAAAAAGAGTGTCAGGGAAAATGGTATTAAAGGGGTAATAATGGGAAACCCAATTGGAGAAAACTTAGAGGAGCTAAAGAAAAGTATTAAAGGAGGATTGGTGACTGAGATAAAAATATTGAAAGTCCTGAGGAATGGAGAAAAGATTGATAGTAGATCTGTTATGTTAATATTTCAGGGTTCAATCTCACCAAAAAATGTAACCATTGAATTCATATACTTTAGTATCAGAGCCTATGTTCCACCACCACTTAGGTGTTATAAATGTCAGAAATTTAGGCTCATAGCAGTGGTGTGTAAAGGAAGGCAGAGATGTGGTAGCTGTGGAGGAGAACATCTGTATGAGCAGTGCAGACAAGATGAACTGTTGTCGTTGCGGTGGGGCCCACATAGTAGCCTGTGGGGGATGTGAGATTAGGAAAAAAGCAATGGAACTCCAACAAATGAGGGAAAAGCATAACGTATCGATTATGGAGGCAGTTAGGATAGTATCCAATGAGAGGAGAGTTAAATAAGGAAATGATTCAAATGCAAATGCAATACAGTGTCTGAAATAATTCAACATTTTCAATTAGTACAGATCAATTAGTTTTATTCATGATTGTTCTGAGCAAGCAAAAACTAAAATGGAAAAGATAAAAATGAATGTGAAGGCAGCGGTGATATATTTAAATATGAGAGAGCTATCATGAGAGCAAGTGCAGATTGAACTTGGTCAGAATGACCCAAGTCTCGAGGTTTATTTACAAGGTAACTAATACCAATCCTGTTAATTCTTCAGTGGAATGCTCAACGTTTAATAGCTAATGGACAGGAATTTAAGAGTTATGTGAGGGATTTTGCTGAGAAAGTGAGCAAGAGACATGACTTAAACCATCGCTAGATTTTGTAATTAATGGCTATGTTAGTGTAAGAAATGATAGAGTTAATGGGAGAGAGGTTGGGTGTGAAAATTTTGTTAGAAGGGGCTTACAATATAGAGAGCTAAAGAAAGAAGAGCCAGAGGACATAGTAACCAAAGTATAGACAAAGGAAAATACAATTAAAATATTAACATCTATAATCCTTGTAAAAAAATAGGTTTACTGTAGCTAATTAGTACAGAGGGAAATAGAGTATGGTGCGGGGACTTTAATGCACACGGTACACTGAGAGAGCATGATGACATCAATGGGCAGTGAGAGAACTTATGGAAAAGGAAAATCTGGTATGTATAAATGATAGAAGTGGGACAAGAGTAAATTTTGATGCAAGTTCTGAATTTGCAATTGACTTGACATTAGTTACTGTACCTTTAGCATACATGGGAGGTTTTGAAAGAAACAACAACAGGTGGCAATCATTACCCTGCAGTATGTCGAAGAGAAATATAAATAGAGATAGATCAGGAAAGTATGCTGGAACACTGGCTGTTTGAAAAGACTGATTGGGGAAAATTTAAAGAAGTAAGTGATCAGAAATTACAGGATATCGAAATCTATCAGAATTTGGATCTTTTATGTGACAAGATTGGAGAAGGGATAATAAGTATACCAAGGAAATGGTACCTTGATGGACAAAAGAATGTGGGGGAGCAATAAAACATTGTTAATTGGGCATTTAGAAAGATAAAGAGGACACACAATTTTCAAAAAATTAATTGAGTATAAAAAGAGGCAAGCAATAGTAAGTAGAACAATTCGAAAGGTAAAACAGCAGTATTGGAGTAAGTTTTGTGGCTCTGGAGGGATACAAACATCTATTGAAAGAGCTTGGAAGATAATAAAAAAAGAATGAATGTCATCGCCAGGGAAGATGGATATCCAGTGTTACGTAATGGGGAGAGATCTACAGTATGGAATGTAGAGAAAACAGAAATACTAGTAAATACTTCTGTTGAAACACACAGTTCTGGATAATATGAGTAATGAAGGGAAATGAGAAGGGAGGAAACGTTACTAGAGAAAGGAAGCATTAAGTAAGGAAGCATTAGAGATGGATGGAGATTTTGAACATACATTAAATAGTATTTAATTTAAAGGAAACATTCCCTAGGAATGATCGGATAAGTTATGTTATCTAATTTAGGAAATGATTATCTAATTTATTAAGGAAGTAATAACCAAAAGTAAGAGAGAGCGCAACGTTATGAGGTGTTTAACAGCAAGGAATGGGGAGCTGATAGGAAATCCTTGAAAACAATATATATAGGATTAATTAGATCAATATATGGATCAATACATGGTCTATGGATCAGCATCACACAGTGTGCTCTAATTCAAGGTTAACCAGTGGGGCAAGAAGGACGACACCAGTGGCAGCAAAACAGGGGGAGTTTGGAGAGAAATATCTGGAACTGGGAAGAACCCGGCTTGCATTAACATAACTTAACAACTTTTGATCCATGCTGGGAAAAAGAAAGAAAGAAAATCAGAAGTTTAGCATGGACCATTGAAGGAAAAGCAGAAAGGTCAGGAATTAGTAATTAGGCAGTAAGTGCTACAGTGCCTTTCTCTGGGCTGCCCTCCATGGCTGTATAAAGCACCACAAGATCTTAAATTACTTGAAAGAGACAGAAAAGTAGAGAAGTGGTTTTAAATTGATATGGTTGAATGTTATGTAAATAATAATTACTATGGATATTTACAAATAAACACAGATGCTTCAAAATGGTAATAGTCGACTAGGGGTGGGATACATAGTGCCTGATTTTAACATTAAAAAGCAGGTGAGGATAAAAGATAATGGTTCAGTGGTATCAAGTGAAATGACAGCTGTACTATTCGCTTTGCAGTGGGCCGAGGAAGTGAGAGTTGTCATATTGTCTGATTCAAGCGCAACAATGAGGAGTCTAAAAGATTTTCACTCAGGACAAGACCAGACATTATGTATGAGATAATTCAAACTTTATTTAGACATAAAATGATGGGACTCTGTACATGTTTTGGATTCCATCACATGTTGGTATTAGAAGGGATGAGCAAGCGGATAAATTAGTAAAGGAGACAACTAGATGAGCAGTAGTGGTCATTCAAAATTACAGTAAAAGAGAATTACAGTAAATTACAGTAAAAGGTTAGAAATGGGGATGTTTGCAGATGACTGCACAATATTCTGCACCATTCGTGACTCCTCACAGAGTGAAGTAGTTCATACCCAAATGCGGCGGGACCTGGACAATATCCAGGTTTGGGCTGACATATTGGTAGCATTCAAGTCACACAAGTGCCAGGCAATGACCATCTCCAACAAGAGAGGCTCTAACCATCATCCCTTGACAGTCAGTAGCATCACCATCACTGAATCCCCTACTATCAACATCCTGGGCGTTACCATTGACAGGAAACTGAACTGGTCTAGCCATACCAGAGAAGGTCAAAGGCTAGGAATCCTGCGGCATGTAACTCTCCAAAGCCTGTCCACCATCTACAAGGCTCAGGTCGTGGGTTTAATGGAATACTCGCCACTTGCCTGGATGAGTGCAGCTCCATCAACACTCAAGAAGCTTGACACCATCCAGTACAAGGCAGCCCACTTGATTGGTACCCCTTCCACAAGCTTCCAATTTCTCCACCATTGATGAACAGTTTCAGCAGTGTGTACTTTCTACAAGATGCACTGCAAAAACACACCAAAGTTCCTAAGGCAGCATCTTCCAGACCCACAACCACTACCATCTAGAAGGACGAGAACAGCATATACCTGGGAACACCACCATTTGGAAATCCCCCTCCAAGTCACTCATCATCCTGACTTGGAAACAATTCGCTGTTCCTTCATTGTCGCCACCTCTCAAGGACAACTAGGGATGGGCAATAAATACTGGCTTAGCTGGCGATGTCCACATCCTATAAATGAATAAATTAAAAAAAATTGAAGAACTAAGTTAAAAGTGAAATCAAAAAATGAGTAGAAAACAATAGAATGAAGAGAGGACAGGAAGTCTTTATAATAATCAGAAAGAAGTGGGATGGTCAAGGAATGCAGGAAAGAGCAGGAGGGAGGAAGTGATAACATCGAGATTAATGTTTGGGTACATAGGGTTAAATAGCAAACAAGAGAAAATCTGCAGATGCTGGATATACAAGGTAGATTGGGATATATTGGTGAGACCCGATGTAGATTGGGAGACCACTTTGCTGAGCATCTACGCTCCGTCCGCCAGAACAAATGGGATCTCCCAGTGGCCATCCATTTTAATTCCTCTTCCCATTCCCATTCCAATATGTTCATCCATGGCCTCCTCCACTGATGGGATAATGCCACACTTAGGTTGGAGAAATAACACCTTATATTCTGTTTGGATAGCCTCCAACCTGATGGCATGAACATCGATTTCTTAAACTTCCAGTAATGCCTCCACCCCACCTTCACCATTTCCTATCACCTTGTCCCTCTCTCATGTTATCTTCTTGCCCACCCATCACCTCCCTCTGGTGTTCTCCCCCCCCCCTCTTTCTTCCATGGCCTTCTGTCTCTTTTATCAATCAACTTCCTAGCTCTTGGTTTCATCCCTCCCCCTCCGAGTTTCACTGATCACCTGGCATTTCTCTCTTCCCTCCCCTCACCTTTCAAATCTACTGCTCAGCTTTTTTTCCCCAACCCTTTCAAAGGGTTTCAGCCCAAAACGTTGACCGTACTTTTTTCCATAGATGCTGTCTGGCCTGCTGAGTTCCTCTAGCATTTTGTGAGGGTTAATTAGTACATTGTTTTCAAAAAAGCTCAATAATGGGAGGTGTGAGTACTGTAATCAACAAGCAATGGTTGAGCATGTACTGGTGAGGTGATCAAAATATAATCAAGAGAAAAGATGGTTGATTTTAAAGTTATCATGGAATAAAATATGATTTAACATTGACAATATTTTCCAGAAAGGATCACAGGGTTATTGTTTTAAATATACAGTGCAGTTCCTTAAGAATACAGGTCTTTTTATAGAATTTGATACATATTATATATATATATATATATATACACACACACATAGGATTTAGATATCCTGACCCACACTCCAGTTCAGAAGGTGGTGGTAATGCACCTTAAAGAAGGAAGAAGACAGAGAGAAGGGGGGGGGGAGGAGGAGTGGGGGGGAAGGAGAAGGGGGGGAAGGAGGAGAAGAAGAAGAAGAAGAAACTGCCTCAACTAAAGAGTGTAAGTGTGGTTTAAAGGGATGCTACGATGTACTGAAGGTGTACCATAGTAAACTATATACTTCCAACAGCTGGAGGACAGTATGGTTTACAGGGAAGTGATGTGTTTAGGATAGGTGGAATGAGTGAAAAGCTGTTACGAATGAATGGAATTGCTATCTTTTCGCAAACATACTCTATTGCTTAGCGACTTGCTCCATGTCACAAATAATTAAAGATACTTACTTCTTGCAAACATTATTTTTACATGAGATAGATAAATTGTGGAGCCATGTATTTCATTAAGGCTTTTAACCATTTCTGCCGGTACACTTCAAATCCATAGCTGTTTGAAATAACCAACTAGTAATAGATTAAAAGATGCTTGAAGGAACAGATGTTTTTATGTTAAATTTAAGAAACTATTATTAGTTTGTTTTCAATTTGTGTAATATTTACCAGATGTGTTTCGTTGCTTTAATAGGGATATTGGATAATAGCTCCATCCTTCTATTTGTTAAAAGCTGAGGGATTGTTTTAACTTAACCAGATGGCTTAAACTGAATGATCTGTTTACTTTGTTGAGATTTGTTAATACATAACTATATGTTGTAAAGTTTTCATTGAACTATTGTGACTTTAAAAAAGAAGCACACAGAGTCTGGAGCTGTGGATGTAAAAGGTCTTTACTTAGCCCAAGCAATCACACGGGGGAGACCTGGTGGAAGAATCTCCTCAAAGTCAAGATACATTAAGCTTTGGTCAGTTTAGGTAAGAGACAATAGAACTTAATTAAATTTAGTTCCAATAATTACATTGCCAGTTTACCTTAATATTTTGCATGTGAAGAAATAGTTCCGTAGAATTATATAGTTATAGTGGGAGCCCATGTTAAGTGACCAGATAAGCTTACACCTTTGTTGAAGCAAGAAATTTCATATCAATATTCTTAAAAAACACTCCAGTGGACAAAACATTCTATAGTGTTCCACAGTGTTGTGAGGGTGGGGGTTGTTCTCAAATAGACAAACATCGTAAATATTGATTGACGGAACAGATATAACTATGATTATGCTTGAAGTACTAATTGGCAAAGAAGCCAGTTTGGAAAAAGCCTTGTTGTTATTATGGGGTTGGAGACATGGGGGCTCCCCTTACTCATGTCACTATGGTGCAAGATGTCTAATGCTTGTCTCCAATGCCAAGACCTTCATCTGTTGTTTCTCAGTATCAATAGATGTCACACATCCGTTCCATTGTAGTTGTGGCAAGGATTTTGAGGTGGTCTAATTAACATAGCTCTATTGTCTATACATTTGTCAATACATATGAAAATGTCTCGTGGTCATGTTAGTTGCAAGTTGTAAGTTGTCTCCACTTGTAGTGAGCCAGTAGTCTGCTCCCAGTGTCCACCTATGCAATTGATTTGTGTAATGGCTTCTCTGTAATGTTCACTGCTGAGGTAATGGCTTCTCTGTAGCAGCAATGTTTGGGTTATGGTTAGAGATAATGGGGCTTTGGAATGCAGGGGTTAACCAATGAGGAAATGTTGTTCTTTGTTGCGTGTCTGGGAGCCAGGTTTTCTCGCCAACTTTTGTCAAGGAGAGATGAAGAGGGAAGACGCGTGTGGAGAGAGCTGGTAGACCACCGAAAGGAGGGGACTGGGATCTGAGGGTCCGAAGGTCGGCGACGTTCGGAGGAGATCGATGGTGGGAGAATGACTACGTGAGCTGCAACGTGATTTTGACTTGACTAGGGTCCTTTTTGTTTTTATTTTCATTACAAACCCTATATTTAGATTAAGATTCATTAAGTCTATCATTTAATTGCGTATGGTGTACTGTCTGATATTTTGCGTTGTGGGTTTCTAATTGGGGGTACACTACACAGCATCCACACAAATGTGATTACTCAGTTTGGCGGGGCCAAAGGCTAATTTCCCTAGCTGAATGCGAGCTGGGCAAGCTTGAGGGTTACACTTGTATTTTCAAAAATTGATTCTTGCTCGCAAGGTACTTTTGAAAGTAACATCAAAGCCAGTTGTTGCTTGTGTTAATGAAATCCATGATCACATTAAATTTATACTTCTTGATTATAACTTGCTAATTGAACTGAAATGTCCTGTATTTATTAATTCAGAAGATGTGGGCATTGTTGGTGGGATCAACATTTAATTTTTTATTGCCCTTAAGATAGTGATGGTGAACCTTTGCTGCTTTTGTGGTTAAGATACGTTCACAGCACCAAAGAGGACAAGAAGTTCCAGAATTTTGAACAGTGGTAAAGTTGAAATAGTAAATTAGAGTTGTCTGTGACCTTTCAATTTTTATTTTTGAGTGAAATTTTCTTTGAATGGATGCTGATAAAGTCAGATGTATTGGATGTCAATGTTTTTGACAAAGCTATGACATCCTGAGTTTAAAGGAAAGGCTCTGGGGTATCAGCATCGGTCATTTTATAGAGCTGTGGAGTTGTGCATTACAAAGGCAGGCCTTTGGCCCCACTATGTGTATGTCAATCATTGTACCTACCCAATTTACTGCATGTGGTCTGTAACCTTCTGTGCCTTGGTGACTCAAATGTTTGTTTAGATGCTTTTTAAGTGCAGTAAAATCCTTTGTCTTCACCAACCCCCTAAGGCAAAAAATCCTGCAGAGCATCCAGCCTCTGATCTGCTCATGAAGTATTTGTATATCTGTTCCTGTAAGTTTCCGATGAACAGGATGTTGGTGGGGGATTGTTGATTGTATTAAATGCGTCGTGGCAGTAGTCAGTTATTCTCCTGATGAAGATGGTGACTAACTAGCACAAGTAATATTTGTTATTTATCAGCCCAAATCTAATTGGAATGCCTGCTTCATTATCAGAGGAACTGTAAATGGAACTGAACACCGTACAATTATATAACATTTTAAATCAGTCGATTCAAGCACTTACTTTCATAAAGTTCCCTATTCCATATACTGTATGTTGTGAAATGTTCTGTTTTGCAGCAACAAAACTTTGATGAAATTCACTGTAGATTTGCAAATGAACCATTACTATGTCATGGCCTCATTTATTCAGAAGCCATACTAAACTGTATATAGACATAACTTATTATGTAAAGACGTCATCCTACATTTTCTCCTGGGTAGACTACAACCCAATGATATGAACATTGAATTTTCCAGTTTCAACTAGCCCTCACATCCAGTATTTCCACCTCCAACTTCCCCTTCTCTCCTTGTGATCCTCCTCTGGTTCTCTCATTTTTATCTCTGTTCCCATATGGAGCATCGCTAACCGCCACCCCATTGCACATTTTCATCCCCCTCCCCCTCTGCTTTCATCTACTACCACCCACAGCCTCCCCCTCTCCTTCTGGTTCCATCTGCTCTTTATTCTGTTACAGAATACAGATGCACCTTGAACAGCATGAATTGCAAAATGATCACAAAAAAAGGCTGTTTTCATTCTCACTATCTTGTGGCATTTGGTTGGTAATGGAATGTGCTGCATGCCATACTCTTAAAACCAGAAATAAGAAATGTCAAAGCCGAAACTTGATTAAACGTTAGTGTCTGTATGTCCATTTTTAGTTTGCATGTTATAGATGCACGTGATGATCTAGGATCTGGGGGGGGCAGGGGGAGAGAGGGGTGTGTGTGTGTGTGTGTATGTGTGTATAAAAGTCATTGAGTCTAGTTTAATGAAAGAAATAGTTGAATGCTGCACCTGAGATTGATTTCTGTAGACAGGAATAAGGTTTTCTGTGATGGAATATATATCATTATTCACACTTAGTGACACATAATGGTAGTCAACATTTTGGGGGTATACCCTAGTAAACTACCTCTTAGTGATAGCTTCAAAAAAGTGCATCTATGTTCATCGTTAAAACAACTTTGTTTCTGCAGCTAATTTAAATAGCCAAGTGCATCATGGCAACAACTCTGGTATCTTAACTTTCATCCTAAAACTTCCAGTAAATTTTGTAGCCATTTTTTCAGTTCTTTATAAAATAAATCTAAGAAGGTGAGCACAGAACGTTCAGAGTCCTTCATTACGTTTCAGTCAGATTAATGCATCTGCTTCTTATTAAATCTACTAAGTAACTGATTACATTGATTTGAAATGAAAATCAATCATTGGGTTGCTGTGCATTTCCATTTAGTTTGATACCTTCCATTACTTTGCTGCTGATTAAGATTACACAGATTGGGTGACAAAAAGCTGCTTTGGATTTTTCTGCTTTCTGTGGACAATGCATACATGGGTAATTTCACTTTGACCATGAGACATAGGAACAGAATTAGGCCATTCAGCCTATGGAGTCTGCTCCATCATTCCATCATGGCTGATTTATTATCCCTCTCAAACCCATTTGCTTGCCTTCTCCCCGTAAACTTGATGTACTTACTAATCAAGAACCTGTCAACCTCCGCTTTAAATATATCCAATGACTTTGCCTCGAAAGCCCTTTGTGGCAATGAATTCCACAGATTGGTTTGTAGGGTAATGTAATTGGTGGAAATGCACAGAATTCACAACCACGACATTGGGTTGGGGTTCACTTTAAGAGGCTGGTCTGATGTGATGAGTGAATTATGTAAAGGACTTTTAGTGTGCTTTGTATTCAATTTTTTAGTGTTCAATAAATGAGTTGCTACAGCTTTTCTGAAACATAAAATGCCTGCACCATTTTGTTTGTAAAAACCTACAGGTTAAGAACTGGTGTTGTGTAAGTAAAATATCAGCTTAATAAAGGAAGTAGATGTTACAATAAGCAGAAGAGGAAAACTTGACTAAAGATATAGAACACAGTTTAAACCAATCAGAATATAAAACATTCAGGAAAAAAATTAGCAAGGTTTTAAGGCAAAAGAAACTTCACCATGGATGGTCCCAAGTCCAGCTGTGAAAGGAGGAAGATTGGGCATGGGATGACCAACTGCATCTTATAACAGCAGAGCTACAGAAATGCCAACAGAAGCTGCAAAGACCTTGTCTCTGGAAAAAGAAGGATCTTTGCCTAGAAGAAGCTATGTGGTAAAAGCCAGAAGTCCATGGAAGCCTCAGGCCTATCGCCTTCTATCATTCAGGAGACTGGCCCAGGACCAAGGACTCTGGCGAGCTGCTGTCAGTGGCCTTTGCTCCAGTGGGGGTGATGGACTAAAGAAAGTAAGTAAGGCAAGACAGAATAAGTAAACCTCAACAGGGCCACACATTCTGAAAATATAAAAAGCTATAGGCATGGTGAGGATAAGCAGGGATGAAGAGGGAATTTGTCTTGTGAGATATTCAATCCATTAGATTTGGCTTCCTAAAAGGAGATAATGAAATTAAAGTTGCAGGAAGAGAAGGGTGTTGTACAGATAATGAAAAGGAAGCAGATAAGAGTCATGCCAGATGTTTTTCTGATCAGACTGACAGTGTAATCTCCCAGAGGTCACTTTTGCCAAAGTGTATTTGTTATGTATAAATGACCAGAAGTAGGAGCATTGCTTTCAGTTTTAGGGAATATACTTAGGTGCGAACCTTAAACACTGTGTGAAAGAATGGCACAGAGGGACACTAATGACATTTAAAACATAGCTGATTGAATGCACTGGCTCCTAGGTGTACTACCCACAAATTGCACTACAGTTACCCACAGCAGAAAGTACATGCAACCACCACCACCCACAGGTTATTATCCAATTCACGCATAAATCTGACTTGGAACTATGTCATTGTTGCTGGGTCTAAATCCCTTCGACAACACCATGGGAGTACCTTCACCGGGGTTAGCTAAAGTTAGCTCACCTTCTGTTATGAGTCGCTCCTGACCACACCAGCTTCTGGGATTTAGATGCTTTAACTCTCTGGCATATGGCTAACTGGTATAGCCCCTTTAAGGGTTCAGGATAGTCCTGCTAATTGGCAACCGTGTTTTGGGCAACAAGAATTGAGTATTCAAAGAGCACCTGAACTGAGGTTTGGTACTCAGTCATAAGCCCTACTAGTGATATTGTCTAGTGTTTGTTTTGCACTGGGTTCTCGATCCAGTTTGATACCATATATTTATCCTAGCCTCAGATACTTGATCCTTGGTTTGGATACTCCAGCATTTGATTCCAAACAGTCCTTGTCAAGGACTCTTGTCACACCTTCTCAAAGACAAATAAGAATGGGCAATAAATACTGTCTTTGCGATAATAGAAAGGTCATAAAAAACTGAGTCAAAGTAACGTACAAGCCAATGGCTTGAGGGCTGGAAAAGAGGAGTAGTATGACTGACTGGTTCAGTTTTGGTCAGCGTTCCCAAGCAGCCTAAAATAAATCCGTTCTGTGTGGTAAATTTCTGAGATTCCATGTTTCTTAATATGTGCCTTTTGGAGGTGATGGGAAGAGATTGATTGTGTTTGCCATTTTGTGGGGGATTAGATGGGCTGAAGGGCCTGTTTCTGAGTTGTAGTGCTCTATGAGTCAAGCTTCAAAACCTGGGCTTCTGTACCTCCCTCTGCAAATGGATCCTTGACTTCCTCACTGGGAGACCGCAGTCTGTACGGATCGGAAATGGTATCTCCTCCTCGCTGATGATCAATACTGGCATACCTGAAGAATATGTGCTGAGCACTCTACTCATGACTGTGTGGCTAGGCACAGCTGAAAGCCATCAATAAATTTGCCGATTACTTGTCTAATTTTGGCAGTATTTCAGATGGGGAGGAGGAGGTGTGCAAGCGTGAGATAGATCAGCTCATTGAATAGTATCACAGCAATAACCTTGCACTCAACATCTGCAAGACCAAGACATTAACTGTGGACTTTAGGAAGGGGAAGTTGAGGGAACACACACTAGTCCTCATTGAGGGATCAGAAGTGGAAATAGTGAGCACTTTCAAGTTCCTGTACGTTAACATCTCTGAGGATCTGTCCTGCGCCCAACATATTGATGTAATTACAAAAAGGCACGATAGTCACTATATTTCATTTGGAGTTTGAGGAGACACTCATAAATTTCTACAGTTGTACTGTGGAGTGCATTCTAATCGGTTGCATCACCGTCTGGCATGGAGTGGCCACTGCACAGGATCAGAAAAAGCTGCAGAAAGTTGTAAACTCTTCCTGTTCCATCATGGGCATCGGCCTCCCCAGCAACCAGGACACCTTCAAAAGGCGATACCTCAGAAAATTGGCCACCATGATTAAGGACCGCCATGACCCAGGGTTTGCTCTCTTCTCATTGCGGCCAAAAAGGAGGAGGCACAGGATCCTGAAGACACATTCACAGCATTTCAGGAACAGCTTCTTCCCCTCTGCCATCAGTTTCTTGAATGGAAAATGAATCCATGAACACTACCCCAGTATTTTTTCCTCTCTTTTTGTACTTAATTAATTTTATATTCTTCTTTAATATTTACTAGTAATTAATAGTTCTGTTATTATATATTGCAATGTACTGCTGCCATAAAACAACAAATTTCACAACCTATGCCCAATGATGTTAAACTTGATTCTGATTCTGACTTTGTGATGGGAGGTATACATATCTATAGGATGTTGAGGGGGTACTGTTTCCTCTGGTTAGTGAATTGGTAATCATTGGCTAGAGACTAAAAGTAACTACAAAAGAACGGCAGAATAAGTGAGGGGACTTAACTTTACAATCGGAGAATTGTCTTTCTGAAATGAGCAAGTTACTGCACATAATTGGGTTCCCCATTATTTGGTGTGAAATTACTAACTGTGGTTGGTCATTTGGACCTCCTTGCATGTTCTGTCCTGCAATCAGATCTTGGTGACACATCTCTCAATTCCATTTTCCTGCAAGAACCCCAATTCCTTTGATTGCCTTGACATCTAAAATCTTTGTTTTGGTTGTACTTAGTCACTGATCTTCTGTTTCTATTTTGGTTAGAGAATCCAGGTGAAAACATTTTCGTCTCACCTCTATCCTGAACAGCTGTCCCCTGATTTTATGAATACAATTCTAGATACCCCAGGCAGGAAAAACATGAATTCTTCATCCACCCTTGCTGAGCACAGTAAGAATCTTGTACATTATAACTTGATCACATCTCCTCTAAAATTCTATGATGCAAACTTGGTCTTTATAATATCTCCAAAGCAATTTGTCTTCCCAGTCTAGTGAACCTTCATTGTGCTCGCTCTATCACAAGTATGCTCTTGCTTGGGTAGTGAGACCTAGCCTCTACACAATCTTCCAGATGTGGTCTCAGTCTGCCAAGATGTAATCGGAGCACGATGTCTCCACTCTTGCACTCAAATTCTCTTAGAATAATTGCTAACATATTGTTTAGCTTCCTGAATTTCTGTTGAATTTAAATATAGCAAACAGCGTTTCATGTGCAAGGACACCAGCACTTTTTTAGTCTGCAACTCTTTGAAGGATACATATGAACCATTATGGCAGTTTGGGTTATGGAAGTTCACCTTTGCAGAGTTTGCAAATAGCCAACAAAAAATCTGAGACATAGATTAAAAATTCATTCTCATGGAAGTTACATGTCAATTTAAATTTAATTTTTGGCTGGCATTTCTTAGTGCATGTGCAGATAATATGGCTTTGTGTTACAGCAAATTGTGATAAAGGTTGTTTTCTGGAAATATACCAGCACCCTGTTTGTGTTGGGGTGATGGCTGTACTCCACCTTCTGATTTTCCTTAACTAAAATGGATGCCTTCATATTTTTCCCCCATTGCAACAATATGCGAAAAGGATGAGTTCCTGGAAAATGATCCATTAAGTGAAATTTCGTCATTTGACAAGGCTTCCAAAATGCATGGAGGGTATTTCAATGTGGTATTTTGTTTTGTATGCAGAGTGGCATGGTGCTAAGGAATAGTTTCATAAGTAATTGGGATGTCCTTCCTTTCAAAAATCATTATTGGAGTTTGATTTGAGCGATGCTATTGCAGCTTGGGGCATTTTGGAGTTCAGTTCTGGCACAGTTCAGTAAGAAGTCTCTGTATATCCTCCCCATGAAATGTGTACTTTCCCTGGGTGCTCTGGTTTCCTCCGACAGTACAAAGGTGTACCATGTAGGCTAATTAGTCATTGTAAATTTGTCCCATGATTAGTTTATGGTTAATCAGGGTTGTGGGGTTGCTGGGGCAGCATGGATTGATGGGTTTACACTGCTGTATTGCGAAATAAGTGTAAAATCCTAAGCTGCGTGTTTCATGGACACTACAATGGGTTGGATAGATGGCAGTTAAAGTGGTTTTAAAGTAATTTTTCTGTAGTTGCATGGAGGTAAGGACAAATAGGAGAGTGAAAAATCATAATCAAAATGTGGGAGGGAGTATTGTGGGTTGGGGGTGTGTAACAGCATATATTTAACCAACCTGTCCATTGACATGCAGCAGGCCAGTCATACCCTATTGCCTAAGGTGATCAATGTCAGCACTGTGCTCACACATCAAAGTTTTCTGTGAATGACCATTCTTCGCTCACAGGAGCCTATATCAGGAGCTGCAAACAATGACTCTTTATGGAAATGCAGATTAAAGGAGATGAGTTTTAACTTGTGCTAGTGGTGACCTCTTTAAATCATGCTCAGTTCACCACTTGCAGCAAGGCACACTTTCTTAAAATGTAAATGACTATGGAAAGCCATACCTCACTTTTTGATTCATCTGCTCTCAATAAGTAATTACCAGTTGCTGTGCATCAATGGTTGCTGATACCAATTTGCACACTTAAAACAACACAGAAATGACATTGGCAATAAAGTGAATTGTGACTGGAGGTGCCTGCTGCAAACATTTCCATACACACTCACAATCACACCATATGCATTGTTAGTGTATTAATAAAGGCACATTTTTTTGTTGAATTGTTTTTCATACTTGCATAGGAATTTAAAAAAGCCAATTAGATACAGTAGGTGTTCTTGAAGATTCATTTAAGTGTTATACAGACAGAGTTGATCTGTGAGTCATCACTTTTAAGCAAGTAGCAGCTATGCCAGGGTGGTGGTACAGGAGATTCTACTTTGTGCCCAATTGCATGCAATCAACCATCAACAAAGCTTAATTAGTGACACATGAGAATATTCAGAAATGTTTATCCCTCAACAAGCATTTAGTCAAAATACAAATTAAATGGGCAACAACGTCATCATGGGTGTGATGGACGGAATGGCCTATAATCTGTACTCTACAGCTCTGTGATTCCATGATGATGTGTTGTCCTCACTTTGCTGTTTATGGGAGCTTGCTCTCCATCCTTTACTATGAAAGAGAATATTCTTAAACTTTTTTCTTTCTGTAAAGGACACACTTTGCTTACTGCCTGTAACAATAGTCTCATTTCTTGCCTGATGTTCTCAACTCTCCTATGGAGTGTGTATAGGCAATTGTTCAGCATGGTAAATTTTCTGAAAACTATCAAGTGGAAATTTTTATGTTGTGATATATTACTATTTATTCAGATAAGATTAAACACAAAGATTATAATTCATATCATGATTGGTCTTTCTTTTTAATATATGAAATTTAGATGATTTTGGACAAAAAAATTATTTAGACAGCCAATACATATGTTAACAGTTTTTGAGAGAAGAGGAAAGATCAAGTTATGGAAAATGTGTTGCTCTCTCACTGTGCAGGCAGGCATGGATGGAGACGTTCCTGGGCCAGCTTGTCAGATTTCCAGATTAACATGAAATGACCTGAGATGGTCAATAGCACATTTCAAAGTTCAAAGCTCAAAGTAAAATTTATTATCAGAGTACATATATGTCACCGTATACAACCCTGAGATTCTTTTTCTGTGGGCATACTTGGTGAATCTATAGAACAGTAACTGTAAACCAAACATCAGGAATTATAAACTGAAAACAAACTGTGCAAGTGCAGAAATGAATAAATAGCAATAAATAATGAGTATAAAATAACAATATAACAGAGTTGTAAAATAAATGTAGCTATCCCCTTTTGTTCAGGAGCCAGATGGTTGAGGGGTAGTAACTGTTCTTGAATCTGGTGGTGTGAGTCCTGATGCTACCTGATGGCAGCAGCCAGAAAAGAGCATGGCCTGTGTGGTGAGAATCTCTGATGATCGATGCTACTTCTCCACGGCAACGTTTCATGTAGATGTTCTCAATGGTTGGAAGGGTTTTATCCCTGATGAACTGCTCCAAATCCACTACCTTTTGTAGTATTTTCCACTCAAAGGCATTGGTGTTCCCATACCAGGCCGTAATGCAGCCAGTCAGCAAACTTTTCCCCACACATCTATAGAAGTTTGCCAAGGTTTTCAATGACTCTCCGAACCTCCACAGACTCGTGAGGAAGTAAGGGGGCTATTATGCTTTCTTTGCAGTAACATTTATATGCTGGATCCAGGACTGGTCCTCTGAGATAGTGAGACCCAGGAATTTAAAGTTACTGTCTCTCTCTGTCTCTGATTCTCTAATGATTCCTGGCTCATGGACATCTGGTTTCCCTCTCCTGACGTCTACTATCAGTTCTTTGGTCTTAGTGACATTGAGTGAGAGATTGTTGTTATTACACCACTCAGCCAAGTTTTCAATCTTCCTCCTGTATGCTGATTCATCACCCCCTTTCATACAGCCCACAACAATGGTGTCATCAGCAAACTTGTATATGGTGTCGGAGCTGTACTTAACCACACAGTCATAGGTGTAAAGCAAGTAGAGCAGAGAACTAAGTTTACATCCCTGTGGTGCTCCTGTGCTGATGGAGATTGTGGAGGAGATGTTTTTGCCAATCTGAACTAACTGGGATCTACAAGAGAGGAAATCCAGGATCCATTTGCACAACGGTGTATTGAAGCCCAGGTCCTGGAATTTACAGATTAGTTTTGAGCGGGTGATGGTGTCTAATGCTGTGCTGTAGTTGATAAAGAGCATCCTGATGTATGCACCTTTGCTGTCCAAATGTTCCAGAGTTGTGTGAAAAGCCAATGAGATAACATCTCCTATAGACCTTTTGTTTCGGTAGGCTAACTGGAGCAGATCCAAGTCACAATTCAGACAGGAGCTGATATGCTTCAACACCAGCCTCTGAAAACAGTTCATCACTGTGGATGTAGGTGTCACCACTGGGACAGGTTACCATGCTCATCGTTGGCACCAGTATGATTGAAGTCTACTTGAAGCAGGTGGGCACCACACACTGCTGGAGTGAGAGGTTGAAGATATCCATGAACACACAAACCAGTTGGTCAGCACAGGTCTTTAGTAGTTGGCCAGGTACTCCGTCCATACTGGAGTAGTACTTTGGATTCACTCTCTTGAAGACAGCCCGCTCGTCATCTACAGATACTGAGACCAAAGTATCTTCGGGAGACATAGGGGTGCACGATGGTTCCTCCCTGTCCTGATGGTCAAAGAGAGCACAGAAGGCACTGAGCTAATTCGGAAGCGAAGCTCTGCTGTCCCCTATGTCGCATGATTTAACTTTGTAGGAGGTTATGGCATTCGAACTCTGCTACAGGCTGTCAAGCATCCCTCGTTGATTCTAGTCTAGTTCAGAATCTCCACTTCGTCCGAGAAGTAGCTTTCTGGAGATCATTCCTGCACTGCTTGTAGTATATTTGATTTCCAGACTTCAATGCGTCTGATCAAGCTCACAGCAGGTTCCATATTTCCTTTTTCATCCAGGGCTTCTGACTGGGGAAAACCCTGAATGATTTCACGGGGATACTCATCCACAGCTGTTTTAATGAAATCTGCGATTGCCCTGGTGTAGTCGTTCAGGTCCTCAGATAAGTTCTTGAACATGGCCCAGTCCACTGACTCAGGCAATCCCATTCCTCAGCCACCCATGATCATCTCTTTGTTGTCTTGATCTCTGGAGCCTTGGTCTTTATGCTCTGCCTTTAGAAAGATCTTGATTTTCAATTGCCTCTTGCATTGTACTTCAATTGCCAATGCTATCTTGAAGTTTATGACTTTTTACTTATCTGCTGTTTACTTATTTTGCTTACTAGCAGAAAATAGTGTAGTAGCAAAATCGCTCTGTGTTTAAAATTTTTTTTGACCTTTGGTATCAGCCACCTAAGGACCTAGACCACCCAGGGAGTGAGTGCAGCAGATGGAAGATTAGGGAACATCTTTATTTTCCCAAGAAGCATGGCTACTGGGCATGCCTGGACAAATAAACCTGAAATTCAGGGCCCTAAGTTTCCTCCCCTACTTCCTCCTGGTTAATGTATAGCCTCTGGAAAAGAAATCTAAAGACCTCAGAACAAGATTGCAGTACCAGAGAGGTATCAAGGACTGTTGCGTACTCTGCTTCACAGAAACGTGGCTCACCTTCAGCACTCCAGATACAGTGCTTCAGCCAAAGGGATTCACCTTACACTGCATGAACTGGACAGTGATGTTAGGTAGAGGTAGAGGCAGTGTTCTTTGCTTCATGACTAACTCATTGCGGTGCACGAACATAGTGGTCCTGTCTTAGTTCTGCTCGCCACACCTGGAACATCTGACAGCCAAGTGTTGAGCATTTCATCTGCTAATGTTTTCAGAACAACTTCTTCCTTTCCACCATAAGATTTTTGAACAGTCCACGACCCGTGAACACTACCTCACTAATCCTCTCTTGCACTTTGTGAGTGAGGGCCTCCATCGGTTACAGTTGACCATAGATATTGCATCCTAACTATCTAGGTACGCAAGCCTGGGCAGTATGATATGGAGACCAAGCTTCCCCTCTTCAGACATCTAATGAAGACAAAGGAACGGCAGAGCCCGATACAGTTTGGTACCAGCACTGTTGCAGGAGTTGCCAGTCAGCATTGAACTTAATATAGGACTGCCTTAAGGTCTTCAGCTCTGGATTTTTCCCTCGGGGTTTACTCCCGACGCCTTCCCCATGAGATGGTATAGCCGCAAGGCAGCGGAGGTTTGAGATCAGAGTTTTCCTTCTCCTAGAGAACTGCCAATTATGGCTGATGAGCCCATCTGCCTGAAAACACTGATTTTGAGGCACCAGTAACCAACATTTGCTCCTTCTCCTATCAGTAGAAATGGTTCCATGGGGTTTAGTAGCATTTAATAGGTAGTGGGAGCTTGTCCCCATTACCGCCCCTGGCTATAACAACCTCTTGTACTACTCATTTATTTATTGTGATTTATAGTAATTTTTTGTCCTCTGCCACAACAATTTCATGACATATTGTATGTCAGTAATACTAAACCTGTCACTGATTCTGCATAATGCTATAAGAACAATTTAAAAATTTAAAGGTAAGAAACACTTATAAACAAATCTCCGTATTTCATCAGTTGTTAAATCATTCCATGATTCTTGTTTGCAAGCATCTAATTTCCTTTTATTTGCAAATGAGTTTTATTGTTTCCTAAATTTGTTTGATTTAACTCAGATCCGACTCTTTCTTTAATATTTGGTCGCATTGGAATTTCTCTTTGATATCATAAGGAATTCTCAGAGCCTGTCCTTCACTATCCACTGGAGCAATATTTGAGGTCGCAGTGGTTAAAAAAACTGCACCAGTCTCATACTGTCACACATGCTGCACCATTCTTTCCCAGACTGAGGCTGATAATTTTAGTGTTTTTAATGTTTCATTGCCCCTCAGTCAGGCTTTGATGTCAGACAAGCTATCAGAGAACATAAAGCCAGTGGAGGGTTCAAGAGAAGTAGCTATTATTGCACATGCAGAGCCATAGTCCCAAGTCCCATCTTCATGCCAAAGAGGACAGACTATGTCAATGGGAATCGATGTGGGATGCCCAGTTGTTGTGGCAGGGCTTGGATGCTATCACCTCCTACAAAGTTAAATCTAGCAACAGGGAGACACCAGGGCTTTGTTTCCAGATAAACCTTCTATGCTCCCTTTGACAGGCTTGTGGACCCACTGTAGACCTTCTATCTCCTGATCATCCTTTGATCTCAGCCTCTGAAGCTGACGTGCAGGCTGCCTTCAGGAGGGTGAATCCACAGAAAGCATTCGGACTGGACAGGGTACCAGGCCATGTACTTAAGACCTGTGTTGACCAGCTATCTGGGGTGTTCACTGGGACCTTTAACCTCTTGCTTCGGCAGTGTGTGGTACCCACCTGCTTCAAGTAGGCTCCAATGATACCAGTGCCCAAGAAGAGTGTGGTGACCTGCCTCAATGACTATCGCTCAGTTGTACTTGCATCCACAGTGATGCAGTGTTTTGAGAGTCTGGTGAGGAAACATATCAGTTCCTGCCTGAGAGTGATTTGGATCTGTTCCAATTTGCCTGCCTTCAGGAGGGTGAATCTATGGAAAGCATCCAGACTGGATGGTGTACCTGGCCACGTACTTAAGACCTGTGCAACAGGTCAACAACATATGCCATCTCATTGGCTCTTCACTCAATCCTGCATACATCAGGATGTTCTTTATCAACTACAGCTCAGCATTCAGTAACATCAGCCCTTTAAAACTAAGCACCAAGAGCTTGGCCTCAATACTTCCTTGTAAAATTGGATCCTGGATTTCATCGTTTGTGGACCCCGGTCAGTTTGGATTAGCAACAACATCTCCTCCATCAGCACATCTGATTTTACCGACTCTTCTCAAACTGCAGGGTGAATTTGATCATATTATGGTCACTCTGTCCTAGGAGTCCCCTTACCTTAGGTTCCCTAATAAATTTGGGTCATTACATTACACCCAATCCAGAATTGCCATTCTCTTAGTAGGCTCAACCACAGGCTGCTCTACAAAGCCATAACATGAGCATTCTACAAATTCCCTCTTTTGGGATCTAGCACCAACCTAATTTTTCCAATCTACTTGTGTATGGAAAACCCCATGACTATTGTAACATTGCCCTTATTACATACCTTTTCTACCTGCCATTGTAATTTGAAGCCTGCATCCTGACTACTGTTCTAACTCCTAACAGGGTCCTTTTACCCTTTTAGCTGAGAGTCAGGTCAATAAATGAATGGAGACAGACATTCAACAGCTGCTCCATAACACTCAACAGGAATATATTCCAACTGAGAGGCATTTCATGTGAAAGTACCACAATCTCTTGTTAACAAAGGATATCAAAGATAATATTAAATTGAAAAGTCGGGTATGCAATTTAGAAAGAGGTGGTGGCAGGCCAAAAGACTGGGAAGTTTTTAGACGGAGCAGAAAAAGATTGAAAAGCTAATAATAGAGAAAATTGCCTGTAATATCAAAATGAACATTAAAAGTTTATCTTACTGTTAGCTTTGATACTACAGGAAGGTTAATAAAGTAGATCAATTCTGCAGCCTATCAGATTCCTGCTATCAGATTCCTTGTGCAGCCTTTTCCCTCTTCCATCTATCACTTCCCAGCTTCTTGTTTCATTTCTTCCCCCTTCTCCTTACCTGGTCTTGCCTATCACCTGCCAACTTGTACTCCTGTCTCCCCTCCTCCTTCTTATTTTAGCATCCCTTTCCATTCAGGTTCTGAAGAAGAGTCTCGACCTGAAGCATTGGCTGTTTATTCTCCTCCATCGATGCTGCCTGACTTGTTAAGTTGCTCCAGCATTTTGTATGTGTGTGTTGCTCAAGCTTTCCAGCATCTACAGATTATCTTGCGTTGAGATAAATAGGAAGAAAGCAGTGAAGGAAAGTGAGAGACTCTAGAGAACAAGGCTGATCAATTAATAATAAGAAACAAAGTAATGGCAAAAGAAATAGCTCATTTCTACGGAGAACGTTGCAAGTATCACTGAGATAACAAATCGACTAATTTCCAAAAACATGACTGAAAAAATCCTGATCACAAGGGATAAAGTATCTGAGAAACTCGTAGGGCTAAGGAAGGCAAATCACTGGGATATAATTGCCTGCACCCAAGGGTTTTAAGGGAAATGGCAGACGACCATTGGATGATTCTTTCAAAACTTGCTAAGTTCAGGGAGGATGCTGGAAGGTTGTAAATTAGCCACTGCGACTCACTTGTTCCAGAAAAGTTTTAACAACTGAAGGTGGGGAACTATAGGCCAGTTAGTCTAACAGCTATTTTTGGCAAGATATGAGACTCAATAAGCAACGAGGAAATGACTAATGATTTAGGAAAGCTTAATATCACACATGGTTTTATGAAAGGTAAATCATGTTTGACTACTTTGCTTGAATTCTCTGAGGGTGTGACAGGAAGAGTTAATTGAAAAGAACTGGTAGATGCAACATGTTTTGGGTTTTCCAGGGGGAATTTGACGATGTCCAAGATACTGGAGGAAGTGTGTTAGTATGGACTGGAAACTGGTTGTCTCATAGAAAACAGAGTTGGAATAACCGGGTATGTATCAGACTGATGGGTTGTAACCGGCTGAGTGTGCAGGAACTAGTTCTTGGCCCTCAAATGTTAACCTTCTGCATTAATGACCTGAAGGAGGGAAAAAACTATAAAGTTTCCAAAATGTGATGAAGGGCATGTTGTGAAGAGGACATTGCGATTCTGCAGTGGGATATAGATAGATTGAGAGATTGTGTGAAAACCTGGAGTTTACCATTGAGACGTGTGAGATTCAGTAAGAAAAATCCAAAGCTGGGTTATTATCTAAATGAGAGTGAGCTGAGAAGAGATCTTGGTGTTCTTCTATATAGATCATGGAATGTTAGCAGGCTGGACACACACAGTACTGTATCCTTTGGCTCATGATGCCAACCTTTTAACCTATTCGAAGATCAGTCTAACCATTCCCTACCACATAGTCCACCATTTTTCTTTCAACCATGTTCCTATCTAAGAGTCCCTTAAATGTTTGAGTGCCTAATATATCTGCCTCTACCACCACCCCTGGTAGTATGTTCTATGAACTTTCTATTTGCTGTTTAAAAAAAAAATTACCTCTGATATCCCCCTATACGTTCCTCCAATCACTTCACAATTATGCCCTCTTGTATTAGCCATTGCTGCCCTGGGTGAAAGGAGCTACCTGTGCACTTTGCCTATGCTCTTATCATAAACACATCTATCAAGTCGCCTTTCAGCTTTCCTTGCGCCAAAGCACAAAATGCTAGATCGCTCAACTTTCCCCTTGAGACATGATCTCTAATCCAGGCAGCATCTAGTAAATGTCCTCTGCACCCTCTCTAAAGCTTCCACATCCTTCCTGTAAAGAGGCAATCAGAACTGAATACAATACTCCACGTGTGGTCTAACCAGAGTTTTATAGAGATGAAACATTACATTGTGGCAATTGAACTCAATCTCCTGAATACTGAAGGTTAACAAGCCATATGACTTCTCAACTGCCCTATCAACTGGCATAGCAACTTTTGAACCTCAAGATCCTTCTGTTCCTCCAAACTGCTTGAATCATGCCTTTGATCTTGTACTCCCTCTTCGATTTCAACCTTCCAATATGTATCAATTCACACTTTTTCAGATTGAACTTCGTCTGCTACTTAGCCATAGTAACTACGCACTTTGTGGGCAGGGCTACTGTGACTTCTTTGAGCTCATCTGTGGAAACAGCTTAACTTTCTACCTTCAATGCCTCTGATTTTCCTTTTCAAGCTGGATAGGCTTCTGTCAAAGAACCTGATCTAGAGTTTTACTCAAACTTTGGTTCTTTGCAGCGATGGGACCCGTTCCTGGGGTTCTCTGACTGGCTGTTTGTCAATATAGAAGTTGAATGCACCTTTGGGGCACTGAGGCTTTGCGGCCTTAGGGATGAACTAATTCTGTGCCAGTGCTGCCGGAGAAAGCGGAATATTGGGAACACCAGATCACCTGTTGGAGGGCTCTGTACTTGAACAGCTCTTGCTCTCTCTATTTCTCGCTTTGGTGGGGGAGAGTTTGTTGCTGATTCTCGAGTCAGAAAACATGGGGGGGGGTAGAAAAGCAATGTGGCAGACTTTAACACTGTAAATCAGCAAGTTATTTGTTTTTGTTGGTCTCCCCTCTCACTGTGTGACACCTCTCAGTCCCTTTATTGGAGAGAGAGAGAGAGAGAGGAAGAGTCTGTGGGATATTGAATTGTCAGATGAACGATTAGTTTTTGTACTGCAGATCATGGCCTTTCTTGGGGGCTTTGCTATTGCTTGCTTGATGGGTGGAGGGTGCTGATGTTTTTTGCTGAAGTGAGTGGGGGAGGAGGAGGGATGTTGCTTTACTACAGCTTGTGCGAGAGAGGGGGAGTAGGTGGGGCTTTGGGGTTTTAATGTTTTTACTATCACTTATTCTTTGAGGCACTCTTCTGTTTTCGTGGATGTCTGTAAAGAACAAGAATTTCAGGTTGTATATTGTGTACATTCTCTGATATTAAATTGAAATATTGAATGTCACTAAGACCAAGGAATTGATTGTGGAGTTCAGCAAGGGGAAGCTGAGGGAACACACACACAAGCCCTCATTGAGAGATCAGCAGTGGAAAGGGAGAGTAGTTTCATGTTCCTGGGCCCAACACCATTGTGGGACCTGTAGGGACTTGTTTGCAGAGAAGGAGATTGCTTGGGTTAATAGCAACTTAAAATCAGAATCATGTTTAATATCACTGACATATATTATGTAATGAAATTAGTTGTTAACATTGCAATACATAATAAAAAGTATAAATTGTAACAAGTGTATATAAAAATAGAAAATTAAATTCAATAAGTAGTACAAACAGAGAAGAAAAATACAAAGGTCACGTTTATGGGTTCAGAGTCCATTCAGAAATCTGATGGTGAGGGGAGGAAGCTGTTCCTGAAACACTGAGTGTGTATCTCCTCCTTGATGGTAGCAATGATAAGAGAGCATGTACTGGGTGATGGGATTCCTTAATAAGAGATGCCGCCTTTTTGAGGCATCACCTTTTGAAGGTGTCTTGGATACCAGGAAGGCCAGTGCCCATGATGGAGCTTGCAGAGTTTGCAACCTTCTGCAGGGTTTTTCAACCCTGTGGCATGGCCTCTCCATACCAGATAGTGATACAAACAGTTAGAATGCCCTCCAAGATACATCTGTAGAAATTTGCACCTTTGGTGACATACCAATTCTCCTCAAAATCATATTGAATTATAGTCAGTCATGCCTTCTTTGTAATTGCATCATTATGTTGGTCCAGGATAGATCCTCAGAGATGTTAACACTGAGAAACTTGTAACTGCTCACCTTTTCCACGGCCGCTCCCTTGATGAAGACTGCTGTGTGTTTCCTTGATTTCCCATTCCTGAAGTTCACAATTAATTCCTTGGTCTTAGTGACGCTGAGTACAAGGTTGTTGTTGTGATGCCAGTCAACTAGCTGATCTGACTTGCTCCTATACTCCTCCTCATCACCATCTGAAGTTCTGTCAACAATAGCCTTTTATTGGGAATGGTGATTGTCGGAGAAGACCAGTATTAATGGTCAGGCTTGGGCAAGAACAGGCACATGTTAGAACATAATCTTGAAGTTAGAGACTTAACAAGTGTAGGTCGGAGGTTAGTTCAAGAGGTAGAATGCTCTTCTTGTGAGATGTGGGATTTCTGGGTACCTAACGGTCTTCCTGATTACTACATCTGCAGGAAGTCCACCTGACTTCAGTACCTAACCAACAAGGTGAAAGAGCTGGAGCTGGAACTGGTTGATTCCAGAACCATGTGGCAGGCTGAAGACTTCATGGGTGAAACTTTTATTGAAGTAGCCACATCCAGAGTGCAGGCTTTCGAGAGCAGTTGGATGACCACCAAGTGAAGTAAGGGGAGCGTGTAGTCAGTGCAGGGTTCCCCTGTGACTGTTCACCTCAGCAACACTGCTGAGGAGATGACCAATCAGGGCACAGCATCAGCAGCCAGACCAGTGGCACTGTGGCCAGCTCTGAGGCTCAGCAGGGAAGGATAAAGTCAGGCAGAGCTATAGTGATAGGAGACTCGGTAGTCTGGAGGATGGGCAGCAGATTCTGTGCCATGAAAGAGAAGCCATGATGGTGTGTTGTGTCCCAAATGCTAGGATATGGGATGTTGCAGAGCGGCTGCAGGTGATTCTCAAGAGGGAGGGTGAACAGCCAGAGGTCATGATGCACATTGGCACCAATGACATAGGTGGAAAGGGGGAAGAGGTCCTGTGCAGTGAGTATAGGAAGTTAGGGAAGAGGCTGAACAGCAGGACCTCCAAGGTGGTAATCTCCAGATTACTCCCAGTTACTGCTTGATAGACAGGCCAAGAATAGGATGGTGGTACAAATGTGTGAGTGGGCAAGGAAGTGGTGCAGGGGGCAGGGTTTCAGATTTCTTGGTCATTGGGATCTCTCCTGGGGAAGTTATGACCTGTACAAAAAGGACGGGCTACACTTAAACCCGAGGGAGACCAATATCCTTGTAGGCAGGTTTGCTAGAGTGGTTGGGGAGCATTTAAACTAATTTGGCAGGGGGTAGGGAACCAGAGTGATAGGGTTGAGGATGGTGTGCTTGGTATAGAAGTTGATGCAGTGTGTAGTGAGACTGTGAAGACGGAAAGTCAGATGAATGGGTAAAATTACAGTCAGTGAGACAAGTTGAAGTGTAACACAGGAGAAAAATTGAGAAAGGTGATGAATACAGGACCGAAGGTATTATATTGGAATGTACACAGTGTACAGAATAAGGCAGATGATCTTGTAGCACAGTTAGAGATTGGCAGTTATGACATTGTGGGCATCACTGATTTTGGGCTGAAAGAAGGACATAGTTGAGTGCTTAACATCCTAGGATACACATTGTTTTGAAAGGACATGCGGGTAGGTGGGATGGGAGGGGGCAGTTTGAGGAGTGGCTCTGCTGGTAAGAAATGAAATCAAATCCTTAGAAAGTGGTGATGTAGGATTGGAAGATGTAGAAAGTTTGTAGATAAAGTTAAGAAACTGCATGGGTAAAAAAACCTGATGGGAGTTATATAGAAACTTCTGAATGGTAGCCAGGATATGAGCTCCAAATTACAATGGGAAATAGAAAGACATGTAAAAAGGGCAATGTTGCAATAATGATAGATTTCAGTATGCAGGTAGATTGGGGAAAAGCAGGTTGGTGCTGGATCCCAAGAGAAGAAACTTATGCAATGCCTATGATGTGGCTTTTTTTGAGCAGCTTGTGGTAGAACACAGTAGGGGAAAGACAATTCTGGATTGGATGTTGTGTAATGAACCAGATTTGATTATGAGCTTAAGGTAAAGGAACTCCTAGGAGAAAGTGATCATAATATGATCAAATTCACAATGCAATTTGAGAGGCAGATTATAAAGTTATCAGTATCAGTATTAGAGTGGAGTAAAGGGAATTGCAGTGGCATGAGAGAGAAGCTGGCCAAAGCTGATTGAAAGGGGACACTAAGTTTGCAGATGATACAAATGTAGGTGGAGGGACAGGAAGTGTTGAGGAAGCAGGGAGTTTGCAGAAGGACTTGGACAGATAGGGAGAATGGCAGATGGCATATAGTTTAGTGAATTGATGGTCATGCACTTTGGTAGAAGGAATAAATGTGTAGACTATTTTCTAAATGGGAGGCAAATTCAAAGATCAGAATTTCGAAAGGACTTTGGAGTCATTGTGCAGCATTTCCTTAAAGGTTAACTTGCAGTTTGAGCTGGTAATAAGCAAAGCAATGCAATGTTAACATTCATTTTGAGAGGACTAAAATATAAGAGAAAAGTTGTTATGCAGAGGCTTTATAAGGCATTGGCCAGACCACACTTGGAGTATTGTGAGCAGTATTGGGCTCCTTATCTAAGAAAAGATGTACGGGCATTGGAGAAAATCCACAGGAAGTTCATGATTTGTGGAATGAAAGGGTTAGCATATGAGGAGTGTTAGGTGGCTCTGAATCTATATTTGGAGATTAAAAGAATGAGGGGGGATCTCATTGAACCTATTCAATTGAAAGGACTATATAGAATGAAGGTGGAGAGGATCTTTCTTATAGTAGTTGAGTCTAGGCCTAGAGGGCACAGCCTCGGAATAGAGGGAAGTCTGTTTAGAACAGAGATTAGAAGGAATTTCTTTAGCCAGAATGTGAGGAGTCTGTGGAATTCATTGCTATGGATGGCTGCGGAGGCCAAGTCATTGAGAATATTTAAAGCAGAGGTGGACAGGTTCTTGATTAGTCAGGGCTTCAAAGGTTACAGGGAGAAGGCAGGAAAATGGGATTGAGAGGGATAATAAATCAGCCATGATGGAATAGCAGAGCAGTCTTGTTGGGCTGAGTGGCCTTAACCTGCTTCTAAGTGATCTGGTCCTGTATTGATGACATTACAGAGAAGTCATGTCAATGGCTGTATTTTATTTGGAGCTTGGTATGGTATGTCACCAAAGACTCCAGCACATTCCTACAGAGGTACTGTGGACGCCTTCAGAAGGTGATGACTCAAAAAGGCAGCATCCATCACTAAGGACCCTCATCAGCCAGGACATGCCCTCTTTTCATTGCTACTATCAGGGAGAAGGTACAGGAGCTTAAGACACGCACTCAATGCTTTTGAAACAATTCCTTCTCCTCCGTCATTAGATTTCTAAATGGACAATGAAACCTCTGTACACTACTCACAAGACTTTTTTCCTTTTTGCTCCTTTTTCGCTATTTAAAAATTATTTATATGTCTTTCTTATTGTAATATAGATTTTTTATTATGATGTATTTCAATGTACTGTTGCTGCAAAACACCAAATTTCGTGAGATATGCCAGTGATATGGAGCCTGATTCTAATTCTCTGCAGTCAATTGATGTCCCGTTGCAAGCAGCAATGACCTTCTACACTATCCACAGTCTTTTGTGTCAACTGCCAACTTATTAACCCACCCAACACAACACACACAAAATGCTGGAGGAGCCCAGTAGATCAGGCTGCATCTGTGGAGAGGAATAAATAGTTGATATTTTGGGCTGAGACTCTTCATCAGGACTAGAAATGGAGGAGGAAGAAGCCAGAATAAGAAAGTGGGGGGACAGGAAGGAATAAAAGCTGGCAGTTGATAGGTGAAATCAGATGGGGCGGAGGGAGATGAAGTGAGAAGCTAGGAGGTGATAGGTAAAAGAGGTAAAGTGATGAAGAAGAAGGAATCTGATAGGAGAGGAGAGTGGACCATGGGAGAAAGGGATCTGTCCTACACTCACTTTCTAGGACACTTTCCTAAGTCCATTCTTCAGCTCCTTCCTGACTACCTCGTAACTCTCTAAAGCCCTGTTTGAATTTTGCTTGCAAAATCTTCAGTATGCTTCCTTCTCCCTCTTGACTAGGTGTTCTACTTCTCTTGTCAACCATAGTTCCTTCATCCTACCATCCTTTTCCTGCCTCAGTGGGACAAGCCAATCCAGAATCCCTTGCTAATGCTCCCTGAACAACCTTTGTATTTCTGTTGTAAATTTCCCCAAGTGCATCTGTTCTCAATCTATGTTTCCAAGTTCCCATGAATTAGTATAATAGTTCCCTTTCCCCCAATTACTTTCTTTTACTGTCTATTCCTATCGTTCTCCAAAGACAGGGAGTTGTGGTCACTGTCTCTGAAATGTTCACCCACTGAGAGATCAGTCACCTGACCAGTTTCATTACCCAGTACAAGATCCAGTATTTCTTGTCCTCTAGTCCACATATTGTGTCAGAAGTCCTTCTTGGACACACCTAACAAATTCTGCCCCATCTAAACCTTTTGGATTAAAGAGGTGTCAATCTCAGGGCAGTTGAAGTCAGCCATGGCAACAACTTTGTCATTTTGCACTATGTACTATTCTGCCTCCTGATTTGCTCCTCAGTGTCTCTGTTGCTATGGGGGGGGGCAGTGGGGGGGGAGTTATATAGACTACTCCCAATAGTGATTGCTTCATTCTGTTTCTGACTTTCACCCATACTGACTCAGTAGACTAATCCTGCAGGATGACTTCTCTTTCTGCAGCTGTGATACTACTCCCTATCAGTAATTCCATTCTCCCACTTCTCTTACCTCCCTCCCTGTCCCTTTTGAAACACTTGAACCCCAGAATATCTATCAGCTATTCCTGC
Source organism: Mobula birostris (assembly GCF_030028105.1). NCBI lineage: Eukaryota > Metazoa > Chordata > Chondrichthyes > Myliobatiformes > Myliobatidae > Mobula > Mobula birostris. The sequence continues at coordinate 73,930,987 of NC_092380.1, read as the reverse complement.
CCTTGTGATAGCCAAGTCTCTTTAATGGCCATAACATTCGAGCTCTAAGTTCTGATCCATGCTCAAAGTTCATCACCCTTGTTCCTGATACCTCTCACATTGAAGTAAACATGTTTCAACCCACCCAAGTGACTGCATTCATTCCTGATTCAATACCTATCCTTCCTCGCAGTCTCTCTAAACGTTGCATCCTCCTTTACACTAATTGCTTCATCATCTGCGCTATCACTCTGGTTTATATTCCTCTGTTAACCTTATTTAAACCCTCTCCAACAGTTCTGGTAAATCTGACCGCAAAAAGATTGGTCCCAACTGAGTTCAGGAGTAACCCATCACTTTTGTAGTTGTTATACCATTCCCCAGAAAAAATCCTCTATAATCTCCAAATCTGAAACCTTGTCCCTTGTACAAATTTTTCAGCCATACATTCATCTGCAATATTATCCAGTGCCTACACTCACTAGCACATGGCATATGCAGCAATCCAAAGATTACTACCCATGAGATCTTATTTTGTAGCTTCATACCCAGCTCCATATAGTTTCTCTTCAGGACCTCATGCTTTTTCCTACCTATGTTTTTTTTGTACCACTGTATACCACGAATTCTGTCTGCTCTCCCTCCCCCTTAAGAATGCTTTCAACCTAGTCTGAGATGTCCCTAACTCGGATCCTGGGAGGCAATATACCATTTGGGAGTCTCTTTCACACCCACAGGTTCTCCTCTCTGTTGTCCTAATGGTGTTATTGTAAAGGGGTTGGAGCTTAAAAATAGGGAGGTTTTGTAATACAAGGTATTAGTGAGGTCACATTTGAAATAGAGCTTTGCCTAATAAAAAAGGACATAGTATCATTAGAATCTAAGGGAGATTCACCAAGTGAATTTATGGGAGAAGAAAGTTGTCTAATCAAGAAAGTTGGGTTTATATTGCTTGGAGTTCCAAACAATTAGAACTGAACTTATTTAAATATATAAGACCTAATGGGGGGAGGGAGGATAGAAAGGGTAAATGTAGAGCCTGTTTTGCTTGTGGGAGAGTCATGAGCAATGGGACTTAGATACAAAATAAGGGGCTGGTCATTTTGTTACATCATGGATATCTTGTGACTGTCTGATGAGGATGATGTGATGGTCCTGCAGAGGTCACATGATGTAATTTTCCCGCCAATGTGAGGTCACGTGATGACCTGTTCTCACCAGGTATATAAGGGTAGGCCCCTGGTGACGCAGTTAGTTTTCAGTTAAATCGTCAGTGAGATACTCCGCTAAGCTGCGCATTTGCCTTATGGCGCAGTTTAATTTTAAATTGAAGTTTTACTGTCTATTGTAAGGTACAGAAGTGTTGGGCCGGCAGTTTCACCAATAGCTTCCAGATTTGTTGATGTACCTTTTCAGTAGTATTGGAGAGTGAAGACGGGAACCTGAAGGAATCATTCGGCAAGTATTGGAGAGGATGGACCATTATTGAATTCGTTCAAGAAAGAGTGATCTGCATGAGATAATGTCTGTTAAAGCATAAAAGGCTGTGCAGCATCTTTTCTACAGAGGAAAAGGTCAGTTCTTTTTAAGCCCTTTATTTCCATCATCGTGAATCCTGCGGATAAGGCAAGTTCCAGCTGGGATCAGCAGTAACGTCAAGTCTTCGAGGAATTCTTTACTTTAGGAAAGTCTCTCCTAAATGTCTGTATAAACCTCCTGGACTTTCAAATTTACCATTCTAAGAACTGTGTTCTAATTTACCACTTTAATACTGTGTTCACATTTACCGCTTTAAGAACTATTACTGAGTTTGGCGGTTTATTAAATGGCCGCATAGCAGTTTACTTCCGGTTAAGGATTCGTTTGTTTATCTTTTTACTGATATTGAGCAGAGTTTAATAAACGTTTATTTGTTTATAAAACCTGACTCATTTCTATATTCATTGTTGCCGGTCACGTGACAATTTAAATTGGTAATTTCTGTCAGATGGTGGTAACATTGAAGGTTATGGGGAATTGGCACAGAAGAGCAGATGAGGCCAGCATCGATCAGCCATGATCATATTCAGTGATGAGATAGACTTAAGAGGCTTGGTGGCCTACCCCTGCTCCTATTTCCTGAGTCAAAAAAACCCTGTTGAGTCTGAAGAAATCAGCACAAGCAGTTTTCAAATGAGTTGACATCTACTTATTTTGTGAAAGTTAAAGCAATTTTCAAAAATGTTTCACAGATTGAGAAGGTATTTTTTGGCAATACTAATTAAATCCTGACCCTTTGTAATGCATCTCTGATGATAAAAATATAAATGCAGCATTAATTCCAAAGCACATGGCATGTCTTTTGTTAGTCCCATTTATGATATTTTAATGAGAACAAATCTTAATTGATTTTTATTCCAATTGTCTAAAGGTACTAATAAACATTGAGTAAAATTGTATGAAGTATTTTGGATTTAAAATAAATAAGAACATGATTGGGAGAAAGGACAAAGGTGACAAAAATAAACTGAGTACATTTCAGCCATAACCTGATTGACAGCACAAATTCAAAGGATTGAATAGCTTCCTCCTCACTTTAGGGTATTTCAATGATTTTAAATTCTTACCAGTGGACTTTAAATGCCATGACTGCATTGCAATAATTTCTGCAGATAATGACAACTATCCTCTGACGAGTTCAGTAGTTGGAAAATCATTCGGTAGATGGTTTGAGTATGATTCTTGAAATATATCCATCATTGGTAACACTGGCATTCACTGCCATCCCGTGCTGCTCTGAACAGGGGACAATGTACCCAAATATGCAGATCCCTCTCATGTGAGAGCGTACTATTAGAAGCGCAAGTGTAAATACATTATCTCAATAAAGTAAACATAATACATAATGTTACACCGAAAATAAATGTAACATTTTATTTTAATTCCTTTTATCTAAATTCAGAAATGAATCAGTTTGATTTCCAGGAATTGTAGTGAAAAACTTCAGCAGGCCTCAAATTAGAAGCTGGCAACAATGCAACTTCAAGAGGAAACACCTGAATTTAATGTAACAATGCACGAGCAGTGTAACTGCTGCAGCATCAGTTCCCTGGAATCTGGCTGAAAGCTCTGCTTAGGTGAATGGTATGTACAGTATGTATTGACATAGCTTTGTTTTTTTACCTTTTGTATTTATATAGTATGGGACTTTTTGCGCAGCAATGCATTATTAAAATTATTTGCATACTCCTGTTCAAGGTATTTCCTGGAATTTCTGCTTCCTTTGCACATCTGCTCTCTAATTTTCTATTTTGGTTGCATTAGCAGCTTCTGTTATCATATTTATACTTACTTAAATTTGTTTTTCTGAAGACATGAAGTGTATTAAATCATCTAATCTTCCAAATGCATTCTATTTAGCCACTATCAGGGATTTTACAAGGAAATCACTTTGAACATTTTGGCTGCAGTAGTAGACACAACCAGAATAGTTTTATGTCTGTTTGGACTGAAGCCCAGTTAAAGCTGTGCACTGCTTGACTGACGGCATGATGTGGTGTCTCAACCAAAATAAAAGTTCTGAGGCTAGTCTGGACTGCTGAGGTATTTATTTCAGTGGGTAGGGAATAAATCGGAGTCCTATAATGCAACTTGTCAGTGGTTAGTAAAAAACTGAAGACTTCAAGTCTCTTGTGATGTTGGAAAGATTTTTGTGTTTGTTAGAATACTGCTTCCTCCTTCCAGAGTTGCACAAGCTCGTTCGACTGGGAAAGTGAATTGAGGATTTCAAAGGAGACGTGGAAGCTAGCAAAGTAGTGAAGAATTTGAAGTCATTTCTGAATTTTAATTATTCTGGGGTAAGTTCTTTTGAAAGATGAAGATGCGGGTGGCATTTACTGCACTGCTTTTCAGATTCTTCAAATATGTTTGTATTTTCATGTCAAGTCAGTTGGCTTGTTTGTTGGCAATGAAATATCCTGTCAGATAAATCAGGCATGACAGTCAAAAGAAAATTACCACACTGGGAAGCAGAGAATATGATTAGAATGTTTCTATTTTATATCCAAGATTTAACGGTGTTTATTTCCTGGCACTCAATGCAGTGTTACCAGTTTTTACAGAGTACCTTGCAAAAATATTATTCGAAATTGAGAATTATAATTGGAATTATATAGCACAAAGGTAATGGATACAGCCTAGTCCATGACCGATGAAGACCTCCCCTCAATTAAGCACATCTACATGGAGCATTGTTGTGAGAAATCAGCATACATTTCAAGGACCCCTCCACCCAGGTCATGATCCCTTCTCGCTGTTGTCATCAGGAAGAAGGTACAGGAGCCTCAGGACTCACACTACCAAGTTCAGGAACAACTATTATCCCTCAACTATCAGGCTCTTGAACTAGTGAGGTTAACTTCATTCAACTTCTCTTGCCCTGTCACTGAACTTTTCCCACTACCTATGGACTCACTTTCAAGGACTTTTCATCTCATGTTCTTGGTATTTATTGCCTATTTATTTATTATTATTTCTTTTTTTTTGTATTTTCACAGTTTATTGTCTTTTGCACATTGGTTGGATGTGGTCTTTCATTGACTCTATCATGGTTTTGGATTTATTGATTATGCCCACAAGAAAATTAATCTTGTGGTTGTATATGGTGATATATATATACTTTGTTAAATTTACTTTGAACTTTGAAGTGATATTTGTAGGACAGTGTTTGTGAAAAAGGTTAGAAAATGGATTGCAAATCTTGCAATGCGTTTCAAATTCAAATAGGAAATCAACTACTTAAGGTGGAATACAGTAATTTTTATTTCATCTAATTCCCTGCACTTCAGGAAAATGACGTGGTGAGATTGCTTTTGATCGTATTGCCTTTGAAGCAGTATCAGTATTTTTATAGGTATTGAAAGTGTGCAATTGTCAATTTAATATTGTACATACTGTATCTTTTTGCTTTGGTTCTATGTAATGAATAGCATTTTGTTTTCATTGTAGCCTTGGGTTTAGGGAAATTACATGAACTCGTAGAAATTTTCACTAAAAATTATAGTAGAGATTAATTGTGGAAAAGAAACAAGCATTTTTAAAAGAAATCTTGATTAAGAAGATCAATTTGAGTCAATTCAGAATGAGAGGACTGGCAGAATGTGAATTCAAATCCATTTATATGTCTTGGTGCAGCAGTAAGTTTGCTAACTTTCAGGTCAATGTAGTAGGTACCTAGAGTAGAGCAAAGAGTATTCCTGCTGTTTGATTAGCTAATGTTAACTCCTACATTTTCCTACTCTGTAATGACTGTGGGACAATGTGTTGACTGATAAGTAATTTTGGATTTATTGTCAATGAGACAAGTTTAAATCATGATGAACATATGGATATTGTCACAAATTTGGAGAGAAGAAATGCTCTTGACTTTTATTCTTTCAAACTATTGTCCCAGGAATTCAGGATGACCCATGCCTGGAGGGATGGTGTTTGAATGTCAGGGGTGGAATAGTGTTATGATGAGGAGCACAGATCAGCTAAGGGGTAGCAAGAGGAAGTGGATGGTGACAGTGGATAGCAGTGTCATCATGGGAAACTGGGGATAGTAGATCAGGAATGAATCAAAAGTGATGACCTGGGTCTGGTGTCAGGCATCCTTCTGCATGAGAAAGGATTCACAGACTCAGTTTGTGGTGTAGCGTTTAGGAATGCCACCTCGGCTCCAGGGGTCTCGTTCGATATGCCCCTTTGTGCTGTCAGTGAAGAATTGGTTCTCACTGTGACCAATGAGGATTTCCCCTGGGTGCTCTGGGGAAAGACTCTTACATCTCTATGATGTACTGGTAGCTACGATGAGCTACTGCTTGATATAAGTTAATGGCAAAGAAGACCAAAGTCGAATCACAGGTAAGTGTGAGAGAGAATAAGTTGCAGACGAACAGTTTATTTAAAACTATAAGAATGGGTTTGCTCCTCTGGGAGCTGGCATGGATCCAACAGGCAACCTCCAAAGTCCATTTAAAGATATGAGGTGACATTGCCACACAAAAAGGGCTTGCTTGTTAGATTTCATGCAGTGATCATAACAGTATAGCTATCCCTCCTGTTTTTTTAAAACATCTTCAGTGACATATTGATGAACTGCATTTGTTGTTTACTAGAATTCCCTTAGGAAGCAAATATGGTTTAGCTCTTTATCAAGTAGAACACAAGTTGGAGGTTATCAAAACTCTACATCAGCACGCCAAGAATGTACCTAACAACATTACAGCTAAAGCAAGGAGCACAGGTTTTTGAGAGAAGCATTGAAAGCTTGCACCTAACTGACTGGGTCTTCATCAAGGCAGCAACAGAAAACCAGCAGGGACTTTAGGCCAACAGACAAAGTGAAAGAGCAAAGCGGATGGAAAAACATAGACATCCCATATGTGGCTGGAGTTTTAGAGAAACTCAGAAGGACTTTCAACAAACACTACATCCCTGTGTTTTTCAAACCTACAAACCCACTCAGATCGAAACTCATCTACCCCAGGGATCCTACACCCAAACATAAACAGAGCAGTATTGTGTGTGCTATCCAATGCAAAGAGAACTGCACAGATCTGTATATCGGTGAGACAAAACAACCACTTCACAAATGGATGGCCCAACATGGGAGGACTAACACCTCAGGCCAAGACTCAGCTGCATATCGACACCTAAAGGACAATGGATACATCTCTAATGATAGCAATGTGCACATTTTGGATGGAGAGGACTGGTGGTTTGAAAGAGGAATTAAAGAAACCATCTTTGTCAAACTGGAAAACCCATACCTGAACTGAGAGGGTGGGGTGTGATATCACCTATCAGCTAGTTACAGTGCAGTCCTAACATCTTTACCCCGGTGTCTCCACAATAGTTCACACCTCCATTCATGCAAAAATAAGACTAATGACCCCTCATTACCTCTACGACCCGCATGTAATTCCTATACCTTTAAACAACTTACAGAGTTTATAAGCCAGAAAATAAAACTACCCACCATGGATCAGAACTGCTAGAGCCTCTTGGATGAGTGGCAAAGCGTCTTCAAGACAACACAGCAAGTCCAATTGCCCTGATTTTCTACTGCTTGATATACAATGACCTGGATGACTGAGAACCTTCATAGACAGTATAGCGAAGAAATCATCTGTCCTTCTAAGATCATTGCCACTCCAAGGCATTATGTATTGTTGCAAAGTCAGAATGCTGTTCATTGATTTCAGTTCGGCATTCAATACTGTGATCCCCTTCAAACTGATCACCAAACTTTGCCAGCTTGGTATCAGCTCATCCCTCTGCAATTGGACCTTGGACTTTCTGACTAACAGACCCCAATCAGTTAAGTTAGACAACCTCTCCTCCTCCACTCTCACCCTGAACACCAGCGTGCCTCAATGCTGTGTGCTGAGCCCTCTTCTGTACTCCCTTTTCACCTATGACTACGTTCCTCTACGTGGTTCTAACTCCATAATCAAGTTCGCAGATGACACCATGGTGGTTGGCCTGATCAGAGGGGATGAGTACAGGGCTACGGTAGGAAACTTTGTCACATAGTGTGAGCAGAATTATCTGCAGCTTAATGTGAAAAAGACTAAGGAGCTGGTGGTAGACCTGAGGAGAGCTAAGGCACCGGTGACCCCTGTTTCCATCCAGGGGGTCAGTGTGGACATGGTGGAGGATTACAAATACCTGGGGTTATGAATTGACAATAAACTGGACTGGTCAAAGAACACTGAGGCTGTCTATAAGAAGGGTCAGAGCCGTCTCTATTTCCTGAGGAGACTGAGGTCCTTTAACATCTGTCGGACAATGCTGAGGATGTTCTATGTGTCTGTGGTAGCCAGTGCGATCATGTTTGCTGTTGTGTGCTGGGGCAGCAGACTAAGGGTAGCAGACACCAACAGAATCAACAAACTCATTCGTAAGGCCAGTGATGTTGTGGGGATGGAACTGGACTCTCTGACAGTGGTGTCTGAAAAGAGGATGCTGTCCAAGTTGCATGCCATCTTGGACAATGTCTCCCATCCACTACAGAATGTACTGGTTGGGCACAGGAGTACATTCAGCCAGAGACTCATTCCACCGAGATGCAACACAGAGCGTCATAGGAAGTCATTCCTGCCTGTGGCCATTAAACTTTACAACTCCTCCCTTGGAGGGTCAGACACCCTGAGCCAATAGGTTGGTCCTGGACTTATTTCCTGGCATAATTTACATATTACTATTTAAGTATTTATGGTTTTATTACTATTTAATTATTTATGGTGTAACTGTAACGAAAACCAATTTCCCCCGGGATCAATAAAGTATGACTATGACTACGACGAGACGGCCTACAGGGACGAGGTCCAGCACCTGGCCACGTGGTGTGCCAACAACAACCTGGCCCCTAACACCCAGAAGACCAAGAAGATCATTGTGGAATTCAGGCATGCTGGGAGCCACACTCTCATCTCCATCTTCATCAACAGAGCTATAGTGGAGCATGTATCAAGCTTCAAATTACCTGGTGTCCACATACCCGAGGATCTCACCTGGTCCCTGAACTCCTCCATCCTGATCAAAAAGACACAACAGCGCCTTTATTTTCTGTGGAGCATAAAGAAAGCTCACCTCTGTCCCAGGATACTGACAGAATTTTACCGCTGTACCATTGAGAGCATACTCACCAACTGCATCTCAGTGTGGAATGGTAATTGTCCCGTATCGGACCGCAAAATACTCCAGTGTGTGGTGAAAACTGCCCAGCAGATTATCGGCACCCAATTGCCCACCATTGAGAACATCTACCATAAACGCTGCCTGGGCAGGGTGAAAAGCATTATCAAGGATGCATCTCACCCTAACCATGGACTTTTTACTCTCCTCCTATCCGGTAGGCACTACAAGAGCCTCCATTCCCGCATCAGCAGGCACAGGAAGAGCTTCTTCCCTCAGGCTGTGACCCTGCTGAACCTCTCATCACAGCGCTAAGCAGTATTGCGCCCATATTGTACTGTCTCAGTATTTTTATATTTGTGTGCTGTAGCACTTACTTTTTATTTGTAGTTATTTTGTAAATAACACTATTCTTCGCATTTCTGGTTAGATGCTAACTGCATTTCATTGGCTTTGTATCTGTACTCAGCACAATGACAATAAATTTGAATCTAATCTAATCTAATCTTATTGTAAATTACAGAAATGATGCCGTCTTTATCTTTCCAGAAAAGCAGTCAATCAGCTTTATTCTCAAGACAATAAAACATCTTATAGGCCACTCCCTTTGCTAAACCAATGGAAAACCTCCACTTTTTGTGTGTGTTTACATCATCCTCCCTGCTTTTTTAAAACGTCTTCAGTGACATATTGATAAACCACATTTGTTGTTTACTGAAATCCCCTCATATGGTTCAGCTCTTAATCAAGTAACCTTGAGAGGAAAATCTCATACCAGATGCATCAACGGAATATTCTTCAATGCACACATCCTCATTGAGGGATCAGTAGTGGAAACGGTAAGCAGCTTCAAATTCTTGGTTGTCAACGTACCTGAAGATCTATTCTGGGCCCAACATACTGACAAAATTACAAAGAAGGCACGACAGCAGCTATATTTCATTTGGAGTTTGAGGAGATTTGGTATATCAGCAAAGACACTTGTAAGTTTCTACAGATGTACTATGGAAAGCATCTTGACTGATTGCATAACCATCTGGTATGGAGGGGCCACTACACGTGATTGGAAAAAGCTGTAGAAAGTTGCAAACTTGGCTAACTCTATCATGGACACTAACCACCCCAACATCAAGGGCTATCTTCAAAAGGCAATGCCTCAAAAAGGCAACATTTATCATTAAGGACTCTCATCACCCAGGACATGCCCTCTACTTATTGCTACCATCAAGGGGGTGGTAGAGGAGCATGAAGACACACATTCAGTGATTTAGAAACAGCCTCTTCCCCTCTGCCATCAGATTTTGAATGGAAAATGAACCCATGTACTAACTCACTATTTTCTCACTCCCTTTTGCACTACTTAGTTAATTTAATTTTATCTCTCTCTCTTTCCCTCTATCCTTATTGTAATTTATAGTTTTTTGTTATGTATTGCACGATGCTGCTGCTGCAAACCAATAAATTTCGTGACATATGCCAGTTACATTGAGCATGATTCTGGTTCTTTATAACTGCTGTGTGTAGCAAGCATATATGTTGCATGATAAGGATTTTTCCAAAAACATAGTGCAGAACTCCTTACAGGATGTTTGTAAAGAAGTTGGAAGCCCTTGAAATTAAAGGGAAAGTGATGATGTGGATCTACAAAATCCTTAATGACATGAAACTTAAGGCAGTGGATGAAGAGAGTTTGCCTGACAAAGAGCTATTTTGCAACTGAATTTACAAAGCGTCAGTTTTGGGTTGATCATTCAATAAATGATGCCCTGTTTGGTACAGAAGCGGTATTACAATATTTGCAGATGATTGTCAATACAGCAACTCAATGTAGAGTGATGAGGACAGATTGTTGAATTCAGGGTAACATTTATGGAGGTTAAATCCTCCACATGATAGGAAATGGAGATAAATTTCTAGGCTCAATTAATCTTGAAGATAATACACCATAAATGACATTATTTCAAAAATTATTTTAATGAACTGCAAGATTTTTGTATCCATTAGCACATATATTTAGAGATGGTAGAACAAAATGACAATGTGTTTATAAAATTTTACATGGATTTATAACAGAGGCAGAATATAAAAACAGAGTTTATGCTGGAAGTTTAAATCACTGATCATTGTATTGTAGTTAATTCTGTGCATGGCACTTCCAGAAAGAAGTAAAGGTGTTCAGAACAGTACAAGAGGTTTTTAGTTGTTATGATGAACATCATTTATGAAAAGAACTTGAAAAAATTGATAATATTCATTTTGAAAAAGGGTTAAGTTGAACTGATGTTGATAAAATGATAGGAGGTTTAGTTCAAGGGGAAAATGTTACTTTACTTTATACTTTATTGTCGCCAAACAATTGATACTAGAGTGTACAATCATCACAGCGATGTTTGATTCTGCGCTTCGTGCTCCCTGGAGTACAAATCGATAGTAAATATTAAAAATTTAAATTATAAATCATGAATAGAAAATAGAAAAGGGAAAGTAAGGTAGTGCAAAAAAACCGAGAGGCAGGTTCGGATATTTGAAGGGTACGGCCCAGATCTGGGTCAGGATCCATTCATCAGTCTTATCACAGTTGGAAAGAAACTGTTCCCAAATCTGTCCCTATGAGTCTTCAAGCTCCTGAGCCTTCTTCCGGAGGGGAGAGGGACGAAAAGTGTTGTTTGGTAAAAAGTCATAGAATTAAAATTGTTGGAAATATCTAGAAGAGAAAGGACAGCTTTTTAAATTCCCACTCAGAATTGTTGGAATCTTCAACATTCCACCAAAACAAAGAAAATATTAAAAACAGGAATTGTTGAGTCAAGTGATGGGATAAAAAAAAGCTTATGGAAGAAAAAGCAGGGCCAGTGGTATAGGTATTAAGTGGTGTTAGCAGGACAAGGTGGCTGTCCTTTAATAGGGCCAATGTGCTTCACGTTTTCAAGATTCTGTGTTTTCATAGATGAGGTGACTCCAAGTGGTCTAGGTAATGTAATACTGCAGAAAAAGAGGCAACATGCACTCAACACACACAAAATACTGGAAGAACTCAGCAGGCCATCATCTATGGAGGGGAATAAACTGTCATTATTTCAGGCTGAGACCCTTCATTACAATCAAGAGGCCATGTATTTCCTACAAATCCATAGAGCTTTTACTCAAGGTTGTTGCTTAGATTCCCATTTCATGTAAGCTTGCCTAATTTGTTTCCATTATTTGCTCTTTTAATGACAATGTATTAGAAATTTTGTATTGAGTACATGCTCTAGTATCAATCTGGGATAATGTCCCTGTGATTTATCCAATAGTATCATCGAATCTAATCTAATCTTTTTTTCATTTACCTGAGAGGGAAGAGAGAGTTATATTTTAATCTTTTTGCCAAAAGTTGGCTTCTCCAGAGCCACAATCCCTTGGTATTAAATGGAATTAACAACCCAGATTACCTGCTCAAGATTATGGGGAAATAAAGGCTTCTTACTCCATACTGAAACACACATCACATGATGGAAGCATTAGGAGACAATGGTGTAGTCAATCAATGGTTATAGAACAGCTGATACAAGATTGTGCATATTGGCTGCCCTTGCAGAGCAGGCCATGATAACACCTACCCAGGTAATGGGAGTGCTAGCATGCATGGGAACCTGACAGGGCAGATTTTAACATGGTCTTCAGGAGAGATGGGAATGTATTTAAAATGTAACAACATTGTTTGGGACCAGAAGGAGAAGGATAGTTTGAAGACATGATGCTCCTTTTAAAGAATAGAGATTATTTTTTGATGGATGATAGTGCTGGTTTTGAATGGTTGGAGAACCTTGGAGGGAATGTTGGTTACTATGATACGCTGCGCCATGTCCACAACTCTCCGCAGTTTCTTGCAGTCACAGGCAAAGCGGTTGCCATACCAAGATATGATGCATCCAGATAGGACATTTCCTGTGGTGCACCAATTAAAAATTGGTGAATGTCAAAGGGGACATGCCAACTTCTTTATCCTCCTAAGGAGATAGAGACACTGATGAGGTTTCTTGGCCATTACATCAACGTGGTTGGCCCAGTACAGACTATCGGTGATGTTCTCTCCTCAAAATTTGAAGCTCTCAACCCCTTGACCTCAGCACCATTGATGGAAACAAGGGCATATATATTGCACCCCCTGCTTCTTCCTGAAGTCACTGACCAGCTCTTTTGTTTTGCTGACATTGAGGGAAAGTTGTCTTGACACCATGTCACTAGTCTCTTTACACTGACTAATTGTTATTTGAGATACGGCCCACTGCTATGCTATTATCTGCAAACATAGATGGAGTTGGAGCAGAGTCTGGCCATGCTGGAGTGAGTGTATAGAGGGTTGAGGATGCAGTCTTGTGGAGGACCGGTGATGAGAATAATCATGGAGGAGGTGTTGCTTCCTGTTCTTACTGACCGTACTACGTTGTTCAGGACATTGAGGGTCCAACTGGAAGTCGAGGTACTGAGTCTTAGGACTAGTACTGCTGTTTTATAAAGAACAACCTAAAGTAGCTACCTTTACTGTCTTGATGCTCCAGAAATGTAGAGCCAGGGAGCTAGCATCTGTCATTGTGCTGTTGCAGACTGGCAAATTGCACTGGGTTGTGGTTGTATGACAGACTGGAGTTGATGCATGCCATGATCAACCTCTTGAAGCATTTCAAGATAGTGGATGTCAAAGTCATATGTTTGCACCAGAAGAAGCTATTGATGATGTTCACTCCTGGGAATTGTAGCTTTCGACCTCAACACCATTGCTGTTATCAGGAGCATGTGCACTACGCTACTTTCTGAAGTCAATGATATAGAGGGTTGAAGGAATATGGATCATATGCTGGCAGAAGCAGTTAGTTTAATTTGGCATCATGCTTGGAACAGACATGTCCGTTAGTACATAGCTAGTGCAGGGAAAATGGCTTCAGGCTTAGTGGTATGTTCTTCGTGTGAGATGTAGGAAACCAAGAGAATACATCTACATGAAGTGCATCGAGCTGCACTTAGAGACCATGTTAAGGAACTGAGACTGCCCCTGAATGACCTTTTGCTCATACAGGAGAATGAAGATAGGAGGTAGTCACGGCTGTGTTGCAGGAGGTAGGTAGCTGGGTGACTATCAGGTGATGGAAGGGGAATAGGCAGATAGTGCGGAATATGCCTGTAGCTGTTCCCCTTAATAAAAAGTATACCGCTCTGGATACTGTGGGAAGGAAGGAGGAATAACTCGAAGAGTGGGGTTAATCCACAGTGACTGGGTCTCTGGCACTGATTCTGGGCCTGTGGCTCGGAAGGGAAAGTGGAAAGGAGGAGTGCAGTAGTGATAAGGGAATTCATAGTTAGAGGAGCAGACAGGAGATTCTGCGGACATGAAAGAGACAGCAAATTGGTAAGTTGCCTCCCAGATGCCAGGGTCAGGGGTGTCTCAGATTGGGTCCACAGCATTCTAAGGGGGGAGGGATGACAGCCGGAGGACGTGGTACATATTGGTAGCAATGACATAGGTAGAAAAAGGGACAAGGTGCTGAAGAGAGAATATAGGGAGCTAGGCAGAAAATTATAAAGCAGGATCTCAAAGGTCATAATTTTTGGGTTATTGCCGGCACCACGCGTCGGTGAAGGTAAGAATAGGAGATTTTGCAGGTGAATGTATGGCTGATGAATTGGTGCAGGGGGCAGGGTCTCAGATTTCTAGATTGTTGTGAACGCTTCTGTGGAAGGTATGAACTGTACAGGAATGACCAGTTACACCTGTACCTGAGGGGGACCAATATCCTTGCAGGCAGGTTTGTTAGAGCTGTTGGGGAGGGTTTAAACTAATTTGGCAAGGGGATGTGAACCGAAGTGTTAGGGCTGAGGATGGGACAGTTGGTGTGCAAGCAGATGCAGTGTTTAGTGAGACTATGAGGAAGGACAGACAGATAATAGGGCAAAATTGCAGTCAGTGGGATGAGTTGAAGTGCAACATAGTATAAAAATTGAAAAAGATGCTGAAAACAGGAATGACTGTGTTCTGGTAATGCAGTTAGAGATTGGCAGGTATGACATTATTGGCATCACTGAGATGTGAATGAAAGAAGATCATAATTGGAAACTGAATATCGAAGGATACATCTTGTATAGAAAGGGAAGGTGAGTGCCTCTGTTGGTAAAAAAAAGAAATCAAGTTCTTAGGAAGAGGTGGACATAGGATCGGAAGATGTAGAATCTTTGTAGGTAGAGATAAGAAACTGTAAGGGTAAAAAGACACTGGTGGGAGTTATATCCAGTCTTCCAAACAGTTGCCAGGATTGGGGTACAAATTGCAACAGGGGATAGAAAAAGGCATGTAACAGGGGCAGCGCTGCGATAATCATGGGGGATTTCAATATGCAAGTAGATGAGGAAAATCAAGTGCTGGATCCCAAGAGATGGGATTTGTAGAATGCCTATGAGATGGCACTGTAGAGTAGCTTGTGGTTAAGCCCACTATGGAAAATGCAATTCTGGACTGAGTGTTGTGTGATGAACCAGAAATGATTTGAGAGCTTAAGGTAAAGGAACCCTAAGGAGACAGTGATCATAATAGGATTGAATTCACCCTGCAGTTTGAGAGGGAGAAGCTGAAGTCAGATATATCAGTATTATAGTGGAGTAAAGGGAATTACAAAGGCATGAGAGAAGAGCAGGCCGAAGTTGATTAGAAGGGGGCACAATCAAGGATGAGGGCAGAGTAGCAATAGCTGGAGTTTCTGGGTGCAATTTGGAAGGCGCAGGATAAATACATCCCAATGAAGAAGTAGTATTATAAAGGGACGATGAGGCAACCGTGGCTGACAAAGGAAGCTAAAGACAACATACATCAAAAGAGAGGGCACATAATGGAACAAAAATGAGTGGGAAGTTAGAGGGCCTCACGTTTGTCCCCCTTCGCCCACACCTCAGCGAGTTCCATGTTCGCCACGATGCGGAACTTTTCTTCCGCCGTCTCGGTCTCCGAGCCTACTTCTTCGGCAAGGACTCTTCCACCACCACCGATGACCCCTTCTCCTGTCTTCAACCCTCCTCTTCTTCATGGACACCCCGCTCTGGTCTTCTGCCTGCTCTGGCTCTCTTTATTGCTAACTGCCGACGGGACATCAAGCGTCTCGACTTCACCGCACCTTGTCCCCATTCCAACCTCACTCCTTCGGAACACTCTGCTCTCCACTCCCTCTGCACTAATCCTAACCTTATTATTAAACCCGCTGATAAGGGGGGTGCTGTTGTAGTCTGGCGTACTGACCTCTACCTTGCCGAGGCACAGCGACAACTCACGGATACCTCCTCTTATTTACCCCTCGATCGTGACCCCACTAAGGAGCACCAGGCCATTGTCTCCCACACCATCACCGACTTTATCCGCTCAGGGGATCTCCCATCCACTGCTACCAACCTTATAGTTCCCACACCCCGCACTTCCTGTTTCTACCTCCTACCCAAAATCCACAAACCTGCCTGTCCTGGCCAACCTATTGTCTCAGCTTGCTCCTGCCCCAACGAACTCATTTCTGCATACCTCGACACTGTTTTATCACCCCTTGTTCAATCCCTTCCGACCTATGTTCGTGACACTTCTCACACTCTTAAACTTTTCGATGATTTTAAATTCCCTGGCCCCCACCGCTTTATTTTCACCATGGATGTCCAGTCCTTATATACTTCCATCCCCCATCAGGAAGGTCTCAAAGCACTACGCTTCTTTTTGGATTCCAGACCTAATCAGTTCCCCTCTACCACCACTCTGCTCCGTCTAGCGGAATTAGTCCTTACTCTTAATAATTTCTCCTTTGGCTCCTCCCACTTCCTCCAAACTAAAGGTGTAGCTATGGGCACCCGCATGGGTCCTAGCTATGCCTGCCTTTTTGTTGGGTTTGTGGAACAATCTATGTTCAGTGCCTATTCTGGTATCTGTCCCCCACTTTTCCTTCACTACATCGACGACTGCATTGGCGCTGCTTCCTGCACGCATGCAGAACTTGTTGACTTTATTAACTTTGCCTCCAACTTTCACCCTGCCCTCAAGTTTACCTAGTCCATTTCTGACACCTCCCTCCCCTTTCTAGATCTTTCTGTCTCTGTCTCTGGAGACAGCTTATCCACTGATGTCTACTATAAGCCTACTGACTCTCACAGCTATCTGGACTATTCCTCTTCTCACCCTGTCTCTTGCAAAAATGCCATCCCCTTCTCGCAATTCCTCTGTCTCCGCCGCATCTGCTCTCAGGATGAGGCTTTGCATTCTAGGATGAGGGAGATGTCTTCCTTTTTTAAAGAAAGGGGCTTCCCTTCCTCCACTATCAACTCTGCTCTTAAACGCGTCTCCCCCATTTCACATACATCTGCTCTCACTCCATCCTCTCGCCACCCCACTAGGAATAGGGTTCCCCTGGTCCTCACCTACCACCCCACCAGCCTCCGGGTCCAACATATTATTCTCCGTAACTTCCGCCACCTCCAACGGGATCCCACCACTAAGCACATCTTTCCCTCCCCGCCTCTCTCTGCATTCCGCAGGGATCTCTCCCTACGCAACTCCCTTGTCCTTTCGTCCCCCCCATCCCTCCCCACTGATCTCCCTCCTGGCAATTATCCGTGTAAGCGGAACAAGTGCTACACATGCCCTTACACTTCCTCCCTTATCACCATTCAGGGCCCCAAACAGTCCTTCCGGGTGAGGCAACACTTCACCTGTGAGTCGACTGGGGTGATATACTGCGTCCGGTGCTCCCGATGTGGCCTTTTATATATTGGCGAGACCCGACGCAGACTGGGAGACCGCTTTGCTGAACATCTACGCTCTGTCCGCCAGAGAAAGCAGGATCTCCCAGTGGCCACACATTTTAATTCCACATCCCATTCCCATTCTGACATGTCTATCCACGGCCTCCTCTACTGTAAAGATGAAGCCACACTCAGATTGGAGGAACAACACCTTATATTCCGTCTGGGTAGCCTCCAACCTGATGGCATGAACATCGACTTCTCTAACTTCTGCTAAGGCCCCACCTCCCCCTCGGACCCCATCTGTTACTCATTTTTATACACACATTCTTTCTCTCACTCTCCTTTTTCTCCCTCTGTCCCTCTGAATATACCTCTTGCCCATCCTCTGGGTCCCCCCCCCGCCTTGTCTTTCTTCCCGGACCTCCTGTCCCATGATCCTCTCGTATCCCCTTTTGCCAATCACCTGTCCAGCTCTTGGCTCCATCCCTCCCCCTCCTGTCTTCTCCTATCATTTTGGATCTCCCCCTCCCCCTCCAACTTTCAAATCTCTTACTCACTCTTCCTTCAGTTAGTTCTGACGAAGGGTCTCGGCCTGAAACGTCGACTGCACCTCTTCCTACAGATGCTGCTTGGTCTGCTGCGTTCACCAGCAACTTTGATGTGTGTTGCTTGAATTTCCAGCATCTGCAGAATTCCTGTTGTTTGGGAAGTTAGAGGATTGGGAACTTTTTAAAATCCAACAGGAGGCAACTAATAAAGCAATCTGGAGGGAAAAGATGAAACAGGAAGTTAAGCTAGTCAATAATATAACTGCGGACAGCCTCAGATTTGTTTAGACATATAAAGAGTAAAAGAGAGGCAAGAGTGGAATCAGACTGCTTGAAAATAACACTTAATGACTTAATAAGTATTTTGTCATTCGTCACTATGGAACACATCAGCAGTATGCCAGAAATTTGAGAGTGTCAGGGGGCAGAAGTGAGTGTAGGCGCAATTATGAAGGAGAAGCTGCTTGGGAGGCTGGAAGGACTGAAGGTAGATAAGGTACCTGGACCAGATGGACTGCAACCCAGTGTTCTCAAAGAGATGGGTGAAGAGATTGTGGTGGCATTAGTCGTGATGTTTCAAGAATCACTAGATTTTGGGATGGTTCCAGAGGATTGGAAAATTGCAAGTATTACTCCTCTACTTTAGAAGGGAAATAGGCAGAAGAAAGGAAATGATAGGCCAGTTAGCTTGACATCAGTGGTTGGCAAGACATTGGAGTCCATTCTTTATGATAAGGTTTCGGGGTACTTGGAGACACACGCTAAAATAGGCGAAATTCAGCATGGTTTCCTTAAGGGGAAATCTTGCCTGACAAATCTGTCGGAATTCTCTGAGGAAATAACAGGCAGGATAGACAAGGGAGAGTCAGTGGATGTTGTTTACTTAGATTTTCAAAAGGCCTTTGACAAGGTGCTGAACATGAGGCTGATAAACAAGATAAGAAACCATGGTATTACAGGAAAGATACTGGCATGGATAGAAGATTGGCTGACTAGCAGGAGGCAAAAAGTGGGAATAATGGGTGTTTTTCCTGGTCGACTGCCAGTGATGACAGGAGTTGGTGTTAGGACCACTTATTTTCATGTTATATATCAATGATATTGATAATGGAATTGAAGGCTTTGCGGCTAACCTTTTGGATGGTAAGGAGATAGGTGATGGGGCAGATAGAGTTGAGGAAGCATTAAGTCTGCTGAAGGATTTGTGCTGATTAGGAGAATGGGCAAGGAAGTGAAAGATGGAATATAGTGTAGGGAAGTGTATGGTCATGCACTTTGCTAGAAGGAATTAAGTTATAGACTATTTTCTAAACAGAAATCAGAGGTGCAAAAGAACTTGGGAATCCTTGTGCGGGACTTCCTAAGGTTAATTCGCAGTTTGAGTCAGTGGTAAGGAAGGCAAATGCCATATAAGAATTCATTTCAAGAGAACTAGAATATAAAAGCAGGGATATAATGTTGAGGCCTTGTAAGGCATTGGTCAGAGCATACTTGGAGTATTCTGAGCAGTTTTAGAGCCCTTATCTAAGAAAAGATGTGCTGGCATTGGAGAGGTTCCAGAGGAAATTCACGAGAATGATTCCAGGAAAGAAAGGAATCATTCTGAGGGTTTGATGGCTCTGGGCCTATACTTGCTGGAGTTTAGAACAGTGATGGAGGATCTCATTGAAACCTATAGAATATTGAAAGACCTGGATAGAGTAGATGTAGAGAGAATGTTTTGTATAGCGGGGATGTCTAGGACTTGAGGGCAGAGCCTCAGAATAGAGTGACGTCTGTTTAGAACAGAAAGGGGAAGAAATTCCTTTAGCCAGAGAGTGGTGAATCTGTGGAATTCATTGCCACAGACGGCTGTGGAGGCCGAGTCATTGGGTAAGTCTAAAGCAGAAATTGATAAGTTCTTGGTTAGCCAGGGTGCTAAAGATTACAGGGAGATGACAGGTAAATGAGGTTGAGAGGGTCAATAAATCAGCTGTGATGGAATGGCGGATCAGACTCGATGGGCCATGGCGTCTCGTTCTGCTCCTATGTCTTAAGGTCTTCTGGTGATTGTGGGATGAAAGATGAAGGGCAAGATCCATTACTGTCCTGTTCTGCTTTAAATAAAAATATGGAAAATCTGAAGCCATATAGCATTAAAAGTTGACATTTTGCTAATTGCTGTTGTATCAATTTGAAATGAATTCTTAATGTATCTTGAAATTTTGTTTACAGTTGATTTTTGTGATCTTTTCTTAGTTCCGTAACAAGTTTAAAAGCTTTACAGTCTCTGAAAAATGTAGGTCCTGACAAATTAAAACTTTAAATGTTCTTTTAAAAATATAAGTCTATATTTTTGTGTACAAGGAAAAGAAAAAGAGTGTTGCTTCTTTTATATCTTACACATATTTATAGGAATGTTTGCTGAGGCTTAAAATAGTTTAGGGCAGGATTCTGAATTATGGGTAAGAGTGTTCTATTATATCCAAAGCTTAAAATTATGGTTTAAAATTACAAAGAGAGTTAAGAATTGAAAGACCCAATTAGCAGCAACAGTAATTTCACAGAAAACATGCTCTAGCAATGTTCAGTGGCATATGGACCGATGTTTGAATTCTATTATTTTGAGTTTGCATTGCAAGAAGGTTGAGCTTAGTTCATTGAATGAATTAGGATTAAGTGAATCTTATTAAAATTTTGGTGAATGTAGATGTAAAGTTACTTTACTATTAATGTATGTTGGGGCTAGGGGTGTGTGTGTGTAATAGTTTGAAACAATTGCTTTCAGTGAACTTTCCAACTTATTTATATTAAGTTCTCATCAAAACTTCACTCTTAATGAATAATTATGCCAATTTAATTTTATTTTTCTTCAAGAAAAACAATTACAATTTAAAAGTGACCCTCCTAATTCTGTTGATAGTTCACTGAAAATATATCTTGGACCATAAATTGGGACATTTTTGTCATGTGACTAATCCATATGTTGTCATCCTTCTTCAATACGTATGAACATCTGTTGTGCTGAAGCCTTTTCCGTTTTGGTTGTCCATACCAACCTGTCTGCTGTAAAGTGCTCTGCAAGATAAGTTTGCACTTACTCTATGCCTCTTAATAACTTGCGTACCTCTATCAAGTCACCTCTCATCTTCTTCTGCTCCAAAGAACAAAGCACTAGCTCACTAGATCTATCCTCATAAAACATGTGCTCTAACCCAGGTAGCATCCTGGTAAATCTCCTCAACATGCTCTCTAAAGCTTCCACGTCCTTTCTCTAATGAGGAGGCAGAAGTGAAGACAATGTTTTTAAGTGTGGTCTAACTAGAGTTTTATAGAGCTGCGCCATTACCCTGCAGCTCTTGAAATCAATCCCCTGACAAATTAAGGCCAATACACCATTCACGCTACACCTTGACCACCCTATCAGCTTGTGCTGCATCTTTGAGAGATCAATGGATATGGACCTCAAGATACCTCTATTCCTCCACACAGCTAAGAATATTGCCACTAACTCTGTATTCTGCCTTCAAATTTGACCTTCCAAAATTAATTTCTACAGATTTTTATGGTTTGAACTCCATTTATCACTTCTCAGCACAGTTCTGCATTTTGTCAATGTCCCGTTGTAATCTACAATAATCTTCTACCTTATGCACAACAAAACTAATCTTTGAATTATCTGCACACTAACTAATTCACCCTTCCACTTCCTCATCCCAGTGATTTGTAAAAATCACAAAGAGCAGGGGTCCCAGAACAGATCCCAGTGGAACACCACCAGTCACTGACTTCCAGGAAGAATGTTCTCCATCTACTTCCACCCTCTGGCTTCTAAGGACATGCTAATTCTGAATCCACCCGGCCAGGTGTCCCTAACTTTCCATGACCCAGGAGCCATACCTCCTGACTTTGTGAATGAACCTACCATGGATGGAGAACCTTGTTCAATGCCTTTCCTAAAATCCATATACACCACATCCACTGCTCCAACCTCATCAATGTGCTTTGTCAAATAATTTAATCAGGCTCTACCCTTACAAAGCCATGCTGATAGCCCTTATCAGACTATGCTTCTTCAAATGCATGTAAATCCTGTCTAAGAATCTTCTCCAATATTTGCCCATCATCGGTATATAATTTCCATGGAATCCTTATTTCCTTTCTTGAACAAAGGAATAACATTTGCCACCCTCCAACCTTGTGGTCAGTGAGAACATAAAGATCATGGCCAAAAGTGCAGTAACCTGGGGTATATCCCATCTGGCCCTGGTGACCTATCTATCCTAATATTTTTTAAATATTCCAGTACACTCTCTTTCTTAATGTTGACATGTTCCAGCTTATCAGCTGATTTTACAATGTCCTCATGAATGCCAAAGTCCCTCACACTGGTGAATGCTGAAACAAAGTATTCATTAAGGACATCACCTACCTCTTCTGACTCCAGGCACGTTTCCTTTTCTATCCCTCATTGGTCCAACCCTGACCCCAGTCATCTTCCTGTTCTTCATTTATGTGTAGAATGCCTTGGGTTTTCCTTGATCCTAAACAACATATTAATCTCATGCCCCCTTCAAGCTCTCCTATGTCCAGTCTTCAGCTCCATCCTGCCTATCTTGTAACTCTTTAGTGTCCTGCCTGACCCTTACTTACTAGAGTAAGCTTTTTTCTTCCTTTTGACTAGATGTTCCACATCTCTTGTTATCCCTGGTTCCTTCACCATACCGTCCTTTCCCTGAGAACATCTTTTCCCAATTTATGATCCCAAGTTTCTGCTTAATAGTATCACAATTTGCTCTCTCCTATTTAAACATTTTCCCATACCATATCCCTGTCCCAGGTCAGGGATTTGTGGTCACTGTCTCCAAAATGCACTGTCACAGAGAGACCTGACATCTGACCTGGCTCATTGTCTAGCACCACATCTAGCCTGGTCTCTCTTCTAGTTGGTCTGTCTCCATATTGTATATTCTTCCTGGAAATGTCTAACAAATCCACCCACTCCCACCTAAACCTTTTGCCTGAAGGAGGCACCAGTCAATATTAGGGAAGTTGAAGTCACCCATGACAATACCACTGCTGTTATTTTTTCACGTCTCCAAAACCTGCCTCCTGATCTGTTCTTCAGTGTTTCTGTTGCTCTTGGAGATGAAGGAGACTCTATAGAATAGTCCCAAAAGAGTGTTTGCTCTATTCTTGTTTCTGACTTTCTGTTACATTAATTCAGTATATGTTCCCTCCATAGCGTCCTCCCTTTCTGCAGCTGGGAAACTCTCCCTGATTAGCAATGCCAGTCCCCCACTCTTTTAACTACCCCCCCCCCAGTCCCTTTAAAAATATTAGGAGGCAACATATCATCTAGGAGTCTCTTTCGAGTCCACAGAATTTCCTATCTGCTCCTCTAACTATTGAACCCCGTATCACTATTGCTCTCCTCTTCTTTCCCTTTCCCTCCTGAGCCACAGAGACAAACTCAATGTCAGAGGCCCGGTGGTTGCGACTTTCACCTCAACAGCATCCAAAGCAGCATACCTGTTACTGAGCAGAATAGCCACAGGGCTACTCTGCACTTTCTCTCTATTCCCTTCCCCTTCCTGACAGTCACCCAGCTACCTGTCAGGTGCGACTATCTCCCTGCAGCTCTTACCTACCACCTTCTCATTCTGCTGTATGAGCTGAAGGCCAGCCGGTTGCAGCTCCAGTTTCCTAACATGGGCTGTAAGTGGCTGCAGCTGGATGAACCTTGCGTCTCTACTTATCAGGGAGACTCGAGGTCTCTCAGAGCTCCCACATCTCGCATAAAGAATACACCACTGACCCTGGATCCATTCTCAATACTCTAGCTAGGCACTAATAGATAAAGAAAGAAGGAAACATCCCTTAGCCTCCATCGCTCCACACTAAAGCCTCTCCAGCCAAGCCATCAAGGTCTCCACTCTAACCCTGGCCCACTCACACAATGTCCGCTCCGCTTGAACCTTAATTTTTTTTATAAGCATTTGCCATGTGTCTAATAAATCACAATATCTCAACCCATCAAGAAGTTGGGGAGAGGGAGTGGAGAGGTGTTAGGGAAAGACTGCACGGTAATGTTGTAAGGAATTCTTCCAACAATGTGGGCATTGGAAGGAAGAAAAGAATTGCACAGTAATGGGCAGCCACAAGGAGAATGTGTTTTTGCCCTCTTCTTCCAACTTCTTTACAAGCACTGGTGAAGATAGTGCATTGCTTCAGAATGTGACATCCTGTTTGGATGTCTTTTGTGTGTGGGTGTGTATGTGTTAGGGTACCTTGTCACATTTGTATGCTGAACCTAACCTGTCTATTGGTTTGATGCTGGTTCTTGTCTTACTAAATAAGAAAGTGTCTAATAATTCTGTGTACTGGAGTTCATCTGAGGCTCTTAAACTTTGATTGGATTGTTTCTAATATTTCTTTTCACCATGGCCATCAAGGGGATTTGTAAATTTATAATTCTGGTCATTTCTGATTATGGTCCACTTTGGCTAAAGTTTCTTCATATTACCTCAGATTTCCTCGCTACAATTAATAAAAGGGCTGAACTTGCTCAGGAGCATTATTAGATCTTAACATGGTTGAACTAATATTCTATTTGATTTGGCCAATGTAACAAAACAAAAGAAACATCAGCAATAATGCAACAAATCTCATTCATTTTTTTTTGTTTAGTGCCATTTGTAAGAAGAAATTTAAGAAAGCTGACACATGGGAAGCTTTTATAATGAGTGGTAATTTGTAATAGTAACTGCTTTGGTCTGGCATATTATTTTGTATTATATTACACTATGAAGGCTTCCAAATTGGATCCTGATTTATTTAATTCTTAGCACAAGCTGTACAAATAATTGCAGCCATCTGCCACACGGTAGAAAATCCAAGAACCATTTAACAAATTCAGGCAGGGTCTATGGAGAGTCCCTTGCCCTCACTGACAATATATTTTCAGAGCAAGTCTTTTTGATTTGAGTGGAAACTTTCTGAAAGAGCTGGCTTTATAGTTGATGATAACTGAAAAGATTATCTTTGTGATGGTAGGTATTGCCAAATATAAATATTTATGTTGCTCTTTATAAATATTTCAAGACGTTTCAACTTACCCTATTTTCCCTGCTCCTGCTCACGCTACTTCCACTCGCTCTCCCTGGTGATTTGCGGATCATATTTAGTAGTTATGGTTCATGACTCTGTGACCACGATGACACAAAGTAAGCTTGTGACCTTAACGTGCAATTTGGGAAGAAGCACGTCTGGAAGTTGATATTTAGATGTCTTTTGTGTACGTTGTGTGTGCTAGTGTACCTTGTCAGATTCACATGCTGAACATTCAGCCATCTATTGGTTTGCAGTAGTTCTTCTCTGTGTACAGGTCTAGGCTGGTCATCCAGAGGCTGATGAGGGTGGGGGGTGATTAGAATTGGGTGTTTCTTTAGACCTATCCAAAAGAAATTGGTAGATATTTGTCAGGTATGCCAGTTTACTTAAGGATACCCAGCAGTCTCTTGATAATTATCTTTGTTCTCTGAGATCTCAAGAGATTTCCAGTGGTGCAACCGACAGAAATCAGGCAGAAAAGGGTCGTATGTGGGAGCAACTAAAGATTAAAAATCAACTTTATTTATCACATGTATATCCCAACATACGCTGTTGCATATGCCATTTGTGTCAAAGACCAACCCAGTTTGCGGTTGTGCCGAGAGCAGCCTGCAAGTGTTGCCATGCTCCTATTGCCAACGTAGCCCACAGCTTACTAAACCTTACTAATCCAAATGTCTTTGAAATGTGGGAGGAAACTGTAGTCCAATCACAAACTCCAATCACAAACAAGAGAAAATCTGCAGATGCTGGAAATCCAAGCAATACTCACAAAGTTCTGGAGGAACTCAGCAGGCCAGGCAGCATCTGTGGAAAAGAGTACAGTCAACATTTTGGGCCGAGACCCTTCATCGGCATTGGAAAAAGGTGAGGAATCAGAGTAAGAAAGTGGGGGGAATATGAAACTGTAGTACCTGGAGTAAACACGTGTGGTCACGGGGAGAACATGCAAATTCTAGTGTTTCGTATTCCCATTTCTTCATTAAATGCAGAGTTATATAACCATATAACAATTACAGCACGGAAACAGGCCATCTCAGCTCTTCTAGTCTGTGCCGGAGTTTATACATATTCTTTATTTTTCTAAAAATCTTGCTTCTTAATGAAGAGAGGATGAGGTAGTTAGTCTGGCATTGGTATAGAGAAATCAGCTTAGTTCATCAGCAGCAAACCTTCTAATGGTGGTCATAGGTCCTGTAGCCAGATGATGGTTGGTGTAAACCTGTTTCCTGTTTCCTCTGTAGGTTTCTGTCAGGACACTTGTGCCTCTCCATGGTGACTGCACCAACCTTGACTCAGTTCCTCAGGCTAACAGGTTATGGGCAGTGCAACTGATGTGATGGCTACTGCTTTATTTCTGGTGACCCTGTGTGATGCTGCTTCTGTGGTGTAACTTTGGCCTTGTTTTGTAATGGCTGGTGCCTCCTGAGTTGATTAAAGAGCAAAGTCTTTGGCAAATGATAATGAACAATGTATTCTACATGTTCCAGCTGGATTAATCTATAGAAAATATGAACCTGCACATGAACAAAGTTGTACTGATTTTACCAGGCATCTTTCATAAAATCTGCTACTCTGAGGTGTTATTTCAAAGATTCAAAAGATTTAAAGTACATTTATTATCAGAGGATATATACTTTGAGATCTCACAACCTTGAGATTTGTCTACTTACAGGCAGCAACAAACAAGAGAACCCAATTAAAAAAGAAAGACCAACATACAGAGTGCAGAGAAGGAGAAAAAAAACACAAATCATGCAAACATTAGAATCAGGCACCATCAATGCGAACCAGATTGAGTCCATAGGCCCCGAATCTCTGGAGCAGCCAGACTAGGCCCGAAGCCTCAGTCTCAGTTCATCATACAGGGGGGCAAATCGCTGTGAAGGTTGAAGACACAGAGTGCATAACAGTGGAAGCAGCCTCACAGCCTCAGCGCCATGGAGAGAGGAGCGAACATCAGGGGAGAGCGAGTAAAACTGGCCTAATCCTCATCTCTTGTCCCTGTGTAATCTGTAGTTCTCATGTCTCACTTGTTGTTAACATGGATAAGGTCTGAAGGTATTAAAACAGTATGCATTGCAATATGTGTGCCTACTTAAGATATGTACCATGCGATCAATAACTTTTCAACTGTAATGCAGTGGTTAAGGTTTCTACTGCTACACTGTGGTTTTTTTTTATTTTCTGCAGTTTTCTGCAAAAGCAGTATTTACTGCTAATAAGAGTGTTTTGACTTTGGCTAAAGATATGTGGCCTATCTCAGATTCCGGAAGGACAGTAGGCTGGTTTGTGTTTTTTTGGCGGGAGGTGTGGAGTGGGGCACAAGGGAGGGTGCCAGAGAATGCTGCACAAGGGAGAGACTCCGTTGTAAGAAGTGCTTTGTGCTGATGAATGGTTCCAAGGAGGAAGTGCCAATACTTCTGAATTAGCAGTTTGTTCAAGATGGTCTTTGAGTAAAGTCCAACCTGTGGCTTGTGTCTTTCATGCAGAATGAAGGGGATGGGGCTTCAAGGCTTTGTGGTAACTTCAAGGTAAACATTAACCTGCTTCTTATGGCTGGACCATGCCCTCTTCCCTTCAATGACCTTTTTGAAGGGTTGCCCAGAGCACAGACACTTAGCAAGATTGACTTGTGTCATGTGTTCTTGCAGATGCATCTGCAGCCATAGTTTCAGCAACTGTTGGCCATTGTGACTCACAAAGGAATGTACAGGTACCAAAGGCTTCTGTTTAGCATCACATCGGCACCCACTCTTTTTCAGTGAGCAAGAGACCAGATCCTGAGTGCATTGACAAGGGTGCAATGCTACTGGATGATTTACTCATTACTGGGAAAAATGAGACATGAGCACCTACAAAACTTGGATGCTACACTACAAAGATTCAAGGAATATGGGCTAAGGGTCCAGAAAGACAATTGTGAGTGATTTCAACCTTCGATTGTCTATTTGGGCCACGTGATTGACAACTCAGCGCTTCACAAGGCACCATCAAAGGCAAAGGCAATCATGGTGGTTCCATCACCAGAGAATATGAGTCAATTAAGATCTTACTGAGGGCTACCAACATGCTGTGCAAAGTTTGTTGCTAACTTAGCCGGCATGCTGAAATCACTTCATGAACTTTTTAATAGATCAACACACTGGAAGTGGACAGATCACTGTGATGAGGCTCTTAACAAGATCAGAGTAGCTTTGTCACAACCTGAAGAACTCACACACTTCAACCTGTCATTGCCTATACAGCTGGCCTGTGACACATCACCATATGCTGTCGGGTGACGAGCATCCAATTGCTTTCACATCAAGGACATTAAGCAAGGCAGAAAGCCACTCTGCCCAGATTGAGTGGAAAGCATTCATAATGGCCTTTGGAGTTAAAGAATTCCATCAATTCTTCTTTGGTCGACGATTTACACTACTGACAGATCTTCGCCCCTGACGTCAATTTTGGATTGTCATAGGGCATTCCTTCCCTGGCTGCTGGTTGAATGCAGTGTTGGGCTCTGTTACTATCTGCACATCACTACAATATAAAGTACAGGAGGTCTGAGCACCATTCGAATGCTGGTGGTCTATCCAGACTCCCCTTAGTTGTTATAGATCCAGAGACATCTCCAAAGGAGATCTTTTACTTCAAGGAAGTACCTACAGCTCTGATATCTGGGATACAAGTCCAGAAGCACCCACGTACTGACTCTGTCCTATCTGAAGTGGCGGGCATGGTAACTCACGAATGGAATACAGAGGTAACCATAGAATTGAAACTTTACCAGGCTTGATGGAAGGAGCTCACAGTCCAAGCAGGATATTTACTATGGGGCTACTGTGTTGTCACTCCTCCACCATTAAGAGAGCAAGTGCTTGACGACTATATGCAGGGCACTGTGGGATCGTGCACATGAAAGAAATCGCACGCATCTACAAACGTACTTCTGGTAGCCAGGACTGGATGTAACCATCGAAGGGAAGACCAAAACATGCCCACATTGTCAGTGAGTGAGAAACGTCTCTCTACTTGCTTCTTCACGTCCATGGGAATGGTTGAGGATTCAAATAGGTTTTGCAGGACTCATAGAAGGCCGCATGTTCTTGGCTGCAGTGGAAGCACACAGTAAATAGCCTGGGGTTGCCATCATGAAGAGCACTACATCTGAAAAATGCATTGAGGAGCTGCGTTGTACCTTTAGTGATTTTGGGCTTCCTCAACAGCTTGTAAGTGACAATGGCTGAAATCTGAAGAGTTCAAGGCATTTTGTGGCTTTCTGCTTTCTGCTTTCTGCCTTGCTCAACAGCTTGTAAGTGACAATGGCTGAAATCTGAAGAGTTCAAGGCATTTTGTGGCTTTCTGCTTTCTGCTTTCTGCCTTGCTCAACAGCTTGTAAGTGACAATGGCTTGAACTCCTGTCTGAAGAGGTTTCAAAGGTACATTTACTGTCAGAGAAATGTATACAACATACATCCTGAAATACTTTTTCTTTGCAACCATCCACAAAAACAGAGGAGTGCTCCAAAGAATGAATGACAGTTAAATGTTAGAACCACAAAGTACCCCCCCCCAGCTCCCCTCTCTCCCTAATAAAGGAGAAAAAGATGTTTCTGTTTCACAGCGAGAGGGGAGACATAACAAACAACTCACTGGTTTACGATGTTAGAAGTCCGTTGCGTCGCTATTTCCGAGCTCTGTGTCCAAAGATCTCGGGTCTCTGGGCACACAGCCAGAGATCTTCTGATTCCCATGACACACCGATCTTCTGCTGGGACACCGACCTTCGATCTGCCCATCTCCAGAGCCATGAGATCCCAGGCCTCCGAAGGCAAGCCAAGCTCTTAGGCCGAATCCTTGGCATGTCAGATAATGGCCAGTTGTGAAACCCCAAGAGTGGGTCTCATTCCCGCAAAGAACCGAAGTCAGCATGCAACTCCAGATCAGGATCTTCAAAAGAACCCTGAAAGGGAAAAAATAGAGATATTAAAGGTAGAAATAGAGCTTTTTCCAAAGGTGCAAGCAAAGGAATCACCGTTTATCATCATTATAACTAAGCTCTGCCCTCTTCAAAGCACTTATGGAAGCAAACGGTATTCAGCTCATCAAGTCAGCACCATATCATTCAGCCACTTATGGCCTCGCTGGATGATTTGTACAAACAGTGAAACAAGCCCTCAAGACTTCAGTGGGAAGTGAATTCCTCAGCCAGCACCTCAGCACTTTCTTGCTGATGTACCACACCTCATGGCACCACCAAAATGGGTGTGGACACTGCACTAATGAAAAGACAGCTTTGCACCCAGCTTGACCAGATTAGACCCCAAACACAAAACAGATTGTGCTAAATGAACAGAAACCCCAAGCAGAGAGACAGAGTGCAGTGCAGAAGTTCCACAGCAGGAGAGAGAATACTTGGCTGAAACTACATCTCTGGAACAAAGTGAATACATGCGATGGTGGTGGCACAAACTAGTCATGTGTCGTACACAGTGGAAACTAGTAACCACAACATCTGGAGAAGGCGTGTTGATCAGCTGAGGCTGCTGAAAACTAACACAGACTGGCCAACCCAGATACAGTAGCAGAAATGGGACAAGATTCCAACAGAGAGATGACAGAAACTCTGTTAAGATCAAATGACATAGCCAGAGTTCCTCCATCACCCGTGCTTTCTGAGGTACCTCGCCCCACCACTGGCAATTCTGCACCCAAGCTAAAATGTATACGTACACCATCAAGAGATAAAATGACTTTGGCAGCATCCCTATGTTGTTGGTACCCTCCCAGGAACAGGCAGTTTAGTGACTAACCCTCAGCACATGGGGCAGAATAATCCCCAGGGTTATGTCTGGAAATAGAGGCAGTATAGCCCCTTTCTCGATTTAGAAAAAAATGTATTTTGTTGTAGGTTGAATTTGATGATACTCTGTTGAATGTTAATAGTTCAGCAGCTGGTCTGTGTATGGGAAGGGGGAGAAAATTTTAACATAAGCGGGGAGGGATATGTCATCTTTTCATGTGTATTTTGACATGGGTTACTGTCAAACTTCTCTATGTGCTATGTACTGAACGTAATGTGAGGGCGTTCTGGGGAGATGATTTACAAGCAAAATAAACAGCTGCATGCTTGATCCGCGCTCTCTGTCTCTTGTGTGTGTTATTCATGGTCATCTGGCTTCCCAGTACCACAAACGTAAAAGAAACAATCTTAGCTATTTACAGCAATTTGCAAAATATTTGATTGACAATGGAATTAATTAATGTTAGTTTAGGTTTCAGGTCATGGACCCTTCTAATGGATATTCATTAAAGCTGTTTCTTTCTTTCCTTTGGAAATGATGAGTGTTTTCATCAGACTGGTTTTATTTCAAATTCCCAATATCTGCAGGTTTTTAGATTTGACAAATACTAAATCATCTTCAGTCTGTTTCGCTAAAAGGTAGCTTCTTTATGCAGCCTTAATTATAACTTCACAGCATTTGACACAATGATGCCAGACATGGACTGCTGGAGTCAACTATAAAAATATTGCACATCTCACCAACACGCACAAAGGTTTGCTTGGGATGTGATTACCAGATCCTGCAATGTCAGATAACTGAAATTTATTGCTATTTTAATTGGACCACTTAAAGGAGCTAAAGGTGTGTAATTTATAGTGAAATCATTTTACGGAAATATGTGTCCTTTCTTTTTCTGAACTCTTGGAATGTGTGCTTTAGCTTGGTTTATAATTTAAAACATTTGTGCTTTGGCTTTTGTCTTTTTTAAGTTGTTTTTCATTTTTTTGAGTATCTCATCTGCTTTTTCTAGCCTCTTAGTTATTTAATTCACTACACAGTCTCCAATTAAATCAACACAACACAGAGTCCTAGAGTGGGTATAGGGTGGGCAAACTAAAGAGAAGATAAACTTTAACAGATTTCATCAAACTTTCAAGTATAAGAAGTCAATGAAGAAAGTTTCCAATTACTGCAAACTAATGCCTGTGTTAGGACCTCGTTACATTCACCTATGCTGTAATGAAATTCTTCACTCTAGTTTATTTGCAGTGGCTACTAGAGTATTCAATTTCTTACTGAAATATTTATCACTATTGTGCTACCAGTATTGCCAGCAGAAACAGGCTAGTACTTGTCATACATGTCTCTACACTTGGAGTTTGTTCATTTTGAAGTTTGCGTGAAGGCTTACGACAGATTTTGTAAGTTTTTCTTATTTCATTTTGTCAAATTTATAATTTCTTGCTGTAAGTTCCATGAATTAAGACTTCTGTCCACATTGAGAGATCAGGGAAGATGAAACCATCATTTGCTGAGAATACTGCCTTAATTTTTTGACTCTTAGATCCACATAAAGCCAATCCTTTCCTATGGGCTACATAGAGAATAGATTTTGAAATGTATTTGAAATAAAATTGCACGCACAGCAAAAATCTTTCAGATAGAGTGTAACATACATTAAAACTAAATTTATATCTTTTTGCAAAATTTTCAGAACAAGTTACCTTATACAAAATTGCAAAATAGAGGATCTGAAATTTACTAGAGAGAGTACAATAAGTGAGTTTTGAATATTATTTAAAACACCCAAGTGAGGGGCTAGTGGTATTCAGTGTTTAAATTCACAACTTTCACATTAATTCCTATCTGTCAGGAGTAGGATGAAATTGTGCAATGCCAAGATTGGTTAAGTCAGCAAATTCAGCTATTCTGGAGTACTTGCAGCCTGGGTGGGGGTATTGAAAGCATGTTTGCCTCAGTGAAAGTTTATGAATTCTTTTGGTACTTAGAGGAATTACTGTTCCTTTTAGCTTCCAAAAAATGAAACTTTAAAATTGTCTTTCAGTGTTCCTTTTCTCCCTGAACTGATTCACCATTCTTTAGATGGTGGATCTGATGAAATTGCTGAAGATATATCAGGATTAGTTTTTATAGATATTAAAAGGATCCTGACAGCCAGTTCAAAGGATCAAGCAAAAATTACAGCATGTCAGACCCTGTCAAGGGTGAAAGTTCGACCAAAGAGATGTGTGATTTCAAATGAACACTAAATAGTTATTGATAAATAACCTGTGTGGTCTCAATTAAAATGCCTATTTCCGCTTTAAGATTCATAAGGCAGTTTCAAAATGTACAAGACCTCTTTACTACTAAGGGATGCCCTTGAAATGAAACAGCAAGTGGAGTTGTTCGAGATTTACTCCTCAGGGACAGGTTATCCAATGTCCAAGGGATATGGAACTTGATTTTTGCTGATTTGGTATGTGCTTATTCATCCTTGTGACAGTCCAGCCTTGAAGAATCTTGAAAAATTTGTAATGTACAAATTGTTTTATTTGATCAAGAAAGCTACGTTATCATACTTAAAGATTTCTTTGTAATTGGTATGCGATCTTCAGACTTTTCTCTGTGTTAAATTCTTAGATAGTATCTTTGGGTATCTGCTGATTAGGAAAACATGCCACTATCATGTCTGGAACGGAGGCTCCTACCAGACAGCTGGTTTGCAGTCCACACAGTTGCATCCAGCATGTGCATATTATTATTTTCTGGGTTCAGCTTTGCAAACTCCATAGCGCATCCTTTGCTTCTGCTTGCCCAGCAGATGAGCCAGATAAGTTACTTGATCTTTGTGTGTGTGCGTTTTTAGGATAAGTGTCTAGCATTTCATGTCTTGTGCCAAGCAACATAAGATAGTGTGAAATACGAATAGTAAATGCTGGAAACATGCAAAAGATTCAGGCAGCATCTGTGCACTACGAAATGTGGGTTACTCTTTCAGGACTTATAAACCAAATAATACAGATAAATGCAAGAATTATCTTCAAATTAATTTAATTTTCAACCTCCATTTGGTTTAGAGAGAGTTGTTACTGGGTCACAC
Source organism: Mobula birostris (assembly GCF_030028105.1). NCBI lineage: Eukaryota > Metazoa > Chordata > Chondrichthyes > Myliobatiformes > Myliobatidae > Mobula > Mobula birostris. The sequence continues at coordinate 73,897,088 of NC_092380.1, read as the reverse complement.
TTCTCCCGTTTTAGCAAAGTGGATGCAAGTTTGGATGAAAAACGTAAATAATTTAAAGAGAGTTTGTTAAAGTAATGCTGAAATCTTAGTTAATTGGACAGCACTCTATTAACAATTAAGTTTCAAATTTACAACACAATCTTTGGAGCACTACCTTTGTAAATGTTGTTTGTATTTTTTAAAATGACATGCTACTGCGACTTAACATATTGCGCTTGCTAAATGTTTTCAACGTATAACAACATCCAAAGCTAATGCACTGAAGTAAAATATAAAGTGGGTATTGACCTGGTTTGAGAAATATTAGTCGGAGTGATTTTACAAACCCTCAGTAAGGAGGGAGTGGAATGATAGGGTAAAGTGTCAAAAAGTAGAGAAGATATATTGTGGATCAACTTTGTTCTCTTCTGCCACCCTGTTTAAGGAGTACTGTATTCGGTAGTTTGTTGGAAAAGTGAAATGTCTCTATACTATCCTGCCAGATCTGGTAATTGTCTGCCAGAAATACTCAAGTCCATACTCCTAGCTTACAAAGATAAGAAAGAAAATGGATTCTTTAACGGGGGAAGAGCATCAATAATTTATTTGAGGAATTAATAGAAAGACCTGACACTGGTCTAAGCATAGTCAACATCTCAGAGGAATAGAAACCTAGGCATTATGAACAGGAATAGGCCACTTGGCCCTTTGATCTGATTCAAGCAGATCATCCATCTTATTACGTCAACTCTGCATTGCTGCATACCTCTGGTAACTTTCATCCTCCTACTTACCAAGAATCTATTTCTGCTTTAAAAATATTCCAAGACTCTTCTACTGCCTATTGAGGAAGAGTTCTGAAAATGGAACTTCTGAGAGAAAACATAGGTAGTGCCATACTTTTAAACTGTCACGTTACATTTTAGATTCTCCCATATATGAGAAAGTATCTCCTCTGCATCAACCATGTCTAGGCCTGTAAGATTTCAATTACAGATGTGTTTGCAAATGATTTGGTCAAGTTAACACTGGAGAAAACACAGAAGAGGTGATTTTGGAGATGGTTTTGGGAAGTGGGCGAAATAACATAAAAATCAGAACAAAATAATTAAGTCAGCCTTGATTATGGCCTGAAGACCCACGTCTGTAGATGATGCAAATCTGGACCAATACACAAAGTAGCTGGAGCAACTCAGCTGGTCAGACAGAAACTCAGAAGGGAAGTGGACAGTTGACCTTTTGGGTTGAGCTTTCCACAGGACAAGTTCCCAATTGCTCCAGCTCTTGTGTTTTGCTTTTGATTATTGACTCATGCCTGAGGAACAGACAGGCTATGAATTTGTCACTTCATACACATCCCATCTCTGAAGCCACCTCTTCTGTTTATTCCTAGAGTAAACTTTACCCAGCATTTACAAATACGTCTGCTTTGCTGGATGGACTAATTTTGCATCTGCTGAAACTTTGAAAACCGGGTTGTGTGCGGTGGGGAGGGGAAGGGGTTTTACAAGAATTCTTAAGGAAATGATGGGTTAGAAAGGACAGAAGAATACTAAGTTCAGAAGAAATGGGGTAAGAGGAAACCTGGCTACAATTGGTGTGTGGAAAATGTGTGGTAATGGTATAAATGCAGCAAGGAGCACTCTTTGACTGAGAGAACCAGGATTACAGGATTCAGGGCATCTTTGGATTATAGAGTGTGTAAGACCAGTGTAGGATAGAGGCTATGAACTGTAGTCCAGGATTAACCATTGTTTCAACACCTGAATGTGAGCGGTTCTAATATGAATCATTGTTAGCAGTCGAAACAATCCAGGAACAGACCATCATTGTTTTGAAAATGGCTTTGCAAAGCAGTCACCTTATTTTCTTTTATATGTAATATGTGTGAATATTATTGGTGTAAGTGGCACACAGATTGCCTGAGCATGAACTCATTATGGGTCATGCCAATAATGCTCTCAAATACCTTCAAATCTTTTTTCATGTAAAAAATTAGCAGCAATTTTATTTGAACTTGAATACTTTCTACTCCAAAGTGCACTTCCACATGACTGGAGACATTGCATATCATCTATAATTCTGAAATATTCTCTTGTTCTCTTTTAAGAAGGGGTACTTGCTTAGCCTTATCACCCCTTCTGGGGCATAGAGCACCAACAGCAGCTCAGTAGAATCCTCTATCCTGGGCCAGTCTTTCAATATGTTTCCAGGTGTAGCCCATCTATTTAGTGTCAGCTTCAAGGGTCGTATTGTGTCACAGAATAATAATGGAATACAATTTGATTCTCTATGTGCAATTGTTCATCTATCTTGACAAAAATCTAAACCTTGCATTTGGTTGGATGAGAATTTTGGCCCCTTTCAATGATTAATGGCATAGTTTGAGATCCTTTCAAAAGCTTTCCATGGAAATACAGAGGAATGCTTTTGAAAGTATCTCAAACTATGCCATTAATCATTGAAATACATGGAAATACAGCCAGTAGTCAGCTGGATGCCTGCTCTTATGCAGCTGTTAACTTGGTGTTTGAGTATATCAAGACCATGTAAACAGACTGTACGCAAGGAAGAATTTTTTTTCCCTCAGATTGAATGTGATAATCATGTCCATTTTGACGAAAACTTATAAACTTTGATTATCTTAAATCTTTTAAGCAAGGAGTGCTTGAGATAGCTTATATGTGAAACCCTAGCACTTGTGTATAACCTTTTTATGCTAGGTCTACCCATTTGCTTAAGACTACCATTCTTTGCTACAAGAACAATATGACAAAAGCCAGAGAAGACTATTTGATTGTTCAAGCCTGTGCCATTTATCAAGATTATGGTTGACCTTGTATTTCAGTGCCATTTTCATGCTCTATCTCTTTGATTTTTTTTAACATTCAGAAATTCTATTCATTTGTATTTTGAATGAAATATGTGATTTAGCCTCTAGAACTCTCTGCATTGCTACACCATGAATGAAAAATAAATCTTCATTTTGCTCCTGAATATTCTACGTGGTGGTGATCTCTGAGTCGGGATTTCTCAGCCAAGGCACAAGTCCTTCCTGAATCCAGTCTGCTGAGCCTTGTAAGAATTAAGTGAGTTTCAATAAGATCTCATCTCACTCTTCTAAACTTCAGAGAGCAAAGGGCTAATTTGTTCAATCTCTCTTCGTATGGCAAAACTGCCAACCGCAAATCAGATTTAATGAATCTTTGTTGTACTTTCTACAGGTAGTATATCCTTTAAATAAGGAGATCACAACTGTACATCACACACCAATCATGGTCTCAACAAGGCACTTGAACTGAAATTCTACATTCTTGAAATGACCTTAATTGGCTGTAGGTGAAGTACCGCAAGGCTGGAGATTAGATAATGTTGTCCCCTTGTTCAGAAAGGGCATTAGGATAAGCTTGGAAGCTAGAGAGCCTCACATTAATAGTTATAAGGGAAGCTATTGGAGAAAATTCTGAGGGACAGGATTTAAGTTTATTTGGAAAGGCAGAGATTGATGAGGAGGATTCAGTGTGGTTTTGTGCAGGGGAGATCATGTCTCATAAATGTGTTTTTTTTCAGAGGGTAACTAAGGATGTTGATGAAGGTATGGTGATGAAAATAGTCTGTATGGGCTTTAGTAAAGTTTTTAACAAGGAGTGAGGCAGAATAGTAAAACCAGTTGTCCATCACAGAATAATCAAGAGAAAAGGCTTTCATTCATTTCTTTTCATTTCATTCATTCAACAAAGACTGAGTGGCTGGACCCCCTGGATCTGCTCTGTTGTTTGCTTTCAGCCATGGGATGGTCTGTGTAGTCCAGAATTGAAAAATCCAATGATGAATTCTCCCAAATTTTCTTTCTCATCAGTAACCTTATGAGGAAATTAGAGTTACCTATATCTTGAAGACCCACTGCATATTGGGGGCCAGAGAGGGTTTTAAGAGAGCAGCTTCCAAACTTTGCAAGTTGTGAAGTTGGCACACTGGGCAGAGAGGAGGGCCACAGACAATGCTGGAGATTAAAAGTTCCTGCATTTGATGGGAAGCCTTGTTCCAAGCACCTCTTCACTTTGTAGAGCCATCTTTGGTTTTTTTAGCCTGGCATCAGACTGTGCACCACACTGCTTCTCAAGTTGTTGGTGGGTGACATGTTAGACTCCGGACAAAGTGGAGTTGTATTTTGCTGCCACAGGTAGCACTGACCTTACTCCTGGCTGGTGCTTGCCGTTGCCAAGGCTAGCGTGGAACTTGTAACTCTTTGGCTAGGCTGAACAATCTGAGCCTCACTACATGTACAGTATATCAAGTTCAAGTTGGGTCAGAAATGGGTATCAAGATCATTATAATTTTGGCTATTAGGCATTTTTTGAATTGGTTGTTAGGTTTTGGATGGTTATAAATACATAGTCAAACTGGGCTCTACTCTGTGACCATTTTGATTGGATATCATGTTTTGCTTATGTGCATTTGCTTTCTAATACACAGTATATGAATTGGTGTTTTAGGACCGAATTAGGGATAGATTGATAGTACAGTGATCAGTCATATACATTGCTGCTGCATCAACTCAATTCATCTAAATGCAGCAAGATGTATTACCAATCTTGGTTCATGGATTCAATGAGGGCAGGGATGATAGTTTGATTTAAAATTGGCATTGAATTTATTCCTTTAAAAATAAGCCAAAGATCAGCAAGAATTGAGAGGCAGCCAGACAGTAAAGGGCTGCCAGAAACACTGAATAAAGGAGAGGTGTGCTCAAAGTGTGGTTTAACTGAGTCAGATAAAAAAACTAGTTCAGCCCAGTGGGAGTATTGCATCCAATTCTGGACACAATGCTTCAAAAAGCATGGAGGAGACATTGACGAGAATAACTTGTGCTGTAAATTAGATTTACCACTGATGAAACATCGAGGATTGGGCTGTCCATGCGTCTCAGAAGACCCAAGGAAGACATGATCTAGGTGTTAAAAAACAGATAAAATGAAGAGATGTTTTATCCAATCTAGAAAGATTGAATATTGGATCAGTATAAATTTAAGGCAAGTGGCAAGGAACCAGGGTGACAAAAGGGAAAACCTTATGGAAGATTGCAGAGGATTTGCAATGTATTATCTGAAAACGTGCTGGATTTGAGGTCAGGACTGGCATTCCAAAAGGAGTTTTGTGCATAGTGTAGAATGTGTTAGAGGGATTTGGAGGAATGGAGCTAATTTGTTCTTCAATAAGCAGAAGTGCAGGCTTGAGAAGCTGGCTGTTTCTGTGTGGTACCATTATATGATTCAAAGTGGACCTACTGGAGGCAAAATATTCTGATTGTAATTTGTTCATCTGTTTACATAGTCACTTGAAATATATGAAACTGCTTTGCTTGTGAATGGAAGATAGTGAAAGAAGTGATCATTTAATCCAAACTAAAGAGGTTAACATTAATGCATGCATTTTTTATTCTGCACTACAAATAGAAGTTCAGAATCCCAACAGTCAGCATGATACAGAGGAGCAAATTTGTGGAGAGATACCAAACAGTTGCAAGAAAAATAAGGTTGCAATAGTAGGTGATTTTAGCTTTCAAGGCTTTCAAAGATTTCAAAGGTACATTTAATGCCAGAGAAATGTATGGAATATACATCCTGAAATGCCTTTTCTTCACAACCATCCACAAAAACAGAGGAGTGCCCCAAAGAATGAATGACAGTTAAATGTTAGAACCCTAACTCCCCCTCCCACATGTAAGCAGCAGCATGCAATGATTACCCTCCCCCACCAGCAAAAAAACATCAGCACCCCCCTCTGAGAACTCAAGCGTGCAGCAAAGCATCAATAAAGACACAGACTTGCAGTACCCCAGATGCTACTCGTTCACCTGGTAATTCAACATACCACAGGCTCTCTCTCTCTCCCTAATAAGGGAAAAGGAGGTGTCTCCATTTCACAGTGAGAGGGGAAACATAACAAACAACTCTCTGACTTACAATGTTAAAAGTCCATTGCATAGCTTTTTCTGAGTTCTGTGCCCAAAGAACTCGGGTCTTTGGGCACACAGCCAGCAGTCAGCTTGTTGCTTTCGATCTTCCATCTCCCATGACTCACCGATTCGCTGCAGAGGCACCGACCACGAGTCCTCCCCCCTCCAGAGCCGCGAAATCCCGAAACTCCGAAGGGGAGCTAATCTTCTACGTCGTGTCCTTGGTATCTTGAGTAACGACCAGTCTTGAGACCCCAAGAGCGGGTCCCATTTCTGCAAAGAATCGAAGTCAGCATGGAACTCCAGGTCGGTGTCTTCAAAAGAACCCTGAAAGGGAAAAATAGAGATATTAAAGATAGAAATAGAATTGTTTCCGAAGGTGCAAGCAAAGGAGTTGCCTTTAGGCGTCATTAGCTCCTTAGCTCCGCCCACAATCTTCCGCATATTGACTCCCATAATATACAAGGACTACTTGGCATGAGATTTGCGAAATTTGTCAGAAAGGATCTGGCAGGTGTGGATTGGGATAGTTCGTTTTCTGGAAAAGGGATGCTTGGTAAGAGGGAGGCCTTCAAAAGTGAAATATTGAGAATGCAGAGTTTGTATGTTCCTGTTAAAATCAAAGGCAAGGCTATCAGATGTGGGGAAGCTTGGTTTTTAAGAAATATTGAAGCCCTGTGCAATAATAAGAATGATTATTAATTCTGTATTAATTATTAGTCTAGGTTTTGGTGGCAATGCTAGTATTTTTACTCATCCCAAGCTGAACCAATTCATTGCTTCTGAAGATATTTCCACAATACTATGGCTTAGGGAGCTCCACTAACTACCTTTCATTTTTTATTTTCAATTTTCATTTAAAAAGTAAACAAATATGCATTAGCATATGTCAGTGATAAATTCCTTATTGGCCTTTTGATTTTCTACCATTTTAACTCGTAATTATCTTTGGCAAATTATAATTATTACCAGCTGAGATATGGATGGTTAGCAGTTGACACTATTTATAAAGAATTACGGTTACAATGATGAATCTGCACAATGTGCTTGAGAAACAAAAGACCGTTATAAAACATTTCCTGTTAATTTATAACATTGACAGGAAATAGTCATTAAAGAATCATTTGCCGATGATGATCTAAAGGGAGTATCAATATCAGTTACAATCATTCCCTTCTCAAAAGCCTGCTCTTGATCTTTCCATTTTACCTGTCTTTCCTCTCCAATGAGCCATTGCCAACTATTTCTATGTTGATTATGCTGACTATTTTCATGAGAACATAAGAAAATAAGAACTAGGAGCAGGAGTAGGCCACCTGGCCCGTCAAGCCTGCTTCGCCGTTCAACAAGATCATGGTTGATCTGGCCATGGACTCATCTCCACCAACCTGCCTTTTCCCCATTAGATTAGATTAGATTAGATTCTGAGGACACGCAGTCCACTTTTATTGTCATTTAGTAATGCATGCATTAAGAAATGATACAATGTTCCTCCAGTCTGATATCACAGAAACACAAGACAAACCAAGACTTTAAAAAACCTGAAAAAAAAACACATAATTATAACATATAGTTACAACAGTGCAAAGCAATACCATAATTTGATAAAGAACAGACCATGGGCCGTAAAAAAAGTCTCCAAGTCTCTTGAAAGTCCCACCATCTCACGCAGACGGTAGAAGGGAGAAACTCTCCCTGCCATGAACCCCCAGCGCCACAAACTTGCCGATGCAGCACTCTGGAAGTACCCGACCACAGCCGACTCTTGAGTCCGTCTGAAAACTTTGAATCTCTGACCAGCCCTCCAACACTGAGCACCGAGCACTATCTCTGCCAAGTGCTTCGACCCCAGCCCCGGCAACAGGCAATAGGTAAAGCCGAGGATTTGGGGCCTTCCCCTCCGGAGATTCTCAATCGCACAGTAGCAGCGGCAGTGAAACAGGCATTTCAGAAGTTTCTCCAGATGTTCCTCTGTGCTTCTCACGTCTGTCTCCATCAAATCAGGATTGTGCACGGTAACTACTTAACAAATACCAATATCATTTCAGAGTGGCCGTGCGCGTTGCGTCGTGCCGTGTCATGCCACCATCTTCTCCTCCCCTTAACCTTTTTCCCCACTACCTTTAATTCTCCTACTATGAAAAAATTGATCCAACCTTGTCTTAGATATATTTACTGAGGTAGCCTTCACTGCTTCATTGGGCAGAGAATTCCACAGATTCACCTCTCTCTGAGAAAAACAGTTCCTCCTCATCGCCATCCTAAATCTACTGCTCCAAATCTTGAGGCTATGTCCTAGTTCTAGTCTCATCTATCAGTGGAAACACTTTCCTGCCTCTATCTTATTTATCTCTTCCATAATTTTATATATTTCTATAAGATCTCCTCTCATTCTTCTGAATTCCAGTGAGTACAGTCCCAGGTGACTCAATCTCTCCTCATAGTTTAACCCCTTCATCTCTGGAATCAACCTGGTGAACCTCATCTGCACTGCCTCCAAAGCCAGTATATCCTTCCTCAAGTAAGGAGATGAAAACTGCATGCAGTATTCCAGATGTGGCCTCTCTAATACCCTGTACAGTTGCAGCATAACCTCTTTGCTCTTAAATTCAATCTCTCTAGCAATGAAGGCCAACATTCTGCTTGCCTTCTTGATAACCTGCTGCATCTGCAAACCAGCCTTTTGTGATTCATGCAAAGCACTCCCAAGTCCCTGCACAGCAGCATGCTGCAATTTTTTACCATTTAAATAATGATCTGCTCTTTCATTTTTCCTTCTAAAGTGGATGACCTCGCATTTGCCAGCATTGTACTCCATCTGCTGCTCACTTAACCTATCGAGATCTCTGCAGACTCTCCATAACTTCTGCACAATTTGCTTTTCCACTCAATTTAGTATCAGCAGCAAACTTTAATACATTATACTTGGTCCCCTCTTTCATATCTTAATGCATGACGCGAACAGTCACGAGCACCGTGAAAAATCTCTTTGGAAGTCTTCCACTGTTCCTCAACTGTCCGACCATATAAACTGTGTTTCCAGTCTACACTAGCCAAATCCTCCCTCATCCCATTGTAGTCTCCATCGTTTAGGCATAATAGACTACATTAGATTATGAGGACACTCAGTCCTCGTTTATTGTCATTTAGAAATGCATGCATTAAAAATGATACAATGTTCCTCCAGAATGATATCACAAAAAAAGGACAAACCAAGACTAAAACTGACAAGACCACATAATTATACCGTATAGATACAACAATGCAAAGCAGTACCATAATTTGATAAAGAGCAGACCATGGGCACAGTAAAAAAAAGTCTCAAAGTCCTGATCAACTCATCATCTAACGCAGATGGCAGAAGGGAGAAACTCTCCCTTCCATGAACCTCCAAGCGCCGACAACTTGCCAATGCATTGGAAGCCCTCGACCGCAGCCGACTCTGAGTCCGTCCGAAAACTTCGAGCCTTTGACCAGCCCCTCCGATACAGCCTCTCTGAGCATCATCCTCTGCCGAGCATTTCGACCCTGCCCCGGCCGCCGAACAACAAGCAAAGCCGAGGACTCGGGGCCCACTCCTCCGGAGATTCTGGACCACACAGTAGCAGCAGCAGTGAAGCAGGCATTTCTGAAGTTTCTCCAGATGTTCCTCCATGCTCTCACTGGTTTTAGATTGGACTACAGCACCCTCCAATTGTAAGAGAAACTCAGTCATGCTGTGATCACTCTTTCCAAGAGGATCTGTAACTACAAGATCACTAATCTTACCTGTCTCATTGCACAGGACCAGATCTAAGAGAGCATGTTTCCTTGTAAGTTCAGTAACATGCTGTTCAAGAAAACCAAAAATCTAGGCTGAGGTGACTCTTTCTGTGCTGTAGGACTCTAATTCTATGATCTTTGCCTGCAGGGTATCACATCTGAGAGGGTGTAATGGAAAACCCTTCAGTGAAAGTTGAAAGGCATACACCTTTTGCCCCCTGAGAAACTGTGGCTCAGGTTGTGTTTCTGTGTCTGTCTTGAATGCTCACCTCAGACTGAATGCACAGACAGACTTTCTGATATTCTCTTCTGAGCCATGTTTCAACTCTCACATCAAATGATCCATTAAGACTGGAAGGCACACTGCAACTTTCCATCTTCCAATGCTTGGCTCTGATGAAGTGTGCACTCCTTACAATCTTCCTTTTCCTATTTGCCTACCTGGGTGTAGATTTGTACCCCCTGAAAAACTCTGTAGCCAGCATCATGTAATATTGTACATCTGCCATTCAGCTTTTTCCAGCCTCTGTGTTGGAGCCATCGAATTTTACAGCACATACGTTAGTTTCTCAGGGCAACACACCCTGACCAGCCTATTTTTTCCATCTACACCAATCCTATTCACTTGCATTGAGCCTGTGTCATCTCATGCTATTCCAATCTAATTTTATCTTTACCCAATGACGGAGAAAGAAAAAAAAAACAAGTTCTTGAAATCCAATTCCTTGGTGTCTGGCAACCAACCTCTTAATAATTTACAGATATTTGAGTGAGGGGGTGTCTGTATTCATCCAATTCCATGCTTGAGTTTGACCAGCTGCAGATCATTGAAGCTATATTTCATAGTCTTTGTCTTATCCCTGAACTAAAATGTTTCCTTAACACCTGCTTCCTTGTGCTTTATTCAGCTACATTGCCAGTTTTTCTTCTGTAATTTCTGATTCAGGTAATGCCTTGGTGAATTTGATTTGACCATATCTAAAAATACTTTTTTTTGCCCTTGTTGTCTCACGAATGGACACTATTATTTCTAGTTAAACTGCAGGCAGTTTAAATATAGTTACTGCAGTTAACTTCTTGAAACGGTCTTACAATCTTTGTTACAATTGGCATAATTTTTTCTCAAGTTTTGTAGTGATTGTTATAAGTTTTAAGCCATTTCAACAAATCAAGTTCACCTGTTGACCACCTACATGGTCCAGCCAAATCGCTACATCCCTTGACTTCCTTTGTAAAATATCTTACTAATCTCCATCTATTCATTAATTGAACAACTAAGGCTTTGTAGGGCAGAAAATTATGAAGGGGGCCTTCTGAGCAAACAAAGTAAAAATCACTTTACCTCAAAATCACACACATTGGTTCTATCTGGATACAGGTTCATGCCAATTAGGTCTATCCTTGCAATCCCCTTCAAACCCTGAGACTACAAATCTCAAGAGAATGCATATCACATCTTCTCAGAGGAGAACTATTTCATTGAACAAAAGAAAAATGCATGACATTGAGTTCACATGCCTTGTTAAGTTATTGTATCACCATCCATGGCTCTACCAGTGATAAAGTAATTTCCATATGATGAGTGATGACTGCTAATGATGGAACATATCATTGTGCAATGCAATAAGATTTGACTTTTACTTTGTGACTGTTTGCCAAGTATCTGCATATCTGGCACTGATTCAGAAGGGAAGGGGGCAGAAGAGGCTACTGTGGAGATAGGGATTCATAAATTAGGAGATCAGACAGGAGGTTCTGTGGATGAGAATGAGATTCCCTGATGGTATTTTGCCTTCCAGGTGTCAGGATCTGGGATATCTTGGATCAAGTTCTCAGCATTCTTAAGAGAGAGGATGAACAGCCAGAAGTCATGATCCATGTAGGTACCAATGACATGGGTGTGATGAATGACCAGGTTCTGCATAGGAAGTTCAGAGAGTTAGGTGCTAAGTTAAAAGGCAGGACCTCCAGGGTGTGATCTCAGGATTGCTACCTGTGCCACGTGCTAGTGAGCCAAGAACTAGGAAGATTATACAGTTTAATACATGGCTAAGGAGTTGGTGTAACAGGGATTTTTCGATCATTGGTCTCTCTTCCAGGGAAGGTAGGACCTGTACAGAAGGGAAGGTTTGCACCTGGACTGGATGGGGGCTGATATCCTAGTGGGAAAGCTTGTTAATGTTGCATGGTAATGTTTAAATTAGAGTTGCAGGGGATGGAAACTTGTGTGCCAGAACAGTTAATGGAGAGATGTTGGTAAGATTTCAGACAAAGTCAGGAATCAAAAGGTTGAACATGGTGCAACTAGTGACCTGAGCTGTGTATATTTCAGTGCAAGAGGTATCGTAGAAGTATCATGGACGAAACGAATATCTAACGAGGATGTCATGAACAGAGTAAATACAAAAAGAGAAATAATGTATGAGATCATGAAAAGGCAACGTAACTTCATTGGACATGTGATTAGGAAAGAGGAGTTAGAATGCACGGTAATTATGGGAAAGATTGAAGGCAAGAAAGCAAGAGGAAGACAAAGTCAAATGATGATGGAGACAGCAGTCAGAGAACTGGAAATGAATACCAATGAATTAATCCACTTGACCCGAAACAGGAGTGTGTGGGCCATGGCAGTCAAAGCTCAAATTGGGCATGGCACCTGATGGTGATGATGATTGTAGGAAAGGCAGATATTAGTGCTGACTATGAGGTAGCTGGTTTACAAACAAAGGTATTGTGCAGTAAGGAGATACTGTTGATACGGCAAAATTGTAGTCAACAGGATGAGTTGCAACGTAAAAGGTGGACAAAATTGAAAAGGGTGAATACAGGACTGAAGGTGTTATATTTGTATGCGTACAGTTTACGGAGTAAGGTAGATGAACTTGTAGCACAGTTGCAGATTGGTAGATATGATGTTGTTGAATCACTGAATCATGGCTGAAAGAAGATTATAGCTGGGAGCTTAGTGTCCAAGGATACACGTTGTATTGAAAGGGTAGGCAGGAAGGCGGGGTGGGGGCGATGTTGCACTGTTGGTAAAAAATGGAATCAAATCATTAGAAAAAGTGATATAGGGTCAGAAGGTGTTGAAACATTGTGGATAGAGCTAAGGAACTGCAAGGATGAAAGGACACTGATGGGAGTTGTATACAGAACCCCAAACAGTAGTGAGGATATGGTCTACAAATTATAAAGGGAGATAGAAAATGCAAGTCAAAGGGGCAATGTTACAATAGACATGTGGGATTTCAATATGCAGGTAGATTGGGAAAATCAGGTTGGTGCTGGATTCCAGAAGGGGGAATTTCTAGAATGCCCATGAGATGGCTTTTTAGAGAAGCCCGTGGTTGAGCTCACAAGAGGATCAGTTATTCTGGATTGGGTGTTGTGTGATTTCCAGAATTGATTAGAGAACTTAAGGTCAAAGAACCCTTAGGAGAAAAAGATCATAATATGATCAAACTACCCTGAAATTTGAGAAGGAGAAGCTAAAGTCAAATGTATCAGTATTACAGTGGAGTAAAGGAAATTTCAGAGGCATGAGAGAGGAGTTGGCCAGAATTGATTGGAAAAGAATACTGGCAGGGATGATGGCAGAGCAGCAATGGCTGGAATTTCTGAGAGGGATTCAGAAGGCACAGGATATATACATCCCAAGGAGGAAGAAGTATTCTAAAGGGAAGGTGACACAACTGTGGCTAACAAGAGAAGTTAAAGCCAAGATAAAAGCCAAAGGGAGGGCATATAATAGAGCCCTAATAGTGCCCGACTGGGAAGCTTTTAAAACACATAGAAGGCAACTAAAAAGACATTAAGAAGGTAAAGGTGGAATATGAAAGCAAGCTAGCCAATAATATTGAAGAGGATACCAAAATAAAGTGTAAAAGAGAGGTGAGAGTGGATATTAGACCACTGGGAAATGATGCTGGAAAGGTGGTAATTGGGGACAAGGAAATGATAGACAAACTGAAGAAGTATTTTAGAAACATAGAAACATAGAAAATAGGTGCAGGAGTAGGCCATTCGGCCCTTCGAGCCTGCACCGCCATTTATTATGATCATTGGCTGATCATCCAACTCAGATCCCCGCCCCAGCTTTCCCTCCATACCCCCTGATCCTCGTAGCCACAAGGGCCATATCTAACTCCCTCTTAAATATAGCCAATGAACTGGCCTCAACTGTTTCCTGTGGCAGAGAATTCCACAGATTCACCACTCTCTGTGTGAAGAAGTTTTTCCTAATCTCGGTCCTAAAAGGCTTCCCCTTTATCCTCAAACTGTGACCCCTTGTTCTGGACTTCCCCAACATCGGGAACAATCTTCCTGCATCTAGCCTGTCCAATCCCTTTAGGATTTTATACGTTTCAATTAGGTCCCCCCTCAATCTTCTAAATTCCAACGAGTACAAGCCCAGTTCATCCAGTCTTTCTTCATATGAAAGTCCTGCCATCCCAGGAATCAATCTGGTGAACCTTCTTTGTACTCCCTCTATGGCAAGGATATCTTTCCTCAGATTAGGGGACCAAAACTGCACACAATACTCCAGGTGTGGTCTCACCAAGGCCTTGTACAGCTGCAGTAGTACCTCCCTGCTCCTGTACTCGAATCCTCTCGCTATTAATGCCAGCATACCATTCGCCTTTTTCACTGCCTGCTGTACCTGCATGCCCATTTTCAATGACTGCTAATGACACCCAGGTCTCGTTGCACCTCCCCTTTTCCTAATCGGCCACCATTCAGATAATAATCTGTTTTCCTATTTTTGCCACCAAAGTGGATAACTTCACATTTATCCACATTAAATTGCATCTGCCATGAATTTGCCCACTCACCCAACCTATCCAAGTCACTCTGCATCCTCTTAGCATCCTCCTCACAGCTAACACTGCCGCCCAGCTTCGTGTCATCCGCAAACTTGGAGATGCTGCATTTAATACCCTCATCCAAGTCATTAATATATATTGTAAACAACTGGGGTCCCAGCACTGAGCCTTGCGGTACCCCACTAGTCACCACCTGCCATTCTGAAAAGAACCCATTTATTCCCACTCTTTGCTTCCTGTCTGCTAACCAATTCTCCATCCATATCAATACCTTACCCCCAATACCGTGTGCTTTAAGTTTGCACACTAATCTCCTGTGTGGGACCTTGTCAAAAGCCTTTTGAAAATCCAAATATACCACATCCACTGGTTCTCCCCTATCCACTCTACTAGTTACATCCTCAAAAAATTCTATGAGATTCGTCAGACATGATTTTCCTTTCACAAATCCATGCTGACTTTGTCCGATGATTTCACCGCTTTCCAAATGTGCTGTTATCACATCTTTGATAACTGACTCCAGCAGTTTCCCCACCACCGACGTTAGGCTAACCGGTCTATAATTCCCCGGTTTCTCTCTCCCTCCTTTTTTAAAAAGTGGGGTTACATTAGCCACCCTCCAATCCTCAGGAACTAGTCCAGAATCTAACGAGTTTTGAAAAATTATCACTAATGCATCCACTATTTCTTGGGCTACTTCCTTAAGCACTCTAGGATGCAGACCATCTGGCCCTGGGGATTTATCTGCCTTCAATCCCTTCAATTTACCTAACACCACTTCCCTACTAACATGTATTTCGCTCAGTTCCTCCATCTCACTGGACCCTCTGTCCCCTACTATTTCTGGAAGATTATTTATGTCCTCCTTAGTGAAGACAGAACCAAAGTAATTCTTCAATTGGTCTGCCATGTCCTTGCTCCCCATAATCAATTCACCTGTTTCTGTCTGTAGGGGACCTACATTTGTCTTTACCAGTCTTTTCCTTTTTACATATCTATAAAAGCTTTTACAGTCAGTTTTTATGTTCCCTGCCAGTTTTCTCTCATAATCTTTTTTCCCCTTCCAAATTAAGCCCTTTGTCCTCCTCTGCTGAACTCTGAATTTCTCCCAGTCCTCAGGTGAGCCACTTTCTCTGGCTAATTTGTATGCTTCTTCTTTGGAATTGATACTATCCCTAATTTCTCTTGTCAGCCATGGGTGCACTACCTTCCTTGATTTATTCTTTTGCCAAACTGGGATGAACAATTGTTGTAGTTCATCCATGCAACCTTTAAACGCTTGCCATTGCATATCCACCGTCAATCCTTTAAGTGTCATTTGCCAGTCTATCTTAGCTAATTCACGTCTCATACCTTCAAAGTTACCCCTCTTTAAGTTCAGAACCTTTGTTTCTGAATTAACTATGTCACTCTCCACCTTAATGAAGAATTCCACCATATTATGGTCACTCTTACCCAAGGGGCCTCTCACGACAAGATTGCTAATTAACCCTTCCTCATTGCTCAAAACCCAGTCCAGAATAGCCTGCTCTCTAATTGGTTCCTCGACATGTTGGTTCAAAAAACCATCCCGCATACATTCCAAGAAATCCTCTTCCTCAGCACCTTTACCAATTTGGTTCACCCAATCTACATGTAGATTGAAGTCACCCATTATAACTGCTGTTCCTTTATTGCACACATTTCTAATTTCCTGTTTAATGCCATCTCCGACCTCACTCCTACTGTTAGGCAGCCTGTAGACAACTCCCACCAGTGTCTTCTGCCCCTTAGTGTTACACAGCTCTACCCATATCGATTCCACACCTTCCCGGCTTATGTCCTTCCTTTCTATTGCGTTAAACTCTTCTTTAACCAGCAATGCCACCCCACCTCCCCTTCCTTCATGTCTATCCCTCCCGAATATTGAATATCCCTGAACGTTGAGCTCCCATCCTTGGTCACCCTGGAGCCATGTCTCTGTGATCCCAACTATATCATAATCATTAATAACAATCTGCACTTTCAATTCATCCACCTTATTACGAATGCTCCTTGCATTGACACACAAAGCCTTCAGGCGCTCTTTTACAACTCTCTTAGCCCTTATACAATTATGTTGAAAAGTGGCCCTTTTTAATGCTTGCCCTGGATTTGTCAGCCTGCCACTTTTACTTTTCTCCTTAGTACTTTTTGCTTCTACCCTCACTTTACACCCTTCTGTCTCTCTGCACTGGTTCCCATCCCCCTGTTGTGAACTAACCTCCTCACGCCTAGCCTCTTTAATTTGATTCCCACCCCCCAACCATTCTAGTTTAAAGTCACTTCAGTAGCCCTCGCTTATCTCCCTGCCAGGATATTGGTCCCCCTAGGATTCAAGTGTAACCCGTCCTTTTTGTACAGGTCACGCCTGCGCTAGAAGAGGTCCCAATGATCCAAAAACTTGAATCCCTGCTTCCTGCTCCAATCCCTCAGCCACGCATTTATCCTCCACCTCATCGCATTCCTACTCTCACTGTCGCTTGGCACAGGCAGTAATCCCGAGATTACTACCTTTGCGGTCCTTTTTCTCAACTCCCTTCCTAGCTCCCTATATTCTCCTTTCAGGACCTCATCCCTTTTCCTACCTATGTCATTGGTACCTATATGTACCACGACCTCTGGCTCCTCACCCTCCCACTTCAGAATATCTTGGACACGATCAGAAATTTCCCGGACACTGGCACTGTGGAAGGCACTGGCAATATGATAGAAATTCCAGGTGTCAGAGGTCATGAAGTGTGTGAAATTACCATTACTAGAGAGAAAGTTCTTGGGAAACTGAAAGGTCACCCCAGGGTTCTGAAAGTGGTGGCTGAAGAGATTTTGGAGGCATTAGTAATGACCCTTCAAGAATCATTAGAGTCTGGAATGATTTTGGAAGACTGGAAAATTGCAAATGTCATTCCACTCTTCAAGAATGGAGAGAACCAGAAGAAATGAAACTATAGGCCAGTTAGTCTGACCTCAATGATTAGGAAGATGTTGGAGAATATTATTAAGGATAAGGTCTCAGGGTACTTGGAGGCACATGATAAATTGGCCGTAGTCAGCATGGTTTCCTCAAGGGAAAATCTTGCCTGACAAATCTTTTGTGATTCTTTGAAGAAATAACAAGCAGGATAGACAAAGGAGAATTGTTTGATGTTGAGTACTTGGTGGGAGATTCTTAGACCAGAGGACACAACCTCAAAGTAGTTGGGGGACTTATAGAACAGAGAAGAAGAGGAATTTCTTCAGCCAGAGTGTGGTGAATCAGTGGAATTCTTTGACATGGATAACTGTGGAGGCCAAGTCTTTATGTAAATTTAAGGGTGAGGTTGATATATTCTTGATTGTTCAGGATATGAAGGGATATGGAGAGCAGACAGGAGATTGGAGTTAAGAGGAAAATTGAATTAGCCATGTTGAAACAGTGGAGCAAACTCAATGGGACAAGTGGCCT
This sequence comes from Mobula birostris, assembly GCF_030028105.1. Taxonomy (NCBI): domain Eukaryota; kingdom Metazoa; phylum Chordata; class Chondrichthyes; order Myliobatiformes; family Myliobatidae; genus Mobula; species Mobula birostris. The sequence continues at coordinate 73,879,102 of NC_092380.1, read as the reverse complement.
AATTCTGCACCTATGTCTTACGGTCTTACTGCCCTTTCTGTCTTGATAATGATCTTTAATGAATGACCTTGTCCAGCAAAGATGGATCAATGTAGTCTTATAATTTTCAGATTATCTGTTTTGTGGAACAGTGCATTCAGATAGAACATCTTATTACTCTAATTTTGTACTTCCTTGACAGTCACTCTGCACCACAACTACTGATTAGAGGAGATAATTTCTATTGCCATATCAAATGCTTCCATCAACAACACTTAAAGTACAGTACGTTCTTCTTAATTCCTTAAGAAGAACTAAAATAGTCTATGCAATTTGTCATCCGAAGTTGTCTGTTAGCCACTCAAGTGAATTTCTGCTGCACTTTCAATTTCCAAGTTATTCGTTCAGATGAGCTCTGTCAGAACTATAACTATAATAACTATTCTGTTAATTTAAAGGCTAACATGCTATTACCCATTTAAACTATTTCTTTCTAGCTGTCCTCATGTTTGTAGTGTCTTCTGGAAACACATTTTCAGGTAATTAAAAAAAAATCTACAATCCCCAGCTGTTTGTTATTTATAAAACACTCTGATGTCTCTTACTTGGCTCCATAATGAATGACCTCTCACCTTGAACTCCATTTCCCTTGCTTTTGCCTATTGACATATTACAAATTTCCCTTTGCAATTTTCTGTTCTATTGGCATTATTTACTGCAACATCCAACATAATGTTGTCGGCACATTTAAATACATGGCTGACATTTATAACTATAATAGAAAACCGAAGTGCCAATGCAGATCTCTAGGGGTTGTAACTGGCCACATCCTGCCAGATGTGAGTACATACACATTATTTCATATTTGTAAACTATTTCCAAATCCAACACAATAGGTTGCCCCAGTTTCCAGAGACCTCATTTTTGTTCACATCCTGTTATGCAGGCACTTGTTAAATATTGGCTGGATACTGTTTTAGTTATTAATATTGATATGTGTTATTTGTTATCCCTGCAAGCAATCATACATTTCATTAGTTAACATTTTTTTTAAAATAAGGAAAAGTAAAAGTAAATTTTAAAAAGTAAAGCAAGATCAGGCGGTTTGCCCTTTCTAATTTGATCTAATCAAGAACTCGAGGATATGGGTTTGAGGTGAGGGTGCAGAGATTTCATATGGACACAAGGGGCACAATTTTGACCTTGATAGTGGTCTGGATATGGAATGAGCTGATAATGAAAGTGTTTGAAGTAGATACAGGACATAAACCATATTTAAAGATACTGATAGAGTGTCAGATAGGAAAGTTTTTGGGAATATGGATCAAACAATAGCAAATGGGACAAGATTAGATTGCGGTCATGGACCAGTTGGGCTGGATGGCCTGTTTCTTTGCAGTATGACACTACTGCTCCATGCAATTATCACTGATTCTTTATTTCAATCCAGTAGTCATGGAAAGAGAAATGGAGTGTTTATTTCAGGCCAAAAGTATTCAATCAGAATGGTTCGATGAAGGGTCTTTGACCTGAAATTTTAACTTTCCTGTTTCTTTTCACAGATGCTGTCTAATATGCTGAGTATTTTCAGCATTTTCTGTTCTTAATTCAGATTTTCAGAGTTACAAGTTTTGATCAGTATTTAAAGAATATCCTGCTTTTTTCAGTTTTTGCTTCCCCTATGGGAATGGATAATTTCACATTTATCTACAATATGCGACAGTTGCATGCATTGACCCACTCACTTAGTATGTCTGAGTTGCCTTAAAGCCTGTGTGATTTTTTTTTCACAGTTTCGCCAAATTCCATGTAATTGGCAAACATAGAAATATTACATTACATCTTTGTACACATTGTGAATTGCATAATCCCCTCTGGGGCCATTCTTGTGTGAGAAACCCTGATATACTTTTACTGTCTGTTTCTTTTGACTGCAAATTTTTAATTCACATTAACACAGTTTCTCCATTCCATTTCCTATTTGTGAGACTTCACTAAAAATGGTGGTGAAATTTGGTAGCTTAGGTTGAAGCATTTGATGTTGTGGTGTTCACTGACCTCGGCAATGAGCTTGCAGACATTCCATCACCAGACCAAGTGACATCCTCAGTGCACGTCTCTCTGAGGGTGCTCATATTTATATAGGCCCATGTTCGCTTGCCTTGGTCCTAATTGGCTACGCCTTCAGTTGTACTTTGAATTTTATTGGCTCGCATTTCTTTGCCTCTTAGGGGTTTGTAGATGGCGTCTATTTTGATATGTTTGTTTCTGGAGTTATCAGAAAAGAGCCATGATTCTAAAAATTCTCATGCCTGCTTCATGTCTGCCTGCACCAGAACCTCCGTGGTGTCCCAGTTAAAGAGGTGTCCTTGGTCTTTATGTACCGAGGTCAGCAACAGTGGTTCATGTCTCCGTATTACCAGTTTGTATTATTAATGAGTTTCTGAAAATACAAATATCTACTGGTTCTCACACTGTTCTACCAGCTACATTATCAAAAAATACTGAGGTAGGTTTGTCAAACACAATTCATAATTCAGTAATGACTACCTAATTGTGTTGCTACTTTCTAAGAAGTCTGTTTTAACATCCATTAAGATGGACTCTAATATTTTCCCTATTGCTGATATTTGGCCAACCAATCTCCAGTTCCCCATTTTCTGTCCCCTTTAAACAGTGGGTTTACATTTAACATCCCCCAATTTCTCAGAGTTGGATAATTTATGGAATGGTAATCTACACATCTGCCATTTCCGTTGTCTACCTTCTTTAGTACACTGGCATGCAGATTATTGACCCCATTACTTTCTCCAGTACTTTTCTTTTACAAATTCCAGTGAATTTTAATTATTCCTTTTCAGTAGACTCTTTATTCTTAGAATTTCTGTGAAATGTTTTGTACCTTCTACTAGACAGGCTCTCTGCCACCAATTAGGCTTGCATGAATTCACTAAATGCAAATAACAAAGATGCCCTTAAATCTTAGTCAACAGGAGGAACAGACTCAGTGGGCCGATCAGCCTAATTCTGCCCCTATGTCTTATTGTCTGATGAGTGTTGCTTCCAGCAAATGTAAATGGAGGGATTAGCATGCTCGGTGTCTTACCATTCTGATTCTGGTCACGTTAGTAATTTACAACAGATAGTCATGCAGGCCTCACCTCTATCCAGGCATCTCCAGCCACCTTCACAGTCTGACCTCAGGAACTCAGATGCCAGTCTCATTTCTGTGTCTTCCATGAAGTTGCTCACTTCATTGCTCATGTCTTTGTTGAAATGGAAGTGCCATTGAGATAGTGGAGGTACTAAATAATGCAATTAGTTTAAAGTAGAACACCATCCAGAGATCCGAACAGACTTTCAATTTGAAGCAGCAGTTACTAACACTTCTTCCAACTTAATTCATTGCATTTGATACTCACAATGTGGACCCTCTACACTGGGGAATCCAATAGTACATTGGGTAATGGTTTTGCAGAATGCCTCTGCTCAGTATTCAAGGGTGACTTTGAGCCTCCTGTTACCTGTCATGTTAATTTTCCATGTATCTGTTTATTCTGGTATTTGGAACAATTCTTGACATTTTTCATGGCTATTGAACACTAAATAATCTCTTCAAATTCTTTACGTTAAAATATTTTTTGGGATAGAAGGAGGAAGTCATTTGCAATGTGATATATAATGGGCAGTTATACATCTGCTTTAGAAGTGCAAAGTAAGTGAGAATGCAAAAAATGGTTTCAAGAGGTTATCAATAAATTGAGTAAATGAGCAACAAAATGTGGCAGATGGAAAATATAGTGGAAAAAATATGAGATTATCTACTTTAGGGGGAGAAAGCAGAAATAAATAATAATAATGTAATTAAGAATATTTTAAACAGTGAGAGATTTGGAGGTGTTAACATATAAATGGATTTTAGTGCCCTTGCATACAAGTGAGTTAAAGATAATGTGCAGATGTAGCAAGTAGTTGGGAAGAAAAATCTCAGAATCAGAATCAGGTTACTATCACAGGCGTATGTCATGAAATTTGTCGTGTTGTGGCAGAAGTGCATTGTAATACATAATAAAAACTATAAATTACAGTAAGTATATATAAAAAATTAAATTAAATAAGAAAATAGTGAGGTAGTGTTCATGGATTCTTTGCCCATTCAGAAATTTATGACGGAGGGGAAGAAGCTATTCTTAAAAGGTTGAATGAGTGTCTGCAGTCTTCTGTACCCACCTTGATGGCATTGATGAGAAGAGGGTGTGTTCTGGATGATGGGGGTCCTTAATGATGGATGCCATGCTTTTGAGGCCTCACTTTTTGAAGGAGTCCTTCAAAAACATTTTGCAATTTTTGGCTTTTTATCCTGGAGGTTTGGGAGTAAGAGTGAAGATATCTTGCTACAAATATAAAAGGTTTTGGTGGAACTGTACCTAAAGAATTGTGGGCAATTTGGGCTCCTTACCCAAAGCAAAAATGCTGAAGAGGAAACGCAGTGAAGATTGGTTAATCAGGTTCCTTGGAGGTTAAGTCTGAGATTGAGAAGCGGGCAGCTTGGAGTTTAAAAGAATGAGAGGTAATGTTGTGGAAATGTCCTCAGTTTTTATAAGGTTCAACAAAATAGATATGGGGTTAATGTTTTCTGTGCCTAAGAAATCTGGAGCAAGGATCACTGTCTCAAAATATAGGGTAGGCCTTTTAGGACTGAAATTATGAAATTGTCTTGCATATGAAAGGTGGTGAATTTTTGGAATTCACTGCCTCAGATTTGTGAGGGCACAGCAACTGGTTTCAGTCAGAACTAAGACTGATAGAATTTTGTATATTGAGGAATTGATGGATGTGGCCTTGATGCAGGAAAATTATGCTGAGGTAATAAACCAGCCATGATCTGGTGGAATGTGATAGCAGCCTCAAAGTTCTGTCACTTGTGTCCTAATGAAATGGAAATCAGCAACTGGTTGTTGGCACCTGTAAAGAAACTTTGCAGGTTTTTGAGTTCAGCCTAAAAAGATGGTTGTCTGGTGGAGGGAATTTACAATATTGTCATTCTGTGGGAAGTGGCAGAAGGGCTAGAATATGCAGGTGTTGTTTCCTGTGCGTGGTGTTCTTCAGAAGCCTGTGCTGGTTCTCCTGCACCGTCAGCTGATTCCCTCGAGAGAGGCTGGCAAGATTACTCTGCTTTATCCTGAGGTGAACGCTGTCGATGGTGGCTTCATTCTTCTGCTTAATTTTAGCTGCCATCAGCAATTGCAGTGATATGTGCTTGCACCCGGTTTAATTTCTTTAGCTTTTAATCTACTATTGTAAATCCTGAATTGATTTCAGGGCTTGAAATCGAGAGGTTCATATTAGCATATTTGGCTTGTGGTCTGAAGTTATAATATAGAATTTAATTTCTAATGAGCAGAAATATTGGCAGAGATTTGAAGTTTTTAAAGTAATCAGATTAAATTGGATTGATTTTTATTTTACAAAATAATACTGCAGCTATGTTTGGATATGCCCTAACTGAACTGTTGTATTCCTGCCAGTGTTTCAATCCACTGCTGACATTTGATTAGTAGTAGAAATGTTCAGCACGGATAAGCTGACTGTAGCAGAGTGTTTTACTGGGTGAACATAAAAATAAAGCGAGAATACTTCTTAATGAGGAAAGACAGTGAGCAAGCTGCAGCTTCATACATTCATAAGGGTAACTTATTTCAGACAGCATCTGCGAACTTAGACCAGATAACCCCTGTGTCATATTATGTTTACATTTGCTGCTAGGGCATTCTAAGATAGATGCTCAGTAAGGAAATATGTGTCTCAAAGTGGAATTTTTCCTGTCAAAACAAGAAAATGCGGATCTCATTGTCTGAATCTGATGCATTCTTTCAATAGGGCCTGCTTTCAATTATTAAAAATTAAAAGGAATTTGAAGGATAGACTGGGAGAAGTACACCAGATTCTGTAAAATAGAACTGTGAAATTACTCAGGTTGGTATCTTAGTCACAAACACCCTACATGGTTTTCCTATGTTATTCATAAAAATGTGGTTGATCCCCCAAGAACCCAGAAGAATCCCTCCAAAAGGAAAAGTAGCTCAATATTCAGAAATTGGTGAAAAACAAAAGGCTTTTGAGAAAGAGATGGCACCAAATTCCTCCGCCACTTAGGCTTCACTGGAGAGCACATCTTTAAACCAGGCTTCCTGGGGAAGCAGTGGCCATATAAGCTATCCTTCCACAAGCAGGTCCTGATTTTATGCATGTAACCTGGAAAGTCTCTAGTACAATCTCACTGCATTGCATTACCTGGCTTTCAAAATCAAAAGCAGGGACCGTCTCACTCTGGAAAACTCACAGGCTGTTAATATTTGTAAACTACAACATTTTGTTGCTCACTGTTGCATTGCAGGTCAATCAAAGCTCAGATAGCAAAGTATGAAACTATTGCATTCACACTTGAAGGTCCATTGAGGCTCGTGGGATGATTTACTGAAAATTTCCAGCTGTAAATATCCTCTACACATGGAAGCTGCCTCCTTAATGCACCATTGTTCAAGAACCTTTTTGGTTCCCCTCTCCTAGAATAACACTGCTACTCACCCCACCCCCCACTCATCCTCAGTAGCTGAGAGGGTGCTACTTGTTTTGTGGTGTGATCATCTAAGATCACAGCTGCAAAGAAATGTGAGAAATTTCACCATCAACCCTTATTGTTCTTGAAACATGGTATTGCATATGGCAGCATGTCATTAGTCTTTTGTGAGTGGTGCCAATAACTCTTCGAGTCATTTAAAACTACATTAGAGAGATTTTGAATACGATTGTAAAATCAGCCAAATAGATTCTCGTGCCTAAAAGCTTAGTGAGCTGCTGCTGTGGAAGTCAGTAAATTGCATTTTGTAAACAGTGCACAGATGGTGAGAGGTGACTGATTAAAATGGTTCATTAGACCATAAGACACTGGAGCAGAATTAGACCATTAAGCCCATTGAGTCTGCTCTGTCATTCTATTGTGGCTGATGTACTATCTCCCTCAAACCCTTCCTCCTGCCTTCTTCATGTAATCTTTGACACACTAACTAATCAAGAACCTATTAACCTCCACTTTAAATATACCCAAATATGCCCTCCATGGGGGTCTGTCATAATGAATTCCGCAGATTCTGGCAAAAAGATGTTCCTCCTCATCTCTGTTCTAAATGGACATCCCTCTATTCTGAGGATTTGCCTTCTGGACCAAGACTCCCCCATTAAAGGAAATATCCTCTCCTTATCCATTCTATCTAGGCCTTTCAATATTGGATAGATTTCAATAGATCTCCACTCATTCTTCTAAACTCCAGCAAGCTCAGGCCTAAAGCCATCAAATGCACTTCATATGTTAACCCTTCCATTCCAGGAACCTCCCCTGGAACCCCTCCATTGTCAGCATATTTTTTCTAAGAGAAGGGGCCCAAAACTGCTCACAATACTCCATGTGTGGTCTGACCAATCCCTTATTGAGCCTCAGCATTACATCCTTGCTCTTATATTCTTGTTCTCTTGAAATGAATGCTAACATTGCATTTGCATTCCTTACCACCAACTCAATCTGCAAGTTAACTTTTAAGGAATTCTGCACGAGGAACCCAAATCAGTTTACACTTCTGATTTTTGAGTTTTCTCCTCATTTAGCAAATAGACCAGACTTTTATTCCTTCTACCAAGTTGCATGGCCATACATTTCCCTACACTATATTCCATCTGCCACTTTGCCTATTCTCCCAGTCTGTCTAAGTCCTTCTGTAGACTTGATCTGTTTACTTCCATTGACCTGCAACTGGACCATAGCCCTCATTATCTCTACCAAACTTCACTTAAAAGTTGAAATCGAACTCACATGCACCACTTGTGCTGGGAGCTCGTTCTACACTCTCACGACCTCTAAGTGAAGAAGTTTCCCCTCATGTTCCCATTAAACTTTTCACCTTTCATCCTTAACCCATGACCTCTGGTTGTAGTCCCACCCAACCTCTGTGAAAAAAAGCCTACATACATTTAACCCACCTATACCGCTCATAATATTGTATACCTCTATCAAATCTCTCAATCTTCTATGTTCTAAATAATACAGTCCTAACCTATTCAATCTTTCCTTATAACTCAGGTATTCTAGACCTGGGAACATCCATGCAGATTTTCTCTGTGCTCTTTTAACCCTACTTACATCCTTTCTGTAGGTAGGTGACCATAACTGCACACAATATTCCATTTTAGGTCTCAATACTGTCTTGTGCAACTTCAATATTACATCCCACCTCCAGTACTCAATACCTTGATTTATGATGCTCAATGTGCCAAAATCTTTCTTTACAAGCCTAATCAAATCTGGTTCATCACACAACAACCAATCCAATTCAGTGAAAGCCAATTGAGTGAGTTGCTTTTTCCCAGCCATAGCCATAAACAAATTGAGCTTGTGTCACTCAGAAAAGTGCAGAGTGTTTCATCATGCTCTTGATGTATGTTATTGGATACTAGGAGGTTATCAAAATAGACAATAGGCCTTTTCTACTTAAACTTTGGAAGGATAACCCACCACTCTCAAGATAACAGTTGATGATATCCAACATTAAGAATGGTGCATATCTTTTGTTATTATGCTCCCATGGCTGTGAAATCCTTTGATAGCAAGGGATTTTGATTTGATCTTTCAAATAACTAATACTTGGCTTCTTCTGTAAGCAGTTTGTTCTTTCAAAGAGTGCCATCTTCAGATGTTCAGCACAGGATATTGCCTGGAATGGAAACAGCATCCACTGTTCTGTTTTCAATAGAGTGTATTCTCTCCAAGAAGTAAACGTTTGCATAGGTGAAGTTATTTTCAGCAAAACGTAATGTCCATTTTGTAGTATCATGCCAATAATTAAGAAATGTTCTAATATGAAGCAGCCAGTTTTGAGCATAACCAGTTCATACAAAGAGGAATGTTTCAGGACACCAGAGGGAGTTTCCCATGTATTATTCAAAACAGCTCTTGAAGACTCTTGAGTCTCATCCTGATACAACAGGTCCATAAATCAGCGTCTCATTGAAAAACAACACCTCAGACAATCTGGCATGGTCTCTGAATGACACTTGAATTTTAGCAAAAAATTTGCTCTAAACAACTCAACAAGGTTCTGAGTCAACATACACAAAATACTGGAGGAACTCAGCAGTCTGGACAGCATTTAGGAAAAGAGTACAGTCGACGTTTTGAGACCGACTCACTGAGGCACCTCTGACACCTATCAGTAATCTTTTAAAATTGAAATCTCAGCAACTCGATCACAAACAATATTAATTCAAGTCTTCTCATGTCAAACACACTTTATTATTGAAAAATAAATCAGCAATATGTATGATGTTCCATACACCAAGATTCATGCTCAAACTGGTCAACATACTTGTTCAGTTCTAAATCCATGTCCCTTGTTTCCCGGTCCACTATTATCACACTTATTTCACAATACAAAACCAGTCTTTGAAATATTCCATGGACAGCTAAGTGCATTGCTACGATGGCAATAAGTCAATATGTGTACTTTGTGAACCATTGCTGATTCTTTGCTCCTTCAACAATGCAATGCTTTGGCATTGTTTCTTTCTGAATGTGAGTTTGTACTCATTATTTTGATGGCAGGTGTTTAATTTAAATATTCTAATTTCCTTTAGCAAATATATATATAACATATTTGAGGATGTAAATTTTTGAGGAATACAGTTGCAAATTTATTGTTTCCTGGTAGAGTGATTGATTTTTAGACGGATGAATGATATATTTATGGGCACTGAACTGAGTAGTTTGTGCACTATAAGGCTGTTATAATCTAACTGCAATTTTTGGGAAGTTTCTGAATGATCTCGATGCAGAGAAAGGCAGAAAGCCAAATTGTGGTTCAGATGATGTCATGAACTCAGGCACGGTTTGTTTGCCAGATGAATCATGAGATTAAATTACTGCATGTACTAACTGAAAGTCATCTAGCATTATTTATACTGTGGAAGATTGCTGAATTCTTCATTTGTAAAATTTAATAAAACAGTATGCTTTGATTAACATTTCTTTTTGCTGTACTAATGGCTACACCTTTAGCTGGGAGACAGGCTTGGGAGGCAGAAATCTTGGGCATTTAAGGTCACTGTGAGAGACAGGCCTGTTATGTTTTGCAACTCCAGAAACTAATTGAAAGAAAAGGCATAGGAGCAAGATAATAGGTCTACTAAAGTTCCTTTTCCTTTGTTTAGTGAGGTGCTCAAATATGATGTGATGGCATAATAACGTATTTATTTAACGCATATATATATATATATATATATATATAAATATAAAACCCATAAAACTCATTTATTTAATATAAAACTCATTTATTTAAAATAAAACTACTGCATTTAGTCCTTGAGAAGAGGCTTCTCAACTCATCAACAGTGTTCAAGGATGTAGTGAAGCTATTGCTGGCCACTTTGTAGGTATGTCCACTACTATCAAGAAATTTGTGCCCTTGAATGGTCTGGTTAAATCCACGTGAATCCTCTGCCAGGGCAATGCAGGCTATTTCCATGAATAGAGATGTGTTGCTTTTGATCGATCCCAGGCCACCAGACAAAACTTCGGTCCAGTGCTTTCATTTTGACAATACCTAGATGACAGGCATGTAATTTTCCAACACCTTAGATCTCAGCTCGGATGGTAAGACAACTCTCAATCCCTGCATAAGTCAAACTCCATCAAGAGCAAGTTCATCCTGGCACTGGTAAAAGTAGGGGAACTGGAATTTCTGCTGCACATTCCAGCCATTTTAAGTTGTCATGTAGACCTCATAAAGTTTGGGTTCTTTTCTGGTTTTCCTTGGGATTATCGCTGACATAATAGGGAGAATAATCCAAGAAACTCCATCTCTGACCTTGTGCACTGCTGTTGTTAGTGGAACACACTTCTATGGGTTGAAAATTGACACCAGTGGTTGATGATCAGTGATGAAGGTAAACTCTCTCCCATACAGGTACAGGTTCAAACATTTTACGACCCACACCAATTTTAAGGCCTCCCTTTCAACTTGTACACAATTTATCTGTACAGCAGTAAGGGAATATAATGCAAAAGCTATGGGCATTCACTTACATCATTCAAGGCATGTATCATGACTACAGCTATACCATAAGATGAGGTTTCACAGGCAAGCTTCACTGAACAACGTCAATCATAATGCGTGAGTACAGTGCCTACTGTCACCACTTCTTCTGCCATTTGGAAAACCACCTCTCCCTGCATTGTCCACTGCCATTTCTTCCTGATCTGTAGTAATGAGTACAAGGGTTGGAGCACATTATCCAGCGTTGGCAGGAACCTGTTGTAGTAATTGACAAATCTGAAAAGGTTCCACAACTGTGACACATCCATTGAGGCATTCTCCACTGTTCGAATTTTTTCAGCACACTTGTGTAATTTTTGTGCGTTAATGGTGTGACCACAGTAAGTTTGTCTTCTTGGTTTAATGAACTCACAACTGTTGCATTGTGCTCTGAGCCCATAACCTTCTAACCTTTCTAACACTATCTTGTGATTTTTGAAAATGTTTCTTGTCACCCTTACTGGTAACGAGATGTTACTTGGTTCATAGCTTTCTGTCAGAGTGCTGATGCCGATGGTACTCCAGCAATAAGCCTATTATAGCGATTAAGCCCTTTGTGAGTGTTTATGGTGAGAAAAACTTTAGAATCTTCTTTCATCTCAATCTGTAGATAGGCCTCAGCTAGGTCCATTTAGCTGAAGTGCTTCCCTCCAGAAAGGTTTGCAAAGATATCCTCTGTCTTGAGCAGAAGGTATTCATCTACTTTCGGTACTGGGTTTATGGTGACCTTAAAATCATCACAGATCTTGACAGGCTCATCCTTCTTGGCTGCTGGAACTACTGACGATACCATAGGCTCCACTCAAACTTGGAAAGGGTTCCTTCAGCCACCATGAGATTTAGCTCACTGGTTACATGGTATAATGAACAGGACCGGCTTTGTCAAACTTGGGTGTGGCATTTCATTTAACATTATTTTACCCTTGATATGTTTGAGTTTTGCAATGCCATCCTTGAACATCACATTGTCATCACCCAGAAACTTTCTTAATTTGCTTTCAGTTGACTCTATTGCAGGGGATGTAGCATGGATATAGTGGATGGATGTCGAATCAAGTTGTAGTTGTGTCAACCAATTATAGTCCCACAATGCTGGTCCTTCTGTTTTTACCACACAAAGCCAATATAGCTTGTTGGTTGTTACATTTCACTGTTCACTGATTCTTGAGACTTCGGCACAAACATCTCCCATTAAGAAAAGTGCTAATTCTGTTGAAACTGAATAACATTTTCTTATTTAAAATAATCAGGGTTGATCATCTGAGGGTCTTTTGCACAAATGCAACATTTTTTCATACGTTTGTTTTTAATTTTATAAATTATATAAATTGACACGTAGTTTGACGGTGTTGACAAAAACATTCAAATCATCCTCAGTGGTGGATGCTTGAATATAACATGATCAGAATGAATCGTAATATGGCTTGTAATTTTCATTAACCTCTTTATTTACAATATACATAATTTCCCCTTTATTTCTTCCACACACAGGCCTACAATATCTTCTTACTATATGTATCCCCTTTAAACAGTTCAAAAAGAATATCTATGCCCAGATCTTCTAGGGCTTGTATCGTTTCCACTGAAATTTCATCAGGTCCAGTGGCTTTACCATGTTTCATGCTTTTCATTGCTTTAGTTATTTCTTCTTTGGTAATAGGTGGGCCAGAATTAGGGTGTGTAATATCTGGGGGTTCCCCTCTATTATCCTCAAACAGCTGCTCTATATACTGAATCCACCTCTCACATGCTTTATCTGGATCAGTTAGTATGGATTTGTCTGCTGATTTTATGCACCCTATAGAGGAGGTTTTCTTAATTCCAGTAATTTCCTTAATTTTCTTGTGCATTTCTTTGCTGTTGTTAATAAGGCCTTCTACTTCATTGCATCTTTGATTCAGCCATTCTTCCTTTGTAATATTGCACAATTGTCTGGTCTGTCTGTCTAGCTCTCTGTATTGCACTTCATTATTCTTCACTAACCTTCTTTGTTCCATCAGATCTACAATTTCTTGGGTTACCCACTCCTTGTTGGTGTGTTGGATTTCTTGTACTGGGATTATCTCCTCTGCTGATTGCTGTATAGTATATTTAAATCTGTCCCAAATAGGTGTTGTTACATTTTCGTTAAGGTGTTCTTCTACAGCTGTCTTGAATTGTTGCTTAAGTATGCTATCTTTTTTAAGTCCTCCCAACATATATTTCTTTCTCTTTTTACCACGTTTCAGTTTCTTTAATTTTGTTTTAATGGTAGCTGTTACTGGATGGTGACCTGAACCACAGTCTGCTCCTGGGTAGGCTTTAGAATTTGTGATATTATTTCTAAAGCGGTCGTTGATGGTAATGAAATCTATTTGATTCCTTGTTCTATCTCCAGGGATAATCCAAGTACACAATCTATGTGGATGGTTTTTATACCACGTATTGGTGATCACTTGGTTGTTTCTGACACACCAATCAGTAAACCTTTCTCCATTTTCATTTTTCTCCCCCAATCCAAATGGTCCTATTATGTTATCAACCCTTTCCTGTCCAACTTTGACGTTAAAGTCTCCCATGACTAGTTTTATATCCTGAGGTTTACATTGCTCATAAGCACTGTCGAGATCTTCATAAAATTGTTTAATGGCACATACGAGTCTGGTGTGTTGTCTGGCGATCTCTTGAAATTAGTATTTATAACTCTGCCAAAAATTCCTGGAACTATTGACTGTGAAAATTATAGAACAATCAGTCTTATGAGTCACATAATAAAGATTTTGTTGGGAATTGTTCTGAGTCAAATTAAAAACAAGTTAAGGCCAGAAACTTCTAAACTACAATGTGGGTTTATTGAGGATAGAGGAACTAGGAACACAATTTTCATACTATGAATGCTTTCAGAAAGGGCAATTGAATGTCAAAATGATGTCTTTTTATGTTACATTGATTTAACTAAAGCATTCAACAAAGTGCAACATGAAAAATTATTTCAAATTATTGCTAAACTAAACATTGACAGAAGGGACCAACAACTGCTTCAAAATTTAAACCAAACAACGGCGGTAAAAATTGATGATAATATAAGCAGTTGGACTGAAATTCAAAGAGGAGTTAGACAGGGATGCGTTGCCTCACCGGAGTTGTTTAATATCTATAGTGAAATGATTCTCAGAGATATAGAAGACCTAGATGGGATAAAAATTGGAGATGTTAACATCAACAATATAAGATATGCAGGCGATACCACCCTAAAAGCTGCAGAAGACCTACAAATCCTCCTAGACAAAGTAGTACAAAAAAGTGCAGATTTTGGTCTAACCGTCAACTGTAAAAAAAAAACAAATGTATAGTAATATCAAAACAGCAGCATACTCCCAACTACCAATTGTACGTTGGTAACCAAGAGATTGAACAAAAGACCAGCTTTAATTACCTTGGTAGCTTTATATCACAAGATGCTAGAAGTAAAGTAGAAATAAAAAAAATTGCCATTGCCAAAACCAACTTCCAAAAAATGAAACTCATTTTTACCAGCAGACACATTTCTATGACAACAAGGCTTAGGCTGCTAAAATGTTACATCTGGTCAATCTTGCTGTATGCTTGCGAAACATGGACTATAACACCAGAACTCTAAAGAAACTTAGAAGCAACAGAAATGTGGTTTCTTAGAAGAATGCTGGAAATATATAGAGGTAGGGTAACTAATGAGACAGTACTCCAACGTGCCCACACAAAAAGATCTTTAATGAGAACATTAAATGAGAGGAAACTTAAATTCCTGGGCCATGTCATCAGAAAGGGAGAAATAGAATGCCTTACATTACAAGGCTGTATGACTGGGAAACGCAGAAGAGGAAGGCAAAGAAGAAAATATATGGACGCTGTGAAAGAGCTAACAGATCTAAGTGTGTGGGGTATCATTGACGCTGCATGGGATCATTGGATGTGGAAAGCCATGATCGCCCAAGCGTGTAACGTGCAAGGCACATGAAGAAGAAGATATGACTAAAACCATAAATGAATTTAGTTGCACCATTTCATAATCATTTTATAAATTTCACCCAATTAAACATAATTAAATTCATAGTAATTTTGCACAATTTCATAGTAATTCCTTTAAATTCTGACCTTCCTTTTATGTATTTTAGGAAGTTATGGCTAGGCAGCAGCTATCAGTGAAGGAGCAAAGGAGAAGAAACAGGGAATACCAAAAAAAGTGGAGAGAGAAAATGTATAGTGAGCCAGAGTTAAAGGAGGAACACCTGAGAAAGGAAAAACAAGGATGGAAGAAGAGAGTAGAGGATGGGAAGATAAAAACTGTCAGTGATTTGAATGAAAGGGAAAAGATGAGTAAGAGAAAGGCATGGAAACATAGACAGCAAGAGTCAAGAGAGCGTAAGAGAAAACTGATGGATGAAACGGAGCAGGAACCCCAGAGTGGTCCTGACGGGACTACGACAGATATATCTGCTGGTGTCATTAATTGTGGAGAATGGCTTGCAGTCATTTATGACCAAAATTGGTGGTTAGCAAAGGCTGTCACCGTGAATGCTCATCATCAAGTTGTTCAAGTGGAGTTTTTCCACCCTCATGGGTCCAATACACGCTTCCATCCAAAACCAGGTGGAAAGGATATGTGCTTCATACCAGTTGAAGATATTCTGGTCAAACTGATGGAGCCATCATCGCTGGGTCGTGCAAGCAGGACGAGGGAGATCTACCACCTGTCTGCTGAAGTCATGGACTTTATAGAGGAGCATATTAATCGTCTACTTCCTGATAAAGCTGACTGAACATTTTCGAAGATTTTCAAGCCCAGGAATGGATGGAATTTTCTTTAGATTCCTGGTGTGTTTTCTGATGTTAGTGCTTAAACATTGCAGTTGTGCTGTAGTTTTTATTTGCTGTTTACCATTGTTGTTAATATTTACAGAAAGGTAAAATGTACATGACAAATTGTTACTTGTTGTACCAAATTGTTAAAGTTGTTAAGCAAGGAAGCATTGACTTGAGTGGTGAAAAGGTTGGAATTGACCTGACAAAGGGTCTCGGCCCAAAACGTCGACTGTACCTCTTCCTATAGATGCTGCCTGGCCTGCTGCGTTCACCAGCATTTTGTGTGTGTTGTTTGGAATTGTTTGTTGTAATTAGGCCACTGCCACCACCGTCAAGTCTCAGTCACCACTGTCAGATGGAACTTCCTTTGTTTTAAATTAATATGCTTACAATCTGTTCCTCCAAAACAGTTGAATTATTAAAGTAATTGTCTCTTTAAAATTAAAAATGTATTTTTATGTCCAAAATTGTTATTTTGTATACTTAATGGTAATGATAAAAGTTGCATGATGTAAGAATTTTTAAAGGAGTACACGTGAAATAGTATAAAAAAATGAACAAAAGTGAATATTCAACATTTAACAGCATATATATGTACCTATGGCATAGACACGATGATTTAAAAGCTCTAAATCTATATAAGACTAAATAAATAGAAATAATTAACTTTTTATTGTGGCTGACTGTGTTGACCAAAACTAAGTAATGACAGGAAAAACACATATTTTATGAAGAAATTACAAGATCAGGAAGTTGCACCGAAATATTGCTTGATTGCAGAGACCTTGTTCTATAAGCATATAAGTTTAGATTTCTTAACATTTAAAATGTTTTCTTTTCAAAATTCAAACCTGTTTTATCCAAATTCTCAAGAATCATTTCCACAGGAGTTTTGAATATCATTTCCACAGGAGTTTTCTTTTCTCCAGTATGAGTTCTTAGTTGGATATCTTTAGGCTTCAGTTCAGTATCTTTGAAATGCTGTTCAAACTCATTTTGTGTAATTCCTGAAACATACGAGCCAGTGTCCAATTCTATTTTAATTAATTTGCCACCCTCTTCTGCTGTAAGCCGTATTACTTGTATATTGCTAATTTTCATATTGTAAATCTCAAGGCCACTTTCATCAACAGCATGCTTATTAGTGCTCTTTTTGATACTGCAACTTGTCTTGTTTTGAAAATGGATCTCTCCTGTGAGGTTCATTTAATTTTTGTCTGCCTGACATGCTCTTTGTATGTGTCCTAGTCTGTTGCATTTTCTGCAAATTTTGCCTTTAAACCTGCATTGTTCTGTTGTTCCATGAGCCCCTGCTACAACAGTAACAACTTGTTCAGCCAGCCAGGTTTTTGTTTAGACATTACAATTTTGTTCATGCTCACTTTCATTCCTGATGGCAACTCAATTACATCTCCAGCTGCTGTTTCCATTGATACAGCTATTTCAACTGCTCTTTTAAATGTGAGATGTGCTCCAGTTAGGAGCCATTTTTGAATGCTTTCCAGTAAGATTCCACAAACTAGATGATATTTCAATGCATCATTAAACCTATCACTGAAATGAAGTAGCCAACAAAAAATATAATTCCTGACTTCTAACTGTAATGGGACTGAAAAACTGCACCAAAGACAAAGCATGAATATATAACTATATTCTTCATTTCTACCACACACCAACCCACATAATCAATTATCCATAATAAACACGCAACAGAAAATACAATAAAAACAGACAGAGAATAGATATGTGCCTTCTACAGTTTAGTTTAAAGTAGATTCCCATGATAGCTTTCTATTTCCACCAGTTGGTCTCCTGAAGAAGCTGCCATTTTGGTAACTAACCATAACTGCCAATAAGCTGAGCTTTATTGCTTCAAGCGCCACAAGAACTCCACCACCTTTTCACCCCTTTCTTAAAGTTAGCAAGTGTACTTGCATCAATTTCAATGTTTGAGCTGTCCTATTTTGTTCCAATAAATAATGACTCCTTATTTTTAGCACCCTAATTTATGAACGATCACAAATGCAGAAATACTTGTGCTGGCCTTGCATAGTAGTAGCACTTAACATTGAACCTGAAGGCTGTGCATTCAAGTCCAAGAAAAGGACAATTGGACTGTCCTGTCTTGGATGGTTTGAAAAAAAAAGGACTATGTTGACATCTCAATGTAGTATTGAGGGATTGTTTCACTGAGGTAAATTTCACCTTTCTGAGATGTTAAGCCAAAACATTAGCTACTATCTTTTGCGGATATGAAAGCTAGGCAGAAGCCCATGCATTTTTCCTAATATCCTTGTTGGTGGTTAACCATATATAACCATATATCAATTACGGCATGGAAACAGGCCATCTCGGCCCTTCTAGTCCGTGCCGAACACTTACTCTCACCTAGTCCCATCTACCTGCACACAGCCCATAACCCTCCATTCCTTTCCTGTCCATATACTTATCCAATTTTTTTTTAAATGACAAAATCGAACCTGCCTCTACCACTTCTACTGGAAGCTCGTTCCACACAGCTACCACTCTCTGAGTAAAGAAGTCCCCCCTCACATTACCCCTAAACTTTTGCCCCTTAACTCTCAACTCATGTCCTCTTATTTGAATCTCCCCTACTCTCAGTGGAAAAAGCCTATCCACCTCACCTCTATCTATCCCCCTCATAATTTTAAATACCTCTATCAAGTCCCCCCTCAATCTTCTACGCTCCAAAGAATAAAGACCTAACTTGTTCAACCTTTCTCTGTAACTTAGGTGCTGAAACCCACGTAACATTCTAGTAAATCTCCTCTGTACTCTCTATTTTGTTGACACCTTTCCCATAATTCGGTGATCAGAACTGTACACAATACTCCAAGTTTGGCCTCACCAATGCCTTGTACAATTACAACATTACATCCCAACTCCTATACTCAATGCTCTGATTTATAAAGGCCAGCATACCAAAAGCTTTCTTCACCACCCTATCCACATGAGATTCCACCTTCAAGGAACTATGCACCATTATTCCTAGATCCCTCTGTTCTACAGTATTCCTCAATGCCCTACCATTTACCATGTATGTCCTATTTTGATTAGTCCTACCAAAACGTAGCACCTCACACTTATCAGCATTAAACTCCGTCTTCCATCTTTCAGCCCACTCTTCTAACTTGCCCAAATCTCTCTGCAAGCTTTGAAAACCTATGTCATTATCCACAACACCACCTGTCTTAGTATCATCTGCATACTTACTAATCCAATCTACCACCCCATCATCCAGATCATTAGTATATATGACAAACAACATTGGAGCCAGTACTGATCCCTGAAGCACACCACTAGTCACTGGCCTCCAACCTGAGAAACAGTTATTCACCACTACTCTCTGGCATCTCCCATCCAGCCACTGTTGAATCCATTTTACTACTTCAATATTAATACCTAACGATTGAACCTTCCTAGCTAACCTTCCGTGTGGAACCTTGTCAAAGGCCTTACTGAAGTCCATATAGACAACATCCACCACTTTAGCCTCGTCAATTTTCCTAGTAACCTCTTCAAAAAATTCAATAAGATTTGTCAAACATGACCTTCCACGTACAAATCCACGTTGACTGTTCCTAATCAGACCCTGTCTGTCCAGATAATTATAATAACCATCTCTAAGAATACTTTCAATTAATTTACCCACCATTGACATCAAACTCACTGGCCGATAATTGGTAGGTTTACTCTTAGAACCCTTTTTAAACAATGGAACCACATGAGCAATACACCAATCCTCTGGCACCATCCCCATTTCTAATGACATTTGAAATATTTCTGTCAGAGCCCCTGCTATTTCTACACTAACTTCCCACAAGGTCTTAGGAAATATCCTGTCAGGACTCGGAGACTTATCCATTTTTATATTCCGTAAAAGCACCAGTACTTCCTCTTCTTTAATCATCATAGTTTCCATAACTACCCTACTTGTTTCTCTTACATTACACAATTCAATATCCTTCTCCTTAGTGAATACTGAAGAAAAGAAATTGTTCAAAATCTCTCCCATCTCTTTTGGCTCTGCAGATAGCTGTCCACTCTGATTCTCTAAGGGACCAATTTTATCCCTCACTATCCTTTTGCTATTAATATAATTCTAGAAACCCTTTGGATTTATTTTCACCTTACTTGCCAAAGCAACCTCATATCTTCTTTTAGCTTTTCTAATCTCTTTCTTAAGATTCTTTTTACATTCTTTGTGTTCCTCGAGCACCTCATTTACTCCATGCTTTCTGTATTTATTGTAGATCTCTCTCTTTTTCTGAACCAAGTTTCCAATATCCCTTGAAAACCATGGCTCTCTCAAACTTTTAACCTTTCCATTCAGCCTAACAGGAACATAAAGATTCTGTACCCTCAAAATTTCACCTTTAAATGACCTCCATTTCTCTATTACATCCTTCCTATAAAACAAATTGTCACAATTCGCTTCTTCTAAGTCCTTTCCCGTCTCCTCAAAG
This sequence comes from Mobula birostris, assembly GCF_030028105.1. NCBI lineage: Eukaryota > Metazoa > Chordata > Chondrichthyes > Myliobatiformes > Myliobatidae > Mobula > Mobula birostris. The sequence goes on along the minus strand of NC_092380.1, from coordinate 73,858,674 downwards.
TTAGCCTTTCTCCAATCAAAAATTTCAATCCTGGGTCCAGTCCTATCCTTCTCTGTAATTATATTGAAACTAATGGCATTGTGATCACTGGACCCGAAGTGCTCCCCAACACATACATCCGTCACCTGATCTATCTCATTCCCTAACAGAAGATCCAACACTGCCCCTTCTCTAGTTGGTACCTCTATGTGTTGCTGCAAAAAACTATCCTGCACACATTTTACAAACGCCAAACCATCCAGCCCTTTTACAGAATGGGCTTCCCAGTCTATGTGTGGAAAATTTAAATCTCCCATAATCACAACCTTGTGCTTACTAAATTATCTGCTATCTCCTTACAAATTTGCTCCTCCAATTCTTGCTCCCCATTAGGCGGTATATAATACATCTCTATAGGTGTTACTACACTTTTCCCATTCCTCAATTCCACCCAAGTAGCCTCCCTAGATAAGCCCTCTAATCTATCCTGCCAAATCACCGCTGTAATGTTTTTTCCTGACAAGCAATGTAACACCTCCCCCTCTTGCCCCTCCGATCCTATCACACATGAAGCAACGAAATCCAGGAATATTTAGTTGCCAATCACACCCCTCCTGCAGCCATGTTTCGCTAATAGCTACAACATCATATTTCCAGGTATCAATCCATGCTCTAAGCTCATCCACCTTTCTTACAATGCTCCCAGCATTAAAATAGATGCATTTAAGAAACTCTCTACCTCTGTTTATCCCTAATAGTGCAAACAACTTTATTATATTTTTAAAAATGCAAACACGAGGAAATCTGCAGATGCTGGAATTTTAAGCAACACACATAAAAGTTGCTTATTTTCTTTTTCTTCCTTCTCCCCTACATCTTCGGTCTGAGCGCTCCCCTTCTCTGTCACCTGTCTATCCTCCCTTACACACTGTCTACTAGCTTTCTCTATTTGTGAACTAACCTCCTCTCTCCTAGTCTCTTCAATTTGATTCACACCCCCTAACCATTCTAGTTTAAAGTCTCTCCAGTAGCCTTTGCAAATCTCCCCGCCAGGATGTTGGCCCCCCTAGGATTCAAGTGCAACCTGTCCTTTTCGTACAGGTCACACCTGCCCCAAAAGAGGTCTCAATGATCCAGAAACTTGAATCCCTGCCCCTGCTCCAATCCCTCAGCCACACATTTATCCTCCACCTCATTCCATTCCTACTGTCACTGTCACGTGGCACAGGCTGTAATCCCGAGATTACTACCTTTGCGGTCCTTCTTATCAACTCCCTTCCTAACTCCCTATATTCTCCTTTCAGGACCTCTTCCTTTTTCCTATCTATGTCATTGGTACCTAAATGTACCACGACCTCTGTCTCCTCACCCCCCCACTTCAGGATATCTTGGACGCGATCAGAAACATCCTGGACCCTGGCACCAGGGAGGTAAACTACCATCCAGGTCTCCTGACTGCGTCTACAGAATCGCCTATCTGACCCCCTAACTATCGAGTCCCCTATTACTACTGCCCTCATCTTCCTTTCCCTACCCTTCTGAGCTACAGGGCCGGACTCTGGGCTGGAGGCACGGCCACTGTTCTTCCCCCAGGTAGGCTGTCCCCCCCCCCCCCCAACAGTACTCAAATAGGAGTACTTATTGTCAAAGGGTACAGCCACTGGGATACTCTGTAGTACCTGACTCTTCCCCTTCCCCCTCCTAACTGTGACCTACTTGTCTGCCTCCCGTGGCCCCGGTGTGACCACCTGCCTATAACTCCTCTCTATCAACTCCTCACTCTCCCTGACCAGACGAAGGTTGTCGAGCTGCAGCTCCAGTTCCCTAACACGGTCCCTTCTCTGAATACTCTTAACACTGAATAAGAGCAACAGAAATATTATTTAATCATATGTTTCATTGCTTTCCATTATAGCTTGCTCCTACTTGCCACTTCAAGAAGTTTATTCTGATTTTGAACAGGGGACTACCTAGTGTCCAAGACTTAAGAGAATGATATATTACAAAAAAGTAATTATTTGTGTGAGTTTTTTTTAAATGAAGGTTGAGGTTGGGGTAGACTGAAATGTTTCAAATAACATGATGTTTCTGGAAAGACTACCTCAAATATCATGGTTTGTTGATTTGTCTTAAAAACTGGAATTTGGTATTAATGAGATCACAAGTGCAGTACTGGATTTTGCCCAGGTTATGGAATGACCATATAGGAATAATTTTGAATCTGCAGATGTTTAAAAGCTATGATTGTAATTTTTAAATAAACTGTGAACATTGCTAATTTATTTGCACTGCATCCATTCACTAGAAAGGTGTTTTTCTACCTGTTAAAATACATCCATTCTAAAGTGTTGGATGCATACGAAATGTAACTAGATATTGTTGATTATTAATGAGGTTATGTCATCCTGTATATTATGATGATATGGGCTGGTCATATGGTACAAGTTTTAGGAGCATAACTTGTCAGTTTCGGTGTTGTTGGCCTAGTTTTTCCTCGGCCTCATGTTGGTTACTTTTGATCTTCTTCCACATCAAAGTTTTGTTCATTCTTAAATGTTTATTCTGTCTATAGGCAAAACGTACGTAACACATTGGAAACAATTTTTGTGCAACTGAACTATCCTAGAAACGGTGAGTTTTGAACAGGCCAGTCATGCATCAGCAAAATTTAGTTGGTAGCATGAAACTTCCTTTTCATTTCTCTACTGTGCTTCTGCAGCAATACTAATGGTCATGGCTACAAGTAAATCCTTGTTCCTCTCTTAACTCAGTATTCTACTCAGTCAGAAGCAGTAGATTGTTGCAAATTGTGGATTTGGATAAGGATGTTATGCATTCACCTACTATATTCTATTCTGGAGGTCAAATAACTCCTGTACATTAACCTTAAAGTCATTAATGTAAATGTGCTGAAATTTGCCTTCTGAAATCAAGCACAAGTAATATGGAACTGATCCTGAAACCAGTACAGCTGGTGGCGCCACACAAACCCAACTCTTGTCTTCTGAGCTTGAAATAGGCTATAGAGATAACGGCTCTATAACCTGATTTAGAAGATTAGAGTTGAGTCAATATGGCAGTTCTCCACAAAGTAGGTAAGTATCAGCCAATGGACCTGTGTATCTGGTTTAATTCCAAGTGGGCGTCAAATGGCTGCAATCTGCTCTTTCTTTCCCCACTCTGCTTGTTCTTCTGCCATTGGCTGTCTCAGTGGAGCATTAGTGCTGGATAGACATTATAGATGGCCCAGATGCATATCAATAGCGATGAGGAGACAGTACTGGGCATGTAAGTGCTACATTAAAGTACTAAGCCAGCTTGTCAAGACAAAAGCAATGTAATGGAAAGAGTGCAGAAATTAGAAATTAAGTTTTTCTTGCCTGCAAGTAAAACTAACAGAGGTCAAAAATGAGTAAATATTGTGGGATCAATTTAAACTAAATTTCTTGGAATTAATTAATTTAATTTGAGCCTCAAAATGAACACTCCAAATAATCTATTGTGAAATTTGGAGCCCAGTAACGCCTAGAGGATTTCAAAATTTGTGCGTTTAGTGTAACAACAGAGATTTGACTCTTGGCTCTTAATATTGCACCTATGCTATCTACTTCTAATATAGCACTTTAATAATAATAACTATTTATATAGCACCTTTCATACATTAAGATGCAGGCTCAGAGTGCTTTACATAGATTGTAAAGATAACTCAATATACTCATTAAAAACAATGAGACAAAATAACAAATTATAAGTTAAGACAAATATTATACAGAATAAAATGTAATCAAATATACCAAATTATATAAATGTAATCAACATCATCAGGCATTAAGTAATTCTATAAATAGGCCAAATTAAAAATTAGATTTTTAGAAGTGTCTTGGAATGTTCCGCACCAATAGCCTGGTGTATCTCAGTCGGAAGAGAATTCCAGATTTTAGGTGTACATATAAGAGTAAAAGGCTCCATCACCAGTTCTTATATGCTTGGCTGTAGGAAAACTAAGCAAACCAACATTCGCAGATCTAAGAATGCGATTAAGGATGTAAGAGGATATGCACTCCAAAATATATAGATTATTCAGAGCCTTATATACAATTAAGAGTATTTTAAAATTGATCCTAAAGGACACAGGCAGCCAGTGTATTGATGCCAAGACTGCTGAAATGTGCTCAGATTTTCTTTTTTTGGCTAAGGTTTTTGCTGCTGCATTTAGAACAAGCTGCAGCCGATTTATACCTTTCTTAGGCAGTCCTGAAAAGAGTGCATTATAGAAACATAGAAAATAGGTGCAGGAGTAGGCCATTCGGCCCTTCGAGCCTGCACCGCCATTTATTATGATCATGGCTGATCATCCAACTCAGAACCCCGTCCCAGCCTTCCCTCCATACCCCCTGACCCCCGTAGCCACAAGGGCCATATCTAACTCCCTCTTAAATATAGCCAATGAACTGGCGTCAACTGTTTCCTGTGGCAGAGAATTCCACAGATTCACCACTCTCTGTGTGAAGAAGTTTTTCCTAATCTCAGTGCTAAAAGGCTTCCCCTCTATCCTCAAACTGTGGCCCCTCGTTCTGGACTTCCCCAACATCGGGAACAATCTTCCTGCTTCTAGCCTGTCCAATCCCTTTAGGATCTTATACGTTTCAATCAGATCCCCCCTCAATCTTCTAAATTCCAACGAGTACAAGCCCAGTTCATCCAGTCTTTCTTCATATGAAAGTCCTGCCATCCTAGGAATCAATCTGGTGAACCTTCTTTGTACTCCCTCTATGGCAAGGATGTCTTTCCTCAGATTAGGGGACCAAAATTGCACACAATACTCCAGGTGTGGTCTCACCAAGACCTTGTACAACTGCAGTAGTACACAAAAACGTGTATCAATTTTTCTGCATCTTGAGATGTTATAAGAAATCAAACTCTCACAATGTTCCTTAAATGAAAGAAAGCGCTCTTAATAATGAGGTTAATATGTGATTTGAAATTTATCTCAGAGTGGATAGTAACATATAAATTCTTTGCTTCTGGCTTGATTTGTAAGGCCAAATGATCAAGTTTATTTCTAAGTTCCACACTATTTTTATTGCTATCAATAACCAAAATTTCTGCTTTTTCGTTATTTAGTTTAAAGAAATTTGAACTCATTGATTCTTTATTGCTGGTAAGATACCAGACCAGAGGGTTTTGAGTCTCAGGGTTACCTTTAGTAATAGACAAAAACAGTTGTGCGGCGTCTGCATATTTCTGGTAATTCACTTTGTGTTTTGAAATAATCGACCTAATGGGAGCATGTACAATAATAGCAGCAATGGGCCAAGAATTGATCCTTGTGGCACACCAAACACAAAATCATGGATTTTGGATGCACAATCACAATAGATAACAAAGAACTTTCTTCCTGTTATATAAGATTGAAGCTAGCTTAAGGCAGAATGAGAAAGGCCTACCCATTGACTAAGGTGGTTTATGAGAATGCTGTGATCTTTGGTATCAAATGCTGTGCTCAAATCTAAGAGAACAAAAATTGCTATGTTACCTGTGTTGGCATTAAACTGCAAGTTATTAACTACTTCAAGCAATTACAATAAACAGGAAACACTGGTGGGAAAGTGATGATACAACCCCCTGAACTTCAAGACAGAGAATGATTGGCCTGGCAAACTTCCAGGAATGGACTCATTAATTTTCATATCAAGCGTTAAGGTTTTGGGCAGAAGGCAGGAGAATGAGGGTGAGAGGGATAATAAATCAGCCATGACTGAATGGTAGAGCAGACTCAATGGAGCGAGTAGACTAATTTTGCCCCTCTGTCTTATAATCTAAGTGTTATGTTGGATAATATTTAAACTAAAAGATTAATTTTATATGTTAAATGTAAAATTGCCAAATGAGCCATTCTTGCAAGGTCTGATTGCTCCTTATAACCTACCTGGCATACTCCAGGTAATGAATGTTTGATTACTAGGAGTGTCAAGCTTGCATGATGCTGAAATGACTTATTTGCAGTCTTTTCATGAATAAATTTCATGACTAATAAAGATGTTTTGGGTAAATGCCATGACCTTGACAGTGACATCAATATGTGTTGAGAATGGACTTTGAATTTGGTAAACATCTTCCTGCAAGCCAAGAAACCAAAAATAAGGAAAGACTGCAGTATCAAGAGATCCAACAAATGTAAAAAAAAATTGAATCCTTGTCCTTCACTTTTATTTTGAAATAATACGGTATTTAAATTGACTATAATTTTTCATTCTATTTCTTATAGCTGGCAACACATTTGCCTACTTGTCAAAAGTTAATCATCCTATTCACCAAAGTTTGTTACATTTATTAGCAGGATTCTAAAGATGCAATTTGCATATTGTGTTTTTTTGAAATTTAGCTGATTTTCCTTGTAAATTGATAAATGGAATGCTAGTTTCTTCTTTTAATTTACACAACTATTCATGCAGTTGATTATCCCAAATATCTTTATATCATGTGAATAAGCAACTCCATTTGCTATCAGGTAATTAATGAGCAATGTAAATCTATTTGAGAATGAGATCAAATTTGTCCGAGATTTTTTTCAAAGGTAGCATAAAACACAGAAAATCTGACTCAGAATTGTAGTCTGGTGCTTTTTTTTGCAACTGTTGAGATTAGTGAGAAAGAGCTGAGACATTAGGAATTAAGGTTGCAAATCGGTGATGTAATTTATTGGATGATATATTCAGCACATTCTACACTCCATTCCAGAGCTGGCACCAAGAAGGTGAAATCCTCATGAACTCTAATAGCCTATGTTCTGAAAGCTACCATTATAGACAAGATGACTAGGAATTTGGGAAAACCTATTTGTTAATCATTACAGATTGATAAAGTTGATCAGAGGTCATAAATGCTAAATTGAGCTCCTCCTGCTATATTTATGGAATTCTGGGCAGTGACATGCCTCTAATATGAAATGTCCACATACATTCAGTGCTAATCTGTGTGATCAGTCATTTGAATTTACAGCAAAAAGACAAATGAAGTAAAATAGCAATTGTTGCTGAATGACATTCATGGCCAAATTGAATGTACATGTAAACCTTGAAAATTAACATCAAGATTCTCCCTTGTTTCCTAATCAAACTGTATTATTTGGTTCCACTCGTGAAATTTGGACAATTAAATGAATTAGTGTTCTAAGTCTTCATTTAGCTTATTTACAGGGATTTGCCATCCTGCTACACTGTTAGGCCAGGGTATTTGGTGTAGTAGATGTGAGGCATACTTGGAACAGCTCTGAAAACCTGTTATACTAACTCTCCTCTTTCACTGGTTGACTAACTATCCAGACTATAAGGGATGTGGAGCTCTGTCACTATCACTAGGCTCCTCTGGGCAACCAATAAATACCTCACTTGATGAGTTACATCATCATTACATATGTAATGTCCTGGTTAAGATTTCTACTGCTATGCTGTGAGGAATTTTTATTTTAGCAGTGTTCTGCAAAAGTGGTGTATCCTGTTAGTAAGAGTGTTTTGGTTTCGGCTAAAGATAAGGAACCATTTTGTCCAACTTAGGAATGTTGTGTCAGCCAATCTGGTTTGTCTTGGTATTGTCACGTAACCCGTGACGGGGATAAAGAAACTGGCAGAAATAGAAACCACTCTGGAGTCCAGTATTGCTATAAACTACTAATATTTATTAGTAACTACGCAATACAGTAATATAAATGGAGATAAATCACACAGGTTAGCAATGAATATATATATATGTAAGTGTGGAATATATATGTATGAAAACCAAGCTTCCTTAAGTCTAGGGGTAAAAAGATACAGTCTTACGATGTTGAGTAAAGTTCAGTTCAGTACGTGGTATTTAGTTGAGTAGTGATGGAGAGAGAGAGAGAGAGTTGAGTCCTCAGGTGAGCTGATGCCGTCGATCTTCTCGTCGTCCTCCGAAATCCTTCACAAGTCACCGACTGTGACTTTAACCAGGGGGACCGATCTTCTGTGGTGGAGCTATCACCCCGGCAAGGGTGGACACATAGACAACTCCCCATCAGTCAACCCCTTCTTTACCATTGGAATAGCAATGTGGATCAATCCACCTGATCGATTCTCCAAAACCTACTTTCTCTGTGGGCACAACAATGCTCATTCAGTGTCCGGATCATGTGTCCTGAGGTCTGTATCATCTGACCTCCTATTTATTTCTCTGTGCTGAGCATCACTTCTCATTCAAAGAGTCCCTCCTTCCTTTGTCTGTAAAGAAATGCCACAAGCAGGCAACCTGTCCTTGAAGAAATATCAACAACCTGCTGAAAATCATAACATGGAGTGTCCATTAAATAACACTGCCTTTGGTTACCATAGCAAATTACGAGCTGCTCGGTGCTGTCTCCAACTCCAAACTCAGTAAAAATCCAAATTTACTTCCAATGCCTTAAAGTGACAGTCCAACTGTTAATCTTTGTCTCCCTCTCTCTCTTTTCCAAACAAACCATCAATGATGAATGTCTCTCTCTGTCTCTGTTCAAACAGTTAATAGGGGCATTCCTGGATCCCCTCACAGTATCTATTGTAACTTTCTGCCCAGTGGGATGTGATGAAAGATTTGAGAGAGCTGGGTGGGGTTAGATTTCTGAAGGACGGTATTCTGGTTTGGGGTCTTTTGGCAGAAGCCGTGGAGTGGAACACAAGGGAAGATGCAGAATGCTGCTTGAAGGAGAGACCTTGTTGTAAGAAGTCTTTTGTGCATGTATGGTTCCCAGGAGGAAGTGCGAATACTCCCGAGTTAGTTAGTTCACTTGAGATGGTCATTGTTTCAAGTTTGTCTGCTGTCTTTCATGCAGAACATGGGTTCAGTGCATGAGAAATCAAAGCAAAGCATCCCAACTACTACAGGAATGAATTCCAATGTTTATGCACATTTAGATTGGTTTAACTGTAATGGACCCTACGATTCTTCTCTTCTTTTTCTGTTAACTGTTTGTTAAAGTTGAAGAATTGGTAATTATTAATTTTTGTAATTTTATGCCAGTGTACGATCTGTTATTTTTCTGGCAAATGATGCATGGGGCAATATTTACACATCAGTTACTCACTACAATCAATGTTCCTCCTCGGAACATTGTAGCTTTCTTGTATAGTGGAACCCAAATCATACTGACTCTAGAGGTGTGTTGCTTATGGAAGATAGCCTTCTCACTGCTGAGGTACGTGGCAGCTAGCAGAGCTAGCTAACGAGGCAAGTTTATATAGGAGCTACAGTGTGAAGGTTGCACCTACAAGGTACAAAATTTGCATGAGCAAGAAGACAACGATCTCCTGCCACTTCCCAACTCTACCATTTATTCCCCAAAATATGTCAGCTTCAACCTTAGGACATGGACATCAGTATTTTAACGTGGATCTGATCCCTCATGTAGTGGTTAGTCAAAATTGGTCATCCTTGGCCACTTCATTGGTCTAATTTCTAGGAACATAGTTTAAAAGGATGCACATCTCAACTCTTTGGACTTGATTCACACCCACCAGCAGTCCTGGTTATGACATGTTGCATTCCGAATATCTTTGGTAATGGTTCAGATTCTCAACAGGTAAGTGGTTGAGCAGAGTCTGCACAGTAGTCCAGACTTTATACGCCGACTAAAAATAAATTATTTCCTGAACCTAATTCCGGTGGTGACATTTGAGCATGTGTGAGTTTTGCAGGCATGTAATTTAGTCAGCAAAAGATATTGTCAGCAGAACCACCAACAGGTAAGACTCATTGTGGTTGTACATGCAAGGAAAGCACAGCTGTAAACGACTAGACTACTCCAGGAGCCTCTCTCTCTATTGTAGCAAGCTGGAGTCCAAAGGAGTCCTGAAGAACTAGTCTTGCCAAGCTGGATTGGAAGCTTGGACTGCAGCTGAAGGAGCATATATTTCTGAAGCCTTTTTTACACCAAACGTGACATTTGTTGCCTGTGCCATTCTGCTCATGACAGTGAGAATGAATTGAAGCTGAATGACAAAGGCTAAATTGTTTCAGAAGGTGAAGATTCCTGATCCTACCCTTTACATCATGGTCAGTGTCCTGTGTCGATTTGCTGATCTGTGTAATATATTACAATCCATCAGGGAGGCCATCACGTTTTCTATCTCCCAAGGGAGCTGAATTTATTATCTTTCTGTGAAGTGAGGGACAGACAACACATACACTGAATTTCCTGCATATTCAAGGAACTGCGCATTATAGCCTAACTGCCTTGCTAATTGTAACCCAGTTGTTTAACAAGATTTCATGATGGAACAGGAGTAGGATATTATTTTAATTTTCCCCTATTGCAGGAGAATGGCAGAGGAATCCAGGAGGTAAGCAAGTTAAAAGAGCAGGTAACAGGGAAGTAAGGGTGAATGGTTGGAATGCTCTTAGACTATAGCATCCACAGTGTGGGTCAAAAGGCTTTCTTTTATGTCATGATATATGGTGAAATGTGCGCCTTGTTGAACCAGGCAAAAGAACAGTTAAAACCATAAGACGCAGGAGCAGAATTAGGCCATTCAGCCTATCAAATCTGCTGCACTATTCCATCATGGCTGACGTATAATCCATCTCAACCCCATTCTCCTGCCTTCTTCCCATAACTTTGTGACAGTATTGGGTTTACTGACCACAAATTTCTAAACTCGACCGAAGACCTGAAGTCCTATCAGATATAAATAACAATGAGTACTCTCACTAAACAGAGAATATACTGTAACCGCCTAATCTTCTATGATTAGTTCACTTCCTTGTTTATTCTCCATGGTGACTTTCGCTGCAAGTACCCACTATCCGAGTAGCAGGTCTCTTCTTCCTACCAAAATGAAGTTACTTCCAGCTAACACAACACTTTAAAAGGCAATTCATTTATTTTCAGTGATACACATTTAAATCCAAACAAAACTCTCAAAACACATTGAAAACTCACAAAGGATTTCTATCTTAAACATTTCTAAAACACAAAGCATTTCCAAAACACAATTACAATTCCTAAAAACTAAAAAGACATACCAAAGATGCAGACAGTGAATCATCCAAAGCAGAAATTGAAGTGACAGGAATGGATTCTGGGAATAGATAAGCGGAAGAGATCTACATATCCCTTTCATAGTTTTTTTGATGTTCTTTACCCCATTTCTAATAAGCTTGAGCTGCTCTCTACACTTATATAATTTCTCTGCCCTTGGGTGACTTCACACGCATGTGAGATTTCCTCAGATACTCTTTTAGCACAAAAAGTCGAAAAGCATCTTGGTGACATAGATTTCAGCTTAATGTTCACAGTTCACAATTAATGCTGTAAAGCTAACCATGAGTACATTAACCTACCAACATTAATAGATCAGTTATTTGATATGTTAAATCTTATTATCTATCTGGTAAGCAATGTAAGAGCCAGCTTGTCTGTTTCAAAACAAGTCAGATTAAATAACCCATTGCAACACACACGAAATGCTGGAGGAAATGAATAAACTGTTGATGTTTCAGGCTGAGACCCTTCTTCCGGACCGAGAAGGAATGGGTAAGATGCCAGAGTGGGGAGGGGAAGGAGGCTAGCTAGAAGGTGTTAGGTAAAGCATGGTGGGTTGGGAAAATAAAGCGTTGAAGGGAAGGAGTCTGATGGAAGCGGTGGGTGGACCATAAGAGGAAGAGGTTGGTGGGGGTGGGGTGGGGGCTCAGGGGATGGTGATAGGCAGATGAGTAGAGGTAAGAGGCCAGAGTGGGAAACAATAGAAGAGAGAAGGGGTGTGAAGATTTTTTTTACCAGAAGGAGCAATTGTATTAATGCCATCATTTTGATAACTCATTGTCTTACACAGACCCCTAAGCAGCAATAAAGCAGGTGTTGTGACTCTACAGACGGAGCATCTACAAAGCTGTGTTTAACTTTAAACTGATTACTGATTTCCATTTCTATTTTAGGAACTGAAGATAGACTTCCCTTTACAACCAGAAGCTAAACAAAGCAATATGGTTGGAAGTTTACTTAGAATTATTTATGATCTTAAAAGTGGCAGCTGCTGTGTTTAGAAAGAGGAGATTGGCAAAAAAACAAGGAGTGAATATCCACCACAACCTTTGACATCCTTAGTAATCAAAAACCTATCAACCTCCGCCATGACTTGACCTCCATAATCATCTGTGGCAATGAGTTCCACAGATTCATGATCTCTCGCTGAAGCTATTCCACCTCTTATCTGTTCTAAAGGGATGTCCCTCTATTTTAAGGCTGTGCCGCCTTGTTTTAGACTCCCCCACTCCCCCACTACAGGAAACATCCTCTTCATGTCCACTAAATCTAGGCCTTTCAATATTCAATAGGTTTCAATGAGACCCCCCTCCCCCCCCACTTCTCCTAAACTCCAGCGAGTAGAGGCCCAGAACCATCAAACGTTCTTCGTTCGTTAACCCTTTCATTTCTAGAATATTTCTCATGGACCTCCTCTGGATGCTCTCCAATGCCAACACACCTTTTTTTTAAAGATACAGAGCCCAAACCTGCTCACAATTCTCCAAGTGTGGTCTGACCAATGCTTTATAATGCCTCAGCATTACATCCTTGCTTTTATATTTTAGTCCTCTCGAAATTAACATTCTGTCTATTCATGCACGTTGCACTACTGCTGTGATAAAATTTCATTGAAATACTGGGGCAAAGACACCACCTTGCATGAAAGTTTTGTGTCCAAGATTGGCTCCCTTGTGAATCTGTTGTTTGGAATCACCACAAGTGCCATCATGCAATCAGTTTTGAAAAGAATTGACAGAGACAAGAAGCTTAGTAAAGTTGAATAAGGTCATGTATATCAGCGGTCTCCAACCCCCGGGCCGCAAAGCATATGCTACCGGGCCATGAGGAAACGATATGAGTCAGCTGCACCTTTCTTCATTCCCTGTCACGCACTGTTCAACTTGAACATAGGGTTGCCAACTGTCCCGTATTTGCCGGGACATCCCGTATATTGGGCTAAATTGGTTTGTCCCATATTTCCCCCGCTAAAGTAGAGTGTTCCTATGAAACCTTTTGTGCTGAAATGGCATAAAGCAAAGAAGCAATTACCATTAATTTATATAGGAAAAAATTTTCAGCGTTCCCAGACCCAAAAAATAATCTACCAAATCGTACCAAATAACACATAAAACCGGAAATAACACTAACATATAGTAAAAGAAGGAATGATATAATAATTACACAGCCTATATAAAGAAATAATGTATGTACAGTATAGTCGGGAAGATTAAGTCAAAACCGATTTGTGGAAAAAAAATCGGCACGTACGCGCATGCACACATCACAGATACGCACATCACGCATGCGCACACAGGTGCCCCCGCAAGGCTTCATGGTCATAGTAGTCTTTCTCGGGGTAAACACTGTCCTGTATTTGACTGCTACTTTTGTCCCTTATTTGGGAGTTAGAAAGTTGGCAACCCTAACTGTAATAGACGTGTTGAAGTGAGTTTAACCCTACTTGAACACCCCCCTCCCTGGTCGGCCGGTCCTCAAGAATATTGTCAATATTAAGCCGGTCCGCAGTGCAAAAAAGGTTGGGGACCCCTGGTGTATATGGATTGATATTCCTCAAATTCTTGGAGTTGTGTTGTGGTGAAAATCACAACATCCATATTATGACTTGGGGAGCAGTTAATTGGCTTTTGGGGGGTTAGATGGACCCTAACAAGTCAATTCCCTGGTGCCAGACTGCTCAGAAATAGTCCAGGATGTCATGGATCATCATATCAATCCAATAAGCATTTATACCTACCCTGTGGGTGGTAAATAAGACCTAAGCTCATTTTTCTTGTTATTGTGGGTGAATTCCTGTTGAAATACACCCAAGGTAAAACTGATAATTTCTCTTCAAGGGATGCCATACTTTGTCTAAATATTGTCTCCAATGAATAACTCAGGAGCAAACTATATATTACATAATAATACAGTGCATTTTAAAAATAAAGCACCACTTTTGTCATGATGCTTGGTAACCTCTAATTTATTGTAAGTAGTGTGTGTGGTTATATAGTCATCCCAAAATATAGGTAGAACCTTTGCATTTGTTTTGTAACTTTCATCATAAAAATCCAATTTAGTACTCATTTATAATTGGTAAAGTGCTAAGGATGTGATATATTTAATTGCAGCCTTCATTTTATAAAAATACTCAAGTGAAAGGGCACACATTGTGCGTGAAAATTGGTCCTGAAAGTAGTAAAAGCATAACAAGCTACTGTCATTCTTTCCAAAATCAAATCAGTTTATTTCTTTCTATTAATATCAAATATGTTTTAAACATCTTGCTATCATGTTCAGCTAATTTAAAAGATGAGACAATACAGCGGACAATAAAGATTTTGCTTTCTTAATACTTTTAGGTGTATGGTATGGATTTTGTGTTGCTGATCATGAAAATCACCATGAAATTTCACTATCATGCACCATGTAAAAAAAATTGCCTATGTTGGTTATTTCCATTCATAACTCAAGTCGATTAAAAAATTGCCCACAATATAAGCTGAAAAGTTTTCTATCTTGTCCAGGCATACTTTATACTTTATTGTTGTCAAACAATTGATACTAGAACGTACAATCATCACAGCGATATTTGATTCTGCGCTTCCTGCTCCCTGGATTACAAATATTAAATATTAAAAATTAGTAAATATTAAAAATTTAAATTATAAATCATAAATAGAAAATAGAAAAATGGAAAGAAAGGTAGTACAAAAAAACCGAGAGGCAGGTCTGGATATTTGGAGGGTACGGCCCAGATCTGGGTCAGGATCCGTTCAGCAGTCTTATCACAGTTGGAAAGAAGCTGTTCCCAAATCTGGCCGTACGAGTCTTCAAGCTCCTGAGCCTTCTCCCAGAGGGAAGAGAGATGAAAAGTGTGTTGGCTGGGTGGGTTGTGTCCTTGATTGTCCTGGCAGAACTGCTCTGACAGCATGCGGTGTAAAGTGAGTTCGAGGATGGAAGATTGGTTTGTGTGATGTGCTGTGCCGTGTTCACGATCTTCTGCAGCTTCTTTTGGTCTTGGACAGGACAACTTCCATACCAGCTTGTGATGCACCCTAGAAGAATGCTTTCTACGGTGCATCTATAAAAATTAGTGAGGGTTTTAGGGGACAGGCTAAATTTCTTTAGTTTTCTCAGGAAGTAAAGGCGCTGGTGGGCCTTCTTGGCAGTGAACTCTGCTTGGTTGGACCAAGTCAGGTCATTTGTGATATTGACCCTGAGAAACTTAAAGCTTTTGACCTGTTCCACTTGCGCACCACTGATGTAAATGGGGTTGTGCGGTCCACTACTCCTTCTGAAGTCAACAACCAATTCCTTCGTCTTGCTGATGTTGAGGGATAGGTTGTTGTCTTCGCACCATGCCACCAGGTTCTTGATCGCCTCTCTGTACTCGAGCTCATCGTTACCTGAGATACCGCCTACAATTGTTGTGTCATCAGCAAACTTGTATATTGAGTTTGATGGAAACTTGGCTACACAATCATGGGTGGACAGTGAGTACAGCAGGGGGCTGAGTATACAGCCTTGTGGGGCACCGGTGCTCAGAGTGATTGTAGAGGAGAGCTTGTCCCCTATTTTTACAGCCTGGGTCCTGTCAGTGAGTAAGTTGGGCATGCTTAGGCAGGGCAGATGCTGCATAGCAGGACAGGTTTTAGAAAGGCTATGGTTAAAATCTGCATCATGCACACACTGTACTATGCATTCTGTTAATGAGTATATTGGTTTGCGAACATGTGCGCTAAGTGCATAGTACTTTAGAATATTTGTGATTCAAAATGTCTCGCCAATGTTGCAAGAGCCTGCAATACTTTCTGGTATATTTGTGGTGAGTAAAAGCTTAAATCTCTAAGATGGAGCATGACTCATCTTATTACGGAAGCCTATGAGTTCTACTTTGGTGTAAAATTGGCAACTAAGCCAAAGCCCGGGCTCCTCGCATTTGTTGCATAACATGCGCTGTTGATCTTAGGCCTTGCTCAGAGGTACTCGATGTCAATGCTGTTTGCTGTCCTGATGACAGCGAGAGCAGAAGGATTATGTGACAGACTGCTACTTCTGGCTGACCAGTGTGTCTGGTATCTCTGCTAAAGACAAGAAATCCATTGTGTACTCTAATCTCCCTTCAGCCATGAGACCTGTGCTGCATGACAATAGTCTTCCAGTTCCAAAGCCACTAGAGACATGGAGACTAGGGGAGGCAGACAAAGGTATGATGCACGAGACAGAAGCATTCTGCTACTGATACAGATTTTGAACCTATTGTGTCCACTGAGCCTCATCTGGTAACTCAATCAGAGTTAAATGACCTAGTCAGAAACTTCTGATTGTCAAAGGCAAAAGCAGAATTACTGGGTTTAAGATTGCAAGGGTGGAATCTGCTGTCACCAGGCACAAAAACGAAGCCTTATACACTGAGTACAAACAAAAATTATCAACAAAACATTTTTAGTTTTGTTAAACTATTGCAAGATGTCAACACTGTTATGCAATTAAACACATGATATCAGAATCAGAACCAGGTTTAATGTCACTGGTATATGTCATGAAATTTGTTAACTTTATGGTAGCAGTAATACATGATAAATAAATATATAGAAAAGAACAATTACATTAAGTATATATGTCTATTAAATAGTTACGTTAAGTAAGTAGTGCAAAAAGAGACAAATAAAAGGTACTGAGATAGTGTCCTGGGTAATGGGGATCCTTAATGATAGAAGCTGCCTTCCTGTGACACCACTCCTTGAAGATGTCTTGGAAACTACGCAGGCTAGTACCATGATGGAAGCGACTAATTTTACAGTTTTGGCAACCTACTTTAATCTTGTGCAGTAGCCTCTTCCATGCCAGATGGTGATGCAGCCAGTCAGAATGCTCACCACGGTACATTTGTTGAAATTTTTAAGTGTTTTAGTTGACAAAACCAAATCTCCTCAAACTCCTAATGAAATATAGCTGCTGTCTTGCTGTCGAGCGATGGTACTCTCTCTCTCTCTCAATGGTGGGGTGAGTTTGCTGCTGACTCTTAAGTCGGAGAATCTTGGAATAAGAAGTGACACAGCAGCCTGACGCCATAACAGCAACTGTTAATCTCCCCTTTCGCTGTGAAAGGGGTGCCATGTCTCTGTCTCTTGTTAGTGTGAGAGAGAGAGAGAGCCTGTGGCATGTCAAACAGTTGGATAAACAATTATTTTTTGTTGACTGCAGATCACGGACTCTCTTTGGATGCTTTGCTGTTGCTTGGTGGGTGGTCGGCGCTGACGCTTTTTTTGCTGAAATGCGCAGGGGAGAGGAAGAGGTTTATGTGTTGATGCTTTGCTGTTGCTTGCATGGGGAAAGGGGGAAGGGGGCTTTGGGCTCTAATGTTTTTCTGTCATTCATTCTTCAGGGGTTCTTCTGTTTTCATGGATCTCTGCAAAGACCAAGTATCTCATGTTGTAAACTGCATACATTCTCTGATAATAAATGGAACCATTTAAACCATTTATAACTGCATCAATATGTTGCGTCCAGGTTAGGACCTTAGAGATATTGACATCCAGGACCTTGAAATTGCTCATGCTCCACTTCTGATCCCTCTATGAGGATTGGTTTGTGTTCCCTTGTCTAACCCTTTCTGAAGCCAATATAGTTCTGAAGTTATATTCAATTAAAGTTAATTTCTTGTTTCTCTAAATTCCTAGTAGTCTGAAATTACAATTATTTTTAGCTTCAAGTGGTCTATCATAACTACAAAAAATATTCTGACAAAGCAAGACTTCCAAAAAAATTTGCTGTCCAGTGTATTTATTCTTGATTTCTACAGATATTTTTGGACATTTTAAACTCTATTTTAACCACATGTGGTAAGCGAAAGCGAAGGTAGGTAGTCAGAGTGTTGGTTCTCCAAATCGTGAGGATCAGGACATATCAACTTATTTGCCTGATTTAAGCAGAATCTGAAATTCAGGGGGCACAAAATATGTTTCAATATTGTCAATGAGGCAATATTCCTTCAATAGGTATATAGGTGCTCTTTCCTACCCTGAAATCAAGTAGATTAAAATGGAATTTGATAGGAATGTTCTCATTACACTGCCCAAGTTAAAGTTAGCCTTCGAGCTATATAGGACCATAAGATATGGGAGAAGAATTACCCCATTTGGCCCATTGAGTCTGACCTCTCGGTCCATTATGGCTGACCCATTTCCCTCTCCGCTCCAGTCTCCTGCATTTTCCCTGTAACCCTTCATACCCTGACTAATCAAGTATCTATCAACCTCTGCCTTAAATATACCCAATGACTTGGCCTCCACAGCCAGCTGTAGGAATGAATTCCACAGATTCACCACTCTCTAGCTCAGGGAATTCCTCCTCATCTCTGTTCTAAATGGATACCCCTCTGTCCTGAGGCTGTGCCATCTGGTCCTAGACACTTCCACCATAGAAGACATCTTCTCCACATCTACTCTATTGAGGCCTTTCAACATCTGATAGGCTTCCATGTGATCACCCTCATTCTTCTCACTTCCAATGAGTACAGGCCCAGAGCCATCAAAAGCTCCTCGTATGATAAGCCTTTCAATCCTGGAATCATTTTCATGAACCTCCTTTGAACCCTCTCCAATGTCAGTGGTTTAATCAATTGTTCAATTTAATATCAATGAATGTATACAATGTACAACCTGAAATTCTTATACTTTGCAGATATCCATGAAACAGGAAAAACCCATAGAATGAATGACAGAAACGTCAGAACCCTAAAGCTCCCCCTTCGTGCACAAGCAGCAGCAAAACCATCAACCCTCCCCCTCCCCCTCCCCCCACTTGTTCAGCAAAACCATCAACCCCTCCCCCTCCCCCCACTTGTTCAGCAAAACCATCAACCCTCCCCCTCCCCACACTTGCTCAGCAAAAGCATCGACCCCTCCCCCCATCATGCAGACAGTAGCAAAGTCCTCAGAGACACATCGATCTAGAGTCCAAACACAGGCCCCTGTGGGACACTACTAGTCACTGGCAGCCAACCAGAAAAGGCTCCCATTATTCTCACTCTTTGCCTCCTACCAATCAACCAATGCTCTACTTATGCTATCATCTTTCCTGTAATACAATACATAATACCATTGCGTCATCCTGCCTTTAGAATACTTCTTCTTTGGGTCTATCTATCCTTCACCTTCCATATTGCTCCTAGAAACTCCAGCTATAGCTGCACTACTGTCATCCCTGCTAATGTCCCATCCAATCAACTTTGGCTAGCTCCTCTCATGCCTCTGTAATTCCCTTTACTTCACAGTAATACTGACAAATTTGACTTTAGCTTCTCCCTTTCAAATGGCAGGGTGAATTCTATCATATTATGAGCACTGGATCCTCCGGGTTACTTTATCTTAAACTCTCTAATCAATTCCACTACATTGCACAACATCCAATCGAGAATAGCTGAACCCCTAGTGGGCCCAACCATGAGCTGCTCTCAAAAAAAGATAATCTTGTAGGCATTCTACAAATTCCCCTTCCAGGGATCAAGTACCAACCTAATTTTTCTAATCTACCTACATATTGAAATCCGCCATGACTATCCTAACATTATCCTTTTGACATGCCTTTTCCATCTCCTGTGGTAATTTGTAGCCCACATCTTTGCTATTATTCTGAAGTCTGTATATAACTCACAGCAGGGTCTTTTTACCCTTGCAGCTCCTTAGGTCTACCCACAAAAATTCTACATCTTCCAATCCTATGTTACTTTTTTCTAAGGATTTGATTTAATCTTTTACCAACAGAGCCACTGCACCCCTCTGCTTACCTGCCTGTCCTTTGGATTTTTATGATACAAGTTCACTGACCTTATTCTGTATACTGTGCATTCAAATATAATACCTTCTTCAGTCCTGTATTCATCACCTTTTTTGATTTTGTCCCCTTTTACATTGCAACTCAGCCCTATCATCAGTTTGTCCTTGTTAGCAGTCTCACTACACACTGCATCAGTTATAAACCAACTGCACCATCCTGAACCCTATCACTCTTGGCCCTATCACTCTGGTTCCCATCCCCTTGCCAAATTAACTTAAACTCTCCCAAAACACCTCCAGCAAACCTGCCTGAGATAATATTGGGCCCCCTCAGGTTCAGGTGTAACCCGTTGCCATTGTACAGGTCAACCTTCACTAGAAGAGATCCCAATGATTGAGAAATCAGAACCCCTGCCCCTGCACTAGTTCCTCAGCCACACATTTATCTGCCAAATACTCTGGTTCTTACTCCTACTAGCGTGTGGCACAGGGAGTCGTCCAGGAGTTACAATCCTGGAGGTCCTGCTTTTCAGTTTTGTACCTGGCTTCCTCAAACCTTTCTTCAGGACCTCCTCACCTTCCCTACCTTTATCATTTGTGCCTATATGTACCAAGACCTCTGGCTGCTCATCCTCCATGTTTAGAATGCCATGCACCTGGTCTGAGACATCCCTGACCCTGGCTGCTGGGAGGCAACATACCATCCAGGTGACTCTATCACATTCATTGTATGTCAACTCTATTCCTCTAACTATGGAATCTCCAATCACTACTGCAGTCCACTCCACCTCTCTTTTCTTCTGAGCCAGAGTGCTGGAGATCTGGTCACAGGGATACTCTGCACTGGCTGCTCATTTCCCTTCCCACTCCTGACAGTCACCCAGTTACTTGCCTCCTTTAGCTCCTATCTATCATTCCCTCTGTCTCCCATATGAGGTGAACGTCGTCAAGCTGCAGCTCCAGTTCATTAACACCTTCTCTGTGCAATAGTGGTTATCTAGGAGGCTGTGCATCTCCCAGAATTCCCATATCCTGCACAAAGAACATAACACAGCCCCGGGAGTCATTCTCACTGCTCTAACTGTGCCCTAACAGATGAGGAATGAAGAATAAAGAAAGCAAGAAGAAACTTACCAGATACTTCCTTGCCAAAAGCTGATCTTGCCTAAGCCTGATGAGTCAAAGCCTCCCCACTCTATCACTGGCTCACTTCAACAATGGCCAATTCCTTATTTTTACTTGCCATTACTAATGAGTTCCATTCACAGTTCAAACTTCAAAAGCATCCATGAACCGTTGCCTTTTTAATCTTGAATTGCAGACCTGTGTGAAGTCACCTCTTCTTCTCACGCATCCATTCACTGCTTGTTATGCATGCAATGGGAAAATAAACATGTGGAGTACTATTCTACAACACTCTTGTTTCCTCAGTATCATATTCTGTTATAGTAAAAGCTTTACTATTATATTTAATGAAAAACCAGGTTCTCTGTGTGCTCAATTATATATTTCAAGTCAATGGTAAAGATTCATGCGATTAAAGTATACAATATTCTTTTGGATTTTGTGTTAGAGTATTACCACCCTTAGTTCCACAATTTGGCTTTGTTGTATGTCACTTGTTTGCTGTTTCTTCTAACTTGGTGAGTGTGCCACTATTTTATTTTGTACTTCATGATTTTCTGTTGCATGGGGGAAAATATATTACAGTGTGTTATCCAGCTATAATATGCTGCAGCAGAACATAGATTGAAGTTTTGCTACCAACAGCATGTGCACACAAGGTATGTAACCTCTGAGGGGTGTGTAAAAAAAAGGAATAATGTACTGATTTCTGCAAATACAGTATGTTAAAATTGTTCAAATATGTTTTAACTTTAAATGAATATGTATGGGTGTTCACCTTACATAAATCAACTTGCACTGACTGCTTGACTGAATTAAGTTGTGGAACACCATTTGTTCTTTTTGATTGCATATCATTTTTCTTTAACCACCTATAACATTACACAGTTATTCTTATTTGGCAAATAATTTTGTATTGTTACGATGCTTTATCTTTCCTAATTAAAAATGCTAGGTGAATTTGGATGTGAGTCTCTGGACAGTTAGGAAATTCCTCTTGAATGTTATTTGTAGGCTTACTTTCACATATAATTAAGTACTTCCAACAGTATTTAGATCCAAATTGTGCCCTTGTGGCAATCCCAAGACTACTGTCTCCTGCGGTGCCATTTGTGAGATATTTGGTAGTAAAGAGTCAACCAAGCCTTGGAGAAAAGGACCCAAGGCCTTACTCACTGTGCAATGCTCTTTGCTTTTGATAGTTTTCTAGAATGAAAGGTGAAACTTTAAATAGGTCTAAACAATAAAATAAACACAATTCTGTGCAAAGTTCTTAGGCGCATATGTCTAGCTAGTGTGCCTAAGACTTTTGCACAGTGTGGTTGTCAGTTTATGTATTCCACTGTACTGGTGCTGCAATCACAAATTTCATGACATATGATAAACCTGATTCTGACATGGGTCTCCATTGTGGTCTGAGAGTGGGGAGGGGCCAGGGAGGGGGAAATTATGATTGGGAAAAGGGGAAGGGAGAGGGGAGGGGACGGGAAACACCAGAGAGAAATTCTGTAATGATCAATAAATCAGTAAATGACCTTGAGTGGTGTCGCAAGGGTGTGTGTGTCTGCACTCGCGACACCCCCACCCTGGCACTCCTTCTCTGCCACTGTTCCCACACTCCTCCCATTGTGCTCCACCCTCATCGTTCTGATTTACAAACTTGCCTTCTGCTCCATGTTGACAAATACAGTACTCTGCAAAAGTCTTAAACACAGATTTATGCACAGTACTGTACATTTATTAAAATAACAGTAACTTTGCTAAAGCGTGTTTACATACTGTAATTTAAAAGTTCAAATGTAATAACTCCAGCTACTGGGCTTCATATGTGACAGGAGAAGGGGCAAAGGCAGGTCACTAGTGCCTTAAAAGAAGTCGCTTTGGGAAGATAGGGCTTGTTAGCTGCTGCTGCAGTTCATCTTGGAGAAGAAAAGCTCCTGAGCTCAAACTTTCGCCTCCGTGCAGCTACAGCTACTCAAAGGGAATGCTTTGGGTGTAAACCCCGAATGGAACTGGAGTCCCTGAGGCAGTCCTACATTGAATTCAGTGCTGACTGGCAAAAACTGCATAGTCGCTGGTGCAAAACTGTATCCGTCTCTGCCATTCTTTGGATGTATCAGCGATGTGGACAGAGGGAGTGTGCTGCATAGGCAACAGCTTGCCCTCCATATTGTACTGGCTTGGCTTGCATACTAGCTTATGTATTGATAGCTAGGATGCAGCATCCATTGTTGATTTCAGACAATGGGGGACCTCAAAATGAAATGAAGGAAAATAAAGACAATGTCAGAACAATCTCAATAAAAAGCTAAGATTGCCTTTCCAATAAACAGGAGCATCATTTGCTTAGTTTGAGTCAATCAGCTACTGCAATTCAATTCAATTCCAGTACACAAAGGTGAAGGAGAAAGTAATAATTTTTACTCTGGATCCAATGCGGTACAAAAAAAACCACATTAAGATAAAGAACGCAATAAAAATAATATGTTCTTGATGGCAGGTAGGCTGGTGCTGGTGACACATTGAGCAGTTTTGACTACCCACTGTAGAGCCTTCACGCGTTGCAGTTTCCATGCCATGCAGTGATGCGACTTGCTAAGATGTTCTCTATTGCCCATCTGAAGAATGACATGAGTATAGATGTGCATAGTCCAGCTCTCTTCAGCCTCTTCAGAAAGCCACTCAATATATTGGTGAATCTAACATGGAAATGGAGGTCACAAGTGCATATTTGACCAATAGCAAGTTTCTATTATCTTCACTTCAGAGCACAGGCACAGAAGCCATTGAACACTGGAGCGTGGATGGAAGGGGATTTCCCCACAACACTGTTGCCACTACAGAGTTCAAACTGGTCCATATACCTATTGACTTTCAAAGAACTTAAAATTACAGATATTATTTAGTTGTTATGTTTTGAAATTTTAAAAAATAGCCAGCATTATAAATAATGGGACTACAGGACTGTGCACATCTTCACACAATTGAGTAGGGATACCAATTGGTTTTCTTTATTGGAATAATAAACTTCTATTC
The DNA here is from genome assembly GCF_030028105.1 of Mobula birostris. Lineage (NCBI taxonomy): Eukaryota > Metazoa > Chordata > Chondrichthyes > Myliobatiformes > Myliobatidae > Mobula > Mobula birostris. Next base: position 73,834,731 of record NC_092380.1, on the reverse strand, counting down.
AGCATTTAAAATTTTATGTGGTATTTGAATTGCATAGTAACTCATGAAACTCAACCTGGCATCTAGCAGAAATTTCTATGTATCACAAGGGGACAAGAAAGCCATGAAATAAATTGCAATTTTCATGAGGTAGTTGTTGCAAATTAAGCATAGGTGTTTTATACTGTGCCATGAAACAAACTCTGAATGACAATTTTTTTTCTGGAAATTTTAATCTGTCTGTAATGAGAACAAATAGACAGATTTATTTTCTATTTTTCCTTGAATATATAATAAATATGGTCTTGAAAGAATTGTACTGATAAAATAGACCCAGTTAAACCATCTCACCATCAGGTTGTAAATAACCATGAGATAGTAACAAATATGATCAATTAAAGGGCTTGTCAAAGATGAATGGTTTCATAAATAAAATTGCTAATAAGGCTAGAACTTGCGGGTGTGAATTAGGATGATGTTTTTGCAGGGAAACGTACTATGGACATGTGGTCGATGTTTAGAGATCTCTTGCAGGATGTAAGGGATAAATTTGTCCCGGTGAGGAAGACAAAGAATGGTAGGATGAAGGAACCATGGGTGACAAGTGAGTGGAAAATCTAGTCAGGAGGAAGAAGGCAGCATACATGATGTTTAGGAAGCAAGGATCAGCTGGGTCTATTGAGGAATATAGGGAAGCAAGAAAGGAGCTTAAGAAGGGGCTGAGAAGAGCAAGAAGGGGGCATGAGAAGGCCTTGGCGAGTAGGGTAAAGGAAAACCCCAAGGCACTCTTCAATTATGTGAAGAAAAAAAGGATGACAGGAGTGAAGGTAGGACCGATAAGAGATAAAGGTGGGAAGATGTGCCTGGAGGCTGTGGAAGTGAGCGAGATCCTCAATGAATACTTCTCTTCGGTATTCACCAATGAGAGGGAACTTGATGATGGTGAGGACAATATGAGTGAGGTTGATGTTCTGGAGCATGCTGATATTAAGGCAGAGGAGGTGTTGGAGTTGTTAAAATACATTAGGACAGATAAGTCCCCGGGGCCTGACGGAATATTCCCCAGGCTGCTCCACGAGGCGAGAGAAGAGATTGCTGAGCCTCTGGCTAGGATCTTTATGTCCTCGTTGTCCACGGGAATGGTACCAGAGGATTGGAGGGAGGCGAATGTTGTTCCCTTGTTCAAAAAAGGTAGTAGGGATAGTCCGGGTAATTATAGACCAGTGAGCCTTACGTCTGTGGTGGGGTAGCTGTTGCAAAAGATTCTTAGAGATAGGATCTATAGGCATTTAGAAAATCATGGTCTGATCAGGGACAGTCAGCATGGCTTTGTGAAGGGCAGATCGTGTCTAACAAGCCTGATAGAGTTCTTTGAGGAGGTGACCAGGCATATAGATGAGGGTAGTGTAGTGGATGTGATCTATATGGATTTTAGTAAGGCATTTGACAAGGTTCCACATGGTAGGCTTATTCAGAAAGTCAGAAGGCATGGGATTCAGGGAAGTTTAGCCAGGTGGGTTCAGAATTGGCTTGCCTGCAGAAGGCAGAGGGTGGTGGTGGAGGGAGTACATTCAGATTGGAGGATTGTGACAAGTGGTGTCCCACAAGGATCTGTTCTGGGACCTCTACTTTTTGTGACTTTTATTAACGACCTGGATGTTGGGGTAGAAGGGTGGGTTGGCAAGTTTGCAGACGACACAAAGGTTGGTGGTGTTGTAGATAGTGTAGAAGATTGTCAAAGATTGCAGAGAGACATTGATAGGATGCAGAAGTGGGCTGAGAAGTGGCAGATGGAGTTCAACCTGGAGAAGTGTGAGGTGGTACACTTTGGAAGGACAAACTCCAAGGCAGAGTACAAAGTAAATGGCAGGATACTTGGAGCAGAGGGATCTCGGGGTACATGTCCACAGATCCCTGAAAGTTGCCTCACAGGTGGATAGGGTAGTTAAGAAAGCTTATGGGGTGTTAGCTTTCATAAGTCGAGGGATAGAGTTTAAGAGTCGCGATGTAATGATGCAGCTCTATAAAACTGTGGTTAGGCCACACTTGGAGTATTGTGTCCAGTTCTGGTCACCTCACTATAGGAAGGATGTGGAAGCATTGGAAAGGGTACAGAGGAGATTTACCAGGATGCTGCCTGGTTTACAAAGTATGGATTATGATCAGTGATTAAGGGAGCTAGGGCTTTACTCTTTGGAGAGAAGGAGGATGAGAGGAGACACGATAGAGGTGTACAAGATAATAAGAGGAATAGATAGAGTGGATAGCCAGCACCTCTTCCCCAGGGCACCACTGCTAAATACAAGAGGGCATGGCTTTAAGGTAAGGGGTTGGAAGTTCAAGGGGGATATTAGAGGAAGGTTTTTTACTCAGAGAGTGGTTGGTGCATGGAATGCACTGCCTGAGTCAGTGGTGGAGGCAGATACACTAGTGAAGTTTAAGAGACTACTAGACAGGTATATGGAGGAATCTAAGGTGGGGGCTTATATGGGAGGCAGGGTTTGAGGGTCGGCACAACATTGTGGGCCGAAGGGCCTGTACTGTGCTGTACTATTCTATGTTCTAAAAGTTGAACAATAACATTCTCAGTTTAGTTTTGTTTTAGTGTTTCCATTCTCTTATATAGGACTGTGGTTTTCTTGTCAGACATAAGAATATTGGATTCCACTAATTTTCTCAGAACAGTACATATAGATTTATAATTTTTGTTCGGGGTAAAAATTATGAATATTTAACTCCTCTTGTAAAGTGAGTTAAATAATTAATGATTTTCAGCCATGGTGAGGTAAGGCTTATTGTTTATCTCCATGTCAAACAATAGGATGTGAATACTGCATTTCCAAACAGCTAATTGAATAATTTACTGTAAATAGCTATCATTTACTTTCATTTGCAATGGGGAATCATTAGCCAAATGCATCTGGGGGATATACAGTTTAATGCGTTAAGTTTAAAATGGAATCATCAATGGTGGAAACTGGAAAGTCACAGGCACTTAATGCACTGATTCCTTTTTCTAACAAATTGTGTACAGTCAGGTTGGGCAGAGAGCCATGGTTAGAAAATGCAGCTGAGGAAAAAAACTTGGTCAGTTTTCATACCAGACACTTGCTGAGCCCATCTTTTGAAAGCCAGTTCAGCTAAAATTAGATTACTTTGTAAAATGGGATAGAGTTGAGAGCTGATTAATTGAATAGGCTTGTTCTGTCTTACAGCTCTTCAGTATACTTGTCCTTGCATGTAAAGAAAACCAGCAGAAAAACAGATTGTTTTGTATTGATTCCCTTGGAGTATTCCTTTCGCAAAACCTTTAGCATTAAAAATCAGGGAATTTATTTCATTTTCTCCCTTTTTCAAAGGATATTGTACACACAGACACTGCCACCCTCTGGGGCTCCACGTGAACATTCTTTCCATGAGCTTTGATTTTGGGTGCTTAATTTGGGACCTGTTAACCAACCAAACAGATTATGATGACCTGTAATTACTGCACTGCCTTTTTACCTACAATCCCCTATCAGTGTAGACCGTATGCCTTAATTCTCCACTGAACAGTTTTACTTTTGATTGTATTGATTTAGTTGCTGTCGATAATAACGCACATCTGGAGACATGAAAATTCTGCATTATTCACCAACAGCCTGTCATTTAAATGACTGAGGTAACCCACTGGAGTCTCTACCTTTGCCTTCTGTCAGAAGTAATCAGATGACAATACTTGAGACTTCTGGTGTTTATTTTTTTATGTCAGAGTAGAAGGCCACCAAGTTTATTTACAGATTATATACAATAGTACTATATTACTATTTCTATTCCTATTTCACTCTTCTTTCATGGAATTCCTTTGGAGCACATGACTGGATTTTTTCCTAGTGAATGCAGTGGAGAAGGGAGGTTCAAAGTTCAAAGCAAATTTATTATCAAGGTACATCCATGCCTCCATACTCAACCCGAGATTTGTTTTCTTGCAGGCATACTCAGTAAATCCAAGAAACATGACAGTCTTTCATTAAGACTGTACCCAACAGGATGGACCAATATGCAAAAGACAAGAAACTGTGCAAATACAAGAGAAAAAAAGATGTAATAATGATAATAATAACTAAGCAATAAGTATTGAGAACCTGAGATGAAGAGTCTTTGAAAGTGAGTCCATAGGGGGTGAAATACTCACAGTGCATGTTGTAAAAGAGACATTCAGCAAGCACACTTAATTATCTTGTCCACTTCTCCAGTAGTGGCAAATCATTCTAATTTCAAAGGTGTGTAATAATGATTAGTCTCTGAAGATCCAGAAGCAGCAGCTAAACCACATGTAAATATAACCAGGAGGAACAACAAATAAAGATAATCAAGGGGAAGGGTGGCGTCTCGTTTGCTATGTGCCGTGTCTAAGGAACAAAACTAGAGTTTAAAAGAATGAGAAGTTACCTCATTCCTAGGGCCAAGCAAAATAGGTGTAGGGAGGAAATACAAACGAGCAATTGTAGTCTCAAACAAAAAGGTTGGCAGAGGGTGGCACAAAAGCACAGCTTGTGGAGCTGCCGCCTCACAACTTGAGCACCCACCTTTGATCCTGATGCTTTGTGGGGTTTACATGTTCTCCCTATGACTATGTGAAGTTCAGCTGGGTGCTCTGGATTTTCCCACACCCTGAAGATGCTAGGTCGGCTGGCCACTGCAAAATTGCCACTAGTGTGTAGGTTGGTGGTAGAATCTGGGTGATATTTATGGGAATGTGAGAAAACCACTTCACAGAGATAGCAAGGCAATGAAATCTTTCCTTATACCAGTGCAGACTCAGTGAGCTGACATGGCCATTTGTTAAGTCATACAGTGGTCATTTAGGGTCAAATGGGGAGAGAGTTCTTCAACCAGTTGTGAATCTTCGAAATTCTCTACCCTGGAGGGCAGGAAGGTTTAGTTATTGACTGTATTCAAAGCAGAGATTGATTTGTGAATATGAAAAGATATTATATATAGAACAGTCCATGTATAACTGTACAGCTATAGTACAGTCATGGTACAGCTAACAGTCATAGTACAGCTGTACTGTACTATGTTCTGTATAGAAAATGTCAAAATGGAAATGAGCTTAGGGCAGGAAAATGGCATTCAATGCCAATCATCAGCCACATTCCTGTGGTATGGCAAAGGTATCTCAAAGGAATGAGTGGCTTATGTTCCAATTTCCCATCACTTCCGCACTTTTTCCAAAGCCCTGTACCAAACTCCTCTACACACTTCCTGGCAAGCTTCCCAATGTAACAAACATTTCCTGTGCAGCAAACAGCAGCTGTGACCTGCCTTAACACAATCCTCATCCAAGCTCCCTGCTGTTTACAACCTTACTCCCTGGCAAAATGGCACCTGTGGTCCCTTCCTCCCTGCTCTGACTAAGCTCTTCTTTCCCAATGTGTCCTGACAGAGCTGGAAGACTGAGTGTTATTGCTTCACTGCTTGGCAAGGTTCCACTGAGTATCTAAAATGAGACTCTTCCAGTAAGATGGTGGCACTTATGAATGCAGTGGCCTCTTGGGAGCCAAACAAAGGTGTTTTTCTTCTTTGTAAAATTTGTTTTATTACGATCCAAGGACAATTCTACCCCAGGAACATTGGGTATTGCAGGGCTACTCCACCAGTGAGCTGCTTGTTAATTGGAGTAGCTGCACTGGTGTTGGTGGCAGAGGTACTAAAGGAGCTGGTCGGGATATCGGACAAGCCTGCTGATGTGTCGGAGGAGCTGGTTTGAGTACGGAGGAACTGACCTGGTTGCAGACCTTGTTGCTGACTGCTTCTTGGAAGCATTAGAGTTGGTGCAATATAACTGGGGGAGATTGTCGTGGACACTTCACCTGCGATCACAAGGCACTGTTGGACAGTGATAGTGTAAATTGCCGCAGGCCTGCTGCCCTTGCCTGGTGGATGGACAGTTGGGATGGGAGCTGTCTGGCCTCTGTTGTGGTGAGGACTAGGCCTCAAGCCTCAGGATTGCCTGTTGACTAGGTGAGAGACACAGAAGTGCTGCAGCATGGTTGAGCTCTGCTGGGGCCTGGCCTCGCCCACTGGTGCTGCCCTGCCATGTTCGAGCGGTGGAATGACAGGCTAGATTCCACGTGTCAATACTCTGCTGGGAGACTGAACCATCGATTGCTGGATATTGTTGCTTGGGGTCTTGGACGACATATGTTTCTTTTTCGAGTGAACATGCTTCTTTGTTTGATATTTTGAATTATGTTACTCGCTATTTTTGAATGTTAGCTTGCTATTTTGAATGTTTTGCACCATAGCCCCAAAGGAACACGGTCTTGTTCAGCTGTATTTACGCTTGGTTTAAATGATAATTAAACTTGATTTGATTTGATTTGAAAGATGCAAGTATTAGGGCGGGGAGATTCAAAGTTGAACATTTCACCTGATGCAGTTTAGAAGGCAATGGGGATTGTGAGGAAGCAGGTTTACAATTCAACCTGAGGTCCATGGACTCCTTGCTTCATGATATTGGTCCATGGCATAAAAAAGGTTGGGAAGCCCTGATTTAGATGGAAGCACACCATAACTTCCATCAAATCATAGCCACTGCTGACCATAGACTCAGTAATAATTGTTTTTTTTTATCGAAAACAGGAAACCTTCAACTAATAGTGTTTGGTGAAGGAAAGGCTCAAAATTCATACCTGGTTCATAAACATACAATTGCATAAACACCCGCACTGTCTTCTCTGTAGGGTTGGGACCACTTTCATAAATGGAAACACATCCATTTTCAGTAAGTACAGGGTGAGCACGTACTTGAGATCTCATGGGTTTTCCTTAATTTTAATGAATGGAAACTTATGAGCTGCTGACGAGTGGTTTTGCCAATGTGTCCAGAAAATATATCCTCAAAATATCACTTGAACTCGCAGACAATAGAGAAAGTAGCTGGCAGGTTGTAAAATTAATTTGAAGGTACAGAGCTGTCACATGGAGACATTATTGGAGATGATACCCTATGATTAACCAGACCCCATTATTCCTATCTCCTAAGGTTTCACAACTTTTTATTTCAGTTCCAGCACTGAAATATTACAGAATCTTTCCTATACAGGAAGATTCTTGTTCCACCAAATTCATATATGATCTTCACCTTTGTGCTTCAGGACTCCTTACATAAAGGTGGAATATAGTATAGCAGCTTGAACAGATTATTGAGTGTTTGGGTGAGTATATCAAAAGGAGATGTTGCCAGGAAAAGAAATGAATAACTAAAAAGTTCCCTGAAAGTTGGCGTGTAGGTAGTTAGGCCGGCGGCAAATATACTTTAAACGTCTACTTTCATAAGTTGGGCTATAGAATATAAAAGTTGGAAGGTTACGTTGCAACTTTACAAAACTGGTAAGAATGAGTATTTTAAGAAGTTCTGGCTGTCACACTAGTGGATGCTCTGGAGAGTATGCAGAGGTGATTTTCCAGGATGTTGCCTGAATTGAAAGACTTTAGTCATAGAAGAAAAATTGAATAGCCTGGGCTTCTTTTCCTTGGAGCAAAGGAGGCTAAGAGGTGACCTGAAGCATAGACAGGGTAGATATAACCTGTTTCCTATTGCAGGAGTATCAAAAACAATGGGATGGAGGTTTAAACTGAGAGGAAGAAGTTTTAATGTAGGTATCAGGGAATGTTTTGTATACATCAAGCTGTTAATTTCTGAAATAACCTGCCAGAGGAGGTAGTGAATGTTCATGAAGAATTTAGACAGGCATTTGTATAGGTAAGGCATGGAAGGATAGTCCTAGTATGGGGAAATAGTATAGCTGGGCAAAGGGATCAGGATGCGCACGTGAACTGAAAGGTCCATTTCTGTCCTATATGATTCTATAACTCTATTGTAAATATGTAGAAGATTCAATGGACAAACATGGGGATAATGATGCGAAAAGACCTTCAGATGTATGAAGCTAAACATCCTGTTATATGCTATTGAATATTCCTATACTATGAACAATGAGATTCTCTGCCAACTATTCAATTAAACATTGTTTTAAATATCCTCTACTAATTTTCATAGTAAAACTTAAAGAATGGTTACAGAACAGAAGGAGGATACTTCTAGAGGAACTCTTTAGTTCCACCTACCAGCCCTTTCTTTATAGTCTTGAAAGTTTTTCTCCACCACATATTCTTCCAGAAGGCCACAATGACACTGGCCACCAAATCTGGCGGCATTTGCAGTGCATTTCAGATTCCAGCCATTGTGCAAAAGAAAAGAAAATTCTTCCTAATGTCAATTGCAATTTTCTTCATCTTTATTTCTGGGCTTTGAACATTTGTGTAGATTAACTGTAAGAGATATATTTTCATTTGTGTAAATGTTAAACACTTGTTATAATCATTGAAGATGTTTGTGAAACGATTAATTTCTTATCAGTAATTCAATAGAAAATTAGTTAGTTTGGTATTCTCACATACTACTTGTGATTTGATTTTATGTTCATAGTTCAGATAAACATTGAGTCCATTTAAGATGTAGGAGGGATAATCAGCAGATTTAAAAAAAACAATACTGTGACAGTTTCTCCAATGATCCAGTGTGGAATCACTGCTGCCCCTGTTAATCAGGGAGGTTTCCTTTCAGTATCTGGCCAGGGTTGATTTAAACAATTAGAACAATGGATGAGAGATGAAAGGAAACTGGACTCCATGTTGTGGTTAGGTAAGTGGAAAAAGTACTCTGCATATTTGCTGATCATTTGTCACCGGTCCCTGCTCAAATGTGTATTTTGATGGAGTAGACTTTGATACTTAGAGACAGAGAGGGAGCAATAAAAGAAGACTTAAAATGTATTGAAAGGTAAATGCTTCTGAAGAAGCAAAGATCACTGTTTATGAAGATAGGGGGATCAATTTCTCAGATCATTTCAATGCATAGTGTTCTGTGGACCAACTGAAGTGATTTGGATTTAGAAAGTGATGCTGACTGACATTGGCCTTTGTGAAGTGACTTACTGTAGTTTGTTTCCATTTACGGTTTTGGCCCACAGCAACAGAAATAAAAATACTGCTTGTCGTGGCCACCATTATGTGAGGGAAAATGTTGCACGAGTGCAACAGAGAGTTCGCCTTCTGGACTGAATTATTCCTTAGAATGAGGAGAGAGAAACTTGAAGAGCATAAGGAATTTTTGGGGATAGTACAGTACAATTAGATGTTCATATGTAAATTTTTATATCTTAGTATCTGAATGGCTCTCTTGATTGTTGAACACAGCAAAATAGTCTTGATTTTATTTTGGAAGATAGCAGAAAATAAGAATTTTTCTATTAGTTCTGCAAATGATTGGATGTTTTAATAATAAGAATGTAACTGCAATTGCTTTTGCATCTTTGCGTGATTTCCCATTTAAAACAGTAAAAATATTCACAGATGAATTTACTGTTGGACAGACTTTGTTGGCCTTGAAGGAAATGTCAAACTCGAATGGGTCAAGGACAGTGGAAGTAGAGAAACCAATCGTCTGTGTTCTTACCATGAAGTTGAAGGAATGGAGGCTGCCAGTTTGTGAAGCTGCTCTGCATCCTCCGTTTTGTGATCTAGTTTTGCTTGTCTGGATCAATGTTTTAATGTAGACCACAATGATGCTCCAGGTAATCTACTGGACTGGAGATCTTTTCTGAATAATAAGTTATTTGTGATGTGTTCATTGTTTAGATATAATATTCAGGTTTGTGAATGGTGAGGTCTCTGTCTGCCTTGAGTGATTCAGACTGGTTACTGTTTGGTAACTGATTTAAAACAAAGAGCCATAAACAGGCATAGATTACCAGTTGTCACTTGCAGAGGAGGGCAATAAATGGATGCTGGCTTGGACCAGAGCCAATAAGAAGGTGTTATAGGTCAGTCAGATGACCCATAGCCAATAACAGTGAAATGCCACATTTGAACTGGTAAGGAATAAATATATAAAACCAGATGCTTCAAATAGAAAGTAGAAATAACTTCGAAGATTCACCATAGCCAGGAAAAATGCCCATGCCAGGGGCTGGGAGAAGGAAGATCTGTCCAATGGGAGATCCCCTATTTCAGTGTTATAAATTGGAGAAGTGGTCTGATAGAGTACTGGTACAGAGGGAACAATAGAATTCATGTTTTAAGCTGTTGGCCTGGGGTCAACATAGTTATGTTGTTGTTTGTACAGAACAATATAGTGTTAGCTTCGATTAATTAAGAGCTGCATAGTGAATTTCCTAACCTAGTTCCATTGACGAATGGTCAACAACTTCGTCTATGGTAGGATGAGAAGTCCTGTAAGGTGGGGATGTTTTGTTAATCACACAACCTGTATGATGATGGGTAGGATAGATAGTCCATCAGGCATTCAGTGCATATGCATCAACCCCACAGAGGTCCAGTGCCTACTGTCGACACTGTTTGAGGCTGCCGCATTTTATCACTGAGAATAATTGGTATTGTTTTTTCCATGTAATTGGTATTGTTTTTGTTTCAATTAAGTGACTGGTAGAAGCAGGGATAATTACTTTTCAACTATCATGCGAAAGATTCAGCTAATTATTTTTAGTGCAAAGATTCTAGATTTCTGGGAAAAGATTAACAAGTTACTGTAAGGATGCATAATGGCATTACTGATCCTAAGTGCATCAGCAGCCTATATTTGTGGTAGGCTGGTTACCTGACTCTGATGGTTGACAGAATCACTAATCAAGTGACCCATCCATATTTTTTCTAATGCTTATTATCTGATGATTTTGCTGGTTGTAATGCAATACAGAACAAGCATTCACATTTATAGGCTACGTTGTTTGAAGGGATTAGGCTCGGTATACAGTATTAGTATACAGTATACTAATTATCATCTATATGGCCCCAGGTCCAAAATGATCAAACACAGGAAGGAAGAGATGAAACAGCTGATTGAGAACAAGAGTCAAATTGTGATGACAAATTGTAACGATAATTCAGCTGTTAAATTATGCATAGAGCAACATTTGAAACACTGTTTGACACTAATCATATTTTCTCTGATTTTATTATAATGGAAGCGACACATAGTTCTACAGCATCTGTTGCTTGTATGTTGTGGCTAGTGCATGTACATGGTACATGTTTCACATGGTAGGCTTTTTGTATTTGGTGTAATTTCAACTGAAGGATAACTATACTTTGCAGATTTCATGTAAATTATATGCATTGTGGACTTAATAATGATGAAAGTTGGGACATAGTACTTCAAACAGTACTGTAGAGCAGGCACCCAACTCCCACTCCACATGAACCACTTAAAGATATCATTATTTTGGCAGTTTTATTGCTCTTTGACTCCTACTGAGTACCTATTTGGTTCCACAGCCTTTGGAGCTCCAGTCTACTTCTAAAGCTGTTACAATTCTACAGAAAGTGGCAAAGTTTGGGGCTGCGTATGTCTATCTTGACTTCAAAGTTTCTGAAATAATCAGTTTCTCTTAAAAATGGAACTGTTAGTAAACATTTCCTCTGGAGGATATGCTGCTGGGGTAATAAGGCGCTGGTAAGACATCACTTCAAGAGGGCAAGCTGCTTGAAGAGAAGACAAACAGCATATAGCAGGAGCATCAACTCTAACATACCCCTATGAGATTACATAATGAAACAAATTTATTGAATAGTACTATGTGAATGTTTTTCTAATTGAGATCAATTATGATGATATTCAATTTTGTGTTTGTAAGAAGGAATAAAAGATAATGCAGTTACAAGCTGATGAATGTTGTTAAGGCTGACTTCCAGGCCATGAAGCTGTCCTTTGTATATTGTGAAAACTTGTTAATTGGTAAAACTACAGTCAATGGAAGATGCCCCCAAAAAACGATTTAATGTGCTACAGAAGCAGGTAATCGACCATAAGACCATAAGACAAAGGAGCAGAAGTCGGCCATTTGGCCCATCGGGTCTGCTCCGCCATTTTATCATCAGCTATCTATTCTCCCATTTAGTCCCACTCCCCCGCCTTCTCACCATAACCTTTGATGCCCTGGCTATTCAGGTACCTATCAATCTCTGTCTTAAATACACCCAATGACTTGGCCTCCACTGCTGCCCGTGGCAACAAATTCCATAGATTCACCACCCTCTGGCTAAAAAAAATTTCTTCGCATCTCTGTTCTGAATGGGCGCCCTTCAATTCTTAAGTCATGCCCTCTCGTACTAGAATCCCCCATCATGGGAAATAACTTCGTCACATCCACTCTGTCCATGCCTTTCAACATTCAAAATGTTTCTATGAGGTCCCCCCTCATTCTTCTAAACCTCAAGAAATACAGTCCAAGAGCGGACAAATGTTCCTCATATGTTAACCATCTCATTCCCGGAATCATTCTAGTGAATCTTCTCTGTACCCTCTTCAACGTCAGCACATCCTTTCTTAAATAAGGAGCCCAAAACTGCCCACAGTACTCCAAGTGAAGTCTTACCAGCGCCTTATAGAGCCTCAACATCACATCCCTGCTCCTATACTCCATTCCTCTAGGTGAATGCCAACATTGCATTCGTATTCTTCACCACCGACTCAACCTGGAGGTTAACCTTAAGGGTATCCTGCACGAGGACTCCCAAGTCCCATTGCATCTCAGGACTTTGAATTCTCTCCCTATTTAAATAATAGTCCGCCCGTTTATTTCTTCTGCCAAAGTGCATAACCATACACTTTCCAACACTGCATTTCATTTGCCACTTCTTTGCCCATTCTTCCAATCTATCCAAGTCTCTCTGCAGACTCTCTGTTTCCTCAGCACTACCGGCCCCTCCACCTATCTTTGTATCATCAGCAAACTTAGCCACAAAGCCATCTATTCCATAATCCAAATCATTGATGTACAATGTAAAAAGAAGCGGCCTCAACACGGACCCCTATGGAACACCACTGGTAACTGGCAGCCAAACAGAATAGGATCCCTTTATTCCCACTCTCTGTTTCCTGCCAATCAGCCAACGCCCTATCCATGTATGTAACTTTCCCATAATTCCATGAGGTCTTATCTTGTTAAGCAGCGTCATGTGCAGCACCTTGTCAAAGGCCTTCTGAAAATCCAAATATACAACGTCCACTGCATTTCCCTTGTATAGCCTACTTGTAATTTCCTCAGAAAATTGTAATAGGTTTGTCAGGCAGGATTTTCCTTTAAGGAAACCATGCTGAGTTCTACCTATCTTCTCATATGCCTCCAGGTACTCCGTAACTTCATCCTTGACAATCGACTCCAACAACTTCCCAACCACTGATGTCAAGCTAACCGGTCTATAATTTCCTTTTTGCTTCCTTGCCCCCTTCTTAAATAGCGGAGTGACATTTGCAATCTTCCAGTCCTCCGGAACCATGCCAGAATCTATCGACTTTTAAAAGATCATTGCTAATGCCTCTGCAATTTCCACAGCTACTTCCTTCAGAACTCGAGGGTGCATTCCATCTGGTCCGGGAGATTTATCTACCCTTAGACTATTCAGCTTCCTGAGTACTTTCTCTGTCGTAATTGTGACTGCGCACACTTCTCTTCCCTGCCACCCTTGAGTGTCCGGTACTGCTGATGTCTTCCTCAGTGAAGACTGATGCAAAATACTCGTTCAGTTCCTCCGCCATCTCCTTGACTCCGGTTACAGTTTCTCCAGCATCATTTTCTATCGGTCCTATATCTACTCTCACCTGAATTTTACTCTTTATATACTTGAAAAAGCTTTTAGTATCCGCTTTGATATTATTTGCTAGCTTCCTTTCATAGTTCATCTTTTCCCTCTTAATGACCTTCTTAGTTTCCTTTTAAATATTTCCCAATCCTCTGTCTTCCCACTAATTTTTGCTTCCTTGTATGCCCTCTCCTTTGCTTTAACTTTGGCTTTGACTTCTCTTGTCAGCCACGGTTGCATCCTTTTTCCATTTGAAAATTTCTTCCTTTTTGGAATATATCTGTCTTGCACCTTCCTCACTTCTCGCATAAACTCCAGCCACTGCTGCTGTGCCGTCCTTCCTGCTAGTGTCCCTTTCCAGTCAACTTTGGCCAGTTCCTTTCTCATGCCACTGTAATTTCCTTTACTCCACTGAAATACCGACGCATCAGATTTCAGCTTCTCTTTTTCAAATTTCACAGTGAACTCAATCATGTTATGATCACTGCCTCCTAAGGGTTTCTTCACCTCAATCTCTCTAATCACCTCCGGTTCATTACACAATACCTAATCCAGTACAGTCAATCCCCTAGTGGGCTCAACAACAAGCTGTTCTAAAAAGCCATCTCACAGACATTCTACAAATTCTCTCTCTTGAGATCCAGTGTCGACCTGATTTTCCCAATCCACTTGCATGTTAAAATCCCCCACAATTATCATAACACTGCCCTTCTGACAAGCCTTTTCTATTTCCTGTTGTAATTTGTAGTCCACATCACTGCAGCTGTTTGGAGGCCTGTATATAACTGCCATCAGGGTCCTTTTACCCTGCGATTTCTTAGCTCAACCCATAAAGATTCTGCACCTTCCGATCCTATGTCACCTCTTTCTAATGATTTGATATCATTTCTTACTAATAAAGCCACGCCTCCCCCTCTGCCTACCTTCCTATCCTTCTGATACACCGTGTATCCTTGGACGTTCAGCTCCCAGAGACATGCATCTTTTAGCCATGTCTCAGTAATGGTCACAATATCATACCTGCCAATCTGTAGCTGTACAACAAGATCATCCACCTTATTCCTTAAGCTGCGTGCATTTAAGTATTACACCTTAAGACCAATATTTGGTACTTTTTGCTTTGATTGCACTGCAACTCATTCCAATGGCTGCAAATTTGCCCCATCACCTGCCTGTCTTTCCTGACATCGTTACTGTTCACTATTAGATTTATTTCTTTTTTCCCCTTCCTCTGCTCTATCATTCCGGTTCCCATCCCCATGCCAAATTAATTTAAACCCTCCCTAACGGCTCTATTAAACCTTCCTGCCAGGATATTGATTCCCTTCGGGTTCAGATGTAACCTGTCCATTTTGAACAGGTCATACTTCCCCCAGAAGAGATCCTAATGATCCAAGAATCTGAAGCCCTGCCCCCTGCACCAGTCTCTCAGTCACGCATTCATCTGCCCGACCCTACTATTCTTGCCCTCACTAGCACATGGCAAAGGTAGCAATCCCGAGATTACTACCCTGGAGGTCCTGCTTCTCAGCTTCCTTCCTATCTCCCGGAAATCTCTCTTCAGGACCTCCTCCCTTCTCCTATCTATGTCATTGTTACCAACATGTACCAAGACAACTGGCTGCTCGCCCCCTCTCTTCAGAATATTCTTGAAGGGAAAAATATCTAAATGCCAAAATAGCAGATGGAAGATGAAGCTTTACTGGCTATATATTCTGCATTAGAGAACCTTAGGTAACAGCAAAACGTGCATCATCCTTTAGTACAAATCACTAAGTTCCAAAGCCTGGGCCTTCCTCTGCAATAGATCCTTGACTTCCTTATCAACAGACCACAGTCAGTGCAGATTGGTTATAACGTCACCTGGCTGACAGTCAATATGAGTGCAGCTTAAGGAGCCCACTGCTCTACCTGCTCTATATTCAGGACTGTGTGGCTAAACACAGCTCAAATACCATCTGTAAATACTCTGATGACGCCACCCTTAGTTGCCGGAATCTCAGACGGCAGCAAGGAGGTGCAAGCGAGTGAGATATATCAGCTGGTTGAGTCATGTCACAACAACAACAACTTGTAGTCAGGCAACACACATCAAAGTTGCTAGTGAACGCAGCAGGCCAGGCAGCATCTGTAGGAAGAGGTGCAGTCGACGTTTCAGGCCGAGACCCTTCGTCAGGACTAACTGAAGGAAGAGTGAGTAAGGGATTTGAAAGTTGGAGGGGGAGGGGGAGATCCAAAATGATAGGAGAAGACAGGAGGGGGAGGGATAGAGCCAAGAGCTGGACAGGTGATAGGCAAAAGGGGATACGAGAGGATCATGGGACAGGAGGTCCGGGAAGAAAGACAAGGGGGGGGGGAACCCAGAGGATGGGCAAGGGGTATATTCAGAGGGACAGAGGGAGAAAAAGGAGAGTGAGAGAAAGAACTTGTAGTCAGCATCAGCAAGACCAAGGAATTGGTTGTGGATTTCTGGAAAAGGAAGTCAGGAGAACACACACCAATCCTCATTGAGGTGTCAATGGTGGAAAAGGTGAGGAGCTGTAAGTTTCTGGGTGTCAACATCTTAGAGGAACTATCCTGGGCCAAATCTCTCACAAATTTCTATATATATTCAGTGGAGAGCATTTTGACAGGTTGTATTACTGCCATGGTAGTATGTCTCTAAAGCAAAGTATTGCGAGGGGTTATGGAGGATCAGGTGGATCATTTGCAAATGACAGAAAGAAATGTGATGCAACAAGCAATGTGAATTGAAACATTAGATTATAAAAGAAGGGACTGCAGATGCTGGAATCTAGAACAAAAACAGAATGCTGAAAAAGACTCAGCTGGTCAATTAGCATCTTTGGATCCTAAAGGTTAGCAGTTCAGTTCAAGACCCTGGATCAGCTGCTGATACTTCGACCTACACCTTTTGCCCACCGAGTTTTACCTGCAACTGTTAAATTACAAAATATGCTAATAGAGTAAATAAGTTAATAAGTCTGTCACAAGTGAATATCAATACAGGTTTCCACCGCCATCCGAAGGTAGAGCGATCCTGTGAAACGGTTCGTAAGCCGAAATGTCATAAAGCGAAGAAGCAATTACCATTTATTTATATGGGAAAATTTTGTGAGCGTTCGCAGATCCAAAAATAACCTACCAAATCATGACAAGTAACACAAAACCTAAAATTACAGTAACATATAGTAAAAGCAGGAATGATATGATAAATACACAGTCTATATAAAGTAGAAATACTTCTCTACAATGATTGCCTGCACAGATCTCTGTAGCGAAAATCTCACGCAAGCGCTCTCGGCAGAAAATCTCACGCAAGCGCTGTTGGCATAAACGTGCTCTCCAGTAACCTTTAAACTATGAGGCTGCCAAATCTACCAAATAACACGTAAAAATACGCAGCCTATATAAAGTAGAAATCATGTCTGTACAGTATAGTATCACTTACCGGAATCAGGAAGACAGCTTGCCGAGCAAACTGATGATGGTGTGTTAGACTGAGTCATTGCAGGCTGGGTGGTGCAGTGGCCCCCACCCTCTGGGCCACTGACCCGATACATTGCCGCGAAGAACGCAGCAGTAGCTGGGAGGCACACAGCACAACTTTAAGAAAAAAGCCGATATAAATAAGCTAATTAATTAGGTGCTGCCGACACGTAATTGTTGGCCCAGATCAGAGGCGATGCAATCGGAAATCGGCACTGATCTGGGCCGACGTTTACGTGTCGGCGGCACTTAATTAATTAGTTTGTTTATTTCGGCTTTTTTCTTAAATATGTGCTGTGTGCCTCCCGGCTACCGTTGCATTCTCCGCGAATTGGTACAGTATCTGTCCGGGGCCCGGGTGTTAGGGTGGTGGGACACGGGGGTGTCATCTCATCATCGATCAGGGCAGGCAGCTCATCTTCTCCTATGACTGCCCGCCTCGATGTCAAAGATCAAGGTTCGTCGTCCGCCGTGGCTGATGTGGAAGACTTGCTTGACTGCTGAGCCTCGCGCATTTTTCTATCATACAGTTGTTTGTAAGGACTCAAAACATCCTGAAAATATCCCCTAAACCTACGTACCCTTTCAAAACTAAAGTTGTACTTTATCATTACAGTGAAAATCTCACATAGTTGCTTTACTTTCGCTACTGCATTCGGTTTTGATTGTTATCCATTCCTCTTCCAATTGCATCAGCTTTTCATCTATCAATTCTTGGTCATGGGATGCCAAAACCTCTTCAACATCATCTTCGTCAGCTTCCACAAGCCAAACTCACTTTGTCCTTGCTTCGTCCACCACGATCGAAATGCTTAATTGTGTCTAGTTTTACGCTAAGTGTAACACCCTTATTCTTTCAGGCTTCTCTGACACCTTAGAACTCATCTTGCTAATGGCTGCTCAATGCAACATATTTAAGCAATGCAGTTCCGAATCCGGTGGGGGGGGGGGGGAGAACGGCTGCTCGGGATGCGCGTTGCCTTTTCTCGCGCACTGATTTTTTATCGCGCGCTGTCTTTCTTCGTAACAGTGAAAACACCTTCTGAAAGAGAAAACAGGGTACTAATATAGGTCTTTCGTAACAGTGAGGTTTCATAAAGTGAACGTTCGAAAAGCGGGGGACACCTGTACTGACAAGTGTATATCGATTTATTATGGAACCAAAACAAGATAAAGTAGGCCACCACCTAAGTTTAAAAAATTTGATGCAGAAGGTGCCATAGAATCTTTGGTAACTATGTAATACAGTCATTAAAATGTTATCATCTTTATTTGTTTTGCTCACATACAGTATGAAAGTGATTGATTTTTGTGAATCATGTGTTGCAAGGAAGTATTTGAATTTGGGTCACAATTCAACCACAATCCTTTTGAACAACAGTGAGATTGCATTGGAGCTACGTTCACTCAAGAACTTTATCAGCAATTTTAGCTGAATCTCAGTGCGTAATCAAGTGTTTATTTTTCAAACATATATTTTTCCATATCATTTGTGCATATTCACCATTTGCTTCACATGATGAATCATTTCATTTATTTAGAAGAATCTAGTCAAATTTTATTTTGCATAAATTCCATAATTAAGTTGTTCAAGGGGTTTAGACATGATTTTTAGACCTCAATTTGCAGTTCTAGAATTTTTTGCACATTGATAAGCACTAACAGTCCTTCCTTACTACCAACTCAACCTGCAAATTAACCTTTAGGGAATCCTGCACAAAGACTCCTAAGTCCCCTTGCACCTAAGGTTTTTGGATTTTCTCTCCATTTAGAAAATAGTCTACGCTTTTATTTCTTCTAACAAAGAACATGACCATACACTTCCTGATGCCGTATTCCATCTGCCACTTCTTTGCCACTCTTCTAATCTGTGTAAATTCTTTGGCATCCTCTCTGCTTCTTCAACACCGTCTGCACCTCCACCTATCTTTGTATCATCTGCAAACTTGGCCACAAGCTATCGGTCCATCATCTACATGACATTGACATTGATAGAGGATTATCATTGACATATAATGTGAATAGAGGCAGTCTCAACACCGACCCTTGAAGAACACAACTACTAGTCACTTGCAGCCTACTGGTGAGTAAAGGCTCACTTTGATTCTCCTACCAATTAGCTAATCCTCTATCTATGCTAGTATCTTTTCTGTGATACCATGGTCTCTTGTTAAGCAGCCTCATGTACAGCAAATCCAGAATCTAGTGATTCTTGAAAGATCATTACTAATGCCTCCACAATCTCTTCAGATACCACTTGCAGAACTCTGGGGCATAGTCCATCTGGTCCAGTTGACTTATCCAACTTCAGACCTTTCAGCTTGTCAAGCACGTTCTCCATAGTAACAGCAACTGAACTCATTTCCGCCCCCTGCCACTCTTGACCTCTGGCATGCTATTAGTGCCTTCCATAGTGCAGAATGATGCAGAATACTTGCTTAGTTCATCTGCCATTTCCTCGTTGCC
This sequence comes from Mobula birostris, assembly GCF_030028105.1. Taxonomy (NCBI): domain Eukaryota; kingdom Metazoa; phylum Chordata; class Chondrichthyes; order Myliobatiformes; family Myliobatidae; genus Mobula; species Mobula birostris. The sequence continues at coordinate 73,815,147 of NC_092380.1, read as the reverse complement.
CATTAATACTTCCCCAGCATCATTTTCTAGTGGTCAGATATCTACTGTCACCTCCCTTTTATACGTCATATTTCAGAAAAACTGTTTGGAATCCTCTTTGATATTATTGGCTAGCTTACCTTTATAGTTAATATTTTCCCTCCTAATGACTTTTTAGTTGGTTTTTAAAAGCTTTCCAATCCTCTAACTTCCCACTAATTTATGCTCTATTATAAGCTCTCACTCTAACTTTTATATTGACTTTGACTTCCCTTGACTTCATCCTGCCTTTAAAATACTACTACTTCTTAGGATGCATCTATCCTGTGCCTTCGTAATTCCTCCCAAAAACTCCGGTCATTACTGTTCTGCCAATATCCCTGCTAGTGTCCTCTTCCACTCAATTTCGGCCAGCTCCACTCTCATGCCTCCATAAATTCCTTTACTCTACTGTAATACTGATACATCTGACTTAATCTTCCCCCTCTCAAACTAAAGGCTGAATTCTATCATATTACGATCACTGCCTCTTAAGGGTTCCTTTGTCTTAAACTTCCTAAATCTGGTTCATTACACAACATTCAATCCAGAATAGCCTTTCCCCTAGTGGGATCAACCACAATCTGCTCTAAAAAGCCATCTTATAGGTATTCTACAAAGTCTGTCTCTTATGATGCAGCACCAATCTGATTTTCCCAATCTACCTGCATATTGAAATCCTCCATGACTATTGTACTATTGTAAAATTGCCCTTTTTGCATACTGTTTCTGCCTTCCATTGTAATTTGTAGCCAACATCCTGTCTACTGTTTGGAGGCCTTTAAATAATTCCCATCAGTGTATTTTTACCCCTGCAGTTTCTTAACTCCACCAATAAGGATTCTACATCTTTCGATCCTATGTCACCTCTTTCTAAAGATTTGATTAATTCCTCACCAACATAGTCATTCCACACCTGATGCCTACCTGCCTGCTCTTTTGCTACAATGTGTATTCTTGGATGTTAAGCTCTTGACTGCAGCCATCTACCTTATTCCATCTGTTGAATGCAAATATAACACTTTCAGCCCTGTGTTCATCACCCTTTTTGATTTTGCCCCCACATTACACTGCAACTCATCCCAAAGTCTGTAATTTTGCCCTATCATCTGCTTGCCCTTCCTCACAGTCTCACTAAACACTGCATCTGCTTGCACACCAGCTGCCCTGTCCTCAGCCTTATCACTTTGCTTCCCATCCCATCCCTCTGTCAAATTAGTTTAAACCATCAAAAGTTCACGCAAACTTACCCGCAGGATACTGGTCTCCCCGCCCGCCCCCCCCCCCCCCCAAACTCCGCTCCCAGGGTTCAGGTGTAAACAGTCTCTTTTATTACTTTCCCTAGAGAGATCCCAATAATCCAGAAAGCTGAAGCCCTGCTCCCTGCACCAGTTCCTCAGCCACACATTCGTCTGTCAAATTATTCTGTTCTTATCCTCACTGGCACATGGCATGAGCAGCAATCAAAAGATTATGAACATACCGAACTTCCCAAATTCTCTCGCAGGACCTCCTCCCTTTTGCTACCTTTGTCATTGGTGCCAATAAGTACCAAGACTTCTGGCTTCCCAGCCTCCCCCTTTAGAATGCTGTGGACCCAATCTGAGTGGCGCCTGACCCTGGCATCTGGGAAGCAAATACCATCTGTGTGTCTCCTTCACATCCACAGAATCTTGTGTCTACCCTTCTAATTACAGAATTCCCTGTCACTACTGCTGTCCACTTCCCCTCCACCGCTTCCCTTCTGATTTCTTCCAAGTTGACTCTGGAGATAGAAACATAGAAAACCTACAGCACAATACAGGCCCTTCGGCCCATGATGCTGTGCCAAACAAGTGCGTACTTTAGAAATTACCTAGGGTTACCCATAGCCCTCTATTTTTCTAAGCTCCATGTACCTATCCAGGAGTCTCATAAAAGAGCCTATTGTATCCGCCTCCACCACTGTCGCTGGCAGTCCATTCCACGCACTCACCACTCTGCATGAAAAACTTACCCTGACATCTCCTCTGTACCTACTTCCAAGCACCTTAAAACTGTGCCCTCTTGTTTTAGCTATTTCAGCTCTGGGAAAAAGCCTCTGACTATCCACACTATCAATGCCTTTCATCATCTTATACACCTCTATCAGGTCACCACTCATCCTCCGTCACTCCAAGGAGAAAAGGCCAAGTTCACTCAACCTATTCCCATAGAGCATGCTCCCCAATCCAAGCAACATCCTTATAAATCTCCTCTGTACCCTTTCTATGGCTTCCACATCCTTCCTGTAGTGAGGTGACCAGAACTGAGCACAGTACTCCAAGTGGGGTCTGACCAGGGTCATATACAGCTGTAACATTACCTCTCGGATCTTAAACTCAATCCTATGGTTGATGAAGGGCAATGCACCTTCTTAACCACACATTCAACCTGTGCAGCAGGTTTGAGTGTCCTATGGGCTCAGACCCCAAGATCCCACTGATCCTCCACACTGCCAAGAGTCTTACCAGTAATACTATATTCTGCCATCATATTTGACCTACCAAAATGAACCACCTCACACATATCTGGGTTGAACTCTATCTGCCACTTCTCAGCCCAGTTTTGCAGCCTATCAATATCCTGTTGTAACCTCTGACAGCCCTCCACACTATCCACAACTGGTCACCAACCTCCATGCAGAATATGACCCGTCTACAACCACTCTTTGCCTTCTGTGGCAAGCCAATTTTGGATCCACAAAGCAAGGTTCCCTTTCCCTGTCTCAATGGAACGTACCTATGCAGAATGTCACACAAATATCCCCTGAACATTTGCCGCATTTCTGCCATATATTTTCTTGAGAACATCTGTTCCCAATTTATACTTCCAAGTTCCTGCCTGATAGCTTCATATTTCCCCTTACCCCAATTAAATGCTTTCTTAAATTGTCTGTTCCTATTCCTCTCCAATGCTATGTAAAGGAGATAGAATTGTGATCACTATCTCCAAATTGCTCTCCCACTGAGAGACCTGACACCTGGACCAGGTTCATTTCCCAAGTACAGCCTCTCCTCTTATAGGCTTATCTATATATTGTGTCAGGAAACCTTGCTGAACACACCTAACAAACTCCAACCCATCTAAACCCCTTGCTCTAGGGAGATGCCAATCAATATTTGGGAAATTAAAATCTTCCACCACGACAACCCTGCTATTTTACACCTTTCCAGAATCTGTCTCCCTATCTGCTCCTCGATGTCCCTGTTACTATTGGGTGGTCTATAAAAAACACCCAGTAGAGTTCTTGACCCCTTCCTGTTCCTAACTTCACAAGAGCAGGATGCTAACCTGGTTGGCTGAAAGACAACAGCAATAGCACTGGTGGAGTAAGAGAGATCAACATATTAATGCTCAGCGGAACAATTTTCATACTATTTATATGTGGTCTGCATCAGAGGACAGATTGCTGGAGTGCCATCTCGCCCTGTGAGCCTCTTTGAAACACTGGTACCAACAGCCTGGACGCAGCTAGCTTGTATTTCAGATTTGAGCTGCCAGTGCAACAGCCAGACTTTGGGTAAATTTTGCTGGAGCTCTGTTAAAATCTGAAATGCTGGGTACTAGATGCTGCGTCCCCTGTTCCATCGTTAGCAGTCTGTTGGAAAGGATGGCCTCCTGTCTTTATACAAAGCTCAATATAAGCCCAGTGCTGAACTCCCCTGTTGTTATGAACATTGCATGGTGTTGTCCTGACTGCAACAACCACTTCACTGTGGATATACATCAACCTCACCATCTAAGCTGGTTAATTCACATTCTCATTGGAGTTCTCCTGTGAACTCACAAATGACCTTTCATCCCAATGGGCAAGGATTACCGTTAGTGTTTTCTCCTGTTCTAAGTGCGGGTAACTCATGCTTGGTGAGTGGAAGTGTTGAAAAGGCTGAAGGTTTGTCTCTATCTTTATTCTCCATTTGATCTTCTGCCACCATCTGACCAAGTCATAGTGCAGGTGCTAAGATAGTTGGGAATTTCCTGTGCCCTGTGTTGCATTTCACAGTGAGTGCTGCCTGAGTGCAGATGGTAGGAAGCAGTGATGAGATTGAGGTCATTCTTATGCCACTAGCATTTCAATTAATTCTAAATATTGCATTCTTAACCATCAACTACACTGTTAGCACCACATTTGTGTGGTTTTCCTGGGTTTAGAATTGTGGTTGTCAGATAAATAATATTAGTTTCAAAGGAAGCTTTTTTTCTTTATTAATGGACAAAGAAGTCTATAGTAAACAGGCTATCTCTTTAAACCCACTACATAAAAATGCTTCATCATCATAAAACAAGATGGATTATTTGTCATTGACCTAATCATGATCTTGGACACTACAAAAGTAAATTCTTTTCACTAACATTTGGCATAGTTCAAAATTTGAAGAACTGCCACACTAATTAAGAAATAGAATGTACATTATAGTTAACATCTTTGACAGCTCTGTTTCTACTCTAGGTATGTTCTGTCCTGAAGGCGCAGATATCTCAGTGTTGATTCAGAAACAATGAATATCAAACATGGCCATAGAAACTTCCTATTAATGACAGGGGCATCTACTTTCCCTTGTACCTCACTATTTCTCCATGTTCAACAGTGCTATAACATTCAGTCGCGGTTCTCAGTAAAACAAGGGCATAGAATATACTCTCTAATATACATCACTAAGAATTACCTGGAGGATCCATTCCCGACTGAAATTACTTAAGTTCTGAAAATCTTGTGCTTTCCACAGGTTGTGAGGGGAGCTAACTAACATGAGTGAACTAACAAGAGAGAGATCGATTTAGTCCAGTCACCTTTTGCTGCCTGTTACAAACTGTAGGTAAGAGCAACCACAGGGCAGTCAAATTCCTGTTTTCACAGAGTGGACACTATTTATCATTGAATGACACCAAAATAATACTAAATGTTACGATTTCTTGGCCATGGCAGTAGCAGAACTTTATTGCAACCTTGTGTCAAAACTCCCTACAAGGGCCCAGCTGGAGATAAATGAATAATGTGCCAGAGCATGCAAAGTGCAGCATGCTGTACCAACCTGGTTGAGATACCATGCAGGATTATTAGGTGATTATTATAATAATTATTAGGGATGCAATATGTCTTCAACAGCACTGAGCTGTCTTGCAACAAATGGATCATATCAAACATCAATAGCCCTGCCACTGATGGTCAAGACAGAAGGTAAGCAAACATCCTGTGAGAGTAGTTGGTGTCATGAATACTCCCATTCTTTTTGGTGGAGCCAGTTGAATAATATAAGATCAGGGTGAAACATTTGAAAACGTTATTTAAAATTATCAGAGCACTCTACCTGAGGTGCACCATCATAGAAGCCTGTCTGCAGCCAATTCAGATTGCTTCATAGCAAGAAAAAGCTAAGTGCCTTGGATATTGCTAAGACTAAGAGCTCTGACAACACCAAAACTGCAGTGCTGAAGACTTATGCTCCAGGAATAGCTGCAATTCTCGCTAAGTTGCTGTGTACAGCATCGATTTTATAAAGTGGAAATCTCTGCAGGAATGCCATTGATAAACATGACAACTCCATCCACTGAATTACCTTCCCATAAATTTACCCTCAAATATCACTGACGTGATGGAAGGCGTTGTTAACTATGCAATTAAGTATTTGCTTATCAAAGATTTGTTCATCATTGCTCAAATTGATTCAAGTAAGGCTATCTGGTTCAAAGCCTTTTTATATCCCCCTGATTTAAACATCTACTCTGAAGCAGCCCAGCTCTGCATGTACCCAAATGCCAGGGAATAAACAGCACCAACGAGAGAGATTTTAATCATTGGCACCTGACATTCAATAGCATCACTGCGCCCCATCATTACAAACTGGGTGATACCACTGACCACAGACTTAGCTGGACCATCATGGGTCTTGGAAAGCAGGTCATAATCTGGATAATCCAATGTGAGTGACCCAGATCCTGAGTTCTGAAGTCCACTCATCAACAAATATGAGCATCAGCAACATGCAAGGAGTTCCATTCATTAAGGTAAAGCAGTTAACTTGTTTGGCAATCTGACATCCACCTAACACATTTATTTCCTCCATTCCGATGCCTCGTGCTACAGAGAATAACATCTACCAAACAGTGTATTAATTCTGTAACCTCTAGAAGGACAAAGGCATCAGGTAGATGTGATAAACTGAGTTTTGAACTTAGACTGCAGTTCTTCAAGTGACAGCCAATTAGTTGTGAGCAGAAAAAAAAATTGCTCCCAACAACAAAGCCCACATGTTTTGAATGAATAGAAATCTCTGCAATTTTTTGACATTTCCATGATTATGTCTCATTTAAAGATTTAACATAGAAAAGTGTATTTAAACTTCTCTTCTGTAGAATCTTTCAGTGGATCAGGGGTTGTTAACCTGGAGTCCACATTGGTCCATGGCACAAAAAGGTTGGGAAACCCTGCACTAGATGGATGAATTTGCCCCAAAATGTTTCCTGAAAAGGTGGCAGCGATGTGTTTTGATTACTGTGATTAAATGGGCAATAAGACACCAAAGCTGCTGTCATTCTTCAAGTGTGCATTCCTCACTATGATGGATAAGCCATTATACATTAAAATAAAATCTTATTTTAAATAGATTTTTGTAAAATGAACATAATGGCCCCGAGGCCTTTCACTCATAACTTTGAAGCTTGCAATCTCATTTTCTACCTTACAAGTCAAATAGATATTTAACTATGATATTTCAGGGTACTTAGTCTCAGCTGGAAGTTGCATAAGAGATAATAGAACTGTAGGAGGCTCATATATCTGCTTCTCTAACTTATTAAAAGTTGCATAAAACAATGTTAATTTCTGAAAGACATTTATAACCATCAGTTCAGGAAGTTCATAACTGAGCAGTACCCTGTTTAGTGGCACCATATGCTGATGTCAAATAGGTCTGATATCGATGACTTTGACAGGTAACCCTAGAGCACAAACGTTGATCCCCTCTCCTTATCACATTGCTCAGTTTAAGTCTTTCTGATGCACTGGCAGATCAACAGCATATTCTCCATCACTGGTAGCATTGGCTATCTTCCTTGCTGCATCAGTGATTTTGATTACCTTGTTGTGCAGCATTGATGGCTTTGACTGCTGCCCTTCAGTCACACTTATGCATTTGTTACCTTTCATTTTCACTGGTTGTAATGTCCCTGTTCGTTGCTTCACTGTCAGCCTTGAATGGTTGTTGTGTTGTATTGGTGGATTTAATGTTCCAGCCTGCAGTACTGGCAGATTTTCTTGTGGCACATGCAATTTCAGCCAATCTCCTTGAGACTTGAAGTCTAGGAAGATCATGCTAAAGGACCAGAAACTTCAAATTGTTAATTGACAATAACTGATGTTTAAGATTTCATGGTTCTATCTAAATTATAAAGATTTCCTGAACAAGCTTAACCACAACCATTGGTGTATGGGGAATTGTGCTGTGTGGAAATATCTGTTACAATTCTGCACAGAAAAAAATGAGTTCTGATCAAGAGTTATTATTCTGAAACATTACCTTTGTTTCTCTCTTCACAGATACTGCCTGTCCTGCATTTCCAGCATTCTCTGTTTCACTTCATATTTCCCACATCTACAACATTTTGCTTCTGGTGGAAACGATCCCAAATGAGAATATTGCTCATACATTGCTGGGAAAGGTATTGCAAACATCCTCATTATTTAATTGATAAACTTACTCACAGTTCATATTGATAGCTTGTCTGGGTAAATGCTGGCGCCAATGTGATTTTGTGAGGTTGATGCATTATTGGGCAGCTGTCCTCTTTATTTGTCTGTACTGTACATAGTCTGGGTAGGTTGATGATGGTAGTCCAAAGGGAAAGAAAAGGTTTCAATCCTTATTACTGGTATGCTTTGTCTTTTTCTGAAAATTAATCTTGATTCAGGAGAGCAGCTCTTGCCTGCTGCCTGCCAAAAAGTAATAGTGGTATGAAAAGCAATTTGTCAGGTTATTCAGTATGGTCCTGTTTGACTTAACTACTTTCTCCTTACTTTAAATAACCATAAATGCATGAGGCAGCTATATTCAAGTATTATGAGCTTTGGCACAATGCAGCACTCTGCACTCTTCCAGAATTTCAATTAATGTTAGGAAATAATGAGGGGAAATCACTTATAGAAGGATGTAGATGATAGATACCATGGGCATAAGCATCTCTGAGTGTTTGTATGAGATGGAAAGAGAAAATGTGTGTGTGTAAGAGAGAAGGAGGGAGAAACAAAGAGTGAGGGATGACTAACAGTAGCTCCCTGTATGCTGATGGTCCATGATGGTGGTTTGTGGCTGAAGGTCATAGGTGTACTGTTCTGGATCTATGTGTAAACGACATCATTCTAAATGAGGTAGAGGAGATAATTTATATTTCTAAGCAAGATGCTGAAGGAAAGGTTTGAACAATTTAGTAAAACACCCTTTTTTGTAAAATTCATGCTAAATAAGTAAATATTCTTCTTCAAGGTGTGTTGAATGGAAGTGGAAGTATATTAAATGAAGATGCCAAAAGAAGAATTTTGTAATGAGTTTGAATAAATTAAAATTAAGATGAAGTTGAATGGGTTAAAGTAATTGGATTGAGCCATGTACTTGCAATATTGATCCAGAAATTTTGATCAAGGATTATACTGAGACATGAGAATTATGTGGGGGGAGTTAATTCCATTTAGAATAGGCTATATCTAAATCTGGTTCGATTTTTTGACATTTAAGCAGGGAATTGTTGGAAAAAAGCAAGATGAGAACACAATGAAGCAGGAAGGTTGTGCAGTTTGTTGAATCCAGCTTGCAAGTTAATTTCAAAATCTATTTCCAGTTTTTTGTGTATGGTTTCTTTGCTTCCTGATAAACAGTAGATTTTGGTTAATTGGGACACAATGGGAACAGTACATTTTGGCCTAATTAAGTGGCTGCCCCAATTAGCTGAAGTTTCATGGAAATAGTTACAAAGGTGCAGAAAAGGCAAACTACCATTTATCTGAGTAACAAATTATGTATGTATTTAAATTAAATACAGAAGAAATTAGAAAACTACCAATATTACTACAACACTATGAAACTGTATTAGTTCTTAGTAGTTATTGATGGAAGAATACATCCAGTGTACATTGCCATGTTCTCTTGATTGACTGTAAATGAGGAAAATCAGTGCAGATACCTCTTGCAGATAATGGCCTGCCTTCATACAACGCTTTCAACGACTGCATACTCCAAATCTTCATTTTTATTGTAATATTTAAAATGATTATGAATACCTTCAAAGTTTTCATAGTTTATAACTTGTTGAAATAGTAAAATCATTTCATTTTCACTCCCGACTGTTTCTAGCATCTTTAAGCATGAATGCTTGAAGCTGCACTGAGCAAATCAGTTCCGAATTGTCATACTGCTTACTTCTCCCCAAATATCAGTGACAACAATCACTGCTTTTTGAATACAAACACATGCAATTGATGCTATTTTAAAAAAAAAAGCACTTGCCCTCAGCGTAGAGTAGTATCTAACTGTTACACAAGTTCATATGACTGACGCTGGTTAGAAACTGTTTGGGAACAGTCTCTTACCCCAATTGAGCGGCACAGTGTCCCACATAAAGGAATGGAATTGTGACTATTTTCTTGATTAGTTTGTGTTCTTTAAGAACTGTCATAAATAAGTAACTGCCTCAATTAATCAGAATCCACTGTATATGATTTGTCATCTTCAAGAAAACTACTTTTCCTGGTTAAGTATCAGTAGACGGTATCAAGACACGAGGTGTAATGCAATTGTGCAGCAGTTAATGCTGTTGCTGCACTGCTCCAGTAACCCGTGTTCAATGCTGACCCAAGCTGCCATTACCACGTTCTCCCTCTAACCAACTGCATTTGCCCCAAGTGTTCTTGTCTCCCACATCCTAAAAATGCGCTGCTTAGCAGGTAAATTGGCTACTGTAGATTGTCTCATGTGAAGACAGATGGCAGTAGAATGGGAGAGGGATTGGAGGGTAACGGCGTTGATGGGAATGTGAGAAAGAATGGGTTACAGAGAAATAAATAAAGACTATTGAGAATGTTGTTAGAGTTGAGAGATTTAATGGGCCAAATGGTTTCTTATATAAAGAGGAATTTGAATAAGTCACACACTTCTAATTATGAATTGTCAGTAACTTGCTTCCATTCAAATAATGGATGGGTTTGAAAAGGGTTAAGTGCTGGGTGATTACTAGAGGTAACTTAGTCTGTTTCCAATGCATTGCATTATAACTAGCAGTGACTATACATGCTTTTAAGGTTTTTAATGTGTGCTATTATTTGATGAGTGTGGATTGACTGTATATGTTATAGGATTTCAAACAGCAGTTGGGAAGTAAAACAGACTTCTCTGTCCCATTAAGAATATATAATGTAGGTTAAGATTCAGAGTATAATTGGAAAGCAAAATATAATTATACTGAATTAGCAAGCCTCAGACACGACTGGCAATTCAGTGTGTTTTCCCTTCTGGAGTAAATTCCTTCTGTTTAAGGAATTCTGTTTAATGTCTTTAATAACATTTGTACATTATTTCCATCTCACTGCTGTGGAAAATATCCTTTTGAAAGGTACAAATTATATTTATTATAATGACAAGGTCTTGACAATATTTCCCTTATCCTCCTCCTTGACCTATCTGAGTGCAGATTTTGGCATATGACAAGTCATCCTTCCTCAATCACTTGCCCTTGTCATTCAGAGGTACAAAGATGTTTCCATTTGCACCGCTCCATTGTAGGTGGAGAATTACTTTCCAGATTTGCATTATTACCCCTGCAAACCTCGAAGATCTAACCTGGTTCTCCCAACCTCTCATTTATCTACTACCATCCTTAGGCCATCTGAACACTCTCTCTCCACCACCTCTCAAATTTGTTAAACTTCTTCCATAAGGCTTTGGAGCAGAATTAGGCCATTTGGTCGATCTAATCTGTTTGGCCATTCCACCATGGCTAATTTATCATCCCTTTCAATCCTATTCTCCTGCCTTCTGCTCATAACCTTTGACAACCTTACAAATCAAAAACCTATCACCTCCTTCATTGTTCCAAACTCCAGAGAGTATAGGCCCACAGCCATTAAATTCTGCTGACACATCATCCATTTCATTCCTGGCATCATTCTTGTGAGCCTTCTCTGGACCATCTGCAATGCCAAAATATAGTTTCTCAGATAAGGGGCATGTAGCTGTTTCCTTTCACAAAGATTTCCTTCAAATAAATACTGGGAGGGCTAAAGCCAATGTTTTCTGTCCACACCAGAATTTTTCCCCTATAGCTCTTTATTCACTCTTGTTTCTGCTTGAGGTTGAATCTTACATTTCTCAATCTTGTCCTTGTACCTGATCCTAGACTCACTGCAATTTGCCTATTGCCACAATAGGTCTATGGCAGATGCAATCTCAATTCGTATGGCTCTTCGTATGTCCTTTAACTAGACAATACAAATACTTATGTCAAGATGCAGTCTGTTGACTATAGCTCAGCGTTGAACACCATCATTTCTACAGTCCTGATCGATAAGCAATGGAACATGGGTTTCTGTACCTCCCTCTGCAATTGGATCCTCGACCTCCAAACCGGAAGACCACAACCTGTGCAGATTGGTATTAATAACTCGTCCTCGCTGATGATCCATACTGGCACGCCTCAGGGAAGTGTGCTTAGCTCACTGCTGTACTCTCTGTACCCAAGACTGTATAGTTAGGCATAGCATAAATACCATCCATAAATTTGCTGATGATACAACCATTGTTGGCAGAATTTCAGATGGAGAAGAGAGGGCATACAGGAGCGAGATATACCAGTTAGTTGAGTGGCGTTGCAGCAAAAACCTTGCACTCAACATCAGTAAGACCAGGAGCTGATTTTGGACTTCAGAAAGGGCAGGACAAGAAAAGATGAATCAATCCTCATAGAGGGATCGGAGTTGGAGAGAGCGAACAACCTCAAATTCCTGGGTGTTAAGATTCCTGAGGATCTAATATGGTCCCAACATATTGATGCAGCTATAAAGAAGGCAAGACAGTGGCTATATTTCATTAAGAGTTTGAGGAGATTTGGTTTGTCGCCTAAGGCACTTGAAAACTTCTGCACATGTATTGTGGAGAGCATTCTGACAGGCTGCATCACTGTCTTATATGGGGGTGTGGGAGGCGCCACTTCCTCGGATCAAAAGAAGCTACAGAAAGCTATAATTAGTCAGCTCCCATCTTGGGTACAAGCCTCCATAGTATTCAAGACATCTTCAAGGAATGGTGTCTCAGAAAGGCGGCATCCATCTTTAAGGACATCCAGGACATGCCCTCTTCTCATTGTTAGCAAGAAGGAGATATGGAAGCCTGAAGGCACACACTCAGTGATCCAGGAACAGCTTCTTCCCCTCTGCCATCCAATTCCCAAATGGATATTGAACCCATGAACACTACCACTCTTACTATTTCTGTTTTGGCACTATTTTTAATTTAACTATTTAAATCAACACACACACACACACACACACACACACACACACACACACACACACAGTAATTAATTAATTTATTTTTCCTACATTTTCAAGTATTGCATTGAAGTGCTGCTGCTAATTTAACAAATTTCATGGCATAAGCCAGTGATAATAAACCTGATTCTGATTCTGATTCCTTGGATCAAGTTCTGGCAATTGATCATCAGTACAAACTCTGCAATGAAACTCAACTCTGCTCATGCATTAGCTCATGTTCTTTTGTAAGACTCTTCACCAGCTTTGTTACCTCTTGACTTTCAAGATTTGTCACAGTCCTGAATAGCCTGCCACTTTCAACTCCCCATGTATTAAAGCAGCCAGAATATATAGAATCAAGACTGATGCACCCATGACACCTATCTTCATTGACTACACTGATTTCTGATAAAGGACTGGAACTTTTGTTAAACAACTTAAAGGTTAAAAGTTGTTTTCAACCTTCATGTTAAAGATGAAAGGGGATAATATATATGAGGCAAGAGTTTTTTTTCAACAGAGAGTGGTGGATGAGCTGCCAGGGGAAGTGGAGCTAGCAGATATAACTTTTAACAGGCACTTGGACAGCAACATGACATACAGGGAATGGATGAATATCAGTCATCTTCAAGCAGATGGGTTTGGTTATAACCAAGCAGATGGGTTTGGTTATATTTGGCATCAGATTAGTAACAGACATTTGGGCTGATGGGATTGTTCTTCCTGTAACTTTGTCCAGTGCTACAACCTTCTCTCTGTTTAACCAATTTTGGCCAATAGCAAACCATCGATTTTATCCCAAAGAATTAGAAATGGTGAACCACAAGGATATAATGTTCTGAATGTTTTTATGTGATTGCTTCTTTGGGTAAAGAAATAATTTGTATACTGGGGAGCAAAGCTTTATATCCCATTCCCAAGAATATTGCTATTTTTATTAGTGCTTCACAGAAGCAATTTGCAACCTATGCCAGCATCTTGTTATTTCACATTCCAATGTTTAAGGTTTAAATGCAGACTCCAATTAATGTGCTTATCCTATTAAAAAAATGCTTGACTGATGATAGCCTCTGAATATATAGATTCTGGATGTTATTAAGTCATTCTTGGTCAGAAGTGCCATTAGATATAGCAAAAAAAGTGATTCCACAATAAGCAATGTCAAAATAGCATACTGATTGACAGATAAGTGAGTTTTGCTTGTAACTTTATATTTAATTTTATGCATTACTTCAAAAATAATGAGCAATACCAGAGCATTTTATTGTTTTCTCATATATTTTAAGGGATGAAATGTTGAAATGGACTTCTGCTTTGGCACACATTACTTACAATCAGTTTAATTAAAGAAGGTGCTAATTGGGCAAATTGTAAGTGAGTTCCTGCATTTGTAATCACTAGAGACTTTGGGCCCTATAGGTACTGTCTCTAAATTCACTGGGAATGCACATATTAATATTTTTGTAGGACGGAGAAGGATTCCATTTAGATTTCTGTTTGTTCTTTGATGAAATGATTTGAAAGCATAAGTGGTTTGCTTACTGATGCAAATAAATCATTGACCTCATTCATTTCCTTCATCATCCTCTGAAGCTAAGGTAGGCTGTTTGCAAACTTCATGCCACTTTTCGCCTTTTTGCTGACCAGTGTATCTACTCTTTTATCTAGACTGACTTAATTCTCTCTTTCCCTGCCTTGGTTCATCTGGAGTTTACTGTTCCAGTGGTCTCCTGTCCTCCCCCAGGACTAAATGGAATTTGTTCATTGCACTGTCCTTATCCTAACTTGCATCAAGTTAAATTCATTGAGTCACTCACATACTTGCAGCACCTGATTAGGCATTGTTTATGTTTAAATCTTTCCTGTTGTTTTCGAATCCCTTTATGACTTGGTCTGTGAATTCTTCGGGCACTGGTGGTGGTAGGCATCCGTCTGTCTCGAGATCAATGGGTGATGATGACCATTATCACAAGCCTGGGCAGAAGGTATCAAGATCCTGAGATGCCCAGTTGTCAAGATCCCCCTCTCAGCTTCACCAGTGTAGTCCAAAGGAAAGCTTATGAAGCAATATATTTGGCACCAGCTTGGCTGCAGGAGCTGCTTGAAGGGTATTCTATGACATCCAGCCACATTAGGGACTCCATTCTAGATTTGCTGTCTGGGTTTAATCCCGTAGACTTCGTCTCTCCCAAGTCTGCCCTTCTGGCACTAAACCTTTTAAATTTCTACAATGCTGGAGTTATTATTCTACTTCTAGAACAATTATTCTGGTCTCTGGTGCACCTAAAATTTAATTCTTCTCCAATTCTTTGTCTGGTCTTCAGATGAATTTCTGTCTCAAAAATCTCCACTAATCTTTCCCTCTCAAGATACTTTGTCTTCTTTTTCTAATTTATCACAGACTGACCAAATCTATGCCAACTCCCATCAGACCAATGCCATCCACCGCGTTCCCTTGTTCCTAATTCTGCACTTACAACAGTCAATTTTCCAGTGATTATTGACAGAATTTCAGATGGTGACGAGAAGGCCTACAGGAGTGTGATTGATCAGCAACCTTGCACTCAACATCAGTAAGTCCAAGGAATTGATTGTGGACTTCAGGAAGGGGAAGCTAAGGGAACACAGACTAGTCTTCATTGAGGATCAGCAGTGGATAGGGTGAGCAGTTTCAAGTTGCTGCGTGTCAGCATCTCTGAAGATCTCTCTGGGGCTCAATATATTGACATAATTACAAAGAAAACACAACAGGGGCTTATTTCATTAGAAGCTTGAGGAGACTTAGTACGTCACAAAGGACATGCAGGTTCCTACAGATGTACTGAAGAAAGTGGTCTAACTGATTGGATCGCCATCTGGTATGGAGAGGCCATACTGCGGGATTGAAAAAAGCTGCAAAAAGTTGCAAGCTCAGCCATCTCCATCAGCACTAGCCTCCCCAGCATTGAAGATATCTGAAAAAGTCAGCATCATCATTATTGTGTGCTGTGTCATTTGACATGTGATCATAGTCTTCCATCTGTCTTTAATCTATCATTGCCTGTGGGGAAGACCCCTGTCATACTGCTGTTCTTATACTTTTCTCCATGATTGTTCTTGGCAAGTTTTTCTACAGAAGTAGTTTGCTAATGCTTCTTTTGTGCAGTGCCTTTACAAGATGGGTCACCCTAGCCATTATTAATATTCTTCAGAGACTGGCTGCCTGGCTCAGGGGTAGCATAATCAGAATCAGAATCAGGTTTATTATCACCAGCATTGGTAGTGAAATCTGTTAACTTACAACCAGGACTTGTGTTATGTACCAGCTACTCATACAGTCAACCACCGTCTGCTCCTGTGGCTTCACATGACCCTGATCAGGGGGCAAAGCAGCAGCTACACCTTGCCCAAGCATGACCTGTAGGCTAGCGGAGGGAAGAAGCACCTTACACCTCTTTTGGTAGGGATGTATCTCCACCCCTCCACCAGATAAAAAGAAGGCATCTGTCAACAAGGACCTCGATCACCCAGGGCATGCCCTCAATCACCAAGGAAGAGGTACAGGAGCCTGAAGACACACACTCAATGATTAAGGAACAGCTTCTTCCCCGCCACAATCAGATTTATGAATAGACAATAAACCCATGAACATTCCATCACTATTTTTTCCTCTCTTTTTGCACAAATTTAATTTATTTTATTAATTTTTTAATTACAATTTATGTTTTTTATTATGTATTGCAAAGTACTACTGCTGCAAGAGAATGTGTGCCAGTGATCTAACCTGGGCCCAGCATATCGATGCAGCTATTAAAAAGGCAAGACAGCGGTTGTATTTCATTAGGAGCTTGAAGAGACTCAGTTTGTTATTTAAAACTCGTAACAACTTCGATAGATGTGCCATGGAGAGCATTCTGACAGGCTGCATCACCGCCTGGTACGGGAGGAGGGGGGGGGAGGAGGCTACTGCACAAGATGGAAAGAAGCTGCAGAAAGTTGTAAAATTAGTCAGCTCCATCATGGGTACTAGCCTCCAAGAGGAGTTTCAAGAAGCAGTACCTCTGAAAGTTGATGCCTATATTAAGGACCACCCCATCAGCCAAGACATACCCCCTTCACATTGTTACCATCAGGAGGAGGTACAGAAGCCTGAAGGCACACACTCAGTCATTGAGGAACAGCTTCTTCCCCTCTGCCGTACAATTTCTAAATGGATACTGAACCCATGAATACTATCTCACTTTTTAAACTTTTTAAAATATGTATTATTTCTGTTTTTGCACTATTTTAACACACACACACATATTATACATATATACTTACTATAATCGATTTACGTGGTTATTCATTTATTTATTTTTCTTTCTATATTATCATGTATTGCATTGTATAGCTGCTGCTAAGTTAACATGTTTCACGACACATGCCGGTGATAATAAACCTGATTCTGATTCTGATATTAAAGTTGATTATGATTCTGATTCCCATCGACCTGTCTTTGGGATAAGGACACTTGGTCACAAGGAGAATGTGCAAACTCCATGCAGACACCTCCTGATGGTTGGATCAAAGCTGAGTCCGTGGAGCTGGGAGGCAGCAGTGTTACCTGCTTTTCCCATTGCTTTTCTTGAGTAACTTGCTTTAATTTTTTTTTGACAGTGTTAAGAAGCGCCTTTATACTTTTTACCATAAATAATGTGATACCAATGTGATAACTGTACACATTGCTGTGGAGTTACTGGGTTATATATGGAACTAAATTAACAGTAATTGATACCTTTATACGGGGGACATTTTCCTATTTTTTCAGCTTCAGTGCGAAACCAAGCCTTCTGATGAGTATTCTGCCTTCTAAGTCAAACCATGACTTTTATTGGCTTGTTATGCAAATATGTGTCATGATGTGAAGAACCTGACAGAAAAAAATCCATTTATGTATTTTACTTAATTGGTTGTATTGGATGTTTCACCTGAATGCTGATTTTAGGTGGTAGAATAAGCATTTTGCATAACCGTTGCTCAGATTATAACACTGCACACACATTTATCAAATGGCATGTTCAGAAGTGAACAGTGACAATGTCTCAGGTCATCAATAATAACAGGTTTTGCTTCTCCTGGGAACATAGAGCATCACAAACATTTGTATCTATTGTACTAGATTGCAATGAACTTGGACCGATTTCTGTGGTGGCAAATTTAACTCTGCTCACTTGGAATAAGCTGTGTCATTATGGGATGTTCAAAAGGCTAAGTGTTTTTACTCAGCTTTGATACCAGGAGGAGCAAAATACTCCTCTGGGTCACACCAGGAAAGTTGTGACTTCCATATCCTCTGGCTGTACCACTTCCCTCTGAGACACTCAGTTTGTATTTTCATGTTGTCTGGCGTCTACACGCTGTACGGTTTCCTGGAATTTATTTTATTTTTTAGTTAGAGACACAGCACCGTAACTGGTCCTTCTAGCCAAATGAGCCCGTGCCAGGCAATTACACCTATGTTACCAATTACCCTACTAACCCATACGTCTTTGGGATGTGGAAGGAAACCAGGCACCAGGAGGAAGCTCACACAGTCGTGGAGAGATCCTGCAAACTCCTCATGGACAGCGGCAGGAGCTTAACCTGATCTCTGGTGCTGTAATAACGTTGCACTACCCGTTACAATACTGAGCCACCCCAATGAGGAATGAGTGGGAGGTTGCTTAACACCTCATTAATAAGGCAAAGGAGTTAAGATGACTTTCTCAGACAATTTGTTTGCAGATTTGTTCGTATTAAAATATCTGCTTAATGTAGGGAAGATTGAATGTTCCGGGTTTAATTGCTTTGGAATGTAGGAGGCTGAGGGTGATCTTATAGAGGTTTATAAATGATGAGGGGCATTGATAGATTGGACAGTCAAAATCTTTTTCCTATGACAGGGTAGTGGAACTAGAGAACTAGAGGCTTTAAGTGAGAGGGGAGAAATTTAAAGGTGACCTGATGGGTAAATATTTCTCACACTAACAGTGGTGACAATCTGGAATGAACTGCCACAGGTGGTGGCAGTGGCAGGTATTTTTACAGTGCTTAAAAGTACTTGGACAAGAAAGATGTAGAGGGATAAAGACTGAAATTAGATTAGTTTGGGTTGGTATTGTGTCAGCATTGAAGAGGTGGGCAGTAGGATCCGAGCCGTACATTTCAATGATTTTATTTATTGAAATAAAAGACAGTGCATTCTTTGCAATTAATATTGAGGACAATGGAAAGGAGGATCTTGAGAAGTATATACTTACTACTGCCCGTATTGTTGCCCACCAAGTCTGCATATTGTCCCCCTTTATTCTTTCCTTTCACTAGGAATTGACAATGCGTCAGACATACCCACTTGTCTCCCAGATGGCACAGCAGGTAAAACCACTGCACTCAACCTCAACATGAAGTTAGCATGTCTACCTTGTCACCATATGGGGTTTTCTTGGCTGCTCAATTTCCCTACCACATCCTATAAATTAGCTAGTAGTTTAATTGGCTGCTAATTACCCCTAATTTAAGTGGGTGACAGAAGAATTAGTGTGCAGTTAATCGGCATGTGAGGAAGAATAGCTGACAGGGAAATAAACAGGATTAAATCAATTGGTCTGAGAGCCAGTATAGAGTTGGTGGGCTGAATGGTCTTCTATATTCCATGGGAAAAATTAATTTAACTCACCGCTTCTCCTACATTTGTCATTGACAGATGCCAACACATTATTATAGTCTTGCCCCAGTGTTCAATTTATCCACAGTCACTAGTAGATCAAAATGACAAAGCTTGTGAGCTGTAAAACAAATTACATCCTCTGGTTTTTGAGTTTTGTCAGAATTCTGCTCCCCTGACTGCTGAGAGCATTAGTGAGTGGAATATGCCATGTATGAGTGCTGTGCTCAGGATGATGTGCTTTTGTCATTTGCACAGTTGACGCCAAGATGGTGAAATTATTGGAACAATGTTAACCATTAGTGGTCAGGTTATTGAGTCAAATCCTACTGGATCTGACTCACATCATACAGTATGATCCCAGTGGATGATCTTGCCATTCATGGGCAACTTACTCCCAGTATCCTACAGTTGCAGCCTTTTGATGAGGTGCAAATGTGCCCAGACATTAGGGGACACAAAAGGCCCTGGTTATTGTATTTTAGTCACTGCTAATCTATTTTATTACTTATTGAGATACAGTGCAGAGTAGGCCCTGCCAGCCCTTTGAGCTATGCCGCCCAGCAATCCCCCAATTTAATCCTAGCCTAATCACAGGACCTCATTTAAAAAAAAAACATGGGCCCTGAATTTGAGATTTAATGAATGCATCGAGGAGGGAAAAGTTGGCACAAGAGACTGTTGAGATTCAAAAATGCCAAGTCTTCATGAGGAAGCTGAAAGATGAGGATTAGTAAAAGTTAGGTTCTATCAAAGATTGTGAATAAGCATAAGAATCATGATTAAATGTGCCAGGCAGCAGTGGAGGCTGCTGGAGGTTAGAATACAAAGGAAAACTTTGGGCCAGCAGTGAAAAATCACTAATATGTGATGCAATTTTTCTTAGAGCTTTAAGTTTCAATGATGTAATTTATCGTATCTACAAGAATGCAATAACTTTAAGTAGTTAACTACAACTAGTGAACTGAAGTTGATTACCTGTGCTTGTGGTCTCCATGAAGTTAGTAGTAATGACATTTTAAAAAAATCCTGTTTTAGGTTCTGCCTGTGAAAGCTTTTACCTTTGGATGAGTGTTGAACATGGCTTCTGGAGGTGACAATTTTCTTGAATCTCTCTCGTCGTCTGTCCAGCGGTAAGTGCTGGGCTCATTTGATTAATTAATTGCTCTAATGTATAACAAGTTGTGAGTCGAAAATGGATTCTGATGCAATATATGAGAAAAAGCTTTCATGGCAGTGTGCCGGAAATGCACTGGTATCAGCAATATTAGATGCATGGCTGAGACATTCAGGCAGATTAAAGTATTGTGACCTTAGCTTGACAGAAAATGCTGCTCTGTAAATTTTGAGCTTAAACTGCTAATAGGACATTAACTGTTCTGTTGAACAAATTATTTTCTTAGTAACTGTAAATAATAGAATATTTTTTTAAAAGAACAATTTTTTTTTGTTGGTGCTGTCACACAAAACTGAATTTTGCCATTTATGACAAAATTAATTAACTCTATCATTAATCAATTGTTGGCTGAAGCTGATGCTGCATTTTTTCAAAGCTGTTGTATCATTCCACTGTCATTAAGTATTTGTTGGATTTATTTTGAGATGCTGTTCTACTGAGGAGTGTGTGTGAAGGAACATTGGCAGTGCCTCATCAAAGGTTACATTGTTGCTCTCTCTTCACATTCATTCTTTGGGGTAGAGGGACCATTCATTGGCCAGACATCTATCCCATGGGTGTATTATACTGTACCAAAGTACATGATATCCATAAGATGGGCTCTGATTACCTGTATGTTGAATAGAGCAGTCAGATTGTCTGAATCACAATGCAGTATGTTGCTCTATGTACCGGATTTCCCAGTCAGGAAATCTCAGTTTAGACCCAATCCTGCGTTAACTGAGTCCATCAGAACATGGCATTTAGATGCAAAGTGTTCATTGGGTGTTGTCAAACTGCATTTATTTTACATAACAGTTGTGAAATCTGGAACTTTATATGCCCAGAAGCTGTTAATTCAGTCAGTTGAAAGGCTCAGTTTTTGATACAGAAATGTATAAATGTTTGAGCAATCAAAGAAGGTGGATGGAAATAAACTTTATTACAGGGTTATTTCAGTTTCAGTTTTATATTATAAACCTGTGCTACTCTTGAGTTTTGTACATTTTGTTTTATTGTGATATGGCATTTGTGTGAAAGGCAATGTAAATATTAAAAGTACTGAAATTTGAGAAACTTGTTTATTAATACATATACTTTATGATAGTGAATTTGGAAGGTGCAGCCATTAAAGTGCAAGTATCAACCTAGGTGGTTGTGCCAAATAAAACCAGTGAAACCATATTTTATAAACAGAATAGAATGCCCTTCAAAGTGTTTAGTATTATTGACAGATAAATTTCCAGGCAGAACATGTTTAAGATCTTATTGATTAGCCAGTATTTTGCCTGAAGACCAACTAAATCTCATTTGATATAGAGTATAACATCACATACTTTGGTTCTCCTTTTTAAACTTGTATCTTCACTAATTACACTAAGATCTCCAGTGTAAACTGGCACATTTGAATCCAGGTACTTACTGACATCAAATATAAAGTTTCTAAGTGTAGTCAGTATTGGAAATTAAAGTGTGAATGCTCTAGTTCACTACAGCTTGCAGTAGTTTGCACCAAGTCAAGAAGTCCATTTAATATAAATACATAAGCCATTGCCTCTGTAACAATTAATCTGATGAGTAAGTTGGTATTTAGGTGCCCTTAAAAACAATGTTATTTTGTTCATTAGTATTTAAAAATGCTGATTTTATTTAATCATAACAAACTCCTGTAACTCTTGAATAAAATTAGAATCTCAAGTGAGATTCATGTTCTGTTTACTTAAGGTTTGCTGCACAAATTAATATAACTTTCATTTAATTGCTTTAAATTTTAATCTGATGCGACAGAACTTTTAGGTTTGCCTCAGAAATTCACATTTGTTGTCAGTGCTATTTCAATTTTAGCCATGCACAGGCCAGAAATCCTTTGTGATCAGTTTTACATTTATTGATTGGTATCCAGACTGATAGAAGTATTACTTGGGAGTTTATAAACTGGATATTATACTCCTCTTTGTGCTTCAAATTCATTTTCCAATTTCAGAAGGTGAATCAAGAAATTCTGTATTGACCAGATGAACTGTAAGCCAACAGGCTAATACTATTTGGCATAAAATACATGAGTGAAGAGAATACTGTTTCCAGATCCAATCTATCCTCTAAAATTATTGTTCTCATGGTAGCTAAACCTCAACATTTGGATTGAACATACTAAAAAGACCGTGCGAAAGAACATCTTATGCTTGCACTGATACTTCTTGGCAAAACATTATCCTGCTTGATGTTGGTTTTCTCTTCACCTCCAGGTTGTATACGGCATAGACTTACATGTACTTGAGCTGACACTTTTAAAAGACAAGTTTAAAAAATATGTTTTCAGCCAAATAATTACAGAGTATTAGATTTCCAGTGAACTTGGGCCATTTACTGAATTTCAGCTAACAATACAATTGGATATTGTACATCAGTTTCTGATTTTCACTTTGGGAATATTTAGAATAGAAATTGAGATATCTCCTCTCTGCTTTTTTTTATTCTAAACTTTTATTTTATTTCTATATTAATTTATATATTTCATTATGAACTGTTAATAGTTTCTACTCAAATTTCATCTGCATCACAATATGTTCATTTTTGTCAGCTTCCCTTGAACTCAATCCCTGTATTACTCAGAAGGACAAGGTCAGTAGATACAAGGGAATGCTATTTCCTGCATTTTACTTCCAAGCTGTACACTATCCTGTCCTGAAATTAAATGGCTTTTCCATTGTTGCGAAGTCTGAATCCTGGAATGACTGACCAAACATTGTGCAATGATCTTTACCAAAGGAATTGCAGCAGTTTTAGAAGGCAGATCACAACTGTCTTGTCTATGGAAATTGGGAATGTGCAATGCTTGGTCTTAAACACAAGCGATGCTGCAAATCAAGAGCAATAGGCACAAAATGCTGGAGGAACTCAGCAAGCCAGGCAGCATCTATGGAAGTGAATAAACAGTTGATGTCTTGGGCCGAGACCCTTCATTAGGACTGGAAAGGAAGGGGGAAGATGCCTGAGTAAGAACATGGCGGAGGAGAAAGAAGTACCTAGAAGGTGATGGGTGAAGCCAGGTGGGTGGGGGAAGGGGGTGAAGTAAGAAGCTGGGAGGTGATAAGTAGAAAAGGCAAACAGCTGGTAAAGAAGGAATCTGATACGAAAGGAAAGTGGATCGTGGAAGGAGGAGGGGCATCAGGGGAGGTGATAGACAGGTGAAGAGAAGAGATAAGAATCTGGAGTGGGGAAATGAAGAAGAGGGAAGAGGTAGGGGAAAAATAATTACAAGAAATTGGAGAAATCGATATTCAGGTCATCAGTTTGGTGTCTACCTGGTCAGAATATGAGGTGTTGCTCCTTCAATCTGAGAGTGGAATCGTCATGGCAGTAGAGGAGGCCATGGACTGACATGTTGGAACAAGAACGGGGATATGAATTGAAATGGTTAGTTACTGAGAAACTTTGCTTTATGTGGATGGAGCTGAGGTACTTGACAAAGCAGACTCACAATCTATGTCGGGCCTCACCAATAATATAGAGGAGGCCACATCAGGAGCACTGGATGCAGTAGATGACCCCTACTGATATGCAGGTGAAGTGCTACCTGCAAGGACTGGAAGGACTGTTTGGGGCTCTGAATGAGGTGAAGAAGGAGGTGAATGGGCAGATGTAGCATTTCTGCTGCTTGCAGGGGTAAGTGCCATGAGGGAGATTAGTGGAGAGGGACAAAAGGACAAGGGAATAACAGAGGGAGTGATCCCTGCAAAAGGTGGAGAACTGGGGGCAGGTAGAGATGTGTTTGTTGGTAGGTTTCTTTTGAAGATGGTGGGAGTTGCTGAAAACAATGTGTTGGATGTGAAGGCTCATGGAGTGGTGGGTGAGGACAAGAGGAAGTCAATCCCTGATAAAGCAGCAGGAAGATGGATGTCTGGGAAATGCAGGTGAAGGCAACATCAATGGTGGAGGAAGGGAAGCCCTGTTGTTTGATGAAAGTGGACACTTCTGATGTCCCAGAAGTGAAAACCTCATTCTAGGAACAGATTCCAGCACCTAAAGATTCCAGCACCTAAAGTTTCCAGCACCCCCTTCTCTTATGACACCCCCCCTTCAGGTCTTTTACCCACAATTGATCTTTACATTTCAATTTGCCCATTGTATCTCCACTTCCCTCACCTACTCCAACTTGACCTTATCAAAATATATAGCATTTAACTCACTTTGCGTCAATTCCAACCTAGTCACCAAGCCCCAAGTAAGAGCAGTGCAGTTGCCATCTGGTGGACTTACCTCGAGCTGACAGTACCTTAACCCCACACTTCCTCCTTTTATTTCTTATGAAAGTCTACAAGCGTTCAGATTCCTTCTTGTTCTTTTCCCCACTGAGCTGACCTCATACTTTGCCTCTAACCTGTCTCCTCTGGTCCATTCTGTTACCAAATACATCTGGGACACCTTGCATATCTTTCACCAGTTTGATAACTTCTAATTCCCTGGCCCCCAAAACCTCACCTTCACTATAATTTTCTAGTTTTATATAATCCATTTCCCATCAGAAGAACTTAAAGCCCTTCATTTCTTTCTGCAAAAAAAAAAAGTCAGCCATCTTTCATCTGCCAACAGTCTTATCTGCCTGGCTGAACTTGTTCTTACACTAAACAGCTTCTGAGTTGACTCTTCTTACTTTCTACAAATCTAAGTTGTAACCACAAGCATTCATGTGGGCTGTCATCTTTTCAAGCACTCATGTGGGCTCTAGTCTTTTCAAGCATTCATTTGGGCTCTAGTCTTTTCAAGCCTTCATGTGTGCTCTAGTCCTTTCAAGCCTTCATGTGTGCTCTAGTCCTTTCAAGCACTCATGTGTGCTCCTATCACACAGAGATGAACTGCTTTTTGCATTTGGTAGGAAAGGTTTTCTGTAATGACCCTTGTGACAGTGGAGCTGAACGAGTCCGTTCAAAACAGTGCTCTGCTGTTTATTCAGTAAGTCATGGAGAGGATGTGCCAGATTGTTCGTAATAGATAACAGTTTGTTTAGTGACCACCTCTCCACCACTAGCTCAAAAAAGTCCGGGTTGTAGCCGAGGACAGATTCAGCCTTTTTGATGGGTTTATTTGGTCTTTTTGCCCATTCTTTCAATTTGTCTAAGTCCTGCTGCAATCGTGTTGCTTGCTCAGTACTACCTACCCCTCCACCTATCTTCGTATCATCTGCAAACATTGTCCCATCGCCATTAATTTCACTATCTAAATCAATGACAAACAATGTGAAAAGCAGTGGTCTCAATACTGACCCCTGAGGAACACCACTAGTCACTGGCAGCCAACCAGAAAAAGCACCCTTTATTCTCACTCATTGCCTCCTGTGGCTGTCAGCCATTCCTCTATCCATGCCAGTATCTTTCCTGTAACACCATAGGATTTTATCTTGTTAAGCAACCTCATGTGAGGCACCTTATCAAATGCCTTCTGAAAATCTAAGTAAACGATATTCATTGCCTCTCCTTTATCCACTCCGCTTGTTACTTCCTCAAAGAACTCTAACAGATTTGTCAGGCAAGACTTCCCTTCATAGAATCCATGCTGACTTTGACTTATTATTAGTCTCCAAGTACCCTGAAACCTCGTCCTTAATAATGGACTCCAACATTTTCCTAACCACTGAGGTTAGGCTAACTGGCCTATAACTTCTTCTCTTTTGTCTTCCTCCCTTCTTAAAAAGTGGAGTGACATTTGCAATTTTCCAGTCCTCCGGGATCATATTGGAATCAAGTGATTCTTGAAAGATCATGACCAATGCATACATTGTCTCCTCAGCAACCTCCCTCAGGACTCTGGGATGTAGTCCATCTGGTCCAGGTGACTTAAGACCATATAACCATATAACAATTACAGCACGGAAACAGGCCATCTCGGCCCTTCTAGTCTGTGCCGAACTCTTTCTATCACCTAGTCCCACCGACCTGCACTCAGCCCATAATCCTCCATTCCTTTCCTGTCCATATACCTATCCAATTTAACTTTAAATGACAACATCGAACCTACCTCAACCACTTCTGCTGGAAGCTCGTTCCACACAGCTACCACTCTCTGAGTAAAGAAGTTCCCCCTCATGTTACCCCTAAACTTTTGCCCTTTAACTCTCAACTCATGTCCTCTTGTTTGAATCTCCCCCACTCTCAATGGAAAAAGCCTATCCACGTCAACTCTATCTATCCCCCTCATAATTTTCAATACCTCTATCAAGTCTCCCCTCAACCTTCTACGCTCCAAAGAGTAAAGACCTAACTTGTTCAACCTTTCTCTGTAACTTAGGGGATGAAACCCAGGCAACATTCTAGTAAATCTCCCCTGTACTCTCTCAATTTTATTGACATCTTTCCTATAATTCGGTGACCAGAACTGTACACAATACTCCAAATTTGGCCTCACCAATGCCTTGTACAATTTCAACATTACATCCCAACTCCTATACTCAGTGCTCTGATTAATAAAGGCCAGCATACCAAAAGCTTTCTTCACCACCCTATTCACATGAGATTCCACCTTCAGGGAACTATGCACCATTATTCCTAGATCCCTCTGTTCTACTGCATTCTTCAATGCCCTACCATTTACCATGTATGTCCTATTTTGATTAGTCCAAGACCTTTCAGTTTGCCTAGCACTTTTTTCATTGTAATAGCAATGGCACTCACTCTTGCTCCCTGACTCTCACAGACATCTGGCACACTGCTAGTGTCTTCCACAGTGAAGGATGAAGCAAAATACTTATTAAGTTCATCTGCCATTTCTTTGTCCCCCATTACTACCTCACCAGCATCATTTTCCAGTGGTCCAATATCAACTGTCACCTCCCTTTTATTCATTATATAACTGAAAGAACTTTTAGTATCCTACTTTATATTATCAACTAGTTTGCACTCATATTTCATCTTCTCCCTTAACGCTTTTTAAGTTACCTTTTGTTGGGTTTAAAAAGCTTCCCAGTAATTCAACTTCCAACTTACTTTTGTTGCCTTATATGCCCTTTCCTTGGCTTTTATGCAGTCCTTAACTTCCCTTGTCATCCACGGTTACCTAGACCTGTCATTTGAGAACTTATTCTTCTGTGGGACATATCTATCCTGTGGCTTGTGAACTATTCCCACAAAATTCAGCCACCTCTGTTCTGGTGTCAGCCCCATCAGTATCCTCATCCAATCCACTTGGGAAAGCTCCTCTCTCATGCCTCTGTATTTCCCATTATTCCATTGTGATACCGATACATGTGACTTTAAGCTTTTCCCACTCAAATTGTAGTATGAAATCAAAAATATTATGATCACTGTCTTCTAAGGGTTCATTTATGTTATGCTCCCTAATAAGGTCTGGGTTATTTTGTTAGCCTTTCCCCAAGTAGGCTCAAGCACATCTGTTCTAAAAAGCCATCTTGTAGGCATTCAACAAATTCCCCCTCTTGTGATCTGACACCAATCTGATTTTACCAGTCCCCTTGCATATTGAAGTCCCCCATTACAATTGTGACATTACCCTTACTACATGCACTTCCCTGCTTGTCCTTTCAATACAAAGAATATCCTTTGATGTTAATCTTCCAACTATGACATTCTTTCAGCCATCACTCAGTTCTGCCCACGTCATACTGACCAATCGCTAATTGCGCCACGAGTTCGTCCACCTTATTCCGATTGCTACATGCAATTTAAATACAGAACCTTCAGTCCTGCTTTCTTCGCCCTTATGAATTTTGCCTCTGTGGAACAACTTAGCTCTTTGTTTTGTCTGCAGTTGTACCCAATCATTGGCTCATCCTTCCATACATTACATATTACATCATCTACTGGCAGGGTCGGGGGTAGGGGGGTGAGATAGCTGCTCCTACAACATTGAGTGTGTGTCTTCAGGCTCACGTACCTCCTTCCTGATGGTAGAGATAAGAAGGGGGCATGTCTTGGGTGCTGGGGGTCCTTAGAAATTGGTGCTGGGCCTATCCTCAGCCCACCAGCCATTTCACGACTCTCTACTCTCCTCATAATACTGACTATCTTCCCTCTCCACTCAGTCCCGATGCAGGATTTTGACCTGAAACATTAAAAATTCTTTCCACCCCCTTCCCCCAGAGATACAGCTTGAGTTGTTGAGTTCTTCCAGCAAATTGTCTGTTGTTCCAGATTCCAGTCATTTTTACCTCCAAATTAAAGACTACATTGGTAAATGTTTAGACGTTGCCTGTTGAAGAAAAAAAACATCCCAGACAAGCTTCTTTTCTAAGGTTTTGGGGTGAAGTGATTTTTTTTTAAGCATTAATCTGGGAGTATCAGTTACCTAAATCAGAAAGCAATCTATTGTTTCTGTCGGTAGCATAAACATTCATTTGAGAATAAAATTCAGAGAACTCGTGTCAAATTATCCATCAGTATTAAAAGGAAATATTTTAATATTTCCTACCTGGGCAGTAGATTTGTTAACCAGCTACACTTGCAAGCGGCACCAATCAGAATGTTGTGGGTAGGCTGAATATGATATCTATTGTTCTTTTCAAAGGAAGGAATATGTCAGTGAATACTCCCACAATTTTACATTGTATATGCGCCTCTGACAACATTGTGGAATCTCAAGCAATTTTTCCAAAAATTGCTGAAGGAAACAGTATAATGTTGACACTTCCTTTGAAATTGTAGGAATATCCTACAATGTGATTTGTGGACTTTAATGTACATAATATGACACAAGATATAATAATGTACATCATAAGATAGACTGTATGATATTCAGTGGTAGAATACATTTACTTAATGTTACATATCGATTACTTTATTGAAGAAATTATTGCTGATAATAAAAACAAATCTCTCCTTCCCTTTGATGTTGATGGGCCATTATTCTAATCTGCGAGTTAAAGTATTTGCTTAAGATTGAGTATTAACTCTATTGAAATACTGAAAATAGGAACATCACAAGATAGCATAGCACTGTGTGTACCAAACGTTTCCCGGTTCAATATTTCCAGCTGACAGCAGTCAGCTTAGGGGATGAAACTCAAGAGGAAGTGAAAAGCAGGTAGAAATTACTGCTGTTGTCAGTTATACGATGCACTTAATATGCGTCCCTGTTGAAGAACGTATGAGGCATATAAAGGGCTATTGATGGAATACCATGGCCAACATACAGTAACATTTGGCTTTTGTCTGTGCCAAGTTTGTTAGGCCTTTGCATTTGGAAAAGTCTAAGGCAACATTTGTAGGGCAACACACACCAAAGTTGCTGGTGAACGCAGCAGGTCTGGCAGCATCTCTAGAAAGAGGTACAGCCGACGTTTCAGGCCGAGACCCTTCGTCAGGACTAACTGAAGGAAGAGTTAGTAAGAGATTTGAAAGTGGGAGGGGGAGGGGGAGATCCAAAATGATAGGAGAAGACTGGAGGGGGAGGGATGGAGCCAAGAGCTGGACAGGTGATTGGCAAAGGGGATATGAGAGGATCATGGGACAGGAGGTCCGGGGAGAAAGACGGCGGGGGGGGACCCAAAGGATGGGCAAGGGGTATAGTCAGAGGGACAGAGGGAGAAAAAGGAGAGTGAGAGAAAGAATGCGTGTATAAAAATAAATAACGGATGGGGTACGAGGGGGAGGTGGGGCATTAGCGGAAGTTAGAGAAGTCGATGCTCATGCCATCAGGTTGGAGGCTACCCAGACGGAATATAAGGTGTTGTTCCTCCAACCTGAGTGTGGCTTCATCTTTACAGTAGAGGGGACCGTGGATAGACATGTCAGAATGGGAATGGGATGTGGAATTAAAATGTGTGGCCACTGGGAGATCCTGCTTTCTCTGGCGGACAGAGCGTAGGTGTTCAGCAAAGCGATCTCCCAGTCTGCGTCGGGTCTCGCCAATATATAGAAGGCCACATCGGGAGCACCAGACGCAGTATATCACCCCAGCCAACTCACAGGTGAAGTGTCGCCTCACCTGGAAGGACTGTCTGGGGCCCTGAATGGTGGTAAGGGAGGAAGTGTAAGGGCATGTGTAGCACTTGTTCCGCTTACAAGGATATGTGCCAGAAGGGAGATCAGTGGGGAGGGATGGGGGGGGATGAATGGACAAGGGAGTCGCGTAGGGAGTGATCCTTGTGGAAAGCAAAGGGGGGGGAGGGAAAGATGTGCTTAGTGGTGGGATCCCGTTGGAGGTGGCAATAGGAATTTTGTGACTGAACTTTCCCATATGAATTACTAACTCTGTAATTTGTGGAGATCATGGAGTGGGTAATTTGCAGGTGTGATGGGGTGGGATGGGAGATGGGAAAGATCATTTGAGAAGAAGACTTGGGGTGGAGGATTGCAGGCAGTGAGTAAGAATGTAGAATGGCGTGCATAATAAAGGAAAGGGAATCTTACTGGAAGATGCTAGTGTTTGATAACCAGAGTTCGACTGTATTATTGAATATGGATTAAGGGATAGGAGGGAAGCTTGTCTATGCAGAACATTGGGATAGGGTCAGTTCTGCTGTTGAGATGGTTGGGTGCCTGGGTCACCTCAAAGGGAATACAATTTGTATAGGTAGACATTTGAAGGATGTTGATTATGAGGATCTATTTAGGGAGTGGATGTTTGAGGGTATTGGAAAAATATCAGGGGGATTTGAACATTGAAAACAGGAAGAATCTACATACCTGTAAAAGGACTCCCAAGCACTGGTCCAGGTAATAATCCTAAATCAAGCCTCAGGCCTTAACTTGAAACCCACCTCAGTGCTCAAGGTTTGTGCTGATGCTGGGCCTTGTGTGCATTGTATGGTCTCCTACAAGTAAGTTAAACCAGCTTTGCTGTTTGTCCACTGATCTTTTGCATATATATGTTGATGCATAAGAAACTCTGAATTAAATTCAGTAAAGAGGGCTGCTGGATTTTTGCTTCCATCTTCAGGTCAGTCCAATTCTACAGACATTAGGCTCTTTGCTTATTCACATAAGTGGCCTGCTGGCTATTCTTACCTTTACTGAGCATGGCACATTTCTGGATTGTAATGTCCACGTCCTTCTTATCTGTTGTTTTAGAAAGTATACAATCTAAATAATAATGCTGTCAAATTTCTGGACTATCGTGATTTAGAAATAAATGGCTTTGCATGAGGTATGAGAGGAGTTCAGACCTACCAGCCAATACCTTATAAATAGAAGATCCACAATTGTTAGATTTCTAGAGGAATCATTTGCCATGGATGCAAGGAATAGCTTAGACTTCTATTGTTTTTTTTCCCCCACAGATTTAGGATTTCTTTTACTTTCCATTGACAGATTTGTAATTGAAATAGCCAAAATGACTAAATGGTGCGGCTGAGCTGACAAATTCAGTGGAGATTCTGAAATAAATTCGTAAATTATAATTTGCCCAAATTTTGAGTTAAGCTGTTGATAAATTTGTAAATGCTCAAAAAGTCAATATCTCTAAACCTTGGCAAAACATTGGCATGAATCTTTAGTGCTTTAATGCTTTATTTAGTGAACTTAGCAAATTCATGGTAAAATTAGTTTTTGCACAGAAAATATTTATAGAGCCCCACAAGTGAGCCATCAATGGTACTAAAAGATAGATTTTTTTCATTATTACCATCCCTGAGTCACCTTCATTCTAAATGAAATGGAAACTTTGGCCTTAAACCAGATTAATACAGAAGTACTCTATGTACTTCTCACCAAATGAAGTTGAGGCAAAGTTGACCTGATTTTGATTTTATTTAAATCTCTGTAATGTTCATTAATGAACTACTTACTATTTTAATGTCATTCTTCATTCTTTTGTTCATTCGTGTATGTATCACTGACACAAGGCCTGAATTTATTGCAGATATGCAATTATGTTTGAGAAGGTTGTGACAAAATACTGCCTGAGTGATGAAGTTATTCCTTGAGGGCTGCTTGGTTGTGAATTTCAAGGTTTAGTTGCGGGGTTGACTAAGAAATGATGTCTGATATATGAAGGAAAGCTTGGAGATGATGATACTCCTCTACTGCTACATTTACTCTAGATCAGACTCTAGAATGGCTACTTTATTTTCTTGTACCAGCTACTGATGCTTCGTCAGACCAAGCTGAACTCCCAATCTATAAATTCTCCCCCTTTGTCTAGACCCTCTGGTAGCACTGTTCTGGAGCATGGAAGCTTTGCCTCTCAGATCTTTATTCCTGGCCTATTCATTAAAGCGTCACCAGATTTGTAGTCAGGAAGCTGCATGTTTTTAGTACCTCTCTCCCTTCTCTCTCCTCTTTTTTTCCACTCCTCCTTTCTGGTTACCCTTTCACCCCTTCTCTTTTCCTCACCTGCCCATCAGCTCCCCTTGGTTCCCCTCCTCCTTCCTTTTCTTCCATGGTCTATTGTCCTATTAGATTCCTTCTTCTTTAGCCATGCACCATTTCCACCCACCTGCCCTGGCGTGTTACTTTATCCCCACTCCCCCACCCTCTTTCCCCCTCATCTGGTTTCACCTTTCACCTACCAGCTTGTTTTCCTCGCCTTCCCCCACTTTGTTCAGTCTTCTGCCCCCATCCTTTCTAATTCTGATGAAGGGTTGCTGTTCGGAATGTTGACTGTTTATTCCCCTCATCCAGAGACGTTGCCTGATCTACAGAGTTCCACTAGCATTTTGTGTGTGCTGCTCATGATTTCCAGCATCTGCAGCATCTCTTGTCTTTGTTTGAAGTACCTACCTATTTTTAATGAATACAGTGGATCCAGTTAATTGGGGACCAATACGTTTTGGCCCAATTGAGCGGCTGCCTCAATTAGCTGAAATTTCATGGAAAGGAAAAAAAAAAGATAATCTACTGTTTAACTAAGTAACAATTCATGTATTCAAATAAAATACAGAACCAATTAGAATACTACCAATGCTTCTACAGTACTAAATAAAACTGTGCACTAGTTCCTGATAACTAATGATGGAGGAATGCCTCTGCAGTGTTCTTTTGATTGAGTGTAAATAAATAAAATCTGTGGAGACTCCTAATATAGATAATGGACTGCCCTCATACAACTGCATCCTCCAAACCTTCATTTTCATTGTAACATTCAAGATGATTGTTGATACCTTTGTAATTCTTAACTGCTAACGTAGTGATATCATTGCACTTTCACTCCAAGATTAAGTGCTTGAAACTGCAGTGAGCAAGACAGTCCCAAGTTGTCTTACTGCTTCTTTCATGCCATCAATTAGTGACAAAAATCACTGCTTTTTGAACACAAGCACACACAACTGAGGACACTCAGTCCTCGTTTATTGTCATTTAGTAATGCATGCATTAAGAAATGATACAATTTTCCTCCAGTATGATATCACAACACAAGACAGACTAAGACTAAAACTGACAAAAACTACGTAATTATAACATATAATTACAACAGTGCAAAGCAATACAGTAATTTGATGAAGAGCAGACCATGGGCACGGTAAAAAAGAGTCTCAAAGTCCCGATAGCCCCATCATCTCACGCAGACGGTAGAAGGAAAAAAAACCCTCCCTGCCATAATACTCTGGCGCCGCAAACTTGCCGATGCAGCACCCTGGAAGCACCTGACCACAGCTGACTCTGAGTCCGTCCGAAAACTTTGAGCCTCCGACCAGCCCTCCATCACCAAGCACCGAGCACCATCTCTGCCGAGCGCTTCGACCTTGACCCCGGCTGCCAAGCAACAGGCAAAGCTGAGGATTCGGAGCCTTCCCCTCCAGAGATTCTGGATCGTACAGTAGCAGCGGCAGCGAAACAGGCATTTCAGAAGTTTCACCAGATGTTCCTCCGTGCTTCTCATGTCTGTCTCCATCAAATCAGGATTGTGCACGGCATCCTACCTGACAGATAACAGATATTAATTCCGGAGTGGCCGCTGTGCACTGCGTTGTGCCGCCATCTTCTCTTAAAAACGGTTCTCTCTAAGTGCAGTGTAGTGTCTAACTGTTACAGAAGTGCACGTGACTGATACAGTTTAGAAGATGTTTGGCAACAGTTTCCTGCCCCAATTAAGCAGTGTAGTGTCCAAATAGATCAGAATCAGGTTTAATATCACTGGCATATGTTGTGAAATGTGTTAACTTTACAGCAGCAGTACAATGAAATACATGATAAATAAATATAGAGAAAACACTGACTTATATAAGTATATATATAAGAATTGCCCTAAGATGTGGAATCTTAGAGCTAGCATATAATTTAGTTAAGGGATGCTTGATTCACCTATCTCTGAAACTGAAATAAGTATTATATTATAATAAATGGAGAGCTAATAGAAATAAAAATCTAATATTTCATTAAAGTGACTGATGTGTTTATGAAAGTGTTATACATCTGCATATACTCCCTCTGTGCATCACATTATACATTTCCTTCTAGCAGAATATACCCAATAGTACAGAAGCAATTATAACGATATACCGAATTCTCAATGCAAGCATATTTTCATCTTTACCTGGCAATGATATTTCTATTTGAATTAATATTCTTAGAATAGTGATAATATTTTAGGAATTTGGTTACCTGCCACTGGTGAAGGGAGTAGACATAGGAGTAGAATTAGGCCATTTGGCCTGTCGAGTCTTCTCCGTCATTCAATCAAGGTTGATTCTTTTTTCACTTCCTCTGTCCCAATCCTCGGCCTTCTCCCCATAGCCTTTGATGCCATGTCCAATTGAGAACCTATCAGGCTCTGCTTTAAATACACCCAATGACCTGACCTCCACAGCTGCCTGTGGTAATAAATTCCACAAATTGACCACCCTCTGGCTAAAGAAATTTCTCTGTGTCTCTGCTTTAAATGGATGACCCTCTATCTGCAGGCTGTGCCCTCTTGTCCTAGACTCCCCCACCATGGGAAACATCCTTTCCACATCTACTCGTCTAGGCCTTTCAGCGTTTGAAAGATTTCAAACAGATCCCCCCTCATCCTTCTAAATTCCAGTGAGTGCAGACCCAGAGCTATCAAATGTTCCTTGTACGATAACCCTCTTATTCCTGGAATCATCCTTGTTAACCTCCTCTGAACCCTCTCCAATGCCAGCACATCTTTTCCCAGATGAGGAGCCCAAAACTGTTCACAATGCTCAAGGTGAGGCCTCACCAGTGCCTTATAAAGCCTCAGCATCACATCCCTGCTCTTATATTCTAGACCTCTTGAAATGAATGCTAACTTTGCATTTGTCTTCCTCACCACCAACTCAGTCTGCAAGTTAACCTTTGGGGTATTCTGCACAAGGACTCCCAAGTCTCTTTACATCTCAGATTTTTGGGTTTTCTCCCCATTTAGAAAATAGTCTGCACATTTATTTCTGCTACCAAAGTGCATGATCATGCAGTTTTTGAACATTGAATTTCATTTGTCCCTCTCTTGCCAATTCTTCAAATCTGTCTAAGTCCTTCTGCAGCCTACCTGTTTCCTCAACAGTGTCTGCCCTTCCACCAATCTTGGTATCATCTGCAAACTTGCAACAAAGCCGTCTATTCTATCATTGATATAGAGCATAAAAAGAAGCGGTCCCAACACCAAGCCTGTGAAACACCCCTGGTCATTGGCAGCCAACCAGAAAAGGATCCTTTTATTCCTACTCGTTGCCTCCTACCAATCAGCCAGTCCTCTTACCATTACCAGTAAGTTTCCTGTAATACCATGAGCTCTTAACTTAGTCAGCAGTCTTATGTGTAGCACCTTGTCAGAGGTCTTCTGAAAGTCCAAATATACACCATCCACTACACCCCCTTTATCTATCCTACATGTAATCTCCTCAAAGAATTGCAATTGGTTCTTCAGGCAACAGTTTCCCTCAAGGAAGCCATGCTGGCTTTGTCTTATCTTGTTCTGTGTCAGCAAGTACTCCATAACCTCATCCTTAAAAATTGACTTCAACATCTTTCCAGCCACTGAGGTCAGGCTAACTGGTCTATAAGTTCCTTTCTGTTGCCTTCCTCCTTTCTTAAAGAGTGGAGCGACATTTGCAATTTTCCAGTCCTCTGGCACCAAGCCAGAGTCCAATGATTTTTAAAAGATCATTACTAATACCTCCATAGTCTCCACCGCTACCTCTTTCAGAACCCTAGGGTGCAGTTCATCTGGTCCCAGTGACTTATGTACCTTTAGGTCTTTCAGCTTTTTGAGGACCTTCTCCTTTGTAATAGTAACTACACTCACTTCTCTTCCCTTACTCGCATCGACATCTGCCACACTGCTAGTGTTTTCCACAGTGAAGACTGATGCAAAACACTCAGTCAGTTCATCTGCCATCTCCTTGGACCCCGTTATTTTCCCAGCCTCATTTTCTAGTGATCCAATATACAATAACTTTGATATACAATATCTCTTATTTAAGGAACTAGTGCTTAGAAATTTGTTTGCTCCTTCTAGTGTAAACTGGCCATGTGCAATGATTTCTGCTTTGGAATGAGTAGACAGAAATCCATTTGAATACTGAGGCAGCATCCATATAGCGTGACAAATAAGGAAGTTATTCAAAACAAAAAAAAAAACCAAGTAGCTGATGGAAATCTATAAGGGAAAGCAAAGTACTGTCATTACTCAGTATGTCAGGCAGCAGCTGTAAAGTTAGAAATGGGATTAACATTTCACATCTGTGTCCCTTTTATCAGAAGGATTGCTAGAATGGTCATGCAGCTGAATTGTTGCTCTGCATCTTTCTCCATGGATGTTGCATGACGTATTGAGTATCCCTAACATTTTCTGCTTGAATAAGAAAGTAAATTGGGGCAGCTGGTTTGGCTCATCAATTGATCCAAATCACCCAGCCTGGTAACCACTTTGAACTCCTGCAATGTTGTTAATTCCACAATATTACCTGATAAATTACTGACTGAGACTGAGAATGAATGCACAGAAAGAGATGAGAAACTGCTGTGTTCTGGTTTTCATTGAAACATGGTTAAATACCAATGCGTCTAACTTGGCATTTCAACTTGACAGGATGATTGTTCCACGTAGACGGGATGATTGTTCCACGTAGACGGGAATCCCCCTGTCAGGGAAATTCAAGATTCAAGATTCAAAAAACTTTATTGTCATTCTAACCATACATCAGCTCTGCAGGGCAGAATGAGACAGCGTTTCTCAGGGACAGTGCAATCATAACATAACAAACGCAAAACTAAATAATAAACATAACAATAAGTAGTAAAACACAACAGCCACATGTCAGTTAAAATCAGTTATCAGTGTCCAGTGCAAGTTAAAAGTGTCCAAAGCAGAGTCAGGTGGAGCAGCTGTTTAGCAGTCTGACTGCCTGTGGGAGGAAGCTGTTTAGTAGCCTTGTGGTTTTAGTTTTGATGCTCCTGTAACGTTTGCCTGATGGCAGAAGAACAAACGGTTCATGGAGAGGGTGTGAGGGGTCTTTAATGATGTACCGTGTCTTCTGGAGGCATCGACTCTGAAAGACCCCAATAACCTTCTCTGCTCCCCTAACCACCCTCTGCAGGGCTTTTTTGTCGACAGCACTGCAGCTGGAGTACCAGGTTGTGATGCAAAAGGTCAGCACACTCTCAACCACGCCTCTGTAGAATGCAGTTAAGATGCTAGTGGGGAGTGATGCTTGTTTAAGCTTCCTCAGAAAGTGCAACCTCTGCTGGGCCTGTTTCACAATCCCAGTGGTGTTCCTGGACCAGGTGAGGTTGTCCGAGATCTGCACCCCAAGGAACTTGATGTTTTCCACTCTCTCCACTGTGGAGCCGCTGATGCTGAGGGGTGTGTGCTCAGGCTGAGACTGTCTGAAATCGACGATCATCTCCTTGGTTTTGGTGACATTAAGCATCAAGTTGTTACC
This sequence comes from Mobula birostris, assembly GCF_030028105.1. Lineage (NCBI taxonomy): Eukaryota > Metazoa > Chordata > Chondrichthyes > Myliobatiformes > Myliobatidae > Mobula > Mobula birostris. Next base: position 73,776,998 of record NC_092380.1, on the reverse strand, counting down.
CCTGCACCAGCTCTCTAGGTGTTTGACCTCCTCTCTGTACATAGTTTCATCATTTTTGCTGATGAGCCCCACCACTGTGGTTTCATCTGCAAATTTAATGATCAGGTTCTCCTTGAATCTGGCTGCACAGTCATGTGTTAGCAGTGTAAACAGCAATGGACTAAGCACACAGCCTTGTGGGGATCCAGTGTTCAGTGTGATGGAGTCAGAGATGTTCCTGCCAACACAGACTGACTGTGGTCTCTCTGTGTACATTAACAAAGGCTGGATGACAAACTTATCTGTGGTTAGCATTTCTGGGAAAATTAGGCATCGTACAATTAAATGCTGGCCACATTACCTCCTGTTCTGTTCATCACTACTGTTTACATCTGTCTGAGTGTGAACAGCTAGGACGCACTGAGAGAGGTTTACAGTATCATCAGCTCTCTACAAAACAAGCATCCAGAAGGTCTCTTCATAATTACAGGAGACTTCAATTGTGTTAACCTGCAGGATATTTTACCTAAATTCCACCAACACATCACAATGGCCTCCAGGGGAACCAAATGACTGGACCATGTTTATACAAGCAAACATGCTCCTTACAAAACCATCCCATGCCCTCATCTTGGCCACATTTCCATAATGTTAAACCCAGCATACTGACTGCTGCTGAAAATTGAGAAACCAGTGAAGCAATCCTAATGCCTAATGAGGCAATCTCTATGCTTCAGGACTGTTTCAAACTGACCAGTGGGCAGAAGTTCAAGGAGGCTGCCACATACGGAGTAAGCACAGATCTTGAGGAATATGCTTCATCTATCACCAGCTACATCAAGAAGTGTGGAGATGACACTGGTACCACAAGACTGATCATATCATGGCCCAACTAGAAGCTCTGGCTGAACACAAAGGCGTGCTCCCTCCTAAGAGGCTGGGACGCTGCCTTCAAGTCGGTGATAGAACAGCTCTCAGAGCTGCCAGGAGAAACCTCATTTTAGGCATTAAAAGAGAAAAGAATGCCCACGCACAAAAGCTTCAGGAACGCCAGTCTGATAACAAATCCTGACATATGTGGTTGGGCATCAAGGGTATTACTGTCACAGTCCCGACCGTTAATTCCCCATTTTCTCCTAATTCCCCTTGATGACAGCACACCTGGTTTTCATCAAGACCTGCAGCTTAAGAAGCCTGGCTTTTCACCCACTAGTTGCCAGCTGGTTGGTTTTGCCAGTGTGGTAATTAATACTTCCCGGCCGCTTAGGATTGTGTATCCTAAGTTTTGCTTCAGTTCCGAGGGTTACCTGTGAAACCCAGTCTCTCCGTGCCAAGATAAATTCTGCCTGTTTCCTGCCTTCCTGCTCTCCCTCCTGTTTGCCATTCAACGCTCACGCCCGCATTTGCATCCTAACTAAATCTCCGTGCCTGTGTCCTGCGCTTGGGTTCACCTTGTCCATTACAACAATAACTGATTACGCAAGGATAAACAGTGTCTTCTATATCAGTGATGTCTTACTCCCTGATGCTCTAAGCAACTTTTATGCACACTTTGCTGCACGCAATACAACGCTGGTTATGAAAGCTACCCCCCTTCAAGGTGAGCAGCCACTGTCTGTAACAGCGGCAGATGTTAAAAGGACTCTGCAGAGAATCAATCCCCATAAAACAGACAGGGCGAACAACATCACAGACCAAGTACTCAGTCTTACTGACATCGTCATAGACATCTTCAAAACTTCACTCATCCAGCTTACTGACATCGTCATGGACACCTTCAAAACTTCACTCATCCAGAAGGAGGGCGAACAGTGAGAAGTCATGGTCCAGGTAGGTACCAATGACATGGGCAGGATGAGTGATGAGGTTCTGCCTAGGGAGTTCAGGAAGTTAGGTGCTAAGTTAAAGGGCGGGACCTCCAGGGCTGTGATCTCAGGATTGCTATCCTTGCCACGTGTGAGTGCCAGAACAGTTAGTGGAGGGCTTGTGGAGGCAGATAGTGGTAAGACCTCAGCCAAAGTCAGGAATTAAAAGTCCAAATGTGATGTAAATAGTGTCCTCATCTGTGTATATTTCAATGGAAGAAGTATCGTAGGAAAGGCAGATGACCTCAGGGCATGGATCAGCACCTGGAATTAAGATGTTGTAGCCATTAGTGAGACTTGGTTGCAGGAGGGGCAGGACTGGCAGCTCAATATTCCGGGGTTCCATTATTTTGGACGTGACAGAGTGGGAGGGGTTAAAGGAGGAGGTGTGGTGTTACTCATCAAGGAAAATGTCACGGCAGTACTCCGTCAGATCAGACTGGAGAACTCATCTAGTGAGGCATTATGGGTGGAACAGAGAAATAAGAAAGGTATGACCATATTAATGGGGCTGTATTACAGACCACCCAACAGTCTGAGGGATTTAGCGGAACAAAAATTTGTAAGGAGATCAGACTGTTGCAAGAAACAGAAGGTTTTATAATAGGTTATTTTATCTTTCCAAATATTGACTTGGAGGACTGCCAGTGTTATTTCACTGTTTAAAAAAAGGCTCTAAACAGAAACCATGAAATTATAGGCCTGTGGATCTGAGTTTTTGGGAAGTTATTGGTAGGTATGCTAAAGGACCAGATATATAAGTATTTGCATAGACATGTATTGATTAAGGATATTCAGCATGGCTTTGTACATGGTAGGTTATGTCTAAGTAATCTTATGGAGTTTTTCTAGGAAGTTGCCAGGAAAGTGGATGAAGGCAAGTCAGTGGATATCATCTACATGGACTTTAGTAAGGAAGCTGGCAAGGACCAGCATGAGAATCTGGTCAAAAAGGTTCAGTTGCTCGTCATTCAGGATGATGCTGTAGATAGGTTTAGACATGGCTTTTGGTCACAGAGGGTTGTCTCTCTGACTGGAGGCCTGTAACTAGTATCAGTGCTGGTTCCTTTTTTGTTTGTCATCTATATCAAAGATCTAGATGACAATATTGTTAACTGGCGTAGCAAATTAGTGGATGACACCAAGATTGGGGGTGTAGTGGACAGTGAAGAAGGCTATCATGGCTTGCAGGGGGATCTGCATCAGCTGGAAAAATGGGCTGAAAAATTGTAGATAGAATTTAGTGTGAGGTTTTGTACTTTGGTAGGTCCAGCCAGGATAGGTCTTGTACAGTGAACGGTAAGGCTCTGAGGAGTGTGGTAGAAAGGGATCTGGGAATACAGGTACATAATTCATTGACGGTGTCATCAAAAGTAGGTAGGGTCGAAAAAGCTTTTGGCATATTAGCCTCCATAAATCAATGTATTGAGTACTGAAGATGGAATGTTATGTTAAAGTTGTATAAGACATTAGTGAGGTCTCATTTGGAGTATTGAGGGCAGTTTTGGTCATCTACCTACAGGAAAGATGTAAAAAAGGTTGAAAGAGTGCAAAGAAAATTTACAAGGATGCTGGGTCTGGAGGACCTGAGTTATTAGGAAAGATTGAATAGGTTAGGACTGTATTCTTCAGAAAGTTGAAGATTGAGCAGAGATTTGATAGAGGTACACAAAATTATGGGGAGTATATTCAGGGTAAATACAAGCAGTTTATTTCCACTGAGGTTGCGTAGGACTGCAACCAGTGGTCACGGCTAAAGGGTAAAACGTGAGATGTGTAAGCGGAACATGATAGGAAACTTTTTCATTCAGAGGGTTGTGAGCTCAATTTTTATTTTTAAGAGAAGTTTGGATAAGCACATGGATAGTAGGGATACGGATGTCTTTGGGAGAATGCGGTTTAAATGCTTTTGCATGGACTAGATGGGCCAAAGGGCCTATTTCTGGGCTGTATTTCTCTATGACTCTGACTCTAACTTTATTTGTCCCATCACTGAATTTTTTCCATTCATAAATTAAAGTACTGAGTATAGGAGTTGGGATGTTATGGGGAGGTTGTATAAGACATTGGTGAGGCCAAATTTGGAGTATTGCGTGCAGTTCTGGTCACCTAACTATAGGAAGGATATCAGTAAGATTGAAAGAGTGCAGAGAAGATTTACTAGGATGTTGCCGGGTCTTCAGGCGTTGAGTTACAGGGAAAGATTGAACAGGTTAGGCTTTATTCCTTGGAGTGTAGAAGAATGAGGGGGGATTTGATAGAGGTTTACAAAAATATGAGGGGTATAGACAGAGTAAATGCGAGTAGGCTCTTTCCATTTAGATTAGGAGAGATAAATATGAGAGGACATGGCTTTAGGGTGAAAGGGGAGAGGTTTAGGGGGAACATTAGGGGGAACTTCTTCACTCAGAGAGTGGTGGGAGTGTGGAATGAGCTGCCATCTGACGTGGTAAATGTAGGCTCACTCTTAAGTTTTAAGAATAAATTGGATAGATATGTGGATGGGAGAGGTCTGGAGGGTTATGGACTGGGAGCAGGTCAGTGGGACTAGCGGAATAAAGTTTCGGCACAGACTAGAAGGGACGAATGGCCTGTTTTCTGTGCTGTAGTGTTCTATGAAATAAGTCTATCAGGACTCACCTTCAAGAACTATTCATCTCAGGTTCTCAATATTTATTGCTCACTTACTTATATAACTATCTTTCTCTCTCTCTCTCTCTCTCTCTCTATCTATCCTTTTCTCCTTATGTATTTGCAGTTTATCACCTTTTACACATTGGTTGCTTCTCTGTGCTTTTGGGTGCAGTCTTTCATTGATTCTATTGTGTTTGTTATATTTACCGTGAATGCCTGCAAAAGAATGAATCTCAGTTGTATATGGTGACATGCACGCTCATTCATAATACATTTGCTTTGAAGTTTGAACATACCCTGCTCATGGACTGTTTGTCCAACTGTCATTAGGGAGGAGGCTACGTAGCATCCACACCAGGATCTCCAGACTCAAAGACAGTCACTTTCTCCAAGCAGTAAGGCTGATCAACTCCTCCACCCACTAACTCCAACATTAGTATTTCCCATCAGTCACCTTATGTACAGCTTGCATCACGTTATGGACGTGCAATCAATCTAACTACAAAGCTAGCTCATGTATTTATATTTATTATGTATTTTTAATTTTATTATTGTGTTCCTATTTTTTAGTGTTTTTTTTTGCGTTACATCGGATTTGAAGTAACAGTTATTTCGTTCTCCTTATACTTATGTACAGGAAATGACATTAAACCATCTCGAAATGTTCGTCACACTTTAAATAAAGAACCGACTAGGATTTGTACTGAATAAACTTAAATTTAATTTCAATCAATATCTTCTTGTCCAATTGTCTTGATTCACTCTGAACTCTGAGTTCATTTTAATCAAGATATTGATTCCTCTTTATGCTCAGTAAGGTACTCCTTTCTAAGTATGCTTTCATAAGGCTCTCTTGTGGTTACTTTGTTTCGTAATAGGAGCTCCCTTGTTCCTTCCACCTGCACCCAGTCCCATGCTGTTGCATTCATTCTAAAATGTTACAATTACAACTGTGTAAGATGTGTTGCTTTACATTAAAAAGGCTGGTATTTCACTGTTTTGGGATTGCAGGTCAAAATTTTGTTTGTTTCTTTAATGGGCTATAAAGGCAAACCCAGCAGTGCAATTGAGAAATTTATATATTTAGTTGTAGCTCAATTCTGAATCTTCGGTGCTCATTCTTTTCCATTCTCATGGAATTGCACACATTTCTCTCTTTCCCCCATAAACACATTTTAAAAAAATCTTACATTTAGCCATGTAATGCATAACATGATAATCTAAAATGTTATATAATATCACCTCATATTCAAAACCTTAGTTTATAAATTACACCAATTTATAATTTATTCCTACACCCAGTTCAATTATGTTAGTAAGAAGTAAATAAGCTGCTCTGTCATATTCCAGCACCTCCCTTCCATTTCTTGGGTAATTCCACTTTCAACCCATCTCTTTGCCCAGTTAAAAGTCAGCAGTGTCTCACTTTGTAGCACCCTCATCTCTAAATCAGAAAATTATGGACATGGAGATTTGATGCGAACACGCCTGATAGTTTTCACCAGTTTTTGGAGAGTGCCAGGTGCTTCTACACAGATGAGACTGAGGCCCTCTAGATAGATCACATGGTGAGTGTTATATGGAGATCAGGACCGTTCTCTGCCATTCATTATCAGACATTTATTCTTCAACTGCTGACCTAATCAAGGGATCTTAGTTTTAGGCAATTGGCAGTCAAGACTCTTATATTGCTACATGACTTCATCTTAGAAGTACTTCACTGTTTGTGAAGGCTTGAAATTGTGAGATGGGCTGTATATATACTGCAAAAGTTTTTAAGGAACTTTAATGACAAAAGGATTCAAAGGTTCAAAGTTTCAGTAAGGCGTTTGATAAGGTTCCCATGCAAGGCTCCCTCAGAAAGTAAGGAGGCACGGGATCCAAGGAGACCTTGCTCTGTGGATCCAGAATTGGCTTGCCCACAGAAGGTAAAGTATGGTTGTAGATGATTCGTATTCTGCAGGGTGGTTGGTGACCGGTGGTGTTCCGCAGTGATCTATTCTGGGACCCGTCCTCTTTGTGATTTTCATAAATGACCCAGATGAGGAAGTAGAAGGCTGGGTTAGTACTTTTGCTGAAGACACAAAGGTTGGGGGTGTTGTGGATAGTCTGGAGGGCTGTCAGAGGTTACAACGGGACATCAATAGGATGCAGAACTGAGTTGAAAAGCGGCAGACGGACTTCAACCCAGATAAGTGTGAAGTGGTTCATCTTTGTAGGTCCAATATGAAGACAGAATATAATAAAAAATGGTAAGACTCTTGGCAGTGTGGAGGATCTGAGAATTCTGGGGGTCCACGTTGATAGGACACTCAAAGCTGCTGTGCAAGTTGACAGTGTTGTTAAGAAGGTATATAGTGTTTTTTGGCATTCATCAATTGTGGGATTGAGTTCAAGAGCCGTGAGCTAATGTTACAGCTATATAAGACCCTGGTCAGACTCCACTTGGGTACTGTGTTCAGTTCTGGTCACCTCACTACAGGAAGGATGTGGATAGTATGGAGAGAATGCAAAGAAGGTTTACAAGAATGTTGCCTGGATTGGAGGGCATACCTTATGAGAATAGGTTGAGTGAACTTGACCTTTTCTCCTTGGAGCAACAGAAGATGAGAGGTGACCTGATCGAGGTACATAAGATGATGAAGGGTATTGATCGTGTAGATAGCCAAAGGCTTTTCCCCAGGTCTGAAATGGCTAACACGAGGGGGCATAGTTTTAAGGTGCTTGGAAATAGGTACCGAGGGGATGTCAGGGGTAAGTTTCTCACACAGGGATTGGTGTTGCGTGGAATGCACTGCCAGCGGCGGTGGTGCAAGCAGATACGACAGGGTCTTTTAAGACCCTCTTCGATAGGTACATGGAGCTTAGAAAAATAGAGGGCTATGCGCTAGGGAAATTCTAAGCAGTCTCTAGAGTAGGTTACAATGGTCAGCACAACATTGTGGGCCAAAATGCCCGTAATGTGCTGCAGATTTCCATGTTCTATGCTCATTTATTATCAAAGCGTGTATCCAAATACAACTCCAAATATTTGTTCTCTCCAGATAGCCATAAAAGGAAGGAAGAACATGAAAATCACTCGGAGAGAAACATCAAAACCACCCCCTCCACACAAAAAAGAACAGTATCCTGAGCAGCAGCCCCCTAAATTCTCTTCCCCTGTACAAAACAGAACAGGGACATTGACCCCCAAAAAGCAACCCTTTCCCTGCACAAAAAAAATGAAAAGAACACAATAGAACATCAACCCCCAAACACCCTCTCGGCGCGCAATAGAACAGAAAAGGAAGAGGTGGTTAAAAAACACTGAATTTAAAAACCATAAGTCTGAAAAAGTCCACAGTTCATGAGCATAATAGTCCGATCCATAAACATAGAACCACAATACTATCGTCCGATATCACCAATATTCAGCAAAAGAGAGGGCCAACACTTGAGACAGAGGCCGTACCACCTGCCACAGTCAGCCACACAGAGACGGGCTGCTCACAGAATCCTTCTCGGCACTGATGGAAAGGAAGGCAGTCAGCGCTGAATTCTCCCTCGCCTTCCACATTTGCCTGGATGTCTCAATCTTCCTTGATGCTTTATTCGGTGAAATAGAGTCAAACGACAGCTCGTGCCCCATCTCAAAGTTTCTTCGCATTGAGACTTTCAAGGGTGAGTACAACAATGACTTGGAGATCAGGTACATAAACACAAGAGATTCTGCAGAAGCTGGAAATCCAGAGTAACACACACACAGTGCTGGAGGAACTCAGCAAGTCAGGCAGCATCTATTGAGAGGAATATACAGCCAACATTCATCATTCATCATTCAACATTCATCAACCCTTCATCAGTACACGCTTGCCTCCCAGAATCTTCTCGGGGACAGCAAAGCGTCGCAACACTCAATCAATCTCCAAACTATAAACCACAGGATCTAACAGTCCTGGAAACACATTTATGGTCAAAAACAGACATAAAAGAAATATAAAAGATATTTTCGTGGGCTATCTGGAAGATGTCAAGCGAGGGAGCATTGTATGCTGGTACCATCTTGACCGGGATTTTGGGAAACCGAATAAACCTTGCAATTATTTCAGATATTTTACATGCCGCTCCTACTGTGCGACTGAGAATCTCCGGAGGGAAGGCCCCAAATCCTCGGCCTTTCCTGTTGCCTGTTGCCGGGGCCGGGGTCGAAGCGCTCGGCGGAGATGGTGCTCGGCGCATTGGTGTCGGGGAGCTGGTTGGAGGCTCAGAATTTTCTGACGGACTCGGAGTCGGACTGTGGTCGGATGCTTCCGGGATGCTGCATCAGCAAGTTTGTGGCGCTGGAGGTTTACAGTCTGCGTGAGATGATGGGACTTTCGAGAGACTTTGAGACTGTACCGTGCCCATGGTCTGCTCTTATCAAATTACGGTATTGCTTTGCACTGTTGTAACTACATGTTATAATTATGTGGTTTTTGTCAGTTTTTCAGTTTTGGTTTGTCATGTGTTTCTGTGATATCATTCTGGAAAAACATTGCATCATTTCTTAATGCATGCATTACTAAATGACAATAAAAGAGGACTGCGTGTCCTCATAATCTAATCTAATCTAATCTAATCTAAGGTACTTTGGTTAAGAGTCACTAAAGACTGTTACAAATTTCTATAGGTGTATAGTGGAAAATATTCTAACTGGCTGCATCACAGCTTGGTATAGAGGCTCCTATATGCAGGATTGAAAGAGCTCTACCACTGGCAAAACCCTTCCCATCATCAAGGACATCTTTAAGACACAGGCAGTGCCTCAAGAAATGGCATCCATCACCGAGGACTCTCACCATTCAGGACATGTTACTATCATTGGGGAAGGGGTATGGAAATCTGAATTCCCACAATTCCAATATTGCTTGTTCTCCTCCACCATCAGATTTCTGAACAGCTCATGAAACCGTGAACACTACATGGTTATTCATTTTCTTGCACTATTTGTGTATTTTTATAATTAATAGATTTTTATGTCCTTGCACTGTACTGCCGCTGTGAAAACAACCAATTTTACATCATATGTCAGTGATGATAAATCTGATTCTGATTATTTGCTCATTATAAGCCCTGCAGTATATTTTGGGATAACAAGCTTTTCATTTAATGCATTAGACCTGTTCGTTTTAAAAAATTGGCTCAACTTTTTCTGCAAATTGCCCATTGCTGTGTCCCATGAATTGCACAAATGAAAGAGGAAATTATAGGTTAAATAGCTAGAGCTGTCACTTGTGATGCCCTTATATTTTGAAACGAAAGGCTAGTTTTATAGCTCTGTCCCAACTGATAAAATGACAATGTTTCTAGATTCTCCTCATTTATCACACTGCCACCAATTGTACTGAAAAATAATAATGTTAGTGGTCTGGGAGCAGCATGTTTTAAGGGTGTTGATTTAAAAATACAAAATTACAAATATAATATTAAAACAGTTGGTCAGAGGCCAGAGAACAGATGTAACACATTTGTGGAACCTTTCTGCTCTATTTTATTACATGGAAATGGTTAGTGTGATTCAAATGCAAAGTCTGTGATGGAACATTAAAGGAGTTCACTTGCTCAAATTTGTATCAAAGACATCTTTAAAACTCTAAATTCTTCCTGATTTGACGTGCTTATGGAATCATTGCGAGGAACTGTGGCAGTCTTTGCGATTCACTCCCATCTTCGTTGTAGTATATTTCATAAATGCAAGAGATCCTGCCAATGCTGGAAACCTTGAGCAAGTTGTGTGTGAGTATATTTTATACGAGGGGTGATTTGATAAGTTCATAGCCTAAGGTAGAAGGAGTCAATTTTAGAAAACCTAGCACATTTATTTTTCAACATAGTCACCTCCTACATTTACACACTTAGTCCAGCAGTTGTGGAGCATATGGATCCCTTCTTAGTAGAAGTCGGCGTCATGGACCTCCAAAAAGTGGTCTACAGCAGGGGTGATTGATACGTTCGTGGCCTAAGGTAGGAGGAGATGAATTATTAACCTCAAAGTTTTTGCTTAATCACTCAAAGAGTTGAACTGCACATGCATGCAACAAGAGCTGTATAACTCATCGGCGACCTTAGGCCACGAACTTATCAATCACCCCTGCTGTGGACCACTTTCTGGAGATCCAAGATGCCGACTTCTACAAAGACGGGATCCGTATGCTCCACGACCGCTGGACTAAGTGTGTAAATGTAGGAGGGAACTATGGTGAAAAATAAATATGCTAGGCTTTCTAAAATTGACTCCTTCTACCTTAGGCCACGAACTTATCAATCACCCCTCGTATATGTGGTGGAATGCTTTAATAATTAGATCATGGTGAGTGGTTGTATTTGCTGATCTCACTGCCGAGAAAACGATTTAAACTTGTAGAATTTTAAATGAATATATGTTCGACTGCTTTATCGTTGTCTTGGTTTAATAGATTTCCTCTTGTCTCTGGAATGATTAGCAGTGAGTCGAATGCCAAGTATAAAGATGAACATATCCTTTTATTGTAGTAGTTTGGGAGATAGATGCCATTGTTCTGATGAAGTTTCAAAGAGGGCTGTCTGTTCAAGAAAATGTAGCAGAGTTTCTGCTATCCATTTATTAAAAATTTATTAGCAGCGGAGGACAAGCCACAGCAAATATAATTCCAGTTTTCAAAAGAAGGTGGTGTAAATCTTAAGTACAATAGACTGATTAGTTTAACAGTAGTAGGAGGAAAGGTATTATGTCTCTTGTAAAGAAGTGTGGTAACCAAAACATTAGAGAACAAAGCTGAGTTGATGTGGACCTATAGAGTAAATATCAGTGTCGTAAATGAGCATGCAGTACTGATCTTTGCAGAACAGAATATGAAAAGCGATTTGACTACAATAATGAATAATGCCACTTCATGAATTTGACAGGGGATATCTAGTTGTGAATTACCTTCCAGCAATGACAAACTTTCCAAGTTAGGCCTGCACCTCATGACTTGCTAACCCGTGTGCTTGTTTCTGAGCTGTGACATTGGATGAGTGCTCTCAGAACAACAAGTTCTCATTATGATGTTCTTGCTGCAGGCAGTGCAATTAGAAAGGAAGGGTCATCCCGAACAGGTCCTAGATGAGAACCTGGCATTATCTCACGTAGATTCCCTTCAGATTTCAAAGTAACTAATTAAAATAGAGGCAAGGCCAAAAGCATGCTTTCTGAAACTAACCTTTTATCCTTACTCACTGTAAGGCTGCAATAACTAGAAGTACTCTTCTCTAAATTCACATTGCATAAATCAGGGAAAGCAGAAGCAACACTAACAAAACGCTGGAGGAACTCCACAGGCCAGGCAGCGTCTATTGAAAAGAGTGAACAGTCGAAGTTTCAGGCCAGTAACTGTTCTACATTTTTTGTCAGTAACAATGCAATATCATTTCAAGTAATAGGTCAAGATATAGAAATAAATAATGAGTTTTTTTTTAAATTCTGTGGAAATGGGGACCAGGCCAAAGATAACATTTTATGTCAAGTGGACTAATGTGGAATAGCCACAATCTAGGGAAAATCTGCAGGTGCTGGAAATCCAATCCACACACACAAAACACTGGAGGAACTCAGCAGGCCAGGTAGCATCAATGGAAAAGAGTAAACAGTCTACGTTTCGGGCCAAGACCCTTCATCAGGTTAACGTAAAGTTAGTGGTCAATAGTAGGTTGCTCACTAATGATGTAAGCGGTTGCATTGATAGATACCTTGAGCCTGCAACATATGGGGTTGTACCTGAATCTAAGAACACAAGCTGCAGATTGGATACAAATCAAACATTAAGCAACGAAGGGAAAGATGCCCTGTGTACATTGCAAAATATGACAGTGTAGTGATATTAGATAACAATGGAACATTACATCTGTTCAACAGATTAGCAGGTGACTCCATCGTAAGTGTAGCAATCAGTTTTTCTTTATAACTGCAGTCATCTCCTTGGCTAACTCTCTGGATAGTCCTTTTGTTAACCAGAAAGGAGGAGCTATGAGTGTTAATCATGATGTTATTTTGTCTCTCACATAAAATGCATCCCATTATTATATACATGTCCTACCAATACCTTTGCAATTATGGGATTACTAACACTGTGTTCACGTTGTTCAAAGTGAATCTACTGATTATCTGCCATTGGGTTATTGATGCCCTTGGATGCAGACTTTTTTAATCATCGTACCTTACAGCAGAGAGCCACCTTGGTGGCTCATCACGCCTACCTTGGGCTGAAAGTTCCTGGCTGACATTTTCCTACACTTAGCTCTTTCTTATTTGCAACAAACAGGTACAGCAGCATTTCAATGAAATTATTGGGTCAGTATCTGGACAGCTATTGATCCGGAGTCAGGAGTTTGAATCCAACTGCAGGAAGTGAGGAATTTAATTCAAATAATTGAATAAATCTGGAATTAAAAGCCATCAGTCAGAGTTACTATGAAGAACGTAAAGAACAGAACGGGAATAAGCTCTCTGTGTCTCATGCCTGCTCTGCCATTTGATAAGAGTGTGGCTAACCCGATCTTGCCTCAATTCTACTTATTTCTCTAAGCCCCAAAATCCTTGCCTCCCATACACTACACGTCCAAAACGCTCTCTCAACCTCGCATGTGTCATTGATTCAGCCTTCACTGCTTTTTCTCATGCTAACATATTCTCCCTATATCCCTTTTCATACCCTTTGCATCCTCCATACCACATGGTTACCCACCTATCTTCATAGCATTGACAAATTTGTCTACAATACACCTTGTTTGATCATCTAAGTCATTATAGTGGACCGCAAATAGTCGAGGCCCAATCTTGATCCCTGTGGCAGCCCATTTAATGAGCTCTTGTGAAGTCATAAAATCTACCCCGTTCACAACCGTCTTTAAGAAAAAACACTCTGTTGTCCCTACTCAGGTCTATCACTCACCTCCAAACAATAACTTTTAACTGACTCCTTGGTTCAGGAGCAATAAGAAACAGATAATTTAAATTGGCCCTTGCAATAAAATTCATATCTAATGAAGGTCTAAAAAAAAGATGGCTTAGATAGGGATATACAATTTCAGAGTTCATAACAGGCAATATATCAACAAGATTGAAAGAGCACAGAGAAAGTTTACAAATACATTGACGGGACCTGAGTTGAAGGTTGAATAGATTAGGACTTTGTTTCCTGGAGTGCAGGAGAGTGGGGAGAGATGAGGTATAGAGAATTGAGAGATATTGATAGCTTGAATGAAGGCAGGCTTCTTCCCTTCAGGTTGAGTGAGAATAGAACCAGAAGTCATAGGTTAAGGGTGAAAGGTGAAATATTTAAGGGGAATATGACAGGGAGGATCTTCACACAGAGGGTGGTGCAAGTGTGGAATGAGCTTCTAGAAGGAGTGGTAGGTATGGGTACGTATGTAACATTTAAGAGCAGTCTGGATAGGTACATAGGCCGGCTGCTGGCATAGTGGCATCAGCACCGGACTTCGGAGTGAAGGCTCCCAAGTTTGAACCCAGCTGGCTCCCCGGCACGCTTTCCATCTGTGCTGGGTTGAGCGTCGAGCTAGCAACTCGACCTCATGAAAAAGAAGTTGCCTGCTACGGAAACATCAACTGCAAAGAGTTGATGGCCTATGCTCTCTCGTGAGTTTAAAGGCAATTTCTCTTTCACTGGATTGGTACATGGATAAGAGAGGTTTGGAGGGCTATAGTCTGGGTGCAGGTAGATGGGACTAGGCAAAAGCCAAGCCAGCATGGACTAGATGGGCTGAAGGGTTTGATTCTGTGTGCAGTGCTCTATGGTTCTATGACTATAAAATTTTGTGAAAAATCTATGATACTTCCACTTTCCATCACACATTGAATCTGATAACATTTAAAAAAAACATCTTAGACCTTAACTTTTGTCTTTATTCTCTTCATTTAAATTCCCATGCTGCCAATGGAGACCTCTCATTCATACTGAAGTCCAGATTTACTAGTCTATTTATAATATAGGTCAAAATAAGTAATACATTTTAACCAAAGAATTTCAAACAGGCTTTATAAAAGGATAACTTTCAATAAATGTGAAATAATGGCTTTGGGTAATCTCCTCTAAAGCACCATTGATGAATTTCATCAGACTTCTGATTTTAAAAATAATTGTTTTATCTTAATCAAGATCTGCAAATAGAGCTGCCGTTAATACAATTTACAATTTCAACAGAGGTGTACTTTTCCTTGTACTCTATTTCTTGTCAGGCTTGTAAAGTGAAAAGATTAATCTGGTTGAGGTCAGCTTTAGTTTCAGTAAATTAATGAAGTCTCTTGCATACAGTTAAAAGAATCCTAGTATTCCTTTAACTTCTGGATGCTGTTGTAGGTTACATCGCCCTCTAAAGGTTAATTTGAAAAGTGTAGCTACAAAGAAGCGTTAATTTTAAATTTGTGTAAATAATCTCTGTTTAGTTTCTGTAAATGTCTGTTTTATGAAATTGAGTTACTTCTCACTGCTTCTAAAAAGGCCAAATAATGAGCAGATTCTTTCCTCACATTGCCAAACGTTGAGAGGACTTTCCAGGAGCAGGCAAACCTTCCCTCAGTTGGATGAGGATAGTCGTCATAGACAGAAGGGTGTGACTGTGAGACAGACTGGTAGGGAGGCACGGGATGTAGTGATTCAGGATCCATTGACATCAGTGAGATGTAATGATTGGGTAATGATAGGGGAATGTACTGACTATCCATCCCCTATCAAAGCATTGACTGCGGTCAGGATTGTTCGCTCTCCCTTCACACCATTGCATCTCGATGATGTCAATGAATCCTGCATCATTACATCCTGGGTCCCCCTGCCAGTGTGGCTCAGAGTCACACTGCCCACAGGATCCACCTCAGTTTTCAACCCATCTTGTTCACAGGATTGTTTATTAGATTATCCACTACTTGCTTGCCCATAATACAGGCCCTGTTAATCCGTTCTATTTTACTGCAAACATTTCCAAACTGGATGAAAAGAAATGGACTCTTTTTCAATGCCATACTTCTCCTCAGCAGATATTTGGGCTCTTCTTTTTAATGGTGCACTTCCAGTTGTAATCTTACAAAAACAGTATCATAAGTTATGTGACTACAGGGGGATTGAGATGACTATCCTCCCATTGTACTTGCTCACAGAGAACCATTCTGGCTGCATCTTTTCAACTTATTCCTTGGTAGCAAGGTCTTGCATCTCAGTGTTCACTGGGTTGATGTTAAAAAGATATTAGAATGGTATCAGAAAGGATCTGGCAAGTGTGGATTGGGACAGGTTGTTTTCAGACAAAGGTGAACTTGGTAAGTGGGAAACCTTCAAAAGTGAAATTCTGAGAGTACAGAGTTTACATGTTCCTGTCAGAATAAAAGGCAAAGATAACAGGTTTAGGGAACTTTGGTTTTTGAGAGCTATTGAGGACCTAGTTAAGAAGAAGAAGGGGGTGCCAAATAGGCAGGTAGGACCAAATGAAGTACTTGAGGAGTATAAGAAATGCAAGAAAACACTTAAGAAGGATAGCTAGAAGACTAAAAGAAGGCACAAAGTTGCTCTGGCAGGCACGATAAAGTAGAATCCAAAGAGGTTCTGCAGATATATTTAGAGCAAAAGGATAGTAAGAGACAAACTGATCCTCTGGAAGATCAGAGTGGTAATCTATGCTTGGACCCAAAAGAGATAAGGGAGATCTTAAATGGATTTTTTGCAACTGTACTTACTTGGGAGATGGACACTGTGTCTATAGAAGTGGGGCAAAGCAGCAGAAAGGTCATGGACCCTATACAGATTACAGAGATGGAGGTCTTTGCTCTCTTGAGGCAAACTAGGGTGGATAACTCCCCACTGCCTGACAAGATGTTCCCTCGGACCCTGTGTGAGACTAGTGCAGAAACTGCAGTGCCCTAGCAGAAATATTTAAAACTATACTTAGCTACGGGTGAGGTGCTGGAGGACTGGAGGACAGCTAATGCGGTTCCGTTGTTTAAGAAAGGCTCTAAGACAAGGATTCCCAACCTTTGCAATGCCTACCATTAACTGACCCGCTCCCAGGTTGAGAATCCCTGCTCTAAGAATAAACCAGTCAGCCTGACATTAGTAGTAGGAAAGTTATTAGAAGATATTCTCAGGGACCAGATATATAAATACATTATTTGGATAGATAGACACTGATTAGGGGATAGAGAATGATGAGTGATTGTTCAACTTGGCTCTGTCTGTGGTAGGTTGTGCCTAACCAATCTTATAGAGTTTTTCAAGGAAGTTATTAGGAAAGTTGTGGCTGTTGACTAAATGGTTTTAGCAAGGTTCCCATGATATAGTCGCGCATGGGTGGTTGGTTATGAAGATTCAGTTACTTGGCATTCAAAATGAGGTAGTCATTTTGATTAAACATTGGCTTTGTGGGAGAAGCCAGGGAAAGGTGGAGGATGGATCCCTCTCTAACTGGATGCCTGTGACCAGTAGAGTGCCACAGGGATCATTGCTGAGTCCATTGTTTTTGCCAACTACATCAACGATCAGAATGATATTGTGGTAAACAAGATCAGCAAATTTACAGATGACACCAAGACCAGGGTAGAAGTGAATAGCAAGGAAAACTATCAAAGCTCGCACCAGGATCTGGCTCAGCTGGAAAACTGGTCTGAAAAATGGCAGATGGAATGTAATGCCGACCAGTGAGAGGTAAGACCAGGATAGGTCTTACATGGTGAGCAGTAAGGCACTGAGGAGTGTGGGAGAACAGAAGGATCTGGGAGCACAGATCTATAATTCCTTGAATGTGGCATCACTGGCAGATAGAATGATAAAGAAAGCTTTTGACACATTGACCTTCATAGATCAAAGTACTGAGCACAGGAGTTGAGATGCTATGTTGAAATTGTGTAAACTGCTGGTGAGGCCTAACTTGTGTAGTTTTGATTACCTACCTACAGGAAAGATGTAAATAAAATAGGAAGAGTACAGAGAAATTTTACAAGGATGTTGCCAGGACCTGAGTTATAGAGAAAGGTTGAATGCATTAGGACTTTATTCACAAGAATGTAGAAGATTGTGGGGAGATTTGAGGGGTATAGATAGTGTAAAGGCAAGCAGGTTTTTTTTCCACTGAGTTCCATGAGACCACAACTAGAGGTAATGGGTTAAGGATGTAAGATGAAATGTTTAAGGGGAAACTTCTTCACTCAGAGGGTGGTGAGATTGTGGAACGAACTACTGGTGCATATGGTGGATGCAGGGTTGATTTCAACATTTATCAGAAATTTGGATAGGTACATGGATGGGAGGGGTAGGAATGGAAACGTTCTGGGAGCAGATCAATGGAACTGGACAGATTAATGGTTCTGCACAGATGAGACTGGCGGAAGGACATGCTTCTATGCTGTACTGCTGTATGATTCAATGAAGGAGTAATAGTTACCCAATACATCCGGAGGTGCAGAGGGCTGCAGATGATAGATTCTGGAGCAACACAAAAGGTGCTGGAGGAACTCAGATGACGGGCAACATCTATGGAGAAAAATGAACAGTCAACAATTTTTTGGTGTCGATACCATTCATCTGAATGAAAGTCTTGACCTAAAATGTCATCTGCTTGTTTCCATTCTCTGGATGCTGCTTGGCTGGCTGAGCTCCACCAGTATCTTCAGTGTCACCCAGTTCATTGCGATAGGGCAGAGATCAGCTGGCTGTATGATCCTTCTTTAATCTGTATATCCACTGATCAGAGGATAACAGGACTACTGGCAGCATTTCACAAAATATATCGTTGCCTACCCTAATTGGGAGTATGTCACATCCTGAGTACCAACTTCTCAAGCCATCTTTTATTTTTATTACGTTTTCGCTCCCAAAGACACTGGTGCAGGCATTCTTATTTGCAAGAGACTCCTAATTATGAGTTGGGGTTATTAGTAAAGATTGGGTAGCATTGGGTAGCTGGGTAGCATTAATGGAAGAACTAGAAAATTCATTGGAAAGTGTCTCATTTAATCTACTTTGATCTTAGCTTGCATCCATGCACACTGACAACAAAATTAAATAACATTGCTTACAGACATAAAGCAATCAATAGAAACCACATAAAGACTACATTGTAATTTTATTTCACATTTATCAGCCATTATAAATGCCAAAGCAGAACAGTAAACCATTGCAGAATAATCTGTTTTTCTACCAAGATGTTCTCCGTATTATACACTGACAACTGAACTTTGTGGTGTAAGACAATACCAAAGTCATACCAAGCATCAAAGTTCCAATTTGGAGTTTTCAGATAATGTTTTACTGAACGATAGGAATAATGGCCCTAAAGTTGCCATTAAATTTGTGTAGTATGTAGCATATATAGTATCCACAAATGGATATGCTACACATCCATTTGTGGATACTATAGAGAGAGTGCAGAGGAGATTTACAAGGATGTTGCCTGGATTGGAAGGTGTACCTTATGAGAATTGAACATAGAACATAGAACATAGAAAAATACAGCACAGTACAGGCCCTTTGGCCCACAATGTTGTGCCGACCCTCAAACCCTGCCTCCCATATGAGCCCCCACCTTAAAATCCTCCATATACCTGTCTAGTAGTCTCTTAAACTTCACTAGTGTATCTGCCTCCACCACTGACTCAGGCAGTGCATTCCACGCACCAACCACTCTCTGAGTAAAAAACCTTCCTCTAATATCCCCCTTGAACTTCCCACCCCTTACCTTAAAGCCATGTCCTCTTGTATTGAGCAGTGGTGCCCTGGGGAAGAGGCGCTGGCTATCCACTCTATCTATTCCTCTTATTATCTTGTACACCTCTATCATGTCTCCTCTCATCCTCCTTCTCTCCAAAGAGTAAAGCCCTAGCTCCCTTAACCTCTGATTATAATGCATACTTTGTAAACCAGGCAGCATCCTGGTAAATCTCCTCTGTACCCTTTCCAATGCTTCCACATCCTTCCTATAGTGAGGTGACCAGAACTGGACACAGTACTCCAAGTGTGGCCTAACCAGAGTTTTATAGAGCTGCATCATTACATCGCGACTCTTAAACTCTATGCCTCGACTTATGAAAGCTAACACCCCATAAGCTTTCTTAACTACCCTATCCACCTGTGAGGCAACTTTCAGGGATCTGTGGACATGTACCCCGAGATCCCTCTGCTCCTCCACACTACCAAGTATCCTGCCATTTACTTTGTACTCTGCCTTGGAGTTTATCTTTCCAAAGTGTACCACCTCACACTTCTCCGGGTTGAACTCCATCTGCCACTTCTCAGCCCACTTCTGCATCCTATCAATTTCTCTCTGCAATCTTTGACAATCCTCTACATTATCTACAACACCACCAACCTTTGTGTCATCTGCAAACTTGCCAACCCACCTTTCTACCTCCACATCCAGGTCGTTAATAAGAATCACGAAAAGTAGAGGTCCCAGAACAGATCCTTGTGGGACACCACTAGTCACAATCCTCTAATCTGAATGTCCTCCTTCCACCACCACCCTCTGCCTTCTGCAGGCAAGCCAATTCTGAATCCACCTGGCCAAACTTCCCTGGATCCCATGCCTTCTAACTTTCTGAATAAGCCTACCATGTGGAACCTTGTCAAGTGCCTTACTAAAATCCATATAGATCACATCCACTGCACTACCCTCATCTATATGGCTGGTCACCTCCTCAAAGAACTCTATCAGGCTTGTTGGACACGATCTGCCCTTCACAAAGCCATGGTTGAGTGAACTTAGCCTTTTCTTCTTGGGGCGACGGAGGATGAGAGGTGACCTGATCGAGGTGTATAAGATGATGAGGGCATTGATTGTGTGGATAGTCAGAGGCTTTTTTCCAGGGCTGAAATAGCTAACACGAGGGGACATAGTTTTAAGGTGCTTGGAAATAGGTACCAAGGGGATGTCAGGAGTAAGTTTTTCACATGGAGAGTGGTGAGTGTGTGGAAGGTACTGCCAGTGACGGTGGTGGAAGCAGATACAATAGGGTCTTTTAAGAGCCTCTTAGGTAGGTACATGGAGCTTAGAAAAGTAGAGGGCTATGCGCTAGGGAAATTCTAGGCAGTCTCTAGAGTTGGTTACGTGGTTGGCATAACATTGTGGGCCAAAGCGCCTGTAATGTGTTTGAAATAATCACAGAGACTATTCAGTTTTATTGAATCTACTTGATACAGTCAACATGGTTAAATCAGAAAAAAATACAAGCTGGGAAGCCCATCTGCACTCTTTTTGAGGATTCGAACAGCATTAGTTGTTGCAAAAGGTTCTCATAAAAGGTAATTTACCTTTTCTTTGTATCTGTTCCAAAACAGGACAAGTGGGCTCCTGCATGTGAGGCTGTGCTGTCACAGGAAGAGCAGGGTTGAATTTCCACTGTCAGTATCATCTCCCCACCCCACCACTTAGAAGGCAATAATGGGCGATACATGGCACCTCGCAATAGTGGTAGCAGGGATCTTGAATCAAGGTTGCTGAGAATGAGGATAAGTGAGGGCATGTGGGATTGAGACTAGTGCAGGCACTTGTGTTTGATTACATAGGGTGGCACGGTGTGCAGCAGCTAATGACCATGTCCGTAGTTTAATCATGTCACCATGATTTAACCCTGATCTCCGATGCTGCCTGTTTAAATAGTTTGCCCATGAGTGTGTGGGATTTAGTTTCTTTCCACATACCAGAGGCATGCTGCTTGGTAGGATAATTAGTGATTATAATTATCTTTTGTGCAAGTGGTTGATAAAATTGGGGGTGCTAGTGGGCATGTTTGAGAGAATAGGCACAGAGGCATAAGACTATTTTCTCAATAGGGAGGAAATCCAGAATTCAGAGGAGCAAAAGGATTTAGGAATCCTCATGCAGGATTTGCAGGCTGGGGATGGTGGTAAAGAATGAAAAGGCAATATTAGCATTCATTTCGAGAGGACTAGAATATACAATCAAAGATGCAATATTGAGGTTTTATAAGGCATTGGTCAGACCTTCCTTGAAAAACTGTGAACAGTTTTGGGGTCCTTATCAAAGAAAGGATGTGCTGATATTAGAGACGGTCCAGAGGAAATTGATGAGAATTATTCTGGGAATGAAAGGGTTAAGGTACGAGGAGAACTTGATGGCTCAGGGCCTGTACTTGCTAGAGTTTAGAAGAATGAGGGTGGGGGGCAATCTCATTAAAATCTATCAAATACTGAAGGGCCTAGATAGAGTGGCGTTGAGTGGATGCTTCCTGTAGTATGGGAGTCTAGGACCAGAAGGCACAGCCACGGAATAGAAGGATGTCCCTTTAGAACAGACATGAGGAGGAATTTCTTGAGCCCAAGAGTGGTTAATCTGTGGAATTCATTACCATAGATGGCTGTGGAGGCCAAGTCATTGGGTATATTTGAAAGTGGAGGCTGATAGGTTCTTGATTAGTAAGGGTGTAAAAAGTTACAAGGGGAAGGCAGGAGAATGGGGTTAAAATTATAATAAATCAGCCATGTTGGAATGGCACAGCAGAGTAAATGGGACGAGTGGCCCAATTCTTTAGGTCTTATCGAATAATTATGGGGTTGGCTTTGACGGGTTTATTTAGAGGTCTAATATAGAGTCAGTGCCCTTTAATGTCATATGAAATTATGAATATGAATATTTCTGGGAACGTCCTGTGTCAACCATCTCTTTTAGCTGATAGCTGTGTCTGCTTTTTTACTCACTTCCCATTTGAGCAATGTGAAAATTTCTTCTGATATTAGGCCCATAAGTTTTCTGACACTCCCAGTGTGAGTGGTAACTGGGACTCCATTTTCGGTTGCTCAATTTGAGGTTTGTTTAGAATCAGAATCAGCTTTAATATTTCTGGCATATGCCATGAAATACACTGTTTTGCTGCAGCTGTACCTTGCAAAACATAATAATAAACTATAAATTACAATTATAATAAACTATAAATTACAGTACATGCACACACGTATACATATATATATATATATATATATATATATATATATAGCTCTGTTTTTCCACTACTATATATATTTATTGTTGTGCAAAAAGAGAGCAAAAAATAGTGAGGTAGTGAACATCAGTTCATTGCCCATACAGAAATCTGACTGCAGCGGGGAAGAAGGTATCCCTAAAACATTAAGTGCATGTCTTCAGGCCCCTGTGCCTCCATGTTGATGGTAGCAATGAGAAGAGGGCATGCCCTAGGTGCTGGGAGTGCTCAATGATGGATGGCACCTTTTGATGCCCTTGTTGCTGGGTAGGCTAGTACTCATGATGGAGCTGGTTGAATTTGCAACTTTCTGTAACGTTTCCCAATCCTGTGCAGTGCCCCCTCGATACCAGATGGTGATGCAATCAGTTAGAATACTCTCGTCAGTACATCTATAGGGATTCGCGAGAATCTTTGATGATATATCATGTCTCCTCAAACTCCTAATGAAATATAGCCACTGTCGTGCTTTCTTTGCAATTGCACCAATGCGTTGGGCCCAGGATAGATCTTTAGAGATGTTGATAGCCAGGAACTTGAATCTGCCCATTCTTTTCACTGCTGATCCCCCAATGAGGACTGATGTATGTTCCCTCGGCTTCTCCTTCCTGAAGTCCATAATCAATTCCTTGGTCTTACTGATGTTGAGTGCAAGGTTGTTGTTGTGACACCACTCAACCAGCTGATCTGTCTCACTGCTGTACACCTCCTCGTCACCATCTGAAATTCTGCCCATAATAGTTGTGTTGTCGGCAAATTTATAGATGGAGTTTGAACCGTGCCTAGTCACGTGGTCATGAGAGTAGATAGAGTAAAGCAGTGGGCTAAGCACACGTCCTTGACATGTGCCAGTGTTGACTGTCAGTGAGGAGGAGATATTATTCTGATCGGCATCGACAGTGGTCTGCTAGTGAGGAAGCCAAGGATTCAGTTGCAGTGGGAGGTACAGAGGCCCAGATTTTGGAGATTTTTGATTAGCACTGATGGTATGATGATTTTCAACGCTGAGCTGTAGTCAACAAACAGCAGCCTGACATATGTATTGCTTTTATCCAGGTGATACAAGACTGAGTGGAGAGCCAATGAGATTGCATCCACTATGGGTTCAGGTCCTTGCTTAGATAGGAGTTGGTACTGATAATGACCAACCTCTCAAAGCACTTCATCACAGCAGGTGTGAATGCCACTGGGCAGTGGCCAGCTCACCTTGCCCTTCTTGGACACTGGAATGACTTTTGAACCAGGTGGGAGACTCCAACTGCAGAAGTGGAAGATTGAAGGTATCCCTGAACACTGCCGCCAGTCCATTGAACCGGTTTTCAGTGCCCTATCAGGTGCACTATTAGGTCCTGTCACCTTCTGTGGGTTCACCCCCATGAAAGATGTTCAGGCATTGGCCTCCGAGATCGTAGGTCTCCAGGAACTATAGGGATTCACACAGGTGCCCACCATTGAGAACATCTACCAATAACGCTGCCTGGGCAGGGCGAAAAGCATTATCAAGGATGCATCTCACCCTAACCATGGACTTTTTACTCTTCTCCCATCTGGTAGGCGTTACAGGAGCCTCTGCTCCTGCACCAGCAGGCACAGGAAGAGCTTCTTCCCTGAGGCTGTGACGCTGCTGAACCTCTCATCACAGCGCTAAGCAGTATTGCATCTGTATTGTACTGCCTCAGTACTTTATATTTGTGTGCTGTAGCACTTTTCTTATTCACAGTTATTTTGTAAATAACACTATTCTTTGCACTGCTGGTCAGATGCTAAATGCATTTCATTGGCTTTGTATCTGTCCTCGGCACAATGACAATAAAGTTGAATCTAATCTAATCTAATCATAAAAGGTGTTCAGTTCATCTGGAAGAGACGCATCACAGCCATTGATGATGTTAGGTTTTGCTTTGTATGAAGTAATGGCCTGAAAACCCTCCAGAGCTAAAATGTATCCGATGCCATCCCTAACCTCAATTGGAATACTTTTCTGGCTCTTAAAATAGTCTTCCTTAGGTCACGCCTGGGCTTCTTGTACAGTTCTGAATCACAGCTCTTCAATGCCATAAGGTAGCCCTCAGCAGAGCACAAATCTCCTGGTTCATCCATGGTTTTTGGTTTGAGTATGTCCAGTATGTTCTTGAAGGTACACACTCATCCGCCCAGTTCTTGATGAAGTTGCTGATAACTGTGGCATATTCATTCAGATTCGGAGATGTATTGCTGAATAGTGTTCAGTCCACTGACTCAAAGCAGCCCTGTAGCTGCTCCCCTGCCTCTCTTGACCATACCTTCTTGGTCCTCACCACTAGTACTGCAGTCTTTAGTTTCTGTCTTTACGCCGGGAGTCGAAGTACAGCCAGGTGACCGGACTTAACAAAGTCCGGGCATAGGATGGTTTGATAAGTGTTCTTGATAGTGGTATAACCGTGGTCAAGTGTGTTGGCTCCTCTGGTTCCACAGGTGATGTCGTCATCGCGGCTATCCCTCGAGGTCGAGGATGATGGTCTTTGTTCCATACAGAGCGAAGACACTTGTGTGTGTATTTGTTTAACATGCACTTGATGTTGCACTCCAAGAAGCACACGATACTTCACAAATCAGCCAACTGATTCCAATGGCATGGAAACCACGACGATTGGAGTTGATGGATTTGTTGCAGCCTTCATCCACCTTCACAGCAGTTGAGTTCAAAGTAACTTCGTCCGCCTGTTCCACCATTGAGGTCTTGGTTGGATTGTTCTTTGTCAGGGACCTCACCCTCGACCTTACCGCCATGGGTGACCCTACCAGGAGCATAGATCCAGATGGCATTGCTCTCGGGATCACAGGACCACACAAGCTTCTCCACCACGACAAGGTGACAATCCACAGATAGGGCAGGTGATGTGCTGGGTAGTCGTTCAGAGACTTCTTCAAGCTGGTCTGGTTGAAATCCCCCACCATGATAGGGAAGGCATCAGGGTGTGTTGCTTCACAACTACTAATTGCATTACCCAGGTCCTTCAGTGCCTGCTTGACATTGGCCTGAGATGGAAAGTTTACAGTCATCACGATGATGGTGGAAAATCCCTTGGGCAGTTAAATGGATGACACTTGACTGCTAGATGTTCCGGTTTGGGTGAACAGCACTGTGACAGAACTGTCACGCCTGTGCATCACAATGAGTTAATCACAAAGTATACTCCACCTTGACTAACTTCAAAAGACTCAACTGACTTGCCTCAGTGGTAGGGGTGAGCTTTATTTCCAGGAAGCAAAGTATACGGCAGTCCCCGAAGTCCCTCTGGTATTGCAACCTTGCTTTGAGATCTTTAGTTTCCAGAAGCTGCACATTAACCAGCAGGATAGGCAGGAGTTGGAGGGGGGGGGGGCCGCAGGGAGTCTAAGGTCTCTATGTCTCAATTACACCTGCAAACCAGCATGCCTTCCCTACTTCCATTTTCTTAAAAGGGAACTGTGCTAGCAATCATCCGAAGTCTGTCGAATTTAAGGATTGATAGATTTCTTAAATATTTTAAAACAATGTTGCTTACTGAAGTACCCATAGCTGTGACTGCGGATTTCAGTTGTAGTTGTCCTAAATGGGAATGTTTGATGATTCCTATTGGAGCTGCACGCAGAGGGGTGCCAGTTACCAGTGCCAAGAATGATGTGCCTGATCATTTAAAGAGCTTTCAATCTGAGCTGGCAGCACAATTAAAAGTTGGTTCTTCTATAAGAGAACAGCATCAATTGTGCTTCGGTCCAATGTGGTTGGAAAATCTGTCATGAAATTAATTTTGTCGCTGTTTGTAAGAACTCACTGGCAGAAGAATAATGCCAATGCACACAAATTATTTGCATAAGTAATGCTTCCTTATTAACAAATAGCATTAACTCACATGCAAGCTTTTGCAGATTTCGTTAAACTACATTCATCTGATTTTTGCTGGCATAACACCTTTTCAGGGGTTGTGCATTTGAATTTCCATGGCAAAATCTTCATCAGCATTCTTTTCTTTGCATGTAATCACAAGGAATATTCTGTTTTAACTACTGGCAGCTTCAACAATTAATCAGCTCTGCAAAATATAAACAGCTTCAATGACACCTAAAAGGTGTAAATAATGCTTCATTAAATTGAACATTGTTGACTTGACATTCCTTTGGTAAACGTACTTACATGGAGCTGCCGTTCTGATGTTAACACTCATTGGGAACAATGTCTTGCTTGACTCTTGCATAAGCAGAAGAAATACCACAGTGCAATTAAAGCATTGTTCATGTTGTTTATTAATGGGCATCATAACGAAGGGTTCTCAACTGGTGCTTGTACTGCAAATTATTCATAATGAAATATCTGAACTTTAACACCATCCAGCCTGGATAAAGTCATTAATCTCTGATATAGGCTGGTTCCTTAAGCTTGTCATAACCAGGAAGGCAGAGTGGATAAGTTTCCACTACCTATTAAATGCTCCCAATGGTGTGCATCTCAAAAAGCCTCTGACAAATGGTTCAAATGGTTCCATTTATTATCAGAGAATGTATACAGTATACAATCTGAAATACTGTCTTAGCAGATATCCACGACAAACAGAACCCCAAAAAAATGTATGACAGAAAAACATTAGAACCCCAAAGCCCCCTCTCGCCCTCCCCACACAAGCACCAACGCGTCAACCTCCCCTATACTCCTGCCCGTTTCAGCAAAGAGCATCAGTGCCTTCCACCCACCAAGCAACAGCAAAGCACCCCAAAGAGAGACCATGATCTGCTGCCAACAAAACTATAGTTTACCCGACAATTCGACATGCCACAGGCTCTCTCGCTGTCATTGACAAGGGATGGAGAGCTATCACCCACTTCTCAGCGAAAGGGGAAAGTCACAGTCACAGTTGCAATATTAATCAGCTGTGTCGCTTTTTATTCTGAGATTCTCCGACTCAAGAATTGCAGCAAACTCTCCCCACCATTGAGAGAAAGAGAGAGTGAGTGTGATTGTTTGACCACAGAGACCTCTGTCCATACATCCACTGCAGCAAAATCCTGATGTTCCTTCATTCGGAAGCACTGACCTGGAATCAGTTCTCCACAGGGCCGCACACTGGAGGTGGAATCTTCCAAGCTGTGCCTGGAGAGTGTCGGAAAATGGACGGCTGGCAAGCTCCAGGAATGGGAACTCATACGCTGTAAAAACAAATGCAGTTTGAGTACTCATTAGGACCTCGATAGAACCCAACCACCTTGGAAAGGGGGAGAAAAGGAGACAGTAAAGAAAGGAATTTAAGCTGTTTCTGCAGATGAGCTCGAAGAAGCAGCCACTTGGTGTCATCTTAAATCCACCCGCCCAAGTCCAGCTCCTGGCTTTCACAAGTGGCTTAGCTGCTAAGCCTGGTGAAACAATTTCTACTGACAGGAGAAGGTGCAAGACAGGTTACTGGTGCCTTAAAACTGATCACTTTGGGCAGATGGGGCTCATCAGCTGTGGAGATCTGGGAGAGGAAATCTCAGACCTCAAACCTCTGCTGCCTTGCAGTTATACCAATTCATGGGGAAAGCTTCGGAAGTAAACCCCAAGGAAAAGCCTGGAGCTACATTTCCTAAGGCAATCCTAAATTGGGTTCAACGTTGACTGGCAACTCCTCTGGTGCCACTGGGCCCAGACTGTATTGGTTTCTGCTGTTCCTTTGTATTCATGAGCTGCGTGGAGAGGGGGAACGTGCTGCATGAGCAACGGCTTGGTCTCCATATGCTACTGTCCTGGCTTGCATACTGGCTTGCGTATCACCTTGACAGCTGGGATGCACTATCCATGGTTGACCTTGACCCACAGAGGCCTCAGGCTGGGAGGCAATGGTTCAGCATACCGTTAGTTCACACATAAGCATCCCACTGGAAATTTGCATTTTTCTTCAGCGTTCAATAGAGCAGGCAACTATCTTTGAAGGAATTGAAGCCATAAATCTGCCACTTAGTATCAACTATTTTTTTCTGAAATTTGTACAGAACCTTAAGTTAGTATGTATGTTACTGAGTTTTCAATACTGAACTATGTCCAATTGAATATATTGGTAAGTACTTTTGAATACAACTACAGTAGTCTTTTTACAGAACTGTGCATATTATGTTTTAGATTTCAGTATATTAGCAGAGATTGGTATCTTTTTAGTTCTGTGCAATGAAATGAATTAAAATAATAATTAATATTGCTCTACTGTGTGCTCTAGTTACGACCTATGTCCCAAAAATGTATGGGATAAGAGGTTAACTATTCAATGTAATCGCTACTCACTCACAGACAAGAGACAGAATATGGGAGCGTAGAGAGAACTTTTCCCATTCCGTAGTAACTGGCCTAAACTATTACTGCCCAGTGGCACCGCCTTCCACAATCTTAAGACCATAAAATATAGCAGCAGAATTAGGCCATTTGGCCCATCAAGTCCGTGCTACTGTTTCAACATGGCTAATCTATATCCCTTTCAGCCCCAGTCTCCTGCCTTCTCTCCATAATCCTTCATGCCCAGACTAATTATGAAGTGCTTTGAGTGGCTAGTTATAAATCATATAAAATCCTACCTTCCAGCTACATTGGACCTTTCCAGTTTGTCTACTACTCAAATCCGTCCATCTGATAATGCCACAGGCTCAGCCCTCCACTCTGACCTGTCCCACCTGGATAAAACACCTTAAAGGATAGGATGTTGCTCCTTGACTTCAGCTCAGTGTGTAACAGGATCATCCCTCAGAGGCTGATGGGTAAACTGTCCTCAGTGGGACTCAGGTCTTGAAGTCAGTCCGAATCGGCAGCAACATTTTAAACTCCGTCATGCTGAGTACTGGTGCCCCCTGGGGATGTGTGCTCAGTCTGCTGTTGTTCATGCTGCTGACTCATGACTGCACGGCCGGACTCAGCTCAAACCACATTGTGGAGAGTGCTGATGATACAACAGTGGGTGGCCTCATCCGCAACAATGATGAGTCAGCATACAGAGAGGAAGTAGAGAGGCTTGTCAATTACTGCGAAAACAACAACCTGAGCTTCAACATGGACAAGACACAAAAGATGCTTGCGGACTTCAGGAAGGCACAGGTCGGCCACTCTCCATTGCACATCAATAGCTCTGCCACGGAGAGGGTGAAGAGCACCAACTTCCTTGGTGTGCACAAAACAGACACCCTAACCTGGACCCACAACACCTTCTCGTTAGTTCAGAAGGCACAGCTGCATCTTCCTGAGGAGACTGAAGCACACAAGTCTCTCTGCCCCCATTCGAACCCCTGTCTGGCTGCATTACTGTGTGGTCTGGAAGCTGCAAGGCATCGGACTGCAGGACCCTACAGAGAATTGTAAAACCAGCAAGACGATCATCGGTGCCTCACTCTCCCCTATGTGTGACATTTACCAGGAGTGTTGCAGACAAAGAGCCCAAAGCATTGTTAAGGATCCCTAACACCCATCCCACAATCTCTTTTACCCACTACCATCAGGAAGGAGATATAGATGCTTCAGGATTAGGACTGCCAAACTAGGTAATAGCTTCTTCTCTCAGGCTGTGAGATTAATGAATACCTTGCCACCATTGAGGTCTCCTCACCAGGACTCTGAGCTTTTTAGTGTACTGTTTACTGTTTACTACATGCATTTCGAATGGTAGTTTATTAGCTTATAGTATAATATTTTGCTTTATGTGATGTGTCTGATATATATTGTGTGGGTCTGGAGGAATGTTATTTTGTTTGGTTGTATATATGTACAGTCAGACAACAATAAAGTTGAACTTGAGAACAGAAGAGGGATTAGCATAGGATTAGTGTTTAACTGGGTGCTGACACAATTAGCCAGAGGACGTGTTTGCTTGTTATATGACTTGATGGAGACTACTTATTAATATGAATTTACTCTTTTATCTCAAAGCAAAGCAGCGAGTAGTTTCTGAGCCATAGTAAAATATAGAAGAGTACAGCACAGGAACAGCCCTTTAACCCACAATGTCTGTGCTGATTATATATTTTGACAACTCCAACTTGCCTTATGAGGAAATGGAAGTATGGAAGAGGTGCAAGGAGGAGAAATACATTCCTCCTTACTTTATCAAAGGTAACAAATTTTCAGATGGCTCTTAATCATACCATATAAAAATAACTGTCAGCCACTAAATGGGACAAACCCAACACTTCTACTTATTGATTTTAGATTTATAAACTCCTTTATACAATGTCAAGTATATTCATCCTGAATAAATAGTCAGTGATTTACTCTGGATAAACCCGAGTAATAAAATTTTCATAAAATCTATAAAATTCTACAAAGAGCTTCACATAAAATAAATTACTTTGAAGTGTTGTAACTGTTGTTTCAGAACAAAGTTACTATTTCATTTTATAGCTTCAAAGTTTGCAGGAAAGAGCATGTCTCATTTTCACAATTATAATGATCCTTATCCTCATGACAATTTCTTGATTTTTGCTAAGGCATGCTTAACGTATAATCCTACGTTGCTCCCTCAGAGTTGTAAGATATTTTTAATGAATGGGTGCTTAGCCAGCTTGATGACATCACAGCTGCTAAATGCCAGGGATGACCTTGAACTGATAAATGGTAACAACAGACATTAGGGTGGTGGAGAAGCTTCTTCTTTCAGAGATTGCTGGATTGCAGAACTTTTCAAAATATAACAGGAAAAGATAGGATAATGCAATTAACAATCTGTTAGTGATGGAGTTCAGCCCAAAGCACTGACTGTTTATCAGTCCTGATGAAGGGTCTTGGCCCAAAATGTTGACTATTTATTCGCCTTCATTGATGCTGCCTGACTTATTAAGTTCCTCCAGCATTTTGCGCTTGTTGATCAAGATTTCTAGAATCTGCTGAATTTGTGTTTATGAGAAAATATTTGTTTCTCTTTTTCAAATAATACAATGGCAACTTAAGCCACTTGAGCTTTTAAGCATGTTAAATCTTTCAACAACTACCTGAAACTTATCTGTAGAAAAACCTAATTCTATGCCTTCTAACTGAGAAACCAGAACAACACTTGGGAGGCCAGAGGTTTCACCATCAAAAATATATGGTGTATTTACGGATAACTTCAGACCACTTACTCAGTAATAAAATGCATATGCTAAATTGCAAATTCAAGGTCAAAATACAAATCACCATCCTTACAAAAGCTCACACATTCCATACGAGAAATAGATTCATGCAACCCACATCCAACTGCTTAAGCATCTTATTTCTCTGTGGTTGAATATTCCTATCTGACATCATCTTAGTGCCTTTTATGAGATCTTCTTAGTATCCTCTAAATTATTTTCTTTATGGTTATGCAGAAATCATCAACATTGAAGCATTTTCATTTAGGAGGGAGTGTGAGACTGTCAGTATAAATGTTGAATGATATAAGATACCATCACATTTTGTGGATAAATTTGTCATTTTGGTGTTCTTGAATTTTCCCCATATTACTGTAATGCACTTATGCGGAAAGGACTTCACAACTAATTTTCCATGATATAAGTGTGTTATATAAATGCATATTTGGTCTTTTAATGCTGCGTTCTCATTACAGAAACTGTAAATGAGATATTAAAGGTGAAATGTTGATTGCTGGCTCAAAAGTGCTCAATATTGGGAATAGAGGAGGAAATAAGCTCAAAATGGTATTTTGGCAGCTATAATAAAACAGCAAGAGCTATTGAAGTCCTGGAACCTATTGCTCATCACAGCCTGATGATCTTGGTCATAATTACAAACTTAAATATCTATTTGACTGATTGTTTCATTTGATAAATGGTGCTTGACATAAGCAAATTGTTCTACCAGTAAGTAAGCCTGATGTAATTCAGTCATTCTTTTGTGGATGTTGCTTGCAAAATCTAGCATCACTCTTGATTTTTGAGATATCAGGTCCTGATGTGTAGTCTGTTTCTATAAGTTATGTGATAGAAGTGATGACTAATAAATAATAATTATAGAAGTTAGAGTTGCAGGCATATTTATGACTCTGTTCATGACATTCTGCAGTGACCCAGGAATGAGCATGATTTAAAATAGTCCACTTGGAAAAAGCCTCTTACTACTCCCTCCATCCAATGCTTCATGTTGTATCCTAAGCAAGCATATTGCAGATAAATGGGACATCTCAAGCAGGCATCCAAAGAGCCTAATGCTCTGATCTATAACTCCACGACTCTACTTTTGTCCAATAAATGGAAGTGAGCCCTGATCTCTTAAGTCAGTCTCCAGATGACCATATAGCTATTTAGATAATTTTAAACTATTCCTATGATAGGTCAAAAACATATAAAACAAATAACACTATAAGTTGTACCAAGAAAGATGATCCTAGCATATGGTGATGAATTAAATAAAAGTCTGACCAAAAATATTTTTGTCAACTGTAGTATAATATTTTCCTTTTATTTAACTCTGGAGAGAATATTATAGCAGTATAGTTTATCTTTTCTTTATGGGATTCCTTCAGGATTGAGAATGACTGTATCCAGTCTGGTTTTGCGGGTTTTGAAGTAGCTGATAAAAGGCCAATGTAGATTGTGTGGTCTGTAGGGAGGCTGTGTTCTTCCAGCACCTAGGCAGGTGCTCTTCATATCTGGACTTTAAGTTCTCTCTACCATTCCGAATTCTCCTTATCTAAATTTAGTGATCACGGGTCAGAGATTTCCAGAAGTCAGTGGGGATGTTGCATATCTTGAGGGAAGCCTTAAGCATATCTTTAAATCCTTTCCTTTGCCCTCACCCCCAAGAAATCCTTGCCCAAGGCAGAGCTCTATTCTGAGTACCTGTTTTCAGAATCTTGTAATGGACACGAGAGTGATGTGGTCAACTGGGTATTGATTATGGTTCCAGTGAATTCAGGCTAGTGCCTGATCATATGATATAAATAACTGAGAAAAATTCTGCCTCCAATACCATGCACATGCCCTCTTGTTACATAAATATTGGCTTCTATTAACAATGCTGTAGTTATCAGACTGATAATTAAGTATTGTGTATATTTTAACTAAAAGGCTGACTTTAAGAGCTTCTAATCCATCATTTTTTGAAATATTAATTACTTTCAACAGGAAGAGCTTCCAGATTGCAGCTCCATGCAGCAGTTTTAAGGAGCGAAAACTTTGATTTGCAGTATATGTACCCATTTCAGAGCATAATGTGGCAACAGCTATAAAGATTCTCTTTATCAGCACTAGGGAGTGCCTTACCTATGAAAAAAGGTCTGAATGGATGTGTGTGTATGTCAGCAGAGTCCTCTGTTGTGGAAGTATTCTGGTCTTAGCAAAGATATAAGTAACCATTTTGTGTTTCTGACTCAAAGGGAGAATGTCACAATAACTCAACCTGTTCCAACCTCACTGAGTCCCATGTAAACTTTGTACTTTTGCCATTAAATAACAGCACTGAAGCATACTTCTACTGTAGCAGGTCAATAGTGATTGTATAGTGCACTGTATGCAAAGTTTAAAGAATATTTATTATCAAAATTTTTGTCTGCCACCATATACTACTTGAGATTCATATTAAGCAGTAGTGAATCAAGGCAACTGGACTTGCTGTGTTGTCTCAAAGACATTTCTCCACTCATCCAAGAGGCTTCTTCAGAAGTGAAGAATATGTTCTAGACAATACAACGAGTCTAGTTGCCTTGATTTACTACTGTTTGATATACAATGACCTGGATGATGGAGAACCCTCATAGACATACCTTGAGATTCATTTTCTTGTGGGCATTCACAGTAAGTCAGTGAACAGATTGGGACACAGCTAATGTTCTGCCAATTTCCAACACTAAAACATTGAATATATGTTTACCATATCGTAGCCACCACCCTGCGACCAGACATTGTCCTAGTGTCTGAGTCTACTAAGCAAGTGGTGCTGCTGGAGCTGACAGTCCCATGGGAAGATAGCTTGGAGGAGGCCTTTGAAAGGAAGCTCTCCAAGTACGCTGGACAGGTCAGCAACTGTCAGCAGGCTGGATGGAGAGCGAGGTGTCTCCCAGTGGAGGTTGGTTGTAGGGGATTCGTAGCCTGTTCTTTAGTTAGAGCCTTCAGCATTTTGGGCATCGAGGGAGAGAGGAAGAGGAGAGCCATCCGCAGTACCACCGATGCGGCAGAGAGGGCCTCAAGATGGCTGTGGCTCAAAAGAGGGGAGCCATGGAGTCATAAGTAGCTAGCCATCTGGACACCAGCTGGGGTCTGATCAGCGCCGGCTAGGTCACCTGGAGGAGGTTGTATGATGTTGAAAGACCCGAAACACCCGATGATTCCAGGAACATCACTGAAGATGTGTCCAGAAGCATCAATAGATGTATGTACACAGCTGTAGGAGCCATAATAGTTTATGAAGATTTCAGAAATATGAGACAATAACAATATTTAGAAGACTAAATAGGCCGCAAGAAAATAAATGAAATAGGATGTTTTTTTACTGAGACTTAGGGCCAACATTTGTTTTCATTAGTGAGTTACTTGCTCATCCTCAGTGACAGAGGTTTTGTGCCCAAATGTAGATTTTTTTTTTGTTCCTCCAAAATCATGACTGCAATGAAATAAAGAAATCTAATGGTTTCAGTCAATGTCAGCTTTGTTTTTCTCTTATTGGACAGCTGTTTGAGATCAGTATTGTATCCAAGCTGTCAGGAATTGTTTGTTTAGTGATGGCCACACACTAAGACAAATGTTCTGTCACTGAGAGCCCAGAGAAGTAGCTTTGCTGACTGATTAATTTTCAGTGCTTTCTCATTTAACAAATGGTACCAGTTGCTCCCTTTGACTTCATGCTACATGTTAACATCACTTTATTCAGAAGCTGGGAATGATGGAAAAGAGTGCACAGGCTTCAAGACTGCTGCAGAATACCTGATCTGATCCATGTAAGAACTTGACAGACTCATTTCATATGCATCACCTGCTAAGGTCTCCTGATGTGCTGGACTGCAGATGTTTATATCTCAAGGGAATTGTCAGCTGGGGTTATAGATAGTGTCTTCAGTTGATGACAATACATCTTTCCATTTTGTCTTCCTGAGAGTAATAATGACACAATGGAAAACGAGAGTTTTGCGGCTGATGCAATGCAGCAGGCATTAACATATCTAGTATCAATGGTCACAGGCCACTTAACATTAATGAATTAGATTAGTTTCTGTTTATAAACCCCATAATGTTAAATAGTAAAGGCAAAAATGGACATGTGACCTCAATGAAGCCCCGGGCAGAATTAACAGAAATGTCATGACATCCATTTATGATCTTCTTTGTTTCAAGTGATCTCAAATGAACAACCTTTCTGTCGTAAGTACTTTGGCTCTCCCATTAAGTGTCCCTTTACTATGTGGCTTGTATCTCCATTTAATATGGTTGAGTCCATTTTCGCATACTCCGATTGAAAGTATTTTTGCTTGAGTTACTTCCAACCCACCACTATCTTTTGAAAGCTATTTCAAAAACATGAAGACCTTTATCTGGGAAAATAAGCTATTACCTGTTCAGTCCTTCCCCATGGTGTACTCGTTCTATTCTGATATCATCCTTAAATCAATTTTCTATTTACTCTTGATCATTGTGTTTTGAAAAATGAAAAGCTGCCATATTTGTTTTAACTGAAGTTCAGTATAATTTCTCTGATTTTAAATTCTGTGCTTTTACAGATTAACCTTAGTGGTTTATTCAACATTTTAATGGACTTGTTAATGTGCAACACTATTTAAAGATTTGTGCATTTGTACCATTAGATTGTTTTATGTCTAATGACTAATATAACGTTGGAACATTTTTGAGTCTTGTTTAATGCAATGTTATACTGGACTGATATTAGGCAAAAGAAAATCATTGCTTGTGGTTAAGAATAATGCATAAAAATTCAAGCTTATCACTACTATCACAGTAATGGTCCCTGTAGCTGAGAGCTGATGGCAAACAAAGCTTAGCTACTGGCTCTGGAAGCTTAGCCAGTGAACGCCTGCTTGATAAGTTGTTTGTACTACAAATTATCGCTGGTGTTGTAGAGTAGTAGGAAAATTAGGGTGGGGCTGATGTGCATGAGGGAAGAAGAGTAAGTTATTGGAAAGCACATGCAGTGGCCACTTTATTAGGTACACCTTTACACCTGCTTGTTGAAGCAAATATTTAATCAGGCAATCACGTCGCAGCAACTCACTGCGTAAAAGTATACAGACATGGTCAAGAGTTAGTTATTTTTCAGAACAAACATGAGAATAGGAAAGAAAAGTGATCTAAGTGATGTTCACCATGGAATAATTGCTGGTTCCAGATGGCGTGGTTTGAGTATCTCAGAAACTGCTGATCTGCTGGGACTTTCGTGTACAACAGTCTCTGGAGTTAACAGAGAATGGTGCAAAAAACAAAATAATATCCAGTGAGCAGCATGTCCATGAATATGAATGCCTTGTTAATGAGAGAGGTCAGAGAAGAATAGCCAAACTGGTTCATGCTGAGAGGATGGTGACAGTAACTCAAAAGAAAGCATGTTACCACAGTGCAGGAGAGCATCTTTGAACATTCAACATGCCAAACCTTGAACCGGATGGCCAGCGGAAGAAGATCATGAACATACACTCAGTGGCCACTTTATTAGGTACAGAGTACTTAATAAAGTATCCACTGAGTGTACAGTAAGTGAGGATTGTGATTAATGGGATTTGTTTGAGAGTTAACTTAGGCTAAATGGGTTGAACACCCTCTCCCATGTCATGGGAAATATATGATCTAGGCACTTCTATAATTCCTCTGCTTTTCAGGTACATAGTGGTATAAGACCTTCTGAGTGGCAGAAGATGATCTAAGTAAGGCAAACACATCTTGAGTACAGCAGGACAGTATTTATATAAGTTGTAACACAGCATGAATTCCAAGGTCATGAATGTTTCCCAAGCACCTCTCTTTATTCTCGATATTTTGTGTGCCATTTACATTCTTCTCATTAATATCCAGCTGTATATCCACGCAGTTCTCTGGTCCTCTTCTCCAGATCTATCTCCACACAATTCTCTTGACCTTTTCTCTAGCTCTATCTCCACGCAACTCTCTGGACCTCTTCTCCAGATCTATCTCCACACAACTCTCTGGACCTCTTCTCCAGCTCTATCTCCACACAACTCTCTGGACCTCTTCTCCAGATCTAACTCCACACAATTCTCTTGACCTTTTCTCCAGCTCTATCTCCACGCAACTCTCTGGACCTCTTCTCCAGCTCTATCTCCACACAACTCTCTGGACCTCTTCTCCAGCTCTATCTCCACACAACTCTCTGGATCTCTTCCATGTCTCTTAATTTTTGGATTGCTTGTTGAAAATCCAGTGTGAATATGCAGAAATTTCCCATACTTAAGTTTTGGGAAGATTACTTAGAAATCACCGTGCAGGTG
The DNA here is from genome assembly GCF_030028105.1 of Mobula birostris. NCBI lineage: Eukaryota > Metazoa > Chordata > Chondrichthyes > Myliobatiformes > Myliobatidae > Mobula > Mobula birostris. The sequence continues at coordinate 73,739,163 of NC_092380.1, read as the reverse complement.
CACCATGCAGTTCATGTATTGCAAGACAAGAAGTAATTTTGGCCAGAAAAATTATTGTCCCAGCTCTGCCCTTTCAATGGAGGGAAAATGAGATGGATATGGACTGGGTCGTGGGTGGACAGTGGGGAATTGGGAAAGAGAGAATTTAGCTAGAGGTTTGATCAGGACAGGAGGAAGGGGTAAAGGTTAGGTAGAGAATCAAGGCCATGGAAGCTAGTGAATCTGATTGGCTGTCAGAGATTTGAGACTTGGGGGTGTATAATGGTTAACCTTCAAAGGATTGATTCCTGGGAGAAGGGCTCAGGTGACATTATCATTATCAAGTCCACCTAAAAATATTATAATACCGTAATATTTCTCAACCATTCCTCCAAACACCTTCATCCCTTTGTTCTCTTGTATGACTTTCCCAATGCACTCCTCTTAAGCCTCCTCTGTTTTAGCTGCAATAGAAGTGGGGTAATCTAAAAGAAAGCAGGCATTTTCCAAACTCACAACAGGGCCTGATCATGCATTAACCCTGTGCTTGTTCATGGACTTCAGCTCATCTCCGAAAGGGAAGTTACAGGCTATGGATAGCAGTGATCTTTGTTAAGAAAACATGTGATTGATAGAGCAGTTAGTAGATTTGTTTCCTGCCAGTAAGGCATCTCTGTGTTTCATCAGTGCCATCTTAAACCAGAAGACTGTTATGCAAACTCTGTAGAAAATGATTTCTCAGGTACTGTGCAAGTCTGCATCAGCAAGAGTGACTACAGAAGATATTGTCTGCTCCACTGCAAATAAAAGTCTCAGCACTGGTGCCCAGATGTTCATTGCATGTCATTGCACAGGAGAATAGGAAGAGAACTCAGAACAGATGTTATGAAATATTAAATTGTAGAATTAAGGCTCCAACTTACATTCACAGATTTGGAAATACCACATGATATCTGACATTTTGCATTAATTTTCAACACAAAGTAAGAACTTTACATTTATACCTGCTGGTTGATAAATACCCACCAGAAAAGTTTTAAGATTCTTGATATTGCAAAGGGAGGGAAGAGTCAAAATGATTGGAATACAATTTAAACCCAATTAGATGATGACTCTTTCTTCCCCATCATTTTTCGTGAGTGATGTAGAAACCAGAAACCAAAGTTTTACACAAACTAGGACATGTTCCATTTCCTTTAGTTATTGCCATGCTATCAAATACAATCAATAATGAAAAAGGACATTTTGAGAAATAAACTGCATTAATATTGGGCACCCCCTAACTCTGTAGGGCTATTTAAAGTATTCTTTTGACATATTTAGAATTATTACTGCTATTGTTCCTAAAAGTCTCTCAGAATTGATAATTTGTCAACAGATAACCCCCTTCAATCCAAACCAAGTCAACTTTATGTATGAGTAAAGGAGTTTATGTGTGAGTACAGGAGTATACGTACGGGTGTGGGAGTTTATTTTCGAGTGTAGGAGTTTATGTAGGAGTACAGGAGTTTTTGTACACGTTTGTGTCTTTTCAGAAGGCAATTGATAAGGTGCCACACATGAGGCTGCTGAGCAAGATAAAATCCTATGGCATTACAGGAAATATACTGGCATGAATAGAGGAAAGGCTGACAGGCAGGAGGCAGCCAGTGGGAATAGAAGGGGCCTTTTCTGTTTGGCTGCCAGTGACTAGTGGTGTTTCTCAGGAGTCAATATTGGGAGTGCTATTTTTCACAATGTTTGTCAATGATTTGGATAATACAATTGGTGGTTTTGTGGCAAAGTTTGTGGATGATACAAAGATAGGTGGAGGGTAGGTAGTGCTGAGGAAGCAATGATATTGCAGAAGGAATTAGACAAATTGTAAGAATGGGCAAAAAAGTAGCAGATGGCATACAGTGCTGGGAAATGTATGATAATGCGTTTTGGTAATAGGAACAATAGCGCGGACTATTATCAAAATGTTGAAAGTTGAAAAATCAGGTGTGCAGAGGGACTTAGGAGTCCTCATGCAAGACTCCCAGAAGGTTAATATACAGGATGAGTCTGTGGTAAAGAAGACATTTATTTCAAGGGGAATAGAATATAATACAAGGAGTAATGTTGAACCTTTATAAGACATGAGTCAGGCCACACTAAGAGTATTGTCAACAGTTTAGAAGCCTCATATCTCAGAAAGGATGTGTTGTCATTGGAGAGAGTCCAGAGGAGGTTCATGAGGATAATTCTGGGAATAAGAAGAGTGTTTGGCAGTTTTGAGCCTGTACTCACTGGAATTTAGATGGAAGTGGGGAGATATCATTGAAACCTACTGAATGTTGAAAGGACTAGATAGGGTGGATGTGGAGAGGAAGTTTCCTAAGGTGGGGTATCCAGAACTAGAAGGCATAACCTTAAAAACTGAGGATTGGCCTTTTAGAACAGAGGTAAGGAGGAATTTTTTTAGCCAGAGAGTAGTGAATCTGTGGAATTCTCTGCCAGAGTATACAGTGGAGGCCAAGTCCATGGGTATAATTAAGGCAGAAGTTGATCATTTCCTGATCAGTCAGGGCATCAAAGGTACTTGGCAAGAAGCTATGTGTATAGGGTTGAGTGGGATCTGGGATTCGCCATGATGGAATGCTGGAGCACATTCACTGGGCTGAATGGCCTAATTCTGCTCCTATGTCTTTTGGTCTTACAGGAGTTTATGTACGAGTGCGGGAGTGTACAACGAGCACAGGAATTGACGCTCGAGTGTAGGAGTTTATGTACGAGTATGATGAGGTACATGTGCCTCAGGATTATAGCCAGGCAAATTCAGACAACAACATACAGAACATAAATTACACAAGACAATGAAGGAAAAAAAATACTTTATCAGAGACAAATCCATGGTAATATGGGAGGTGGCCTATATTGTAACATTGAGTTATTCAGGTTGGTTAAATACCTTTTTTTGTGTAAAAATGTTTATTTTTATTTTTATTTTTTATTACAAACAAAGAAGCAAACAAACGAAAAAACAAAAAAAAGTACATCCACAAAAACCACAACCTTAACAAAATCAAATTAAATATTGAGCAGCAAAAGGGAGAAAACTATAAAGGCAAAAGTAAACATACACAGCAGAGGTGCACCACACCAAAAAACCTCAGTCCTCACCCTGTAAGAAAGTCCAACACAGGGCCCCATATCCTTTCAAAGATATCCCCTCTGTCCTCATTACATAGTCTCAGTCTCTCCAAATGTAAAGTATTTGCCAGTTCTCTCAGCCACAGATCGTATGTAGGCACAGAGTCCATTTTCCACATTTGCAGGATTAACTTCTTAGCAATCACCACTCCAAACAATACAGCCATTTTTTCATACATATTGGCTGAAGATAGGGAGCTTGTTGCTCCAAGGATGGCTATGAGCGGGCTGGTTCCCACCGTTTCCCAAAAGCCTCAGAGAAACAGTGAAAAATACTTTTCCAGTATGCATAAAGCTTACAACATGACCAGAATGAATGTGAGAAGTTACTGTTCACAGATTTACATCCATTACAAACTGGTGAAACATCAGGGTAGAAACTGTGCAACTTTTCTTTGGAATAATGGAGTCTATGTGTTGTTTTAAACTATATAAGTGTGTGTCTGACGTTGACCGAACAATCATGTATAAATATCTTGATGGTTGTAGGGAAGTAGCTGTTTCTGAATGTGGTAGAGTATGATTTCAGGTTTCTATATCCTGTTTGACAGGAGCAACGAGAAGAAGGCATGACTCGGATGATGGGAATTCTTAATGATACATACTGCCGTCTTGATTCAGGACCTCATGTAAATGCTTCCAGTGGTGGGGAAGGCTACATGCACTACTTTCAGCATCCTTTTGTGTTCCTGTGCATTGTAATTCCTGTACCAGTCCATGATGCAACCATCCAGCGTACTTTCAACAATGCATATGTAGAAGCTTGCCAGAGGAGTTGGTGACATTCTAAATGTGCTTAACTTGAAAAAATTATAAAGTGACAATCTAACTCTGATTTCTAAGCAAATGTAAAGGGAAGAATGTGAAAGACGTGCTTAACTGTAGATCGACTGACTTCCAGATGTTATGCTGAACACAAATTTGATGTGTACTTTGGTGAAGGGAAAGGATTGTAAGATGCTGTACGACAAGGGAGGTTTAGACAGGCACATGGACAGGCAGGGAATGGAGCAACATAGACCATGCACAGCAACTGGGAATATTAAATTGGCACTTTGTGCGCCAAAGGACCTGTTGCTGTGTTGTACTGTTCTTTGTGTCATGTTCATGGAAAAACAGTTTTCCTGATGAAATGAAAACTTTTTTTCACTGGAAACAATTGCAGGAGAATCAGTACCTGAGGAATGAGCAGTATAATATTTTGGGTCAAAGGCCTTGGGTCAGAATTGTAAACTTGTTTTTCCTTTTGTCTCATATCCTGTCCAGTGCTTATTCACCAATTGGTATTTATTTATTTTATTGTGGTAGAAAACAATTTACAGAACAATAATTGGCTGTTGAGATTTTGATGACATCACTCACCCGTCAACTAATTCTATCAATAGATCAAATAATGCTGAAAGCACTCATATCTGTGGAGAAAGAGGAACAGCAACGTTGAATATTACAATTTTAGTAACCAAATAATTTTCTTCTTTCTTTGCAGATGTAACTATGTCTTCTGTTTTCTGTTGTTTTTTTTTAGCTCCTGTTTATAACTACTTACTATTAAATTGATATTTACCAGGATGTGTTGTTCAGCATGATATCACGGACATTTCACCCTGTCCTCGTCACCTCTTGTCCTCTTTATGTCATGAATCATATGAGTCTCTCATTTTCCAGTACTGAAAATAGATCCTTAACCTGAAATAATGTTTCTGTTTCTCTCTCTCTTAATGCTGCTTGACTTGCTGAGTACATTCAGTATTTTCTATTTTTTTTTCAGGCTTGCAGCATCTTCAGGCTTTTTAGCTCCCATCAACAGACCCTCCTGTTTCCTTCTCACTTGCCTGCTTTATATAGCTTCTCCTTGACCACTTCTATGCAACTTGTCTCAAGTGTTCCTTCCTCCAGTCTGCAATATGTGACTAGCTATTGTGGAAAGTGGCCTTTTAAAGGCTGACAGTCTTTAGAATGATATATATTAAGGTGGCAGAAGCCTCCTTATAATAACACTGCTCCCCTCCTGATGCAAACATGGCATAACTTAGTATGTCTTTATCTTTTGGGTGGGAATGGTGGATCAATCTCAGTGTTAGGTATTTGTATTTAAGTCCACTTCCAATTCTTGGTGAATATGTATATAGTTCTTAGCCTTGGTCTCCCTTACAACTTCCCTATATCTACTCAATGCCTCTCCCATCAAATCTCTTCATAACTTAAAAGTTTGGGGTGGCAGTGTAGCATAGTTGTTACACAATTTGTTTACAGTGCTAGGGTTTGATTCCTACCACTGTCTCTAAAGGGTTTGGATGGTGTCCCTGTGATCTTGTAGGCTTCCTCCCACATTCCAAAGATGTGCAGGTTAGGGTTAGTGAGTTCTGGGCACGCTATGTTGATGCCAAAAGCGTGGCAACACTTACGGGCTGCCCAGCACAATCCTCACTGATTTGATTTGACACAAATCATGCATTTCAATAGTTCCATATAGTGTCAGAGAAATGTGTGCAGTATATATCCTGAACTTCTTGTTCTTCGCAGATATCCACATAAACAGAAGAGTTCTCCAAAGAATGAGTGACAGTTAAAACATTAGAATCCCAAAGCTCCCCTACTCCCCCTCCCATGGACAAACAGCAGCAAAGCAATGACTCTACCCCACCCCCACGCACTTCTGCAAAAAAAATCAAAACCTTCCACCCACCAAGCCTGCAAGAGCAAAGCTCCCAATAAACACCGTGATCTGCAGTAGAACAAAAACTAACTGTTTTTTCAACAGTTCAACGTAGAGAGGGCTCACCCACTCTACCTAATAATGGGAACAAGAGGTGTCCTCTTTCCCAGAGAGAGGGGAGACATAACAAAACAACTTGTTGATTTGCGATGATAAAGTCTATCGTATCGCTATTTTTTCTGAATTCTCCGACTGGAGAATCGGCAACAAACTCTCCTCCACCAACGAAAGAGAGAGAGAAAGAGCGCGCGATTCGCTGAGTACAGAGCGGATCCTCTGTTCCCGATGTTCCACTTTCTCCCGCAACACTTTACTCGGTGGCACCAGCATAGTATCGGCCTGTCCACAGAGCCGCAAAACCTTGGAACCCTGAAGGTGCGATTGTCTTCTAGGCTGCGTCCCTAGGATTTCAAAAAGCCGCTGGTCATGAGCCCCCGCGAGCGAGTCCCACCACCGCAAAGAACCAGAGTGTGAGTGTAACTCCAGGTCAGGGGCTTCAATAGAACACTATCCACCCTGAAACGGAAAAAGAGAGACATCAAAGGTAGAAATGAGCTGTTTCCATAGATGAGATTGAAAGAGTTGCTGCTGAGGTCCATCGTAACTCACGGTACGTTTTGATGTACTGTACAAATAATGCTGATCTTTAAACCTCTCTTCCTAGAGTCACCTTGAAAGTTGTGGTGCCTTACGGCATGTAATTTTTTTTCACAGTCTGAAGACGAAGCAACAAGTTCTGTAGCTCACAAATAAGGTAATATTTTAGGTTGACTTTCTGTTTTCCTGTCTTGACGGATGTGCTGCAAGTCTATTAATGGATTTTCTGAACTGTTAATCTCTGTAGGCCATCCGTGACCACTCACTAAATTTCCATTTTCCTGCTCTCTGGATTTCCCTGCCTCACCCCTTCCCTCTCACTACATTTAAACATTACTCCTTCGGGTTCACCGCCAAGACAGGGACTTCAGCTACACTCTGCGTTTCATCCCTTCCAGAAGCTGCACTTGCGAAGAGGAAAAAAAGACCCGTGAACACTGAGTAAAAACTTTTTGCCTGAAACAATTTCCCATACTTAGAATTAGCTTCGTTTTTCTTTTTCATTCAATAAATGAACAATCTTTGAGGATTGGATTACAAAATAGGAGTCCTAACAAGAGGAGGTGTAAATTGCTGAAAGTGAGCATTTGCAATTAGGATAACTTATTGACAGAAGCACTGACCGTTGGTGTTGTAAATGTAACACTGTTCTAATCAATCAAGGCAGCTGGTGTTTGGAAATGAGGAATATCAGAGGATCAGACTGAGAGCTCTGAATTTGCAATTAGGGAGGGCAGTAGAAAGGACTGAACTGTCTGAGAGCGACATCATTAATTTTGTCTTTTTAACATTTGCAGAAAATAAGAACCATTAATAGAGTAAGACATCGTTTCCCCTATTAGAATGCAATAATTGTTTTGAAAAAAAATGTTTGAGCTTCCTTCATCCAGTGCCGTAGGAAGACTGAACATATAGTCGCTTCAAGAGGATAACTGAGGTCTGCCAGCAAGAGACTTCTTTTCACTCATAGTTGAAAAATTAGGAAAATGCTTTTAATATCATCATATCAATTATAGAGGTGATTCTTTTTTGTCAGAGAGTTGATTTTAAGATTGTTTTTTAATGATTTATTCTTTAAATGAAGAGCAATCTTTCATTCTATTTCAGCAATCACAGATGTATAACCATAAGTATGAAATATTGAACAGGATGCAAGATGCTGTTGTGGAAATGTATCAGATTGTGCATCTTTTTGGTTTGGCACCTGGACAGTAGAGCGGTCAGTTCTTCACCAGTCTATTCAAATAAAGAATGAAGATGATTCGCAATCTATTGCACTATTTCATTGCATTATAATAAGGTAGACTCAGGAATGTATTCATCGTAAATATATATTTTGTGTAAGTAATACATAGCCACATTGATACCTGCTTAAGGATTGTCTGAAGCAGAAACGGGTTGCAATTTCATACAATGTTTTATGAACTCTCCATAATGAAAGCTTATCATGACTTGGTAATGCAGTAACATTTTTACAGGTGGAGTCGAGTAACTGTAAAGAATCTGGAGGCAGGGCATGGAGCTGAGATTCTATAATTGCTGAATTTTTTGCCTTGTTTATTATGTTGCTTTTATTTGACATATTGATTTTTCCCTTGTTGACATTTTATAAGAAGTGGGTAGTGTTGTCATCATACATGCACCAATTACGGGGTTTATCCACATTGAACATTTAAAACTACTGCTTCTATCTCATGAGACACAGCAGGCAGAAGACTTTCAGATAATAATGCAATGTATGGGACAGAATTAACCTTAGGGTTTATGTTTGATGTGTTTTTTCACAAGGTAGATGGTAATGCAATCTTGGTAATGCAATTTGCAGCAATTTCTCTAGCTGACGTCTTTAATTAGTGAACTCACAGTCAGTCAAAGCAGAGTTTCTTGGTAGAACTTCAGAAACATGTTAAAATATTTGATACTTCCGTCTCTGGTGTACACTCAATCACGTTTGCTGTTAAGAATTGGCTAAATGAAACGTGTAGGCTTCTCATAAATCTTAGTTTTCAATATGTTTATTCTCTAAGCAGCATCTGCTTTTAGCAACAGTGTTTGAATTTTACTGCCCATTAACCTTTGAATATTCTGGAAGCATCTACTCCACTAGGAGCATGTCAAATTCCTTTGAAGTACAACATACAAAATATTAACTGTGCACTGTGAGGCTGAGTTTGATTTAAACTACATTATAAATCTCCCATGCAAGGAAAACATAGGTTAATTATATTTCATGCGGAGTAGGCAATAAGACTTTTCACAATTGTCCTCGTCCTTAGAATTAAAGCACACAAATGAAAAATTGGCCTTAAAATATCAAATAAAATAACTGTATTTAATGGATTTTGTCATTTTGCCCAACAACTTGAAAAGATGTGCCAGGAACAGGGAACTCCAAAGTGGAAACTTTCCTCAACATATTTGCATTATGAAGATTCTGCTTTTTTGCATATCTTCACATTTAGTTCAGCATAGAAAGTTAGGACTGTACTTTACAAGTATTTAATAAAGAGAATTATATTCCTGTAATGCCTTTCAACCACCACAAAAAAGGGAACAACTGAAACTGTATGTAAGCTTTTGTTGTTGCAGGTAATATATTATTTATAAAGAATTTTCAAAAAAAAGCTGTTTGCATTTTTTCTTTGCATTTATTTTATACAAATCAGTTCAGAGTTGAGGTGAGTGAATTTATCCACACTGGTTCAGGAGCCTGACAGTTGAAGGGTAGTAACTGTTCCTGAACCTGGTAGTGTGGGTCCTAAGGTTTCTGTACCTCCTTCCCAATGGCAGCAGTGAGAAGGGAGCGTGGCCCGGATGGTGGGGTTCCTTGATGATGGATGTTACTTTTTTGAGGCAGTGCTCCTTGTAGATATGCTCAATGGTGGGAAGAGCTTTGGCATTGGCATGCTAGTCTCAGGATAGATCCTCTGATATGACAATGCCAAGGAATTTAAAGTTACTGACCCTCTCCAACTCTGATCTGCTAATGAGGATTTGCTCTTGGACCCCCAGTTTCTTCCTGCTGTAGTCAACAATCAGCATCGTCTGTTCTTATCAAATTACGATTCTGCTTTGCACTGTTGTAACTATATGTTATAATTATGTGGTTTTTGTTTGTTTTTAAGTCGGTTTGTCATGTGTTTTCGTGATATCATTCTGGAAAAACATTGTATCATTTCTTAATGCATGCATTACTAAATGACAATAAAAGGGAACTGCGTGTCCTCATAATCTAATAATCTAATAATTTGGGTTTGCTGACATTGAGCATTGACAAGACTAGAAAGGAAACTCAAGGCCATGGCAATAACATGCAAACAAAAACCTACCTGTGCAAGTTCATTCATACACTATCTGGGTCAGTCAAAAGGATTGAGGAGAGGATGTGTTGGAAGATCAAGAAATCACAATGTTAATTCCACTTTATGGTTTCCTTCCTCTAGCATGCATCTGATACAAATAGATTCAGTGCAGCGTTGGATGGAAGACTTGAGATTGATGGCAGAGTGTGAATGCATGTATGTACTCCAATCCAAGCCCATCAGTGGGGATGGTGAAGGACACAACGAGCTTGTCATAACATCTCAACAAGATTTACCTGACAGCTTGCAGACACTGCTAAAAAGAGCATGGGCAATCACCACAGAACTGTCCAAGATTTTCTACAAGCTGGAAGTAAACAGATGGCAACACATCCACAGTACTGCAGTGAGGGTGAACTGTCATATCAGATCACTGATAAATGAAAGCAGTGGTTACACTCACAGTGCTTCAGGAGAAATACAACAGGTAATGCTAATCAACTCAAAATTAATCATGAATTAAGATTTTAGGAAATAAACTAAGAATTTGAATTCATAATTAATTATGAATGCTATTTATTTCAATGCATTTTAAAATTATACCTTGAATTCCTATAATGCAAATAAGATCATGGTGATAATGACATAATTTAAAGTAAGACCTGCAACAGGAGCAACATGAAATTTGACTTCCAAATAATTTGTCACTAGTGCATTAGGTTTGCACAATGTTCAGCCTGGTATAAATTGGAGTGGTTTAGTTTGATGGAATCCCTCCTTTTAATGCTGATATTGAAAAGTATATTGACAATACAAAGCTAGAAGAGAGTGGTTTATCTAAATGGGAGGGAGATCTTGGAAAAATATGTACAGAATTCAAGGGAGATCTGGATATAAATTACAGAATATGTACAAGCAGCAACTATTTTTTGTCAATGAGAAGCACCACTGAAAATATTTGCATGGAAGAAATGTTTAATGTTAGATTCATATTCTCAGGAAACTTGGGTATTTTCAAGTGTAGTTTCATAATTTAAAAATGTTGACTTGGATGATTCCAATGCTGATGAATAAATGATTTTTTGTTTAAAGTACTGCAAGACTAACTGAAATAGAAAAGAGAATTACCGAAGAAATGAAGGATAACAAATGTGGAAAGTCTACTAAATAATTAATACAAACAGGCAGGTTTACCGCTGAAAGGTAAAGTTTGATCGCTGCCCCCGTTCCTCACTCCATGACTGTTGTAATTAATAAATAATGAAGCAATATAGCTGGTAATCAAAATAATGAATGGTTCAGATCACCTGATTTGCACTGGCCAGATTAAGTATTCAAAAAGGAACATGGATTTTCTTTTGAAAAAGTAGGAGGATTGCACACATTATAATACAGGTTAATAACTTCAGTCTATTTGCTTGAGTCTCTTGTCACTTAACCAATCACTGAAGTCAAGGAATTTCTCTGCAGGGACAGTTTGTTTGGTAAATGATGATGGAAAGGTGTTTCACCATGTTTCAATATTCAATGGAATTCAAATAGGTAACCTGCCATACTTTAAATCTAAACTGTTACTAAAATATTTGCTTTTGGAAGTTGGTATTGTGGATACTACACTGTCAGGTTAAATTCACAGAACAGAAAAAGAGAGAAGTGTGGAAGACAATGTGAAGGTCTGTGCCAAAACACTGCAAATTAATTCAAGAACAAAGGCTTTCCTGTTACATCAATACAGTCAAGTGACAACTGTGTGATTAGAACAAAATCAAACAAAAAAATTCTGCCTGTGTTCCTTGAGCACTTATACATCAGCTTACTTGCTTTTCTTCTTTCTCCATTTTTTGATGATAAGTATATATGTTTTTTCTTTCTATCCATTCATTAGGTTCCCTGCATCTAATTGTTGTTATTCTCATCTGGCACTCATTCCTTATTGATATAATTATCAAATGACTTTATTGTTACTCTTCTGATATCAATAATATTTAACCACATAGCTGATTAAGCTAAGATGTAGATTCGTGAAGAAAGTTCCTTTTGGACTGCATTTTTCTGGAAAATTCCATTTCAATGTGATTTACACATCTGTAAAAATTGTAGTTATACTTAAATTATAATTTACTACAGTGAGTATAAGATTACCGAATATGATTTAGTTCAAATTAGTTTATCTATAAATATTTAGATTTCTTCATAAAATAGTGGTTTAAACGTTCTAGAGGTGTTTGAATGTAAGAAAGCCAGATTCCAGGAGCTGGTAGAGCAGTGCCAGAGACAGGGTTGAAGGGTACAGTGCGAGGCTATAAAGGTGAGGTGTAGAAGTTTTGCTGGCTGCTCACTCTGCAGAATGTACTCTCTCCTTGGCATTATGGGGGCTGCAAAGAAAAGAGCCACCAGGACCATTGCAGAGGCTTCTGAGCGAGCTCCAGGTGGCTATGGATCAAGAGGGGTGACCCGCGGACCACAGCTGCTGGGGCACAAGCAAGGGCTGATTAACCTGGCTGGGTTGCCTAGGCACGGGTGTCTGATGTTGAAAGAGCTGAAACACCTGATGACCCCAGGTTATATCACTGGTGATGAGTCCCAGTCCATCTGATGTCCCTAGGATGCATCTCAGGATCAATGCCAATACAATTAATCATATTTGACCCTCCAAATTAAGCTTAGTGACTCTTGTTCATTCACAGGAGATGAATAACCCTACATGCATTATCTATTTTCAAATGCACGTGAGGCTGTAATGGTGTGACAATACCGTGAATGTACTTCTATGGTGCTCCCGTGAAGAGTGGGAGAATCTGAATTAAAGGACATCGAAAGATATATTTTCAAGTCAGAATAGTGTTTGATTTACATGGGATCAGGCTGATGGAGGTAAACACCAATGAGTCTTTCTCTGTTTCTTCACATTTTAAATATTGGCAGCAAATTAGCCTGGTTGTATTTTGTTGTTAATGGCCCGGGGTGGGCGGGGGGGGAAGGTCAATTAATTTTTGAGAAACACACTATTTACAAATTCCATTACATGAAAATTTTTTACTATGAGATAGAAACCGAGAAAATCTGATACCTCACTGGATATATCACTGGAGGTTCCAGCATCGTCTAGATCCAGCTGCTGTGGTACGGACACCAACTATTTTGAAGGAATTTAGGAATCATTGCATGGCTCTGGGAAGCTTCTTACTTTTGTCAATCAGAATTTCCAGCATTCCTATCACAGTATTTACACTGGAATATGTTCATTTGCAGATTTGGGAAAAAAAATCTTACTTATTAATATAAGAATATAGCCACAATGGCAGCCCAACAACTGCAGACTGATGGGATAAACCTGCAGATAAACAATAGCAGATTTTTTTTTGAACAATACAAGTGTAACACTTCCTACAGAACTAGCTCCACATAATACTGGAGAAAAATGTGGTTAAAAATGAGGCAGGTAGGTTAATGAAGTGACAATTTCCATTCAAACAATTCAAACATTTCAGAGAAGCCATTGAAGTGTGGAGATTTCCTTTGTTCTCTACTTTGCACTTCTTTGAATGGCAAAAACACTTATTATCTTCATGCATCTAAACCTTAAAAGTCTTATCAAAAGATGCAGCAAACCTAAGTAATGTTTGATTGTTTCAGTTCACATTGGACTGTTTATGCCAGAGAAATATGTTTACATAGGTTGACTCACAATAATTCTGAAATTAATTCACTTTGCGTTGGTTGACTAAAAGTCTATTTTTGTCGAAGTGGTCTTCAAAACTTTGCAACTAGGAACCTTTGTGCATTTCCTCAATGTGTTGCATTGAATTTCTGAATTACAAAGTTATATTAAGTCTAATATTACATTTTTAATGCATATGTGAAGAAATGTAATAATAACATTTAATATTAAATTGTTTTTATAACTTAAAGGGAAAAGCCTCATGAACCCTCAGGGTCTTCCATCACCTGTTTGTGGTGTGAAGCGAGGAGAACGCAGGGAAGTAATTTGTGTAGTGGGAATTTGAGCATGGAAGAATGAGTTTTATTCTCAATGTGGGATGGTCCTGTGAAGAAAGTTGGTGAAAATGCAAGTGACTCTTGAAACTGACTTCAACTTCTGCCTTTTAATTAGGCAGGCTGGGCTGGTTGTGGACAATCCCTATGAACATAAGAGTAGAAAACAGGAGCACAAGTAAGCCAGCAGAGCCCTCAAGCCTGCCCCACTATTCAATATGATCATGGCTGATCTATGCTGGCTTCACTCCTTGTTGGTGCCCATTCTCTATAATCCTCAATTCCTTGACCTTTTGAATATTTATCTATCTTAACCTTAAATATATCTAATTGCCCAGTCTCCATCACCACTGAGGTAAAAATTCACAATTCTTTGTGAGAATAAATCTTTACACACTTCCATTTTAAACGACTGCAGTCCTATTTTGCTGCATGTACTTCAGTTTGCGACTCTCCCACTGTTGAAAAACTGTATTTCAACTCCTACTCTGTCAGACACCATTAGGATATTATATACTTGAATCAAGTCACCGGTCCTAACTATCTAGCATCTTTTGATAAGGAAACCCTCTCATTCCAAGAAAAACATTGTGAAGCTTCCTTATACTGCCTCTGATACTGTTATATCCTTTTTGAGATAAAGTGACTGAAACCGTACACAGTATTCCAGGTGTTGCTTCTCCAATACCTTGCACAATTGTAATAAAACTTCCTATTCTTTAATAGCAATTCTTATGCAATGTAAGCCAAAATGCTAATTACATTTTCGACTTGCCTTCTAACTTTTGTGGTTCATGTACTACATTTAGAATTCTCTGAACTTTAGTCCTTTGCCATCTATTTCCATTTTGATAATAATTTACCTTTTGATGCTTAGCAAAGTGCATGACCTCACATCTATCCTCCTTAAACTCCATTTGCTATGCCACTTAATCATTTAAACTATCTATAATTCAGTTGCATAATTACAATATCCTTATGATAATATCCAATTTTGCACTTATTTTTGCATCACTGGCAAACTTGAAAACTTCTTGTTCCCTCTTCCAGGTCATTAACATAAGGAAGACAAGATTTGCCAATTAGAATGTAGTCTTTAACAGGCTTTCAATATTAGTACTGTATTACATCCATTGACTTCCTGAAACTCACCACTATAATCAAGATAAAAATAAAAGCAATTGAAGAGTTACTTCAAACCATGAAAATACTAAACTGTCCACACATTTTAATTCCACATCCCATTCCCATTCTGACATGTCTATCCACGGCCTCCTCTACTGTAAAGATGAAGCCACACTCAGGTTGGAGGGAAAACACCTTATATTCCGTCTGGGTAGTCTCCAATCTGATGGCATGAACACTGACTTCTCTAACTTCCATTAATGTCCTATCTCCCCCTCGTACCCCATCCATTATTTATTTTTATACACACATTCTTTCTCTCACTCTCCTTTTTCTCCCTCTGTCTCTCTGACTATACCCCTTGCCCATTCTCTGTTCCCCCCCCCCAACCGCTTGTCTTTCTCCCTGGGCCTCCTGTCCCATGATCTTCTCATATCCCCTTTTGCCAATCACCTGTCCAGCTGTTGGCTCCATCCCTCCCCCTCCTGTCTTCTCCTATCATTTTGAATCTCCCCCTCCCCCTCCCACTTTCAAATCTCTTACTAACTCTTCCTTCAGTTAGTCCTGACGAAGGGTCTCGGCCTGAAACGTCGACTGTACCTCTTCCTAGAGATGCTGCCTGGCCTGCTGTGTTCACCAGCAACTTTGATGTGTGTTGCTTAAAATACTAAACTACATACTTAGTTCTTGTTCTGTTCTGATGAGAAATCATTACCTAGAAACTTTAATTCTATTTCTATCTTTACAGACTATTTGTGTAGCTGTATATTTCCAGCATCATCAGATTCTAGTTCAATTTTCACTACAAGTGGGAAATTGTTTCTCTGTGGAAAGTTTGCTACAAGCCCCCTTGTGACATTTGGAATATTTTCACAGACAGACTCGGATCTGTCACTGCTTGAATGACTGAGTCTTAACCTCAGGCAAAGGGTAACACGAATGGCATCCGGAACTAGTTTTTGTTTGATTTGGGTCTGAATAGCAGTAAGTGAAGAATTTCCCTGGAGCTACTATCCACAATGTGATATATGCAGGTGGAGGCTGAGTTTTCCTGATGTATCAGTACCATATTGCTTCTAAGGCCCGGTTTATCATTTTAAGGGAAGTCAGAGACATACATATCTCAGTGTTGAATTTGATCACTATGTGTTACCGGTGATTATCAAATTACTTTCTCTCATCTGCAACTCTTTCATTCCCATCTTTGAGGATCTTGAATGCTGTCTTAAAACAGTGGAGTGATTTACTTCTTTCAATGTACATAATTTCATTAAGGGGTCTCCTCTACAGAGGGAAAATTAAATGCTATCATCCAGCATTGGCCCTCTGCACTGTTCCAGTAACTCTCACTGTAATTTTACACCACTTCATCTACTAACTAGGTATGTTGTAGCCTGTTCTGTTGCAGGGTATTGTCCCAAATGCTGTCCATCACTCCGCCTTCACTGATGCTGCCTTATCCGCTGGATTCCTCCAGCAGTTTGTTTCCTTTTAATCCAGATTACAGCATTTGCATCACTTCTACAGTAGCTGTAGTGTCTACATTATAGCCTTTCATTTTCAGATAATAAGCACTTTTTATTTCCTTTTGTATATCCAGTATCCACCGTTTCAATTTCACATCTGTTTCAAAAGCTGTTTTTACTTCTTCTCTAGACCTATCTTTTGTTCTTTATTGCATCCTCTTACTTCTTGTGTCAAAGTCAAAGTATATTTATTATCAAAGTGTATGACACCATATACAATCCTGAGATTCATTTTCTTGTGGGCATACACAGTAAATCCAATAACCGTAATAGAATCAATGAAAGACCACATGCAACAGGGTGGACAGGTGTGCAAATACAAACAAAAGAGGAAGCAGTAACAGTCAATAAAGAAGCAATAAATACTGAGAACATGAGAGGAAGAGTCCTTGAAAATGAGCCCATAGGTTGTGGGAACATTTTGGTGAGGGGCAAGTGAAGTTCTCCCCTCTGGTTCATGTGCCTGATGGCTGAGGGGCAGTAACTGTTCTTGATCTTGGTGCTATGAGTCCTAAGGCTCCTGTACCCTCTTCCTGATGGCAGCAGCAAGAAGAGAGCATGGCCTGGGTGGTGGGGGTCCCTGATGATGGATGCTGCTTTCCCGTGACAATGCTTCCTGTAGATGTGCTTCTGGTAGGGAGGGCTTTACCCGTGATGGGCTGGGCTATATCCGCTACATTTTGTAGGATTTTCTGTTCAAGAGCATTGTGATGGAGCCACCGCACTTCTACAGAAGCTTGTCAAAGTTTTAGATGTCATGCCGAATCTTTGCAAACTTCCAATGAAGTAGAGGCACTGCCAAGCTTTCTTCATAATTGCACTTACATGCTGGGCCCAGGACAGGTCCTCCGATACAATAACATTGGAAAACTTAAGGTTGCTGACCTCTCCACTTCTGATCCCCCAACGAGGACTGGCTCGTGGTCCTCCGGTTTTCTTTCTCTTGAAGTCAGTAGTCACCTCCTTGGTCTTGCTGACATTGAAGAAGAGATTGTTGTTGTGGCACCACTCAGCCAGATTTTCAATCTCCCTCCTGTATGCTGATTCATCACTTCCATTGATCTGACCAACGACAGTGGCATTGTCAACAAATTTAAATAATGGCATTGGATGGAGCTGTATTTAGCCACACAGATTACATCATTGTTATTTGATCTCTTTGCATTACGTTACCACAGTCCTTCACTTTTGTTATTTCCTCTCTTCCATTTACATTTCAACTAGTACTTCTTTGTACCACTTTGCAAATGATAGAAGGCAAATTTCATCTCCGTGGTCATAGGTATTCGAAAAAGTGATGCTGCTCAAAATTCCTGAATTGTTTAGAAGAGACTGGTAAATACTTGTCTCAGAATGCACAGAGGGAATCCAGTTTGTCCCAAATCAAAATGAGCAATCTGCCTTTTGAACATTTGGGTGATCTGTTTTTATTTTCACCATATTGTGTGCTCTCTGGGTGAGAGCTGGTCCCCTGAATGTGTAGCCGACCCAAACCAACAAAAAAAACATAACTAAAGCAGTCTAAAGCTGCCTTGGTGATTGTCTGTGACCTTCTTCCTTGCTGCTGAGGTGAGGTAACCTTTGCTAGTAATGCAGTACTTTATTGATTTACAAAACAGGGAATAATCAATGGTCATATTTAAAAGGGGTCAAGCAAATTCTCCAGTGCATAAGGCCATGATTTCACATATAGCATGTGATATACAAGTTTTTCAGTTTGAAGATTATTCAGCTACAAAAAAAAATTAATGCACTAGTTTGTGATGTCATTGAGCTGCTAACATCACCAATGAGGCAGGCAGTTCATAAATTTAGAGCAGTGTACGTTTTATAGCTTTTTACAGTGAAGTATATTAATAGAACAAAGTTTTACATTACCCTGTGATACAGAGACTAAAGCTGGAGTGGGATAAGTGTATTTTTGCCACCGATTACAACAGCCGTAGAGCTGGCTCCTACCACATTTCAACACTGGCCAGATTATAGAAGTCTAGTCTTAAAGTTATAGAATATTTGGAAAGCCCTATTTATTGCCTCTAATATGATTTGACAAAATTAGTAGATATTTTTCAAGTAAAAATGCCAACTCTAGTAGTTGTATATAACTTCTCTTTAACTCATCGAGATAGGTATTTAAGTAGAATCTTGCACATTATGGCTCTAAATTAAGTAAGAAGCAACACAATAAACGTATAGTGGTTATGGCTGCCTGGTAACTAAGGTGTAAAGTTCAACACAGAATACATGGTCTCCCAAGCAGCAATGATTTCTTAACTCCTGTGTGATATTCTGAGAATTGGCTTACCTACAGCAGGCACCCAAAAGCACAGGAGAGATACTATTATCACTGTCTCCACAAAGCCCTGAAAGATCTCTGACATGATGCACAAACTAACATTATTGATCCTGGCATTGAGGTCCTAATTAAGCTCAGTTAGTGCTGAAGAAAAGAATGTCTTTTGAAAATACCTGATACAATACTCTTGATAGAGATACTATTCTTAACTTTGGCATAACATCAGGTGGACCTGGGGTGATGTTTCTGAAGTCTCCTAGAGCAAACGTAACAGTATGTGTGAATCCCTTGCCATGTTGATGTGGATGCAGTACTTTCTCAAAGAAGCAGTGTTGCTGTGCATCAGAAATCCTTGTCATTTCCTGTATCAAGTTTATAGGTTTGGAATTTATAGGTTGTCAGAATATTCCAGGGACCAGTGAGTACACTTCATTAGATTTTATTGGATTATCAGCAACTTTTAAACCTGCAATCTTTCTATTGGAAATGACAAGTGCTTGTAGATCTTCACATCTACCATGGAATTTTGTCTGTCCCCATAGACAGTGCTCTTAGCTTTACTCTTGAAAACACATGGAATGAACTAATGTGAACACATGGGTTACCAATATCCTGGCTGGGAGTTTCACTAGTGCTACTTGAGAGAGTTTAAACTAGTTTAACAAAGGGATGGGAGCCAGTGCACCGGGTCAGAAAGTGGACGGACAGCCAGGAAGGTAGATGTCAGGGCCAAGTAAAAACAGGTAGGAGCAAAGTATTGGATATGATGGGATGGATAGTTTGAAGTGTGTGTATTTTAATGCTAGGAGTATTATGTATAGGCGATGAGCTTAGAGCACGGATCAGTACATGGTACTATAATGCTTTGGCCATTATAGAGACTTGGTTGAGAAAGGGACAGGAATGGGTGCTTAATGTCTAAAGGTTTTGATGTGTTAGAAAAGATAGAGCGGCAGGTAAAAGAGCTAAGGGAATTGCACTACTAATCAGGGACAATATCAGAACTGCATTCATAGGGAACTTAATGGAGGCCTCATCCACTTGAGTCTATATGGGGTGAACTCAAAAATGAGAAGGGTGCCATCATTTGATGGGATTGTGCTACAGACCCCCCCAAAAGCCACCGGGACATTGAGGAACAGAATGCAGGAAGATTAAGGAAAGGTGTAAAAATAATAGGGTTGTTATCATGGGGGTCTTCAACTACCCTAATGTAACTGGGACCACCTCAGTACAAGAGGTATAGATGGGGCAGAATTTGTTAGATACATTCAGGAGGAATTTTTAATTCAAAATGTAAATAGTCCAAGAAGATGATAGGCGTACTGAACCTGGTATTGGGTAATGAGCCTGGCCAAATGACCAGTCTTTCAGTTAGGGAACAGTGACCACAACTTCTTAACTATTAAGATAGCTATAGATAAGGGTATGTATGGACCTTGCAGGAGAGTATTAAATTTCAACAGCACAAATTATGAGGACTTGAGGCAGGAACGGGGAGATTTGCCTGGGTCTCATCTCCTAAGTTACAGAGAAAGGTTGAACAAGTTAGGTCTTTATTCTTTGGAGCTTAGAAGGTTGAGGGAGGACTTGATAGAGGCATTTAAAATTATGAGGGGGATTGATAGAGTTGATGTGGATAGGCTTTTTCCATTGAGAGTGGGGAAGATTCAAACAAGAGGACATGGGTTGAGAATTAGAGGACAAAAGTTTAGGGGTAACATGAGGGGAAACTTCTTTACTCAGAGAGTGGCAGCTGTGTGGAATGAGCTTCCAGCGGAAGTAGTTGAGGCAGGTTCTATGTTGTCGTTTAAAGTTAAATTGGATAGATATATGGACAGGAAAGGAATGGAGGGTTATGGGCTGAGTGCAGGTCGGTGGGACTAGGATAGGGTAAGAGTTCAGCATGGACTAGAAGGGCTGTGATTGCCTGTTTCCGTGCTGTAATTGTTATATGGTTATATGGTTAATTGGGAACAGCTGTTCATGGGCAAGTCCACAACTGATAAGTAGAGGGAGCTTAAAGACAAATGGCACAGAGTACAGGACAGGTGTATTTCAGTTGGAAGGAAGGACAAGGATGGTAAGGTAAGAGAACCTTGGAGACTGAGAGAGGAGATGAATTTAATTAAGAAGAAAAAGAAAAAGTATTAAAGCTTAGGAAGCTAGAATGAAATAAACCCTTGAGAATTATAAAGAAGACAGGACAGAGCTCAAGAAGGAAATTAGGAAAACCAGGAGGAGACATGAAATGTCCTTGTCAAGTAGGATTAAAGAGAATCCCAAGACATTTTACACATATATCAGGAGCAAGAGGATAAGTAAAGCCAGTCAAGGATAAAGAGGGGAACATTTGCTTGGATATGGAGGATGTGGGTGAGATTCTTAATGTGTACCTTACATCAGCTTTTACCAAGAAGAAGGAAGTGGGGATCTACCAGTCAGTGCCAAGCATGTTGACATGCTCAAGAATTTCAAAGTTAAGGCGGAGGTAGTGTTGGGTCTTTTAGAGACCATTAAGATGCATAAGTCCCCAGGGCCTGATGGGATATACCCAGGTTACTGAAAGAGGAAAGAGAAGAGATTTCTGGGGCCTTGACCAATATCTTCATGTCCTCTCCAGTCACAGGCATAGGCCCAGAGGACTGCTCGGGGTATGTGATTAGTGGTGTTCTGCAATGATCAGTACTGGGACCTCTGCTGTTTGTCATGTATTTAAATGACCTGGAAGAAAATGTAGATGGGTGGGCTAGTAAATTTGCTGGTGATAAAAATATTGGTGGAATTGTGGATAGCATAAAAGACTGGCAAAGAATACAATATAGATCAGTTGCTATATGGGCAAAGAAATGGCAGATGGAGTTCAAACCAGCCAAATGTGAAGTGTTACACCTTGGTAGGTCAAATGTAAAGAGGCAGTACACTGTTAGGG
This sequence comes from Mobula birostris, assembly GCF_030028105.1. Lineage (NCBI taxonomy): Eukaryota > Metazoa > Chordata > Chondrichthyes > Myliobatiformes > Myliobatidae > Mobula > Mobula birostris. The sequence goes on along the minus strand of NC_092380.1, from coordinate 73,717,520 downwards.
CAAGATCCTTAACAGTGCTGTTGAGCAGAGGGATCTTGGGATCTAAGTTCATAGCTCCCCAAAAGTAGCTACACAGGTTGATAGGGTGGTTACAAAGGCAAATGGCATGCTTGCCTTTATTAATGGAGGGATTGAGTCCAGAAGTAAAGAAATTATGCTGCAATTTTATAAAACTCTAGTTAGGTCACATCTGGAGGCGAGAGGGGGAGATGGGAGGGGCAAGATTTTTTTACACAGAGAGATGGATGCCAGGAATAAGCTGCTTGGGGTGATAGTAGATGTAGAAACATTAATGACTTTTAATAAAGTTGACATAGGCATACGAAATGGAGGGAAATGGAAGGATATGGACATTATGTAGGCAGAAGAGATTAGTTTAGATAGCTATTTGATTACTAATTAAACTGGTGCGATGCAACAATGTGGGCCTGTTCCTGTGCTGTATTGTTCTATGTTCTATAAATTTAATTGTCTGGATGCTGGTACATGATGGTGGAGGCCTCAGGAGGTTGTCAGGATGGTTCAGCTGCTTGCGTTATTTGTCGAATGTGGTTGTGAATTCTCCAGAGTTTTCCCTAGCACTCACATTGTTGTCCCAGCAACTTTTGATTTTTTGGGTTGTTAGCAGAGTCTTTTCCTCCTGTTGCAATATAATTGGCCACACTCACTACTCACCATGACTTCAGAGTTTCCATCTGATCTACTGGTTGTGAGGCTGCTTAGCTCTACCGATTGTGTGCTGTTTAGCTGCAGCTTCACTAGGTTGACATCCCATCATTTTTAGGCGTGCCGTGTGCTGCTCCTTTTCATGCCCTTCTGCACTACTTACTGTATTAAAGTTGATCCTCAGCTTGATAGTAACAGTCGTCATTTGATGACTTTATGCTGCAGTTGTTATTTAACTTAAGCTGGAGGCCTTTATTTACCCTTACACTATGCTTGCTTTATTTATCATATTCTAGGACCATTGGTTCTGAGATAGTCCAGCCTGTACCTTTAACCTAACTGTCTGATATTCTGTCCCCAGGGCTTGCAGTTCAAGACTGGAGCCGAAGTCTAGCCATCTTCACAAGTTCAGAATAAAGCCTCACTTGTTACAGAACCAATGAAGCATTTAGCTTACCATTTTGCTTGGCATTTTTTTCACAAATGCTTTGCAGTGACTGTTTGTGGCAAGAATATTGCCCATTATAATTCTTAGATTTCTTTCTGTTTCTCAGTATCATTAGCTCAATATACAGCATTTGTCTCTGACTTCCTTTTAACATTTAATACCTTGCATTTGTTTGTGCTAAATTAAATTTGCCACAGTTTATCTACTCACAAATTTTATCAGCATCCTCCAGTAGCTTATCATTTTTACTTCTCTGCCCCTAAGTTTAGCAAAATAGAGCAAAAATGACCATATTATACTTTCTGGGTGTTGATGTCCTGTGCTGACATTGAACAGCAGAAATTCAAGCATTTAGGAAGCATCACTACCTACAAGTTTAAGTGTTACATCAGTGCAAAGCATTTTAATGGAATATGACATTCAAAAGATTATAAGCTAAAATAATTTGTTGGGAGATCTATTCAAATAGAAGATGTTGGCTAGATTACACATCATCATTAAAGTGGAGCTGGGTTATGCTACTCCAGATTTTTGCTAAATAATTTTATAATTTAACCCCTTACCGATTTGCAGTTCCCAAAATCATGTTAACAATTCTTTTGGAAAAAATCAAAGAAACAAAGTAGGAAAACAAGTAAGGTTATATAAATGAATAAAGAAAGATCATATTGATTCGCTTCTTGGATAATGAACAAAGTTATCAAAATATGGTATCCACAACAAATATCACATTTACATTTAAAGAAAAAGTTACTTTTGGAGATAATTCGCTGAATATGATAATGAGTCTGCTATTCTTCGTCCTGCACTTGCTCCTACCTTCAATGACACAATGTTCCGATCTTTTACCTTGGCTCCAATTTCCTACACTAAGCCCATGTCCTTAGACTCTCTTGCCACTGTCTCGAATATCCTTGGCAACAGTTTCTCCATGGCTCCCTGGTGTAGAGACTTACTGCTCTGGGCCTGAAGAAGTTTCTTTTATCTGTCCTAAAATCAGGAGCAAAGATTGGGGAACTGGCCAGAGTGGCAGGCTTTAATGAGCTGATCAGACATTTTTTTATTGTCCTATTTCTGTTTTAGTATATGATTGGTGATAGACTCTGACAAAACGAATGGGCAATAAGGAATTCACATACAGGAAATCTGGTCATGGCAGTGGTTATCCATGCATGCCAGATTAATGCTGTGTGCTTTGCGTGGGATAGCTTATTCACTTTTGTCAATCGAAGTTAATGCAGTTGAGATGCAGTTTCATATTTGTGTTTGCTGACTTCCATTAGCTTCCAATCTGGAAAAACCTTTTTCAAAAATGTTATGCCTGTATTGAAATCCTCTCATACTCACCCCTACTCCATCTGTGTAATCTTTTTCTATCTCTATAACGTTTCAAACACTTTTCTCCTCTTCAGTTTGAGTTGATTGTCTATCGTTGATTTTAAGGGTTCCAACTGTTATGTACCCAGTAACTGGATTGCCAAACCAGCAGAAATGGATCACTCAGATGGAGTCTGGATTACTAGAACTAAGAAAGTTTTATTAAAGAAACAAGCAACACAGTACTCTAATCAAAAGGATAATGAATGCAACAGTTCAGCAATGATAAACATACATGTACACAGAATTAAGGTAACAGGATCAATCAAGCTCTATTGTTGTCTAGGGGTAAATGACCAGTTTTAAAGTGACGCAAAGTTCAGTTCAGTTCGCAGTAATCGCTGCCGTGGCGATGGACAGTAGGGGGAAGGAGAGAGAGAGCAAAACGAATGAATATTCAAACGGTTTCCACACAGACCTTCGCAGTCAGCTTTCGGGCAAGTCCTTTGTGATGTCATCTGAGGTCACCGACCGTGACCTTTCCGTTTCCAGATACGATCGTTTCCCTGCGGTGAACCCGGCACCCAGGCAAGGGTGGACACACACCAGGTTCCCGCCGATCTTGCCTTTCCACCCTGTGCGTCTATGGCTTGTCCCGCAATCAGCCGTCCAAAACTTCCCACCGACTTGTGGGAGACGCACCGCTTCCAGGGTCTCGTTACCTCAGGTGTCGTGTGTGTGTTGCCTTAGCGAACCTGTCCCTTTTTATCCCCCTGCTGGGGTATCGCCTGTCCATCACTTCAAACAGTTCAGGGTTCAAAGGGGGAGCCGATCTTGACAGCTCTCCTTCCGTTACTCTCACCCGTCCCTTCATTAACATCTCCAAATGCTGCTCCATTGTTTTCCTTATCTCTCTCTCTCCTGAAGACAGGTGGCAGACCAACTGCTGATCCCACTGGTGCCAGCACAGGACAGCTAACATCTTAATCTATGTGTGTTCTCGTCACACAACACTGACAGTCATGCGTTCAGCTGCCAAAACCTAAACTCTGGAATTCCCTCTCTAACCGTCTCTGCTCCTTTCCTTCCTCCTCTTCCGGTGATCTGGTGATCTGGTGTGGATGCTGCCAGTAAATCTGGCTCTTGATATATATATCCTGAAACACACTTAAGCTACATAGGATCATTTCTGTGAGGTAACATCAATATTTACTTTCCTATTGGGAAGTATTTGCATTAAAATGTGTGGACAACCAGCAACGTTTTACCAGAGTGGAAAGGGCTAAAACAAGAGGACATAACTTTAAAATGATTGGAGAAAAGTATAGTGGGAATATCAAAGGTAGGTTTTATTATACAGTTGTGTATGGAACGTGCAGCTAGGGTTGGTGGTAGAGGCAGATACATTTGGGACATTTAAGAGACTCTTTGGCACATGGATGAATGATTAATAGAGATTTATGTGGAAGGGAGGGGTTGGAGTAGATTAGGAGCTGCTTGGAGTAGCTGCATTCCGGTTTTCATTGAAACGTGGCTTAACAACAAGATGGCTGACTCAGCATTTCAACTTGACAGGACGACTCTGTTCTGTGCAGGTAGAAACTCCTTGTCAGGGAAATCCAAAGGAGGTCGAATCTGTGTGTGCAAAGGTTGGTGCACAAACTCAATGTTAGCAGAGACTGTTCTGCGGGGGGCCATTGATCATCTCACAAATAAATGCCAGCCACATTACCCGCTCAAGAAGTTTATGGCGGTGTTTTTTTACCACTGTCTACATCCTCCCAAGTATCAGCCCCAAGGATGAGAGTATTACAGTGTCATCAGCTCTCTGCAAAACAAGCTTCTTGATAATTGCAGGAGAATGCAATCATGCTAACCTGCAGGATATTTTATCCAAATTCCTCCAACACATCACTATGTTCACTAGAGGAACAAACTAGACTTGGTCTCTCTGACCACATCTAGAATAATTTTAATCTAGCATACTGACAGCTACTGAAATCAGGAAAACCAGTCAAGATAATCATTACTGTTTTGAATGGACTAACTGGCAGATGTTCAAGGAAGTCCACACGATCAGAGAAAGTACAGACCTCGTGGAATATGTGTCACCTCTTGCCAGCTACATCTGTAAGTATGTAGGCGATGTTGGTACCATAAGAAAGATCATCTCATGGTCCAGCCAGAAGCCTTGGCTGAATGCAGAGCTGCACTTCCTACTAAAAGGCCGGGATACTGCCTTCAAGTCTGGAGACAGAACAGCTGTCAGAACAGCCAAGAGAGATCTCATTTTAGGCACCATGAGGGCAAAGGCTGTCCATGCTCAAACACTTGAGGAACATCTGTGCAATAATGATACCTAATGTATGTGATTGGGCATCAAGGGCATTACTGACTACACAAGAAAGAACAGTGTTGATTGTAACTGCGACCCTTCCCTTCCTGGCACTCTAAACAATTCCTTGGGACGCTCTGAGGCGTGCAATGCAGCACCAGCTATGAACGCTACCCCACCCAGGTGAGCAGCCACTGTCTGTAACAGCAGTAGACTTGAGAAGGACTCTGCAGAGAGTCAACCCTCATAAGGTGATCAGGCCAGAAAACATTTGGGGTGGCATGGTAGTGTAGTGGTTAGCACAATTCTATATAATACAGGTGATCTGTGTTCAGTTCCTGCCAATGCCTGTAAGAGACTTGTACATTCTCCCTGTAATCGTGTGGGTTTCCTCTGGGTTCTCCAGTTTCCTCTCACAGTCCAATGACATACCAGTTGGTAGGTTAATTGATTATTGTAAATTGTCCCATGATTCGGCCCAGGTTAAATTGGGGATTGCTGGACAGCGTGGTTCAAAGGGCTGGAAGGGCCTATTCTGCACTGTATCTCAATAAATAAATAAACATCCCCAGTGAAGTACTCAGCGAGTGTGTACACCAGTTCACTGACATCTTCAAGGACATCTTCAAGGACATCTTCGACACTTCACTCATCCAGGCCTCAAATCAGCCCAATGATCTCCACACCTTCAGAACTAAACGACTACTGCCCAGTGGCACTGACACCAATCATCACGAAGTGCTTTGAATGGCTGGCGTATTAAGATCTCCCTCCTGCCACGCTGGACGCTTACCAGTATGCGTACTGACAGAGAGTTCGAATCAATAAGTTACTGACAGAACCGCTCTGCAACAGACGCCATAGCATCTGCCATGCACCAGGCCCTGCGACACTTAGAAGACAAGGGCACTAATGTCAGAATGCTGTTTCTGGATCCCAGTTTGACATTCAACAGTATTGTCCCACAGACCTTGGTGAACAAACTCCTGCTCCTTGGTCTAAATACACCATGTGCAACTGGTGTTGGACTTCCTAACGAACAGATCTCAGATGGTCAGGATGCACAACCATTCCCTCCTCCCCAGCATCCTCAACACGGGTGACCCAGGGCTGTGTGCTGAGCCCATTGTTGTAGAGTCTGCTTACACATGATTGCATGTAAACACCCGAGTAATCACATTGTCAAGTTCACGGATGACACAATAGCAGTGGGGCTCATCACCAACAATGACGAGACGGCCCACAGCGAGGAGGTGGGAGTGCTCGAGGCCTGTTGCCAGGAAAATAACCTCTTCCTCAATGTCAACATGACAAAGGAGATAGTTATCGACTTCAGGAGAACTCACACCACTCACACCCCTCTTTACATCCGTGGCACAGCTGTGGAAAGTGTGAAGAGTTTCAGACACTGAGGAGGTTGAGGAGAGCTGGACAATGCACATTATACTCACATCCTTCTACAGATGCACAGTGGAGAGAATCCTAACATGCTGCACCTCTGCATGGTATGGAAACTGCATTGTGGCGGACAGAAAGCCTCTATAACTGGTAGTCAAATCTGCCCAGTGCATCAATGACACCAGCCTACACATAGAGAAATGGGCCAGTTACATCATGAAGGATCCCACCCACCCTGCTGATGGACTGCTTGCCCTACTCCCATCAGCGAGGAGCCTACGGAGCATCCACGCTAAGACCACAGACTCAAAAACAGTTACTTTCCCCAAGCAGTAAGGCTGATCAACACCTCCACCCACTAACCCACACCTCAACATCCCCACCATCCCTACATTGTCATTTCCTGTCAGAGTCACCTTATGTACAGACATGCCTGTGCTTGGTGTCACTTTATGGACATACAATCAATCTATATATTTAAGCTATCTTATGTATTTATATTTATTGTATTTTTTTATTTTATTGGTTTTTATCTTATTTATATTTCTTTTTATTGTGCTGCATCAGATCTGGAGAAACAATTATTACGATCTCCTTTTCAATTGTGTACTGGAAATAACATTTAAAAAATCTTGAATCTTAAAATGGCAGCACAATATCATGGATCAAAAGAGCTGGACTTTGCTATAGTGTTAAAAAATAAAATATAAATATTTGCATTGAAATTTATAATTTGTTTAAAATTCAGCACTCAAAATTGAGAGAAAAAGTTCCACACTTGAACAATAAAAATGACTTACAACAAGAATTGATTGGCAAGCCTGCACTGTCTAAGCTTTTTTTCATTATGCTTATATATCAAAAGCATTAAATCTCACTTCAAAATAATTTTACTCATAAATTTGTAAATACTAATAAATAATATTTATGTTAGGCTAGGGAATACTGAAATCCAAGCAACATTTCAAATCAAATGCTGTGCTTTTGTTGGTAGAAATTACACAATGAATAGTTTCGAAAGGTCAGATGTTCGGTTGTCAACATTGTAGTTTTCAACTCCGTAGATTCAGGGACCGTGACCTGCTTCTTAGTAATTGCTTGTTGTGTGAAGGAAGAAAATGATTCAACATACATTTTAATTAACTGAGTGGTATTGGATTGAATAAACAACCTTTGTAGTATTAAAAATTTGATGCAGATTTAAATTGTAGACTATAATGCTTCCTTTCACTGACTCATAATATTCTGGAAATCTTTTAAGATGTGCTGAAATAATGAACTGCATTGTAATCTGCACTTTTCATAATTTTCTTTCCTCCTCTCATAAGGGCATTGCTGTTCATAGGGAATGCAAGCACACTTCTTGAATTCAGGCAATATTCCTTTACTTTCTGAAGAGGGAATGCTTTGTGTATGGACCTCCAGAAAGATGTGCAGGATTGCCCAACTACCTCGCATTTCCTCTCCCTAAAGCATAGTTTTCACAAATTTGTTCAATTTCTCAGAAGGATAGCTCTGGTCTGAATATCAATTTCGGAGGGAAAATTTCGAATGAAGTTGGAGGTGACATCGGATGCACGACAACTCTGGCAGGGTTTGCAAGACATTACTTCCTACAAAGCGAAACCCAATAGCATGAATGGCAGCGATGCCTCACTACCAGATGGTCTCAATGCGTTCCATGCCCACTTTGAAAGGGAGAACACAACTACAGCTGTGAAGATCCCTGCTGCACCCGATAACCCTGTGATCTCTGTCTCAGAGGCCAATATTAGGCCCTCTTTAAAGAGGGTGAACACTCACAATGTGGAGTACTTGGTTAGGCCCTGAAAACCTGTGCTAACCAACTGGTGGGTGTATTCAAGGACATTTTCAACCTCTGACTGCTACGGGTGGAAGTTAGAAACATAGAAAACCTACAGCACAATACAGGCCCTTCAGCCCACAAAGCTGTTCCGAACATGTCCTTACCTTAGAAATTACCTAGTGTTACCCATAGCCCTCTATTTTTCAAAGTTCCATGCACCTATCCAGAAGCCTCTTAAAAGACCCTATTGTATCCGCCTCCACCAACGTTGCCGGCAGACCACGCACTCACCACTCTCTGCATAAAAAAACTTACCCCTAACATCTCCGCTGTACCTACTTCCAAGCACCTTAAAACTGTGCCCTCTCGTGTTAGCTATTTCAGCCCCTGGGAAAAAGCCTCTGACTATCCACACGATCAATGCCTCTCATCATCTTGTACACCTCTATCAGGTCACCTCTCATCCTCTATCGCTCCAAGGAGAAAAGGCCAAGTTCACTCAACCTATTCTCATAAGGCATGCTCCCCAATCCAGGCAACATCCTTCTAAATCTCCTCTGCACCGTTTCTATGGTTTCCACATCCTTCCTGTAGTGAGGTGACCAGAACTGAGCACAGTACTCCAAGTGGGGTCTGACCAGTGTCCTATATACCTACAACATTACCTCTCAGCTCCTAAACTCAATCCCACAATCGATGAAGGTCAATGCACCGTATGCCTTCTTAACCACTGAGTCAACCTGCGCAGCAGCTTTGGGTGTCCTATGGACTCGAACCCCAAGATCCCTCTGATCCTCCACACTGCCAAGAGTCTTACTATTAATACAATATTCTGCCATCATATTTGACCTACCAAAATGAACCACCTCACTCTTATCTGAGTTGAACTCCATCTGCGACTTCTCAGCCCAGTTTTGCATCCTATCAATGTCTCGCTGTAACCTCTGACAGTCCTCCACACTATCCACAACACCCCCAACCTTTGTGTTATTAGCAGATTTACTAACCCATCCTTCCGCTTCCTTATCCAGGTCACTTATAAAAATCACGAAGAGTAGGGGTCCCAGAACAGATCCCTAAGGCACACCACTGGCCACCAACCTCCATGCAGAATATGCCCTGTCTACAACCACTCTTTGCCTTCTGAGGGCAAGCCAATTCTCAATCTACAAAGCAATGTCCCCTTGTATCCCATGTCTCCTTACTTTCTCAATAAGCCTTGCATGGGGTACCTTATCAAATACCTTGCTGAAATCCATATACACTACAGCTTCTGCTCTATCTTCATCAATGTGTTTAGTCACATCCTCAGAAAATTCAATCAGGCTTACAAGGCACGACTTGCCTTTGACAAAGCCATGTTGACTATTCCTCATCATATTATGCCTCTCCAAATGTTCATAAATCCTGCCTCTTAGGATCTTTTCCATCAACTTACCGATGACTGAAGTAAGACTCACTGGTCTATAATTTCCTGGGCTATCTTTACTCCCTTTCTTGAATAAGGGAACAACATCCGCAACCCTTCAATCCTCCAGAACCTCTCCCATCCCCATTGATGATGCAAAGATCACCGCCAGAGGCTCAGCAATTTCCTCCCTCACCTCCCAGAGTAGCCTGGGGTGCCTCTCGTCCAGTCCCGGTGACTTTTCCAACTTGATGCTTTCCAAAAGCTCCAGCACATGCTCTTTCATAATATCTACATGCTCAAGCTTTTCAGTCTGTTGTAAGTCATCTTTACAATCGGCAAGATCCTTTTCCGTAGTGAAAATTCAAGCAGTTGTGGATGATACAAGCCCAAAGGTCATGTCACAGTTGTGGTCCTTTTTTGGATTTATCAATTACTATAACAGGTTCCTGCCAAATGTGGCTACTGTGCTCCACTCCTTGAAATAGTTACTATAAATCAGGAAGAAATGCTAATGGACAAAGCAGTGTGAGATGGCTTTAAAAAAGGTTAGGGAAATGGTGCTGTTGGACACTGTACTCACACCATTATGATCCAAATCATCCAGTGAAGCTGTTTGGAATGCCAACACATCCAGAGGTAAGGTGTCCAGGGCTGTCAGACCATTACTACAGTCACAGAGTCAACTCCCATGGCCACCATGCAGGAGGCTTCACAACCTGAGATTGTTTCACCGCCACAAGTCTCACCTGAGATTGTTTCACCGCCACAGGTCTCACCTGAGATTGTTTCACCGCCACAAGTCTCACCTGCTAAGCAGAGTGATCTGTCTTTCAGGAAAAATGTTATTCCACAAGAGTAAGAAAGCCTCCATGGTGATTAAATCTTTAGGCATGAATGGGACTATGTAAAATCTACTGTGCTGTGAATGTCTGTGTAGTAGTTGTAGGAGCCATGCACATACAATCCATCTGTATTGTAGTTTGTGGATTGTTTATTATGGTAATCTGTCATGTGGGTTCAGGCGCGGGAGAAGCTAAAGAGTGTAGTTATGTAATTTTGTTTCGATAATTATTTAGTTTAGTCTAGTGGAGAGTGTGTAAGCCATGGGGAATAGTACTTTTTGTTGACTATTAATTGGAACATTATTAGACCACTCAAATATGTATAGACTGCTAATTCTGATATCACTGAACTAAGCTATTAGAACACTTACTACGCTAATTTCTCTTTTATATTGCTAACTTTGTTATTAGAGTGCTAAGTAAACTATTATATCACTAGTTTTATTTTGTTAATTTTTTTATCAATATAAGATCTTTCACCCTTGCTGATTTCGTAATAAAGAATCAAATGTATCTCCTTCAATTTGGAAATTCGTTATTTGGAAATGTGTCATACAGTGTTGAGTACCCTGGTTTAGTACCCCAGCAGTTTTGGTTTGTTTTCAAGTAACTGCAATATTTTGTCAACAAAAATTGTTATACCAAATGAACACCAGTCTCCGGAAAAAGATTGCTTCCGACCCATGGGCAAAATTGGAGTCACAACACTGAGAACAGCAGATTGGAAACTTGAGTAGCTTGCAGAATAAATATCAGTGACCTTTTGTTTTGTTGTGTTTTTGTGGTTTGAACACAGATTTGAATGGTCAGCACTGCCCGTCCATTGGGGACCATTGCTCGATCATGTGGTGTTCATCGCTTTGTTTTATTGAAGTGCTGAAATATTCTGGTCGCTGATGTTCGAATTGAAGGCTGATTGTTCAGTATGGTTTAAGTGCTGTGAACGTGAGGACAGTTTGTTTGTTAACTATGTTTATTGAATCAAATATCACCCGTGCTGCAGGCAAACAGAGAGTTAATTGTGAGTCGTGCAACTGAGAAAGTAACATGAATATATCAAAACATGGAATTGGCGCCAACGAACCTGCAGCAGGGGCTTGCAAAAGAGAAAATTAAAGCTGAGGCTAATCTAATTGAAAGTCTTCAAAAGGAGTATGAAACAAATGTGAACAAAGTTAAAGGTTTAATAACATCAATTAACAATCTTATGAAAAATAAAGTAAAATGGCTTACAAGTGCAATCTTGTCTTGAGGACTTGACTAATTTCTGTGAAGCTGTTGCTAAGCAATATCATATGCTAATCTCATTACCTCCCAAGGCCAAACAAGAAAAACAGAACAACTTTTTTCAAACACTAATCGCTTTTGCAGTGCATTCATAGAGATTACGAATCAATGGTTGACCCAAACAAGTGACATTGAAGGTCGTGTTTCTGTAATAAGTGAATATGTGCCTCACCTTCCATCAGGCAATGTTTCTCAAATTCCAAGATGTGATTTGACTATGCATAGAGGAGGCGACCCACTGGATATTGTGAAACTGAATGACAGAGTGTCTGATATCAGCTTTGGCTGTGGCAATTCAAGGCAGACTTCCCTTCTCTGAATGCAGCCAGAATGAACAATCTGCTTTGTTAAGAAAAGATCAGAAGTTTATGGAGCTGGTTTAGAATTTTGCAAAACTAGTGGATGGCCTCTATCGGACCAGTTTACCTTTGATAAAGAAAGTGGTTAACAAGCCAAATAATAATAAGATTCCTGAACAGCATGTTCTAAATCTAAGGAAGAGTTTTAAGAATGTTTGTCATTTCACACTGACTACACAGCTTTCATGAAGGATGTCATCTTCACATCCCCAAATGTTTTCCTGAAAAAATGCCAGCAGAAAATCAGGAATGCAGTGATGGGAACACAATGGTGTTTATCACCTTAGAAAAGGGAAACATCGTGTAGTGTTTGACTGTGGAGCAACCTTTCAGGGAATATCACTTAATGCTCAGCCTTTACAGGGACCAGATCTTATTAGCTCACTGACTGGAGTCATAACCTGATTCAGAAAACATCTCGTGGTGATCATGGTAGATATGGAATCAATGCTTCATCAGGTTAAAATGCCAGTGGAAGGTGCTGAGGTTTCTCTGGTGGCCTGATAGTGGCCTCAGCCAAGATATGGTGGATATTAGAGTGGTGGTACATCTCTTTGGAACATCTTCATCACTGAGTTGCACTAATTTTGCTCACAGCAAATGTGCTGAAGATAATGAAGATCACTTCAGTGGCGAGACAATAGATAAGGTTTTGCAACACTTCTGTGTTGATGGTGGCCTTGTGTCAGCATCCTCTGAGGAAGAAGCAGTCTCTCTCTATCACAACCTTCTATCCATTTGTGTCAGAAGTGGCTTTTGACTCACAAAGAGGATAAGCAACATACATAGTGAGCTAACTATGGTATCAAAAGAGCAAAGAGCGAAAGACAAAAAGGATTTGAAATTGGATCAAGATATATCTTCAGTAGAGAGAGTACTGGATGTGCATAGTGCATTGAGTCTGATGCTTTCAAGTTTAAGATCATGATCCAAGAAAGACCACTCACCAGAAGTAGGGTACTCTCCACAGTTAGTTCCATCTATGTTCCTTTAGGAATCTTGTGTCTGGTATTGCTTTCTGCTAAGAAGACCCTCCAAGATCTATGTAAGAAAAGGCTTAGCTGGGATGACAATATATCAACATCAGTTGCTCATGAGTGGTCAAGCTGGCTGGAAGAACTCTGCCAGTTGGAAGTCTTCTTGGCAGACTGTTTGAAACCCTTGGATTTTGGGGAAGTTACTGCTGCACAGTTACACCACTTTACAGACACAAACAAAATGGCTTTGGAGCGGTGACCTACTTATTGTGGAACAACACACACTCTCTGGTACACAATGCTTCTATCAAGGGAAAACCTAGGCTAGCTCCATTGAAGTCAGTTTCCATTCCTCATATGGAGCTCATTGCTGCTACGATGGCAAGCCGTGGACACATTGTGGAGGAAGGAATTGTACATGCAGTGTTTTTGACTGATAGTATTTCTGTGCTGAAGTATATTAAGAATAAAACTTCCAGGTTCTGAACCGTTGTTGCAAACAGAGTTTCAGAAATTCTTAAGGTCTCACAAGTACCTCAATGGAGGGATGCAAACACTTCAAGTAACCTGGCAGATGGGGCCTCTCGAGGGTTGAAGGTGAAAGCATTCCTGAAGAATGAGATGTGGGTGCTAGGGCTTCAGTATCTTCTTCAACCTGAAAGCAAATAGCATGTGAATCCCAGTTGTTGAGGTGAACTTCTGCTAGATGATACAAGCCATGAGGTGTGTTGCAATGAATGCCATGCAGATTGAAGAAGAGGTGGATCAGGTTACACGTATAATCCATCACTTTTCATCTTGGACCTGTCTGAGAAAGGCAATGGCCTGGATTCTTAGGTTTAAGAACCTGCTCTTGCTTCTTAGTTAAAAGAGGAAGCAAGTGAACATCACTCTTGACTTGGATAAAGAAAAAAAAGAGTATTTTTTTGGAGAGAGGGATTGAGAAGATCAGATGAACCACGTTACCAAAGGAAGACATTTATGCTTATCATAGATGGAGTAGGTCAAATACATGTCAAATTTATCTTGGAAGTGGTGGGTCAAAGAGAAATGGTCAGGTATAAAACACAATTTCCTGCCTGGAAACGTGGTGCTTATAGTTGATGGCACAGTGCCTAGCAACTCATGGATTGTGGGAAGAGTCATTCAAGTCTTTGCAAACAGGAGAGGATTTGTGCAGCAGGTATACATCAAGACCAAGACCAGCTGTCTGGACAGGTCTACAACCATGATCTGTCTTCTACAGGAGGCAGAGGTTTGAGGTGCTACAGCTCTAGAAGCTTCATGATTTTGACTTGACGGAGAATGGTGGTAAAGATCACTCTGTTCTGGGGTAAATGCTGGTAATCTCTGGCCTAGATGACTGTTATGTGACATGTCTGGAAGAAGAAAGAAGAAAGGGCATTTACATAAATGTTAGGATGTTTGTTCTTGAAGATATTATGGCTCCTATTTTGGTAGTATGTAGTTGAAATGATTATAGTGTAATATTTAAAGTGCTGGGATATAGGAGCCTTTGTTATATTTTTGTCTGATGGGCCATGTACCTATTTTCTGTCTGGATTGTAGTTTGTGGTGCTTTTTTTTCTTCTTCTTTTCAAATATCTTTATTAAATTTCAATCTCTCTAATATTAAAGAAGGATAAAGATCCTGCTCAATGTGCATCTTATAGACCAATATCTTTATTAAATGTTGATTCTAAAATTTTTTCTAAGTTATTAGCAAACAGATTAGAAAAAGTACTTCCTTTTACTATTTCGGAAGAGCAAACGGGTTTTATTAAAGGTCGTTACTCTTTTTATAACATTCGCACACTGTTAAATATTGTTTATACCCCTTCACAAAATGTTCCTGAGTGTGTTATCTCTTTAGATGCTGAGAAAACTTTTGATAGAGTAGAATGGCCTTACTTATTTAAGGTGCTTGAAATGTTTAATTTTAGCTCGAAATTTTTATCCTGGATCAAACTGTTATATCATTCTCCTGTGGCCTCGGTCCGTACTAACTCTCTAAGCTCACCTTTTTTCCCTCTTTTTTGAGGTACTCGACAAGGTTGTCTTCTTAGTCCTTTATTATTTGATATTGCATTAGAACCTCTTGCAATTGCCATTCGAGAATCTCCAGATATTACTGGGATAACTTGGGGCTTAAAGTCCCATAAAATATCACTCTATGCTGATGACTTACTTTTATATATTCCTAATCCTCAAAAATCCATCCCTGCTGTTTTAGAGTTATTAGCACAATTTAGTCTCTTTTCAGGTCATAAATTAAATCTTAGTTAATTAACCTTTCCCGATTAATAAACAACTTCCCTTATATCATAACTTTCCATTTAAATTGATTAATAATTATTTTTCATATTTTGGGATTAAAATTACTTGTAAATACAAAGATTTATTTAAAATTAACTTTTTACCCTAATTGACCATATTATTCAACTTTCATCTAAATGGTTTCCTTTATATTTAACTTTGATTGGTTGTATTAATGCAGTTAAGATGTTTTTTCTGCCAAAATTTCTATATATATTTCAGGCATTACCAATTTTTGTTCCAAAATCTTTTTTTGATAAAGTTGACTCAAAAATTTCTTCATTTATTTGGCAAAATAAAAACCCGAGACTGGATAAAATACCTTTACAGAAAGCTAAGAGAGATGGAGGTTTAGCATTACCTAACTTTAGATTCTATTATTGGGCAATTAATATTTGACATATGAAATTTTGGTTACTTGACCAGGATATACTATCCATTCCTAAATGGGTAGCATTGGAATTACAATCTGTTCAGGGCTATACCCTTGGCTCTATTTTAGGTTCCTCTCTTCCTTTTGATTTGAAATGCCTCAAACAGGTATCTAACCCGATAGTTAAATATACCTTACGTATTTGGTTTCAATTCAGAAAATTTTTTGATCTTAACCAATTTGGTCTAGCGATTCCTATTTTAGGTAACATATTTTTCCTCCCTCTTTTACGGATCGTGCTTTTCAAATTTGGAAGACTAAGGGTATTTCACGGTTTTTGGATTTATCTTTAGATGGTTCCTTTATGTCTTTTGAACAATTATCTAATAAATATAATTTATCAAGAATACATTTTTTTAGATATCTACAAGTTAGAAATTTCCTAAGTACTATACTTTCTTCTTTTCCAATGCTTCCTCCTACATACATTTTAGATACTATAATTAACCTTAATCCATGTCAGAAAGGTGCATCGGCTATGATTTATAATATTATTATGAAACTTAGGAAAGCTCCATTTGATAAGATTAGGGTAGATTGGGAACAGGAACTGGGGTCTATCATTTCCGTGGATGACTGGAGGCAGATTTTACAGTTAGTCAATACTTCCTCTATCTGTGCTAAACATTCCCTAATTCAATTTAAAGTTGTTCATAGAGCACATATGTACAAAGATAAATTAGCTCGCTTTTATTCTCATATTAATCCTTTTTGTGATAGATGTCCGGGGCAGATAGCCTCTTTAACTCATATGTTTTGGTCTTGTCCTACTCTGGAAACTTTTTGGAGAGACATTTTTAATATTATCTCAAAGGTATTGAATATAGATATCTCTCCTCACCCTATTACTGCTATCTTTGGACTACCTAAAATTTCCAGTAATCTTTCTCCTTCAGCCTGTAGAATGATTGCATTTCTTACTTTAATGGCGAAAAGATGTATCTTACAACATTGAAAAGAGCTTAATGCTCCAACCACCTTTTTTTGGTTTTCTCAGACGATATTATGCTTGAATTTGGAGAAAATTAGAAGCAATCTTTATGATTCCTCACTTAAATTTGAACAGACCTGGAGATCTTTTATTCAATATTTTCATTTAATGTAATTTTTTTTTCTTCTCTTTTTTTGCTCCATATTTATATACCTTTCTTGTTTTTTTTACTGTTTTTAATGGAGGTCGGGATTGAGGATGTGATTTTAAGTTCTTTAACTCTACTTGGTTCCAAGTTAGCCCATTGCTTTGCTTTGCTTTGCTTTTAGTTAGTTGCACGGTGGGTTTTTTGGGGGGGGGGGTTCCTTTTCTCTACTGATATATATATATAAATTAGTATACTATTATGTTACCTTAGTATGTTATGTTTAAATTACATTGTTTGTATCATTTTTTTTCTGTATTAATATCTCCTGTAATTTTATTATATTCTAACAGTGTATTAGTGCCTATATGGCTTACCTTTTTGTATACTTATTCAATAAAAAGATTTAAAAAGAAAGAAAGAAAATAGTCCTCCAGGTCTCATCAGATAATGAATTCTGTAAATCCTTTTCCCAATCTTTTTTAATTTTGTCTAAAGGAGCCATTCTCAGTCCCAACAACAGACCATAAGTATAAGATATTGAACCATTATCAAAAGGTTTCAAATTAAAAATTACATCTATTATGTTCTTATCCAGGCTAGTAGGAAATATATGTAGTTTAGATCTTAAAAAATCTCTAATCTGTAGATATCAAAAAAAGTGGGTATTTGTTGTTATATTTCATGGAGAGCTGCTCAAAAGAAGAAAGATACCCTCCAACAAACAGATCCTGAAATCGTTTAATGCCTAATCTATCCCATCCTCTAAAAAACAGATCAGTCGTAGATGGTTTAAAAAAAAATTTAAAAAATAGGACTAGAAAGAGAAAATCTCAATAAACAAAATGTTTTCTAAACTGTAGCCAGATCCTCAAAGTGTGTTTAACTACCAAACTATCAGTTAATTTATTTAAAGATAAAGGAAGAGAGGATCCGAGAAGAGAAATAATAGAAAATTTCGTAACAGAGTTGACTTCCAAAAAGACCCATATTGGTGCTTTTTTATGGTGATCTGTCACGTGAGTTGGGGTGTGGTAGAACAAGTGAGTATTCTCGTTTTGCATTCTTGTTTTATTAGTTGTTTAGTCTAGTGGAGAGTGAATAAGCCATGGGGAATGAAACTTTTTGTTGACCATTAATCGGAATGTTATTCTTCCACTCGAATATGTACAGAATGCTAACTCTGACCACTTATTACACGATTAGATCACTAATTAGACTTTTATATCCCGGGTTTAATTTTGTTAGTTTTTTATTGCTACAAGATTGCTCATCTTTGCTGGTTTCATAATAAAGGATTGAACATACATTTTCAATTAGGAAATTCGTTATTTGGAAATGTGTCTTACAGTGTCAAGTACCGAAGCTTAGCCTCTCAGTGGTTTTGGTTTGTTTTGAAGTAACCGCTAGAGTATAGCTAAATTATATAGTATACTGTGTATATAGTTGAGATGCATTCTATACTGAGTTGGAGTTCATAGCTAAGCACAGAGTGTTGTGGATTTTATATTTCAGTAATATTTGAATAATATTATAAGTATATTGTTTGATTAAGCATTCTTCATTTGTTTAAATAATTCATTATAGGTTATGTGTAAAGGTACGTAAATGGCATACATCATCGTGCCACCATGTCGTACATGCATGCATCGCTTAAAGTAAAAACTAAACATACACGAATTATCTCTCAGCTTCATGTATTTCTTTTAATTCGTTCTTATGTTTTGGAGTTACAAAACAGAACACCAACGTTTTCTGTTTATATGACTTTTTCTGTCTTTCAGACCTTAATCTGTAATTGTGTAGATATTGAGAATTTTTCTGAGGATGAAAACTATACTGAAAGTTGCAGCTTTGATATGAAGATACAATGGATTCTGGTTAATTAGGACACATTGGATAAATATAATTTGCCCAAATTAGCTGAAGTTTTATGGAAATAGTTAAATGAAGACAAATTACATTTAACAATAGACAATAGACAATAGGTGCAGGAGTAGGCCCTTCGGCCCTTCGAGCCAGCACCGCCATTCACGGTGATCATGGCTGATCATCCACAATCAGTACCCCGTTCTTGACTTCTCCCCATATTCCTTGACTCCGTTATCATTAAGAGCTCTATCTAACTCCTTCTTGAAAGCATCCAGAGAATTGGCCTCCACTGCCTTCTGAGGCAGAGCATTCCACAGATCCACAACTCTCTGGGTGAAAAAGTTTTTCCTCAACTCCATTCTGAATGGCCTACCCCTTATTCTCAAATTGTGACCTCTGGTTCTGGTCTACCCCAACATCAGAAACATGCTTCCTGCCTCTAGCATGTCCAATCCCTTAATAATCTTATATGTTTCAATCAGATCCTCTCTCATCCTTCTAAATTCCAGTGTATACAAGCCCAGTCGCTCCAATCTTTCAACATATGACAGTCCCACCATCCCGGGAATTAACCTCGTGAACCCCCGCTGCACTCCCTCAATAGCAAGAATGTCCCTCCTCAAATTTGGAGACCAAAACTGTACACAATACTCCAGGGGTGGTCTCACCAGGGCCCTGTACAACTGCAGAAGGAGCTCTTTGCTCCTATACTCAACTCCCCTTGTTATGAAGGCCAACATACTATTGGCTCTCTTCACTGCCTGCTGTACCTGCATCCCTACTTTCAGTGACTGATGAACAAGGACACCTAGATCTCGATGTACTTCCCCTTTTCCTAACTTGACACTATTCAAATAGTAATCTGCCTTCCTGTTCTTTCCACCAAAGTGGATAACATCACATTTATCCACATTAAACTGCATCTGCCATGCACCTGCCCACTCACCCAACCTGTCCAATTCATCCTGCATTATCTCAACATCTTCCGCACATTTCACGCTGCCACCCAGCTTTGTGTCATCTGAAAATTTGCTAATGTTACTTTTAATCCCTTCATCTAAATCATTAATGTATATTGTAAATAGCTGTAGTCCCAGCACAGAGCCTTGCGGTACCCCACTAGTCACCGCCTGCCATTCTGAAAGGGACCCGTTAATCCCTACTCTTTGTTTCCTGTCTGCCAACCAATTTACGATCCATGTCAGTACCCTACTCCCAATATCATGTGCTGTAATTTTGCCCACCAATCTCCTATGTGGGACCTTATCAAAGGCTTTCTGAAAGTCCAGGTACACTACATCCACTGGCTCTCCCTTGTCCATTTTCATAGTTGCATCCTCAAAAAATTCCAGAAGATTAGTCAAGCATGATTTCCCCTTCGTAAATCCATGCTGACTCGGACCTATCCTGCTACTGCTATCCAAATGTGCTGCTATTTTATCTTTTATAATTGACTTCATCATCTTCCCCACCACTGATGTCAGGCTAACTGGTCTATAATGCCCTGTTTTCTCTCTCCCTCCTTTCTTAAAAAGTGGGATAACATTAACTACCCTCCAGTCCTCAAGAACTGATCCTGAGTCTATAGAACACTGGAAAATAATTATCAATGTGTCGATGATTTCTAGAGCCTCCTCCTTAAGTACCCTGGAGTGCAGACCATCAGGCCCTGGGGATTTAACAGCCTTCAGTCCCAGCAGTCTATCCAACACCATTTTCTGTATAATGTGAATCTCCTTCAGTTCCTCCATTACCCTAGGTCCTCTGGCCACTATTACATATGGGAGATTGTTTGTGTCTTCCCTAGTGCAGACAGATACAAAATACCTATTCAACTCGTCTGCCATTTTGTTCAACTCATCTGCCATTTCCTTGCTCCTCATAATAAATTCACCCATTTCTGTCTTCAAGGGCCCAACTTTGGTCTTAACTAATTTTTTCCTCTTCACATACCTAAAGAAGCTTTTACTATCCTCCTTTATATTCTTGGCTAGCTTGCCTTCGTATCTCATCTTTCCCCCCCCGTATTGCCTTTTTAGTTATCCTCTGTTGCTCTTTAAAAGTTTCCCAATCCTCTGGCTTCCCACTTATCTTTGCTATGTTATACTTCTCTTTTATTTTTATACTTTCCTTGACTTCCCTTGTCAACCACGGTCGCCCCTTACTCCCCTTAGAATCTTTCTTCCTCTTTGCAATGAACTGATCCTGACCTTCTGTATTATTCCCAGAAATACCTGCCATTGTTTGACTGAGTAAACAATGTTTCATTAACATTCATTAACTAAGTAAATTATGTATTTAAATGAAATACAGAACAAATTACAACACTATCAATAATACTACTGAACTATAAAGCTGTCTATTATTTCCTAATTGTTATCGATGGAAGAATTTATAGAGATTACACCGCTGTGCTTTTTTGATTGACGGTAAATGAACAAAATTAGGGCAAGCACCTTGTGCAGATAATGGACTGCCTTCATTGCCTTCCTCTATGAAGTAGTGTCAAAGATCACTGCTTTTTACTTTTGCGTGGTCACCACAAATGAATCACATAACACAAGCTTATGCAACTGACACTATTTAAAAGCTGGGAACACACATCAAAGTTGCTGGTGAACGCAGCAGGCCAGGCAGCATCTCTAGGAAGAGGTACAGTTGACGATTCAGGCCGAGACACTTCGTCAGGACTGTACCTCTTCCTAGAGATGCTGCCTGGCCTGCTGCGTTCACCAGCAACTTTGATGTGCGTTGCCTGAATTTCCAGCATTTGCAGAATTCCTGTTGTTTGCTATTTAAAAACTGTTTGCTCTAAGCATAATGTAGGGTCTAACAGCAACACACATGCACGCAACTGATGCTAGTTAGAAACTGTTTGGCAACAGTATCCAGTCTCAATTAATTTAATTTAATTTTATTTAGAAATACAGCCCTTCTGACTATTTGAATTGCATCATACAGGAAACCCCTGATTTTAACCTGAGCCTAGTCACAGGTTAATTTACAAAGACCAATTAACCTAATAACCAGTATATATTTGGAGTGCAGGAGAAACCCATGTATTCCACAGGGAGAACATACTGACTCCTTACAGATGATGTTGAAATTGAACTCAGAACTCCGACACCCTGAGGTGTAATAGCGTCGTGCTAACTGGTACGTTACCGTGCCCATAGTGTCCCAAATTAAAAAAGGAAATCCCATCTAATTTCTCATTAGTTTTTGTTCTTTAAGGGTTGTCCCAAATAGACGGCTATCCCAAATAACTGATGGCACAGTTAACTGAAATCCATTGTATTGACAAAGGAGAATTGGCTTGAAATGTTAATTCTGTTTTTTCCAAATAAAGCCAAAGTGAGACTAATTTTCCATTACACGTTATGCAAATGTAAATTACTGATTAGCTGAGATATTCAAATACAATTGAGGAATGCATAAAGTTGATAAATTCAGCAGATTTAATTTTCATTGTCCTTGGAGTATTCTTCTTACATTGTTCACTACCATATGTTCTTTTCTATTCCTTTGCAGTTTGGGAGGATTTTAATAAAGAAATGCACAGACCTGACTACGATAACTGAGAGGTATAATTCTGTTTTCTGCTGTCTGCATTCCAATTCTCTACTTTGAAATCTCTACTTTGACTGCTTGAATATAATTTCTCTGCTTTGTTTGTATTACAATAGGTTTCAAACTTCTGTTGGCAGGTGGAAGACATTATTTTACTAATTAACATATATCAGGCTATATCAGAGACTTAATTTTGTCATAAAAAGTAGTGTAAATAACAGAATCCCTATAAGTTGAAATACTCAGTAACTATTTCAGAGATTTTCACAAAAGCTCATAAATTCATTTATTTCTTAACAAATATTAAAGTTGGAAAATAGTGGCAAATAATAACTAATGTTAATCATTGCATGGTTAAAACAAAAGTTACAATATCTGGACCTAGTGTTCACTTTGCTTTATTAAACCTCTGCTATGATTTCCAATACAAAGCTATGAACAACACTCAAAGCATAAGTAACGACATCAGAAAGTGCTGGGGAAACTCAACAGGTCAGGCAGCATTTGTGGAAAGAGAAATGTTTCAGGCTGAACACTCTTCATCAGAATTCAAAGTATTGTAGTGATGATGACATCTGCATTCTATTTAGCCAAACATTTGCAGTGCTCTCATGCTATTATATCAATTTACAGTGTAAACAAAGTCAGGAATATCCTACCCAAAGGAAAATAACAAATCGAACCAATTTATTAATTATTTATTAAACATAGAAGGAAGACGGAAGGCTAATCGGGTTTACGTTGGTTCCCAGCAAACAATCCCATCTCTCTTCTTTCTTGTAAACAGACCCATCCAGTTCCCCTCCACTACTGCTCTCCTCCTCCTGATGGAATTGTTCCATATGCTCAAAAATCTCTCTTTTGACTCCTCCCACTTTCTCCAAACTCAAGGTGCAACAATGGGCACCTGCATGAGCTCCTGCTATGGCTGCCTTTTCATTAGCTATGTGGAACAGTCCATGTTCCAGGCCTTCCCTGATAATGCTCCCCAGTTCTTTCTGTGCTACATTGATGACTGCATTGGTGCTGTTTTATGTGCCCATTCTGAGCTCGTTAGTTTTATCAGTTTTGCCCCCAACTTGAACAAGGTCTTCTGAAGCTGTGGGTCAGCAGCACTAACTTTTGCATCACCATGCTTTTCAGTAGTCAACCTCCTCATAAAACGAAGCCATCATCTAACTACAAAGAAACTCAGTTCAGGTTTAGTTCAAAACCAGTCAAGTCAACTCATTTTAGATCTTGCCAGAGTCATTTGACTACAGGTTTAATTATTTCTTCAAATAAAGAATATAAGAAATAGAAAATGCGCCAGGAAACTTGGCCCATGTGCTCTGTTATTGAATATGATCAGATGGAATTTTCCTGTAGTAGTCCTGCAATATATCCCTCAGTTCCTCTTAGGCATCTCTTGCTGACTTGAATGTGTTTCATGACTTGGGCTGAAAATTCAAAGGGTTCATTCACTTTGAGATGAAGAAATTTCTTCCTGCCTTTTCCTTAAATGTCTAATTCCTTACATTGAGATTGTGGACCCAGTTCTTGATACATCAGCCAGAGGATATGTCTTCCCTGTCAACATCCATTAGAATTTTTTACCTTTGAATAAGATTACTTCCCTTTATTGTAAATTCAAGAGTACAGAACTAATGTAATCTCCTCTTGAAGGACAGAAATCAAACTTTAGAGCCTCCACTTCACTCC
Source organism: Mobula birostris (assembly GCF_030028105.1). Taxonomy (NCBI): domain Eukaryota; kingdom Metazoa; phylum Chordata; class Chondrichthyes; order Myliobatiformes; family Myliobatidae; genus Mobula; species Mobula birostris. Next base: position 73,693,705 of record NC_092380.1, on the reverse strand, counting down.
ATCTATGATCAGTGCATCCTTTGTTCGGCAGAAAGGCCAAATCTGACTACTTTATTTCAAGTGTGCTCTTATTGGGATTTATGTACTGTAATTGGAGCAGCAAATCTTTATTACTGCAATCAAATCTTCCTTCATTAAAGGCCTGTACATCATTTACCTTAATTGCTTGTTGTACCTGAAAATTAATTTTCAATTATTTGTAAATAATGAATCCAATTTCCTCCAAACACCAACACTTTCCAGTTTCCTCACCACTTAAAAAAACGCTACTTTTCTCCCGTCACGCCACTAGGAATAGGGTTCCCCTGGTCCTCACCTACCACCCCACCAGCCTTCGGGTCCAACATATTATTCTCCGTAACTTCCGCCACCTCCAATGGGATCCCACCACTAAGCACATCTTTCCCTCCCCCCCCCCGCTTTCCGCAGGGATTGCTCCCTACTCGACTCCCTTGTCCATTCGTCCCCCCCATCCCTCCCCACTGATCTCCCTCCTGGCACTTATCCTTGTCAGCAGAACAAGTGCTACACATGCCCTTACACTTCCTCCTTACCACCATTCAGGGCCCCAAACAGTCTTTCTAGGTGAGGCAACGCTTCACTTGTGAGTCGGCTGGGGTGATATACTGCGTCCAGTGCGCCCGATGTAGCCTTCTATATATTGGCGAGACCCGACGCAGACTGGGAGATCGTTTTGCTGAACACCTACACTCTGTCCGCCAGAGAAAGCAGGATCTCCTAGTGGCCACACATTTTAATTCCACATCCCATTCCCATTCTGATATGTCTATCCATGGCCTCCTCCACTGTAAAGATGAAGCCACATTCAGGTTGGAGGAACAACACCTTATGTTCCATCTGGGTAGCCTCCAACCTGACGGCATGAACATTGACTTCTCTAACTTCCGCTAATGCCCCACCTCCCCTTCGTACCCCATCCGTTATTTATTTATATACACACATTCTGTCTCTCACTCTCCTTTTTCTCCCTCTGTCCCTCTGACTATACCCCTTGCCCATCCTCTGGGTTCCCCCCCACCTTTTCCTTCTCCCTGGGCCTCCTGTCCCATGATCCTCTCATATCCCTTTTGCCAATCACCTGTCCAGCTCTTGGCTCCATCCCCCCCTTCCTGTCTTTTCCTATCATTTTGGATCTCCCCCTCCCCCTCCCACTTTCAAATCCCTTACTCACTCTTCCTTCAGTTTGTGCTGACGAAGGGTCTCGGCCTGAAACGTCGACTGTACCTCTTCCTAGAGATGCTGCCTGGCCTGCTGCGTTCACCAGCAACTTTTCTGGGTGTTGCTTGAATTTCCAGCATCTGCAGAATTCCTCGTGTCTGCTTTTCTACTTATCTGACCAGAGTAAATCTCCTCTTATGGTTCATCTTCCTTGCCCTTGCCCAATAATTCAACCTGTCTTTGTCCCACTGTAACCTAGCTGAATCCTGTGTACAGCTTACTCTGCTAGAAAGTTTTATTTCCTCTATCGCCTTTGAATGATGGCACTAAAATTGTGGCAGCATCAGCCACTTACAGCATCACAGCTGTCTTCAAAAGAGCTTTGGATCAGTTCATCAAGCAAAATTAGCTTCAATATAGTGTGCAGATAATAATTAATAAAATAAGTATATTACATTTGTCAGAGGTCAGTCATCATCAGTATTATCAGCCAATCCTCTTTAAGCTGCATTATCCATAAAACTCCTATTGCTAAATCAGGAACAGAGCTGCTGATCCAATGTTAATCAGTATTGAGCTGCATTTACAATAGGTAATGAAGTGGCCTACAGCAGGACTTGTATAACATCCAGCTTGACTGGATATGGCAAACTCGCTGGAGTTTAGAAGAATGAGGGAAGATCCTCATTGAATATTTTAAGGCCTGGATAGAGCGACTTTATAGAGGATGTTTCCAATAGTGGGTGAGTGTAGGACCAGAGGGTACATCCTCAGCATAGAAGGATCTCCTTTTTGTGTAGAGATGAAGAGGAATTTCTTTAGCAAGAGGGTGGTGGATATATGAAATTTATTGCCATAGGCCACTGTGGAGGCCAAGCCATAGGGTATATTGAAAGCAGAGGTTGATAGGTTCTTGATTAGTAAGGGTGTCAGAGGTTACTGGGAGAAGGCTGGAGAATGAGGTCGAGACGGATAATAAATCAGCTATGATCAAATGGTCGCACAAACTCGATGGGCTGAATGGCCTAATTCTGCTCCTATGTCTTATGGTCCAAAACAAATAATGGTCATCTCGATCAAAAGGATATCCTTGTGTTAGCCTTCAACGATACTGCTATCTCCAAAACTACCCTCCAGTAGAGCTTATAGTCACTAGATAAGCAAAGAAATTGCTGCAATTTTTCACCAGTTCCAGCAGCATTTTGAACACTTAATGTATTGTGTCAATGAACTGATCAATCAGTTATTTTCTGAATTCAGTTTTCTAACATCCACAGTATTTTACTTTTGTACATCTTGCATTCATTATTGATCAGAAGTTTAATTCAACTAATTACACAGAATACAGACTGGTTAACATTATTGATCAAAAGCTTAACTGATCTGATCGCAAATCATACCAGTTAGTCAGTGAAAGGAGATAAACGTCGAGCCATCTCTGGATAAGTCAAAATTTAATTGCAATATTTGCAAGCATGGAATGTATCTGACCCAAAATTCAAATTAAAATCAACTGAACTGTTAGTAAAAAATATTGAAGACACATATTGAGGTGAAGACACATACAATAAGGTGAAAATATACCATTTGGTTCCAATGTACTTAGAAAAGACTACCCAAGGATAATGATGACACAAAGATTCTTGGGAATATGAACGCTGTTGAAGGTGCAAAAGGGCTTCATGAGAATCTTGCCCATTCACTAAGCTGATCATGGTGTCGAGGTCCTAATCGACGTTTACGATGGACAAACAAGCTGATCAAGGAAAGTGGAATAGAGTGTGGAAAATTAAGCCTCCATTTCAATTTAAAAAATTCTGAGTATTTTATGTAGAGAGAAGGAAACATTGATGTTTTAAGTGTGCCTCAGAACATGCGTTTATGCATAAATCATTGAAAGCTGACATACAGATGTAGCAGGAATTTGAACAGCAAACAGATTGTTAGTCTTTATTGCGGGAGTATTTGAGTACAAGAATGAAGTTTTCTTACTGCAGTCCTATAAGACTGAGACTGCCCTTGGAGTATTGAAAAGTGATCTCAGTAAAATGTACAAAATCATTTGAAGGATGGTAAATCCTTGAAATTCTCTATCAAGAAGATCTGAACAGCTTCAGTCATTGTTTCATTCAAACCTGAGTTTGATAGTTTCAGTTAGTCAGAAACAAACAGAAATAGAAAGAGAGAAATCTCTCTCTTGGGAGTATTCTTAAGGCCCCCTCCCCATAACAGCTAAGGAGCTGATCGGGAGGCAGATTTTGGAAAGGTGCAAAATAGCCAGTTGTTGTCATTAGTGACTTCAATTTCCTTAATATAGATTGGCACCTCCCTAGTGCCAAAAGTTTTAAATGGGGCAGGATTTGTTTGGTGTGTCCAAATAGGATTCTTGACACAGTATGTGGGTAAACTGACTAGAGGCAAGGCTATACTGGATCTGGTACTAGGCAATGAATCACATCAGGAGACAGATCTCTTGGTGGGAAGGCATTTTGGGTACAGTGATCATAGCTCCCTAATCTTTAGCGTAGCCCTGGACAAGGATAGGAACAGACAATATGTGAACTTAGTGGATGGGTAATTAATAAGGTATTAGGTGGCAACTTGAAAGCATAAATTGGGAACAGATGTTCTTGGAGAAATGCGCAGTAGAAATAAGGAGGTTGCTTTGCGAGCACTTGTATGGGGTTCTGGATGGGTTTGCACCAATGAGAAATGCAGAGAAAGGATGGTAGGGTGAAGGAATCATGGTTTACAAGAGAGGTAGAATATTTAGTCAAGAGGAAGATGGAAGCATTCTTAAGGTTTAGGAAGCAATACTCAGACAGAGCTCTTAAGAGATATAAGTTATACAGGAAGGAGCATAAGAGGGACTTAAGAGATCTAGAAGGCCTTAGTGAGCAGGATTGAAGAAAACCCTAAGATTTTCTACATGTATGTTTTGAATTGAAGGATAACTAGCATTGAAAGTAAGACTTCTCAGGGATAAAGGGGAATATATGTGCCTGGAGGTAGGGAAGGCCCTTAATGACTAATTTTCTTCAGTGTACACCAAAGAGAGGACTTTGAAAATTGAAGTTGGCATAGAATAGGCCAATCTGCTTGTGCATGCCAAAGTTGAGAAGGAAGCAATGTTGAAGATTTTTGATAAATATCATGGTAGATAATTCCTTGGGGCTAGATATGCCTCAGGTTACCATGGGAAGTGAAGGAAGAAATTGCTGGGACATTGGTGATGATCTTTGCATCTTCACCGGCCACAGGAGTAGTACCAGGAGATTGGACGATGGCAAATATTATTTCTTTGTTTAAAAAAGGTAATTATAGACCAGTGAGTTCTGTATCAGTGGTTGGCAAACTTTTGGAAAGGATTCTTAGTCACAGGATTCACGAGTGCTTGGAGCAGCATATTCTGATTACAATAGGTCAGCATAGCTTTGTGAGGGGAAGGTTGACTGACTTCTTCAAGGAAGTGACAAAATAAATTGATGAAGGTAGGGTGGAGAATATGGTGTATATGGATTTTAGTAAAGCATTTGACAAAATTCCTCATGGTAAGCACATCCATAAAGTCATGAGACATATGATCCGGAGAAAGTTGGCTGTTGGATTCAGAATTGGCTTGCTAACAGAAGGCAGTGGTTGGTGGTAGATAAAGCATATTCTACCAAGGTTCGTGACTACTTGTGCACTGAGGGCATGTGTTCTGGGATGCCTCTCTTTGTAATTTTTATAAATGACTTGGATGAGGAAGTGAATGTGTGGTTAGTAAGTTTACAGATGACGTGAAGTTTGGTAGTGTTTTGGATAGTGCAGAAAGTTGGGATAGGTTACAACAAGATATGGACAGGGTAGAAAGTTGGGCAGAGAAGTAGTAGATGGAGTTTTGTCCAGAAAAGTGTGAACTGATACACTTCGGAAGATTGAACTTGAATGTGGAGTAGAAAATTAATGGCAGGATTCTTAGCGGTGTAGGGGAATAGAGAGATCTTGATATCCAAGTCCATTGATCCTTCAAAGTGGCCACACCAGTTGATAGAATGGTTAAGATGTTGTCTGGTGTGTTAGCCTTTGGAGTAAAGAGAATGCAAGGTGACTTGATAGATATGCATAAGATTATAAGAGGAATAGTTAGAGAGGGCCCCTTTCATCTTTTCCAATGGTGGCACTGGCCAATACCAAGAGGATGTCCATTTAAGCTGAGCAGAGGAATATTTAGAGGAGATAATCAGATGTTATATTTTTAGCACAGAGCGGATGATGCCTGGCACACACTGCCAGGGCTGATGGTAGAGGCTGATGCAAGAGGGACATTTAAGGGACTCTTAGATAGGCAGATGGATGTAAGAAAAATGGAAGCTGTGTAAATGGGAAAGTTATAGACTACCACAGCATAGGTTTCTTTGGTAGGCGTAATATTGTGGACCAAAGGGCTTGTACTGTGCTGTACTGCTCTGTGTTCTACGATAGATTTCTGAGCCTTTGACTCATTCCTTACTTCTACTCTTGTAGTGCATAGGATGAATTGACCTGTGCAATTGACCTAAATTGACCTAAGCTCCTCTGCAGTCATTAGTTGAAGAGCACATGACCTGACTCAAAATGTAAAAGCAAATATTATTAGTATAACAATCAAGCCCTTTTGTCCAGACATGAATATGAACAGAAGAACTAAAATGAAGTAGAATCACCTGCAACAGTTCTGATGAAGTTGTATACATGCTTGAAAGAAATAATTGGAAACTGCCTTATAGTGACAAGTTGCTGGAGGATCTCAGCAGGTCAGTATGCATCTGTGAGGGAAATGGAGCTGTCAATGTTTTGGGTAGGAATTCTGCATCAGGTCTGATGCAGGGTTTTGACCTGAAATCTCAACACTTCTTTCCCTCCCACTGATGGTGCTTGGCCCATTCAGTTCACACAGCAGAAATGTTGTTGCTCCAAATTCCAGCATTTGCAGTTTCTTGTGCTGCCCTAAAGTAACAGAATGGAGAGAACTTTGAAAGAGGCATATGAGTGTAACTATTTAATGGTGTACTTAATACTTGATCTTAGAGCTACACAGTGAATTTATTGCAGTAAAGCAAAAGAAAATTGAGTAACTTCATTGATTTGTTATTGTTTAAACTGAGAAAATAGAGGTAGTTTTCCTGTCCTGCTGTCAGTTCGGAAATTAAATTGAAATGTTGTATTTAATTTAGCTTGTATTACTGCTGTGATTTAACACTTTTGCAAACTCTCTCCTTATAGTTTAGCGTATGATGAAGATGAAACAACATTAGCATCTATGAAAGCTGAGATTGTTAAAACGCTGACATCATTTAGTCAGTCTTTCAGTCAGATGGTGGAACTTACTCTAACCCATGAAATAAAGGTCAGTAGCACATGGTAAATTATAACTTTTCTATATTCCTCTTTTGACTCATGGGCAAGATTGATAAATTCAGCTGAAGCACAATTTTGAAGGATTAACTTTTCTTCATTGAACATTTATCTCTTCTATAATTGAATCCTGATTTAGTATGCATCAAATGAGAATAAGCACTATTGTCAATAAGGTTATTGAATATTATTGATTTCAATTTTCAATATTTCATGAAACTCACGTATACGTATCTAGTTTAGTATGATTATGCTCTCCAAATTCATTCCTTGCTGAATTTAATGATGGCATAGATACTATAATACAATTGATGTTGTCCTCTATCTCTGTTATTAGTGTGTTATTTGCCTGAAGCTTCAGGAGTTTAGAACATGAAATTATTCAGTTGTAATAATCTTTAATGTGCCAGTATGTTTTTAAAGGTGAGAGAATTTGAAGTGAATTCTCAGCATATAACTTTACAAAGTGACAAATCATGCAAACATGGTGCAGTGCTGCATATATATGCATCATACTCCACTCAGCAAGTTTACAAGTACACAACTACATTCATTGCTGAAATTACTGAAAAGTATTCATCATTTATGAATAATATAAACCACTGGGCAATTGTATTTCCAGTCAAACAACTTTCTATCTTGACTTTCTGGTGTATAAAGCAGATTGAAGGGCAGGCAAAAAGGAGGAGGGTTAACATTGCTGACGTGTGCAATAATTGGGAAGGATTTGACTTGACAGACCATTATATAAAATCAGAATTATTTTGGATGGAGAGAAGCAAAAGCTATGGCAGAAATTATTGGTGGGAAATATTCATAAGCCTGATGTAGGGCAGGTGTATGTATTTATTAAATAGTTAGGTTGGGAGACTTTGATGTTCAAAGGGAAAACACAGAGACTTTCAGTGAATTCTACACTAATCACTGAAAGCTGAAATGCAAGTAGATCAAGCAGATGGAAAGTTAGTTGTTGTTGCAAGATGTTGGGTACTGGTGGGATCATGCCTGGAGCACTGAGAAACGATATAGTTGCTATGCAGGAAAAAATTCACGAGCTGTGTTCCAGGTGTCACATGAAGAGTGTCAAAAGAAGAGTGACTGAATAGCTAGGTCTCTAACATGCTGAAGTTTAGAAAAGAGAGAAGCCACAAACACAATTCTTAGCAGGTTCAGCAGGGTGTATTCCAGAATAAATCTGTTGGCTGTGGATTCAAGTACTAATATCACAATCCCAAAATATGAGCATGCCAATTAGTAGCAAAATAAGGAGAAATTTCTTCATTATAAAATGCAAAGAATGTAAAGAATTCTCTATATTGGGAGGTGGTGTTGGCTCTGTCCTTGAAAGCTGAGCGATAGGCCACAGGAGGTTAAAGGAACCAAGGGAATACTTTGGTTGAATATCAGCCAGTATTTAACCAAAGTGCCGTGATAGAGTGGGTGTGGAGAGGATGTTTCCGATGGTGGGAGAGTCAAAGACCAGAGGACACAACTTCAGAATAGAAGGTCACCCTTTAGAATGGAGATGAAGAAGAATTTCCTTAGCCAAAGAGAAGTAAATCTGTGGAATTCATTGCCACAGGTGACTGTGGAGGCCAAGTCATTGGGTATATTTATGGCAGAGGTTGCTAGATTCTGGATTAGTCAGGGCATGAAGGGATACAGGGAGAAGGCAGGAGACTGGGGTTGGGAGGGGAATGGATAAGTCATGTTGAGATGGCAGAGCAGACTCAATGGGCCAAATGGCCTAATTCTGCTCTTATATCTTATGGTCATATGGAATGGTGGAGCAGGCCTTTGCTACTATTTCCTGCATGTTCTTATATTCAGAATTGAAGATCTACCCTCCCGTTGGTTAGTTTTCCAGTAGGGGACCATTGATATCGATGAAAGCTATTTGAAAATTACCACCTTGGGTGTTTGGTTTCTAAATTATTATTATGCCGGTCTCCTCTCTGTAGCATGGTTAACATGTATTTGTTCAGAAATGTGTAAAGCAAACACATTGAAATGACACAGGGCACAGGAATCAATTTTAACACATCCACAACACAGAAGGAGATCAATGTCTCCTGACTTCATTATAGAGCAATCAAAATGGGTGCAAAGGTGGGGGGAAAGAGATTTGGTCTCCAGAGCATTAACCAAACACTGAACGAGCATCCTTCAAGAGTTAGTGCAAAATAAGCATCTGACTGTATCCTTAAAATCAGCAAATGTGGCATTGTGTTGTTAAAGTTTGCTGATTAAATATACCTTCCCAGGTGTGTTACAGGTTCAACCTCTGTACCTGCTATTTCCACCATCATTCATCTCCCCCAACATCATTACTCATTTTATGTCACAGACTCATTTATTTAATTAAGGTAGGGTTGCCTCTAATAGTAATCCATCATAGTCAACTATCTACTTTGCCATCTCATGTCAAATTATTAATTGATTCACTAATGAAATGGACTCAGACCAGTGGTTGATGATTCACTCCTCATTGTTCACCAGCAATTTATCCAGACCCAATCTAGACTTCTATATACTATATTCAAATGGAAAGTACAAAAGCATATATTTAAGAACAATGATCTCAAGAAAAATTACCCTTGAAAAAGAAAGTAGATCTTTGCAAAGTGAGTTCATTTCAACTAACAGGTTACAAATGACTATACACAATATTCTGAAGTGCTTTTACAATATAAATGGCTTTTTCCTGAAGAAAATAGAAGATGTATTAAAGAAGTTCAGTGTGGAAGAGTCTACAATGCATTGGCTGAGACATTCAATTCAAATGAACCCTGAAGTGTGTTTTACTAGAACAGTTCTTCATTAAACATACCTAGGGGCCTGTAATCCATGGGGTTCTTCCTCCCACCCCACCAAGCCGTATGCAAGTTTAGGTTCAAGTCTATTGTCATTCAACCATATCCATGTATACAGACAAACAGAATCATTTTCCTCTGGACCAAGGGCAAACACAGTACATATAACACACACACACATACAACACATAAAGTATAATAAATTAACAAAGAATAAAATATATTCTATAAGATAGATATTTAGCAGAAGGTACATTTACGACACAAATTAAAAAGTAAACAGTATAACAAAACTAGCACTTCATAAGTGATGAGACCTGGATGGTAGCAGGGAGTCCAATTAAGTAGCATAGTGTTCCAAATAAACAAAGGAAATCTCGTTATTTTCTCAATTAGTTTCTATTCTTTAACAGTTATCCCAAATTAAGTGGCTGCCCCAATTAACCAGAATCCACTGCATATGGAAGAAATGTGATCTATGTGACTTTGTCCATAGAATGATTGTTAGGCCCAGATGGGTTGGTTTGAGTATCTCAGAATCTGCTGATTTCCTGTGACTTTCTCACACAACATTCTCTAGTGTTTACAAAGAATGGTGCAAAAAACAAAAATCGTCCAGTGAACGGCAGTTCTGTGGAAATCTGACATTAAAAATAATGTGAAAGATAGGCAGCATCATTGGAGAAAGAAACTGGTTAATGTTTTAAGATGATAATGCTCAAGTAATTGTGATGAAAAGTCATTAACTGGAAACTTCTCCATAGATAGTTCCCGGTCTGCTGAGTGTCTCCATTTTCTGTTCTGTTTCTGAATAATTTAGTACGGAAGTTATAACCTTTTTTATTAGAGAGAAATCAAGCTAAATAGTGACAAGTTTCTCCTACTGTGAATTATACATTACAATGCTAAACATAATGTTTACATTAAAGTAGACAGTTTGACACTTCATTAGGATATAGATTATAACTTAGTTTCAAAGTGTTTCAATTCAATAGGATGTTTTAATCTTTAAGCAATACAATGGTATTTTTTAGTGTCTTGCATTGTCATGGTAAAGCTTCAGCAGAGATCAGAACTTGTTTTAACATCCCTATTTTTAAACCAATAGTGTGGACAATAAAATCCATTGTTAGAGATCAACTAATCTACATCTTTATTTCTTTATTTAAAGAACGTAGAACCACAGGAAAAGGAACTGTGGAAGAACAGGCCCTTCATGATATTTGTATTGACTATGATGCCATTTTAAACCATACATCTGCCTCTGCATTCGCTAATCCCTTACTTCCCTGCTTGTCCATATGCCTGCCTACATGTCTGTTGAATGTTGAATAAAATTGATGGCAAACTAATAGTCAACTCTGACTTTTAGAAAACAGTAAATCCACATATCCACATACCATGAGCACCTTGCTGTAAAAAATCTTTTCTACTTATCTGTAAGGTACTTACTGTTTGGGTGGAAAAGTTATTTGTTTATTTGGAAATTATTCTGTCTTCCTCCTCCTGTTGCTTTCACAGTTTGAATCTCCTGTCACATAAATTTTTGATGTGGGGACCTGAGGAGTCAATAGACAGACAATTACGAAGGACATAAGAGCTTATTCCAGCACTATGTCACCTAACAATGATTGTTGCCTATATTGGAGTATGACTACTGCTGATACTAGAAACAGTTTCCAAATGTGTTGCTCAGGAACTGTGGCAAGGCAAGTTAGTGTCTACATTCCCTCCTACTCTCAGCCAAGGTGTCACGATGATGTTCTGTTTTCACATTCTGCTTCCTTTGTCATGGAATGACAATGTCTTCATTGAAGTTTTATCTTCTCAGGTCATTAAGTCCAGTGTGACAGGCTGTAGTTGCTGCATGACAGAGTTCTTATAGAGGAGAATGGGATGACTTAACTTTCTACCAAAATTGCTGCATGTTATCTCCTAGATCAACCTTGTCAAATGAATGGACATATGCCTCTTTGCCAGTATAGCTTTAACAGTTGTATCATTCATAGTAATTCGTGTTTTGTCAGTCCGTTTATAAATTCCACTGTTTTGCATAGCTGGTGTTGAATCATTCTCTTTTTTCTATGAAGAGGGGAAGGCAATGGATAGGGTCAAGGAAGTATTTTAAGAGCTTGTCATTTTGCGGATGAAGTGTTTGCTAGATAAATGGAAATGTATTGTTCTGATAGTATCAAGAGGTGCCTGGCGGAAAATCTCAAAAATGCATTGCTCTAAGGTAAAAGCAATTGGATAAGTATTAAAAATATATGCAGTGGTTATGGGAAAAGAGTGAGGGCACATCCTGGTCCATTCTTCTTCAGAAGTGTCGATTAAAGAAATATTTGTCCTCCTGTCCATATCAGATTCTATGACTCTAACTGCCCATTTGCAAAATCAACAAAGAATCCAATATTTTGCCTAATTACTGTATAACTACAATCAAGTTAATTTCAAAAATTCAGTGAAACTCAGCAGAAAGGCATTTGACAAAAGCTAAGCACTTACATGTCTCCCTGGTGCTTCTTTCTAACTTCCTTTGTAGGGCCAAGGATAACCTAGGTTTCACTAGGAATGTTCATTTTATGGATATGGGCATCTCTGTCAAGGGCAGGACTTTTTATGCCTGAGAAGGTGATGGTGAGCTACATAAGCACAAAATACTCTGCAGATGCTGGGGTCAAAGCAACAAACACAACGCGCTGGAGGAACTCAGCAGGTCGGGCAGCATCCATGGAAACAATCAGTGACGATCAGTGATGGTCACCGACGAAGGGTTCTGGCCCGAAACGTTGACTGATCGTTTCCATGGATGCTGCCCGACCTGCTGAGTTCCTCCAACGTATTGTGGATGGTGAGCTACCATTTGGGAACTGCTGAAGTATCACTGCTTGCTGTTGGTTATGGAGTTCCAGTACTTAGATAGTGATGAAGCAAGAATGATGGATTTCTAAATCAGGATAGCTAATAACTGGAGCTAATGTCTCTTGCACAGGGAGTTGCACCGGTTGCCTTGAGAGACTTTGTGAAAGAAAAAATATTGTTATCCTCTACTTTATATTGATCAGGAGACTTTCCAAAAATTTATATCAGTCATGAAAGGACCTTTAGATTGGAAATGCACTACTGTTCCTTATCATCTGTTTGGTTCGTAGCCACGATCTTCCATCACTGCAAAATCTATTGCAGTTGCTGCTTGCCTTCTGACTGGAAGCAGTACAGGTGAGGCCTGAGGCTTACAATTGCATCAGATATGTTAGAGGGGCTTTCCACTGGACTAGACCATGTTGGCATGATTTGTGGTCTGAGCTAAACTTGAGACCTGGGTCTTGTGGTGAAAATTTTGTTACATAAGAACCAAGACATTAAACTAATAAATTGGATTAGACATTGGCTCAGTGGAAGAAGCCAAAGAGCGGTAGTAGAGGATTGTTTCTCAGAGTGGAGGCCTGTGACTAGTGGTGTGCCACAGGGATCAGTGCTGGGTCCATTGTTATTTGTCATCTATATCAATGATCTGGATGATAATGTGGTAAACTGGATCAGCAAATTTGCTGATGATACGAAGATTGGAGGTGTAGTGGACAGTGAGGAAGGTTTTCAAAGCTTGCAGAGGGATTTGGACCAGCTGGAAAAATGGGCTGAAAAATGGCAGATGGAGTTTAATACAGACAAGTGTGAGGTATTGCACTTTGGAAGGACAAACCAAGGTAGAACATACAGGGTAAATGGTAAGGCACTGAGGAGTATAGTAGAACAGAGGGATCTGGGAATACAGATACAAAATTCCCTAAAAGTGACATCACAGGTAGATAGGGTCGTAAAGAGAGCTTTTGGTACATTGGCCTTTATTAATCAAAGTATTGAATATAAGAGCTGGAATGTTATGATGAGGTTGTATAAGGCACTGGTGAGGCTGAATCTGGAGTATTGTGTTCAGTTTTGGTCACCAAATTACAGGAAGGATATTAATAAGGTTGAACGAGTGCAGAGAAGGTTTACAAGGATGTTGCCGGGACTTGAGAAATTCAGTTACAGAGAAAGGTTGAATAGGTTAGACTTTATTCCCTGGAGCGTAGAAGAATGAGGAGAGATTTGATAGAGGTATATAAAATTATGATGGGTATAGATAGAATGAATGCAAGCAGACTTTTTCCGCTGAGGCAAGGGGAGAAAAAAACCAGAGGACATGGGTTAAGAGTGAGGGGGGAAAAGTTTAAAGGGAACATTAGTGGGGGCTTCTTCACACAGAGAGTGGTGGGAGTGTGGAATGAGCTGCCAGATGAGGTGCTAAATGCGGGTTCTTTTTTAACATTTAAGAATAAATTGGACAGATACATGGATAGGAGGTGCATGGAGGGATATGGTCCGTGTGCAGGTCAGTGGGACTAGGCAGAAAATGGTTCGGCACAGCCAAGAAAGGCCAAAAGGCCTGTTTCTGTGCTGTAGTTTTTCTATGGTTTCTATGGTTTAGCAAGTTCTTGGGTTTCATATAGCTGAGTAAATTAATCTTAATCCTTTTTACAGTCTAGACAAATCCCTCTTCCCAGATTTATAGGCCACTCTTTGTGTGTGTTGCTATTATATTTTCTTTATGGTTTGATTATAGGGTTTTGAATTATAATGGCTTAAGAACAGATTTTGAACTGGAAATGTATCTGTATAATATAGAAAATTTATAGGGCTAATTCTGCCATTTTATCAGGGAGTGCTGTGCCTAAATATTGCAGGTCATAGTACCAATAGTTCAGTGTCTTCTTATCAGCCAGCCTGACCTGCTGTGAGTGAAGATTCTGCTCAATCAGTGCCTGTATACACAAAAAGCTATGAGCAGGTAAGGCCAACAGGACTTTTAACCTTGCCTTGCCATTTAATATGATCATAGCTGATCTATGCTTCCCTTAAATTCTCTTCTGTGTGAGTTCTCCAAGCTTCTTTACTCTTGGATCTACCAAATATTTATCTATCTCCATTTAATCAGAATCAGATTAATTATTGCGAGCATATGTCATGAAATATGTTGTTTTGAGGCAGCAGTACTTTGCAATACATAATAAAAACTAAATTACATTATATATAACTATGTAATAAAAAATTAATGAGTAGTGCAAAAGAGAGGAAAAGTACTAAGGGAGTGTTCATGGGTTCATTTTCCATTTAGAAATTTGATGGTGGAGGGGAAGAAGCTGTTCCTGAAATATTGAATGTGTCTCTTTGGGCTCCTGTACCACCTGCTTAATGGTAGGAATGAGCAGAGGGCATGTCCTTGGTGATGGGGGGGGGTCTTTAATGATGGATACCACCTTTTTGAGGCATCCTCCTTTGAAGGTTTCCGGGATGTTGGGGAGGCTAGTGCCCGTGATGGAGCTGGCTGAGCTCGAACATTCTGCAGGAAATACCTCTAACGACCCAAGTATCAAAGTAGAGTCCAAACATCCCCACCTTTGACTCTAAACCAGAACTTTATAACCTTTGTGGACATTTATTAATTTAGTATAGGAAATGCCGCATGAATGCAGATCCTAACCGATAATTTTGCATAAATACTCAACCTGTATGTTCAAATGGTTATTACATTTCCTTTAGCACTAATTAAGTAACAAGTATTTCTTTTTGTATGCTGATAGCAGTTCTCTGTCAGTGCAGCTTCTTTATTGATCAGTCACTTATTGTATTAATTAAATTGTACTTATGGGATCGTAGAATGGTGGTTTTCTGAATACAGAATAACTATTGCTACATTACAAGCAGCTGATTGTTTTTGTAAGAGTTAATACCAGAGGCAACACTTCTACACTTTCCATCAATATTGAAAAATAATTGGAAACGGTTAATAGGCAAAGGACAATAGATTTCCAATGTACACCAACCAAATGTGATCTTAACAGCTTAAATTCGATCTAAGAGTAACATCACTATAATCACGAATACCTTAATTTGCTTAATCGTTCCAATAAAGGTGAATATGGCATGTTCAAGCCATAATCTCACTCTAGTTTCCCTTTTGTTATTCTTTGCTTGCCTCCTCCTTGCACATGCTATGACACTTATCTAATCACCGTCCAGCCGCAAGTAACAATTAACATGCTTGAGACACATAATGAATTAAATATTGGCACACTGACTGAAGTTGGAAGAAAGTGAACTTGTACATAAACATCAGTAAGCTGATTAGCCAAACTCAAACTGACAGGAATTCAATTGAGGGAAGGTTTTTGAATGCGGTTGTTCCAAAGGCACAGTCCTCTGTTCTGACAATAGGCAAAATTTTAACCAAGGATGGTCACCATAATATGGGCTGCTTTCTATACAGGGCATCTTTAAAATCACAGCTTTCACAGGTGCCTGCAGTAGTCCTGAGAAAGCAGTTGGGCATCAATATCAGGAATACCCTTCCTATGAGGAAGGGGTGGATGCTGAATGAACTTCACTGCAGTGGTGCATCACTTTTAGAAAAAAAACTTCATGATTAAAAGCATTGAGGAACAACCTAACAAAGCCCAAGTGAACAATTGTTAAGTACCCAAACTGAGCTTTTCAGCACTTTTTAGCAGGTCTCTTAAAGCAAGGCTTTCTAATGACTTGTACCATGAGCTATGTGGAGCAATTCTCAAGTGTATGCTTGTGAAAGAAAACCTCTTCTGCCTTCTGTGAATATGGGCAGAATCACAGCCACGTTATCACTTATCCAAAATTGGAGCAAAAATGTATTATATTAGGAAAATTTATGATTGCATAAAGCATATTGATGATTAGACTCAGCGGTTTACCTTCCTCTCACAAGTGAAAATAAGAATCTAATAATTCTCTTTGTAGCTCAGGTTACCCAGTATGTCAAAGAAGAACCTGAATTCTATCTGTCAGATTATATGAAATATTTTATTTTATGACAGCAAGTGAGGTGATGGCAAACCAACGATATTGCTAACCTGCCTGTCAAGCATGGTTGTGGACTTCATTTTCTGATGGGGTTAGCTACCTGAATGTATCAGAAATACTCCTCTTTTGTTTAATGCAATCTTTTATTGAATACAAATGTGCACAAATATTGAAAATGATTTAAAAAAATCTACAACAAAATTGTTCATAGGAAAGCTACTAGGAAGAAGTTTTCTCAGTCTAGTTGCTTGATTCAAAGAACTCTTCTACATAAGTGTAAAGCATACATGGGCGATTACAGCTATGCATTCAACATTTTCAAGATTAACTGAGAAAAATATTTACGACTGTATTTCACAATTAACAAATGTGTTTCATATTTATACAAAAGATCAGTATAAATAATTGTTTGCCATCTGTTTTCCCCACTTATTTGGCAACAACACTTTTCTCACAGACTCTATTTAAATTGGATTTAAATATTGTCAGGTTTTACATATTTATAGTGCAAATTTGATTCTTGAGCTGAGACCAAAAGTTTTTAGTCAACCAAAAAGAACAAATTCAGTAGATTAGATCTGTTTTTTTTTCCTGATCCGTGAATAACCAATTTATCAGATACAATACAAATGCATCGTTGTGTTAACTTCAGTGTTACAAAACTACATTGTACCGCTTTGCTTTTTTGAAACCAGCCAGCATATTGTGCAGTTTAGTATTGGATTTTTAAAAATAATTTTCAATGTTCGTGCATATTCTGCAGCTTAGTATTGGAAAAAGTTAATTGTTTCACAGGATAATCAAAGAGCCTATTTGCACCACAACCAGAGTTTTTTTTTGTGTGATTTCTAATCTCATGTCATCTGATTCACTTCAAACCAACCACATTAAAAATATAAGGTGAAATGGATTTAGCCTCACAGGTGAAGGCTGAGAAATTTCCAAAAGTAATTATTAACTATTCTATTTGTTATTATTATGTGGTAAACACATTGTATTGAATGTTAAAACAGTTCTATAAGCTTTTTCATGCTTCTGTACTCCCACACTGATTTTTCTAACCAGATTATCAGAAAAACCCTTCAACCTCTGAAACACCAGCTGAGTCTTTACTTTATTCCTGTTGAGAACTCACAAGGCCACTATAAATGACTCATGTTTAATCATTGTATTTTTATAAATTATCAGTGCATCAGCTTCAGTTGGTTTGCAATATTCCAGAACTGCTGTAAGGCTCATCCTGTAGGGTGAAAAACACGTCATCTCCATTTGTTCGTTAGTAAATGCTTACTTAAGCCGTTCTCCCCTCTTGCTTCTATTATCCAGTACAATGTTTGCCCATTTCATATTGGCAATTGGTGGGAATTTTGCCTAGAGGGCAACAGATGATGATGCTTCACTGTTAACAGGAAATGTAATTTTTGCCCTACAGTTACAATAAAGAATAACTATATATTTAATCCTTTTAGCCTTATCTAATTACTAAACACAACACAATAAGAAACAAACACAATAAGATTTACATGCTCCCAGTATTTTGTTCTTGTGCATGTGTGGTTTAAGTCAAGAAGCACAAGCTTATTCAATCAACTTTTACAGTGGCATTTTACAACATCATTGCCCTCTCTGTTTGACATCTGTTTAAAGCTGATAGAAAAATAGTCACTTCCAAAAATTCTTCCCTAGCTCTTCCTAAGGGTAAAGGTTGATCATCTTCTTTTATTCAATAATAACTGCCTGCTTAAACCTCAAGAAATGAGAAGAAGCAAAGGCTCTATTGGCTAGAGCTGGTAAAACTGGGATTAGCTTCAACTTTACAAAGCAGCAAAATAAGTCAAGAATCTTGCCCTGATTTCCTGGATCTTGGGCGACTATAGTCATGAAGTGTGAGCAACCATAATCATTATTTAGGGTTCATATGACTAGTACTTGTGAAGAGCCAATCATGATAGTAAAGCTTAGACTAAGAGGAAAAATAAATTGGAAGTGTAATAACGCATGTTAAGATTAATTTGAGTACAAAGGATCTCCATGTCCAGAGACTATGAGTTATACTGTGCTGGTACAGGGGGACAACAAAGTTATTGCAATGATCTACAAATGATTACTTAATGAACAGGCTTGCCAAAATGTTGTATTATTTAGTAAATGACAATATGCTACTTGGCATGAGTAAGAGTTTGTCGTGAATCGGAGTACCATGGGCTATCTGTTGTAAGCCTTAATGGGCCTGGAATTCGGAGGTATGGTAACCATTGTGGAGACAAGAACTTGATCTACAATTAGGTAATCAGAATGACGTCTAGATTTTTTTTATGATCAGGTGGAGACCTCCAAATCAATTTGTCAAAGGACCAGAAAGTAGAGTGCTGTCAAACAATTTGATTTAACAGTTGGGTAATGGACTGAATGGAAGGGTGTGAGGTGTTTCATATAGCAATAATAGGTGTGGTGATTTGGAAGCTGAGTTCTTGATTGTGACATGTGGGCTGTCCATTGGATCAATGATCAGTTAAGGAATTAAGAAGTTTTTAGGGGGTTCAGTAATCATGATAATGGAAGAGACTAGAGATCAGGATTATCATCAGGGGCCTTGGGGCTACAGAGGACTGGGAGGCAAAATCACGTTCAGAATCTGGACTATGTTGGGTATCTGAACAATGGCTGGATGGGAACATTAGTACCATTGTGGGGTGAGTCCAAAGGGTGTTGTAGCCCTGTCACGAATGACAGAATAAAAGAAACATTACGTGTAAACTGATGTACTGACATCATTTGAAGCAAATCTAATGTGCAGATACTATATGTGCTGAAGAATGTTAGGTATTACAAGATGCAACCTGGATGACTTCTTTCGCACCTCATTCTGTCCAAAGGTCACTTTTAATTGCAGATGCTGAAATAAACATCACTGAATAACCTCAATTCCCAGGGAATTGTTTCCTTGCAGCAAGCAGAAGTGATGAGTGTGGAACTTGGTCTTTTCTGGATGTTAACACTGCAATTAAACAGTTCAAATACACAGCATAGTTAGTATCTGTGTGAAGCTGGAAGTCACACATTGATGTCACACCATTACATTTAAAGGAGAGAATGGCTGATAGTTATTATCACATTGTCTTGTTTTGCAGAGCCTGGTGAGTCAGCTAGATACAGCAACCAACCTATACAGCATTGAAGCACCAATCAGTAGCCTCATTGAACTTACACAGGAAGGTGCGCATATATGCCAAATCATAGCCAAGGTAAAGAGAAATTTGTTTCAATCAGGGTTTTAAAGAATACAGAATAAGCTTACGGCAGAAATGTTATTTATTATGATGTGTTTTTCTAATTGACCTACATAGTAGAAAATTTACAAATCTAGTTTGCAAATTAAAGAGCCGCTTCATTGTATTGTTGCTAACTTTATTTCTATCTGAATAACTGTTCTTTCCATTTATTGACATTCTCTATTTATTCTGAGCTTCTCATTTTGCCTCTCAATCCTTAAATGTGTTAATTTGTCTAAAATACATTACCTCCGACAACAACGAGCCTCTAGTTTCTTACGAAATTTCCTTTTCATCAAATGTACAGTAGGCATGGATGGTATTGTTGGCACTTTTGTTTCAAAACCTTCTAATTGGTTACCAACATTTCATCAAAAACTGAGATTTACTCTGATCTTCCGATGAGACTGCATGTACTGTTTGAATCAACACTGAGGAAAGTCTCTTCATATAAGTTGACTGTCTGCATTTGCAATGTCTAATCAAGCAAATGTCCATAAGTTTACATTCAGAGTGGATATTATTTTAACAACTTGGTTATGTACATCGATGATGTGATCAATAAGTTTGAAGATGATGGAG
Source organism: Mobula birostris (assembly GCF_030028105.1). Classification (NCBI taxonomy): domain Eukaryota; kingdom Metazoa; phylum Chordata; class Chondrichthyes; order Myliobatiformes; family Myliobatidae; genus Mobula; species Mobula birostris. The sequence continues at coordinate 73,673,604 of NC_092380.1, read as the reverse complement.
AAATTGGTGGTGGTGTGGATAGCAAAGAAGCTTGTCTCAGACTGAAGCCACGTTTAGCTCATTTGAAAAGCTTGGTGGAACATTGGCACATGGAATTTAGTCTGAACAAATGTGAGCTGACACATTATTGGAAGTCAAATATCAGCAATACCTATATGGTAAATGGCAAGTACAGCAAGGAGACCAAGGAGGCCAAGTTCATTGTACCTGAAAATGGCAACACAGGTGAACAGAGTGGAGAGGAAAGGCATAGGACACACTTGCCTTGGGCTGGGACATAGAATATAAGAGTCTGGATATTATGTTGCAAATTTATAAAATACTGGTTAGGCCAACCTGTATACAGTTGTAGCTGTCACACAATAGGAAGCATGTGATTGCGGTGGAGGAGGTGCTGAGGAAATTCACCAGAATGTTGCCTGGTTTAAAAGACTTTAGTCATGGCTTGATTTGTTTTCTCCTGAGGGAAGGAAATTGGGAGGTTATCTGATAGGTTTATAAAATTCTGAGAGGATTAGATAGGATAGATCGTCAAAATCTTTTCCTTGGATAAGGGAAGGAAAAGCATAGTTTCAAGATGAGAAGGAGTTTTAAAGGTGATCTGGGGGGTAATTTTTTTTTTTACAAGGAGGATGATTGATATCTGGAACTTGGGGCCAGGAGGGGAGGTGGAATTAGATAAAATCACTGTTAAGGAGATCTCCTGTCCCATGATCCTCTCATATCCCTTTTGCCAATCACCTGTCCAGCTCTTGGCTCCATCCCTCCACCTCCTGTCTTCTCCTATCATTTTGGATCTCCCCCTCCTCCTCCCACTTTCAAATCTCTTACTAACTCTTCCTTCAGTTAGTCCTGACGAAGGGTCTTGGCCTGAAACGTCGACTGTACCTCTTCCTGGAGATGCTGCCTGGCCTGCTGTGTTCACCAGCAACTTTGATGTGTGTTGCTTGAATTTCCAGCATCTGCAGAATTCCTGTTGTTAAGGAGACATTTATATAGATACTTAAATTAAGAAGAGTAGAAGGGTGAGGCTCTAATGCAGGTAAAATGGAGTTTATGCAGATGAATAAAAATGTTGGCGTAGGAATAATAGGCAAAATGCCCCCTCTCTGTACGACACAACTTTGTGATTCTATGATTGTACAATCAGCTAGACTTTAAAACCCACTGTCATCGTTCTAACATTCGTAAAAAATTACAGAGCAAAAACCAACCATTAGTCACTGGCAATGAAGTTATTGGCAGAGCTGCTATGCATTTTTAACAATTCTGTTCTTATGGTATTCTGCTTGATCCTGTTACTCCCTCTTAAAGTTGAGCACAAAGCAATAAAATTCCTTGTGGCATTATGGAAAAATATCAAACAAGCTAAATCACCAGATTATTGAATTAGCCTTATTAAATTGACAAAGTAATTCAATGCTGTTTCAAAAAGGACATTTTGATACAGAGGTTAGCATATCTGCAGAGCTGCTGGATGCAGGTGAAAAATCTACTTCAAAATTACACTGTCCACAGAGAGTTAAACAGTAATATGAAGGTGAGAGGAGAGTTGGGAAAAGAAGGGAGTGGAGAGTGAGATGTGGGGAAGTGAATTAACAGAAAGCGGGAAGAAGATAACAAAGAGGAAAAAATTGAGTGAAAGGCTTATTAAGCTGAGGCAGGAAAAATGCAGAGATGGAGGGATGTACTTGGTAGGATGCTGGATTGTAAGAGAATAACTGATCCTTATACCATGATTCGTTTCAACAGGTAATGTCTAACAAATCTTATAGTTTTTTGAGGAAGTTACCAGGAAAGTGGATGAAGGCAAAACAATGGATATTTTCTACGTGGACTTTAGTAAGGTATTTGAAAAGGTTCCACGTAGGAGGCTGGTCAAGAAGGTTCAGTCACTCGGCATTCGGGTTGAAGTAGTGAATTGGTTTGGACATTGGCTTTCTGGGAGAATCCAGAGAGTAGTCATGGAGGATTGCCTCTCTGACTGGAGGCCTGTGAGTAGTAGTGTATCGCAGGGTTTGGTGCTGGGTCCTTTGTTGTCTGTCGTCTATATCAGTGATCCGGATGGTAATGTGGTTAACTGGATCAGCAAATTTGAGGATGACACCAAGATTGGGGGTTTAGTGGACAATGAGCAAGGCTATCATGCTTGCAGAGGAAAATACATCAGCTGAAAAAATGGACGGAAAAATGGCAAATGGAAATTAATGCAGACAAGCATGAGGTTTTGCACTTCAGTAGGACCCAGCAGTGGTAGGTCTGACACAGTGAACAGTTTAGCATTTACTAAATAGAACAAAGTATCCCACATCACCACTTGAAGAATGGCAGTGAGATTTCCTGACGTTCCTTCGAACCTTATTGAAAATGGTAACTCAGATAAATATTTAAGTTGAGTAGTCAAATTGTAGAGCGCTATTTTCCACAAACAACACTTTTTAATGTACACTATCTGTACGGTTTATCATATGGGCTGTAGATCACTTTGCAGCTAAATAACAAAAGATACTGTGTAAATGCAAGCCTATTTTTCCTTTTTTACATGATCTTTCACAAATGTGCTTTTGGCAAAAGTGAGCATTCAGTACTTTCAGTTAGACTATCTTGGAGAAGGTTTCTATATGTTAGTTGAAAATCAACCAAAACTACCTGTAACAGAGAAATTCTCCATGTAAAAGCATCATATTCAAATTAGGATAAGCAGCAGTTTGTTAGCTCCCCATCATGACAAAATTTATCCTGTATTTCTCAAAACATGTGAAGGAAACGTTCACTCCATATGGCCCTGATGTTTCCTGAAAACAAAAATAATCTCTTTCAGAGTCATAACTTATTCTTTGATATTGTAGATAAGCACTAATTGTATTCTATTTCTGGTATAGGAAGAGACAGTTCAGATCTTAATTATGACAGATATTCTTAGATATTTTGTATCAATTTAGTTCACTGGTATTTTTGTAATCTAGCTTCAATGATATTGTATTGTATTCAGTCTGCGATTTATCACGGGGGGATGGATAATTATAGCTTTACATCCTGAAAGCTGCTTGAAATTTTCAGTATTGATTGCAATGAAGTCATTTTCACTCAGTTCTGACCTCTCACAAGTATGTTTACCTAAGAGTGAAGGAGATTGCCGTAATGCAAAAAAATCGACACAATAAAGTGGGACATTTAGAATGTTTTGAACAGCTTCAGTTTTGTTTTCTAAGGATGTCTTTGTACCTAATACTTCTAAGCAGGAATTCAAATACAATTCAAATATGTTAATTATATATGTACAGATTTTTGTCAATGTTATCTTGAAATGAAGTTGTAATTTTAAAGCTTTAGAGCAGAATGTAGAAGAAGTTGGTGTGTGTGTTAACCATAACAAGAGGAATCCTCACCATTCTTTGTGTTTCCATGGTTAAGCATGACCCTTGTACTTGTAGCCTTCAACCATTTTTTCCAATAGCTAACAAGGTAAAGCATAGGAAGCAGTTCTATAGCAACAACGAACATGTTGGAGGAATTCAGCAGGTCAGACAGTGTCTATGAAAGGTAATGAGCAGTCGATTGTCCATTTCCCTCCACAGATGCTACCTGACTCATTGGGTTTCTTGTGTGTTTTGTATGTTGGTCCAGGTTTTCAGCATCTGTGCTCTCTTGTGTCTCCAGATCCATTTCTATCTGGTTTTTTGCCAGAAAACACACATTGAGAACTACACGAATACAGTTATTAAGGACACATGTCTATCACAATTTGTTTTTGTTTACTAATCAGTCAAGCTTAGACACAGCTAACTTCTCTACCTAGCCCCTGAATTATTCTCTCTCTATTTTGTTAAGTTTCAAAGAGGATTGATGAAGGTAACATAGTAGATGTTATCTCACAAATTTTCAGAAGAAAATTAACTTGCCCCTTATCTAAGAAAGAATGTGCTGACATCATAGAGGGTTCAAAGGAGGTTGACAAAAATGATTCCGAGATTGAAAGGCTTGTCATATGAAGAGCATTTGATGGCTCTAGGCCGGTACTCATTGGAATTCATAAGAATGAGGGGTAACCTAAATAAAACCTGTTGAATGCTGAAAGGACTCAATAGAGTGGATGTGGAGAGCATATTTTCTGTGGTGGGAGAGTCCAGAGAACACAGCCTCAGAATTGACGGCATCTTTTTAGCACAGAGATTAGGAGGAATTTCCTTACCCAGAGAGGTGTGAATCTGTGCAATTCATTGCTACAGGTGGCTGAGGAGGCCAAACATTTAGTTATATTTAAGGCAGAGGCTGATAGATTCTTAATTAGTCAGGACATGAGGGGCCGGGAGAGGCAGGAGATTGGGACTAAGAGGGAAAGTGGATCAGCCATTATGAAATGGCAGAGCTGACTTGATGGGCCAAATGGCCTATTTCTGCTCCTATATCTTATGGTCTGATGGCCCTAACAGGCTGAATAAAATTTCTGTCTGAAGAATTGTTAGCAAAAATGAAACTCGTCAATTTGAAGAGTCATTGAAGGCATGGATAAGAATTTGGCTTAGGAATGAAAGGCAGGGGGCCAGACCAAGTAATTGAAATTCTGACTAGAGAAAGGCAGACAATAGTCTTTCCCATGGGCAGGTGCTGGAATTGCTGCTAATTTTGATATTCATCAATAACTTGCATATTGGTTTAAAAGGTAAAATTTCCATTTATGTATGTGACATAAGTTAGTAGGAGTTGTACAAATGAGGGCATTTTTTTTTTTGTGGTCACAAGGTGAAATGCAGATGTGCCGAGCAATAGGTCTTTTTGAAAAGAGGAACAAGGACGATAATGGAGGCAAAAGATCACAACTTTACTAAAGTGAAATAAACAGAGAGATCTGAATGTGCACTGAGAGAAGGCAAGGTAGTACCAGAATTCAATTAGGAAACCATATGAGATCTTGGGCTTTAGGACTGCATAAGGTCATGTTGAACCTTTAAAATAAATCCATTTAGACTTCATGTAAAATATTGCAAACATTTGGAAGATTTAGGCTGTAAAGTGAGATTTAACTTGCCATTGGTGGTCTCTACTGCTTGTTAGTACTGAGGAATCAGTGTACAAGTCTGCTGTAGCTGGTTCATAACTCTGCCTTTAGTTCTATATCAGTACCTCCCAACCTTGTTTAGCCCACCACCCCAATAAAGAACCTCCATACTTTCCAATGCCCCTCTTAGGCACAACATAATTTCAGGCACCCCCATAGTGTAAAAACATGTTTACCATATGCTAACATGAGAAGAATGGTTCTGCTTTAAATTTTTATTTGTCTTTAGATCTAGCTTACACAGTACCTGTATGCTGTACAGCAGCTTCGATGCCAATGTGATCTTTCAGCTTGACGGTTTTTAGCAAGAGTTGAAATATCTGGTTCAAGTTGTGACAGCAAAAGCCTTAAGTCCCCATGTGTAACAATGTCCAAGCAGTTTCTGTTTTTTTTTGTGAGTATGTGGTTCACTGCACTGAAGCCTCTTTCAACCAGGTAGGAGGACGGAAATGCAATGAAGAACAGTTTGGCTCTTCTTGAAAGACCATGAAACTTCATATGACTATGTAGCCAAATACCACAAAAGCCAACATTTTTGAAAAGTGTTTTTGCTTCTTCGTTCTGAATTTTGATCGTTTATTCTTGCAAGCTCATTTCTTGTTCTTTCACCTTGCAAAGTAATAGGTTAATTACCCAGTCCAGAATTTCCAGATCGTTAAACTCCTTGAATCCATTCTGAAAATCCTTCTTCAGTGACTGCAGTGTAAGCAGTGCTCTTGCAAATCACCATCTGTAAAAGGGAGTGCCATACTTCTCATGTAGGGAAACTGAGAACATTCTTCTCCCAATGATTTGTTCTTTTTTTTCCAATTTTCTGATAAAAGTGGACACTGCACTTTTGGCCTGGATTAAATTGAAATTCTCTCCCTGCAGTTTCATATTTAGTCTGTTCATTTTGTCATACAGATTGGCTAGGTATGCCACATCTCCACGTAAAAGTTTGATCTTGTTTAACAAGCTCTTGTCAACTTTGATCAAAAATTCAACCAGTGTCAAAAAGATCAATAAAAGATTTTAAGCAGCAGCCTTTTGACAGCCAATGCACTTCAGTGTGAAGAAGCAAGTGTTCGAGCTCTATTCTCTGTTTAATTTAATGAGCTTTAATTTTGTTTATAGCAGATATTACAAGAGGCACGCTTGACAAAAGTCACTCCCTGCAGTTTTTGGCTGTGAGATTTGACGATGAATTACGCAATGGATTGTAAACAGGCTTGGAATTTCTTTTTTCATAAATGCCACTAAACCAGCTTGGTGACCTGTCATATATGGTGCTCCATCTGTTGCACAAGAAATCATGTTCCTAATTCCATTTTGAGCTCATCAGAGATTGATTCTCTGCTGATATTTCTTTTTAACTTTTTGTTGTTGTTCAGTCGTTAAGTCGAGTCTGACTCTTCATGACCTCATGGACCATAGGGCCCAGAGGGTTTTCATGGCAAGAGATGGAAGTAGATTGCCAGGCCTTTCTTCCGTGCAGATACTGCTACTGGCCAGGTTGGGACCCGGCTGGGTTTGAACTCAAAACCGTCTGCCTTGAAGTCCAGTCCTGATGCCACTACTCCACCAGCCAGCCTTTTTAACTTTTTACAGAAGAGTATCTCTTCAAAAACTTTTCCATTTGTGATATTAGCCATTAGCAATGCCTCATTGTCTTGCACAGTTGACTCATCCAGTTGCATCCCAAATCCTGTCTATTGTAGCTCTGTGCATAGTTAATACTCAATGTCTTTACTCATTTCGTCAATACGATGAGCTACAGAGTTATTACTCAGAGGAATTGATTTTAAAATACTGGTATCCATTTTGAGAACAGTGGTGAGCACTTTCGATACAGCGGGCATTATTAATCTTTCACCAGCTGTATGAGATTTTCCACACTTTGCTATCATTTTGGAAATGTTATAAGAAGCAATGAGATCACCATCAAGGTCACTTTTGGCTTTCTTGGCAAATGACTGGAGTGTGCAACACTTTTCAAGTGCTTCTTTCATCTTCTGGAACTGAGTAATACCATAAGTAGCCTTTTCAGGGTGTCTTTTACGGAAGTGATCCTGCAATCTTAATGGTTCCATGCCTTTATGAGGTGGTACATTGGGCGTCGCTGATCTGGCAGGAACAGAATAAAACCATACTCCAGATGTGTAACATTGTATTGATGCACCTACTGTAGTTTCTGTTTCTTAGCAGAATGAGAATTTAAGGCTTCACCAGCAGTGGCTATCTAAGGTATGGCAGGTATGGCACGTGCCCTGGGCGCCACTTGACGGGGGGCGCCACTGAGCAGTTTCTATTAAAGTCAGACAAGCCATCTTCGGATAGTGAAAAAAGAATTTTCTTCAGCTGTATGATCTGTCTTTGATTATCATGGGTGAGAAGCACTAGGATGGCCTTATTTCAGAGCATTGTGTAAGAAGACCATGAAACGTTTCTTCACGAAGATGAAGGAAAGTAGAGCTGAAGGATGGAAGAGACGAAAGTTGGAGGCAGAGGAAGCCAAGAAGTCGAGCAAGTTCTTTATGCCCTTCTTTGAAAAGCCCGGAACAAGTAGTTTGACGCGTTCCATGGAGTCGCCTGCACCTGCTACAAGTTTGTTAGAATCAGAAGTTGGATCAAGTACAAATGCGTCACAAGCCGAGGAGGTCAAGACGGATAAATCTGAGTATGACGAGATTAAAAGTGAAGCTGCCACAGAGAACGTGGACATGACAGGAGGGGAAGACGATGATGGTGGTGGTGATGTTGAGTTTATTGATGAGATTTTACCTGACGAGATTGAACCTGATGACACTGAACCTAGTGAACTGGATGGTGTCAAAGAACCTCGAACTGTCATACCAGAAGTGATTGAACAGCATGACATTGAGTTTCTGAAGTTCAACAAGGATACTGGGAAAAGCAATTATGCCTGACACGTTGAAAACAGATATAATAAAGCTGGGTTCGAAGTATTTCCAGAACAATTTGGGGCCTTTCCTACCAACAAGTAACTGCTCAATGAACAAAACTTGGTTCAAGAGGAAATTGAGAAATAGTTGCGGTGAGGGAGTGACTCGCTCATGACTGGTCTATTCCCCTTCTAAAAAGTCTGCATTTTGTATCTGTTGTCTTCTCTATTCCCAGTCAGACCATCAATCCTCATTGGAGCAGGAAAGTGGATTCAACCAGTGGAAAGCACCTGAAAGGATTAGTGTTCATGCAAATGCCAAGAATCAACAGGAATGCTTCACACAGTGGAAAGAAATGGGAAGAAATTTAGCTGGAAACAGAGGAGTTATTGACTTGGTATTTCAGTCACGGATTGAGAAGGAAACTAAGAAGTGGCCTGATACCTTGACGAGAATCCTTCACTGCATAAAATTCCTTGCGACTCAGAACCTGGCTTTGCAAGGACACAGGGAGTCACTTCAGCTAGATGATGACTCCAATGTGAGAAATTTCCTTGGCTTCCTGAAACTACTGGCCATCTTTAACCCTGTCATAAAAGAACACCTCACTCATTTGGAAAGTCATCCTGGATCCACGTCTTATCTTTCATCAGATGTCTAGGATGAATTCATCCACATGATGACATCCACTATTTGCCAGAGTTTACTGAGAAGCATTCGTAAAGCCAAGTACTATGGTCTCATGTTCGACTTGACTCCTGATCAGGCACACCGTGAGCAGATGTCAGAAGTAGTGAGGTATGTGGAAGTTGATTTTGAGAGGAAAACAGTCTGTGTTAGAGAGACCTTCCTTGGTTTTATCCAGATAAGCCAGGAGGATGCTGAGAGCTTGGTTGAAGACATCTTGAAACAAATAGGGAAGGATGAAATGGAGCTACAAGATTGTCAGTCGCAGTACTATGACAATGCTACTGTGATGGCTGGACACAGAAGTGGTGTTCATCAAAGAATATATGAGAAAAACAACCTGGCAGTGTTTGTGAATTGTGACAATCACTCACTCAACTTGGTGGGTGTACATGCAGCCAAGCAGGATATAATGATGATCACGTTTTTTGGAACCATCAAAGCTCTCTACATGTTTTTCTCTTGTTCAACACAGCATTGGGAAAAACTCAAAAACGCCAAGCCTGTGGTTGTTAAGTCGGAGTCTGAAACCACGTGGAGTGCAAGGACAGAAGCAGTGAAGCCCGTCAACAAGTACCTTGAGGAGATACTTCAAAATCTCCAGGACACAATAGACAATGAAAACGGGACCAGTGAAACAAGAAGTGACACAAAGCAGCTGTACAACCGTATGTTGAGTTACGATTTTCTGATTTTGCTAGGATTTTGGAACAAAGTACTCATTCGCATTGACCATATTCAAAAGAGGCTGAAGGATCCTAGCATGAACTTCCACGATGCTACCTTGGATTTGAAAGCCCTCTGAGATCATTTTCATGATGAAAGAGAAGTGTTGGTCAGTGAGTCACTCGAAGAAAGAGTCGGTCTCTATCAAGAATGGAATATTGAAGTTGAAAGACATCAGAGATGAAAGAAACGAATGGATGGGCGAGGAGTTATAGTGAGAGGGATAGAGGGAGAAAAAAGAGAGGAAAAAAGGGGGAAAGAAAAAAAATAAGGGATGGGGTACAAAGGGGAGGTGGGGCATTAACAGGAGTTAGAGAAGTCAATGTTCATGCCATCAGGTTGGAGGCTATCCAGACGGAATATAAGGTGTTGTTCCTCCAACCTGAGTGTGGCTTCGTCTTGACAGTAGAGGAGGCCGTGGATAGACAGATCAGAATGGGAATGGGACGTGGAGTTAAAATATGTGGCCACTGGGAGATCCTGCTCTCTCTGGCGGACAGAGCATAGGTGTTCATCGAAATGATCTCCCAGTCTGCGTTGGGTCTCGCCAATATATAGAAGGCCACATCAGGAGCACTGGACGCAGTATATCGCCCCAGCCGACTCACAGGTGAAGTGTCGCCTCACCTGGAAGGACTGTCTGGGGCCCTGAATGGTGGTAAGGGAGGAAGTGTAAGGGCATGTGTAGCACTTGTTCCGCGTATTTCACGCACACCTGCTCTCACTCCATCCTCCCGCCACCCCACTAGGAATAGGGTTTCCCTGGTCTTCACCTACCACCCCACCAGCCTCCGGGTCCAACATATTATTCTCTGTAACTTCCACCACCTCCAACGGGATCCCACCACTAAGCACATCTTTCCCTCCCCTCCTCTCTCTGCTTTCCACAGGGATCACTCCCTACGCGACTCCCTTGTCCATTCGTCCTCCCCCCCCATCCCTCCCCACTGATCTCCCTCCTGGCACTTATCCTTGTAAGCAGAACAAGTGCTACACATGCCCTTACCCTTCCTCCCTTACCACCATTCAGGGCCCCAGACAGTCCTTCCAGGTGAGGTGACACTTCACCTGTGAGTTGGCTGGGGTGATATACTGCGTCCGATGCTCCCGATGTGGCCTTCTATATATTGGCGAGACCCGACGCAGACTGGGAGATCGTTTTGCTGAACACCTACGCTCTGTCCACCAGAGAAAGCAGGATATCCCAGTGGCCACACATTTTATTCCCACGTCCCATTCCCATTCTGGTTGGCGGAATACACTCAGGTTGGAGAACAACACCTTATATTCCGTCTGGGTAGCTTCCAACCTGATGGCATGAACATTGACTTCTCTAACTTCTGTTAATGCCCCACCTCCCCCTCGTACCCCATCTGTTAATGCCCCTCCTACCTATTGTACCCCATCCACTATTTATTTATTTTTCTTTCCCCTTTTTTTCTCTCTTTTTTCTCTCTCTTTTTTCTCCCTCTGTCCCTCTCACTGTAGCTGTTTGCCCATCCTCTGGGATTTTTCCCCCTCCCCTTTTCTTTCTCCCTAGGCCTCCCATCCCATGATCCTCTCCCTTCTCCAGCCTTGTAAACCTTTTGCCAATCAACTTTCTAGCTCTTGGCTCCATCCCTCCCCCTCCTGTCTTCTCCTATCATTTCAGATCTCCCCTCCCCCTCCCACTTTCAAATCTCTTACTATCTCTTCTTTCAGTTAGTCCTGACGAAGGGTCTCGGCCCGAAACGTCGACTGCACCCCTTCCTATAGATGCTGCCTGGCCTGCTGCATTCACCAGCACATTTTGTGTGAGAAACTGAAAAAACTGACTTTGATCACATCATAGACCAATTTGCATCAGTGAAAGCAGGGAAGGTGCAGTTATAATTTTCATGTAGTGCCATAATTTGTTAATTAAAAGATTAATGAGCTTGTATTTTTGAGCTGATATTATGGTAAAGTTATCTAAAAGATGGGTGTCAGATGTTTGGACGGGGCGCAATTTCAGTGCTTGCCATAGGCGCTATTTTCTGCAGATAAACCCCTGTTCACCAGCTTCAGACTGATAGAGATTGCATTGTATGTATTTATCCATCATTAATGGGGCTAAGTTAAAATAAAAATTAACACAAACTGGGAATGGCTATCAGATGTTGACGATGGCAGCGAGTTGACATGGACAGAATGATGGTAGCGGGATGCAAAGGAATGGCAAGGTGAAGCTGAAGACGATCGCAACAGCAAAAATTATGTTGTCAAGGATTCAGATTGGAATCTGAATGTTAGTTGGGATAAAGCTGGTGTTTGGCAAGCTACCTTTATATTATTCCAATTAATGTGATTGACCAATCACGTAAAATCTCATAATCCCCAAAGATGGTTCTTGACCGCACATTTAAAGCCGAGGTAGCTTTGAACACCTTGAGAGGAATCCTGGAGGTCAGCGGTTCACTGATTGGCTCTATTTCATCAAGCAACACACATAAAATGCTGGAGGAACTCAGCAAGCCAGGCAGCATCTATGGAAAAAAGTACAGTTGATGTTTCGGTCCGAAACTCTTCGGCAAGATGACCTGAGTTCCTCTAGCATTTTGTATGTGTTGCTTGGATTACCAGCATCTGTAGATTTTCTCTTGTTTGTGGCTCTATTTCACCGTTTGGTTCCAGACAGCGCTGTATCATTGCGTGACCTGTTTTCCGTAGATCTGCAGAGAAATTTGAAGGGGTGTACTTGGCTTGCCAACTGTTAAATTGCATGAACTCATTCCATGCCACAAGTCCAAAGGATCTGTTGGACACCCTGGTTGCTAATTTATGCATCCCCAATAACGTCTGTTTGGTTGGTAAGGTCCGATGAGATTGCTGAGTTTCAGCTGGTTGTGAAGACGAGTGCTCACCGCCCGCAGAGCTATGGTTCTTCCTGTGTTCCAGTGCCTCTTCCTTTTCTTTTTGGAAGTGCCTGTTCTGCAAATGGTTGGTCAGGTCTCGTGCCTAAAGTTACTATCCGCTTACCACCCACCCCTTCAACCCTTCTGAGGGTTTCAGCCCAAAACATCAACTGTATTTTTTCCCATAGATGCTGCCTGGCCTGCTGAGTTTCTCCAGCATTTTGTGTGTGTTGCTCAGACTTCCAGAATCTACAGATTTTCTCTTGTTTGTGAAGTGAGCTTACGATACTCATTAATGAAACTAAAGTACTTTGAATTTTCTTACAAACAGAATAATGCACTGTACAGAAAGATGGCCTATATGTTAACATTACTAGAACCAAACTTACATTGTATTGAAACAGGTGAAATTAATTAACTTTTCAAAACCAAAAGTTAGTGGACATCCATCCCATGATTATGGAGGGACAGCATCCACTTATATCACATATACTAATTCTGTCAAGAATTATTCAGGGAATATTTTATTCTGTTATACAGTTTGTGGGATGTCTTTGATTCCTTTTATTCTGGCCAGAATCCATTGCAAGTCCACCATCAAAGGTATGATGTTGCTGTGAGTTTGGCATTTAGGCAAGAAGAGAAGATGGAATAATGGAAGCATGGATAACTCGAGGAGTAGTATTGTGATGAGCAAAAAGGTGAGTCATAAGTGGGGAGAAAAGCTTTATCTATGATCACATGGTTAAGATCGGACCTGAGTAATGTCAGTTTTACTAAAGGAACACAATCATTAGAAGAGGATGATGTGCTCACACATGTCAAAAATAGCATAGATAATGCACTATACTTCACCATCACAAACACTTTGGGAGGATTGATTGGATCTGTGACAGGTACAGAGACTTGAATGCAGTGGTTCAGATAGCGAAATGGGAGAGCGATTGGCAAAATGTGTGGATTTTTAATCATTAACTTAGAATAAGGTTTACAAAAGAACTGGATCTCTCTCTGCAAATGCAACATGAATCCTGGCTGAATGAGGTAATGTGAACTGCTCATATAACCTGTGGAAAGTTACTTTGGCACATGTGAGATGCACATGGACTGGTCACCTCCTTGAAACAAAAATAAGAGGGAGCGATGTCGTGTTCTTTGCTTCAATTGCCTGTGAAATTATGTTACAGCTGAATGCAACAAAAGTTCCTGTACCAACTTTTTATGACCCTTAGCAAGATGACGCTCCTTACCTCAAAGTTTAGACTAGTGCAATTAGTTTGAACAATGCTCAATAGTATGGCAATATGCATCTTAAGATTTGAAGCAGAAGAATAAACCATGAAAAGAGTAAGAGAAGTTTACTTCTAAAATTACTTTTGTATGTTTCTGCATATCTGATTGTATACTATAGAGACTGTGGGCTGGATTAAGTATTGGCCAATCCGCGCTTCCAGAAACACTGAAAATATGTCCAGCTTGTCTTTTGATTTTGAAATTTAGTTATTTACATTTGATATTTTTATTTGCTTTTGTTCCACTTTTTATTAGTTATGGGTTTTTGACATACAAAAGTTTTTTTTATTGTTAAATGATATGAAAGTTAAGTTTAAATCTATACTGTATGTGCTTAAACAAAAACAAGTTAATTTGTTTGATAAAGGCTTTTGTGATCAAATTTGCCAGTGCTCAGAAATCACATTCATATGCATTGCTTGACAAAGTTGTCTTGTTCTGTGAGCTGCTCATAAAAATGACATTTTGATTCCTTGATTTATTAGTAGATTATTTATTTATAAATCCATTGGAAAAATGTAAATATGTGGTTTTCAATATGATGTGCTAACAGTTCATAACCTTTCTACAACCTGGTTTTATGCCACATTTCAAGTATAAAGGAAAAGATTTCAGAGTTTTGCATGTTAGAATAATACTATCCAGGCATTAAGAGGAGGTTCTAATTGTGTATAATAGTGCCAAGAATATAAATTTAGGTACTGTTTTAAACACAAGGAAATTTATTCATACTGCAGAATACAAGGATGCAGATTGTTAATATACTAGACTCTCAGAGTTAGATGTATGAACTGGTTTACACTATAGTAGGTGACGTCTCAGCTAAAATCAGACTAACAATTTCAAAGAAAGATCTCAATATTTGTTGTGCCTATATGCACACAGTCTGAATACCTGGCTGCAGTTTGTTAACATTTGATATGCAGTAGTTTGTTTCTTCTTGAGGAGAGCTGGACTTATGCTAGATTCAGACACTTTGGCTGCTGGTGAAGTTGTGTGTAATAACGATACTTCATTAATTTAGTAAGCTATCTCCGTGGATAGGTAGAAAACCTGAATACTGTAGGTGGATATGTTGACAACTTTATGTGTGGGTAGGATCTTATATAGTTTTACTGATGTACTTAAATTTAGATGCTCAGGATGAAACTAAAGGGATTTCCAAACCAAGTCTTGAATCTGAAACCCATCCATGTCCACCCCCACCCCCTAAAAGATCAATTGATCTTAATTGATCCAGATTTTGTCATCTTATTGTATAAATGAAAACAAAGTAAAACTGTATTCATGTGATATGTAGTGAAATCTAAAGCGTGAAAAGAGATGTGACACTGTTTGTGTCAATCCTTTCATGAATATGGAGGAGGTGTTCTTTGTAGAGAAACCCACAACCTACATAAGACAATAATTTATTAATGAGTAAAACAGTCAAACTGTACAATTTGTGATAATGTAAGGACATGTCTAATCAGCGCTCTTCTATCTTTATTGCAAATAAGTGCAAATATTCTGTTTTAGGTTTTCTATTACGCATATGTTAAGTCATTCACTAAGCATAATCACAGCAGGAATTTAAAAAAGTGTTATTCCTTTCAGTGTTGAATACTTTTGTAATGATTCTCATTGTGTAAAAACAGAATAAAATGGAAATATTCTATTTTTTTCAAGTGATGCCATTTTTAACAAGCCACTCAGTGACTCAAGAGTAGACAGCCACAACAGTTTTCAATCCAGAAGTAACTCAGCTGAAACTTCATACCGTAAAAATAAATCTACAAAGTAGATTAAGACAAAACATCATGACTTAGAGATTCATAGAGTTGTGTGGTATGGAACGACGCGCTTCTGCCCTCTGAGTCTGCACGTACCATTAAGCAGCCAGGGGCAACTTACAGAGATGAATTGAACTACCACCTCGAATGGCTTTGTGATGTAGGGGGAAATAAGTACCTGGACAAAATCAAGGAAGGTCATAGGGAGAACTGGCAAAATCCACACGCAGCATTGAAAGTTAGGACTGAACCCAGGTTATTATCAGTAGCCCTGTTGGCTGCAGCACCATATGTTTCTCCAAAACACACGAGGGGATGCCAAACATCCGGCGGTCTGATAGAACAAGTCCTGCCGCATTGTTTACTGTTGACACTGTGAGGGATGAGCACATTAGGTCAGCTGGGCAGATGTCAGGTGTATAATGACAGGGAGACCACCAGTTTGCCTCTGAAAGTTGGGAATTTTCTGTGGGGACTTACTATTTCATTGGAGATTTACCTCCATCTCCTTGTCCCTATCTCCAAATGATTTCCTCCTACAATAGTCATTGTCCCTTATCCAGGATGCTCTATTATTTGCCAGATAAAGAGGGATAGAATTATATGAGTGTTAGGGAGATATGGACTAAATAGGATTTATCCCAGGCTGTTACAGGAGCCAAGGGAAGATTTTGCTGGGGCACTGACTGTGACATTTAAACATTTGTTGGACACAAGTGAGGTACCAGGTAACTGGAGGATGGCATATTTAGTCCCCACTTTCAATAAAGGCCACAGGGAAAAACCTAGTAACTATAGACCTGTGAACATAATATCAATGGCAGAGAAAATACTTTATACTTTATTGTCGCCAAACAATTGATACTAGAACATACAATCATCACAGCGATACTTGATTCTGCGCTTCCCGCTCCCTGGATTACAAATCGATGGTGAATATTAAAAATTTAAATTATAAATCATAAATAGAAAATAGAAAAATGGAAGGTAAGGTAGTGCAAAAAAAAAAACCAAGAGGCAGGTCCGGATATTTGAAGGATACGGTCCAGATCAGAGTCATGCTGGAAAATGCTGGAAAAAAGGGAGATTAAGGCCATAAGACCATAAAGCATAGATGCAGAATTAGGCCATTTGGCCCATCAAGTCTGCTCTGCCCTTCAATCATGGTTGATCCTTTTATCCCTCCTCAGCCCCACTCCCCAGCCTTCTTCCCCTTAACTTTGATGCCGAGAATCCTCTCCAATCCATTTCTCCCCATGCAAGCGGGAAATATTGAGCCTGATATCTACCCTCTTGTTATTATCAAATTACATACGTGTCACTATATACTATCTTGAGATTCATTTTCCTGCAGGCATCCACAGAAAAATAAAGCAACACAATAGAATTTATGAAAAGCAACACAGAAGCACAACTAACAAACCAATGTGCAAACAAAGGCAAACTGTGCATTAAACTAAACTAATAAATACTAGTGAGAACATATGTTCTAGAAAGTGAGCCTCATGGAATCGGTTCAGAGTTGTGATGAGTGAAATTATCCACACTGGTTCAGGAGCCTGATGGTTGTACGTTTCCTGAACCTGATGGTGTGGGACCTAAGGTACAAAGTTCAAAGTTCAAAGCAAATTTTATTATCAGAGTACATATATGTTACTACATATACCTGCTGAACCTCCTGCCGGATGGTAATAGCGAGAAGAGAGCACGCCCTGATAAAGACCCTGATAAATGGTGAAAAGCAGGAATCAGTAGAGGAGGAAACAGGGTGTTTGGAGACCTGAACGGGGATCATTACAATGTCACAGACAAGTACAGCGAGGCCAGTGGAATGCTGTTCTTTATCAGAATTACTGACAAATATTGTGACATTCGTTGTCTTGCAATAGCAGTCTACCGAACAGGAAAACAAAGGAATATAAATTTTACTAAGATAAAAAATAAAGCAAAATTCTGATAATCTGGGACTTTGGTGCTTGACTCTCCAGATCACTGGTTGCCACTCCTATTTATTACTAAATACATTTTTGTTTACTTATTTGAGTATCTCTTTTTCTTCAGCCCTTTACAGTACTGTGCAAAAGTCTTCGGCACATATACTGTATATACCGTAGCTTTTGCACTTTTGCACAGTACTGTATTCATCAATGAGGAGCAGACAGGGAGTTTGTAAATCTGGCAGGAGCAAAGGATGTTGGGAATGGTGAGGGTGGAGTGCTGTGGGAGGGGTGTGGGACAGGTGGCAGAGAGGGAGTGCCAGGGGGAGGGAGGTTGGTGTGGGTGCGGACGCACCCAGCCCTGAGGCACCAGGCAAGGTTATTTGATTCTAAACAATTGGTTTATTGATCATTACAGAATGTCTCTCTGGTGCTTTCCGTTCCCTATCATCTTCCTTGCCCCTTTTCCCAGCCATGATTCCCCTCTCCCTGTCCCCTTCCTACTCTCAGTCCACAATAGGGATCCAAATCAGAATCAGGTTTATCATCACTCACATACGTCATTAATTTTTTTTTAGTGGCAGCAGTAAAATGCAAAACATAAAATTACTGCAGTACTGTGCAGAAGTCTAAGGCTCCCTAGCTATATGCGTATATGTGCCTAAGACTCTTTCCCAGGACTGTACCTCTTCCATCTTTCCCTCCTCCCCCACCCACCCATCTTCCCCTTCACCTGATCCCCTCCCAATCTGCCAGCCCATACTCCCCACTCCCTCGCCCACCCCCTCACACCGCCTTCCTGCCCCCCTCCCCTCCAGTGAAGGGTCTCGGTTTGATAGGTTGACTGTCTATTCGACTCCACAGATGTTGCCTGACCTTCTGAGTGCCTCCAGCACATTGTGTGTGTTGCTCCTTTATTTCACTTGCTCTTAAAACACATTACACACATGGTACATTAACGTATTTTCCGGTAAGAAGGGACTATACAAACATTGAGGAACTCAGCAGGTCAGGCACCATCCATGGAGAAAAGTAAACAGTATATGTTTTGGGCTGAGACCCTTCATTGGGACCGGAAAGGAAGGGGAGAGGAGCCAGACTAGGAAGGTGGGGGAAGGAGAGGAAGAAGTACAAAATGGCAGGTGGTAGGTGAAACCAGGAAAAGGGGAGATGTGAAGTAAAGAGCCGAGAAGTGAATAGTGAAAGAGATAATGGGCTTGAGAAGGGGGTATCTGATAGGACAGAAGACCATGGAAGACAGGGAAGGGAAGGAGTACTAGAGGGAGGTGATGCGCAGGTAAGATATGAAAGGGCAACAGGAACGGGAAGTGGTGAAGGGAGGGAGGGAGCTCCCACCAGAAGCTCGAGGAATCGATGTTCACGCCATCAAGTTTGAGGCTACCCAGACTGAATATAAGGTGTTGCTCCTCTAACCTGAGTGTGGACTCATAGTGGCAGTTGAGGAGGCCATGGACTGACATGTCAGAATGGGAATTGGAAATGGAATTGAAATGGGTGGCCACTGGGAAATCCTGCTTTTTATGGCAGACAGAGGGGCTCGACAAATTGGTCTTCCAATCTATGTCAGGTAGTTTGGAAAGGCAGGGATTAATCAGAGAGTGAACATGACTTTGACAAAAGCAAATCGTCTTTGACCAACTTAATTGAATTCTTTGTGGAATTGACGAAGTGTATCTAGGAGGGCAGCAGAATAGATGTTACTTATATTGACTTTCATAAGAGTAGTGGTTAGCACAGTACTTCACTGTACCAGTGGCTGCTGCCAGTCAGAGCTTGTATGTTCTCCCTGTGACAGCATGGGTTTCCTCCCTGTGGCCTGGTTTCCTCCCACAGTCCAAAGATGTACTGGTAGGTTAATTGGTCATTGTGAGTTGTCCCATGATTAGGCTCGGATTAAATCAGGGGATTGCTGGGTTGCTCAGCTCGAGGGGACAGAAGGACCCATTCCGCGCTGTCTCTCAACAAATAAATAATTTTGTCAAGATCCCATATAGGACACATGTTCAAAACTTTAAGATCTATAGAATCCAATGTGACTTGACAGACTGTACCCAAAATTTGCTTGACCATAAGGAACAGAGAGATGACGGTAGAGGATTAGATCCAATTTTGAGATTAGATATCTGTGACTAGTGGTGTTCATGAGGGACTTGTGTTAAGGCCATAGCTGTTTGCAACATACATGAATCAGTTGTATATATATATGCGGAAGACATGGTGGGTAACCTCGTGACTGACATTAAGATTTGCAAAGCTGTTGATAGTGTAGGCGGTTGTCTTAGACTGTTGTAAGATAGTGATGTGTTGGTGAAACGGGCTGAAGAATGGGAGATGGAGGTTAATTTAAAACAATTGAGCTAATACATCTTGGGAGTACTGAGGAGGTTTGGACATACTGCATGAGTCATAGGCTATTGAAGAATGGTCACTTTGAAGTACAAATCTATAGATCTGTAAAGATGGCAACAGAGGTAAATAACATGCTTAGGAAGGTATATGGGATATACATTGCATACAGAAATGGGGAGATTGTGCTCCAACTTTGAAACAAAAACTCTTGATGGGACCTCCACCGGAATAGTGTGTGAAGTTCTGGTCCCTAGGAAGGCTGTAAGAGCACTGGAGAGTGCTGAGGCTATTCATAAGGAAGTTGCCTTGGATGGAGAAGTTCAATTATCTTGAGAGATTGGAGAAGTTGGGTCTGTTCTCCCTGAGATTCAGGATGTTAAGGGGGAACTATATAGAATTATGGGGGCGGTAGGAAACTTTCCTCCATACCAGAGGATGATGAAGCAAATAGACTCAGATTTAGGGTAAGGGGAGGAGATTCTGAGGGTATATTGTGGGACGTTCTTCACCCAGAGAGTGACGAGTACCTGGAATGCTCTGCCTGTGAGGTTGGTTGAATCTGGTTTACTGACAGCATTTAAGAAACGTCTGGATGAGCACCTGAATTGCTTCAGCATAGAAAGCTGGAGACCAATTGCTGAAGACCAAATGTGATTAATATCGATGGGTGCTGCCTGTCAGCATGAATAGGTTGGGCTGAATGGCATGCTTCCATGCTGTGTACAATTTTATGGCTCTCAAAACTTCCGCTGCCTTGTGGCTATATCCACTCATGGGGGAGGCTTCCCAGAGGAAAAATCCGGTACTGGAGTCCCTGAGGCAGTCCGATATTGAGGTCGTTGCTGACTGGCAGCTCCTGCAACCGCCATTCCTTTGGGTTCATCAGATGTGTGGAGAGGGGGAGCTTGCTCTCCATATCGTACTGCCCAGGCTTGTGTATCTAGCGAGCTAGGACGCAATATCCATGGTCAACTGTGATCGCCAGAGGCCTCAGACTCAGACAATTTTATGGCTCTGTATGTTAACTTGTGCAGCAAAACAATTAACTACAATGATCAGATCCATTTACTGTGTTTTTGCCCTATATAATACATTAATCGTGTTCTATTGTGTTCCTTGAAATGGTTAAATGATGGAATATCTCAACTTCAGCCTCATTTGAAATCGAATGAGTGATTTCCAGTGGCTGAATGAGTGTACGCTTCACTGGCTGAAAATGTTACCCTCTTGGTGCATCTCTCTAGCCAGTGAAGGCAAGTCCAATCAATAAGTTGTGATGTGCATTATTGTCAGTTGCCGTGGCTACAAGTTAGGCCATTGACATTGCTAGTAGCAGTTCAAAGTGGCAAAGAGCCCAACCAAAACTTACACCTGCAGAGTGAAGCTGATTTAAGCAAATGGTTGTTTGCACAGGAGTCATAATAATTTTAGTAAAGCATCACTCATCATGTTACTATCTTCAAGCCATTGATGTTAAATGATCAAGGAATCATTCATTATTTTACCAATAACTTTGCACAGTAAGACGTGAGAGATTATTATCTGTCATCTTTTTCTCTAGGCTGTTTAATGATGGAAATACACTTTCGATAAGGATTATAATGGGAAATGAATGTGGATTGTGGCTCAGAATTTGTTGGCTGCTGAGGAAAGGTGTCTATCAACACGAAGTGCTGGAGGAACTCAGCAGGTCAGGCAGCATCTATGGAAAGGAATAAACAATAGATATTTCAGGCTGAGACCTTTCATTAGCACTGGCCCCGCTCAGTCCTGATGATGGGTCTTGACCAAAAATGTTGACTGGTTTTTACCTCTCAATAGATGCTGCCTGACCTGCTGAGCTCCTCCAGCAATTTGTGTGTGTTGCTCTGGATTTCCAGCATCTGCAGAATCTCTTGTGTTTGTCTCCCTATCACGATGTCTCTCTATCACAATGTCTCTAATTGCTCATACATTCAAAGCTTCCTCTGTGATCTGCTGGGAAATAATGGTGTTTCACTGTGGATTCCCAGGTGCCCTGCCTCATCCTCTTACTCCTGCTGTTCATACAATTATCATTACCCCTCATCTCCACCTGGTACCTTTGAATTTCAGGTAATCTTTCGGTACTAGCTGCTCTCTGAGTTTTGACTCTGGAGACTACAGCAAACAATGATGAGATTTCAAGTCTAGTGGACATGAACTGCATATCACCCATGGGTTGACACCAGTATTTGAATCGCATCGTCAAATGTTCTACCCAGCAACTATTTTGATACTTGCTGTCCCTCTCAATGCATCTCTGCTCTGTAGGTGTTAAAAGTCTATAAACAGATATGAGAAAACAAAACTAACCTTTGACCCTAGGATCCAATCCTCCAGGCAGTACTGATGTAAAATACCAGGCAATTGAATCCTTACCATTATGACGACTTTAATTCTGCTTCATCAGTCTATGGCATTGGCCTGGAGACACGTCTTCTGATAACCACTTAGACACTGTGGAAAAGATTTAGGTTTCTACTGGGAGCCTTCAGGGACACATCAATATCTACCTAATCCCGTGGAAGCCAGTAATGTTGGTAAATCTCATTGCCTAAAATGCTGCCAGCACCTCACTAGAATGTAAACAGATTAAATCAATGTTTTCACTGTAAAAAGCTCGTTTATTCTCAGATAGTGCTAGGCATTACAAATTGAAAGCTGATGGAGAGATCATCTTGCAATGAAAACTTCTGAATGAAAATAACGGAGCTCCATGCAAGTACAAGAGTAGGCACTAAAGTCTTCCCACAGAGTGCAATACACTCAGTGGCCACTTAATTAGGTACATCTATACACGTGCTCATTAATGCAAATATCAAATCAGCCAATCATGTGGCAGCAACTCAATGCAGAAAGGAAGCCGGCAATAACTCAAATAACTACATATTACAAAAGATGTGGTGTGCAAAATATCATCTCTGAATGCACAAAACGTTTTGAACCTTGAAGTGGTTGGCTACAGCAGTAGAAGGCCACACACGTGCACTCAATGGCCACTTTGTGAGGAGGTACCTAATAAAGTAGTCACTGAGTGGGTATCTCCCTGATGATTGTCTTGGAAAGTTTGAACTTGCAACTACGTTGTTCATTGTAGAGGGTCACGTAGGAAGGGGTGTTTCTAAAGACTCTGTGAGGGTCAGCCTTTTGATAAGGGCATGTATTTGTTCTTACCCCAAATTCCCCAACTTGACCTTCATGGCCACTGCCACCAGTAGTGTTTCCAGTGAATGAGCGGAGAGATGCTGGAGGAAAACTCCTGGAAATATAATTTGTGGATTTAAGGTGCGTGAGCAGCCTACAGTGAGTGCTGAAGCCTTCCAGATAGTGGTTACAATGTCAGCAGAGCGTCCCTTTAAACTGATACAAATGAAACACAATACAGAGTATTTAGTTGCACAGTAATTGAAAACTGAGATCTTACTTTGTGCCCATAAACTCTGGGTTATAGTCAAGAAGAGCAGAAATGAGTGTTGAGCTACATGTGATTTAATTAAGTGCAAGTCTGCTGCTGGGAAAATGTCAGAGGCACTAAGGTGAAATGAGGCTGGAAGTGTCCAGGTCATTTTCACAGCTGGGAGTGAATTCACCAGACCTGATAGCTTGGATATTCTAACCTGGAAAAATATCACACTGAGGTGCAATTTTCTCACAGAAAACTGATGTCAAAGAATGCAGTTTCAAGCAAAATATGCATTTGGATGTCTTCAGGTTGTTAATAGGTCTTATGTAAGTACAAGTTAGTTTTTGCAGGCTCATGATTTCTTTTTACGTAATCACTTTGTTGTGCATTTCATACTGTTTGTAAATCCAAAAGTCTAATTATCTCTGCCATGATTTTATCTGGCTACACAGTTCACTCCAACCCTTCCCACTGATTTTCAAATATACTCTTGCTCTATGCTGCCAAACTCCAAGCAAAAAAACATAAACAACAGGAATTCTGCAGATGCTGGAAATTCAAGCAACACACATCAAAGTTGCTGGTGAACGCAGCAGGCCAGGCAGCATGAGGACCGGTGCATAACATCTTGTGCCCAATAAACTGGCCACTGAGTGCATATTTTTAGCCCATTCACTTCAAGGTTTAATGTGTTGAACTGGTGTTAGTAAGAAGGGCAGTTGGGCTTTCACGTAGTGAATCTAATTTCATGAGTCAACATGGCAGGGGTATTGATAGTCATGCAAGTTCCACTTTTCACCCATTGTCCTCCCTACATATTGCCTTATGTTTCAACAATCAAGTCTGGCTCTGCCCTTGTGCAGGTTGGGGAGCCTTTTAGAAGCATCAATGAGAGTATTGGCCAGACTAATTCAACAGTTAGAATATAGAAGCAAGGAGCAGGGGTTGTATCATGTGACAGTTCAGTGGGAGAAAGAGGGTGAGTACAGATCTGCTGAGGCACATGTATGTGGGTAGGTAGGTTTCTGTGGACTTCCACTTATTTAAACATTGTTAGATGTGAATACTTACATATATTGCATTTGTTTGACTGGCACCTGACAAGAAACTATTTAACTTTGTGTAGAATGGTGAAAAGTGAATAAATGTTCACAATGGTGACTGCACAAGACATGTTTACAGCAAGCTTAGGCAAGTTGTAGCGGAATGGATTTGGAACTTCACTTTGTTTGGGTGGACTGATGCTGCCTGAGAGAATCCTGCATCCAGGATAATATGGTAAGCATCTTCTAGAAGAATCGTACCAGAGCATGTTGGTGTAGCTCTACACTGCCACCATAGAAACCATCCTCACATCAGCCAGGCATTTCTCATTTAACCTCAAGCTTCCCAAACCAAGTCCTTGCAGTAGTTAAAATCCAAACAAAATACCTCTCTTTAACTGATTTCTGCATGACCAAAAGTGGAATAATTTTTGCCTGGAAGGACTTGTGCTCAAATGACCAAAACTAAGGAAAAAAATCTTCAGGAGGAACTACCTGAAGTTCCTCCTGCCGCATAAGCTATGATTAAGTGGTAGAGAATCGAAGGAAGGAATTGTTGACATTTTGAGATATTTTGAGTTACAATTCTGAAGCTAGAGTTTTGTCCCAATGTCCTCAATTCCTTTACCATGACAGATGCTGCTTGACCCACAGAGTTCCTCCAGCTGTTTTTATTTTGCTCTAGTTTACAGCTTCTAAAGTCTCCAATTTTTCTCTTATACTCATGTCATGGTTGTAGATATATTTAATTAAAATACTGTAAAATTTTTAAGGATTGTTGCTATAGGTCAAAAGAACATTATATCAATCAAACTCATCTATTCAAAGGTGGATCTCAAAAATTTAAAATATTGTGGCATTAACAGCTGTAGCACTGTTCATTTCAAGCTCTGCATTCAATGAAATTGACACTCTAAACAAGTCTGTATTTTAAAAAAGTACTAGTATTACGACAAGCTCTTCCAATTTCGTTTATGGAAAATACGGTGGCTTGTCACCTGAGCACAACAGCAACATACAGAATAATTCACTGACATCTTTTACCTCTTTAAATAAAAGCATACGTCAATCTCTTACGGGATTTGTTGGTTAATATCTTTTTGAACAGCATGTGTTCTCGGAGTATATCCTGATTATTTTTCACCTCATTCCCAGAGGGTAAGGGCAGGAGACTAGACTTGGAATTTAATTTTATCTGTCAGTCAGGGGTTCAGTTCCCAGAAACTTGCACGACTGGTTTCTAGGTCTTGCAAAATTGTGACATTTATTACTATTAAAACTTAGAAATAATTGCTCTTTTATAAAGAGTTATTAGAAATAGATCATGTAAGTAATTTATTAAATGAGATTGATTTTAATGACAGAGGATAAAAACCTCCCTGACAAATGAGGTTACTTATGTTTGTTAATCTCCTTAAGCCACTAAATAAAAATGGGGAGAAAGCATCTAACCAAATTGACTTCCCATCAGGTACTCATTGGTTTTTAAAGTGATTCTTTTATTTTCCCAGAAAGCTCTTTCACAAGAGTCAAAATGAAAATTTACTTTATGTCACACAGCCAAGATCTCCTTCAACCCACTGTCAGTTCCCATGTTACAGCTTCCTCACATTCTGTGTATAAGTTAAGTCAGTGTAGTCTGTGTTATACCTTCAGCAAAGTGTTGCATTGAGAAACTATTTCCCAGTGGCATGAAATGGTGAAATAACAGGCTTCCCAAGTCCACATAACTGAACCATTTATGAGCAAGTGTTACACTAGTTTTTAGAGGAATGCACTGAAGGTTTACAAGATACTGTTAATATTTACAAATATTATCATTTACTGTTTTAACTCTGTTCACAACTTCAAGATGACTTTGATTATTTGTTATGCTGTTCAGATTTTTTTTGTTGTTCACTTGAAGCTGATTGGTTTCTGTATCTCTTCGAATCTTCTTGGCTCAGGATTCAAGCACGTTCATTGCTGTTGCAAATCTGTATCATAACCAAATGGAATCATGGTCCAGCTACCGTCTAAGCTGCCTAAGTTAATCTGCTACACATATCACCTTTACCAAAGGGCTACCCATGATGTCAGGGGGCAAACTTTGGTGCCAGTGCCTTCTCTCCATTTGGGGTCTGTTTGTGACCTGCTCCCCACTTGCCAGTCTGGGGAAGAAATGGCAAAGCCCTGTCCAATCCATCAGAAATCACCTCTCCGATGACGAAAATGCCAGTCTGTCGGTGGCTCCAAATAGCATGCTGCCTTTGCTCCAGTTCACCTCCTGTCATCCAGTAGATACGATGAGTGGTATCTGCTGTATGCTGGGGTCATTTATTGGGCACCAGCACTCTAGCCTCATCAAACTGGAAATGCTGATGACCCAATAGATCTCCTTCAATAGTTATAAAGAACAGAAGAAAATGTGTCCATGATATGATTGAAAGCAAGATGAATGGAAGGAGATTACAAATGTTACCTTTGGAGACCGATCCACTGACTAATCCTTTCATTCTGTAGAGCATCTAGCCTGTAGTTATGCCACTAGAAGCAGTTAAAACTTTTGTTACACACATGCATAGTGCTTGTATTTAAATTATTGATATGCCATCTTCATGATTTTGTATATCACGTGCTCTGTTTGCAACTGAAGAAAAAAGGAGGGGGAGTGACAGCTTGTGCTTATTTTTCCCAATACTGAGAAAGAAACACATTCTCAATCTGGGATTGAATAGAATTTAAAGGATAAATGAAGGCAGAAAGGCCTTGCTGTTCAGGGTCAGATGCCTACCCTGACTAAGTTTAAATCTTCCTTTCAATGGGAGTCCTCTCTCTCACTGCTCCCCCTCTGTAATCAATGCTGTCCTTCGATTCTTCAACTATGTGCTCACTCAGACCCACTATCACAGCTACGTATCCATCCTGGGAGCTTGTCTTTGCCACCATCTTGTGCTGTATGGCTTCCAGATCTCTTGGCTTGGACCCACTGAAGACTCCAGGTACTCACATTCAATTCACTGCTTCTCCCACTGCATTCTATCTGCCACCATTTCTGACATGCAGAGATACCTGGTGGCCCTGTCCCAGTCTGGTCTCCTCTCTCCTCTGCCTGCAACAGGCCTCTCCAATATTTTATCCTCCACCGGATACATGCTTTCAACCACCGGACCTTCACCTTCCTCACATTCAGCCCGTCTCCAGACGCCAGATGCTACCATATCCAACTTCGATGGCCCTGGATGCCCCAGATGGTGATCCCTGCTGTCCCCTGCTCAGACCTCAATTCCATCAGACATCCCCAGATTATGAATTTCTCTGAATCCATCCCCAGCCCCAAATGCTCCAGACACCTCTATAAAACTGACATCACTGACACCGGTTCTAGAAATCTGGGGCAGATCCAGAACCAAGATTCCTCTGCCGCCATACCTTCAAACTGCCGATTGTGTGATTTCTAATTCTGACTGCAGCCTGAACCTTGACCACCAGCTCCTCCAGCAGATATTTTACACGCTGCCACTGGACCCCCATCACCACTCTGTAATCCTGTGTCTCTCACCCCCACCCCACCAACCCTAGTCAGCTCTTGGGTCCTTCATGCCTCCATCTTCCTCCCACCCCACCCCACCTTTCCTGAACACCCCAACCCTCCTCTGTCGTCAGATACTACCAACTCTCTTCCCCTCTCTGATCCCAGCACTCATCCATGCTGGGTCTTCACAATTCCCTCCGGCCTTCATCTCTCTGAGGCAGAATGTTCTGTCCTCAGTAAGGGCCTCACTTTTCTCCCCTTCAACTGCACCTCAGTGAGTTCGCACCCGCCAAGGCATCGAGCTGTTCTTCCATTGCCTCTGTCTCCAAGCCCACTTCTTTGATAAGGACTCCACACCCACATAGGTAACCCCTTCTCTCATCTCCAATCCTTCTCCTCTCTTTGGACACCCCGTTCTGGCTCTCTGCCTGCTCTGGATCATTTTATCTCTAATTGCTAATGAGCCATCAATCATCTCGATTTCAACACACTCCTCACCTACTGTAACCTGACCCCTTCTGAATACATTTGCTCTCCACTCTCTCTGCACCAATCCCAACCTAACCAACAAACACAAGGGTGCTGTTGTAGTGTAGCACAGCGGCCTCTACCTTGTTGAGGCCAGGCACAAGTCTCATACACCTCCTCATACACTCCCCTCGAGCAGGGCCCCACTCCACATCATCAGAAAACTCTCTCCAACACTATCATTGACTTCATCCACTCTGGAGAACTCCTAACTACTGTCACTAAACTTATAGTTCCCTTACTGCTTGCTTCGACCTCCTACCCAAGATCCCCAACCTGGACTGTCCGGGTACGCCTGTTGTCTCTGCCTCCTCCTGCCCTGCTGAACTTGTGTCCTCATATCTCGATTTCATTTTTAAAAGTTTGCGTATTTAGATCTTCTAGTCTAAGGATGGGCTCCGAGGTTAGCTGCCGTTTGTATTTATATTCTTCACTGTCTTGAATTTTTGATTTACAGTGCAGCCAATACTTTCTGACATTTAGTTTATGATGGTATACTTTTATATTGATTTCTGCAGAACTGATTTCTCTGTATGCAGAAGGAAAGCCATATCTGGCTCAGAAAAAGAAGGGGTTTCAGTGTAGTATGAATTTTTCTGACTAAATCTATGAGTTGCTTGCTGCAATTTAACATAATATACAAATGGTTTGATAGAACATTTATTCTTCTCATGTCCAAAGAACAATGAGATAAGATAGCCAGCCCCAGGAGAACATCTTCCTTGAAATTAACATTCCTTATTATGTGACATTTGAGATCTGGCCACAATTTGCAAATGTAGTTGTAAAATTTTGATTCACTGTTTTAAATTCTGGATTGTTATGGTTCTGTGCTTTAGTTATAAGCCTCTGGGAACTTAAGGCTATGCATGAGCTAGCAAAGAGTAGGAGTAGATGAAAATTATGGAAATAGAGCTCAAAGTATTGAGATCATAGTAAAGAATTAGAGATAATGGAAGAGAGGAATCAAGGCACATTTTCAAGTGATTGAATATATCTGGAAGTGATCAAAAGGGTAGATGGAAATGTGAGAAAAGAGATGGATGTGAATGAATTGTGATATGAGATGAAGTAGGATTGGATACGAACATCCTATTTGATTAGGTAAAAATTAGATTTTTTTGTAGGCAGTTGAACCTAATAAATAATATTTTAAAAATACCTCTCATATGAAAAGCAAAATGGTTGACAAAGAGAAACTACAGAAGATGAGAAAGGGGTCCATCTAATCACTTGTATTAATAAGGCTGTGTGGATTAACAGATTTTTCAAATATCTTTTCATTACATGTCTTATAAACCATGGAAGTCTAAATAGGATATCACAAACATAATAGTTACATGTAAGCACAGAATAGTGGAGGTACATTTAACATTAAATTCTCTGAGGGAAGTGTATATGTAGAACATTTTAAAGGAAGTTGTGACAATGTACCAATATCAATGATCTATGGATATTTCTAATTAAAATTCTCTTTGATTTACTGCCAATAGGGGTAGCATTTTATCATTCCTCACTTCATCAGGTGAAATGTCTTTAAGTCTTCAAAAGCCAGTAATAGCTTTCCTGGGTCGTGAGGAAGGCTGGGTATAAAGAATTAAACCTACTGTGTCATTTCTGCTGGAATAGAATACACTGTATTAGTGAGTCACATCAGAGAAGAAAGTTTTAACAGCATGACTCAACAGCGACAAAGTAGCTGAATGGATCTGCTGTGTGGAATAAAATAGGTAGTTGGTATTTCAATGTGGTGCAGTGCCTGAACTCCAACTTTAAAAAAATCATTTTATGCTTTTACTCTGAAATAAATTGAAATGGCTAAAAGCTCATCTTGCCTGTGTGACTCACTGATTTTGTATTTTGGTTTTAATCCTATATATTGATTTTTTTTTTGAAAACCAATGGTCTCAGAAGTAGAGAGGTCTCAGCTCTTCCTCATTTTGTGGCCACTAATTGAGATAACCACAAAATAACTTTTTTAAATAAAATTTTAATTCACTCTTTGATTTGAAATTGTGCAAGCTGAATCTTGCAAAAAAAGGTACAATGCCAGCTTTGAAGCCTCATTTAAAAAAAGTTTTATCTGATATGTTAAGGTCCAGTGCCTTTATTGATGCCTATGAATTCTCTTGAAACTTCAAAAGCATAAGAAACAAATGCAAGAATAGGCTAGCCAGCCTTTAAATTCTGCTTTGCTATTCAATGACCAATCCTTGAATTGAGCACCAGAATCCAAATTTCATTTTCTGTTGATCCTTGCCTTAGATTCAGCCGCTATGCTTCCACTGCCCCCTTAGGTACAGAATACTTGATGTTGACCACTACCTGGATTGAAGAAACTACTCATCTCAGTCATGAATGACTCACCCTTATTCTGCGACTATCAGTTGTGGTTCTTAATACTTCACATAGGGGAAATATCTTTTTGACAGCTACCCCTGTGAAGACCTGCAAGAGTTTTGTATGTCTTAATGAGATCACCTCCTAATCTTCTAGTCTGAAAATTAAAGGCTGTATTATTCTCTTGTCATAGGACAATCACAATCTCTCCACTTCCCATCTTGAGAATTATTGTGCCTGTGCACAACTACATAAATATTAAACAAAAAGCATGCATGCAGGAGATGGCTTTAACCAGCGTATTTACATTGCAGCAAGAGAGAGAGAGATAACAATGCACATGCGTAGACAACGGCGCATGTGCAGACAACAAATCAATACATAGTGCCAAGGGGGAATGGGAGTTCTTGCTCTAAAAGAAAAATATGTATACATTGCACTTCACCCTCCCCTTTAGATTAATGCAAGATAAAACTGTATATGAGCAAAACATTCAACTTCCCTTTTATAAAACCATATTCCAAATAAACATGTTTTTACAATAATAATCTATCATTAACTTCACAGTTTTAAAGATTCAGTCTCTTGGATGGTGCTCTGTTTCTTCCAGGATAGTGCCTCTAGACCTGTGGAGTGGCATCAGGTTTGGCAGGTGTCTTGTCAATGATAAAGATCTTGTCATACCTCTGGAATTGTGGAGTGGCCTTGTACTTGCTAGGTGTCTTGTCTAAGACAATGTTTTCGGTTTCCCATGTCATATTGCTGTCAGTGACATGATCATCACTGAGAGATAAGTCCAGTGACTGTAATGTGAACGTCTTGTTGGATGCAATCGACTCAGGTGGGTTATCGGTTGAGCATCCAGTATCTGGTCCAGATGACATCTCCATGTCTGATCTCCAACATCCACTGTATACCTCAGTGGTCCAGTTCACAAAGGTTTCAATGGTATATTTAATGTCAGAGAAATGTGTACAATTTACATCCTGCTTTTTCCTACGCAACCATCCACGAAAACAGAGGAGTGCCCCCAAAGACTGAATGACAGTTAAATGTTAGAACCCCAGCTCCCCTCCCTCCTGCATGTAAGAGGCAGCAAGCAATGACCCCCCCTCCCTGCACCAGCAAAAAAAAGCATCGGCACCCACCACCAAGTACTCAAGCGTGCATCAAAGCAATAGCAAAGACACAGACTTGCAGTACCACAAAGTACCACTCATTCACATGGTACTCGACATACCACAGGCTCTCTCTGCCCTAATAAGGGAGAAAGAGGTGTCTCTGGGTCACAGCGAGAGGGGAGACATAACAAATAACTTGCTGATCTGTAATGTTAAAAAGTCCGTTGTGTTACTTTTTTCGAGCTCTGTGCCCAAAGATCTCAGGTCTCTGGGCACACAGCCAGAGATCTTCCAACTCCCATGACACACCAATCTCCTTCAGGACATGAACCTTTGATCTGCCTGTCTCCAGGGCCACAAGATTTCGGACCTCTGAAGGTGAGCTAAGCTCTTAGGCCACATCCTTGGCATGTCAAATAACGGCCAGTTTGAAACCCTGAGATTGGGTCCCATTCCCGTGAAGAACCGAAGTCAGCATGTAACTCCAGGTCAGGGTCTTCAAAAGAACACTGAAAGGGAAAAACAGAGATATTAAAGATGGAAATAGAGCTGTTTCTAGAGATGCAAGCAAAGGAGTTGCCATTTAGCGCCATCATGACTAAGCTCTGCCCTCTTCTTGTAGCTATTTTATTGGGTGTCCACTTGTCTTCTGGGTAATCAGGCGCTAGGATTTCCTGTCCAATCTCAAAGCTCCTTGTTGCTTCACTTGGCAACTGGCTGAATGGTTTATTCTGTACTTCCCTCCATAGATCTAGTTTCAGAAGGTCTATGTGAGATCTCAGATACCTGTTCATGAACAGCACTGCAGGTGTTTGATTTGCTATTGTATGAACAGAGATCCAATACACGAAAAGGAAGCTGTCCACCTTGTGCGCTAGAGAAATGTCCTCCTTGTTCATCGCTTTAATGGACTTCTTGAGGGTTTGGATAAACCTTTCAGCTAACCCATTCATTGCTGGGTAGTGAGGAACTGACTCGAAATGTCTGATGTCATTTTTCTTCATGAACAGTCGGAATTCTTCTGACATGTATTGTGGTCTGTTGTCACTCACAATTTGCTCTGGTAAGCTACTTCTGGTAAAGATAGTCCTCAGGGTGGAGACAGTCTTTGCTGAGGTGGCCGACTTCATTGGTATTACCTCTGGCCACTTCGAATGAGCATCCACAGTAATCAGAAACATGGAGTCCATGAATGGTCCAGCAAACTCAATACATACCCTTTGTTAGGGCGAAGAAGGCCACTCCCACAGGTGTAACAGTACCTATAAGGGTGCACTTTGAACTTTTTGGCATCCCAAACAACTTTTGGCCAAGTCTTCAATCTGCTTATCATTTCCTTTCTCAAACACCTTCTCATTAGCATTAAGCAGTTGTGACAATCTCTGATTAGTGCTACCATTTGGGTTACAGTTGCCTAATGATGACGCACTGAGAGCTTTGACCGAGTGCCAGTCTAGTTGGATTTTTCTCAACCATTCACGTCTGAAAAGTCATAAAGCTCTAACTGTTGTATTTGACCTCCATAAATCACATTTACTTTCAGATTGCCTTTGGGAGACACTTATTCACCTCTGTAGGTCTTCAACATCATTGAGGTCTTCTCTAATTTTACCTTAGAAAACAGTCTATCGTAGTCAGCCTCTGGAATTATAGACCAACCTGACACTGTATCCAGCTCCATTTTCAATTTTATGCCGGACACATCTATTATGATCCAAATGATTTTGTGACCTGCTTCAGTAATACTATGCAGTTCTAGGCATAACAGCTCACCTCTGTCAGATCCTATGTTGTCTGATTCTGTTTTACATTCGGTTACTTTATGCATTTGCTTAGTTTTGTGTTTGAGACTTTTCACTTGTTTGTTCTTTTTGTCTGACTTGCACACTATAGGACCTTGTCTGTGACACTTTTTCCTTGAACCAACGGTTATTTGCATCATGGGAGAATTTGCCACATCTACAACATTTTTGAATTTTGCACTATTCAGGAACATTTTGTGCATTTCATGTTCTAACTGCCTTTTCTGTTGTTCGGCTGTATCCTTTGCTACAGTCTCTAATGATAATGCAATGGACAATGCCTGTTCTGAGGCTAGATCCCTTTCAGACAGAAGCCTCTTTTGAGTGCTTTGACAATGCATGCCACATAAAAGCCTGTCCCTTAATGTATCAGAAAGTCCATCTCTAAATTTGCAGTACTGGGAAAGTTTGCGCAGTTCTGCAATGTATTCAGAAAGGCTTTCATCTTTTTTACTGGTTCTTTTTGTAAAATCTAAGTCTCTCAGCTATTACCAGTGGTTTAGGGCTCAAGTGATTTTGTAAAGTTGTAACAACTTCATTGAATGTCTTGCTCACTGGCTTCGCAGGTGTTACGAGGTTGTATTAGAGATGTACGTTCTTACACCCATTAAGCTAAGAAGTGTAGAGGCTTTCTTTTGCTCCTCTACATTGTTCACGTTACAATACAGTTCAACCCTCTCGACGTATGACTCCCATCCTTCATGAGCACTATTTAATTCGTCAACTTTCCTGACTGGAGCCAATGCCGTGCTATTTTCACTTTAAATTCAGTGTGTCTTTCACAGTTACTCATGCGTACATTAGCGTCCGTGATGGCCTTCCCTGCACTATTTAACTCTTGCTGTTTTGTCCCGTAATTGTGCCATAACTGTCGGGGTAGTTCGTGATATTTTCTGACATTCAGGTTCGCGATTGTCGCTAACTTGTTGTGTCTGTACAACTACATGTGTATTAAATAAAAGCATGGATGTGGGAGATTTGTTTAGCTGGTGTATTCACATTGCAGCGAGAGAAAGAACAATGTACATGTGCAGACAACAGCTCAATACATAGTGCTAAGGGGGGGAGGTCATTGATCTAAAAGAAATAAATCCATACATTGCAGGAATCAATCTCTTAAACTTTTGTTGGACTATCTCTATTGCAAACCATCCTTCCTCAGGAAGGAAGCTCTGTATACAGTATCTCAAGCACAATCTCACAAAAGTTCCAGTATAGTTTCATCGAGATTTGAAAGCTTTTCTGGGAAGCACATGACACCTTTCTAATTACTGAGTCCACCAGCACTGTGGTGAGGAAGGGAAGTACGATGTTAGCATCCATTTCAAGAGCACTAGAATATAAAATCAACGATGTAACGTTGAAACTTTATGAACCACTGGTGAGGCCCCATTTAGAGTATTGTGGGCAGTTCTGAGCCACTTGGAAAGGATGTGCTGCAATTGAAGAGGGTTCAAAGGATGTTCATGAAAATGATTCCAGCATAGAATGGCGTCATATGAAAAGCTTTTGATGGCTCAGGGCTGTATTTACTAGAATTCAGAAGAATGAGCAGTGACCTAATTGAAACCTATTGAATGGTGAAAGGGCTTGAGCGAGTGAACATGGAGAGATTGTTTCTTTGGTGGGAGAGGTTAATACCAGAGGACACAGCCTCAGAACAGAGAGGTGTGATTTTTGAATGGAGCTGAGGAGGAATTTCTTTATCTAGATTGGTGCATCTGTGATGTTCGTTACCACAGGCAGCTGTGGAGGCCAAGTCTTTATGTATATTTAACGTACAGATTGTTAGATTCTTGATTTGTCAGGGCATGAAAGGATACGAGGAGAAGGCAAAAGATTGGGGCTGAGAGGAAAATTGATCAACCATGATGAAATGGCAGAGCAGACTCGATGGGCCAAATGGCCTAATTCTGCTCCTATATCTTATAGTCTTATTAATTCTATGTGTTTCCTTTCAATCCTGTACATTAGAATAAAATCTACTTTTATTTCTTTCCTAACAAAACTTTGCGCATATCAGAAATAAAGTTAAGAGTGTATAGAAATGATATTTTGCCATTCTCCATCAAATCTCAAAGAATATCTGATTGCAATATTTCTTATGTAACTGATGCTGGCATGAGGCAGGCCTGTTTGCCAATATCAGTTAATTGACTCGAAAGGTTACTGTTTATTATGCTGTTAATATCTCTACATCTTTTCTGATCTCTTGATGTTTCTCGAGGGACTTGGATGTCCATTTTTTTCCAGGATGAGATAAACACTAATTTCCTGCTGCTGTGGATACATCCAGTCCAGGATTTAGATATTTTGATTCAAGGAATCACCTACTGGTTATCTAAAAATAATATTTACTTGTGGTCCTGAGCAAAGAAGAAAGATTTTCCTGCTGGCCATCACGTAGCAGAAATGGCTCCATGCTCTCCAGACTCAGTACTTCACTCTAAATGCACTCACACTCTCTATTGATTCTATTTAACCAAATTCAACTTTGCTGTCTTTTCTCCTCATTCATCATCCTAAGCACATTAACTTGTGAGTACCCATCTTTCTCTCATTTAAAACTTTCATCCCATTTGAACAAGTGCTTTCTTCATCTTGTACTTAACCAGGTGATGGTATCTCAGAAAGCAGTGACTAGCAGCTGCTTCAAAAATTAAGTTTTAATAACTTAACCCCATTTTGCAGGTGATTATATTTTCCTGTTTGACTGCTCAACAATAATATTCATTTAACTTTATGTTTAGAAGACATTCTTAACTACAATACCAGCAAGGAGAAATGTGATTTTAAAAACTAATGATATATCTCAATTGAAAGTTTTGGTTTGAAAAAAAATCAGCACAACAATAGGAAAAGAACATGTGACCATTTTGCATTGTGCAACAACAAATGATGAATGTAGAAAGAAACTGCTTTATTATCCATTGGTTAACTTAAAAATCTCAGAGAATCTCAAGCATTTGGTTTGAGCCGGATGTCAAAAATCCTTGCTTTATTTATATTCCTAGGAAGTGCCTAGGAATGAAGAACTTAAAACTAAAAATGGCTTTGATTGTGATTATATAATTGAACATTGCATAGGGACCTTTGCCTATTGTTTCTAGGTTTGTGTTCAAACATCGTTTTGGGGTTAAAATCTCATTTACATTCCATTTGTGGATTGTCTAAACAAAATGCTTAATGTCTTAATGGCTTAAAGCTCATTGGAGCTTAACTTGTAGTCTTGGTCAAGTTACAGTAATCATGTCTTGGGAAGAATGAAAAAGCAACAAATATTGTGTTTGCATCCTAAGTTGTGAGGAACTCAAAAATACACTCAGTGTCCACTTTATTAGGTACACCTGTACACATGCTCGTTAGTACAAATATCTAATCAGCCAATCACATGGCAGCAACTCAATGCATAAAAGCAAGCAGACATGGTCAAGAGGTTCACTTGCTGTTCAGACCAAACATTAGAGTGGGGGAAGAAATGTGATCTAAGTGACTTTGATGGTGGAATGTTTGCTGGTGTCAGACAGGGTGCTTTGAGTATCTCAGAAACTGCTGATCTTCTGGGATTTTCACGAACAATCTGTATAGTTTATAGAGAATAGTGCAAAGAAACTAAAAACATCCTGTGAGTGGCTGTTCTGTGGGCAAAAATGCCTTGTTACTGAGAGACCAGAAGAGAATGGCCAGACTGGTTCAAGCAGACAGGGAGGCGACAGTAACTCAAATAACCATGTGTTACAACAGTAGTGTGCAGAAGAGTATCTCTGAATGTACAACATGTCAAACTTTAAAGTGGCCGGGCTAAAGCAACAGAAGCCCACATGGGTTTCAATCCTGTACCTAATAACGTGGTCACTGAGTATATATTATTTCTTATTCAGATGCAAAAAAAGTATATGCTGTTAATGTGAGGTATAAGTCAGATTTGATGTGATGGCCAAGTTATTTCAAGTATGGCTTCTATAGAACATAAATATCTGTCAGGGTGTAAATTTGAGTCAGACCTAAATGTTCTCACTGGATGTGCCAAGTTAAAATTGAAGCAATAAATATTAATAAGTGATGACATGATTTCAGAAATTGGATAGAGAACAGGAAGTCTTGTAGATGTGGTGTAAACAGAATACATAAAATTTCCATTTCTTGCTCAAGAAAATTTACCAGCAAGTGAACATTCCTTGATGGTAAAAATAACATGGCCGTCAGTTTTGATGAGGAGTGGGTCGTGCATTTTGCAATATGAATGGAAAGAGGCCTTTTCAGGCACTCATTGTGCTCCCTATGGCATTTAGGTGATCACTGATCTAAACCTATAGTCAATTCAACCAAAATTTGCATTTTCCATGATACTCTGATTTAAATAAGTTACTGATCAGTGTTTAGAATTTCTATTGATTCCTAGCAACATTTTGGGGGAAACAATTTTAGAATTTGTATGTGACAATACTTTCTGCCGTCACTCTTGAATAATCTATTCTTAATTTTGTATTCTTTTATTTTAGCTCCCCTTGCCCAAAGAAACTACTTACTTCTATTTATAGTCAGATCCTTTCAACATTGTAAACACATTAATTATTTTGATCTTCTTCCTTCTGGATATGAGAACTCAAGCAGGGACTATTAAGTGAACCTGCTTACTTGGGTATCTTGGATTGGAATTGGTAAATCTATGCCACATCTTTTGGTACTTATATCTTTCATAACACACAGTGTGTATGTAAGTAACGGTGCTCTAAATCTGCATCATAACTTGAGGTGCAGCCCTTTGGCCAGTGAGATAAGGTAATTGAGCAAGAAAGTTGACAAAGGCTTTCCTTGTGGTGGGCAGCAGGGAGACCACAGTCAGATCCACCTCATTTCTTGAGGATTGTTATAGTTAAAGCATCCCTGAGATCTCTTGGAATACCTCCACCTTCTTAGATGGTTGCAGTTGAAGCTCAACTAGGATATTATCTTCTCCTGTCCTTGTTAATTCCTTAGTTGTGATGTGGCTGCATGAAAGGCCTCAATAGGCTTTTGTGGAATGGTACTCACATCTGGAACAGAACTGTGGTTTGAAATGCTTCTTTCAACAGGTGTTCTCTCTGTTCCTGATGAGTCTAGTCCGGCTCCAGATTCCAGGGGTGCAGACTTATGGTGGCTGGGCTTTTAGAGTGCTACAGAACTGCCATGTAGTTGGACACTAGATATAACCATCACTCTGTAACAGCTCCAATAATGATACCGGGAGGTCCGGCAACAAGCAAACACAATTTTACTCAACCTTGCCCAAGTGTTTAACACTATCAGTAGGAAAGGACTGTAAAACCCCTTTCTGAAATTCAGATGCTCTTGGAAATTTGTCTCTATATTACACAGTCCAGGATGGTATGAACACCTTGGTATTAATAAGTGGACCCAAAGTAGAATAATTCTCATTGAAGGCCAATGTTTACAAGCTGACAATTGCTCCAACAATTTTGTTTTGCAATCTTTCTGCATTGAGGCAGACTTTGATGATGAATTTCACCACCGTTTTCAAAGCACCAGTGCAGCCTTTAGAAGAATGAGGTGGTGGGTTTACTGGACAGCAGAGATCCTTGAGACAATGGCAACTGAAGCACTGGGAAAATACAACCAATGCTGACCTGTAAAATGTACCAAGAGAGTAAGGGAACCAGTATCAGTGTACTCCCCAGGCTGACACTGTCAGAACGGAGGCCCTAATTCTTTCCAGACAGCCGTTCTCTTCACACGTCCATCACCGGGCTCCTGAATCAGGATGCAGACTAACCATAGGAAGATGATACTAGGTGGGTGAAGGGAAAGATTTAAGCGTGAGCTCAAAGTGTCATTGTAGAAATGGAACATCTGCACTAACTGGTCAGCTTTGGCACATAAACATTGGAATTGATGAAGAAGTTCGCGGAGTGGCATTGGTAATATTGAGGTGAAGCCCATCAGGAGCACACTGAAGTTCTATCTGAGATGAAGGGGAGGAGGGAGAGAGTTCACTCAGTAGGTTCTATATAA
The DNA here is from genome assembly GCF_030028105.1 of Mobula birostris. Lineage (NCBI taxonomy): Eukaryota > Metazoa > Chordata > Chondrichthyes > Myliobatiformes > Myliobatidae > Mobula > Mobula birostris. Next base: position 73,634,218 of record NC_092380.1, on the reverse strand, counting down.
CATCATGACCATTAGACAATAGAGCAGAATCAGTCCATTCAATCCTCGAGTCAGCTCCACGATTCTGTCATGGTCAACTTATTATCGCTCTCAACTCCATTCTCCTGCCTTTTTCCTGTAAACTCTGATGCCCTTACTAATCAAGAACTTATCAACTTTAACTTTAAATATACTCATTGACTAGGCCTCCATAGCCATCTGCGGAAATGAATTCCACAGATTCACCACCTTCTGATTCCTTCTCATCCCAGTCCTATGCTGTGGCTGTACCCGATTGCCCTACATTCTTTGAAACTCCAGTGAGTTCAGTCACAGAGTCATCAAACACGCTCATATATATTAACTCTTTCATTCCCAGGATTATTCTCGTGAACCTCCTCTGGACTCTCTCCAATGCCAGCACGTGGAAGCCATTTTTCATAATTCCATCAATCATCCTAGCAACAGAAGCACTTGCGAAACACAAGCAAAACACAAGAAGCAATCAGATCTGCTGATTTCTGCATGTATTGCAATGAAAACTGTAACAGGGTGTCAGATGCTAACTATTGGTTGGATCCATGAATGAGATATCAGTATTTCTCTGGTGATTTTTAAAAAATATATAGAAGTTTGTGGTGTTGACCAGGTAGATGAAGGATGCAACACCAATGAGACATCAAGCATCGTATCTTCACCACCCCTCTCTCCAATTCTGACCTCACTCCTTCTGAATGCACTGCTCTCCACTCTTCGCACCAACTCTAACCTCACCATCAAACCTGCAGATGGGGGGGGGTACTGTAGTAGTCTGGCAGACTGAAATCTACCTTGCGGAGGCTCAACGATAGTTGTCAGACACCTCCTCTTATTTATCCCTCGAACAGGATCCCACTAAGGAGCACCAGGCCATTGTCTTTCACATCATCACCAACATTATTAGCTCTGGGGGATCTCCCATCCACTGCTACCAACCTCATCGTTCCCTCACCCCACACCTCCCGTTTCTACCTCCTAAACTTGCCTGTCCAGGTGGATCCATTGTTTCAGCTTGTTCCTGCCCACTGAGCTCATATCTGCATACCTCGACTCTGTTTTATTCCCCGCCCCCCCCCCCGGTTCAGTCTCTTCCTACATACATTCATGGCACTTCACACGCTTTTGATCTTTTGAAAGATTTTAAATTCTCTGGCCTTGAGCATTTTATTTTCGTCATGAATGACCAGTCCCTATATACCTCCATCATCCACCAGGAAGGCCTCAAAGCTCTCTGTTTCTTTCTGGACACCAGACCCAACCAGGTCCCCTCCACCACCACTCTCTACTGTCTAGCGGAACTTGTCCTCACTCTCAATAATTTCTTCTTTGACTCCTTCCATTTCCTTCAAACAAAAGGGGTACTCCATGGTTACTTGCATGGATCCTAGCTATATCTGTCTTTTTGTTGGCTGTATGGACTAGCCTATGTTCCAAGCCTACACTGGTGTCACCCCACTACTTTTCCCATGCTACGTCATTGACTACATTGGTGCTGCTTCCGAGCTCGTTGACTTCTTCAACTTTGCCTCCAAATTCCACCCTACCTTCAAATTTACCTGGTGTCTTGAGACAGCTTATCCACTGATGTCTATTACAAATCCACTGACTCTCACAGCTACCTTGACTATACTCCTTCCCACCCTGTTACTTGTAAAAATGTCCTCCCCTTTTCTCAATCCTCCGTCTCCGCCACATCTGCTCTCAGGATGAAGCTTTTCATTCCAGAACAGAGATATCCTCCTTCTTCAAAGAAAGGGACTTCTCTTCCTCCACAATCAAAGCTGCCCTCAACTGCATCTCTTCCATTCTACACATATCTGCCCTTACCCCATCCTCCTGCACGCTATCAGGGATAGGGTTCCTCTTGTCCTCATTTACCACTTACCACCTTCCACGTCCAGCTCATAATTCTCCATAACTTCCGCCATTTTCAACGGACCACTAAGCACATCTTTCCCTCTCCCCCCTTTCTGCTTTCCACAGGGTTCGCTCTCTTTTACTAATCAACTTCCCAGCTCTTAACCTCATCCCTCCCCCGCTCCTGGTTTCGCCAATCACCTTGTGTTTCTTCCTCCCCTCCCCCACCTTCTAACTCTGAGTCCCCATCTTTTTTTTTCTCCAGTCCTGTTGAAGGGTCTCAGCCCGAAACGTCGACTGTACTCTTTTCCATAGATGCTGCCTTGCTTGCTGAGTTCCGCCAACAATGTGTGTGTGTGTTGCTTGGACTTTCAGCATCTGCAGATTTTCTCTTGCTTGTTGACTATGGAATGATTGTTGATGTCCAATGGGTTGGTTTTATTATCTCAGAAACTTCTGATCTTTTGGAATTTTATGCACAACAGTCTCTACAGTTTACAGAAAATGGTGTGAAAAACAAAACAAAAAAAAACAACATCCAGTAAATGGCAGTTCTGTGGGTGAAAATGCCTTGTAATTAGAGACGTCCTAAGAGAATGCCCAGACTGCTTCAAATTGACTTGAACTCAGGTAAGCACATGTTACAACAGCGGTGTGCAGAAGAGCATCTCTGAACACACACTGTACATTGAACCCTGAAGTACATGGGCTACAGCACCAGAAGACCACGAACATATTGAAATACATTCAGTGGTCACTTTATTAGGTACCTCCTGTGAGTGTGTATTGATTTTTAGGTGTTAAGAGAGTGAAGGCAAGCACTGATGAAGTAAAGTATCAGCCACAATCTTTTTGAAATATAGTGTGGTGTTGAGGGACTAAATGGTTTACTACTTCTAAGACTAACATTATTGTAGATTTCTGCACTTGTCTGTGAAAGTAGTTATTACAATAACGAAATTTGTTTAATGAAAAGCTTAATAGAATTTTGAAATGGATAAATTTTAGAATTTATTTTCATTTTTAATAAATACTTTGAAAATAAACAAAAATATAAAACTAAAAGTGATGTAGTCCTGGAGTTTCAAGGACGTTCAATAACATTCACCTGCAGTGTCAATGTGTTTATTAACTGCACTCTGCTTTACAAAAAAAAAGGTATAAATTTTCATCCCTTTTGGGATTTGTTAGAGCACTTACTCTATGGTTGACCTTGCTCTTGAAATATATTATCCACATTGATAATTTCCCTAAAATCTGTACTTTTAAAAGATTTAACATCTTCAGCCAAAAGCTTAACACGTGTAACCAAGCATTCATAAATTATTGAAGAGAGGCTCAATTATTTGATCTATTACCTCTAGTCATTGTTGTTTTGTTATACAGCAGTCCTAATCTGTATTACTAGATTGTTAAACTATGTATTTGCATGAGTTCCTTCAGTATATTTGGTGGATTGTCATCTGTCTGTTTATTAATTACCTGGTATACTCTACCATAAATTTTCGAGGCGTAATTGGATTGTATTCAGGAATTATTTCTGGCATATAGAACTATTAACTAGATCAGCAATGCTTCCAGTAAACAGGTGCTTATTAAGCTTTCATGTACAAGACATTTGAAATATTTGTTTCCCAAAACGTATGTGGTGAGAACTTCCATGTTTAAAAAGTGATAAAGACTTGCATATGTTGATCACAGATCCAGGTGCACGAATCTTTGAACTCTCGCACTTTTGAAAATCTATTTAAACTTTTAACCCACTTTTTCTTACCTTGATAATGTACTGTATGTTTCAGGCCTGGTTCTTGTCCATTTAGAAATAGTATGATTGGCACATCAAGATGATATCTTGTATTTTGTAATTTAATTGATTGTGTATAGATGCTTCAAGAAAATACAAGTGAGATTGTGTGAAAGAAAGATATATTTATTATTGTGTGAGCATCTTATTAACAAGTTACCTTGATTTATGGCCATATTCTCGGAAAGGTAATTAAGGGTGACTTAGACAATAACCTGAAATGCACTTAATTCATGACTCAGGTTGTAATCATTTTCATTAGAATGCATTATGGAAACATTTCTATTAATTAGAATAGTATATCAAAGTAGTCTCCTGAAGTTATTAGCTTGTAGTCTTCAACTATTTCAATATTCATGAATAATAATTTTCATGAAATTATTTGTTCATGGTCACCTGAAGTGTCTCTGCCTAGGCTGTGCTTCCGTCCCTAATGGTTTCAGATGCACGACTCAATTTAAAATGGACAATTAGCAACATATTTCAAAAGAATTATTAATTGCAATCAATGTGCAAAAAATCTATCAGTTGAAGAAATCAACTCTTTATGTTTTAAGAAAACTCTTTGAGAAAGCAAATGGCACTCTAATAAAAGGAGGAAGGCAGCAGAAAGGAAATTATAGACCAGATAACATGACCTCAATGGTTGGGAAGATATTGGAGACAATTGTTAAGGATGAAGTTACGGAGTACTTGGTGACACAGGACAAGATAGGGCAAAACTAGTATGGTTTCCTTAAGAGAAAATATTGCCTGATGAATCTGTTGGAATTCTTTGAGGAGATTACAAGTGGGATAGATAAAGGGGATGCAGTGGATGAGTGGAAATAAAAGTATCCTTTTCTGGTTGGCTGCCAGTGGCTAGTGGTGTTCCGCAGGGGTCGATGTTGGGATGGCTTCTTTTTATGCTGTATATCAGATGATGGAACAGATGGCTTTGTTGCCAAGCTTGCAGATGATATGAAGATTGGTTGAGTGGCAGGTAGTGTTGTGGAAATAGGAAGGCTGCAGAAGGACTGAGACAGATTAGGAGAATGGACAAGAAAGTGGAAAATGAAATATAATGTTGGAAAATGCATGGTCATGCACTTTGGTTGAAGAACTAGATGTGGAGGCTATTTTCTAAATGGAGAGAACATCCAAAAATCTGAGATGCAAAGTGACTTGGGATTCCTTGTGCAGAGCATAATAAAGGTTAACCTGCAGGTTGAGTTGGTGTTGAGGAAGGCATATGCAATGTGAGTAATCATTTCAATAAGTCTAGAATATAAGTGGAGGAATGTGATGCTGTGGCTTTATAAGGCACTGGGGAGGCCTCATGTTTAGCATTGTAAACAATTTTGGCTCCTTACCTAAGAAGAAATGTGCTGGCATTGGAGACTGTTCAGAGGAGATTCACAAAGATGATTCCGGGAATGAAAGGGTTATTGTATAAGGAACATTTGATGGCTCTGGGGCTGTACTTGCTGGAATTAGAAGGATGAGGAGGAATCTTATTGAAAGCTTTTGAATGTGAAAGCAGATGTGGAAAGGATGGTTCCCCATGGTAGGGGAGTCTATAACAAGAGGGTACAGCCTCAGGATAGAGGAAGGTCTGTTTAAAACAGAGATACAGAGAGCTGTAGAGGCCAGGTCGTTGGGTGTATTTAAGACAGAGATTGATGGAGTCTTGACTAGCCACAGTATCAAAGATTATGGGGAGAAGGTCAGCAAATGGAGCTGAGGAGGGAAACAAGGATCAGCCATGATTAAATGAGGATCAGACTTGATGGGCCAAATGGCCTAAATTCTGCTCCTATACCTTATGTTCTTATGGTCTAACTCCTCAGCAGTCCAATATCGAAGCTGATTAGTTTGGTTTCACTTTAAAATATGTTACAAGATGCAGTATTCTGATTTTCACTGACCATTAATGATGGCTTGGAGAAGCTCATGATGAATTGTTGTTGTCTTATTAAAACATTGTGGTATTTTATTATATATAATGTCTTGCAGGTTGGATCAACTTGTGACTGAATTAGTTTTAGTCACACAAAATATGACAATAGAATCACATGATATCGTATAGAAAATAATATTTCTTGCTTTTGTGAAATAACAGTATTCTGGTAGTGATTTAATATGTTTGATTCTTCGTACTAAGTAAATGATTTTTTTATATATAGATGCCTTTACCCTGTTTAATAATAATAATTGCAGCTTACTTTAACTGATCTAAACAATCTTTGAAAAGTGCTTTATAATGTTTGAATTATTTTTTCTCTATTTCAGGAAGGAGGGGTGGCAGTACTTTTCAAACTATGCAGACAAGATGCTCCTTGTTATTTGCATGTTCTTGCTCTCAGAGCATTGGCATCAATATGTGTTGTGGAAGAAGGCATCAATGAACTGGAAAAGGTATGGTTGTACCTTATTTTTGTACCTGTACCTTAAATGTAAAGAAAAAGAATAACAGATACTCTTTGTTCTTAAAATTGAAGATGATGAACAGCCTTGTTCTTAACATTAGAAGTGCAATTGCTGCGAATAAATGAAATCAGCCCTGCACATATCTGTAACCAGTTTATTATAACTCAAGAATAATTTGAGAGGCCTGATTTGAAGAACACTCAGTGTACTTGGAGCTTTCATATGAGATAATTAGATGTTGCATTCACTAGTACTGGACAGGTAACTATTACCAAATAGAAGTAATAGGGTTTTGTGAAATATTTGTACCTGCTATGAATAATTTGTTTTAGTTTTGTCCAGGACTGACTTTATTTTTGTTAGCATCATAATTTTAGAGTCATAGAGAAGTACAGCACAGAAATGGGCCTTTTGGCCCATCTAGTTCATACCAAAACCACTTAAACTCCCTAATCACAATGACTTGCACCGGGACAATAGCCCTCCATAACCCTACTATCCATGTACCTGTCCATACTTCTCTTAGACATTGAAATCAAGTTTTCATAGACCACTTGTGCTGGCAGCTCATTCCACACTCTCACAACTCTCTGAATGAAGAAGTTTCCCCTCATGTTCCCTTTAAACTTATCTTTCACCCTTAAGCCATGACCTTTATTTGTGGTTCCACCCAACCTGAGTGGACAAAGCCTGCTTGCATTTACCCCATCTGTACCCTCTTATGTTGTATACTTCTATCAAATCTCTCAATCTTCTACATTCTAAAGAATACAGTCCTAACCTATTCAATCTTTTTCATAACTGAAGTCCTCCAGACCCGATGAAATCCTTATAAATTTTCTTTGCACTCTTTCAAACTTGTTTACATCTTTCCTGTAGTTAGCTGATGAAAATTGCACACAGTACTTCAAATTAGACCTCACCAACGTTCAAACATTCAAAGGTCCAATTTACTGTCAGACAAATGTATACAATATGCATCCTGAAATGCTTTTTCTTTGCAACCATCCTTGAAAACAGAGGAGTTCCCCAAAGAATGAACGACAGTTAAATGCTAGGACCCCAAAGTACCCCTCAGCTCCCCTCCCTCCCACGCATAAGCAGCAGCAAACCATCAAGCACTCAAGCGTGAGCAAAGCAATAGCAAAGACACAGACTTGCAGTTACCCCAAAGGCCGCGTTTCACCCAGTATACGACAGTATTTCACCCAGGCTCTCTCTCTCTCTCTCCCCCTAATAAAGGAGAAGGAGGTGTCTCCGTTTTCCCAGTGAGCAGGGAGACATCACAAACAACTCACTGGTTTACGATGTTAAAATTCTGTCTGTTGCTTTTTTCGAGCTCTGTGCCAAAAGATCTCAAAGATCTCCGGTCTCCAGGCACACAGCCACAGACATCCCAACTCCCTCGATGACACACGGGTCTCCTGCCGTGACACCAACCCTCGATCCACCCATCTCCGGAGCCCCGAGATCTTAGGCTTCCAAATCCGAGCCAGACTCTTAGGCCGAGCCATTGGCATGCCGAACAAAAATGGTAGGTTATGGAACCCTGCGAGCAGGTCCCATTCCCACAAAGAACCGAAGTCAGCATGTAACTCCAGGTCAGGTTCTTTAAAAGAACCCTGAAAAGGAAAAATAAAGATATTAAAGACAGAAATAGAGCTGTTTCTGAAGATGCAAGCAAAGGAGACGATCATTACTTCGCCTCGCCTCTTCTACAATTTTAAAATAACATCCCATCTTCTGCTCTCAGTACATTAATTTATGAAGGCTAATATGCCAAAAAGCTTTCTTTGTGACCCTATCTACCTGTGATACCATTTCCAAAGAAATATGTACCTGTTTTCCAAATCCCTTTGTTCTACCACGCTCCTCAGTGCCCAACTGTTTATTGTGTAAGACCTTCTCTGGTTGGTCTGACTGAAGTGCAGAACCTCACACTTGTCTGCATTAAATTCCACCTGCTCGATGTCAGCCCATTTCTCCAGCTGATGCAGTTGCCTCTGCAAGCCATGATAGCTTTCCCTTCTGTCCACTACGCCCAAAAATTTGCTGATCCAGTTAACCACATTATTATCCAGATTATTTACATAGATGACCAACAGTAAAGGACCCAGCCCCAACCTCTGTCCCACATCACTACTCACAAGTCTCCAATCTGAGAGGTAACCCTCTACTACCACTCTCTGGCTTCTCCCACAAAGCCAATGTCTAATCCAATTGACTACCTCATCCTGAATGCTGAGCGATTGAGTCTTCATGACCAGTCTCCCATGTGGGACCCTGTAAAACGCCTTACTGAAGTTTATGTAGGCACTATCCACTGCCCTACCTTCATCTAATTTCCTGGTAACTTCCTCTAAAATCTCTCTAAAATTGGTTAGACATGACCTGACGCTCTTGAAGCCATGCTGACTAACCTTAATCAGTCCATGTCTATCCAAATACTTATATATCTGGTCCCTTAGAATATCTTCCAATAACTTTCCCACAATTGATGTCAGATTCACCAGCCTATAATTATACGGTTTCTGTTTAGAGCATTTTTTAAACAGCGGAACAAGAGAGGGTATCCTCCAATCGTTTGGTACCTCTCCTGTCACTAAAGATGTTTTAAATATCTCTACAAGGGCCCAATCAATTTCTGCACTTGCCTCCTGTAGGGTCCAAGGGAACACCTTGTTAGGCCCTGGGGATTTATTCACCCTCATTTGCTTTAGGATAGCTAACACCCCCTCCTCTGTAATCTCTACTGGGTCTGTGAAGTTGATGCCACTTGTCTCATTTCCATAGACTCTGTATCTGTCTCCCAAGTAAATACAGATACAAAGAATACATTTGAGATCTCCCCCATCTGTTTTGGCTCCACACATGGATTACCATTCTGGTCTTCCAGAGGACCAATTTTGCCACTTGCAATACTTTTGCTCTTCACATATCTGTAGAATCCCTTTGGATTCTCTTTCACTTTGTCTGCTAGAGAAACTTCAGGCTTCCTTTTAGCCTTCCTTCTTAAATGTTCTCTTGCATTTCTCCATAAGCTCCTCATTTTTTCCTACTTGCCTATACCTGCTATGCACCTCCATTTTACTCTTAACCAGGGCTTCAAAATCTCTTGAAAATCAAGGTTCCCTATACTTGGGATAGTTTAATCAGTCTGTAGTACCTCACCAAACACAATGCTGAAAAATACGTGCACGTCAACATTGGTATGCTGAAATGTCTTGGTCAATAAAGGATGATACTCTGTCTATTTTTTCCCAATCAAGTTGTCCAACGCCATAGACTTATGATTTTGCATTAATTGTAAATAATGTAATAATTATGGAAGCTTGGCATTTTTTGCAGTGCAAGATCTCCTGCGCAGTGGAGATATAATTTCATCTCTCTCTGCTTTGTATTGCTATTTCTAACTGACCCATCCTCTTCTGTTTAATTCTCACTTCGAGGCAGTTCAAATGGCCATGAGTTATTCCACGAGCCAGTGCCTTTTGCATATTCAGGTGGACATTTGAAGGAGAACTCTGGTCTGATAATGTCAATTACTTTCATTCTCCTTCTTAAGCACTCATGCTTTTCTTGCCCTCTACTTCCTTTGTAGTTCACTTTTCAATAGTTCCTTGAATTCGAATTGAAACCCTCCTCATTCATCAAGTCAGTTAATTTGATGGTTTTGATATCACCAGCTCATGTAATCCATGTTTTATTAACTGAATCCCAAATTAAAGGAAAATTTTGTAGTTCTTGTTCAGAATCTCACAATGGTGTAAAAAGAAAAGGGAAGGCGTTTCAGTAGGTACGAGTGTATAATATGTATGCATGGCTTATATATAAAAAAAGTATCCAAACCTTCTACCAAACATTCAGTAAATGGTCTTTACTGAATCGTCAACAATTCTTTCCGCCCACCGCTGCTGTTCGACCAGCTCAGCTGAGTTTCTCCAGCAGTTAGTTTATATTCTAGTTTCCAGCATCTATAATCTCTTGTGTCTCCATTAGCCATGTTTTTTAAGTTCATTTTTCTTTACTTGTTGAGAAGAAGAGGTGTAATACAATTGAATTGAATTGACTTTATTTCTTACATCCTTCACATACATGAGGAGTAAAAATCTTTATGTTACGTCTCCATCTAAATGTGCAATGTGCAATCAGAGTAATTTATAGTAATTTATAATAAATAGAACAGTCAATGTAATATAGTGTACACTCAAATCAGTGTGAGTTCATCAGTCTGATGGCCTGATGGAAGAAGCTATCCCAGAGCCTGTTGGTCCTGGCTTTTACGCTGTGGTGCTGCTTCCCAATGGTAGCAACTGGAATAGATTGTGGTTGGGATGACTTGAGTCACCAATGATCCTTACGGGCCCTTTTTACACACCTGTCCTTGTAAATGTCCTGAATCATGGGAAGTTCATAACTACAGCTGCGCTTGGCTGTCTGCACCATACTCTGCAGAATCCTGCGATTAAGGGAGGTACAGTTCTCATATCAGGCAGTGAAGCAACCAGTCAGGATGCTCTCAATTGTGCCCCTGTAGAAATTTTTAAGGATTTGGGGGCCCATACCAAACTTCCTCAACCGTCTGAGGTGAAAGAGGTGCTGTTGTGCTTTTTCACCACACAGCTGGCATGTACAGACCATGTGAGGTCTTCGCTGATGTGGATGCTGAGGAGCTTGAAGCTGTTTACCCTCTCAACCCCAGATACATTGATGTCAATTGGAGTTAGCCCGTCTCCAGTCCTCCTGTAATCCACAACTAGCTCCTTTGTTTTTGTGATATTGAGGGAGAAGTTGCTTTCTTGAAACCACTGTGTCAGAGAGATGACTTCTTCCCTGTAGGCCACCTCATTATTGTTTGAGATAAGGCCGATCAATGTAGTGTTGTTGGCAAATTTAATTAGCAGATTGGAGCTGTGGGTGGTGATACAGTCATGGGTATACAGGGAGTAAAAGAGGGAACTCAGTACACAGCCCTGAGGGGCTCCTGTATTGAGAGTCAGAGGGTTGGGGGTGAGGGAGCCCACTCTCACAACCTGCTAGCGAATACACAACAAAAAAACATGGTTTAATTGTAAACTATGGTTCCTACTGTGGTTTAATATAGATTTAGTCTGTAAACCATTAGAAAAATAGAAAAAAAGTCATTATCACTTAAAAGGTGTACAGGTACAAGCAAAAGAGAGAATACCTGAGTGAGAAATATAATATATTATCAATACATGCATTTTCAGCTAAAAATAGATGAAAGAAAAATGTGTTTTACTGAAATGACATAATTACCATGCATAAAATAACTGCCATATTGAGTTCAGTACATTTATTATCAACATACTTCTGTGAAATTACTTTGAATGTTAGTTTAATGGATTGGATCTTTCACACTGACTGGTGAGTGGCCATCAGTTTTTCTGTCTGGACCATGCTGTTTCATTCAATGGGATTGTGATGCCTTCTTCACTGAAGAAGTTAGATTTTAATACAGTGTAGTGGACCATGCCTACAGGCTCACTGACTATTGAAGCTATCATTAGAATTCTAAATCAACAAGTCATGCTTCTGAGCAATTGTCTCCTTTATCTTCAGAAGGAACCAACAGTAATCCAGATTATTTATTTGGCATTTTATCTTTTTTTAAACATTGACCTGTTACTTTTCACTGTGAATATTTCTGCTCTTTCTGCTTAACCCTATAATTAGTACTTCTTCATTCAGCTGAATAAACTGGTAGTTTATTTTATCCCGTTCTTTGCGCCAGAAATAGTATGATTTATTTGAAGACTCTGAATGTAGTCATTTCTACTCTGCCTTTGTGTGTATTTTTAGTTGATCTTTTTGTGTTTTTCAATCTTAGCTGAGGCATCATAGATCAAACTTACTCCCGTCAGTTTACATCTGTTGATTCAATGACGTTGTTCCCAGGTTAGTGAATTGTGTATCAGACAGTTTGCATCATGATAGACGATGCAAATGAAAATCTTAATACAATGGAGACCCGAAAATAAGGAAATGTAAAGAGCAAAGAGCATCGCATGAAAACGTTGATTATAGGAATTCAGGGTTCTTTCTTTAGGAAGTTGTTATCTGAAAAGGGATGAATCAGCAGACTCTATAGGCATTTCCCACTGGAAATTAATAATGTTCTCTCCATGTAGTTGAATGGAGGGTTGAATGTTGTCAGCATTTATAATATTTTGCAATGTACCTAGTAGCATGGCCTTCACCTGTCTCAGATTACTCCAAAAATTGCCTTCAAAGTGCCTTCACTTAAATAGGACCTCTTAGTATACAGGTAGTTGCTGAAGGAGGATAAGAATACTGAAGATTTGTGATTGGCTATGTAGGCAACGTATTTCACAGATTAGTTATTCCAAAGAGTTTTATAATTAAGTGCTTTTGAAATGTCATTTTTATAGTACTGATATTTGTTCTTAATTAATTTCAGAACCTACTCTCTCCAGCCATTTGAACAATATTATTATTATTTTATTTTTAGAAGTTTGTTCTCTTATGATAATATTCATTCCTCTGAGTTATTTTTCATATCAAGCTTTGCGAAAGTATCAGCATTTTCCTTCTATCCTCTCAAGTTCCTTAGAAGTGCTGAGTCACAGATGGAATCATGATTTTCAGCTTACAAAATGTTATGATGGGTCCTGCTCACTTTTGCAAAGTACTTGAATATATTCTGGCAAGATTCCTTCTCAACCAATAGCCCAATGTAGCCAGCTTATTATTTGCTTCTTGTGATACCTTGCTGTTTATAAATTAATGGTGCAAACTAATTATCATTACTTAAACAGTAGCTGAGATTGGAAGCTAACTGCTTCAAATTACAGGTTAGAATCCAGCAATCTTTCTCATTATTCTTTATCTGTGATTGGTAGTGTTTGAGTATTGCAATCATTCTGAGAATCCTGTCTAAATATTTTCAGTTGTGAGAAGGCTCATGTTGATGCCTTGAATGGTGTCATAATTAATATATTTTAAGCATGACATCTCAGTATGAGGGTTAAAACACAAAGAGGAAGAAAACATTCACATTTCTATTAATAGAATGCTATCAGCTACTGTTTGTTCTTGGCTCTCAGTATCCTCTTGCCTTAACTTGTAGTTAAATCCAGTGAGATCAAGAAACAAAGTACAGGCTAAGTACCTCTTATTCCAAATGCTTGAGGCCGGAAGTGTTTCGGATTTCAGGATTTTTTTCAGATTTTGGAATATATAATGAGATTAGATTAGATTATGAGAACACTCAGTCCTCTTTTATTGTCATGTAGAAATGCATACATGCATTAAGAAATGATACAATGTTTCTCCGGAGTGATATCACAGAAAACAGGACAAACCGGAGACTAACACTGACAGAACCACATAATTATAACATATAGTTACAGCAGTGCAAAGCAATACCATAATTTGATGAAGAACAAACCACGGGCACGGTAAAAAAAATCTCAAAGTTCCCGAGTCAATCGACTCCCGAGTCCCCGATAGCAGGCGGCAAAAGGGAGAAACTCCCTGCCATAAACCTCCAGGCACCATCAACTTGCCAATGCCTTGGAAGCAGCCGACCACAGCCGACACTGAGTCCATCCGTCCAAAAACTTCGAGCCTCTGACCAGCCCCTCTGATACAGCCTCCCGAGCGCCATCCTCTACCAAGTGCCTTTGACCGAGCCCCGGCCGCTGAAACAAGCAAAGCGGAGGATTCGGGGCCTTCTGCTCTGGAGATTCTGGTTACCACACAGTAGCAGCGGCAGCAAAGCGGGCATTTCAGAAGTTTTCCAGATGTTCCTCTGTACTCTCATGTCTCCATCAAATCAGAATTGTGCACGGTCCCCTACTGGACAGATAACAGATATTCATCGCCAGAGAGGCCGCGCACACTGCTGTTGCACTGCCATCCTCTCCTCCATGGGATCACCAAGATTTCTGACTCTGAGTTTATGTGCTACCAGTAAGCAGTCTTTGCCTTACATTTGTTGCTCACACATATGTACTTAACAGTAAAAATTATTAAATATAACGAAAACATAATGTGTGCTGGGTAATAAAAGCAGCATCCGGAGAAAAGCTGAATCAACAACGATGGCGTGCCATGTTTTGATTAAAAGGTTACAGTACACTGTAATTGTATTTTACATTTTTTTAGGCTTTATGTAAGGTATAAAAACAGTCAGCATTGTAGACTTGTTCTGGTGTTAGATTTTCATCAGTGACGATCTTTGCAAACTTACCAATGAACTTCTATGTTGTTTCAAGATCAGCCCATGCTTTAGCTTGAAAACTTCTAAAATCTTTACAAATTTAATGGCGTACCTTTTCTTAACTTTTTGCAGCCAGCCTGCTGAATATTCACAACTACCTTCAATTTTCAGTTTGTTTTGATATTTCTTTGTTCGTTTCATGTTCAGCATACTGTTAAGCGGCATATGTTCACTACAGTGCTGATGAATTCACTCTTTCAATGCCCGATCGAGACCTTCATTTTTTGCTTCATGCTGTGTCTTTCTATTTTGCATTAATGTCTATTCATTACATATAAGAGGTCACTTCTCAGAACAGTCTGTGATGCACAGACACCTGCACATCACGTGAAAACTTTCCCAATGCATTGTGAACTTTTCCATTTGTGACGTTATATCAGCGCTAAAAAATATCTGTATTTCGGAGATTTTCAGAATTTGGAGTTTCAGAAAAGAGGTATTAGCTTGTATTAGCCAAAATTTAGCACCAAACACATTTGGAGAGTTTGGAGTCCGATAAATCACAAGGCAGTGAAAGTCTACTTCCCATAGTTTTGAAAGAGATCGCTTTAGAGATTATGAATATTCTGATCATGTAAAATTCTATAGATTCTAGCAGTTTTCCTATGGAGTGGAGTGTAGTAAAAGTGACTCCACTATTTAAGGTAGATGATGGGGAGCACATGGTGAATGGCTAACCTGCTCACCAATATCAGTGGTCAGGAAAATGCTGTGATCTACAATGAATGATGTAACAACAGAATACACTGAAAAGAACAAAAGATTGAGTAGAGCTGAATCAGAATCAGGTATATTATCACTGACACATATGAAATTTGCTGTTTTGTGGCAGCAGTACAGTGCAGGTATAAACATACTAAGTTACAGTAAATAAATAGTGCTAAAGAGAAATAGTGAGGTAGTGTTGATGAATTTATGGACTGTTCATAAATCTGATGGTAGATGCAAAGAAGCTGTTCTTAAAATGTTGAGTGTGGGTCGTCGGCTTCCAGTATCTCCTGTTCGGTGGTAGTAATGAGAAGAGTGCATGTTCCTGTCCCCGGGATGGCTCTGGAAAGTGGCGACTTTATGTATGCAACTTTGAAGGGAATCATCAAATATTCACGTTTAGGACTACTACAGCTAAAATCCACAGTCACCACCATGGGTAAGTGACGGCACAGTAGCGTAATACTGTTACAGTGCCAGTGACCCGCGTTCAATCCCCACTGCTGTCTGTAAGGAGTTTCCTGCACCCTCCCCCGTGACCATGTGGGTTTCCTCTGGGTGATTAAGTTTCCTCCCACATCCCAAAGATGTATGGGTTGGTAGATTAATTGATCACATGGTGTAATTGGATGGCGTGGGTTCATTGGTTCAGAAGGGCCTGTCACCATGCTGTATCACTAAATTAAATAGATAAATGAAAAGGAAGTGCTGGTCTGCAATTAAGTTTAAAATCCAATGCCCTTAGATCCCCACTCCCAAATATCCTCCTGGCAAATGTAGTCTCTGGAAAATAAAACTGAAGATCTCAGAGCAATATTGCAGTATTGGAGGGACATCAAGAATTGCTATATATTTCACTTCACGGAAACCTGGCTCACCCCCGTCATTTTAGATGCACTGACCTGGAACATCTAGTGGTCAAGTGCCGTCCATTTTATCTGCCAAGGAAGTTTTCCACAATCATCCTGGTAGCAAAGTAAATTACACTCCGGGCCGATGTCAGGCAGGCATTAATGTGTTGGGTCCAAAATAGATCCTCTGAGATGCTGAAGCCCAGGAACTTGAAGTTGCTCACCCTTTCCACTGTTGATCACTCAATGAGGATTGGCATGTGTTCTCCTGACTGCCCTTTCCTGAAGCCCAAGAACAATTCCTATTCATCTTTGAAAGAAAAATCATGTTTGATATCTGCTCAACTCTTTTGATGATGTGATTTGCAGGATAATTAAGGGTGGCCAGGAGGATGAGTTACATTTGGATTTTTGGTTGGGACCCACACAGAGAGAGGTCAACATGCCCAGAGTAAATGGTTTTAATATACTGACAACAGATTGAAAATTAACATTCTGTCAGAAAGTAAAGTGTATGAATACAGGATGGTTCTTGGGAATATAGTGCTTATTAGTGCTTGTAATCAAGCTATTGGTTCTTGAAATCTATATCAACAATTTGGCAGATGGGACAAAATATCATATTTAAAAATTTGCTGATATTAAAAAAGCAGATTTGTGTTTAAGGATGTAAAGAAGCTTCAAGGAAATTTCAATGAAGTGGGAAAAACATAGCTGATGGAATATAAAGCAGAAAAATGTGAAGTCATTCACCGTGGTGTACATAACCCAACAATTGTCAAATGGCGAAGGATTGCTTATTTCTAATGTTCAAAGGGACAAGTGTGACAGAAGGCCAACATATAGATGTAGCAAGCAGTTAGGAGAATATTACGCTTTCATAACAAGAAGATATGAATTACAGGATTAAGGAAGTCTTATACAGTATAAAGTTTTGATGAAAAAGTACCTGGAATATTGTGTACAGTTTTAATATTCTTACCTAAAAGGTGATGTATTTTCCATTAAGAATGTGCAACAAAGATTCATAAGTCTGGTTGCAGGGATGGCATTAGCTGAATAAAGAAAGGTGGAGTAGATTGGGACTGTATTCAGAAAAAACAGGGGAGAACATATTGAAACTTATAAAATTAGTTAAGAGCTTGAACAGCTGAATTATGCAGAATGTTTCTTCTTGCTGAAGTGTCTCAGGCGAAAGATGAGTACAGCTTCAGAATAAAGATTTGGTTACTTAAGACTGAAATGCAGAGAAATCTCTTAGCCCACAGAACAAAATCCTTTGGAATTTCTGTCTTGGAAGATTACAGTGGTTAAATCATTCTGTCTATTCAAAACAAAGATTAAATAGATTTTTGGTGTTTCACTCTGTTGGAGATCTCCCGCCATTTAGCAGCCATATAAACTGTTGGAAGATATCCGCTTTGTGATCAGCAGGGCACTCTACCAATCCAGCTTCTTGCTGGCTGGAAATAAAAGTAAATTGCTACAGTCACTCTGGTAACTGTTGGTTGCAGGTTTCCCATTTGTAACATGCAGTAAAATAGAAAAAAAGTGTGCATCCCTAAAGTAGCAATGAATTTATAAAGTTACATCACTGATGATGTGACACAGTGATTGCTAGGATATATCGCAGCATCACAAGAGGTTCTAGTGGTAAAAAAAATATATATTTATTTATTTTTGATGAAAGAAAATAAGAAATTTATCAGTGTGTGAATATATAAATTTGATGCACTGGTGTATTCCATCTACTGTGATTAATAGGTTGTTAATGGAAGTTTAACAAGGCTGAGATATTTATGAGATTGTAAATGTCAAACAGATGCAGTTGCATTGTAATCTCTGGATTAGACTGAATAAATCTAGATGTTCAGGATATTCATTTATAGTACTTTTTGTATGCATATCACGAATCATGTATTACACACAGGAGCTACTCATAATAGGGTGACGCGGCAATTTACCCTACCTGCTGCCCTTGGGTCCGTATTTAGCCTGTTTTTACTTTTGGATTTGGCTATGCACATTCCTTTTCAGAAAGGGTTGTTAAAGACTGCTGTCTGGCCTGACAGAATGATGTACAGTGCCTATAAAAAGTATTCACCCCCACTTGGAAATTTTCATGCTTTATTGTTTTACAACATTGAATCACAGTGGACTTAATTTGGCTTTTTTGACTCTGATCAACAGAAAAGACTCTTTCATGTCAAAGTGAAAACAAACTACTACAAATTTATTACATGTATTAAACACAAAATAATTGATTGCACAATTACTCACCCCATTCAAGTCCGTATTTAGTAGATGCACCTTTGGCAGCAATTACAGCCTTGAGACTGTGTGGATAGGTCTCTATTGGCTTTACACATCTGTACACTATAATTTTTCCCCTTTCTTCTCTACATACGACTCAAGCTCGTCAGTTTGCATGGGGATCAAGAGTAAGTAGCCCTTTTCAAGTCCAGTCACAAATTCTCCATTGGATTAAGGTCTTTACTCTGACTTGAGAACTGCAAGACATGAACTTTGTTGTTTTTAAGCCATTCCTGCGTAGGTTTGGCTTTATGCTTGAGGTCCTTGTCTTACTGGAAGACAAATCTCTCCCAGGTCGCAGTTCTCTTGTAGACTGCATCAGGTTTTCCTCTAGGATTTCCCTGTATTTTGCTGCATTTATTTTATCCTCTACCTTCCCAAGCCTTCCAGGGTCTGCTGCAGTGAAGCATCCCTACAGCATGATGCAGCCACCACCATTTTTCACAGTGGGGATGGTGTGTTTTTGATGATGTGCGGTGTTTGGCTTATGCCAAATGTAATGTTTAGTCTGATGGCCGTAGAGCTCAATTTTGGTTCATCAGACGATAGAACCTTTTTCCCGCTGAGTTCAGAGTCTCCCACATGCCTTCTGGCAAACTCTAGCCGAGATTTCATGTGAGTTTTTTTCAACAGTGGCTTTCTCTTTACCACTTTCCCATAAAACTGTGACTGGTGAAGCATCTGGGCAACAGTTGTTGTATGTGCAGTCTCTCCCATCTCAGGCACTGAAGCTTTTAACTCCTCCAGGGCTGTTATAGGCTCTTAGTGGACTCCCTCACTAGTCCCCTTCTTACACAGTCACAGTTTTTGAGGACAGCCTGTTCTTGGCACACTTACAGCTGTGCCATACTCTTTCCACTACTTGATAACTGACTTAATTGTATTCTAATTGGTATTCAGTGACTTGGAAATTCTCTTCTATCCATCTCATGCCCTGTGCTTTTCAATAACCTTTTCATGGAGTTGCTTGAAGTGTTCTTTTGTCTTCATGGTGTAGTTTTTGCCAGGATACTGACTTACCAGCAGTTGGACCTTCCAGATACAGGTGTATCTTTACTACAATCAATTGAAACACCTTGACTGCATACAGTTCTCCAAAAACAGATATCTATTTAACTAATTATGTGACTTCTAACACCACTTGGCTACATGAGTGATGATTTATTGTGTATATTAAAGGGGGGGGGCGTGAAGACCTATGTAATGAATTATTTTGTGATTTATATTTGTAATTAATTTAGATCACTTTGTAGAGATCTGTTTTCACTTTGACATGAAAGCATCTTGTTTCTGCTAATCAGTGTCAAAAAAAGACAAATTACATCCACTGTGATTCAATGTTGTAAAATAATAAAACAGGAAAGCTTCCAAGGGGGGGTGGGGTGAATCCTTTTTATAGGCACTGTAATTTAGTTTCCCCTAAACACGAAACAATACAGCTATAATTTCAATTGCATTGGTATCCACAGAAATGGGAGTTGGGTAGTGAATCAATATCACCCAGTTTCAGCCATCATTCTGAGGTCAAGTTATCTCTGTGCACAATTGATTATACTGAAGTAAATAGATAAAAGTTCAAATGCCATCACAAAGAATCAAACAGTGCTTGCAATCCTTAAATGATTTGAAATGGCCCATTAGGATATAAATAGTGTGGATCAACTCATTGGATCCAAGGCTGGTGGGTTTGCCACTTTCAGAAGAGGTGGAGCTGATTAGGTCTGTATTCCATAGAATCAGACAATGAGAGATGAGAGGAGATCATAATGAAATTTATGCCATTCTCATTATATAGTGGGTGAAGGGAAACTATTTCTTCTGTCAAAGAAATCCAGAACCAATAGGAGATACTGATGGTAGAGGATTGTTTTTTGTCATTGGGGGCTGTGATCAGTGGTGAAAACAAAGGTTAATGTTGGGACAGTTGCTATTTTGTAACATATATATGAATAACTTGAATAAAGGTGTGGGAGGCATGATCATTCAGGGTGTATGTTGGGGTGTTAGGGAGCTCTGAGGAACAGGTGAGCCTGGGAATGCATGTACATAGATCCTTGAAAGATGAGCAGATAACATAGTTATGGAGGCATGTGGGGTACTGGTACAGAATACAGAAGTAGGCAGTTTAAGGACTAAAAGATGGAAAGAGGATCCAAGTAATACAGTCAGAACCATTAGAACTTAAAAGGGAAGATTGAGAGGAAGAAAATAACAGATCCAGATAACCATGAGTTGATCTACCTAGCAAAGGAGCACCCTAGTGTGGTATCAGCAATGATAACTATTTTAAATCAAATATTCATTAATGCTGTAAACTAAACACTAAGTAGAAGAAAATGTGTGTTGCTATACTTTTCATACCTATCTCTGCTGGTCAAGTAGAATGTTTGTAAGAAACAAAATATGTTAGAATGGGTAAGGTTTGCAAATCTTAAGACAATGCTCAGAGGATGTTTACTTCCTTTTCATTTATTGTTTTTCTTTGTAAGAATATAAATCGATCGAGGTTGTCCTCTCTGATTGTTATACCTCTCTTGATCTCTGCCAGAATAATTGTTAAGCAGAGTGTTCATATAATTTGCAAGAAGGCTTGATCAGGTTCCACTTAAAGCCGGTCACATTGAAAAATCTGCTAGAACCCTCTTGTTGCAGCTTCAAGAAATCAAACAGCCCTTGCAGAGGTAATATTAAAAAAAAGAAAATATGCAGGTCACACTACTTCTATACAGCTACATGGATTAGGAGTTTCAAGAAACTGCCTCTGGGGTTGAGAAAAGAGGAGAAAGATATTCTGTGAATTTGGACAATGTTATGTTCCAATCACATAAGACCCAGAAAACAAATGTTCTAAGGATACATGGACAATATAGTTAAATGAATAAGCACAGACGGAGATGTTGGAGTGGTGATCAGAAGGCTGTATGAAGGATGTTGCAACCCTGTGCACACCTTAATCCTTTACAGATTCATTGAGCTGCATCCTTCATTCAACCGAGAAACCAGCTTGTTTCACAGAGCAGTTTTTATTATATTAATAATTTTATAGCAGCATTCCATAATGTGAAAATGATAGAGATAGAATTAATCTCCATTTCCACTTTTTGTCCCAATTTTCTTTTCCAAGGTTGCAGGCTCACAGTTCACCAATTTCTGAGCCAAAAAGTAAGAGAGAATGAGTTAATCCCAAAGGACTGCACTGTCAAATTGGATTCAAAATTGGAACCTTTGATGATTTAATTAACCTAGTGGAGGAACTTTTAAATGATAACTGATGGTTGACGGCCCAAGGTATTTGTCAATGTCTGGCCACTTCAACTGATTCCGTTGTTTCAAAACAACCAAAGTGTGCACTTCAGCAACCAAGCAGTATCAGACATAAACTATTCTTTGGATAACATTTGTGCAATTTAAGTTGTTATAGCAGCCAGTTTTCCTCTTTTTTCAGTTGCTTAAATATCTAATCAAGCTATGTCATTGAATTTTAGAAAAATATGATTAATTGATAGTATTCCATTTAGCCAGATGAAACTAATCTTGTCTCTCACATATCATCCATACCCCTCCATTTTTTGCATGCCCATGGCTTGACTAAATGTGTCTTAAACATTACTATCAGATCTGCCTCCATCACTTCTCCTGGTGCTGCATCCTCCACTCTATTGGCTTAAAATCTTGCCTCGCACATCACTTTCAAACATTTCCTTTGTCACCTTCTAGTATATTACATTTCCACCTGGAGAGAGAAATACCCTGAATATCTAGCCTATCTATGTCTCTCATAATTTTATAAACTTCTATCAGGTCTCCGCTCAGACACCAACACTCCAGAGAAAGCTGCACAAGTTAATCCAACTGCTCTTTATAATTTATACTCTCTAATCCAGGTGGCATCTGGGTGACCCTCTTCTGCAACCTCTTTAAAATCTCTACATTCTTCATGTAAAATGACAACCAGAGATAAGAAAAGAAAAAAACAGGTGGATAGCAGGTATAGGCAGGTAGGAACAAATGAAATGCTTATGGAGTATAAGGAATGCAAGAGAACACTTAAGAAAGAAATCAGGAAGGCTAAAAGAAGACATGAGGTTGCCCTAGCAGGCAGGATTAGATTAGATTAGATTAGATTATGAGGACACTCTTTTATTGTCATTTAGTAATGCATGCATTAAGAAATGATACAATATTCCTCTGGTGTGATATCACAGAAATACAGGACAGACCAAGACTGAAAAACTGACAAAAAACATGTAATTGTAACATATAGTTACAACAGGCAACAATACTATAACTTGATGAAGGAGAATCCTAAGGGATCTACAGATATGTTAAGAGCAGAAAGATTGCAAGGGACAAAATTGGTCCTCTGGAAAACCAGAATGGTAAACTATGCGTGGAGGCAAAAGAGATGGGGGAGACCTTGAATGCATTCTTTGCATCTCTATTTACTTGGGAGATGGACACAGAGTCTACAGAAGTGAGGCAAAACAGCAGTGAGGTCATGGACCCAATACAGATTGCAGAGGAGGGGGTGTTTGCTGTCTTGAGGCAAATTATGGTGGACCAATCCACAGGGCCTGATAAGGTGTTCCCTCAAACCCTACGGGAGGCAAGTGCAGAAATTTGTGGGACCCTAGCAGAGATATTTAAAACATCCTTTGTGACAGGAGAGGTACCAGATGATTGGAGGATAGCCAATGATGTTCTGCTGCTTAAAAAAAAAAGGCTCTTAAACAGAAACCAGGAAATTATAGGCTGGTGAGTCTGACATTAGTTGTGGAAAATTTATTGGAAGATATTCTAAGGGACCAGATACATAAGTATTTCGATAGACATGGATTGATTAAAGATAGTCAGCATGGCTTCATGAGTGGCAGGTCATATCTGACCAATCTTATAGAGGTTTTTGGGAAGTTCCCAGAAAAGTGGATGAAGGCAGTGCAGTGGATGTTGTCTACACAAACTGCAGTAAGGCATTTGACAGGTACCGCATGGCCAATTTTAATTCTAACATACAAAGTCACCATGGATCCCATGTGGCTTAACCTTTTGAATCAGCCTACCGTAACAGACCTTGTCAAAAGTTTTATTCAAGTTCATGTAGATAATATCCACTACACTACACTTGCCAATCACCTTCTTCCCTTTCTAAAAAAGACTCAGTGAATTTGTAAGACATGACTTGCATCACACAAAGCCATGCATGCTATTCTTAAAAACCCATGTTCATTCAAATATGGGAAGACCCTATTCTGAAAAAATAATTTCCAATAGTTTCTCTACCACTGATGTTAAGGCTCACTGGCCCATAATTGGCCACTCTCTAGTTTTCTTGGACCTTGCCTGTGGCTAGAAAGGATACAACGATATCTGTCAAGATCCCAGCATTCACTATTTTCGTATCTTTCAATAACCTGCAATAGAACCCATCAAGCACAAGGGATTTACCGACATTAATGTTCTTCAAGTAACCCATTACTACCACCTCCTTGATATCATATGCCCTAGAGTATTAGCATATCCCACACTATTCTTCATGTACTTGCCCTCGATGAATTCTGAAGTGTAGATTTCATTTAGTCCCTCGCCCACTTCCTCAAGGTGCAGGCATAAATCCCCCCCTCTGTCCTTGTGTGGTCCTGCTCTCTCCAACTATCCACTTGTTTTTAATGTATGTATTAAATGTTTTGGAATTTTCCTTAATCCTGCTCACCAAGTATATTTCATGCCTCCTTTTAGGTCTCCTGATTCTTCTCTCTCTTCCCCCCCCCTTTCTTTATATTCTTTATTTACATTGATTTCTGCTTCCTAAACCTAACACGTTTCCTTTTCTTTTCTGACTAATGCACACAAGATTTAGTCACGTGTTCCTTGATTCCATAAATCCTACTACCAGTCCACAGAAAGGAATACCTTAAGTGTCTGCCTTGGTGTTTTTAGATGATGAGCCTTCCTCTGCAGAAACTCGGACAAATACAGAGCATCGTTTGGGTCTGGTGGGCATGTATTAAATATTTTCAATATTTCTTTAAAGCCATCATTAAAATACAGATCCCACAAACCAGGGAATGGAATCCTCTGGGAGACTAGTCTGTGAGAACAGGGGTTGGGTGGCAAATAGGAGCTAGTCTAGGATAGAGTATAGAACATATAGAACATATAATAGTACAGCACAGTACAGGCCCTTTGGCCCACACTGTTGTGCTGACCCTTAAACCCTGCCTCCCATATAACCCCCCAATAGACAGAATGGAATGCATAAAGGATTGGAATTCAGGAAGCAAAGTTCGAAGTAAACTTATTACCCAAGTACATATATGTCAGCATATATAAATGATTCATTTTCTTGTGGAATGCTAAGATAATGAAGCTAGTATTTAGCATGGAAATGGATCTTAATGAAGGTATGGCTGAGTTAACTCAATATTGTGAAGACTGTACATAGCTTTCATGATGGAAGGAGTCAGGTGCTCAGTTTAAAGATTTGACTAGGTCTGTTTAATCTCAGCGAGTTATTGCTGAGGGTTTGGAATCACTGAGAAGGAAGCAGTGATTATGCCAGGGATTACAAAGTATCAATGCAGCCTGCTCGATGTTAAACTGGAGGAGGTTGTACCTGATCAATAATGCACATCCAATCTGGAGGGATCTAGTTGCAAATACACTTGCCTCTGAGTCAGAATCTTTGAACTTTAAGAATCTCCTTATTAAATCTCCTATAAACTTGTTTATAAAAAAGGAGACTGTCAGTTCAATGCTGAGCAGAGAGAATGGTACATTGCTGAAGAGTCTAGTCTCAAACTTTCTCTGCAATTTTTTCATTAAAATACTGTTATTGTTACCCAATATGCTGTTATAAAAGTTATATAAGGTTCAACAACTTCAATTTCTATGTTCACCGTACAGCACTCTCTTATTTACCTGTGTATTGCAGTGCTGAATACCATGGTATATACCTCAGTATAGGTAATACTCTTCAAGGCACTGGCAAACATTAATTTTAGATACAGCAATGTCATCTGGAGGTAAGGAAAAGGGGACATGAACAGGCTGGTGATTAATAATGCCAATGGAAGACATTTTTTTTGTGTGAGGGGCTACTGAGACCTTCTAGAACTACCATCAAGTGCTCCGGACAGTTTACTATGGAGATGTCTGTCAGAATGTGAGTGCATTCTATAATGCCAGAACTTTGAGGAAGCTTGAAATGCAGGCAAATACAGTGACTATTCACCCACTCCTGAAGGCTGAAGAAATAGTATTGACCGTTTTTTCTTCTTGAGTGATTCCCTAATACAGCAGTGATCATTAGCAGAGGTCATTAGGTGCAGCAGCCTGAAATGATCCTCAATCAGAAAGTGGCAATAACAATGGAAGCACACATGGAGTTGCATTTGAGACTGCACGAGATCTCTGATCTCACTGAAAGCAAAGGGAATCCTTTCAATAGCAAGTACCTGGGGAAATTGTATTTGCAAGTCTTGATCTTCTGTAAATAAATGAGAATTGTGATTTTGACCTAACTGTAGATGAATTTTACAAAAATTGTAATTTGGGCAATTTCTGTGCCAGAGAAAAGAAATACTAGTGGATCAAAACCGCCATGAAAAATGTTACCTGTTGACAAATTCATCTCAATAAGTCACCCATAATTGTACAAAAATGTCCTTCTCCTGGTTAAGCAAACGTTCAACAGCAGTACATTAAATATTTTTCAGAGTAGCGTTTGAATTTTTAGACTGTAGATTATCTGGTTATTATTAGTGTGTTTCTAGGAGTTTTCTCAACCCAAATTGGCTGCTACATTTCCTACATTAGGACAAGAAATACAGTAAAATTTAATGGTATTCCATTAGATGTAAGGTGTTTTAGGGACGTCCTAATGTTTTGACAGACAGTCACTCTATCATTATACAAGAACAGAAATGCTGGAAGAACTCAACCAGTCAAATAGCATTTTGGCAAGAGAAATTACTTAACATTTCAGGTCCAGGTCCCTCCACGACTTGAAATATTAACTAGTGTCTCTTTCCTCAGATGCTTTTGGACAGGCAGAGTTAGTTCAGCATTTCTGTCATTATTGTTGACCCTGCAGTTCTTTTTCCAGTCTAACCATATGATGGCCTTCAGATCAAAGGTTCAAAGATTCATTTATTATCAAAGTATACAACTCTGAAATTCTTCTTCTCCAGATAGCCACAAAATCAAGAAAGAAAAGAATGGCAGCACAATCATCAAATCCCCAAAAAATTGACAAAAACAGAACAGGGACATTGACCTCTAAATCCACCTCCCCCGCACACAAAAAAAACGAGACAGATTGGTGAAAAACACAGAATACGAAAAAACCACAAGACTGAAAAAAAGTCCACAGTCCAAGTCCACATCCAAAATGCAGAAAACCTGGGCAACATTCTCCCTCTCCGTAGCAGAGTGATCTGCCAGCAATATTAAGGCAGGCAGTCTGCATTTCATTCTCCCTCATTGCTTTATTCAACGAACAATGGAAACTTTAATCGGCGAAATGGAGTCGAACATTGACTCGCAGCCTTCTAACCGTGAGGTTCTCACATGCTGCCTCTACCTCCCAGAATCCCCTTGGCGACCGAAGAGTGCTGAAACAGCCAAACTATCTCCAAGCTGCAAATGACAGGCTCCAACAGTTCCAGAATCACGTTCAAGATGAAAAACAAGTATAAAAGATATCAAAGAAGTGGAATATATGGTTTCATGACCTATCCCGAAGATGTCAATCGAAGGAGCATTATACAAAGGCACCATCTTGACCAGATGTGCTAATGGACTATCACTGCTGTTAGCTGAAAGCCGAGCAGCTACCTGGAGATGCCAAAGGTAGAATGTTGGTAGAGTTGTTAGTGATTGTGTAGTAATGGGAAGAATGTCCATTGTGGTGAAACAGTTGTGTTGTCTCAATAATTTACGATAAAGCTACACATTGCTAGACAAA
Source organism: Mobula birostris (assembly GCF_030028105.1). Lineage (NCBI taxonomy): Eukaryota > Metazoa > Chordata > Chondrichthyes > Myliobatiformes > Myliobatidae > Mobula > Mobula birostris. The sequence goes on along the minus strand of NC_092380.1, from coordinate 73,607,027 downwards.
GGAAGGATGACAGTGGATGAGGATAGTTTTCTTGATGCAACAAGAAGAAATCAGTAAGTTATTCAACTTGGCAGTACTTGAACCCAAATTAATTGGTGAACCTTCACCTCCTCATACATCATGTACTTGCTAATTGCTTGAAAGGTGAGGTTTATTTGATTTTCCTTCATACTCAAATCAGATCATTGATTAGATCATTTACCATAATTCCAACACTACCTTAGTTGAATTAAAGCAAAGCATGGACTTGAGACTATCCTGTTCTTTGTAGTTTTGTGTTGCATTGTAAAACCTGTAGTCAGTGGGAAGCTTTAAGATAATAAGTACCCAAGATACAAGATAAAATGGTGCATGAGTGTGCAGGCTATCACACTATATGTCACTAACAAATAAATTTATCAGTATGCAAACTCAAAAACAGAAAAATAAACTCATTTAAATAGAAATATAATGCATCAATTAGTTTACCGCAATTTTAGTTCTGTTGGATTTTCACCAGTTTTTGCTTGTAACAAATCACTTACCTGATGAAGGATAATAGCTAGCCTTTTATTTATTGATCTAAGATCTACTGACCTCCACTGTAATTGCAGTCATTGCAGTGGGTGACTCGTATTTCGAACGTCACTCCGGGGCTTTGTGGGTCACAATTTGTGAAACATATTCTGATTGCTTGCCGTGTGAAAAAATAGGATCTTGTTCAAAACAGTAATAGTATATTTCTCACGAGGCAGCATCCAATATTTTTTGTATTCTTTTTATTTAAATGCTAATTGCTAGAATGGTTAAATAATACTCCTTTTGAGGCTCTTAAAACTGATTTACTGGATCTCCCTTCTTGACATAGACTCCTTTAATTAATTGGTGAACTTGTTTTGCCAAATAATCTAAGTATCTGGATTACATCTCTGCAAAGCATTGTGGAGATTCAGTAAATCATGACTCTTGATATAGGAATCAGCTTGTTCCATTTGCTGATATACGCTTTCAGACTTTTGTATCTTCTGTCTGATGGGAAAGGGAAGAAGCGAGATTGCCCTGGTTAGGTGGGTTTTTGATTATGTTGGTTGCTTTTCTGAGGCAATAAGAAGTGTCGACAAAGCCCATAGAGGGGGAGGCTGGTTTCCACGATATGCTAAGCAGTGTCCACAACTCTCTGAAGTTTCTCGTAGTCACAGGCAGAGCTATTGACATACGAAGCCATGATGCATCTGAATAGGATGCTTTCTGTAGGGCATCTACAAAAATTGAAATTATCATACTTCTTTTCCAATTATCTGACTTGTATTACATTGAATCCTGTTACTAACTGAAAACCTAGCCAGTATACTGGGGCGATCAATAAGTGCCATATGTATTTTGCCTCTTTTGAAACTTTCAGACTGTTCACTGGCTTTCTCAGGATTTCACAGTAAAACTAAATAATCATTGGCCTTTTTAGGGCAAAATAGTTCTGGTTTGGAGCAACAAATCAAAGTAAATAGACTACTTTAATCCACCTTATCTGTTCATTTCAATATTTTTCTGTCATTTCAATATTCTTTTCATACTTTTTTAAGCTCCTGTATGACATAGTGATGTAAAACCAGGAAATGACAGGTTGTGGCGTGAAAATGTCACTTATTCCTGCTGCTCTTATATTTCAGTAACGCCAAGTTTCAGTTAATCTCTCTGCTCATGTATTTTTCAAGGGAAACTGCTCAGGAGCACCTCAGTACAGAATGATGTATGTTCTGTTTTCCTGCTACGTACGTAGAAGTTTAACTTATCTCATCACAAACTTTTATTTATTGAGAGATACAGCATGTCAACAGGCCCTTTCTGCCTGATGAGCTTGTGCTGCCCAGTTACACCTATGTGACCAATTAACCTACTAATCTGTAAATCTTTGGAATGTGGGAGAGTGCTGGAGCACCTGGAAGAAACCTATGTGGTCACAGGAAGAATGTATAAACTCCTTACAGACAGCAGCAGAATTGAACCTGGGTTGTTGGCACGGTAATAGTGTTACACCAATCGCTATGCTACCATGCTGCCCTAGATAACTCTTGTGTACAAATGCTTAAGAGAAATATTCTACAAGTTTTACACCTTTTCACAGAAACTTTAATTCTATAGTCATTTTTTTTACAGAAGGTTTGATGCTGATGCTGTTAATACTTTGACAAACAATGTCCTTATGGTGCCTAAGCAGTCAATCATGTGTCTTCATAAATGAATTTTCAGAATTGCATACTTAGAAGGAAGAAATTTGAGATACAGAGTCAGATTGCCACATTAAGGCTTTTACAGTCCAGTTAAACTTTAATAAGCATTTCAAAGGTGGATTAAATTAATGAAATAATATATAGTTTTTAACTTCTCAAATTAGTCATTGTGAAATTGACACACTTAGGTTAGAAAGTAATAATGGTGGGTAAATGTGAGAAGGAGTTATTACAATAAAAATTCTGTTTAAATTTAGTTTTGGGACATCCATATGGAGAAGTAGTGACTTGAATTTTCAGAGACATATTTCATATTTTTGCACTGATTAACTCCATAAATAATTATTGTATTGTTACCTTCAGGGGAGAGTCACCAATAGAAGTACAGTTTTAGAAGATGATCAGTTACATGATCAATGTTAACTCTCTGATCTCTACAACTAAGAAAATATAATGCAATGAATATTCGTTTGTTTTCTAACAGTACATTTGGCCCATTAAGTCTGTGCTAACTCTCAGAGAATTCCTATCAATCCCATTCCCTCACATTTCTGCGTGAAATGTATTCTTTCTCACATACCCCTTAACGCTCCCCACTCTTCTACCACCCGCTATATAAGGAATAATTAATAGTGACCAATTAATCAACCAAAAAACACTTCTTTAGGATGTGGAGGAAAACTAAGTTACCTGGGAGGAAACCCGTGTGATCCGCAAATGCCATACAACCAGCACAGGAGGTCAATTTGAACTTATGATGCCGGAATTGTATGAAAGCAGCTCTACTATGTTTAAAACATAACAGATTTATTTTTAGAAGTATGTTTAGTACTGTATTTAATTAAAAAAAAGTTAATTAATTTTTTGCAGCCTTTTCCATGGTCTCTTCTAACTTTGCAAAGAATAACAGAATTCCGGCTTCCTCTTTCATTTTAATTTTTGTTCCTGTGTTACGGATCATTAGGAACATCAAATGCTCATTAGACAGAAACCAAATGTCTCTCCCTCTAAGACACATATTTGAAGGAGAGACATTTCGATCAGGTAACTTGCTGCTGTAATGACCTAATTCTGCTAAGTAATCTTATCGGTGTTGGACTGCTTTTGAGGGTGTCACAGATGAATTCAGAAGAGTTGGGGTCACTGTTCCCTCTAAGCTGCATGGGTGCATGGCTGCACAGTAACAGAAATGCTGCCATGCACATAGCCTTTGTTGCCATGCAGCTGGAATTTTATTTTATATAATGTGAATATAATTTTGAAATCTAAATTAATACAATTGTGATATACTCTATAATTAATTATGTGTTATTGAATATAATCCATAAATGTTCTAAATAATAAACCTACTAATACCTATACTTTAAAATATTTTAGAGCCTCAGAGTATTTACATTGCCATTGTTTCAAGTTACAACACTGTTACAAATGCAACAATAAACATAGAATGGAAGTGTAGCTCATTGTTAATAAACTGCCGGTCCACTGAACGCTGATGCTGTAATATGCATATTACAATGAAAATGTAATGTGCTGCATAGTTTTCAGGCTCTGTTAAAAGCTTCCAGCTCAGAACAATTGTTGGTTTGTGCATCTATAAAAAAAGGATAAGAGGGAACATTGGTTGGGATTATCAAACATGACCCAGCTGATTCAGGGGAGTATTGTGCTTGCTTGCTCACTTTTTTATATTCTTGCTGCTCACAAAACCATAGCATGCTGACATTCACAAGGTAAAGACAAGTACAGCTCAAAGCTACTGTACACCAGCATTTCAGGAGGCAAAAGAAAGGTTGGGGAATTATAGCAAAAGAAGTGGACATTGAGCTATAATAGAGCATATGAAATTAAATTATTAACTTAAAGGTCACTAGTGTTTTTAACAGCAACAACGGCAAGCAGCACACACAGAACACCGACAGTGGAAGCCAAATCTTTCATTATGAATTGGATTATTAAAACTATACAGCACTGACCTCTTGTGGCTTGTATGAAAATGTTGCCTGATATTGGCAGAGTTGGTGGTATTACTTCATACGAACAGATTTCAGATAGTAAGAATGGGATGAGCAGATGGGACAAATGAAAGAGAATATAAGGCAGACTATTCAGTTAAACCTGTAAGTTCTGATACACGTAATACCAGCGTAGCAGCCCGTGGTGTTGTCATTTACAATATTCCTAATCTCTGTGATATTGAAGCTGTTAATTTAGATCCTGTGTATTGATATGGCAACTTAATTTAAAGTTTAATTCATTTTCACAAAGTTTTTCAACCAATGGAATAGTGAATATTTGGATAATGTGAATAATCTGTTGAACAATACATTTTCATAGATGTTGAATACATAGTTAGGTATTGCAATAAGAGCATTATTGCCGGTAGGATGAATTTTGATGAGTCTTATGCTGGATAGTTTTTCAATCTTTACTTAGATCTTGTACCAAATGTCTCTTGGAATAGAAGCTGACTTATGTAGAGTATCTTGTTCTGAAATAGCATTGTATAATGGACTTGTATCAATTCACTCCGTTGCTGTTTGTGACTGATGTAAGTACACGCACTCCATGATGTGATTATGGTATTATACGACAACAATCATACAATACTTCACATGGTGACAACACCTGGTGATAGGAATAGTTTTTGAAGTCCCTAACACTTAGTAAGTGTTACAGCCACTGTGAGTGAACTCATACTTGCACCAATTTATAGGAATATTGAACACTGCCTGAACCAATACTGGACACCATTATATATTTTATCATGAACAAGAGAAAATGTGCAGATGCTGGAAGTCCAAGAAACCCACACAAATTGCTGGAGGAACTCAGCAAGCCAGGCAGCATCTATGGAAAAGAGTAAACAGTCAACATTTCCAGCCGAGACCCTTCAGCAGGACTGGAGGAATAAAAGATGAAGGGTCAGAGTTAGATGGTGGGGTGAGGGAGGAGAGAGAGAAACACAAGGTGACAGGTGAAAGTGGGGGGGGAGGGGTGAAGTAAAGAGCTGGGAAGCTTATTGGAGAGAGAAGTACAGGGCTGGGGAAGGGGGCATTTACTAGGAGAGGACAGAAGGCCATGGAAGAAAGAAAAAGGGGAGGAGCACCTGAGGGAGATGATGAGCAGGCAAGGAGATAAGGTGAGAGAAGAAAAAGGGGATGGGGAATGGTGAGGGGGGTGGGGAGCATCACCAAAAGTTCAAGAAATCGATGTTCACGCCATCAGGTTGGAGGCTACCCAGACGGATTATAAGGTGTTGCTCCTCCAACCTGAGTGTGGCCTCATCGCGACAGTAGCGGAAAAGATATTTGACCGGCTCACCATTGCAGCAGCTTAAAAAAAAATGGACACGCCAATTTTTGGATGATACACTGGAAGTCATTGTCAAGCATAGGGTACGTGAATAAAAGTGCTGCAGAATTGGCACCATCAGCCAGAGAGCCCTTTTCCACCCTTTCCATCTGAGATGAGGTGTAATGGAAGGAGGGTGCCAAGGAGATTGATGATAGGCCAGTGCTCTGAGAAATTGGCTGCGGTGCTGGAAGAGGTTAATGACTTCACTCATATCAACATCATTGAAAAGAAAAGGAGAAAGTGATAAATCAAACATTTTTTTCTCCTTTAGGCAGTCCCTCTGAGTGGAGGATGACTTACTTCCACTGTAGTTTTATGGTTTTGAGATGACTGATGAAACTAATGTGGGACCTTCTAATCTATACTCCCTATTATCTATACTCTAATCTAGACTCCCTATTATGAGATTCAGATGGTGGAATTAGTTTCTTTCTAAGCATTCCATTAATTCCTTTCAATTTGTTGAAACTGTCAAATGATTTCTTAACTATGTAAATTCCAGGACAAGCACTCAGCTTCTCATACCTTAACATAATAGGCATCCGTTAAACTCATCAGACCAGCGCGAAGGTTTCCAGGGCGCAGGCTTGGGCAAGGTTGTATGGAAGACCAGCAGTTGCCCATGCTGCAAGTCTCCCCTCTCCATGCCACCGATGTTGTCCAAGGGAAGGGCACTAAGACCCATACAGCTTGGCAACGGTGTCGTCACAGAGCAATGTGTGGTTAAGTGCCTTGCTCAAGCACACACACTTTGCCTCAGCCAAGGCTCGAACTAGCGACCTTCAAATCACTAGACGAACGCCTTAACCACTTGCCCATGCATCAACACAAACATAGGGGGTTCAGTTAACATTCTGACAAGTCAAGTTTTCTTCTAGGCCAGTCCGTCTTTACTAATGTATAGTACCAGAAGAGTTTTGTTTTGTTTTGTTTTGCATTATTCTGGATTTCCAGCATCTACAGCTGCATTTGGTGGGACAGGGGCCATTTGAAGGGAAAGATTATGTTGGGGATGAAACAAAGTCTTCCCTTGGCTACTCATAGAGAGGGGGTGAGTTGGAAACCACGATCAAGTTTAGTCACAATATTGTGGGAGGGCCATAATCAATCTTATTTATGTTATTGATAGGCTGGGAGACGTGACTGACCTTTGCCATGCAGGAGATGAGCCAGAGTCTATAAATGAGTGATCGGATAAGCCAGGATTCGTGAGCCATCACAGTCAAGCTAATGATAAGCTACAGGACTATGGGACTTGATTGGCCTTGGTGAGGCCATGGTTGGGCTGGTGCCAGGGAGTAAATTCAGTGCTATGTGACAGATGCTTTTAATACAATAAAATCCTCAGAAGTAACAGTGGGTGACTTGCGTATAAACAACCTAAAAACCAGTCTGGGCCAAATGGATTTTTTCTTTTTTGTAAATAATTTGTAAATATAGTTGTATTAATTCAATCAGTAATTTGGAAGCAAAGGGACTTAAGGATGATAAAGACATGGATTAAAAGAAATCCATTATTAAGTAATAAATGTAAATGACTAAAATAATTCTCCTAACAAAATCCACAGAAACATTTAAAAAATTGCTAATTGTAGAAGAACATGTAAGGCAGGCCATGAAAAATAGGGAACTGGCAGGAAAACAAGATTTAATTAATCTCATTTGGTGCCGATCAATTTCACTTTGCCCATTACACCACTGGCGTTTAGGGCGGCAATGATGGTCCTCCATCTCTGGCGGTGTTCCAAGATTCCTTCATCATGTTATTAGCTTCCTCTGGGTCAGTCCTGTAAGCCCTGGATAGAGACTCAGGAATACCATCACACTCAGATGTAGGAAGGAATCTTCATTGCTGTTTACATAACAATTTTGTTTTACCAGTCAGGGTTGTTAGTCCTGAGCTGAACTCCTAAATCTGGAGAACTGGTGGACCACTATTCATCTGGCCTCTACCCTTCGACCTGTTTGGTATGGGAGACCCTACCAAGAGCCAAAGCATAAAGCCCTGACGCCAGCCAATGTAGCTCTCTAGGGTCACAGAGGCACGTAACCCTCCAAACACCATGACAAGGTTGTGGTCGTCTTGGAGGTTTGGAGCAAATGTCCTGTGAGAAATGTTTTTTGATTTCCAACAATGATCAAAATTAAACAGGTCACATCATTCAAAAGAATTGTTAAGATGTCCCAGACTGGTATCATTTTGGTTAATATGTGCTTGTTATATTTAGTGTGAGAGTTATATTGCCTTTTTCCAGAGACAGGTCAGCCTGCTGCTACCTGTCAATCAAGCGGGTTGTTTATTCCTGTTGTTGGTGGTGATTGTGGGGGTGGCATCTGCAGTATATTATTTCTGATGATAGGCTTCCACATCCTTGGTCTTGGCAGAGCTTCTCCATGCCAGAGAAGTGCCTGTTAATTAAGATCGCTATTTCATCTGACGTCAGCCTTATTTACTAACAGTGATACTGGCAAAGTCTAATGAAAGGGGATCAAGTAGAGTAGATTGTTTTACCCTTCCATTACTTCAAATAGGTTTTCAATTATGCAGAATTTAGGATTGACTTTATTTTCAGGTAAAACCTATATGATGCTTCCAAGCACTTTAAATAAAATTACAAGTCTCTGACTCCATCACGCTGAGCACTGGATCCCCACAAGGCTGTGTGCTTAGTCCATTGCTGTTTACACTGCTAACACATGACTGTGCAGCCAGATTCAAGGAGAACCTGATCATTAAATTTGCTGATGATACTACAGTGGTGGGGCTCATCAGCAAAAATGATGAAACAATGTACGAAGAGGAGGTCAAACACCTAGAGAGCTGGTGCAGGGGTAACAACTTGATGCTTAATGTCACCAAAACCAAGGAGATGATCGTCGATTTCAGACGGTCTCAGCCTGAGCACACACCCCTTAGCATCAGCGGCTCCACAGTGGAGAGAGTGGAAAACCTCAAGTTCCTTGGGGTGCAGATCTCGGACAATCTCACCTGGTCCAGGAACACCACTGGGATTGTGAAACAGGCCCAGCAGAGATTGCACTTTCTGAGGATGCTTAAACAAGCATCACTCCCCACTAACATCTTAACTACATTCTACAGAGGCGTGGTTGAGAGTGTGCTGACCTTTAGCATCACAACCTGGTACTCCAGCTGCAGTGCTGTCGACAAAAAAGCCTTGCAGAGGGTAGTTAGGGGAGCAGAGAAGGTTATTGGGGTCTCCCTACCTTCTGTCCAAGACCTCTTTCAGAGTCGATACCTCCAGAAGACACGGTACATCATTAAAGATCCCTCACACCCTCTCCATGAACTGTTCGTTCTTCTGCCATCAGACAAACGTTACAGGAGCATCAAAACTAAAACCACAAGGCTACTAAACAGTTTCCCCCCACAGGCAGTCAGACTGCTAAATAGCTGCTCCACCTGACTCTGCTTTGGACACTTTTAACTTGCAATGGACACTTATAACTTTATTTTAACTGACATGTGGCTGTTGTGTTTTACTATTTATTGTTATGTTTTTTATTTAGTGTTGCGTTTGTTATGTTATGATTGCACTGCTCCTGGGAAACGCTGTCTCATTCTGCCCTGCAGAGCTGATGTACGGTTAGAATGACAATAGAGTTTTCTGAATCTTTGGATCTTGAATTATCTTTTTTTCCCCTAAAACTGTATTTCATGTTTACATTTGTTTAACTGATACGCATCAGGCTTTTCTCATTGTAGTTGGCAAGCTGAACAAGATCTTCCTTTAGGATGATATACAGAGCCACCTTCTTTCATATGAATCAACCAACTAACGATTAACTTTGCTTCTCCTGTACAGGTTACATAATATATAAATTTTTTAAGGTGCATATCACTAATCCACTTTAGGTATTGCCACACTTCACTTCAAACGGTTTGACATTTTGGTGGGCACAGGGCTGTTTGGAGGTTTGATTATGACTCTAGTGAGGTGGAGGTTCAGTTTTCCTGTCAGCAGTGTGATATTTGCTGGGATTTCTGGTGGCAGCAATCATGTTCTTCACTCCACTTGGTAAATCAAAGCACAATAATCAATATAACTTGTGTACATTCCTGCTTCAAAAGTTCAAAGTAGAGTTCAAAGGAAACTTATTATCAAAGTCAACCACAAACTACACTGAGATTCCTTTTCTTAAGTGCAATCACTGTAAATACAAGACACAGAATAGAAGCAATGAAAGATCACACCCAAGAATGCAAACAGCAACCATTGAGGAAAATAAACCCACAAACTATGCAAATATAAAAATAGAGATAAATAATAAGCAATTAATATTGAGAACATGAGATGAAGAGTCCTTGAAAGTGAGACCACTTTGGTGGAAACAGTTCAGTGATGGAGTGAAGTTGAGTGAAGTTACCTCCTCTGGTTCAAGAGCCCGATGGTGATTGAACCTGGTGGTGCGGTTCCTGAGGCTCTTATATCTTCCTTCTGATGGCAGCAGTGAGAAAGGAGTATGGGAGTCCTTAATGATGGATGCTACTTGTCTGTGATAGCTCCCCATGTAGATGTGCTCAACAGTAGGGAGGGATTTACCTATGATGGACTGGGCTGTATTCATTATTTTTGTAGGCTTTCCATATAAGGGTACCGGTGCTTCCATGCCAGGCTGTAATCATCTCCTTCTGCCTTAGGTCACAAACTTATCAATTACCCCTGATGAGTTATTAACTTCAAACTTTCTGCATAATCACTCAAAGAGTTGAACTTCATGTGCATGTAACAAGAGCTGTATAACTCATCTCCTTCTACCTTAGACCACGAACTTATCAATCACCCCTGCTGTGGACACTTTCTGGAGGTCCAAGGTCCATATGCTCCACGACTGCTGGACTAAGTGTGTACATGTAGGAGGGGACTATGTTGAAAAATAAATGTGCTAGGTTTTCTAAAATTGACTCCTTCTACCTTAGGCCACAAACTTATCAATCACCCATCATAAAGTGTGAGCACGGGGTGATAATAATCGTTAAAACAAAATCAGAAATGGCTGGCTACATTGGAAAGGTTGATGAGTTTGATTGCACAATGGGTAATTGGCTCATGTATTCTGAACTGTTTGAACAGTATTTTGAAATAAATTAAATAGTCAATGGGAAGTGAGTGCCAATTTTGCTAAGTGCATTGGTTTTAAAGGCAAACAGTTTGCTTCAAACTTTAACTGATTCAACCAAGCCATCAGAAATTAGCTTTCCTGATATTGTCAAAGTAATGCAGAAACATTTAGAACCAAAGCCGCTGTTGATTGCAGAACACTTTAGATTAACTAAGCAAAATCAAAAGGAAAAAGAGTCCATTTTAGTGTACGTGGCTGAATTGAAAAGATTGTCAGAACATTCTCGATTCGGGAATGAGTTTAATGATACGCTAAGGCAGGGGTTCCCAACCTTTTTTGCACTGCGGGCCGGTTTAGTATTGACAATATTCTTGCGGACTGGCCGACCGAGGGTGTGGGGTGTTCAGGTAGGGTTAAACTCACCTGAACATGCCTTTCACAGATAGGGTTGCTAGCTTTCTCACGCCCAAATAAGGGACAAAAGTAGCAGTCAAATCCCAGGATACTTTACCCCAGGAAAGACTACCATGACCATGAAGTCTTGCGCAGGCACCTGTGTGCACATGCGCATACGTGCTGATTTTTTTTCCCACAAACCGGTTTTGCCTTCATGTTCCCGACTACACTGTACATACCTTATTTCTACTTTATATAGGCTGTGTATTTATCATATCATTCCTGCTTTTACTATATGTTAGTGTTATTTTTGGTTTTATGTGTTATTTGGTATGATTTGGTAGGTTATTTTTAGGGTCTGGGAACGCTGAAAAACTTTTTCTGTATAAATTAATGGTAACTGCTTCTTCGCTTCACGCCATTTCGGCACGGAAGGTTTCATAGGAACGCTCTACCTCAGCGGGGGAAATACTGGACAAGGGTCGTCCCATATGGGACAAACCAATTAAGCCCAATATGCGGGATGTCCCGGCAAATACGGGACAGTTGACAACCCTATGTTCAAGTTCAACAGTGTGTGACAGGGAATGAGGAAAGGTGCAGCTGACTCACATCGTTTCCTCACGGCCTGGTAGCACATGCTTTGCGGCCTGGGACCGGTCCACGGCCTGGTGGTTGGGGACCACTGCACTAAGGTATTGTTTAGTTTGTGCAATCTTAAAAGAAAGAATTCAAAAACATTGAAGCACAACTTATATTCAAAAGAGCAATTGAAATCGCTATTTCAATGGAGAACATGAACAGAGACACAATTGAGTTGCAGTCAGGAATGAAACTGGGTGTGATCAAAATTGTATCGTCTAAACAGAAACTAGCCTAGCCAAATAGGTTTGTGTTAATGTTGTGGCAAGGGCTCACATACACCAAACAATTGCAGATTTAAAGTTGAAATGACAGAATATGCAACAAAGTAGGTTGCATACAAAAAACAAGTCAGGTAACAAAAATAAATGGACTGCTCAGGGAAGAGAAAAAGCTAAAATGTCAAGTAGCAGTTTCAAATAGAGCACTAACCTGCATACTGTTGATGAAAAATCTGATAATGTTGAGAGTGACACAGGATTGTGTAGCTTTAAGATTAACAGTTTGAAAATTAACAATAGACAACCAATTATGGTTTACACCAGAAGCGAATGATAGATTAATTAAAATAGATGTCACTCCTGTGGGAATGACATCCGTAACAATGAAGTACAGCAATCAGCAAGCCACATTGAACTTGTATGTAGTAAAACTAGGAGGACCAACATTGTGGGGATGTGATTGGCTATAAGAACTACAACCTGATTGGAGATCCATCCAACATTTGCGTGCCACATTTCCTACAAAGTGAGTTAAGAAGCGTACTGGATGATGCCTCAACTGTCTTCATGCTGTACACCATGACCCTAACAGAAGTCAAATGGGTGCTGATGCCAACCTCTGTGCCTCCTGTTGGAAAGCAGATTGGACCATGGAGGGACCATGCTGCTCTGAGGAATTGTGAAAGTGCTGAAAGCAGTGGTTCGACTATCATAGTTTTTGTAGGCAGCATATCTGAGAAAGCTTCTGATATGTTATTCAGACAGTAACCTGCAAAATGTGGCTTGGTTTTAAGCTGGGAGAGAGTTCAAAGAGCTTGAGGAAAGTTGCAAGCATTCAGCTTTTGTGAGTATAAGGAACCAAAATCTACTCTGTGTGCATTAAGGTTATTAAGGCTATATCATGAACTTCAAGTGGAAGACAGAAAGCTGCTGTAAAAATAGATGCAAAGACCAAAGCCCGGCTGGATGAATGGAAGGTCAAAAAGAAAAGAGTCAAAAGAGATTTGAAAACAGAGGATTCAGATTCATGAGATCACGTTTGTGAATGCAGAAAGCAAGAGGAGAGATCAGATCGTAAGGAGAGCAATGTAAGGGTTAATAAGAGCATACCAAAGTGAACTAAGTGCTTCTCAAGATGAAGATGCACAAAAAAGAAAAAGTGGGATAGAGAGAGAGAGAGATAAAGAGAGAAAGAAGGTTGGGTGGGAGAGAAGCAAGGATTGAAGTAAATTCAGGGAGAAAAGCCAAGAAAAGCAGAAGAAAATTGTCTACCACTATCTAAACCACTTCCTGCAGTCTCAGGATCAACTCCTAAGACCAGCATATGTATATATAAAAAGAATTCTTGTTTGTTTAAATAATTAGTTATGGGTTATATGTAAAATATGCTAATTGCATACATCATTGTGCTACCAAGTGATACGTGCGCGCCTCACTTAAAGAAAGCTCAAAGTTAGACCTGCATTTTGGATTACCGTGTCTTCCTTTGAATTTCATGTTTTGAAGTTACAAAATGTAACAGACGGGTTGGGCTGAAAGGGCTGTATCCATGGTGTATAATTCTGATTCTACGAATAGTTGGTTAATTTGATTTAATCCACTTTCATTCAAGTTCTGGTAATGTTTCCACTTTAGAAAAATCAATCGCTCAAGGGGCAGTACTTTTCATGTGTCTTAAGTATGAGCTTTCATGTCTTCCCTGTCAACTTAGCTGCCGATGCAAGTGTTTGGCTGAGGGAATATATGACCAGGGGATGGGGTTGTTTTCAAAAGTCCTGGCAGTCTGTGAGATTTGCTACATCTTGGTCCTGCCAAATTTGTATTTCTTATTGCATAAAGATGACTTTCAGCCCATTGACTCTATGCTGGCTCTGAGGATTCACATCAATCCCATTCCACATTTTTTCTCTGTAATGTACTTTCTCCCCATGCCCCCTTACACAAGGGGTAATTTGCAGTAATTCCTTCACACACCCTTGGGATGTGGAAGGGATGTGTTAAGGATGCACACAGCTCCTTACCCCTCCCCCCTCTGGGAAGATCAGATCACAACCTGGTGCAAATAAAACCCTGCGACGTGCCTCTGGTGAAGAGTAAACCTGCAACCTCGAGGACAGTGAGAAAATGGTCGGAGGAGGCTTATGAGGCGCTCCAGGGTTGTTTTGAGGTGACAGACTGGCAGGCACTCTGTGAGCCACATGGAGAGGATATTGATGGGCTCACAGAATGCATCACTGATTACATCAACTTCTGTGTGGACTGCAATGTTCCGACAAGAACTGTCCTTTATTATTCAAATAACAAGCCATGGGTGACAAAGGACATTAAGGACATCCTGTATGCTAAAAAGAGGGCATTTAGAGATGGAAATAGGGAGGAGCTGAGGTGAGGGCAATACAGAGGGACCTGAAAGCCAGGATCAGGGAGGCTAAAGACAGGTACAGGAGGAAGCTTGAGTGGAAACTCCAGCAGAACAACATGAGAGAGGTCTGGAGGGGGATGAAGCCCATCACTGGGTTCTGGCAAACTAGCAACAGAGGAGCTGAAGGCAGTGTGGACAGGGCCAATGAATCTAACCTGTTCTTTAACAGATTTGACATTGTGGCCCCTGCCCATCCCCCACAGGAGCCATCTGTTGTTGGCCCCCAACCAATCACATATTCCACTCTCCCCTCCTACCCCTCTTCACAGTCCCCCACCCTGTTCTGATATCTATACCCCTTCCCCACACGAAACTACCACGGTGGGCTTCACAGCTGAACAGGTGAGAAGACAGCTGAAACGTCTCAACCCAAGCAAGGCTGCAGGACCGGATGGTGTCAGTACCAGGGTGCTCAAAGCCTGTGCCCCTCAGCTATGTGGAGTACTTTGCCATGTACTCAACCTGAGCCTGAAGGCTCCGGAGGGTTCCTGTGCTGTGGAAGACGTCCTGCCTCGTCCCTGTGCCGAAGACGCCACGCCCCAGCGGCCTCAATGACTGCGGACCGGTGACATTGACCTCCCACATCATGAAGGCCCTGGAGAGACTTGTTCTGAGCTGCTCCGGCCTATGGTCAGGCCACACTTAGATCCCCTCCAATTTGCCTACCAGCCCCGACTAGGAGTTGAGGATGCCATCGTCTACCTGCTGAACCGTGTCTACGCCCACCTGGACAAGCCAGCGAGCACTGTGAGGGTCATGTTTTTTGTCTTCTCCAGTGCGTTCAACACCATCCGCCCTGCTCTGCTGGGGGAGAAGCTGACAGTGATGCAGGTGGATGCTTCCCTGGTGTCATGGATTCTTGATTACCTGACTGGCAGACCATAGTACGTGTGCTTGCAACACTGTGTGTCCGACAGAGTGATCAGCAGCGCTGGGGCTCCACAGGGGACTGTCTTGTCTCCCTTTCTCTTCACCATTTACACCTCGGACTTCAACTACTGCACAGAGTCTTGTCATCTTCAGAAGTTTTCGGATGACTCTGCCATAGTTGGATGCATCAGCAAGGGAGATGAGGCTGAGTACAGGGCTACGGTAGGGAACTTTGTCACATGGTGTGAGCAGAATTATCTGCAGCTTAATGTGAAAAAGACTAAGGAGCTGGTGGTAGACCTGAGGAGAGCTAAGGTACCGGTGACCCCTGTTTCCATGCAGGGGGTCAGTGTGGACATGGTGGAGGATTACAAATACCTGGGGATATGAATTGACAATAAACTGGACTGGTCAAAGAACACTGAGGCTGTCTACAAGAAGGGTCAGCGCTGACTCTATTTCCTGAGGAGTCTGAGGTCCTTTAACATCTGTCGGACGATGCTGAGGATGTTCTACGAGTCTGTGGTGGCCAGTGCTATCATGTTTGCTGTTGTGTGCTGGGACAGCAGGCTGAGGGTAGCAGACACCAACAGAGTCAACAAACTTATTCGAAAGGCCAGTGATGTTGTAGGGATGGAACTGGACTCTCTCACGGTGGTGTCTGAAAAGAGGATGCTGTCCAAGTTGCATGCCATCTTGGACAATGTCTCCCATCCACTACATAATGTACTGGGTGGGCACAGGAGTACATTCAGCCAGAGACTCATTCCACCGAGATGCAACACAGAGCGTCATAAGAAGTCATTCCTGCCTGTGGCCATCAAACTTTACAACTCCTCCCTTGGAGGGTCGGACACCCTGAGCCAATAGGCTGGTCCTGGACTTATTTCCTGGCATAATTTACATATTACTATTTAACTATTTATGGTTTTATTACTATTTATTATTTATGGTGCAGCTGTAACGAAAACCAATTTCCCCCGGGATCAATAAAGTATGACTATGACTATGAAAGAAACTGAAGCACCCAGTGAATCCATACGACCATGGGAAGAATGTGCAAACAACACACAGCATTTCCTGAGATCAGGACTGTCGCTGTCCACATTCCTAGCTATTGAACAGTTAGTCACAATATTCCTAGAGCCTTTCCAGTACCTATTCTACCTTTGATAATATGATGTTTGAACTCAGGACAAAGAATGGAGTAACTTTTCAATCACCAGAATAGAAAATTCTTCACTGAGACCTGATGAGTCTCATATAGGCAGTAATAACCAGAATATTTAATTGCATGCAATTTCATGTGCAGGAAATGAAATAAAGATGAAAATATGATTTGGACAAAGACAATAAAAAATCAAAATCAGTTTGTTTTTTTTAAATCTTCAATTTATGGAAGAGTTTATTAAATTAAAATTGTAATGAACCAAAAATCATTGTCAGCATGCCAATATATGCCAAGTCTTATATTATTTATGAAGAAAAATTGGCTTCCAGGTAATTGTATCAACCCTACTCTGCTTTCCAGCATGTAGATCCAGTTGATTGGTACTGGAGCTTCTTGTTTTTCATAGAATTTAATGCTAAATTTCTCAGCAGTGTTTGGAGCTAATCAAGGACTGGGATAATTTGATGACATGTTCTAGATTTCATTAACTACACACTGGAGATCACTGTAAGATTGGCTTTCTGGTGGGAGGCAAACAATGAGAATAAAGGAGCCTTTTCTGGTTGGTTGCCAGTGACTAGTGGTATTCCACAGGGGTCAGTGATGGGACCACTTCTTTTCACGCTATATGTCAATGATTTGGATGATGGAATTGATGGGTTTGTGGCCAAGTTTACAGATGATACAAAGATAGGTGGAGGGGCTGGTAATGTTGATGAAGTACAGATTCTGCGGAAGGATTTGGACAGATCAGAAGAATGGGCAGTTGGAATAGAGTGTAGGGAAATGTGTTTGGTCATGCAATTTGATAGAAAGAATATCGGTATAGGCTATTTTCTAAGTGGGGAGAAAATTCAGAACTCAAAGGTGTAAAGTGACTTGTCAGTCCTTTGTGCAGGATTCCATAAAGGTTAACTTGCAGGCTGAGTCATTTGTAAGGAAGGAAAATGCAATGTTAGCATTCATTTCAAGAGGACTCAAATATAAAAGCAAGGATATAATATGGAGGCTTTATAAAGCATTTATCAGACCACACTAGGAGTACTTTGAGCAGTTTTGGGCTCTTTATCACAGATAGGTTGTGCTGGCATTGGACAGGGTCCAGAGGAAGTTCAGGAGAATGATCCTGGGAATGAAAGGGTTAACATATGAACAGTGCTTGATGGCTCTGGGCGTGTACTCACAGGAGTTCAGAAGAATGATTGGTTCTCATTGAAACCTACTGAACGTTGAATGACTGAGAAAGGGTGGATGTGGAGAGGATGTTTCCTATAGTGGAGTAGTCCAGGAATAGAGAGAACAGCCTCAGAAAAGAAAGATGTCCCTTTAGGACAGAGATGAGGAATTTCGTTAGCTAGAGGCTGGTGAATCTGTGGAATTCATTGACACAGATGGCTGTGGAGGCCAAGTCATTGAATATATTTAAAGTGCAAGTTGATAGATTCGTGATTAGTAATAACATCAATAGTGATGTGGAGAAGGCAGGGGGAAGTGGTTGAGGGAGATAATAAATCAGCAATGATGGATTGGGGGAGCAGTCTTGATGAACTGAATGGTCAAATTCTGTTCCTATGTCTTATGGTGTTAGATAAAATTATGAGAGGCATAAGTAGCGTGGATGGTCCAAGTCTTCTTTCCCTAGGGTAGAAATGTCATATACTAGAGAACATAGGGTTTAAGGTAAGAAAGCGAGAGAAGTTTAGAAGATTTATGAAACAAGTTCTGTTTTACACAGAGACTTGCGACTGCTTGGAAAGTGCTGGCTTTTCCTGTGCTATGCTGTTCCATGTTTTATGAAATGGGTTCCGGACATAATTGACATGTTAGTGGAGTAAACATTATTTCTTAATGTATCCGGCTGCAAGGTGAATGATTCCTGACTGCTGACGACATAGGGCTGAACCATTTTAACCGGTACAAAGCCGGTCAGGGGGAGATGTCAACTCTTCACGGATGCCCTGCTTTAATCTGAGTGGTTGTCTGAACTCATTGACCAATGAATGTACAAAGTGAGTAAATGCAAGTGGCATAAAGTACGCCAGCTTCTTAATGCCCCCTTCCTGCACTGTGCTAGATACATCAAATTTTGCAATATGCTGATGTGAACCCAAAGGATCCACAGTTAGCAATGTATTCAGGTGAAATTCTTTGGCATTGTCCATAAAAACTTTATTTGTTTCTGTACAATTTACTTCCCCACCCCCTTCTGAAGAAGTTATCATATAGTGAGCCCCCATGCCATGGAATCTAACCAGACTTTGTCTTTTGCAGAGTAACCATTCTTCATGTAGCCCCGTGGCTAGTGAGTGTCATTTGACTCATTGAAACTGAGTGACATAAAGGGATTTATTCTCAGTGGGAACACTACATAGAAGAAGATGGCTTCACCCAAACCCAACAAGACCTTTAAGTATTCCCTTGCTGCTGTGGTTACGAACCCTGCCTACATCTGCTGGCTGGGAATTAGTGTTGGGAAATGCTTAGGGAGATGATTGAACTTACAGCTGGTTTTTTCGCTGTCCTTAGCACCACAACCTTACCTCCATCCCTATTGCTCTCACATTAAAATTTGTGCTTTTAATCAGAGCTTGATCTTGAACTCAATTTAATTTTCACATGTGTGCATTATTCAATGAATGTTTTAGATGTTGAATTTCCATTTTACCAAGATATTTAGGTTGTCCTTAATATTGCTATTGGGAATTGAACTGATCGACTAATTCAGAGCAGACAAAGGAAAAAAACAGTTTTTGTATGAACCGCATTTCTATCACAGAGAAATGTGATTACAGTACCTAGCTTTATTTGTAGAACTAGAGGAGGTATAATGATAGTGGACCATTTTCAAAGATGTGAGCAGTCACTCTGCAGCACAGACGGGGCCCTAACCATTGCTGTCATCTGGGATAAAATTGACATGGGACGAATATGACAAATATCGGTATCTCCTCCGCATCTAGTTCTGGTACTTTGTAACAAAAAAACGTAAATCAGATTAATTTTTTTTCCAGTGTAAAGGTTAATTTACCTCTAGCTCCCAAGTGGCCCTGTAAGCACAAGTATGTGTGACGCAGGTCTTCCAACTATGCTACGCCTTGTATTCAGCCAATTACATGAGGATTGTTTCTTTCCTTATTTAAAGCCCACAAAGTTAGCCCAGTGTTGACAGCTTAAATAATGGTTTAATCAGACCTGAGATGAAAAAATGGCACCCATCCAGAGTGTGTCAATGAAATAGCTAATTATATAAGTGGTCCATGTAGGCGATCATTTATCTAGGGTTGTAAAAGTGACTGTTGACCAGATTAGACAAAACCAAAATTTTGCTTTAAGTACATAATACCTGATTACTGAATAGAAATTCATCAGGGTTCATCCTGAAAAATTGAATAGTTAAGTTTAGAATGTGCCCTTCAATTCAATTAACATTAAGGTGCAGTATTCCTGTACTTTGAACTGTATTTTAAATGTGACTGGAATGTGTTCAAGCTTGCGTAATCTTCTTAGCTGTACGCCGTGAGTAATAGTTTCACACGTACTCTGCCCAGATTATAAACCAGAACAAGTAAGTTCTAAAGCAACTTGGCAGGAGTTTTGTTAGGTCATGACACACAGTATGAGGACAATATACTGAAGATGAGTGAATCTTTTAGTCCATAATTGGAGTGACATGGTTAAACTAGGAAATCCATGGAAAAGACAAAAATTCAATACTTGGGGTGACTAAAGGTTACAAGGGCAAGATAGAAGGCACATTAACACAAAAAAATCTAACAATCTCAGAGTAATAATAAAACAATTTATTTTGATAAGAAGGAACTCCACAGTCTTTTATTTTAGAATGATTAGAATGTAAAAGATTAGAATGTAAAAACACGAATGTAATGCTGAGGCTTTATAAAGTATTAGTCAAACTGCACTTGGAACATTATGAACAGTTTTAGCCCCTTATTTAAGAAAAGATGTACTTTCATTGGAGTGGGTCCAGAGGAAGTTTACAAGACTGATCTTCTTGTTAATAAGGAGGTTTACAGGAATGATAGGGTTAACATGAGAAGAGTGTTTGATGGCTCTGGAGTTTAGAAGAATGAGAGGAGATCTTATTGAATCCTATCAAATACTAGAAGGCCTAGATAGGGTGGATGTGGAAAGGATGTTTCCTATAGTGGAGAGACTAGGGCCAGAGGATGCAACTTCAAAATAGAGGGACATCCATTTAAAACAGAGATGACAAAACATTTTTTTAGCCAGAGCGTGGTGAATCTGTGGAATTCATTACCGCAGATGGCTGTGCAGGCCAAGGCATTGTGTATATTTATGATGGAGGTTGATATGTTTTTGATTAATCAGGGCATCAAAGATTTAAGGGAGAATGCTGGAGAATGCGGTTGAGGGGGATAGTAAGTCAGCCATGATAGAATGGCAGAGCAGACTCAATGGGCTGAATGGCCTAAATCTGCTCCTACAATTTCTCTTATGGTCTTGTGGAAAATAATCCCTGAATTAGGTACATAGTGAAAATTACCAAGTAGGTTAGGTATTGAAAACAGCATACGAGATATGTCACAAACACGAGAAAATCTGCAGATGCTGGAAATCCAAAGCAATGCATACAAAATGCTGGAGGAAGTCAGCAGGTCAGGTAGCATCTATGGAAAAGAGTAAACAGCCAATATTTCAGGCTAAGACCCCTCAGGGCTAAATGAGATATTTGGGCCTGATGACATATATGAGATACCTACCTTCTTTAGCTGGGCCACAGAATATAAGAGTAGGGAGGTTGTGGTACAACGTCATCAAATCCTGGTTTGGCTACAGTTGGAGTATTGTGTGCATTTCTGGTCACCACACTGTAGGAAGTACGTGATTGTGCCAGTAAGAGTGCAGAGTATATTAATTAAGATCTCTCAAAATGGGGCATCATAGTTATGCAGAGAAACTTCTTCAGTTAGTTTTATTTTCCTTGGAGCAGAGGAGGCTGAATAGAGACTGGTAATGAAGAAAAGGAAGCCATGAAAGACCTAAATAAGATAAATAGCAGGAAATTTAACCCATACTATTTTTTCTCTAAAATTAGAAAGCACAGTTAAAGGGTAATTTGGAGGGAATCTGAGTAAGAACACTTCAGCCCAGAAGGTGGCTGAATCTGGGATGCACTGCCTGAGAGAGTTGTGCAGGCATCTACTCTTATGTGATTTAAGGAGTTTCTAGACAAGCACTTGAGTCACCAAGCCATAAACCAACTGATGGCAATTGGGATTTGTATAGATAGGTAAATGATGGTCAGCATGGATACATGAGCTGAAGTGCTTATTTTTTGTGCTAGTGGACTTTATGAGCCTAATGTTGAGGCTCTAGGAATTAGTGATAATCCAATAATCCTTACTTAATATCCTTTGGGGGTGAAAAGTATATCCTATTGTACTATGGACTTGAGAATTTTTATATAAGTGCATTGATGTATATTTCCTTGGATATGGCTGGATATGGCCATTTTTCATGACATCTCTGATTGATTTAAGAAGCTGAAGTCACTACATTGAACAGCTGAAATCATTCTGATCAAAATACTCCCAGTGGTGCTGGATAAGGGCCATAGACCACAAGACTATAAAGCAGAGAGGCAGATTTAGATCAGAATTAGGCCATTCAGCTCATTAGGACTGTTCCACTATTCCATCATGGCTGATTTATTATCCCTTTCAACTTCATCCTTCTGTTTTCCCCTTTTGATGCCCTTACTAATCGAGAAACTCTCAGCCTCTGCTTTAAATATACATTATGACCCAAATTATACTCTCCACAGCCATCTGTGATCATTCATAGGCTCATCACCCTCTGACTAAAGAAATTCCTTCTCATCTGTTTTCTAAAGGGACATCCTTGTATTCTAGGCCTGTGTCCTCTGGTCCTAAACTCCCTCGTTATTGGAGATGTCCTCTGCATATCCCCTCTATCTTGGCTTTCAATATTCAGTAGGCTTCAACAAAATACCATTCATTCTTCTAAACTCCAATGAGTACAGGCCCAGGGCCATCAAACACTCCTCATATGTTAAACCATTCATTTGAAGGATCATTCTTGGAATCCTCCCCTGGACCCTCCCCAATGCCAGCACATCCTTTCTTAGATATATCTGCACACAATACTCCAAATGTGGTCTGACCAATCAATGCCTTATAAAGACTCTGCATTACATCCTTGCTTTAAGAGTTGTATGGCCTTATGATGATTAAAGCCTGGCTATATATTTCCAAGTCAGATATTATTCATTCCATGTGCTACCCTTGTCCTTCTTACTATAGTTATAGCAGTTGAAGGTTTGACAGATGCTAGCAGGGTAGCTAAAATAAAAGCTAGATAGTGCTCACTCTGCTACCTTGATTTGTCAGTGGTGTTGGATGTGGTGTATAACCAAACCAAACAACTGGCTTGTTTTGGATGGAGTTGGGCTTCTTGAATGTTGAAGCAGGTACATAACAAATTGTAAAAGGCAATTACATGGCTTGGAAAAGATTGAGAAGGTTAAGGGCTGAATGCTGGCCAATGGAGCCAAGTTAAATGAGAATCCTAGTTGGCAGGTTCAGTTGGGTTGATGACCTATTTCTTTGCTGTATGACCTGTAGTAAATGGGTGGCAAGGCTTTTGGGTGTCAGAGTACATCTGGCCTCTGAAAACTGTGCTGTAAACATGTGTCATTTGCAGAAAATGTGAAATGAACTGTTGAATACAGTGGAGATTCCTGCTGGATTTTTTATTTTTTTAAAAAAAACAATCACCTTGAGCTTTTAATGTAGTTTCAATGTTTGATTTTTTTTCAAAGTCAGATCAAAAGTTTATACTTCAACACAGATTACATATAAGGATAAAGACAAGAGATGGTGTCAACATTCCCTAGAAATTTTTTACAGCTCTGCAGATCAACCATTGCTCTGAGCAGGACATCTTTACATGGCCTGAAAATTACACGGCATGTAAATTTTTTTTTGTAATATGCATATTACAGCAGTGGCATTCAGTGGACCGACTGTTGACTAACAATGAGCTATGCACTTCCATTCTGTGTTTATTGTTACAATTTGTAACAGTGTTGCAACTTGAAACAATGACTGTAAATACGTTGAAGATCTAAAAAGTTTCAAAGTAATGGTTGTGGTATGTTTATTACTTAGAAAATTTATGGATTACATTCATTAATCACAATTATATTAACATAAATTTCAAAATTATATTAACATTATATAAAATAAAATTCCAGCTGTGCAGCAACAATGGAAGAATTTCCGTTACTGCTTGGGGGTGCACCCGTGCAGCTTAGAAGGAACAGTAGCTGGTGTTAAATGATATCAAGTTTAAAAATTATGACTTTACTGTGCTTGGGCTTTATCTGGCCTTGGGACATATAATATCCAATGAAGATTGTCAAAATAATAGCAGATTTAAATTTTGCACGGCTTGGAGGAGAACCTCTTTTGACATTAATATTATAACATGTATAACTTATGTACCATGTAATCAACAGGTATCCATACACAGAGTATGTTGTTGTCTTATTGATACTGTGCAGACTGGAGCATCTCTTGCTCTCTTCCACTCATTTTCATGACCATTTTCCCCTCCTTTTATCTAATAAAGCATTTTGTTAACCAGCTTTCTTCAGTATCTTACAATATTGGCATATTTCATTTACCATCAAACCATCACATTTCATGATCTGCTAAAGATCTTTGACCTGAAGTGATTCTCTTTCCACCATTGTTGTCTAACCCCTGAGTGTTTGCCGCATTTTCTGCTTGTGTTTCAGATTTACAGCATCATGCCTCTTTTGCTGATACTTCATTTGGGGTTTGAGGCCTCCCTTAGTCAGAGTCGATCGTGGACGTTGTGTCCTAATTGTCTAGATATGCAACCAATGGCAGTACGATCGAGAAAGCAAGCTCCCCCACTCTAAGCATCTGATGAACCCAAAGGAGAGGCAGAGGTTGATGCAGTTGGCACCAGCAGTGTTGCAGGAGTTGCTGGTCAGTGTTGAACTCAACGAAGGACTCTGTTAGGGACTCCAGCTCTGGAATTTTCCATTGGGGTTTACTCCACATGCCTTCCCATAAGTGGGTATAGCCAAAAGGCAGTGGAGGGTTGAAATCAGAGTTTTCCTTCTCCAGGGTGAGCTTCCATTTGCCTGAAACAACCAGTAACCCATCTGTGCCTCTTCTTTTGTCAGTAGAAATAGTTCCGCAGAGCTTAGTAGTTAAGCAATTCCTGAAGGCCAGGGGCTGGACTTGGTTGTCAGAGGTTATTCAAGGCACACGCCATTGGGAGTGTTCAATAGGTAGTGGGAGCTTATCCTCATTACCACCCCCAGTTATAACAACCTTCAGGAACCTTCATTTGGTACAGCAGATGTTGTTGCTGGATATGTCATTGTAAAATGACTTTCAAATTGTTTGCATTAAATATTTTGATGGAGTAAATAAAATACCAAATGCTACACCACATCATCAAAAGAATTGAGGTAAATGGAGGATCCTAGGGCTATTTAAAAAAAACAGACACCATCTTGGAAGAAAAAAAAGAAAAATTGCAGATACTGCAAACCTGAAATGAAAAGAGAAATTGCTATAAATGCTCAGGAGGTCACCTCTAGAAAGAGTAACATGGTTAACATTTCAGTATAGTTAATACAGTATTCCCAGACTGAGGACTTGGGGTAGGCAATGGTGAATTGGAATATTGGATGTTGTAAAAACAATCGTGTCTTCCTTGATGACGGAGTAATAGTGTAATTTTAAATGCTCTTAATTGTCAAAGTTCAATAAACATTTATTATCAAAGTATTTATACAGCATGCAACCTTGAGATTCATCTTCTTGCAGTCAGTACAAAACAAAGAAACACCATAGAAGCAACACACACAAAATGCTGGTGGAACGCAGCAGGCCAGACAGCATCCATAGGAAGAAGCTCAGCCGATGCCCCAGGCTGAGAACCCTCCCCCCACCCCCGTCAGGACTAACTAAAAGAAGAGATAGACCATCAGATGTGCAAAAAAGAAACGTGGGAACAGCAAAAAGTGAGCAAAGAACACACATAACATTAAACATTAAACTATAGAGTCCCCAAAAGTGAGTGCACAGCAACGAGCCGCAGAAGCAAGTAAAGTCAGTCCAGGAGCTGACGGCCATAGCCACAGCCACCAAGCCAGTCAGTTCCGTGCTGTGTCGATGGCTTCAGACTACAGCCACAGATCCAATTTCGTGCTGAAGCGTCTCAATCAAATCGCGGAAATAGTAAAATGTGTTCAGTGCTGAGGACACAACATCAAACCGCAGCTGAAAGTGTGTCCACATCCATGAGATACAGAGGCGATTGAACCTTGCAGCATGAGACCCAAGATTCCTGCACCTTCTGCCAGCAGCAGCAAGAGGGAGACTGGTCAAACACTGGCAGATGGCATTGAACATTCACTCATTTTCTGCTCTCGTCCTCATTGATTTTAAACTTCTTCTACGCTTAAATCAGCACAGAGTAATGGAGATGACTACCTGATCATATTCCACCATTAGGAGTCGATGCAGCATACTGCCCCGGCAACAGCCATAGCTGCACTTCATGCCAAATCCCCCAGGAGATCATAGAAATGCTATCTTTCAGTTGACCCAAAAATACTTTCTTAAGAGGAAAATTACAGGCTGTAATCAATCCCAGTTCAGAAGAAGTATAGTTAGAAGAAGAAGAGAATCCAGCAGTTTTGTAAGCTGTCTGCAAGATGTCACCATTGGTCACTGAGGCGAACTTGCCAGAAAGGTTTTTTTTTGTATATTATAATATATAAGGCTCTGAATAATCTAGCTCCTTTGTGTCTATCCACTTACATTCCTAATCGTAATCTTAGATCTGCGAATTTTGGTTTGCTTAATGTTCCTAGAGCCAAGCTTATAAGAACTGGTGATGTAGCCTTTTGCTCTTATGCACCAAGTATCTGGAATACTCTACGGACAGAGATATGCCGGGCTAGTACTGTGGAACATTTGAAAACACTTCTTAAAAACTTACTTTTTAAATTTTGCCTCTCATATGATTATTTAATGCCTGTTGATGTAGATTTATGTAATTTGGTATATTCAATTACAGTTTATTCTATAAAACATGTGTCTTACTTATGATTTTTATATTTGTCTTGTATTTTATGACCATATTGGATTTATCCTTGCAATCTATGTAAAGCACTTTGAGCCTGCATCTTAACATATGAAAGCTGCTACATAAATAAAGTTATTAATATTTATTATTACTTTGCCACTTGTTCCTACTTTTAGTGATGTACAAAATATTGTGCTATGAGAACATTGAATTTTCTTGATTCTCTCCACTTGGTTTCCTTTATAAATATTTGCAGAAAATCACTAGAGTTTCTTCTTTCTTTCTGCGTCAGTCATCTCTGTTGTCTCTATGTGTGCATTGCTAGCATGATTAACATGCATTTTGGAAAATGTTTCATTAGCAGAATGGTTTGCACATAACTAAAATTTTAAATGGGATAGTCTGAAAGGAGCTTATGTTACTTATTGAAGCTTACTGTTCAAATAATGTGCACAAGGCATTCATGCATCTGTTTCACCATAGAAAATAATTGATTGAATTACTTGCTGCAGACTATTATCTTGTATCAAATTATGGTACTATCTCTCAAAGTGATTTAGTTTTATTTTGAAAACTGAAAAAAATGTGCACGGGTAGATGGAGAAAAATTTGCCCGTCAATTTTAACTGTGAAGCTTTTTGTTAAAATCATGATCGATTGCGAAATTTGTTCTCATATTTGATTAAGATATTATGAAATTGCCTTGGGACAGTGACTCAGACATGGAAAAAAATATTTTCTAATATGGCCCTCTAGCCATGAGATTCGATTTACTTGGATATGGTTGTTGCATCTAGTTCAATCCTCCTGTGGGAAGGTAAGGACTTTGCATGTCACTTGTAATTAAACTTTCTGTCATTTTATGATTTAACTCCAGGTCATAGCACTAGGATTACAATTTACAAGTGTTTCAAGTTCTCTTTTTGTATTTCAGTTTAGCATGGCAAATTCCTTGTAGACAAACTCCTTTGCCTTTCATTGCGGTTAAAATTCTTTATAATTATGTGCTGTCCATTTATTTTTGCTTATCAAACAATTCTAATGGTCCCTTGTTATTTTTGCAGTTGTACAAAAAGTGATCACTCTTATCACACAAAACTAGTAATTGTGAAAAAGCTTACCAACCATATTCCATCTTACTCCGATCATAATGCAGTCAAAAGGTATTCATGGTTGTTTCTAAAGGAAAACTTGAAACATTGTTAGGATCTTATAACCATTAAACATTTTTAGAAGTAACTAATGAAAAAATAAACTGAGAAGTATTTAATGCACTTGAACACATTTAAGAAATTCCAACAATTAAAGAATCCAGTAATACAGTCTAACCTTGTCCCAATCAACCACAACTTGTTTGCTTTGCTTTTCTTCTTTGAGAAGCGCTTCCATCTCACTTGCCTGCATGAGTAATACCACATCAAGAATGTTATAGTCATAAATTCAAAAAGATTATTTTGTTTACGCTTATGTTAATATGCGTGTATGTGCACTTTTACTTGAGGAAGATATGTAGCCTTCTTTTGAATAAATGATGTAAATCAATCCACATTGGTGCCTGATTCTTTTCACCCCACATCGTATCTGTTTATATCATATTCTACTTCAGTGAACACACTGAATTGAATATATTGAGTCCTGATGAAGGGACTTGCTTTGCTGTTTACTCTTTTCCATAGATGCTGTCTGATCTGCTAAGTCCCTCCAGCATTTTGTGTGTGTTGCTTTGATTCAGTGAAATTGCTTTTATATTTTTATTACTGCAAAATCATTCAAATATATTTGATTGAATATGAGCTATTTGGTTTCTGAAAAATCTAATTGCTGTTTCTAGGGTCTTTTTCCTTTGGGTTTGTTTTCAAATCTGATATTGACCCATGGGGTATTGATAGTTTCATATCATTTACTTATTAATTAACTAGAATGGGATTTTTTGATATGTTGCTGACATTCTGAGACATGATACTTTTAAACTATTGAGTTAGGGTTAGCTAATGGTGCAAGCTGAATCACCTGCTGCTCAACATCTGTAAGACAAAAGAGATGGTGATGGACTTTAGGAAGACTAAGCCTGCGCTGTTCCCTGTTACTGTTGATGTTACTGTTGACTTTCTTTGGCATATGCCGGCCTCTCCTTCACATGTTCTGCCAGTCTGTTGTCACCAGTACAATCTTCTATGCGGTGGTGTGCTGGGGCAATGGCATCAACATGGGTGATGCCAACAGGCTTAATAAACTGATTAGAAATGCTAGCTCTGTTATAGGAGTCAAAGTAGACACAGGAAGTTATGCTAGAACAAAGGACCCTCTGGAAAATCCCAGTAATTCTGGACAATGTTTCTCACCCTCTGCATGCCACCTTAGCTGAACAGAGGAGCACTCATAGTAACAGACTAAGACGACTGCACTGCTCCAATGAGCGCTATATGAGGTCATTCTTACTTTTGGCCATTTGGCTCTATAATGAGTCAACCTATAGCCAGGGAAGTGATAACCCCCCCCTCCTGTTAGACTGTTTGTTGTAACTTATTTTTTGTTCTTTCTTACTTCTCTTCTAATATTTGTATATCTGTGCACTTGTAATGCTGTTGTGACACTGTAAATTCCTTTGTAATCAATAAAGTATCTATCTATCTATCTATTTTAATATCATTTGTAGTTTCAAATTGCTCTTTTTGGGTGCAAGCTGACCATAATCATAATAGTACTAACATATAATTTATAATAATTAATACACTAATTGCAAAATAGAGGTATCACTCCATTGAATATATCTGAGGAAAATTAACTGCAATAAGTATATATTTGGAATACAGCAAATTATGAAAGTCATGGTTTCTGCCAATGAATCAACTCACAGAAAATGGGTGGGCTCACACCCTGGAATGGATGAAAAAAGACTTGACTGATTTATTGATGGCTCTAGTTGGACAGAGATGAGGATTACAAATGGTGGTACCAGTCAACACCAATGTCAGGAGTGAGTGAGTGAGTGAGTGAGTGAGTGAGTGTGTGCGTGTGTGTGTGTGTGTGTGTGTGAGAGAGAGAGAGAATGTGAATGAATAATCAATTGGAAACATCATTAACAAGCAACCACCAGCCTTCAGCTAGGGTTATTATTTCATTTCATGACATTAGAGTACCCCAGTATAGCTTCAGAAGAGACAGAAAGCTGAATATGAGAAAATTAATACATGTACTGTAATACTATTCTGTATTTTGACTGATTGGGACTGCAAGTGTTTTAACTCTTTTTATAATGGTATTCCTCTGTAGGTGGATGGTGTGTTGTGCTTGGCCGACCTTTTGACTAATGAATCAAATCCTGAAGCTACGCGTGCTGAAGCTGCTGCTGTGGTATCACAGATTACATCTCCCCATCTCACCTTCACACAGCACCTCGGCAGCTTCTTGGAAAACATGGAGGACATAGTAACGGCACTTATCAGTAAGTTTTTTTCAGGCACAGATTGATCAATGGGAAGCTGATCTCAGAGGTCAAATTTTACTCTTTATAGTCTTTAGGTGACACAGGACTAAAGATTTCTTTGCTCCCTGAGAAACCCATAATATGTTGTCACTTGGAGCAACAGAAGCTGTTTGATATTGGCTTCCTTCTCCTTTTTTTTCAGTCCTGATAATGGGTCTCGGCCCAAAACATTGAATTTTTATTCCTCTCCTTAGATGCTGCCTGTCCTGTTGTGTTCCACCAGCATTTTGTGTGTGTTACTTGGTATTGGACTAGTTGCTGGAACCTTTAGTGGAAATGGATGCCCTATTAACCACATTTGAGAGCATTCCATCATTGCAGAGGAAGTGTGTGGAATGTGGCATCTGAGGCTGGGGTAGTATCTTTGGCAGAGAAAGAGAGGACCAGTAATTACAAACCCAATCAGAACTTTCACCTTCGGGAGCTTGGTGATGACTAGGTAGATATTAATTGAATCAATAGTGTTTTGACAGTGGTGAAGTTTAAACGGGGCTTCATTTGGGGATCAGGGGTTGACTGGGGTTGTGAGGTGAGGGGGTGCCTGGATAAGATATATCAATGAGAAACTTGATTTCTTCAGATTATGAAGAGATGACAGACAGGAGGATGAGTTATTAGTTAAGTGGTAGCTGGCCTGGAGTAGCATTCCTAAAGAAATTTTTGTCTTGGCAGTGACTAGCAATAATTGCGTCTGGAATTGCATGAATTTATTTTGCTAGCCTCATATATAAACAAACACTGTGTCAATCTCTCTAGGAAATGGTAATCAGTGCTGAGAACTTGTTCCCAATAAAGCTCAAGTAGTACAAACTTGTTTCAGAAACGTACGCACTTTTTCAAAGTTCATGACTATTTAATGGTGCTAAAGTTTTGCCAGTTCTTGGCCTTTACTTGTTTTCAATGTGATTTCCAACAATCATATTTGATGCATTTTGGATATTTTCAGAGTTCTAAGCATAACAATGGACTAAATAATTAACAATTAAAATAACTATTTCAATTGTGCAAAAGCAGTGACATTTTCCATCGCATGCTCTGGCAGCACCTAAATAGGAAAATACACCTCTGATAAATGCTACTTCATCAGTAATGAGGAATTTATAAAAGTGGAGACTTTTAATCTTATTGCAGAATCTTATTTAGATTATGGAGTGTTACGATAAGTGTTAAAAGGTTGATCCGCACCATATAAAAGGTTGTTTTATCCGATCCTATTTGTTTCTATATCTCTTCATAAATATTTTATTCCCAGTCTTCCCATCTCCTTTGATAACTATATATTTGTCATCTTAATGAATGGGCCTTGGTGCACTGTTCACCCACAGTCTCAGCTCAAATTCAACTATGATTTAGAGTCCCATTCAGAACATCTGACGGGGTGCCCTGATATTTGAATAAATATAAATACCTTGTCAGGCTGATTGACAGTCGTGCAGAATGTATTAGCAAGCAAATATGAGAAGGAAAATTCAGTCTGGGCTTACGAACACTAAATATGAGGGATATGGCACCTAATTAGACTCAAGGGTAAAAAGATAATGTGATGTTTAAACCAACAAAAAGGTGAGAGTAACGACCTTCAGTTAGGCTAATGTTGGTGAAAAAGGAATCTCGTGGATTTGTAAAGCAGGATCTTGAGAGGAATTAATAAATCAGCGTGGATTTGCTAAGTGGAGGTAATTTTGTAATTGGTTTATTAACATCACTTGCACTGAGATATAACGGATAAATTTGGTTTACAGGCCATCATATAGATCATTCCAACACTTAAGTACATTGAATAATAGAATGCAGAAAATATTATTACAGTTATTGTCACAGAGAATGTTGACTGCAGGAAGACAAGAAAGGTTCAAGTGCCATGATAAGGTAGACTGAGAGATCAAAAGTTCATCATGTTACCGTTAAGGTGGCAGCACGCTTAGATGGAGCAGCCTCTCTGGGTCCAAACAAAGGAGTGATTTTTCGTCCTTTATGACTTCTTCACAAACGAAGATGTTTTTGTTATGGTTTCAACACCCTGTGAAACATTGGTAATGTAGAATACTATGAGTTCGATTCATTGGTTCATTAGAGAGACTGACAGCGGGGGAGCTCTGCTGCCTTGGTTGTCGTGTGGACAAGACCCTCATGTCCTTATCTGTTGCGACTGTCGGGGAAGGAGACAGCAGAGCTGGCTGTGTGCAGCTGGATTCTATACTAGGTTGGTGGCTGGGCCCTCCCGTAGGTACTGCCTCCAGTGTTCGCTTGATGGAAGATGAGCTGAGTAGTGTTTTTCCAGTGACTTGTGTGAGATGAGGAACTGCTGTGGGCTTGTTCTTGCAAAAACATGGCTCCAGGACATCCATGCCCCTTCAATCTACAGGCCATGCCACTCAGAGGCTTGGGCTATATTATTTTTTTTGTAACTATATTTTTCTGCTATCATTTATGTGCAGTGTGCTGTATGTGACTGTCAGTTCTACAGTACTGACAGATACTGAGACATATATATATATGTCTCAGACACACACACACATACATACACACACACACACACACACACACACACACACACACACACACGCACGCACGCACGCATGCACATATATATTTATGTAGCTAGGGTGCCTAAGACTTTTGCAACTACTATATTTGTCAACATGGAGTGGAAAACGAGTTTGTAAATCTGGTGGGAGCAAAACCTGTAGGGAATGGTGGGAGGGGTGTGGATCAGGTGGCAGAGAAAGAGTGCCAGCGGCGGAAGGGGAAGTAGGGGGTGAATGATGTGGGTGCAGACACACTCAGCCCTGAGACACCAGGCAAGGTACTGTAATTTGATTCCAAATAATTGGTTTATTGATCATTGCAGACTGTCTCTCTGGTGCTTCCTAATCCCTCTCTTCTCCCTTTCCCTTTTTCCAACCCTTCCCTTCTCCCTGCCCCATTCCCACTCTCAGTCCACAATAGAGACCCATATTGGAATCAGGTTTATCATCACTCACAAATGTCATGATTTTTTTTGTAGCAGCAGTACAATGCGATACATAAAATAAGTCCCATGCAAAAGTCTTAGACTCCCTGGCTATATATGCTGTATGTGCCTAAGACTTTTGAACAGCCCTGTAAGTTTTGCACCTTCGCCCCCGAGGAACACTAACATTTGGATGTACAGTATTCATGTGCATGGTTGAACTTGAATCATATAAGAAGTCATTCAACAGTTTTATAACAGTAGGATAGAGACTATCCTTAACCCAGGTGGTGCATGCTTTAATGCTTTCGAACCTTCTGGGAGGGGTGAGAAGAGAGAATGAATGGGATGAGCAGGGTCTTTGATTATGCTGGCTGCTTTTCAAATTTGAATCTATTGTCAACTGACTGTACATACATAGAACCAAATGAAACAGCATTCCTACGGACCATGGTTTACCCAAAATGCATATGTCGCGCACAGCACATAAAGCAAATTATTACCGCAAATAATTTAATAAAATATAATTTAAAATGCATATGAAGTGCACAGTATGTAGTACAGTAAACAGCTCACTGTCCTAGTGACAAGATCTCGGAGATCACAGCCTGAGAGAAGAAGCTGTTACCTAGTGCTGATGTTTCTCTACTTCTTTTCTGATGCTACTGGATCAAAGAGATTATAGGATGGATGGTATGGATCCTCAGCAATGCTTTGGAGACTTTATACCGCACTTCCAGTAAATGTCACAAACGTGGTGAGGGAGATCCTAGTGATTCTCTCAGCAGTTTTTACGGTCCTCTGTAGGGTCTGGCAGTCTGACACCGTGCAGCTTCCTTAACACATGATGACGCAGCCAGACAGAAAACTCTCGATGGTGCTCTGCACAGAAAGTTGTTGGAAAGGGACAGGGAGCCTTGCATGCCGCAATCCCCTCAGAAACTGTAAACGCTGCTGTGCCTTCGTGTCTACCCACTGTCCATTACCCCGCTGGCTTTTAGCGCAGCAATGAAGGTCTTCCATCTCTGGCACTGTTCAGGGCTTTCTTCATCGTGTCAGTGGCACAGTTTTCACTACTGTCAGTCATTCAAGTTCCAGGTGGGTACTCAGGAATACTATCATACTCAGATGTAGAAGAATTCTTCATTGCTGTTTCCATAACAGTTTGGTTTTATCAGTCAGGGTTGTTAGCCCCGAACTGAACCCCCAAACCTGAGGGATGGGAGGAACACTCTTCATCTGGCCTCTACCCTTTGACCTGTTCGGCACGGGTGGCCCTACCAAGAGCCAAAACATAAAGCCCTGACTCCAACCAGTGTAGCTCTCTGGGTTATTGAGGCACAGAAGCCTCCAAACCACAAGGTTGTAGACCCTTAGAGGGGGTCCAGGTTGGATAATTCATTATGTGCACACTAAGAAACTTGGTGCGCTTCACTCTCTTTACAGCAGAGCTATTGATATTCAGTGGAGTGTGCATACCTGAAGTCAACAATCATCTCCTTTGTTGTGTCCATGTTGAGACTCAGGTTGTTGTTCTCACACCATTTGACAAGCCTCTCCGTATGCCTACTCATTATTGCCAATGAGGTCAACTGTAGTTATTGTTGTATCATCAGTGAACTTAATGATATGGATTGAGCTGTATCTGGCAGTGCAGTCGTGTGTCAGCAATGTGAACAGTAGTGGACTGACGACATAGCCCTGGAGGCATGATGGAGATTGAGATGTTACTGCCAACTTCGACTGACTGAGGCCTTTCCATCAAGAAGTCCAGAGAGGGGTGTTGAG
Source organism: Mobula birostris (assembly GCF_030028105.1). Classification (NCBI taxonomy): domain Eukaryota; kingdom Metazoa; phylum Chordata; class Chondrichthyes; order Myliobatiformes; family Myliobatidae; genus Mobula; species Mobula birostris. Next base: position 73,572,291 of record NC_092380.1, on the reverse strand, counting down.
TCTCAACAAGGACAGTTTGCCCACCAGCCTTCTCCAAGACAGTAGGAAGTATAGAGAGAGAAAAAAGAGAGGAAGTGTTTTCCTGATGGACTGAGCTGTGTCCACAATTTTCTTGAGTTCTTAGGCGTAGCAATTGCCATATGGAGCTACATCCAGAGGGGACATTTTCTATGGTGCATTTGTGAGGCAAAGGGAACATGTCAAATTTCTTTAGCTTTCTGAGAAAATAGAGATGGGGGGTGAGCTTTCCTGTCCATAATGTCTAAGTGATTGGACGGGCCAAGTTGATGGTGATGTTTGGATCTTGAAGCTTTCAACCATCTCCACTTCATCACCATTGATGCATATAGAGGCATGCACTCCACCCAGCATCCTGAAGTCAAAGAACAGCTCTTGTGTTTGCTGACATTCAGAGAAAGGATGTTGTTTTGATACTACACCGCTGGGCTATCTATCTCCTTCCTGTATTCTGTCTTGTTGTCGATTGAAATCTGGCCTGCTATAATTGTGTCATTGGTGAACTGATAGATTGAGTTCCAGCAGAATCATGTCACACTGCCAGGGGAGTAAAGTAGGAGGCTGGAGACTCGGCGTTGGTGGGTACCAGTGTTGAGAACAGTGATGGCAGAGTTGCCTAGCCTTTCTGTTTGCAGTCTGTTGGTCAGAAAGTCAAGGATCCATTTGCTGAGCTGTAGGCCTAGGAGTTTGGAGATTAGTTAGAATCAGTATCGGGATCTGGTTTAATGTCGCTGGCATACAGTATGTCATGAAATTTGTTGATTTGTTGTTATGAACCCTTCAGACCAGCAGGGGGCGCTGGGTAGCAGCAAGTCTCGATGCACCTGAATGTCATATATTTGAGTTTATTAGAGTTGCTTAATGACTATTTTTATCATTAAGATGCCACTATGTTTTCTCTGATGCTCGTTATGTGAATACAGTTTCCTTATGCTTCCCATTCATAAGTGATTAGTTTTTGATTTTGACCCCATGTGTTTCTTATGTTTTATGTTCTATTTAAGATATTCTGGACTAGCATTCATCACTGAGTCCTGTATTTGTGTTCTGTGTGAACTACCATCATCTGTGTTCTTGAGTAAGTGAGCTCTTAGTTTGATTCTTCCCTGTGTTATTCTCCAAAACCATATTCAAGTTTGCTGATGACACCACTGTTGTGAGCTGTTTCAAAGGTGGTGCTGAATCAGCATATAGGAGGGAGACTGAAAATTTAGCTGAGTGGTGTCATAACAACAACCACTCATTCAATGTCAGCAAGACCAAGGGAGTGATTGGAGACTTCAGGAGAGAGAAGTTAGATCCATGAGGGAGCCTTCATTGGAAGATCAGAGGCGGAGAGGGTTAATAACTTTAAATTCCTGAGTATTACTGTTTCAAGAACCTGTCCTGGACCGAACACATAAATGCAATTGTGAAGAAAGCATGGCAGCATCTCTACTTCCTTAGGCATCTGCAGAGATTCGGCATAGCATTAAAATCTTTGACAAACTTTTATAGATGTGTAGTGCAGAGCATATTGACTGGCTGCTTCACGGCCTGGTATGGATACACCAATGCCCTTGAACAGAAAATCCTTCAAAAGGTACTAGGTTCAGCCCAGTACATTATTAATAAAGCCTCCTTAACCATTGAGCATGTCTACATGAAATACCGTCGTAGGAAAGAAGCATCCATCCTCAAAGACCCACCCAGGCCATGCTTTTTTCTTGCTGATGCAATCAGATAGTAGGTACAAGAGCCTCAGGACTTGCAGAACCAGGTTAAAAGACAGTGACTGCCCCTCAACCATTAGGTCCTTGAACAAAAGGGGATAACTACACTCCCGCCCATCCATTGAGATGTCCTCACAACCAATGATCTCACTTTAAGGACTCCATATCTTGTTATTTCATGTTCTCATTATTTATTGCTACTTATTTATATCTACATTTGCACAGCTTGTTGTCTTCTTTACTCTGGTTGATCTTTCATTGATCCTGTTACATTTACTATTCTATAGATTTGCTGAGTATGCCCACAGGAAAAAGAATCTCAGGGTTGTATATGGTGACGTATAGTGATAATAAAATTAATTTTGAACTTTGAACTTTTAACTTTTGAATAAATTTTCATCATTGATTTCAACTAATGGGTCCCGAGTTTAGTCTGCAACTAGGTCTGCTCGTCTGAAGGTAGTTACATTAGTGGCAGCAGTACATTACTGTGGGAAGGGATAGAATGGAATTGCGGTATGAGGACATGAGTTCAGGAGCAGGCAGGCAATGGGCCTACCGGACAGTCAGGTTTGAGGATCATAGGTAGGAGGTAGAATCAAACAGTGTGGGATAAGGAAACAATGAATTTGGTGACAGTGGATGGGAGTTCTCCAGAGTTGATGAGGTCCCTTCCCACCTACATCCGGAACACTTCTCATGCTCTCGATCTCCTTAGTAACTTTCAATTCCCTGTTGCTGTGTGCTTCATTTTCTCCATGTATGTTCAGCCTCTATTCTCTTCTATCTTCCATCAAGAAGGTCTCAAAGCTCTACACTTCTTTCCTAACAAAAGAACCAACCAATTTCCCTCCACCACCACCCTCCTTCATCTGGCAGAACTGATCCTTACCCTCAACAGTTTTTCCTTCAGCTCCTCCCATCTTACCCAGACTCAAAGTGTAGCCTTAGGCACCTGTGTGGGCCCCAGCTATGCCTGCTTCTTTGCTGGCTACGTAGAACAGTCCATGTTTGAAGCCTGCCCCAGTAATACACCCCAACCCTTCCTCCACTACAGTGATGACTGCATGAGCGTTGCTTCATGCACCTATGTCAATTTCACCAACTTTGCCTCCAACTTCGCCCTGCCCTTAAATTCTTCTGGTCCATTTCTGACACTTCCCTCCCCTTTCTCGATTTCTCTGTCTTAATTTCTAGTGACAAGCTGTTAATGGACATATTTTATAGACCTACCAATGTCCATGAGTATCTTATAAAAATGCTATTCCCTTTTCTCAGTTCCTTTGCTCCGCCGCATCTGTTCCCAGGATGTGGCTTTCTTTTCCAGGCCATCAGAGATGTTTTTCTTCTTCAAAGACTGAGGTTTCTCTTCCTCCACTATTGATGCTGTCCTCAACTGCTTCTCCTCCATTTCCTGAACATCTGCGCTCACCCATCTTCCCGCCACCTTAACAGTGTTAGAGTTCCTTTGGTCCTAACCTACTACCCCATGAGCCTCTGCATCTATCACATCATCCTCCGCAACTTCCACCATCTCCTAACACAAAACATTTCTTTATCTTCTCCTTCTGCTTTCCTCAGTGATCGCTCGCTGTGCGATTTTCTCATCCATTCATCCCTCCCTACTAATCTCCAAATAGCACTGTAATCAGCCTAAGTGCTACACCTGCTCATTCACCTCCTCCTCACCACCATTCAGGGTCCCAAACAGTCCGTCCAGGTGAGACAACACTTTCCCTGTGAATCTGCCGGGGTGGTCTATTGTGTCCAGTGCTCCCGATGTGGCTTTCTCTACACTGGTGAGACCTGTTGTAAATCTCTTCCATTCCATCCACCAAAAGTGGAACTTCCAATTCCTATTCCTATTCCAAGATGAGGTCATGTTCAGGTTGGAGGAACAACACCTTATATTCATTCTGTCTGGCTAGCCTCCAACCTGATGGCATGAATATCATTTTCTATTTCTGCTATTTTCCCTCCCCCTCCTCTCTTCTTCTATTCCCCACTCTGGCATTTTATATTTTCTCACCTGCTTACCACTTCTACCCTGGGTCCCACCTCCTTCCCTTTCTCTGGTGGTCCACTCTCCTCTCCTATCAGATTCCTTAATCTCCAGCCCTCACCTATCACCTTCTAGCTAGCCTCCTTCCCCTCCCCTCACCTTTTCTATTCTGGCATCCTCCCCCTTCCTTTTTAGTCCTGCAGAAGGGTCTTGGCCTGAAACATCAACTGTTTATTCATTTCTGTAGACGACGCCTGACCTTCTGAGTTGCTCCAGCATTTTGTGTGTGTTGCTTTGGATTTCCAGCATCTGTAGACTTTCTCACGTTTAAGTATTCAATACTGGTGTCTGTCCCAAAGGCCTATGAGTACGAACTGCAGACACCAAACTCTATCCCTTTTGTAACAGTGTTGAGGGATGTCTCCATAAATATACTGCTAGCAAGAAAGAGAGGTGACAAAACAGATCTTTCCTGAACTGAGTTGTGAGTGTCATGGATACACCTTTAACGATGTGCTAATAGCAGAAACATTCAGCTCCTTTCCCAACATGGTTTTAATGGGGCAGAATCGGAATGATTGGGTTCACTAGCCACATAATAGTCATTGAAAGTTAAATTGTGTACTGGTTTTAATTCCTGGAGACTGGTTCCCTATTTAGTTAATCCATAATTATGCCATCATAACTCCAAATTGATCCTGAACAGGATTACGTAGCACGCGGTAAGATACCAAGGAGTGTGGAGAAACAGAAAGTGCTGAAATACTCAGCAGGCCAAGCTGCATCTGTGGAAGGAGAAACAGCACTGATGTTACAAGTTGTCAGAACTGGCGTAGAGAGAAACCAAGTTAATTAGAAGTTGCAGGGAGGAAATAGGACATGCTGGAAATATGCAGCAGGTCAGGTAACGAGCTCCTTTCATTGGAGGAACAGAAGGTGCATGTGTTCTGTGTCCATGGGATCCTGGAAGTCATGGACAGTGGTTAAGAAGGCATAGGGATATTTTCATTATTCAGACAGGGCTCAGAATAGAAGAACCAGGGAGACCTGCTAACATTGAAGAAGATATCTGTCTGACCTGAGGTACAGCTGTGCACCTGTGATCAAGACAATACAGGTAGGATGCGATAGATCAAGGGAGGGCACAAAGGGAATTCCAAAGATCTCCTTAGCGCTCCAAACTTAAAGCTAAGAGGAAAGATTGACTAGGCCAGAGCATTTTTGAGGGAGGCTGTGGGGGAGGAACATTGGGAGGGCTGAAAGGTGTTCTAAAGGGATGTCCTTCTATTCTGGAGCTACGCTGCCTGGTCCTAGAATCTCCAACTATTGGAAACATCCTTTCCATCTCCACTATTTCTCAGCCTTTTAATATTCAATAGGCTTCAAAGCAATCCCCGGTCATTCTTCTAAACTCCAGCGAGTACAGGCCCCGAACAGTCAAAAGCTTCTCATATGTTTATCTTTTCATTCCATAGATGATTCTTGTAAACCTCCTCCGGACCCTCTTCAATGCCAGCAGATCTTTTCTTAGAGAAGGGCCCAAAACTGCTCACAATACTCTAAACGTTCTCTGACCAATACCTTATAAAGTCTCAGCATTACTTCTTGCTTTTATATTACAGTCCTCTTGAAATGAAAGCTATCATTGCACTTGCCTTCCATACTGTAACACAACCTGAAATTTAACCTTCAGGCATTCCAAGTCCCTTTGTTGCTCTGATTTCTGAATTTATTCCCCATTTAGAAAATAGTCTATGCCAATTGTGGACTAGTTATGGACACAATGCCAACCCCTGTGGAATACCACTAGACACCAGCAGCAAACCAGAAGAGACTATTTCCACTCATTACCTTTAGCCATTTGGCCATGCTAGTATCTTTCCTGTAGTACCATGGGCTCTTATCTTGTTTAGCAGCCTTATGCTTGGCATCCTGTCAAAGGTAAACAACATCCACTGATTCCATTTTGTCCTTCTGTCTATCAGTTCCTCAAAGAACTCCAAATTAGTTGGGTAAGGTTCTCCCTTAAGGGTATTATGTGGCTTCAACCTATTTTTATTGTGTGCCTCCTAGTGCTCCAAAATGTCATCCTTAATAATGAACCTCACCATTTTCCCAACCACTGCAGCCAGATTAAATGGTTTATAATTTTCTGTCTTACGTCTCCCTCCCTTCTTAAAGAGTGGCATTTGTGATTTCCAGTCCTCCAGAAACATTGCAGAACTTAGTGATTCTTGAAAGATCACTACTAATGTCTCCATAATAGGAGGGCTGATTGATAAGTTCATGGCCTGAGGTAGAAGGAGTCAATTTTAAAAAACCTAACACATTTATTTTTCAACATAGTTCCCTCCTACATGAACACACTTAGTCCAACGGTCATGAAGCATAAGGATCCCTTCTTTGTAGAAGTGGTCCACAGCAGGAGTGATTGATAAGTTCGTGGCCTACAGTAGAAGGAGATGAATTATTAACTTCAAACTTTCTGCATTATCACTTAAAGATTTGAACTGCATGTGCATGTAACGCGAGCATCTTGGACCTCCAGGTGGTCCACGGCAGAGGTGATTGATAAGTTCGTGGCCTAAGGTAGAAGGAGATGAGTTTATATGGCTCTCATTACATGCACGTGCAGTTCAACTCTGAGTGAAAATTCCATTAAGTTTGGAGTTAATAACTCATCTTCTTCTACCTTAGGCCACAAATATATCAATCACCCCTGCTGTGGACCACTTCTGGAGGTCCAAGACACCGGCTTCTACAAAGAAGGAATCTGTATGCTCCACGACCGCTGGACTAAGTGTGTAAATGTAGGAAAAATAAATGTGTCTAGGTTTTCTACCTTAGGCCACGAACTTATCAATCACTTCTTGTATTTTCAGCTACCTCTTTCAGAACCCTGCTTTGTAGACCATCTGGTCCAGGTAACTTAATTACATTCAGTCCTTTCAGATTTACAAGCCCTTTCTTCTTAGAAATAGCAACTGCACTCACTTCTGCCCGCCCCCCCCACCGACATTTTCGAATTTCTGGTATACTGGTGGTGTCTTCTGTGGTGAAGACTGACACAAAATACTTCTTCAGTTCATCCGCCATTGCTTTTTCCCTATTACTCCTCTCTAGCATCATTTTCCATCATCTGCATTCTTGCCTCTCTTTTAGTCTTTATTTATCTGAAAAAACATCATTTCTCGCCTTATTGCTTCATTCATGCCCTCTGTTGGTTTTTAAAAGCTTCTAAATCCTCTAGCTTCCCACTAATGTTTGCTATATTGTATACCCCCTCTTTTGCTTCTTTGTTATGTTTGACTTCTCTTGTCAGCCACAGTTGTCTCATCCTCTGTTTAGAATGCTGCTTCTTCATTGGGATGAACTGATCCCGTGTCTTCTACATTGCCCCCAGAAACTCCAGCCGTTGATGCTCTACTGTCATCGCTGCTAGTGTCTTCTTCCAATCAACTTTGGCCATCTCCTCTTTTATGCCTCTCTGGTTGCCTTTTACTTCACTGTAATAATGACACATCCAATTTTAGCTTCTCCTTTTCAAGATGAATTCTATCATATTATGATCACGGCCTTCTAAAGATTATTTTACCTTAATCTCCCTAATCAAATCCGATTCATTATCCACAACACTCAGTCCTGAATTTTCTTTTCCCTAATGGGCTCAACCACAAGCTACTCTAAAAATCTATCTTGTTGGTATTCTACACATTTCTTCTCTTGGGATCCAGCAGCAACCTGATTTCCCAAATGCAGCATCATATTAAAATCCCCCATGACCAATGTGCCATTGTCCTTTTTACATGCCTTACCAATCTCCTGTTGTAACTTGTACCCCACATCCCCGATACAGTTTAGAGGCTTGTATAAAACTCCCATCAGGATCTTTTTACCCTTACAGTTTCTTAACCCTGCCCACAAGGATTCTATATCTTCTGATCCTATGTCACTTCTTTCCAAGTATTTGATTTCAGTTTTTACCAACACAGCCACACCACTCACTCTGCCCACTTGCCTGTCCTTTTGATATGATGTTTATCTTTGGAATCTAAGCTCCCAGCTGTGATCTTCTTTCAAGCACGGCTCTGTAATACCCACAACATCATTGCTGCCAATTTCTGAATGTGCTACAGGATCCTTTATCTTATTTTGTATATGCGTTCATTCAAATATAACACCTTCAGTCCTGTATTTACCACCTTTTTCAATTTTGTCTCCATGTTGCCTGAAGTTAAATTCTTACCCTTTTCCAAACTTTTTGATTTATTTTTTATTCCTGTCTTTCTGTGATTGAATGATGTAGAGAGAGTGCAAAGGAGGGAGTTAATATATTTGGCCAGGAACACTGGAGCAAGCTAATATTTGCACCATTATGAAGCTATGTTCTGAACATATGTTTGGTTCTTTTGCTCATTTGGAAGTGACATATGGCTTTGCATAAGCAAAGTTCTAAAGATAATTTCAATTACAAGCATGTCAGTTGAAGGGGCTGATGAAAGGTAGATTGGCATTAAACTGCAAAGGTTTGTACAATCAAGTTGGGCAATTAAAAACTTTACTTCACTTGTCATCGTCTCCAGTAAAGTATGCACATCTGCCAGTGAGATGAGGACGTTAGGGTCGCTTGGATAGAGAAGCAGATTCAAAGGGGATGAAATACATAAATTAGGTTTCAAAAGGAGCCTGTTTTCATCAGCTTCAAATAAAAATGTTAATGTTATTCTGTACTCAGTGGACCAAATCCCATGTAAGCTGTACGGGAGGTTTGGTACTTGAAAGGTCACAAAGCAGAAGGTTCTTTATTGCACATCTTGCTGGCACACATGAAGAGGTTGGACTCAGGAGTTTAATTTTAGCCTTCCAGTTTGCTGATCAGTGCTAACCCAATCTACCTTCATTTTGTAAATGTAGAGAGTCAGAAAGAGAGCACATCACTCAAAATATGAAATTGAATGATAACTTCTGGAGTTTTTACTGCAACTTAGTATGCATCATATGGGAAAATTAGAACCACAAACACTTGGGTGGCTTTAAATAGCTCAATAGCTTTTGGAGGAGGAAACTGAAAGAACACTTGGAGTTGCTGTCTGAAGTAAGGGGCGATTTTTATTAAAAATTGGTGCACATCAGGAGAGCAGTCAAAGCTGATTTACCTGAGCATGAATTGGGTAGAGCTTTTGCATTCTCAGTTGATGAGATTACTAGTAAAACCACACTTTGCTAATAGAACGTTGGCTAGAGGAAGACTTAATTAAGTAATGGACTAGATCCTAATTACAGTGTAAAATGATCATCCACAAGTCTAACAATAATTCAATTTTCCCTTACAACAATGTTTGCACAGTATAACATAATTAATGGATCCTTAGATGTCATCACTAATGCATTCCATGTCTCTACTTCTAGGCCTTGTCTGTGGTTCCCTGTTTCCATATTAGCACAATCCACAGCCCTGTTTACTAGTTACTAGCCCTCGCTATTCTGTTCTGGTTTGCAGGTGCAACAGACTGTCAAGAAGGCAATTGGAATGTTAGCCTTCATTGCTAAAGGGAAGAATTTAAGAGCAGGGAGGTTGTGTTGCAAATGTACAGGCTGCTGGTGTGGCCACACCTGGAGTACTGCATGCAAATTTGGTCTTCTTACTTGAGGAAGGATATACTGGCTTTGGAGGCGGTGTAGAGGAGGTTCACCAGGTTGATTCCAGAGATGAGGGGGTTGGACTATGAGGAGAGATTGAGTCACCTGGGACTGTACTCGCTGGAATTCAGACGAATGAGAGCAGATCTTATAGAAACATATAAAATTATGAAAAGGGTAGATAAGATAGAGGTAGGAAAGTTGTTTCTTCTGGTAGGTGAGACTAGAACTTGGGGATATAGCCTCAAGATTCAGGGGAGTAGATTTAGGATGGAGATGAGGAGGAACTGCTTCTCCCAGATAGTGGTGCATCTGTGGAATTCTCTGCCCAATGAAGCAGTGGAGGCTACCTCAGTAAATCTATTTAAGACAAGTTTGGATAGATGTTTGCATAGCAGGTGAATTAAGGATTATGGGGAAAAGGCAGTTAGGTGGAGATGAGTCCATGTCTTATTGAATGGTAGAACAGGCTCCTATTTTTTTATGTTCCCCTACAATACTACCCCTTTATGCCCTTTGCCTAAAATGATCAACAGGGCCTAGAGATTAGATCCCTAACAGTACCCTTGTTTGGTCTACTAAATGACAATCCCCTTAATATTAATGCATTACCTGATACTATAGTACCCACACTTAAATACTAATGGTCATTAAAACAATCATCTGTACAACAACCATAATGTGAGAGATAAGTCGAATCCAGGGATGGGTTTGTACATTCACACCCTAATTCTAAACACTGTCCCAAAAGGAGGGGTTCTCTAGAGCCACCTTGGCTCCAATCTCATGGTCAGTTATACTTTTCGACACTGCACCCAATTTCTTAATGACTTCTTATCCTCTCGGATGATCTTTCCCCAATCAGCAGTGTGGAATGGGTGGTAGTTCCAGTTCTGTGTCACTGCCATAAACAGTAAGCTCCAGCTCCAGCATCCTTACTGCAGTTGGCTTAGGCAAACTGCCCCACAGTCATTGGTTGAGATGTCACTGATTGCCACATTACAGCCAGTCTGTTTGCATTGCAATATTCCTTGTAATAAGCCATTGCTAATGTTGTGATGCAATAGATGTTGTTCACCAAAGTATACTTCAGAAAGGTTTCATTATTAACTGGAAATATGGACAGGGGGCAGTTGCATTAAGAAAAAACACATTCTGTCAGGCTTCTTCACACAACCAGCTCTGGACATGCCAAATGATTCTCCCTTTGGTGACATTGCATCAAGTTTACTCCCCACTTGGACATGTGGAACTTGTTTGCGTAGGCTGGCAGATTGCCTGGAGCTATTCAAATTCCCTCATGGTATTTTCTGACATCATGAGAGTACGTCTGATTGTCACCATGTCGGGGAATGTGGAGGACTGCTGCAACATACGGTGGACTCCTTTCATTTTCGCAGCCTCCCAGGACGTGATTAGTCGAAGTGAGATCTCGACTGTGGCACACAGGGGCACCTTCACCCATCCATCCTTTCATCTTGTTGACTGAAATCCGGTCTGGGGCTCTGTGGCCTTCTAACTGCAGAATGTTTGACCCGACTAGACAAAAGCCAGGCAGCAGATGTTGTACAGACTGCGTTTTTATCACAGAGTTGGGTATCATTGTTCACTCTATCAATAACATTCTTAATTATATCCTTTAGTGGCTGCGATAACTAGATATATCAATTCCACTTCCAGCCCTTGCTCCCCCATTCTACTCGCTTGTCCCAAGTCACCATAGTTTTGTTTTCTAATCCCTTTCACCTTCTGCCAGAGCAAACTGATTTGTACATTTATTTCTGCTGTATCTAACATATTGACTATGAATATCCTGCTCCTAACAACTCTATCAAGCCCCTTTTCATTTTCTGCCTCTCTGCCCGAAGCTCATTATGAGTAACTTCAATATCGAGCAAATCTTGGAAAAGGTGATTCGTACTGTCCTCATAAAAACTAGGGAATTGTAAAGCAGTCGGGTCAAAGACTAACTGCACGTGGTCATAGCCTGGTACCAGAATAACTTTTATGCCCATAACTTCCAATACTAACTCTGAATCTCCAGTGTCCCTCTGGACCTCACTACACTGCGGTGCACTTGTGGCAAAAGGGAGTCATGCAGTGATCGATTCCCTAATGAATCAGTCCTGTTGTGTTACCGTACAAGTTTCATTGCCACTTTTAAGTGTGAATCGTTCATTAGTCTCCTGTGTATTGGCAGGACAGACATAAACATGGAATCCCTCTCTCACGCATGTTCCCTCCTCCTCCTCATCCTCCTCATCCTCCTCCTCCTCCTCCTCCTCCTCCTCCTCCTCCTCCTCCTCATCTGGCAGTCCAACTTAAAGGTGCAATACCACCACTAACAGGACTGGGTGTGGTGTAGAGAACTGGGAAATAAAACCTTTACCACTTCTTTTTCAAATGTAAGCTAAATTATCCCCCAAAATCCTTATAGATTGTAAATAGTGAAAGATGATATTGTGTAGTAAATTATAGTCACTTCCAAAACTTAAAGGCTTTTAAATGAAAACTAACAGCCCCCAAAGATTGTGATGAAGCCTGCATTTAATTTCCTTCAGCTTCATATGATTCACTCTGGAATAATATATATTCAACTGTTTCCATAAGACCACAAGACATAGGAGCAGAATTAGGCCATTTTGCTCATTGAGTCTGCTCCGCCATTCAATCATGGCTGATACCTTCTCCCCCTTCATAATGATGACAAAACCTATACAGCCCAAAATGATGTTTCCAACAAGATATAAGGAATAATTAACCATAGTGTGCCATATTCCATCCCTTCTTGTTTTACCCCCTTCTCCCATAAACACAGCAGTTTTATGTATTCTGTAAAGGTGTCTCCCTTCTGTCCAATATCCCACAACTCTTGCCATGGCCCCTAATTTTTAGCTGTACCAACCCCTTAGCTTTTGATTTGCTATGTGGAAGGTCTATATCCACAGCTGAATGTTTAACAGCTTTGTTAGCTGAGCAATCAACCTGCTCATTCCCCTCAACACCCTTATGTGCTGGGACCCACTAGAGGAAGACATGTAAACCAATTCTTTGAACATGAAGCAATGTTTGATGAGCTTCCAACAGTAAATCCGACCTTCTGCTGGAATATAAAAACGTAAACACGGGGAATTCTGCAGATGCTGGAAATTCAAGCAACACACATCAAAGTTGCTGGTGAACGCAGTAGGCCAGGCAGCATCTCTAGGAAGTGGTACAGTCGACGTTTGGGGCCGAGACCCTTCGTCAGGACTAACTGAAAGAAGAGCTAGTAAGAGATTTGAAAGTGGGAGGGGGAGGGGAGATCCAAAATGATAAGAGAAGAGAGGAGATGGAGGGATGGAGCCAAGAGCTGGACAGGTGATTGGCAAAAGGGATATGAGAGGATCATGGGACAGGAAGCCCAGGGAGAAGGAAAGGGGGAAGGGGGGGAAAAACCCAGAGGATGGGCAAGGGGTATAGTCAGAGGGACAGAGGCAGAAAAAGGAGAGAGAGAGAAAGAATGTGTGTATATAAATAAATAACAGATGGGGTACGAGGGGGAGGTGGGGCATTAGCGGAAGTTAGAGAAGTCAATGTTCATGCCATCAGGTTGGAGGCTACCCAGACGGAATAATTCCTCCAACCTGAGTGTGGCTTCATCTTTACAGTAGAGGAGGCCGTGGATAGACATATCAAAATGGGAATGGGATGTGGAATTGAAATGTGTGGCCACTGTCCGCCAGAGAAAGCAGGATCTCCCAGTGGGCACACATTTTAATTCCACATCCCATTCCCATTCTGATATGTCTACCCACGGCCTCCTCTACTGTAAAGATAAAGCCACACTCAGGTTGAAGGAACAACACCTTATATTCCGTCTGGGTAGCCTCCAATCTGATGGCATGAACATTGACTTCTCAAGCTTCTGCTAATGCCCCACCTCCGCCTCGTACCCCATCCGTTATTTATTTATATACACACATTCTTTCTCTCACTCTCCTTTTTTCTCCCTCTGTCCCTCTGACTATACCCCTTGCCCATCCTCTGGGTTCCCCCCCTTTCCTTCTCCCTGGGCCTCCTGTACCATGATCCTCTCATATCCCTTTTGCCAATCACCTGTCCAGCTCTTGGCTCCATCCCTCCCCCTCCTGTCTTCTCCTATCATTTTGGATCCCCCCCCTCCCCCTCCCACTTTCAAATCTCTTGCTAGCTCTTCCCTCAGTTAGACCTGACGAAGGGTCTCGGCCCCAAACGTCAACTGTACCTCTTCCTAGAGATGTTGCCTGGCCTGCTGCGTTCACTAGCAACTTTGATGTGTGTTGCTTCTGCTAGAATAACTTGTTTTAAGACTGATTAAAACCGAAAAGGAATCTGAACAAATTACAACTTTGCAAGAACAAGTATCTTCCACCCCCTGTAAGCCCAAATTGAAGGCAACCAATTCTGCTGTATACTGATAAATGGTTAGTAAAATGTTTCTTTATTTTTACCTGTAATTTAGACACATAAACAGCCACACCAACATTCCAGTTAAATTATCTTTTGATCCATCCATAAAAATGGTTAACATATCATAATAATCTTCCTTAATATATTAACGGACCAACAGACTCTCAGGAATAACAGAATCCTTAGACTTCATTAACTCATGTCACCTAAAATCAACTAAAGCCACTGGAAAAGAAACAAGGTGGGGTTACTGAGAAAGCTACAGTGGGATATATTGCATAATCCAACAAACCTATATTCCTAGCGTGATAAGAACCCAGCCACACAAAATTAAAAAGATCTTCTTGTGATGTTTCCAACAGTCCTCCAATACACCTATAGCAGGGTGATCATTTCTTTGCCCCCTCGAATTAATCCAGTATGTGTTAACATCAACTTCAACCTCTGCAATTATAAGGGTAATTGTCCCATTTCAACCAGTAAAGCTAAAACAGGAAATGTTCTTACTGCACAACAACAGTCTTAAAGCCTGTGATTATATCACATCTGAACATTTCAAAGCTGAAGATGAAGCTGGTCCGTGAGCCACATGGCCATGGTCAAGAACAGATCTAATTAAACAAATATCAATGGCCAACAAAGGTTTTCATGTAGCACCCCAAGAATACTCACATAGATAGCTGAGGATATTTAATGCTCCTTTACACTTATCAGTTATTTTACTGATATGGTGCTTCCATGTCAGCTTATTATCCATTCACATGTTGAGAAGTGTTACCACTGACACTTCTTCAAGAGTTTAACCATATGATATCAAATTAAGTGCAGGTCTGTTGTTCCTCTTTATAAAACACATAACCTGTGTCTTAGATACTGAAAGCTTAAATCCCCATCTATTTGCATACTGTTTGACCTTATTAATTGCTAATTGCATCCTATGTCCAGTAAAATTGAGTTATAAGGGTTATAAAAATTAACCACTTTAATACCCCTAACTGTTGAATCAAGTATTTCTACTACAAGTACCTCATTCATTTTATTCACATCTACAACTCTATATCCTGTCCCTTTCCTTGTAAAACTGGCAACATCACCCTCTCTACCAACTAACCTATCAAACCTAATAACAACATAATCCTGCAAAGAAAAACTTAAATGTGAATACAACCAGGTTTCCTGAATACATATAACATTGGGAGGATTTGAAAAATCAGAAATAAACTTCATGCCCATTAGAAATCAGGCTTCTTGAATTCTACTTCAATATTTTTAATTCCATTATGTATGGACCTTTCACAAGTAGACTGGGATACAGATACCTCACCCATCAGAACTTTATTTACAGTTTCCCACATAACAGCAGTTATCCCAAGATACTTATCAGCAACTTTCACATTAAGTTTTAATTTTCTCATACAACAAGATGTCTGAGCAGTGCAATTCACCACATCCATTATAAACATCACAAGTCTCATTTTATCCGCTTGTATCTTCAGTAAGAGAACTGTGATGTCGACATATATCTATTGACTTCACAGTCTGTTGTCTAACTGGTAATAATTATCAACATTTGGTTTAACTTTTTGCAAGACCTCTGCCAACTGTACTTTAACCTGATCAACTTTAGCTGCCTTCTTAAGCGCTTCACATCCTATATATCCTCCACAATTACAATAGTTAAACCTTACACCTTGTCCATAATCTTCATACTAATGTTTCCTACTACACTTACTACATCTTAGTTTTCCACGACATCCCACCGCACCATGCCCAAATCTCTGCCATTTATAAAACCTAAGAGGAGGTGGAATATAAAAGTTCATAAAGTATAACTAACATATCCTAAACTAACTTCATCAGGGAGTTTTGCCTGATCAAAATAAATCGATACAGATAAATTGTTCATCTTTTCTCCACTTCTAACTACTTGCAAAAAATGACCTCCCTATAAATGAGATTTATCCTCCTTTGTTGAAATTTCCGCTGGAACACTTGATTTGACACCCCCAATACCTCTATTTTCATAAGGCAACAAGGATATATTTTTTCCAAGTAAAGTCTTCAAAATATAATGTCTTCTCGCATTGTTTATTATCCTTACAAACGATTACCATATTCCTTCCTCTCAAAATTTGAGCACAATCTAAGTCCCCAAAGCAGATTTAAACTCTTTAGTTAGCCTAATAGGATTAATGGAAAAAGGCTACTCCAAGTCAAATTTAAACCTTAAAATCTTCTTTTTTTTCTAAAAAATCCTGCCCTTTCTCTCACAAACAAGAGAAAATCTCTAGATGCTGGAAATCCGAGCAACGCACACAAAATGCTGCCTGGCCTGCTGAGCTTCTCCAGCAATTTGTGTGTGACACCCTTCCTCTCCATCACTTGAAATCACTCCAATATTATGCTTTTTTTCCGTTTTCCAAATCTAGATTCAACTTAACTCCAACCTCCTCCCGCCAACCCGCACCCTTCCTGAACCTCCTTTTCAAGATCTTCCTCACTACCTGAACCGACACTAATTCCCAACATCTCCTCAGCAGTCACGGTCCGGCACCACCAACTGCCACGCTGAAGGATGAGCTGTTTCTGAACAATGCCAACAGCAGCCCTCCTAGCTGATGAGCCACTTCTTTCCAGTCAACTCGATTCTCGGTGCTGAACTGCACTCGGTAGCTGAAAACGGGCCAAAAACCCCAGACCCACCAGATGTCCTCCAAGCGCTGTGCAGTTTTCAAATGTCCATTTCCCACGTTTCCCCCCTCCCCATGTCGAACTGCACTCCACTGGTACACCTCACAGCTAGTCGTTCTTTGTTATTCCCTCAGTTTACAGTCTGTGTTTTACATGTTCTAGAGAGATGGATCAAAAGACTGACACATTCAATTATCCAAGTTCTAATGAGTGTAGTTTGTCTGGTTCCATGTTTTCTGTTTCTGTGGAAATATGTTTGCAAGGTTAAATCATTCCTGTCCAAGATATCTCTTAGGGTTGGAAAGATAAATCCAAGAAACACAGTAGAATCAATGAAAGACCACACCAAAGAGGACGGAAAACAACCGATATGCAAAAGACAACAAACTTAGCAAATACATAAAAAAAGATAATAATAAATAAATAAGCAATAACTACCAAGAACATGAGATGAAGAATCCTTGAAAATGATTCTGTAGGTTATGGGAACATCTCAGTGATGAGGCAAGTGAAGATATTCCCTCTGGTTCAACAACCAGTTGGTTGAGGGGTATTAAATGCTCCTGAACCTGGTGGTGTGGCTCCTGAGGCTCCTGCGCCTTCTTCCTGATGGAAGCAGTGAGAAAAGAGCATGGAATAGATGATGAGGATCCTTGGTGGTGGATGCTGCTTTCCTGCGACAATACTCTGCGCTGCGTAGATATTCTCAATTGTGGGGAGGGCTTTACCCGTGATGGACTGGGCCATATCCATTACTTTTTCTAGGATTTTCCATTCAAGGGCATTGGTGCTTCCATACCATGCCATGATGCAATCAGTCAATATACTTTACACCACACAGCTATAGAAAGTTGTTAAAAGTTTTAGATGATAGGCTGAATTTTAGGAAACTTCTAAGGAAGTAAAGGTGCTGCTGTGCTTTTTTCGTAATGGCACTTGCATGCTGGACCCAGGACAAATCCTCTGAAATGATAACACAGAGGAATTTAAAGTTGCTGACCCATTCCAGAAGTGTAAAACCTCTGTTTGACCCTTAACAACATGCAAGCTCTCTTGATTTCCTTTCAGGTAAAGTGTATCCCTTGATCCAAATCTTGGCTGGCTAGTACTCCTCACCTGGGTATTACCTCCTCCACTAGCACATGGGCTACCGTCTCGGTGGAGCAATCCCAACAGAGGAATGCTTCCATCACCTGGTGAAGTGTTCAACAATCACCAAGCATTTACCTCTAGACTGAGGTAATGGCTCTTTAACGTCCATCTGAGGTTGCTCCCATGGACCTTTAGGCTGTGGCAGATGCCTTAGTTGGCCTAGATTTTAACTGTTTTTCCTACATCAGATTGGGCATATTTTATGCACAGCTGGCAGAATTTAGCAATAATACTCCCCTTCCCCAACCACCACCAGCACCTTTCTAGCTAGGCCCTCATCTTCTCCTGCCCTGTGTGAGCTAAACCATGGAAAGTTCTTAATAATGTATGTCTGATGCACCCTGGGGCTACCACGCAGTCATCATCTTCCCATATCTAATATTTCTGCACTGCTCCTGCCTGTTCCCAAATTTGCTATTTCTGTGAAGACACCTCCTCTTGTATCACCTTTCAATCTTCCTCTTTCACCTCCCTGATCATCACTACCTCTACTGCGATTGGACCAGATTCCTTCACAATTGCCTTAGCTGCCTGATCCCTTTTGGTCAGCGGTGTCTACCCTTAATCTTTATTATAACCGCATCGTGGGGCAGTGTAGCAGCTTCAAGCAACTCCTGACGAGGTCACATGCCCTCTCCTTGCCCAAGCTGTCATGTAATCATGTACTACTCCAAGTGCATATCCACTGTCTGTGAGAACGTTTATCCTCTGTTCCTTACCTAACTTAAAGGCCTCTGTTAACACTTTCAGTTCTGCCACTGTGGCCCAGTTTTCCTCTTGCCATTAGGTTCCCTCCTTTGTCCACAACAGCCCATCCCGTTTGTGGATGGTACTTCCTAGACCCATCTATAAAAATGATCTGCACATCACTCCCCTCTCAGGGTGTTTCCCCTATGACTGGCTCCTCCAGCCCTTGCATTCACTCCATGCATTCATGTGGGATCTATCCTCTTCTATCAAACTGACTGAGTTAACCAAACTGCCCCTTATTGTCTGTATGTGTTTGTCAGCAGTTAACAATACTGCCTCTCATTTTGCTTGCCTGCTGTCAGACGCTGCCCATAATTTCCCTGCCTCTAGGAGAGTGACTGTTGTGCATGGTGTGTGCAAGACTCTCTGACCCATCAGAGTGGTAGGTTCTCACACTACAACAGCACAAGTTGCACAGTCTATTGCTCGCATGCACTGATGCATTCCCACTGCTACAGGGCCACGTTTTACAGAATAATATGCCATAGGCCACAATACGTCACCATGTTCTAGACAAAACAACAGCTGTATCAATCTTCCCCTGGTTGGCATAAAAAAGATGGAACAGTTTTTTCATGTCAGACAAGTCCAAAGTCAGTGCTGCAGCTGAGCTTTGCTTTTGACACAAGAAGACCTGATCTAACTCTGGTGTCAATTCCACCTGTACTTCTTTTCTGTTTCCCTCCTCTTATAAGAGCTTGCAGAAGTTCTGTGAGCTCAGCATAATTTTCCACAAAATTGCAGCAGTAATTTAGGAGACCTGAAGTCTGATGGGTTCCCTTCACTGTGTATGGGCAGGGGAATTTAAGAACAGTTTCTTTGCATTCCTTGGGTATTACTTCTTCATCCCGTCTAATCTTGTGTCCCAAATACACTGCTTCAGACTGTCCAAGCTGTACCTTGGAGGGGATTTACCTTCAGTCCCGCATTTTCAATAACCTGAAAAGTGCTTGAAACCACCCGGATGTGTTTTTTCTCCCAGAGGTGCAATTAGAATATCATCCACCTATTGCAGAATACTGCTACTGGTATCTCCCAAGGGAACATGGGTGATTATGTTAGCAATACATCGAGGGAAAAATGGCAGGGCTGTGATGGACTCTCTGGAGCCTCCTCTATGGTGGTTGACTCTGAGACTGCAGAAAGAGGTTCTGACTGCTTTGGACACCTCCCTTTCTCAACTTTTTTCTCCGGATCTATAATACCTCTATCCTTGCTTTTCTCCTAGTCCTAGCTTCTTTCTCTCTCTTTATCCCACTCTTGATCACTTTCTTTTTCTTTCTCATGTTCCTTCTTTTGTTCACGCATTTCTCTTTCTCACTCATGTTCTTTCTCTTTGCCTCTTCTTTTCTACTTCTTGCCTTTCTTTTTCATGCCTTCCTTTTCCTTTTTCTTCTAGTTTATTTTGAGTATCTCCGAATTTGCTAATTTCCTGAGAAATTAGGTCTTGTTGATCTCTTTTATTTCCTTAGCACTTGTGTCATCCTCCTCTTTCTTTTCCTGTTTCTTCTTCCTAGGATATGCGCCTTGATCTTGGGAATCCTTTGTTTTCATATCTCAATTGACTCCCTTCTTTTTGGTCTTCTATGCGTCCAACTGGGCTTTGATCTTTGCATTTACTTTTATAGGCAGTTTTCTGTCGCCCACTTGAAGTTCATGCAATAAACCTTAATGCACACAGATTCTGGCTCTTTTAAACTCACAAATGTTGAATGCTTGCAACTTTGTTACAGTTCCTTGAACCTCTTCCAGCTCAAGAAAAGCCAAATTTTGCAAGCAACTTCCTGATTAGCATATCAGAAGCTTTCTCGGATATGTTGCCTACAAAAATTGTTGTAGTCAGTCCACTGCTTTCATCACTTTCACAATTCCTCTGAGCAGCATGGTCCTTCCTTGGTCCAATCTGCTTTGCAACCTAAGGCACAGAGGTTGGCACAAACACCTGTTTGCCCTCTGTTGTGCAACAGTTCATGGTGTACAGCATGGAGACAGTTTTGGCATCATCCTCAACCTTCCTTAATTTGCTTTCAGTTTACTCAATTACAGGAGATGTGGCATGCCAATGGTGGATGCATCTCCAATCAAGGTGTAGTTGTCTCAGCCATTTAGGTCTCCACAATGCTGGACCTCCTGTTTTTACCACATACAAGCCCAATGTAGCCTGATAGCTGTTGTATCTCACTGGTAGAAATATCATTCCCACCGGAATTATCTTTTCTCCAGTATGAATTCTTAATTGGCTATCTGCAGGTATCTGTTCAGTATCTTCGAAGTGCCATTCAAGCTCCTTTTGTGGCATGTCTGAAACAGCTGAGCCAGTGTCCAATTCCATTATAAGTAACTTGTGGTTCGCTTTTGATGTAATCCATATTGCTTGTCTCTGATTAGCTTTCACGTGGTACATCTCAAGGCTTCTCAGATCTCTGTCAGTTTTATCATTGTCAGATCTTTGATCAACAGGATGCATATTAGTGCTCTTTTTGAAATTGCAACTTGACTTTTTATCTTTATCTCTTCTCTGTGCAGTCCATTTATTTTTGTCTGCCTGAAATTCTCTTTGTATGTGTCCTACTTTGTTGCATTTTCTGCAAGTTTCGCATTTAAACCTGCATTGGTCTGGCATATGTGAGACCCTGCCACAATGGTAATACAATTTGTTCGGCCGGGTAGGCCTTTGTCTAGACACTGCAATTTTGTTCACACTCTCTTTCATTCCTGACTGCAACTCAATGGCAACTCTGACTGCCATTTCCAAGGTGGAAAGGTTGTATCTGTCTGCCTTTGATACAGCTATTTCAACTGCTCTTTTAAATGTCGATTGTGCTTCAGTTAGGGCCTGTTTTTGAATGTCTTTTTGTCAGACCCCACAAACTAAATCATCTCTCATTTCATCATTAAGCCCAATACCAAATTGCCAATGTTGAGACAATTTTTTCGATTCAGTCACGTTTGCGCAAATGGACACCTCTTTCTTTTGATTCTGTTTATGAAGCCTAAAGCATTCTGTAATCAACAATAGTTTTGCTTCTAAGTGTTCCTGTATTACTTTCAAGGTATCAGCAAAGCTCATTTCACCTGGTTTGGTTGAAGCAGCCAAATTTCTAAGCAAACTGCATGCCTTTCAATCCAATGCATTCAGCAAAAATGTCACCCACTTTTCATTGGTTATTTCATTTGCTTCGAAATACAGTTCAATTTGCTCCATAGACAATATCCAGTTATCTGTTGTGTGATCAAACACGTTATTCTCTCTGATGTAGCCAGCCATTTCTGATCTTTTTTTATGATTATTGTCACCTAGTACTCACTGTTTATGAACCCATGAATTTGTCCGTTATCTGCCTTGTTTTAACTCAATCAACTTTCTTCCTTTGTGAGGAAAAGAAAACATGCTGTGCTGCTTTTTCTTTTACTCAACCATTTCTCACTACACTTCAACACGTAGGGAGCTATCTCGGATTTATTTCGAACTTCCTCATTGCCACTGTTAAGTTTTGTAACTCCAAAGCATAAAACTAATTGAAAGGAAAACAAGAGAGCTGGGAATGTGACTCCTACTTCATTTTTACTTTTAAGTGAGGCATGCACGTTTCACGCAGGGGCGCCATGACGTATGCCATTCATGTACTTCGTAAATATAACCATAATGAATTATTTAAATAGTGAAGAATACTTAACCAAACAATATATTTACAATATTACACAAATATTACTGATACATTAAATATACACCTGCAAGATTGGGGAATTCTTATGGGAAATGGTAGGCCAGATCAGTTCTTTTTGCTGTAGCTCTGCTTTAAGTTTAATGGGTGTACTGTGACACCTGGTTATTGAATGGTTCACACACAGGGAAATGTTCTTGCAATTACTTCCACACTTCTGCCTCCGGCCATTCGGCCTTTAAGGTCACGACTCAAGATATACAGTAGTGTGCAAATGTCTTAGACACATATATAGCTAGGGTAGCTTAGACTTCTGCACAGTACTGTGCATCATGTTCCAGTGAACCGCATGGAGTACCTACCACTTGTCCCGAAATACGAGGGATCTGGGCTTGTTTGGTGATTGCTTTTCTGTGGTGATTGGGCAATAATGCTGTTACTATTACTACATCCTTTTCCTATTTCCCCTTCTCTTCTCCCTTCTACAAGCAATTTGTTCAAGGATTGTTCCATCTGGACTGTGACCCTTCTTTACCATTTTTTTGTATCAACTTACAGTTATGACACACTAACATCTGTACGAGAGAACATTCTGATTACCACACTACTTCCCCAGTTTCCACAGGCTTCTTTTCTTCTGCCATGGCCATACCCCACAGTGTCTGAAATTCCAGCTCCCAGAGTCCATGTCTCAAATAATGTTGGTTAGTCAATTGATTTCCCAAATCATAACCACATGGATCCCATCTGTCCGTTACACAGACACCCAAACTTGGTTAGTCAATCGGTTTCCCAAATCAATTGCAACCCATTACCACCTGGATCCTATCTGCCAGCTACCCAGACACCCCAGTCCCCGAATGTCTGACACCAGACTCCGCATGTTCCCAGGTTTCTCTTTACCACAAGTTTTGGTCACAGTTGACTATGGACCTATTCCCTAACCTAACAGGGTGGTTTCTCAAACATACTCACCCAGCCAGGAGCCTCATAGTTGTCTACAGTTCAGTGGGGTATCCTAGTAACTGCCCCAATTGTAAAGCAACTTGAAAGATCACACAGAGCTGGTGTTGGAAATAACAGGTGATATATTAAAAGCTGAGCGCAAAGGAGATCAATCAAAGCTGATCTAGCTGAGCATGAATTTGGTAGAGTTTTTACATTCTCAGTTGATGAGATTACCAGAAAAAATACATTTTGATAACAGAATGATAGCTACAGGAAGTCTTCTTTAAGTAATGGACTAGGTCCTGATTACAGAGTAAAATGATTATCCACAGGTTAAATAGTAATTCCAACTTTCCATTACAACAATGGGTGCAGGCTATAATATAATTAACAAAACTCCTGAAGCCTGGACATCATCACTGCAGCATTCCATGTCTCCACTTCTAGGTTGTCTGCAGTTCCCTATTACCCCGTTAGCACAATCCACATCCTATTTACTAATTACTAGCCCTCACTATTCTCTCCCCTAAAACAGCTTTATATAGCTGTAAATACTGTTTCCTAAATAAAATTATTTTAATTTTGTTTAAGCTGCAGTTTTTGCATAAGATGTTATAGAACAAGCCATCTAATCTTGATTAGATTAGATTATGAGGGCACTCAGTCCTCGTTTATTGTCATTTAGAAATGCATGCATTAAAAAAATGATACTACGTTCCTCCAGAATGATATCACAAGAAAGCACAGGACAAACCAAGACTAAAACTGACAAAACCACATAATTATAACATATAGTTACAACGGTGCAAAGCAATACCACAATTTGATAAAGAGCAGACCATGGGCACGTTAAAAAATAGTCTCAAAGTCCCGATAGACTCATCATCTCATACAGGTGGCAGAAGGGAGAAACTCTCCCTGCCATGAACCCCTAAGTGCTGCAAACTTGCCGATGCAACACCATTGGAAGCACCCGACTGCAGTGGACTCTGAGTCCGTCCAAAAACTTCGAGCCTCTCAGACATATCCTCTCTGAGCACCATCCTCTGCCGAGCGCTTCGATCCCGTCCCAGCCACCGAGCAACAAGCAAAGCCAAGGACTCGGGGCCTTCTCCTCCTGAGATTTTGGACCACACAGCAGCAGCAGCAGCGAAGCAGGCATTTCAGAAGTTTCACCAGATGTTCCTCTGTGCTCTCACATCTGTCTCCATCAAATCAGGATTGTGCACGGCACCCTACTTGATAAATAACAGACATCACCACCGGAGTGGCCGCTGCGAGCTGCGTCGCGCCACCATCTTCTCCTCCTGAAGAAACTAATTGCATGAAAGAGCATTAGTTGCTGTTTGTATTCATCATTACAGCCATCATATCAAATAGAGTAGCTTAACACTATCAACCAAGGACAAATTTTGTGATGACTGTCATGTATGTAGTTAGAGAGATATGGAGAGAAACAAGTCCTTTGGTCTACTGAGTCCATGGTGACCAGCAACCATGCATTTATACTAATCCTACATGCATCAATATTTTGGAACACTTATGAGCTCTGCTCTCATACTAATATCTAACATTGATATTAGTATGAAAGCAGAGGTGCCACTTGAGAAAGTGAGTCCTCGTGTCAATCAGGTCATTAAATCAGCTCCTCATGACCAGAGATGTCCATATTATCTGGAGCCCTGAAGAAGGGTCTCGGCCCAAAACATCAACCGTTTATTCATTTCTATAGAGACCACCTGACCCTGATGGAGTTCCTCCTTTGTGCTGCTTTGGATTTCTACCATCTGCATACTTTCTCATGTCCATGTTACCTTTGAGGGCAACAAAGCCCCACACTTGATCACCTGGTTCAAAAGTTCTTTTCTGGGCTTGAATCCAAGTTATCTCCAGCATTTGCGATTTGATCTCACGTCGTATGTCTGACCATTTGTTAACTTGGTGTGAGTGACCTGATATTATTATTGGTATGTGACACTGCTATCTCAAACAGGCTTGACTGTTGGAGAAAGTGCATGTTTCCAAATATTTTTTCATATTTCTCTGTTTTCAGAGTTCCATGAGATTTTCAACTGCATATTCATTACGAAAGCGCTGAACACTCCCATAATGTTACTAAGCACTGCTAAAACCCTGCTGTAGGTAGGCCCAGAAAACATTAGATGACCATTCAGTACTTGTGAACAGAAGTTATTTCATCTAGACAGTGAACAGAATGTTGATAGTATAACCAGCAAAAGTCTAGGAGGGAACCCAACTCACTGGAACTCATCACTTTCTCTTGCAGTCAATACAGATCTCTACATATCACTGAATACTAGCTCTCTTTTCAGCTAATTCCTATTATTATTTTGCTGCCTCACTTTAACACAGCTATGCACCTCTCATGGAATGTAAAATGTCAGGGAAAGGATAAGCTTCTTTCATTATTTCTTACATTCCACATCATACAAACACAGGAGGAGCAATATATCATTCAGCTCCTCCTGCCCGTCTATCACTCACTTAGATCATGGCTGATCTCTATCCGGACTTCATCAAACAAATTGTTTCTATGACCTTTACATCGTTTCTGAACAAAAATGATTAATCTCAGAATTAAAATTTCCCAATTGACTTCAATGACTTACTGGGTATAAAGTCTTACCATTCTCTGTGTAAAGCATTATATTATATCTCTTCTGAATGGTATCATTGTAAGTCTGCTGCCTTATGGTAGAACTTCCTTACCAGTGAAACTATAGTCAGACCCTGAAACTATTTATTGGGTAGTTCTCTCCAACTACCCAGTAAATAGTTAAGTTAGATTTCTTCTTAATCTCCTGTCGCGTATCCTGTGACGGGGATAAAGAAACCAGCAGAAATAGAAACCACTTTGGAGTCCAGTATTGCTATAAACTACTAATATTTATTAGTAACTATGCAATACAGTAATATAAATGTAGATAAATCAAACAGGTTAACAATGATTATATATAAAAGTAAGTAAATCAGTAAATGTGGAAAGATATATGTATGAAAAGCAAGCTTCTTTAAGTCTAGGGGTAAAAAGATACAGTCTTACGATGTTGAGTAAAGTTCAGTTCAGTTCGTGGTATTTAGTTGAGTAGTGATGGAGAGAGAGAGAGAGAGAGAGAGAGAGTTGAGTCTTTAGGTGAGCTGATGCCGTCGATCTTCTCGTTGTCCTCCGAAATCATTTACAAGTCACCGACTGTGACTTTAACCAGGGGGACCGGTCTTCTGCGATGGAGCTATCACCCCGGCAAGGGTGGACACATAGACAACTCCCCACCAGTCAACCCCTTCTTCACCATTGGAATAGCAATTTGGATCGATCCACCTGATCGATCCTCCAAAACCCACTTCCTCTGCGGGCACAGCAATGCTCATTCAGTGTCCAGATCATGTGTCTGAGGTCTGTATCATCTGACCTCCTATTTACTTCTCTGTGCTGAGCATCACCTGTCATTCAAAGAGTCCCTCCTTCCTTTGTCTGTGAAGAAATGCAAGCAGGCAACCTGTCCTTGAAGAAATATCAACAACCTGCTGAAAATCATAACATGGAGTGTCCATTAAATAACACTGCCTTTGGTTACCATAGCAACTTTTGAGCTGCTCAGTGCTGTCTCCAACTCCAAACTCAGTAAAAATCCAAAGATACTTCCAAAGCCTTAAAGTGACAGTCTCTCTCTCCCTCTCTCTCTCTCTCTCTCTTTTCAAAAGCAACATATCGGTGGTAAATAACTGTCTCTCTCTCCTTTCCAAACAAACCATCAATGATAAATGTCTCTCTCCAAACAGTTGTAATGAATTGTAACATGTAATTATTTGTTGGTTAAGTATCTAGAGCAGGGTTCCCCAATTAGTTTTCCACAAGGCCAAATTACGTCAAGCATGCCAAGCCAAGGGCCAAAACGTTCATGGTTTTTTTTCATTGCGCCAGTAAGCTGTTTTATGGGCAGATGTTGTTGTTGCTATTACCATTATTATTATTAGTAGTAGTAGTAGTGGTAGTAGTAACAATTTAGCTCTGGGATTCTCAAAGCCTGTGTTGTGGGTCACACAAGAAAAGAAAATGCACTCTTGAAACAAAATAATTCCAAAACCAACCATTTAATTATGACTCTAGCTATCACAACTGTCAGCTGTCACATTGAGAACTCATCTGGGACTTAAAATAGATGTGCGCACGTGTGTGCATGTGCGCACACACACACATACAGTAAACATGGTAGTCTTTGCCACTTCTGTTCCACACAAAGAACACTTCTCTTCCACACAAAGCGTTTTAGTAGTACTGCCTTTCCACTGTTTCTGTTCTCTCATTTAATCTATTTGTTCTTTTTAATTAAGCTATGTAGCATTCGAAGTATGAAGTGTAGCTATAGATGAAATTATCAGTATCATTGCTGTTGTAATATTATTATACCACAATAAGATTGACAAATGGACAAAAATAAATTGATTCATTCACCAATCAGTGAGAGAAGTGACAGCGATGGGATGAGGCAATCCTTCTGATGTCGGGCCTGTAGTCTGTTGTGGCAACCCTGAGGCACTGCCAAGGTGTGCATTGGGGAGTCTGTTTCTGTCCTGGTTCTTGATAGCTGACAATGGCACCGTTTTTAATAGCTCCACAACCGTCTTCTTTTTTTTGGGCATGCGTGTGCGTCTGAGTGTGTGCGTGTGTCCGTGCGTGTGTGAAGTCTTTTTCATGCCTTTACAAGGCGCGGAGCGAGAGAGAGAGAGAGAGCGAGAGAGACTGTGTGGCGCACCACTCCTCACACAGACATTTCGCAGTATTTTTCCCTTTATTTTACAAGGTCGAGTTACGATCTTGACGCCCAACCCGGCACGGATGGAAAGCATACTCGGGAGTGGCCCTGACTGTGTGCAAACCCGGGAACCTCTGTTCCAGTGTCCGGCGCTGATGTCATTGCGCCACCAGCTGGCGCAGCCTCACAGCCGTTTTCTTGATTTTCTCATCATGACTTAAAACCTCGCCAACCATATCAATTGCACACGTTTTAATCAACTCGGCATCAGCGAATGGCTTCTTAGCTTTGGCAAGATTCCATGACACATGCAATGATGCAGCTGTTGCGTTCTCTTGTGGGGATGTTGACTTACAGATAGTAGAAACGGAGTGCTTGTATGATGTTAGCATATTCGCAATTTTGTGTTTGCATTGCGCTGATTTTTCAGGGTAGTTGGCATTAAAACTGGCAGCATGTATGGCGTTGAAGTGCCGCTTTAGATTTTCTGATTTGCAGACAGCTACAGACTGCATGCATATTAAGCATGTCGGTTTAGCATCGGCATGGTCTGGTAAAATAAAACAAAACTGATCAGTCCAGTCAGATTTGAACTGATGGTTTTCCTGGTTGACTTTGCGCTTTTTCGCACAGGCCATGTTCTTGGTTTAGGGTCCGTGACTTACTGCTGGTAACAATTTGCTTAGATGACAGATTCGCTTCTTAGATGACAGGTGGGTAGCTGGTGCGTGCCGCTGTCTAGTCTAGGACCGTACAGAGCGCGTAGTAAGTCATGCTCTCTACGGGGGCATAGGTCAAGTGTATGGTGTGGGATGAGGTTAAAATAAATTAGAGCAGCGCGCGCTTTATTTACATGTTATGGCAGGTGTGTTCACATAAGTGCCAATGGGTTGGCGCGGTCCAGACATTTGGTTCTCCTGGTCCGCCTATTGGGGTTGTCTGATCTAGAGTCATAGAGTACTACAGTGCAGCAAGAAGCCCTTTGGCCCATCTAGTCTGTGGCATGCTGTTTTGCTGCCTAGTCCAGTCTATCTAGAACTGGACCATTAGCCTCCATACTCCTCTCATTCATGTACGTATCCAAGCTCAGCATTTAACATAATTCATTCCTACAGCACTGATTGGGAAGCTCCACAACCTGGGCCTCTGTACCTTCCTCTGCAACCGAATCCTTGGCTTCCTAACTGGAAGACGACCATCTGTGTGGATCAGCAATAACATCTCCACCTTGCTGACAATCAACATTGGCATACCTCAGGGATGTGTACTTAGCCCACTGCTCTGCTTTCTTTACACACATGACTGTGTGGCTAGATAGAGCTCTAATGCCACCTATAAATCTGATGATCACACAAATATTGTTGGCAGAATTTTAGATGGTGATGGAAGGGTGTGCTGAGTGACATATATCAGCTAGTTGAGTGGTGTCACAACAACAGCATCAAAAGGAGCAAAGAAGTGATTGTGGATTTCAGAAAGGGCAGGATGAGGGAACACACTCTAGTCCTCATAGAGGAAAAGAGTGAGCAATTTCAAGTTCTTGGGTGTCAATATCTCTGAGGATCTATCCTGGACTCAACATATTAATACAGCTACAAAGAAGGTATGATGGAGGCTATATTTCTTTTGGATTTTGAGGAGGTTTGGTATGTCACCAAAAACACTTACAAGTTTCTACAGATGTACCATGGAGAGCTTTTTAACTGGCTGCTTCATCCTCTGTTATGGAGGGGTGGGGCTACTGCACAGGATCGAAATAAGCTGCAGAGAGTTGTAAACCTAGTGAGCTGCATCAAGTGTACTAGCTCTCGTAGCATCCAGGACATCTTCAAGGAGCTTCATAAAATTGATGACATTTTTTGGTTTCTTCTGCGCATCGGGCATGCTGGCATACAGACAACCACAGAGCTGTGCAGTAGTGTCAGTAAATTGCAACAAATTCCTGTGTGTTGCTTTCACATGCCATCCATGTGGAGTTGAATAGCACTTCCATAGCACTTGTGAATCTTTCCTTGGACCTAGCTAAAGTGGCCCTACCTGAGCAAGTGACAGCTCAGACTTTAGAACCAGGCAAACCAGCTCAGGAACATCCTTTTAAATGACATACATACTTGGCTCTTTCTAGATGCCCCTTTCCCTGCCCTCCCTGATGACAGTGCCTAACTATGATCCCCAGGTTAGAAAAAAAGTAATTCAGCTAACACTCTTTCCTCGTGACTAATCTACTGATATTTCTCCCCTACCAGATTTGCTGACATGACTCAACACCCCCATTGCCAATCTTCACAATTCCTTCTAACTAACCATCATCTCAGTTTTCCCCTTTCAAACAGTTCATTCATACCCTCTTCCATTTCCAGCCCAAGCCCAAGCCTTACACTTCTGATCATCACCTTATCCGACTACGTGAGTGACCTATGCTCTTCTGATGCCAGACCCAAATCTCCTCCTGACCTCTGCATGGTATCTACACATTGAGCCCCCAACCCTTCTTCGAATCTCTCTGTCCCACCGCTTAGTACTTCTACCTGACTTTGCCCCAGAAGAGCCAAGCCCCAGATTTATTGGATTTCCATCACCTGCTGACACTTAAAATTTGATCTGGTGAGCTTCTGAGTCTTCCAGATATTGGATCTTTAATAAAACCTTCACTGAGCCACTGTTCACCAACTGCATATCCTTCTAAAAGGCTTAAGCAGTTTCAATAGGTACACTTAATGTCAGAGAAATGTATACAATATACATTCTGAAATTCGTCTTCTTTGCAAACATCCACGAAAACAGAGGAGTGCCTCAAAGAATGAATGACAATTAAATGTAAGAATCCCAACCCCCCCCAACTCCCCCTCCCACACATAAGCAGCAGGATAGCAATGGCCCCACTCCCCACCAGCAAAAAAAAAGCATCAGCACCCCCCCACTGAGCACTCAAGCATGCAGCAAAGCATCAATAAAGACACAGACTGTCAGTACCCCAAAAACTACTTGCTCACCTGGTATTTGACATACCACAGGCTCTCTCTCCCCTAATAAGGGAAAAAGAGGTGTCTCCGTTTCACAACGAGATGGGAAACATAACAAAGCAACTCGCTGATTATGGTGTTAAAAATCTGTTGCGTCACTTCTTCTGAGTTCTGTGCCCAAAGAACTCTGGTCTCTCACGACACCCCAGGCAGCGGTGGCACCGGCCTTGAATCCGCCCGCCTCCAGAGCCATGAAAATCCAGCACCCTGAAGGCGCGCTAGTCTTCCAGTTGCAATCAGTTTCAATATATCTACACAGCATATTGAGATAATTCTCCTGTTTTTTCCTAAAACCATGTTGCAATGGAAATGCAGCCTCTGATTTGAATAACTCTTTACTTCATGTCTAATAATGTTTTAATGCCTGCATTTGATACAACATTATAAGATTCAACTTCACAATTTCAGTATTTCTCACTGAGGAAAAATAAACTTTGACATAAGCAATTTATTAATTGTAATCATTTAAGAAAGGAGCTGAGAGATGCTTAGCCAGCAAATGTATTAACGTACACTAGAGGGCATGCTTGTTTACAGAGTTTTCTTAGCACCATCAGGAAACATTCTGAGAACAGCAGGTGGCTCTGATCCAAGGTGGTGGATTGGGTAAAAATGAGTACATTTCTAACCATTCCCAACCAAAGGCTCCTTTCCCTGCTCCTATTTCATAAAACACAGGAGAATCTCACTAACAC
This sequence comes from Mobula birostris, assembly GCF_030028105.1. Taxonomy (NCBI): domain Eukaryota; kingdom Metazoa; phylum Chordata; class Chondrichthyes; order Myliobatiformes; family Myliobatidae; genus Mobula; species Mobula birostris. Next base: position 73,540,789 of record NC_092380.1, on the reverse strand, counting down.
AGTTCAATTTAGAGGATTTTTCTGCTAAACATACTGCAAAAAAACAGTCAACAATACAATTATTCTCAATTAAAAGAAAATTTCATGCTATTTGTAGAGACACTGCAGAAAGACCTGCCAGGCCATATTTGTTCGTGAAAGTCTGCCAAACATGGTTTTATGGGTGCTGGAAACCACTTTTCCCCAAAAACCCTAACTTCATGTGTAACTTGAGAGTGTGTCTGCTTGGTTTTCTTCCTCTTCTTTGGCACTTAAGTAGCAGAGGCTGAGTGGTCAAAGGTGGAAAATTGAGTAGAGGTACATTATGTCAGCTCCCCGCCTGTCAAACTTTCCATCACCAGCTCCTAAAAGGCAGCTAACCATGTTCAAATTAATTTGTAATGACAGAGTATTGTAAACCTACCATGGTAACCTGCATGTTGCATACCACGTGCCACAGGTAACACAAGCCATTAAAAATGCAATGGTCCACATGAGAAAATAAAACTTATGCTTTTAACTCAATTGAATGCCACTTATTATTGTTTTACTAGGTTTGGAAGTGATGGTATCTTTGCCTGCCTTACTGTATGTTTACTAATCTTTTCAAATTACACTAGCCAACAATATCTGGCAGCTACATTTTTCTGTTCCACTTAAAGTAAATATATTATCGAAGTAGACCTATGCCATTGTATACAACCCTGAGATTACTGTTGTCCACCATACACTCCACCATACATCTATAGAATCTTGTCAAAGCTTTAGATGCCACACTGAATCTTTGCAAACTTCTAAGAAGTAGATGTGCTGCCATGCTTTCTTCGTAATTGCACTTACGTGATGGTTCCAAGACAGGCCCTCTAAAATGATAACACCGTGGAATTTAAAGTTGTTGACCCTCTCCACCTCTGACACTCCGATGAGGACTAGCTGATGGACCTCTGGTTTCCTCCTGCTGTAGTCAAAATCAGCTCCTTGGTCTTGCTGTCATTGATTGCGAGGTTGTTGTGACACCACTCAGCTGGTTCTTTTTTTCCTTCCAGTATATGGGATTCTTTATTTGCTTCTGGCATATCCATTTAAGCAACTCTGAGAAGAAAAAATTGGTTTGTTGCAACTGGTTTTCCAACCAAGATCCGTCCTTTGCAGAACTTACTTAAAGGTTTAATAGACTGGGTTCTTTTTTAGTAATATTAACATTGACTTTTCTGCTATTGTCTTTTCATTTTAATAAGCTCTGTCTCATCTATTTGGGGAGCAGGTTTGAAAAAAAAGTCACACTGTTCTCAATCTGATGGAGTACTTCTATTAATGGGAGCTAGATTAGGCAATATACCCTTATAGTATATGTTTTAAATAAAGTGGACAGTGTGACAAATCACAAATTAACCTGATCATAGATAAGGAGGAGAACAGAAAGGAATGAAGGTGAACAAGATAAAAGAGAATAACAGAAATTGTAAAAAAGAAATTTGGAAATGGCCATTAACCTGAGACATTAACTCAGTCTCTGCCTCCAGGGATGTTACCTGATCTATTGAGTCTGTCTTTACCACAAAGCAAGCCTTTCTTACTTTAGTATCCATGTCCAATGCTTGAACTTAAAGGATTTTTGCATGCGTTCTTTTGCCTTTAAAATATAGTACTTAAATAAACTGCAGGATTTATGAAGAGCAGACCTGGGTGAAAAAAGGTGATGATTAGTAGGTTTGCTAACAATAAGAAAATTGGTGGATCCATGGATAGTGAAGACAGTAGTTTAAGGATGCAGTGGGACATACTGTAGGTCATCAGGAAAATTGGACGCAGCAGGACAGCTTGAATTTAATCCATACTATTGTGTGGTAGTTCACTTTGGGAGGTCAAATTCTGATAGAACACAGATAGAATAAATGACAGAGACTTTAAGGTACAGACAGGCCTTGGATTGTAGTCCATAATCCCCTGAGAGCATTGATACAGGTGGATATGGCCATGAAAAGGGCATTCGGTATGCTTGCCTTTGCAGCTGAGATATTTAGGTTGCCACATTACAGTTCTTCAAAACATTAGTTGGATCATATTTAGAATTTTGTGCAGAGTTCTGATCACTACATGACCCAGAAGGATCTGATAGTAATAAGAAAATATAGAAGTTGCCTGTTTGGAGAGATTGGGTAGGATGGATTAATTTCCATTGGAATGCAAGAGGTGCTCGGGTTGATCTCGTAGAGGGTTATGCAGCTCTGAGGGTACAGATAAAATGGATAGTGAGAATTGTTTTCCCAGCAGAACCTAGAAATAGAGAAAGGATTTTGGATTTTGTGGCCAAATTGGAAATGCAAAGATTGACAAAGATGATAGTAATGCTTATTCAATACTTCTGAGAAAACAAGCAACACACATCAAAGTTGCTGGTGAACGCAGCAGGCCAGGCAGCATCTCAAGGAAGAGGTACAGTCGACGTTTTTGGCCGAGACCCTTCGTCAGGACTAACTGAAAGAAGAGCTAGTAAGAGATTTGAAAGTGAGAGGGGGAGTGGGAGATCCAAAATGATAGGAGAAGACAGGAGGGGGAGGGACGGAGCCAAGAGCTGGACAGGTGATTGGCAAAAGGGATATGAGAGGATCATGGGACAGGAGGCCCAGGGAGAAGGAAAAGGGGGAGGGGGGGTAAAATCCCAGAGGATGGGCAAGGGGTATAGTCAGAGGGACAGAGGGAAAAAAAGGAGAGTGAGAGAAAGAATGTGTGTATATAAATAAATAACGGATGGAGTACAAGGGGGAGGTGGGGCATTAGCAGAAGTTTGAGAAGTTAATGTTCATGCCATCAGGTTGGAGGCTACCCAGACGGAATATAAGATGTTGTTCCTCCAACTAGAGTGTGGTTTCATCTTTACAGTAGAGGAGGCTGTGGATAGACATATCAGAATGGCAATGGGACGTGGAATTAAAATGTGTGGCCACTGGGAGAGCCTGCTTTCTCTGGCGGACAGAGCATAGGTGTTCAGCGAAACGATCTCCCAGTCTGCGTCGTGTCTCGCCAATATATAGAAGGCCACATCGGGAGCACCGGACGCAGTATATCCCCCCAGCTGACTCACAGTGAAGTGTCGCCTCACCTGGAAGGGCTGTCTGGGGCCCTGAACGGTGGTAAGAGAGGAAGTGTAAGGGCATGTGTAGCACTTGTTCCGCTTACAAGGATAAGCACCAGGAGGGAGATCAGTGGGGAGTGATGGGGGGGGGTGGAAATGAATGGTCAAGGGAGTCGCTTAGGGAGTGATCCCTGTGGAAAGTGGCGGGGGGGAAGGGAAAGATGTGCTTAGTGGTGGGATCCCGTTGGAGGTGGCGGAAGTTACAGAGAATAATATGTTGGATCCAGAGGCTGGTGGGGTGGTAGGTGAGGACGAGGGGAACCCTATTCCTAGTGGGGTGGCGGGAGGATGGAGTGAGAGTGGATGTGTGTGAAATGGGGGACATGCATTTGTGAGCAGAGTTAATGGTGGAGGAAGGGAAGCCCCTTTCTTTAAAAAAGGAGGACATCTCCCTTGTCCTGGAATGAAAAGCCTCATCCTGAGAGCAGATCCGGTGGAGACGGAGGAATTGCGAGAAGGGGATGGCATTTTTGCAAGAGACAGGGTGAGAAGAGGAATAGTCCAGATAGCTGTGAGAGTCAGTAGGATTATAGTAGACATCAGTAGACAAGCTGTCTCCAGAGATAGAGACAGAAAGATCTAAAAAGGGGAGGGAGGTGTCGGAAATGGACCATGTAAACTTGAGGGCAGGGTGAAAGTTGGAGGCAAAGTTAATGAAGTCAACGAGCTCAGCATGCGTGCAGGAAGCAGCGCCAATGCAGTCGTCGATGTAGCAAAGGAAAAGCAGGGGACAGATACCAGAACAGGTTTGGAACATAGATTGTTCCACAAAGCCAACGAAAAGGCAGGCATAGCTAGGACCCATACGGGTGCCCATAGCTACACCTTTAGTTTGGAGGAAGTAGAAGGAGCTAAAGGAGAAATTATTAAGAGTAAGGACTAATTCCGCTATACAGGGCAGAGTGGTGGTAGAGGGGAACTGGTTAGGTCTGGAATCCAAAAAAGAAGTGGAGAGCTTTGAGACCTTCCTGATGGGGGATGGAAGTATATAGGGATTGGACATCCACGGTGAAAATAAAGCGGTGGGGGCCAGGGAACTTAAAATCATCGAAAAGTTTAAGGGCATGAGAAGTGTCACGAACATAGGTAGGAAGGGATTGAACAAGGGGTGATAAGACCGTGTCGAGGTATGCAGAAACGAGTTCGGTGGGGCAGGAGCGAGCTGAGGCAATAGGTCTGCCAGGACAGGCAGGCTTCTGAGAAAACACCTGTTCAGGAGGAATCTATACCTTCAACAATACTGTGAAAATAAAATATTTTTATTTATTCTCAGAATCCAGGCTTTCATGCAAGGTCAACATTTATTGCACATCCATAAATACTGTGGAGCCTTCTTCATGAGTTGCTATGGTCCTAATACAACTACTCTCATTCTGTACTCGAAAAATATTTGGTTAAACAGTACATGATACAAAGACTCGTCTGTTACATATTTTGGTTGGTAAAATCAAAGAGCAGATCTTAAATGAAAATCTTAATGGTTTGATCATAATTACAGATGAAGTGTCATTGTTGCCTCATTATTGAGATTTATTTTCCCTTAATTGAACAATTTAAATTGCAAGTAGTGCATAGGTCACTGGTAAAATCTGGGACAAGAGAGGTGGTACTGGTTTAGAATGTGAGGAGAATATAATGAGATTGATGTAAGATGGGCTACCTGTTAGTTGTTGTGGACCCAGTTGATGAAAGGGCCTATTTCTATACTGTATGATGATTAATAGTGGCAATGTAGGTGCCAGTTGTATAATCTTGAATGTTGAAAATTACTGATTATACATATTTGTAGAACATTATTTTAACAAAATGTTCTGTAGATTCTATTGTCTTTCCATATCTCTGCCAAAATCTCTCACATGCTAAGCAAATGCCACACAATGAAAGGAAAAGTTAGTTTATTTAGGGTTCCGTTGTAATCTTGAATTGAAGGAAAAGAACTCCTAATTGAACTTTGACATTCTTTTAACATCAAAGCAACAATATCATACTATGCAGGAAAATAACTGAACTTTGCTTGTTTTTTTTCTTCTTTTCAAATGCTTGGAATCTCCTAAATGTTAATACAATGAATTGGCACAAGGTTCTCAGCGTTGATAAACTTAATATTCACATTTTTAAATGTATGTTTAACTAAATATCTGCCTATTCAAAGAATTCTACTGCAAAATTTGCTCTTGTGCCAAGTGGACAATCTATTAGCCATGTGTATGCAATTCAAGCTTCTGCGAACATTTGCAGGGCTTAGTATTAGGTGCATTTATTTTTGATGCTACTGTCGCTGCTGGGATGACCAAAAGAAGTGAGTGCAGTGACCTGTTCTAACAGAAGCAGTGACTAAACGAAGCAATATAAATGGCCATCTGTCTGATACCCGACATGCTTCCCCACAGGCGTCTGAAATAGGTTATGAGCAAACAAAGGTCAATGTTGCTGTGACCTTAACATGTATAGTTAAAAAGATAGCTTACGGCAGAGATGGACTCAAAAAGCATAATTAATTCATCAAAGGGTCCATTATTCCCTGCTCTGAGTTTGCAAGTCCTAATATATTGGTTGTCCATTTGCTTCAGGAAATGAACATATTGGGAAAGGACGGTGGCATAAACAGGAAGAGAAGGTTTTATGGCAATTTTTTTCCTGTATTCCTCTATAGCATTAATAGAAATGTATATCATCAAAGGGAAGACTAATATCCTAAAAATACATATATATATTAATCCTCTGAGAAGCTTACCTGCTCATTGCAGCTGTGGTGAACAACACTGTTAAGAGCATCCTTTCAGTAGTGGCAGGGACACTCAAAATTAACATTGCAGTCTCATTTTTCTGCATCTCTTGGCTACTTATCAACGAACATTGTGGGTAAAGTTGGCTGAGTCCATGGTTATCGGTCAAAAACAATTTTGCTTGCTTTCTGCCCTCACATAAATGAGCATATGTAGTATCTAAATTGCCTCCAGACATATTTCTTACTCTATCTTTTATTGGCTTAATCCTGTTTTTACACTTCTGAAATTAGTGAGGTTGGTCGCTGGTAGTTCACAAAACCCAGGTTGCCAAATTCTTTACTATACTGTATCTTGTAAATAATTAGACTGCCACACGGAAAAGTATATTTTGATGTCATGAGAACTGCATTTTGTAACCGACATAAATCTCGACATAATTCAAAATAAGATGAAGAGTTTGTTTCACAGATTCCCACCACTATTACCTGCTTATTCTAGGACACTATTTTATAGCTGTGTGGACCCACGGATATGGCATTTATTTATATGGAATTGTGCTATGCAATGGTTCCATTGTCTCCTATTCTGTCAAAGCTTAAGTCAGTTTAACTACAATAGCGGCTTGGTAAAACAAACTGACAGTGGAATTGCATTCAGGTTCAATACTGATACTTAAAGCTCAGTTTTAATACTTATACCCTGATTATGATTTATATTTTTACATTTCAGATATTTTTATTATTTTTTTTTAAATTTCTGCAATATCTCTGTCTCTTTTGTCACTTCTCACCCAATATTAAATTGGAGCCATTATTTCTTTTATCCCTTTTTATTAATTCTGTCTCTGAGTATATTTTCAGTTGATTCAACTTAACTTCTATCTTTTGACATCTTCCTACTTGTTAACACATTAGAAATCTTTTCAAAGATGCCTGCTGTTACGTGGGTCTTTACAAATAATGTGACATTATTAATAGCTGCCACTTTCCTTAACACAAACAAGTTATAACTTGACAGAAAAATGAACACTATTCTTGGTGAAGAGATTTCAAATTTTGTACAAATTTTCAAAACTACTTTCTTGTTTCTACTAATGACACCACCCCTTCATTGATCCTCTCTTCATTAATGGCTGCTAATTATGTTGGACAATTATGGTACTGTTTAATAAAGTAGCATTATAGAGGCTAAGGACTATTAAAGAAGCCTGGAAATGTATTCACTTTGTTGGCAATGATTGATAATTTATAATCCACAGCAACACGCGTCACAGACTACCAGCACAGGAATGTGATCAATTGACCTCCCAGGGTTTGGATTTTAATTTTTAATAGGTCTCTGCTGACCTTCTTAGCAGTAGATATATGAACACAAAAGATTTCTGTGTTAAGATCATGATGAGGGAAAATGGTTAGCAGAAGCTGTATAACTACTGCTTTTTAATTATACTTGAAGTTCTTTCAGACTGAAATAAGATGGCCGTATTGCTGCAGAGCCAGAAAACTGAAGATTCATTATGACAGATAGCTAATCACAAATCTTCCCAGTTTATTCATTTGGATTTCCTCAGCATCTGCGGCCATGCTGTCAACCACTCTGTACCTTCCTTAATCTTTCTGCTTTGTCATCTCTCCCCATTTAAGATGCTCCTTTTAACTCATACAACCTAATATCCCTTCCATTGTCTTGGAGACTTTTTTTTGACATGAAGTACTTCAAGATGTTATGTTAATGGGACAGGCGCTGTATAAAAATGATAAAACAGAAGATGCTAGTGATACTAAGCAGGTCAGGCAGCATCTGTAGAGAGAGAAACAGTATTAATATTTCATGTAAATGATACTTCATCTCGTTTGTTCATCAGCTTAACTTGTTTATTGCTTATATAATTACTTTTTGTTGTAGTTGATATAGCATCTGGAAATCAATGCAACATGATAATCATACTTGCTTTCTTATTAAAAGATTTAATGATATTCTTACTAATTGTTCTACATCAAATATAGTACATTGAATTTTCTGAAAATATTGCTATTTGTGTTTGCTAAATCTGTCAGGCTGTATTTTCAGGATGAAATATTCAGTTTTATTTCCAACTGGAGAGAGGGAGATTGAAAATTTAGCTGAGTGGTATAATAACAACAACATATCACTCAATGTCAACAAGGCCAAGGAACTGATTGTAGACTTCAGGAGAGGGAAACCAGAGGTCCATGAGCCAGTATTCTATGGGAGGATCAGAGGTGGAGATGGTCAGTAACTTTAAACTCCTGTGTGTCACTATCAGAGGACCTGTCCTAGACTCATCATGTAAATGTGATTGCGAGGAAAGCAGGACAACACTTCTACTTCCCTGGGAACCTGCGGAGATTTGGCATGTGATGAAAAACTTAGACAAATTTCTATAGTTGTGTGGCAAAAAGTGTACTGACTGGCTGGGTTACGGCCTGGTGTGGAAACAGCAAAGCCTGGTATGGAAACACTAAAGCCCTCCCAACCACTGAGCACATCTACATGAAGCATTGCTGTAGCAAAGCAGCTTTCATCATCAAAGATCCTCACCACCCAGGCCATGCTCTTTTCTCGCTGCTGCCAACAGCAAGAAAATGCCTCAGGACTTGCACTACCAGGTTCAAGAACAGCTACTACCCCTCAACCATCAGGCCCTTAAACAAAAGGGGAAAACTACACTCATTCTATTTCTGGTGTTCCCACAACTAATGGTCTCACTTTAAGAACTCTTTATCTTGTTATTTCATACTTGTTATTTATTGCTGTTTATTTATATGGGCATCTGCACAACTTGTTTTTTATTGATCCCGTTTACAGTTACTGTTTTATAGATTTGGAAGTATGTCCACAGGAAAAAGAATCACACGGTTGTATGTGGTGTACTCTGATAATGAATTTTACTTTGAACTTTAAACAATTGTTCATTTTTCCCTTTCATGATTTAAATTTCATGCCACCCCAGTTTGTAACTGGAGAGAAATGTAACACTGGAAAGAAGATGATGTTTAAAGTTCCCTTTCAATGAAAATTTATGTCTATTAATATAGTCACTGCCTGTTACACTGCTGGTGTGTAGGTCAGCAGTGAAGGTCCTCCATCTCTGTCTGTCCTTGGCCATCTTCTCTATTGTGCCCCTGGTGTGGTCCAAGGTCCTTATTTCTGCCTTTACAGTATGGCGTCAAATTGTCTTTGGTCTCCTGTGTTTCTTCCACCCTTCAGGGGTCCAATAAAGTGACGTCTTGATGATGGAGTTGGCCTCTCTCCTCATCACGTACCCAATTCATCTCCAACGTTACCTCATGATGATTGTGGCCATGTCCTCTTGGTGACACTGAAGGAGTAGGGTGTGGTTGGAGATCTTTCTTGGCCAGAAAATGCGGAGGATCTTCTGGAGTCTCATGGGTGAACAACAACGACTTGGCAAGGTCATTCTCTTTCATGCACCTGCATTCTGAGCCATACAAGAGTGTGGTACAGCTTTACTTTGGTGTGGACGCTGTCAGCTTCAACATTATGATGCCGGCTGGCCATGTTCCCTTCCTGAGTGTAAAACTATTTCACCAGTTGCTGCCTTTAGTCTGCAAGATCCCGTTCATCTGCTTTCATTGAAACCCAGTATAGGTAGGTTGTAGTGACACTTTTCTGCAGTTATTTGTGCTAACTTACCAGTGTTATACATGGTTCGTACATTCCAAAAAATGATTTTGATCTTGATCTTGGCAGTGTTCCGGGCTCCCTTCATCATGCCAGTAGCTTCCTCTGGGTTTTCACTACTGTCAGTCATGCAAGTCCCGGCTGGAGAATCAGGAATACCATCGACTCACATATTGGATTCTTCATTGTGGTTTCCATGACAGTTGATAGCTCTGAGTTAAACCCCCAAACCTGGAGGACTGGTGGACTATTCTTAGTATGGCCTCTACCCTTTGACCTGTTTGGCATGGGTGACCCTACCAAGAGTCCTGTCTCCAGCCATCATAGCTCTCCAGTTTATTGAGGTACCCTACAAGTTTGTGGTCCTTTAATTTGAGGCATACTTAGTTTGGGGAATGGGATTTGCTTTTAGATATCTGGGACATATTACAGCATATTCCACCTCCACTTTAGATACTATTGGGCTGAAGTCATTGGATCCAAATTCGGGAGGCAGGGTACAAAGTGCATATGTTACAATTTCATGATTTTGACATTTGCAATTGAGGGCAAATTTCTCCTATGTCAACATCAAGCAATCGTATGAAAGGCATTAGATAAAGGACAGACATAATTGGTCAAAAAATGTCTCTGCTCCATTTCAGATTGTATTACTTTATTGTACCGTGACATATTTCCATCATCAGTTTAGTATGAATTAGCGCCAAAGTTAGGTCTAGTAATGTACAGTTCCATAGAAAACCAGAGCAATACTGAGAAGAAATCGTTTGCTGTCACCTGAAAAAGGATACATCAATAATTTTAGTAAATAGTCTCATAGCCAAACTGTTGAATGTGGTAAAACTTCTAATTTTCCTGCAGATGGCATTATTTGTCAGAGTTGCATGCTCAAGACAACTGGCCAGCTTAGAAATTAAATTATAGAATAAAATATATTTTCAATTAGTACTTTAAATTAGTGCGCACTAATCCCACATTTTACAGTAATTTACTGTACTAATAAACCTGCAGCTGTCTCTCAGCTACATGCTTCTCTGCTGGGATTATCACTTGTCCGGAAGAATTTTAAAAATATCTTATTGCTAGCTTAGTGATTGCACAAATCCCCAGGTGTTTCACTTACCAACTGCACCATGCTAAATTTTATTTCCAAAGCATCTTCTTAACAAGAAGTTGTGTTGCTATTGAAGATAAAATAATGTGAATAACATGTAATCAATATTAATTTGGATTAAGTTTTACAGACTGCACTGCGTTCATGCTCTCAATGTAATTTTGTTTTAAGTACAAAATTCAAAAGAGGCCTTTGGGAGTATGAATTAATACATATCAGATTTTGTATCTAATTTTAGTATTATACCACAAAACAGACCCAATGGGGCAACTGTGAATAGTGTTTTGCTTGGGAATTCGATAAATGCAAAATGACAATGGTCTATTTGCTTCTGAATGTAAAAGATGTTTTCTTTTCTCATAGAGTTATGTAAAGATGCCTCATCAAGTGAAGTGTTCCTACTGGCATCTGCTGCTCTTGCCAACATCACATTTTTTGATTCAATGGCCTGTGAGATTTTGTTACAGTTGAATGCAACAAAAATTCTTATACAAGCCTGCCATGACCCTCAGCGAGTTGACACTCCTTACTCCAAAGATCAGGTTAGTGCAATTATTTTGAACAATGCTCCTTATCTGCATGCTGTACTGCAAACTTACTAAGGTACTAAAACAAGAGAATGAACTATGAAAAAAGTGACAGAAGTTGACTTCTAAAATTACTTTCATTTGTTTCTGAATATTTGATTGTATATTATAGAGACTCTAGGTTGTATTGCACTGATGACCAGTCCATGGTTTGACAGAGAATCGCCTGCTGGCTGCAGTGCACAGGCCAACCAGCTCTTACCTTCCACACTTGCAATCATGTGCTTACAATCATATGTCAATGTATCTGGTCTTTCAGTCTCTCACTGAATGTCATCAAGTTCATGGATGCAGCTTATTTGTGCTGAGGTGAGGGTTCCAATGCCTTCAACTTCATACCAGGCTTTGCTGACAAAATTGATTTAATTAATTTGATTGAGATAGCTAAACTCGATTTAAAATTCAAATGAAGATTAAGTTTTGTTTTATTTAATGTTTGCGTAAAAAGTAACTCAAGAATAAAAAAGGTAAAGATATTATAAATATGTTATTTATTATATTTTTATCTTTCTTATTTTTGCAATTTTTATTGTTTAGTATATTTCAGCTGTTTTTAAATCTCTTAGTAACAGAAACTTATGACTCAGAATTATTAGAGACATTTGGAAACAGTAAGAAAACTCTGAGCAGTATGAGCTGCCAATAACTCGTAAGGGTAGTTTGAGGTGGGGCCGCAGGATCTAGTATCTGAGTCCTAGTCACTGGGCATAGGCAAGGCTGCATCATAATTTGGCTATAGCAGTGAAACTTGGAATAGCTTCAGAGTATGCATGAAGTTTATGCAGCAGTGGGGATAGGATGGTTTCATGGTGGTCAGGGTGGGGAGAAACTTGTGAGTGCCAAAAGCCTGCCTGCCTCAACCATGATCCCTGCCTTTAAGTTTGATACTAAATAGGTGTTATATCAATGATAGATAATCGTCATAACATTAAACAGATAAATGACAACTTTTTTCTCATTTTCCAATTTGCACATGTTCAGCACAGGCATACAATTTTTTACATTTCCATGTACATCCTGTTTAAGACGGTGCTACCAAACATGTGTGGCAGCTCACTGGTAGTTCAAAAGGCAAGAAGTTTGACTAAAAACATTACTAATAACACATTTTCTTTAGTAAATTGTGGTAAATTATCACTGAAAGCAATGAAGAGCTGAGTGAAGGCAAAGCGAATTAGAAGGATGAACTGTGCTGGTACATTGCAGAATTGATGCAGATAGGGTGAGCCATTTGGAGAAGAGAAGTCGAGGCAGAGGAGTTTTGAGTGTCCGGGGTGCAAGCTCGGATTGCTCTGGGCACTGAGCTGATTTGGAGAAATTGCGGCAGCTTTGGGCTTGATAGAGCGAAATCAGTGCCTGGAGTGAGTCACTGGGTGGCTTGGTTCTGGCCCGGAGCCTTTTGCTGCAGTGGGTCCTGGGTCCAAGTGCAAGGTACGATATACTATTTGGACAATTTAAACATCAGCCGAGAGAGACTGGAAAGTCAGGGTGTCGGGATCGGATGTGAGAGGCAAGTTTGATTGCTCTCCCACAATGTTCGCCTTGTCTCCATGGTGCTGAGGCTATGAAGACTGCCCTCGCTGCTCTGCTCTATGCCTGCTAATATGATGAACTAATATCAAGGCTTTGGGCCTACTCTGGGGTTTGGATATAAGGACATATTTCAATTCGGAATGTTGTGGCTCGCTTCTATTGTTTACAAGACTTGTGTTTTCTTTCCCTTTCTCTGCGAATCGGATGTTGGTCTTGATTTTATCTTTTTCAATTTGGTTCTTTCGGGTTTCTTGCTTTGTGGCTGCCTGTAAGCAAACAAATCTCAAGATTGTATAATTTATGCATTCTTTGATAATAAAAGTACTTTGAAAATTTGAAACATAAGAGAATGACACATGTGCAACAAATACACAAAAGGCACATACATATTTCATTTGTTCTAGTAAAGGACAGTATTTGGAAAAATTAATATTTGTTTATCTGCAATGTAATTTGTATTTCTGTTGCCATTTGGAATTATGAATGTCCTAGCATCGTTTTCCCCTGTGAAAATATGAAATGGTACTGATGTACAAAACAAACCAGGAATGCCAATCAACGTACTTAAAAAAGAAATCAGACTCAAATGTTACTGTGATGAAGAGCACTCAGTAAATGCACTTCTTACTCAGATTGTTTCACTCACGCGTAAACACCGCCTTGTCATTCTGCTGTCATTACAGTGAGTCTATGCACTTAAATGTCTGCCCCGGTATATTCTCATTATTGACCCACTTGTTTCCCTCCACGTTGCTGTCTGCATTCAGTCAGACACTAAAGTTTGGTTTGATTTCATTCTCTATTTTAACTTGACAGTAAGTATGTGATTGTGTGGCATCGACTGTTCTGCAGTTTCATGCTGTTGTTACCTGAAATTCACTTGGTGTCCGCTGAGTCCAAAACAGAGCTGATGCATTCGGGTTGGCTTTATGGAGCCTTTTCCACCATACATGGCAGAATATTTCATTTCTTTAGCAATGGGGACATGTAGAAGTGTGCATGTTGTTTGTGTACTCTTTTTAAGGTTGATACTTCTATTGATTTTGTAATATGATTGTAACTACATTGTGGAGTGCATCATATTCTAATTCATGAGTAGCCTTAAGTTAACCTTGTTGGTAATTAAAGATGATATGTCCTAGTGCAGAATTAAAGGAGCTCATTGCTCTCAGTATGAGAGAGAGAGAGATAGGGGCTGCCAAGCGTTCACACTGGACAAGAATAAGGATGGAGCTATTATTGTGTTTTCTTGTGGGTATCATTTTGTAAATATCGATGATTTTCTTTTCACTAATTTTCACTAATTTTTATAAGTTTGATTTTTGACACACCAAATAAGCACCCTTGCAGTTAAGTACTAAGCAACTCTAGCCATTTTTTTCTTTGGTCATAACCCACATTTTTAACAGTTATGTTGCAGGCATTTTGATGTACTGTGAATCTGAAAGATTTGCACAGCTAATAGCCCTTTGGGCAGAGCACTAGTCTACCAGCGAGTCCTGTATTGCCAAACATTGACTCTGCTAAATTACTAAGAACAGTTCAAAGCTTTTCTCAGTGCATAATGAAATTTACCATAGGGACTTGTTGCTGATCTAAGGAGTAATGTAGCCAAAAGGGATAACAATCAGAAACTTACTTTATGTAGCACTTTGCTCAGCACAGCTAATTTTCCAGTGAAATTACATTCCACAGATAGAACTGAGGTACCATTGACCTTTTTGAAGTAATGGCTCTTTGCTCTAGTCGCGACCATTCTTTTCTTGAGTAAAGGTTTCATTTTTTTAATTATCAACAATGCTTTTGTCACAGAGAAACCCTTCTCCAATTGACTTATTTTTGACTATATTTTCTGTATTTTATGTTGATTTATAATGTCAATCACAGACAGATTTAATCTGCTAACTAGCAGATGCACTTGGACTGAGGCAGTGGTGTTTTTAGTTTGCATTCATTGTATTTAACATATGAAAGAGATTCTACATCCCAGAATGTCTTGAATTTATGGATGTGGATTGTGTATAAGATCAAATGTTCTGTTCAGGCAGGGTACTTGGTAGTGTGGAGGAGCAAAGGGATCTGGGGGTAGATGTCCACAGATCCCTGAAAGTTGCCTCACAGGTGGATAGGGTAGTTAAGAAAGTTTATGGGGTGTTAGCTTTCATAAGTCGAGGGATAGAGTTTAAGAGTCGCGATGTAATGATGCAGCTCTATAAAACTCTGGTTAGGCCACACTTGAAGTACTGTGTCCGGTTCTGGTTGCCTCACTGTGGGAAGGATGTGGAAGCATTGGAAAGGGTACAGAGGAGACTTACTAGGATGCTGCCTGGTTTAGAGAGTATGCATTATGACCAGAGATTAAGGGAGCTAGGGCTTTACTCTTTGAAGAGAAGGAGGATGAGAGGAGACGTGATAGAGGTGTACAAGATAATAAGAGGAATAGATAGAGTGGATAGCCAGCGCCTCTTCCCCAGGGCACCACTGCTCAATACAAGAGGACATGGCTTTAAAGTAAGGGGTTGGAAGTTCAAGGGGGATATTAGAGGAAGGTTTTTTACTCGGAGAGTTGTTGGTGCGTGGAATGCACTGCCTGAGTCAGTGGTGGAGGCAGATACACTAGTGAAGTTTAAGAGACTACTAGACAGGTATAAGGAGGAATTTAAGATGGGGGCTTATATGGGAGGCAGGGTTTGAGGGTCAGCACAACATTGTGGGCCGAAGGGCCTGTACTGTGCTGTACTATTCTATGTTCTAGAAGTCCTTTGTTCTGAATATCCTTTCTGTGACATATTTTCTGTAACTTTTGTGTCTATTTCTAAATGAAAAGTTTTGCAGAATGCTTTACAAAGATCAGCAAATTAATTACTTACCTAACCAAACCTATTTTTATTTTGTTTATTGCGAATTCAGAATACATGGAATTAAATGCTGATTATTAAAATGTGTTGTAAGTGATTTTATAAGAACAGAATGAGGTAATAAAACTCTATTAGAAGATCATTTCTGTGCTGAGCACTATATTGTGAGCTTGTTAATGATCTTCTTGACTTTAAGTTGAAAGAATCTTGTAAATAAACCTCATGGGTTTTTGTCAATTCATACTTAGTAATTCAAAACTGTATAGTAAACTATATTTATTAATTGCAATTATGTAAAGAGATAAATTAAAAGAAACCATTTCTTGAGCACCAAGTCATATAAATAACAAATTGTAATGTTCTATACTCCTGCCCCATTTTCTGATGGTCTTGTTCTTACAGAAAAGCAAAGGTTTGCATTTATGTTGCATCACTCACTAATCTGATGGGAGGGGTGAGGTGGGTTGCTATGTTCCAGGAACCCTCACAACTGACAAAGCCTAAGGTCTTAGACTGAAAATGGCTATATACTGCGATTGAGGACACTGCTTTTGTCATTTGGAGCTGTGACGAGGTGAGCATCTTGTCTACAGTGCCTCTTGATGGAAAAAATCCGTATTAAGTCTAGGGATAACTTTTTAGTCAAGAGGAGGTGGTGACTGAGGAGAACATTGATGTTATCTTTCAATATGGTGGACAACAAAGGCCTCAACAGCTCCCTGCCTTTGTCAAGATCTCTCTGAAATGGAACCAGTGTACCATAGTCACCAGTGTGTATGCCTAAACTAAGAAGCTACTTATCAGGCCAAGGAGGACTTGTTTGGCCTGGAAAAATCCTGTAGCCATCAGACAGAGTGAGAGACAAACTGATCTTTCTGAATAGCTTCAAAGCCAAGGAATAAATCCTCTGGCAAGTAGGGAAAGCTAATTCCAGTGGAATCAAACTTCTAACATAATGCTACAGAACCTAGGCCTCTGTACCTCCCTCTGCCACTGGATCCTTGACTTCCTAACCAGCAGACCACAATCTGTGTGGACTGGAAATGATGTCTCCATCTGGCTGACAATCAACACTGGCATACCACAGGGATGTGTGCTTAGCCCACTGCTCTACTCTCTCTACACCCATGACTGTGTGGCTGGTCCCAGATCAAATGCCACCTATAAATTTACTGATGGCTGAATCTCAGATGGTGATGAGAGAGCATCATGATATACCAGTAGTTGAATGGTGCTGCAGAAACAACCTGGCACTCAACATCAGCAACACCAAAGAGCTGATTGTGGACTTCAGGAAGGGTAAGATGAGGGAACCCACACCAGTCCTCATAGAGGGATTAGAAGTGGAGAGAGTGAGTAATTTCAAGTTCCTGGGTGTCAATATCTCTGAGGACCTAGCCTGGATTCAACATCTTGATGCAGCTATAAAGAAGGCAAGACAGCGGCTATATTTCACTAGGAATTTGTGGAGATATGGTTTGTCAGCTAAAACACTCAAACACTTCTGCAAATGTACCATGGAGAACATTCCGACTGGCTGCATCACCATCCGGTATTGTTTGGGGGGGGGCGCGGGGGGCTACTGCACAGGATCGAAGTAAGCTGCAGAGAGTGGTAAAATTAGGCAGCTCCATCACGGGCACTGGCCTCTGTAGTATCAAAAACATCTTCAAGGAGTAGTGCCTTAGGAAGGCTGCGTCCATCGTTAAGGATCCCCACCACCCAGGACATGCCCACTTCTCACTGTTACTGTCGCGGACGAAGTACAGAAGCCTAAGGGCACTCACTCAGTGATTTAGAAACAGCTCATCTCCTCTGCCGTCTGATTTCTAAATGGACATTGAACCCATGAACACTACCTCACTATTTTTACTTGTTTTTTTAATAGACATATATATACTTAAAGTAATTCAGTTTTTTCTCTTTATTTATTTATCGCGTATTTCATTGTACTGCTGCCATAAATTCCACACCATATGCCAGTGATATTAAACCTGATTCTGATTCTCATAATGCTCAGAGCATGATCATCTCATAGTCAGCACTCTCTTTCACCAGTGATCTGTAAAGATGTCCATGCACATAACTGGTAATGATGACCATTGCTCTAATCATTACCTAACTTGCTCCATTTATTGTGTCACCCTGGCCCTGAGACAGCAGAGAGCAGAAAATCAGTGTTGATTTAAGGATACTGCAAAGATAGTTCTTCTTAGAGCATCCATGTCTCTCTATCTCTCTCTCTCTCTCTCTCTCTCTCTCTCTCTCTCTCCCTCTCCCTCTCCCCCTCTCCCTTTCCCTCTCCCCTGCACCTTTCTTCCCCTCCCCTCCCCTTCCCCCCCACCTGCCTCTCTCTTTCTCTCTCTCCCTTTCTCTCCTCCCTCTTTCTCTCCCTCCCTCCCCCCACATGGACCATCACTGAACTCCTGTCAGCAAGACTTGACCACAAAAATGGACCCAACAGAGAGAGAGTGGCAGAAATTGGCACTGAGTTTGGCCGGTCAGGTAGAAGAGAAGTTAAAGTAGGTGCAGGCAGAAGAGGCCTAGGCGATGTGGCAACCACTCGCAGAGTGATGTGCCCAGCCTAAACCAAGTTTCTTTGTTCGGGTGGAGCAGGTGAAGTTAGTGGAAGCCTAGTTTGTAGTGCAATAACCACTTTCAGAGCAGCAAGCATGAAGAACAGTTATCAGTTCAGGAACTTGTCCCAGACAGCCAGAATCAGCTGGCAGCCACCACTGTTCTTGCTGCCACTATTCAGCAGCCTTCTGCCAGGACAGTCCCACTTCCAGTGCTGTCACCTCCCATGTTCTCCTCTATAGCAGTCTCATCAGCCTCAGCCACTAATGGCCTGATTCCCTTGGCTGCTTCCAGACCCGAACAAAATATCACCCCACCAGGAAGATACTCAGGTGACCCCAATGGCTGCTGAGGCTTTATTACCCGGTGTGAGCGGTCTTTACAAGCCAGGTTGGTTCGGTGATGATTCACATAAACTAGCTTACATGATGAGTCTCTCAGGTGGGCTCCCGCTCTGCCTGTTCAATGCCCTACAATGTAATATTGATGTGACTCAGACACCGCTGTAGATTGAACAACCACGTTTATTCACCAGACTTCCATTTTTACTTCTCCACGTCCTGATGCACAGCTGATTTTCTCTTTAAATGTCCAGTATTTCTGCATTTCCTTTGGAACATCTTTTCTTTCTGTTGGCCATCCATTAGTAGTAATGTCTCTTAGCACTTGCATTTCAGGATCATCTCCAGTCGCTTTCCTGAACATGTTCAACTTCTCCTCAGAGATGTGTAGCTGAGGTGTAACCCAGCTGACCTCCAGCTCTCTACCTAGCAACTCTTCCTTTTGCTCTTTGAGGTAAGCACAGCTCAAAGCATCAGCAATGTACAGTTCTTTTCCTGGTTTATGGGTGACTGTGAGAGTGTACCTCTGTAGCCTGAGAAGCATCCTTTTCCGCCTCATAGGAGCTTGGTGGAGTGGCCTTTTGAAGTTGTTCTCAAGTGGTTTGTGATCACTCTCAACCTGGATTTCTTTGCCATATACATATTGGTGGAAGATCTCACACCCATAAACTATGGCGAATAATTCCTTCTTGATTTGAGCATATCGGCATTGACAGTCCGTAAGTGCTTGTGATCCATACGCCACAGGCCTCCAATCCTGTTGTATAACAGCTCCTATTCCCTCCGAACTGGCATGCACAGACATCATCACCAGTTTATTGACATCATAGAACTTGAGTGCTAATGCATTGGTAACCAACTGCTTCAATGTGTCAAAACTTTTCTTTTGTTCGTCTTCCCAATGCCATTCAGTGTTGCTCTCTAGTGGCTTTCGGAGTGGAGCGCTGACCTCTGATAAGTTGGGAATGAATTTGGCAAGATACTGTATCATGCCCATGAACCTCAATATTTCTTGCTTGTCTTTGGGTGGTGGTAGCTGTACCACAGCTCTGACCTTTTCATCATCTGGTTTTAGCCCATCAGCGCTGAGTACATGACCTATGTATCTGATCTCTGTAGTTCTGATCTTACACTTACTTTTGTTCAGTTTTAGGTTGTACTCACATGCTCTCCCCAGGAGCTTCCTCAGTCTCTGATCATGTTCCTCAATTGTGTCACCCCATATCAACAAATCATCAACGATGTTGACCACCCCGTCCAGGCCTTCAATCATTTGTGGCACGGATCTCTGGAATACCTCTGATGCAGAAGAAATGCCAAAGGGTAGACGCAGGACACGATATCTCCCTATGGGCGTGTTGAAAGTGCATAATTTGGAACTTTCTTCATCCAGCTTAGTCTGCCAGAAACCTTGATTTGCGTCTAAGACTGAAAAGTATTTTGCATTAGGTATGCAAGAGACAACCTCTTCAACCATGAGCAGCGGATAGTGCTCTCTTTTAATGCCTTGATTGAGATCTTGTGGATCCATGCAAATCCTCGTCTTTTTTTCTGTGACCACTGTCACCATACTATTCACCCAGTTGGTCGGTTCTATTTGTCTTGTTATGACTCCCATCTGTTCCATTCTGTGTAGCTCCTCCACTACTCGATCCCTGAGAGCTACTGGAATCTTTCTCGGGGCATGCACGACTGGTGCAATGGTTGGATCAATCTGGATATGGTGTTTCCCTGGTAAACGCCCTAACCCAGAAAACAAGTCATCAAAGTCTTTGAGAATGTCATTTTCTTTTTCAACACCATAGATTCGCTTCACCAGGCCTAGCTTTGTGCATGTTGCTTTGCCCAGTATTGCTGGAACATGTTGCTGCACTATTTCAAACTCGATCTTGTATTGTTGACCTTTGTACACGCAGGTGAGTGCTTTTTTGCCCGGTAGTGCCATCTCGTGGCCAAAATATGCAACAAGCTTGCAGGTGGATTTTCTCAGTCTTCCTCTGATGTCCAGTGAGTTGAATGTTTCTGCTGACATTGCATTGCACTTTGCCCCAGTGTCAAGCTTAAATGTCACTTTCCTCCTGTTTATTATCAAATCTTGAGTCCAATCATCTTCATCCTCCATCTCTGCATTGTCAATATTCTTGATGCATATCTCCTGTTCCACTTCAACTGTGCCAATGAACATGTCACAGTTGCCCTCACTCTGTTCCACAGCATGCATTTTCCTTGCGTGCTCCTTCGATTTGCACATCTTTGCAAAGTGATTTCTTTTCTCGCATAACTTGCATGTCTGACCTAAGGCTGGACATCTTCTGTATCCATGTTTATAACCACACCTGTTGCAGTTAACTTCCTTTTGATCATCCTGTGGAGCTGGCTTTGTCCTACTCTTGTCAGTTTTCACAGTTTTTATTTTGTGCACTTCAATCTCTTCATTGAGCACTTTAACCTGACTTGACGTGATCTTGCTGGCACGGCAAACATCAGTTGCCTTTTCTAATGTAAGATCCGCCTCCCTCAATATCCTGCCTCTCACTTGATCATCCCGTGTGCTGCATACAATCCTGTCACGTATTAAAGAGTCATGCAGTTGTCCGACTTCACAGTCTTTTGCCTTGTTCTGCAAATCTGTTACGTAGGCGTCTATGGTCTCTATTGGTTCTTGAGCCCTCGTGAAAAACCGGTGTCGGATGTACGGTAGGTTTTTACTCAGTTCGCAGTAATCTTGAAACTTTTTCTTCAACACTTCAATTTTATCTTGCTCATCATCTTGGAAGATAAACATGTTGCAAACCTTTATTGCCTCTTCTCCTGCCACATGCAGAAATGTAGCACATTGCACTTTCTCTGTCTTTTCAGCTACGCCGTTGGCGGTGTAAAACAGCTCAAACTTCTGGATTCATACTTTCCAGTTCTCAGCAAGATTACCTTGTAGGCTTAAACTTGACGGTTGCTGTAACTGTGACATCTTTTACGTGTCTTCTCTTCCTTTTTTTCCGCGATTTCTTCTGACACCATGTAATATTGATGTGACTCGAACACCGCTGCAGATTGAACAACCACGTTTATTCACCAGACTTCCATTTTTTACTTCTCCACGTCCTGACGTCATACGCACTCTGGCGCTACGAATACTCACACAATACATTACAACAAAAACAATATTCCCCTGCAGCCCAATCTTTCCAGCAATTTGTAGTCAAGTTCAAGAGAGTGTTTGATCTTCCAGTACAGTGCCAGAAGGCTGCCCACTAACTGCAGGATCTGCACCAAGGGAGAGGCACAGTGAGGGACAATGCAGTAAAGTTCTGCGCTCTTGTTGTTGAAATAGGATGAAATGAAAGACCCCTCATCACTGCTTTCCAATGTGGGCTAAATGCAGTGGTCCGTCATGAGGTCATAGTGTGTGACGAACAAGACAACCTGGATGGCCTGATAAATCTGGACAATTGAGTAGTCATTCAGTCGGCTAAGTGGTGCATAGAGAGAATGTCCCAACTCTCCTACTATCTAGATCACTGCTGTCTTCACCCCCTTTCTGTTCACGCAGTACCCAGACCACAGAGGACCCCATGCATGTGGGGAAGAACTGCACCCATCCAGGAAGAACAAGATCAGTGCAGGAGAACAGGTTTCTGATTCTACTCTGGCTCTCCCGGACACGTGCAGGCATCATATCCCAAGCACACAGTAAAAGAGGATATTTGTCAGCAAGAAGGAAAAATCTGATAGGTGAATTCTCCCTGCAAGCATCTTCTAATAATCAAGTAATGCTCCCAGCTTCCCTGTCGAGAAGCTCTAGACAAATGAGCTTCAGGGACTTATTGACTCCAGGGCAGCCAGGAATCTCGTAGTTACTCTGGCTCAAAGGTGAGGATTTCCCGCTCAACAATTGAGAGAGAATATTGATGTCAGGGCTCAAGATTGTCAGCTTTTGGGCACTGGCAGGATCCACCTTTCTACAGTACTTCTCCAACTTGTGCCAGAAGGTATCTGTAGGGAACATTTCTCCTTCTATCTTGGAGACTCACCAGAGCTGCCACTGGTGTTTGGCCTTCCCGGGAAATCTCGGCACAACCCATTGATCGATTGGCTCCTAAACGAGCTCCAAGAGTGGGGACTGGCATGCCTGTCTACCTGTTTGGGTCCAGCTCAAGCCGCTGTCAGTATACACCCTCCTGGGCGAACTGCTAGTCTGGACCCAAATGGTGTTTCAGCTGAATATGTTGACCTTCTTGAGGTCTTCAGCAAGAAGGTGGCCACCTCCCTGCCTCCACTCCGGCCATACAACTGTGCCATTGACCTCTTACCCAGTTCTATTCCTCCCCGAAGCTGGTTCTTTTCCCTTTATTGTCCAGAAATGATGACCATGAAAGAATGCATCAAGAAGGCATTGGCCTTAGTATTTATCTGTCTATCAACGCCACTAGCAGGGGTGAGCCTCTTTTTTGTGAGCAACGATGGCAAGCTCCATCACTGTATTGATTATCAGCCCCTCAACAAGATCACCATGAACAACTGCTACCCTCTTCGCCTTCTTGCCTCTGCGTTTGAACATCGGGGAGTGACTATATTCTCCAAAACAGATCTACACCCTGGTTCACATCCGAGAAGTGGAAGACAGTATGCTACACCTTCACTGGCCGCCATGAGTACCTCGTGATGCCATTTGGTCTGGTCAATGCCCCTGCTGGTTTTCAGGCCCTGGTTAACAATGTGCTCTGGGATATGTTGAATCAGTTTGTTTTTGCTTATTTGGATGACATTCTTATCTATTCCTGCTCTTGCCAAGGACACATACAGCACATCTGGAAGGTTTGCAGACAGCTCCTCAAGACCAGTCTTTATGCTAAGCCAAGATGTGTGAGTTCCACAAAGACAGGTGTTATTCTTGGGCTACATTCTCAATCCTTCCAGTGTTCAGATAGATTAATGTAAAGTTCAGGTTTGACCATAGACAGTTTGGGCCCAAACCATGTACAGTCAAACAAATGATGCATTTCATGGGGTTTGCAAACTTTTATCACCGCCTCATCAGAAACTTCAGTTCCATTGTGGCTCCCATAAATGCACTCAGCGTGAAGACCTCTGCAGGATTCCAGTGGACCAGCCCAGCAGCATCCAGACCCATCCTGTCTATTCGTCTTCATGGATGACTCATCTGATGGTGGTGTTGGAGCTGTACTCTTCCAGGGCTCTTCAGCAGATAATTGGCTGCACCCCTGCAGAGCGGAACTATGATGTTGGGAACTGAGAATTTTTGGCTGTCAAGGAGGCCTTGGATACATACCAACAGAGCACCTCTTTCTGGTATGGACTGACCACAAAAACTCTCCTACATTCAAGATGCCAAGCGATTCAACTCTCATCAAGCCTATTTGGGCTCTCTTCTTCACCCAGTTTAATTTCACCGTCCCCTACCTGTGGCAGCAAGAATACCAATGCCTATGCTCTGTCCCACCAGTCTAACATCCCTGAAGATGTCATCGCGCTGGGTATGGGGCAAGGTCCAGTACCTTGTAGATTAGGAGGGGCATGACCCAGAGGAACGATCTTTGTTTTGGCTCAAGACATCCTGGGTAAGTTTCTCATCCACACTTACAGTAGGCACAGATTTCTCGCGCTTCAGAAGCCGTGCTTCGGGAGGGGGGCCCTCTCTCAATCATGGACGCTGCTGCAGAATTTGGGCATCCTCGTAAGCGGGCAGCTGGAAGAAGGACTAGACTTCATAGTCCTGACGAAGGGTCGCGGCCTGAAACGTCGACTGTACCTTTTCCTAGAGATGCTGCCTGGCCTGCTGCGTTCACCAGCAACTTTGATGTGTGTTGCTTGAATTTCCAGCATCTGCAGAATTCCTGTTGTTTGCTAGCTAAGAGATGAGGTATTATGTGCGTTGTAAATAAATAGAAAGGAGAGCTTTTTCCATGCGTGACTTGGAAGTGCATCATGGAGGGCCAGGGCAATCGGGGCCGCTTCATTTTCCTCTTCTTTCTTTCTGAAACTTGACCAATTAAACATCTTTGTTTCTCTAGCTTTTAAAAAGTAAATCTCTTGGTGGATGTTTTAAAGTGCTGACTGATTGAGATGTGCATTGTGTCAGTGTATGAATTACATTCTAAACAAGTTTTAGATTTTTCTGCAGTATCTCCCATGAAGAAAAAAAGTTCAATACTTGCCCTCTACACAGGCAATGATCATTTTTTTTATCACCAGAGGGAGCTTTACTTTGAAAGGTCAGACATTTGAAATCAGTCAATACAAATAAAGCAGAATGATTTTTGTAAGATGCCTGATTCATACTGGTGAAATAAGCAAGAATTAGTTTATTGAGGCATTCAAGGAAGATCGATTTACTTATTTATTTAGAGATACGGCATAGAATGGGACCTTCCGGCCCAATGAGCCACACCACCCAGCAATCTACCGATTTAACCCTAGCCTAATCACAAGGTAATTTACAATAACCAATTTACCTACCAACCGGTGTGTCTTTAGACTGTGGCAGGAAACTGGAGCACCCAGAGAAAACCCTTCTACACACACTGGAAGAACGCACAAGCTTTTTTAGAGAGGTCGCCAGAATTGAACTCTGAACTCCAATGCCCCAAGCTGTAATAGCGCTGTGTTAACTGCTACACTGCCAAGCAACTGTTGGCATGCTTTGCAACTGTGAAACAAGGACATGGGATAATTCTGACGTGGTTTCTTGTAAACTGATGGATATGTAAAATTGTATAACAATCAAATGCAATGAAACTTGTATTGAGTTTAAATAACCAAAGATGTTTGTTGTAGACAGACTACCTCATTCTTAAACTGTGATTTACATTGTGTTAGCAGATAATTCAATCCAATTTAAAATCAATTGATAGCATTGCTTCATAACTGAAGATGAGAAATATGACTGTTGGCTTAAAACGGCTGGGAGAAATACACACTAGTGCACTCCAGGTTCCAAGATAATTTGGAGTCAGTGGATGATATTTAATGATATATAAATGATATAGAAATGAGGAAGAGGAGGATATGGAGATGTTTGGAAAAGACAATATAGAGAGGATAAAAGAAGCCTGGGAAGATATTGAGTGGTGTATATATGGGAAAGCAATTCAAAACTTTCTTCACAAGACAGATAATTTTACAAAATATTGGAGAATGGTTTGGTGATTATATTGACATCTGCAAATAGGTAAGAAGAATAAAGAAGAAAACTGCTGTATAATGAGTTGCAAAGGATGTCATTTAAGAACTTGGATATGACCATTTTGGGTTTGCTAGAATCTCAAAACTTGATTGGAGAGTTTCACATGAGCAATTAAAGTGGAATGAATCTGGATTAAAACATTTTTAATGATTTCTGTCAAACAGGATAGTCAGAAATGGTTCCAGTTAGCAAAGAGTGAAATAAAATCTGCTCTCTAGAGATGCTAAATTTACAAATCCAGATTGAATTATTTACATTAAAGTTTATGATAATTTGATTTGGCACATTGATTACAGTAGTAAAAATACAACTTAATAGTCAACTAGACTTAGATTGGCCGTGATTCTCTCTCTTGTCGCCAAAAGGACCACTATTTTTTGTTATTGGGAGTTCTTGAGAAGCAAATTTGAACTTAGTTGTAAATTTGCTTTATAAAGGTTAGGTTATATGACTGGACAAAGATAAAACAAATAATGTCCTGGTACACCGTTCACAAAGTGCAAGTACAGAGGTAGAGCAAGTAGTTGGGGAAGAAACATAATGTTACTGTGTATGGAAGCCGTTTGAGCTTCTCTTAAATAAGCCACCTGTGTAGATGGAATACATTCTCAGTTGCAGAGAGAAATAATATTGGAGATTGTTGCAGGATGATCCTAATTTTCCAATCTATTCCTTTCATATAAGTGGGAGGGGGAGAGATGTGAACTACGGAAGGTTAAGTATGATGACTGTATGGGTAATGGCTTCAAATCATTGCTTTCAAGATGGAGTTAGCTATGAACAGGAAGGGAAAAAGAAGACTCTTGGACCACGGCTAGTGAATGGGCCTGAAATGAATACGGCGTGTATCTGATGAGCTGAGTGGCTTCCTTCTGTGCTATATCAGGTTTAAAAAATCTAATCTAAGATACTATGAAAGTTGATTATTGAAATAACAGACATTTTTATAATAAAAGGAAATAGTTTTATCCCTCATAATCAACATTTAATTTTATTGTTCTCTTTAGATATAAAAGCAAAATGTCCAGATGAATTGAACTTAAGTCAGAGATTAACTTATATCCTTTACCATCAGATCATAGTTCATTCTTTTCCAAGTTAATGTGAAATAGCAGTATCTGAATTCTTGTGTGGACAATTTGGGATAATTCTGAAAAAAAAATTAATGAAATAATAGGGCTACAAATTGTCTCACAGGCCAGTGTTCTGGGTTCTCTCCTGCCCACAAGACTACATAGAGTTAACATTTTCTCCCAATAACAATGTTGGTTGCTTCCAAATATTGAGGTTATTTCCTCCTACTGTACATTCTGGAGATGTGCTGTCCATGGGGTAAATTACCCCAGAGTAGGTGGCAGGTGGGAGAACCAAAGTGCATTTATTATCAAAGTATGCACACTATATGTAACTTTGAAATTTGTCTTCTTACATGCAGCCACAAAGACAAAGAAACCCAATAGAACCCATTAAAAAAGACTGCCAAACACCCAATGTGAGAATAAAATCGAATCGTGTAAACAATAAAAAGTACTGTAAACAACTAACACTCAGAACTAAAGTTCACGAAAGTGAGCCCACAGCCACGAATCCCGTTCATTGCTGCAGCTGGTCCAGGAACACGTTAGTTGCTGGACACAGCTTCAGCTCAGTGTAGAGACAAGTAAACGTTGGAGCAATGAGTTGAACATTGACCCATCCCTTGCCTCCAGCCCTGACACCATGATTTTTTTCAATCTAACCCTGTGCTTAAATCAGCCAAACAGTGGCTTGTTCTACACTCTCAGGCCTGTGCCATGAGGCTTCAACTTGGCCCCAGGTCCTCTCCAACAATGGCCAAAGGTTTACGCGTTCCTTGCTCTAGGGCCGAGAACTGCCACCTCAACTTGGCCCATAATCACCACGCACTGCATCCTCAAGATTGCAGTTCACTGAATCCCTCAGAGCACTGCCAAACGTACAGACCTGTCAGGCGTTGTTAATGGTCATGCAAGAGAAAATAGGCCACAAAAAAGTCAGTGAAGAAACAGGATTGAATTGAATTGACTTTATTTCTTACATCCTTCAGATACATGAGGAGTGAAAATCTTTACGTTATGTCTCCATCTAAATGTGCAATGTGCAATCATAATAATTTATAATTTATTATAAATAGAACAGCCAATGTAACATAGAAATATACTCAAACCAGTGTGCGTTAATCAGTCTGACGGCCTGGTGGAAGAAGCTGTCCTGGAACCTGTTGGTCCTGGCTTTTATGCTGCTGTAGCGTCTCCCAGATGGTAGCAGCTGGAATAGACCGTGGCTGGGGTGACTTGGGTTCTGCAATAATCCTTTGGGTCCTTTTTTCACACCTGTCTTTGTAAATATCCAGATTGATCGGCTAAACGGCTTCTTATTGTGGGACATAGGATCATATAGAACCTAGTAGCCGATGAGGAGGCAATTCAGCCCTTCATATCTATGCATGACCAAAAATTAAATTAATCTCATTATCCTAGCTCTTGCTTCTTTGCTTTTTAGGTTGCAAATCTTGAAGCATCAAGGTACTTACCAAATAAAGCCAGTATTTCTGCTTCGCTGGCCTTTCAGGCAGTGAGTGCTCGAACATTCTTGCATGTTTGGTGGATGTGGGGTGGTATCTGGCAGACAGTCAGCAATGGCAGGGGTTCTATTGTTACTCTACATTGTCACTGACATGAACTATTTCAAAAAGACATGTTGGAACTTGAATGTGAGATGGTTTAATGCCTCATCACTTTTCAGAAATGTTTCATACTACTTGAAAGATAACCATTTACTATGAAATGAGATAATTGTTAAAAAATGCATGACATCTATCAATATAAATCTCTGAATCATTAAACTATTTTCAGAGAATGTGGAATTGGACAATGGGAGGAACTCCTTATTGTTTTACAAATAGTATTAAAAGTCCTTTAGCATGTCAACCAAACACCTCCCAGTAAATATGACACTCTTGTGTCAGTTTAGCAATATACATTCCAAAGCAACATAACTCTATGTCATAAGTAAGTTTGCCAACAACAGATGCAAATAATCAAGTCTTATTGATTAGTCATAGAAGTTTAATTTCCTGTTTTCAAAATGTTGTATTGAAACTTAGACAACATTTGTCTTATCCAAAGAAATTAACTTTGACTGAAATTTAAGGATTATTCTTCTCCAATACATTTACAGTTCACTTTAAGAGAAACAGTGGACAAAACCATGAGCTAATATTAACTTTCAAAAGCTACTAGAAACTATATATCATCAAATATTGGTTGAGGCATTAAAAGATATTCATCTGAAGAAGAAAGATGGTGAAATAAAACAAGGCAGCAACCCCTACCCATGTTGATCCCAATCCATCAAAATGCAAATCTCACCAAACAGAACATCAGTTTGGTGTTGTGATGTGTTGCTTTCCTTTTTATTGTTTTCTCCAAAGATGACAATGACTTTGAGTTTAGCCACTGAAAATGTGCATATGGAATCATCCTCTGTGTACTGCAGCTAAATTGCTATTATTTCAAGAGTAGGTTGAACAGCGTTTCATTGTCCTGTAAGTTTTCTCCATTGCAATGGAAGTTTGTTGGAGATAAGGTATAGCCGTACAGCAAAAAAAAAGGTAGTGAGCAGTGTTGGAGCTATGTAACAGACATAGAATGGAGATGCAAACACGAGGAAATCTGCAGATGCTGCAATTTCAAGCAACACACATAAAAGTTGCTGGTGAACGCAGCAGGCCAGGCAGCATCTCTAGGAAGAGGTACAGTCTCCTTAAAGTTTCAAATCTCTTACTAGCTCTTCTTTCAGTTAGTCCTGATGAAGGGTCTCGGCCCGAAATGTCGCTAGAATGGAGATGAATTTGAGTGGGCAAATTTAAAAAGAATTTTGCCATAATTCCTTCAATTTTTACAAAGTCAAGTGCTTTCATTCAGATCTAAAATGATCCTATAAAATGGCTAATTGTACTCGCTGCATTGTTTCTCAGAGCTCTTGTGTAATGAAGATTATATCTATTAAACCTCTTAATGAAGAGAATCCACACTATGTTTTAGGGAACCGCTTTACAGCCATTAGGAAGGAGAGACAGAGGTGGCTCCTCGTGATTTTATGCATTGTAACTAACACCAGGGAGACTCCTCTGTATTACCACTGATGAATTTATCTCCTTTCTTTAAATTGGTCACAACTTTAGTATTTGTGCTATCTCCTCTTCCTTGATATGGGAGGAGAGGCTGGGAATTTGTCTTCGAAGTTCCTCTTTAGATATTGATCAGGGATATCATCTGTCCAGAGGCTTTACTTGCTTGCTTACTGTAACTTAGGAGATACCGTGCCCCATGCGGACTCCCAACAGAGCAGTCTCACCAGCGCAATTTGTATGCCCCTCATTTCCTGGTATCCAAACAACTTATTCATCATCATATCTCCATAAGCTTCCTTTGATGCATTTATTAACTCACACTGAGGAGTAACTTACAGTCACTAATTAACCTACCATCATATCTTTGGGGTGTGGGAAGAGACCAGAGCACCCAGTGGTTTCCGATTCAGCCCCAGGGAGAATTCGCAAGTTACACACAGCTAGAACTCAATGTCAGGACCAAATCTGGTTGTTCTGAACTGTGGAGGTAGCAGCACAAACTGCTACTATACAGCACTGTTCATTTTCAGTGGACCTATGTCCTTTTCAATCACTTATCAGTCTGAGGTGGCATGTGGGACAGTACGGTCTGAAGCCAAGGATACTTGCATCTTGTTGTGGAGTTCTTTGAAGTATTCCTTTCAACTCTTGCTGACTGTTTCCTCTCCTCCATTTTTGGCTCTCAGTGGGATGGTCTCTCGGATGTTTGTCCTGTAGATGAACTTGACAATGTGAAGAATCCATGCACGTTCTTTGCTTTTGCCAGATTGCTTGATTTCTTGCGCCTTTTCTACTTGTCAATTATTTATGGTCACAAGATTTTATTGGCCTTCAGGTACCCATTTACCTCTCAAGATATAATGAGGTGTTTCCAAACCAAGAAGGTCTTGCAACTGCAATCCATTACTTTCAGGATCTCCTGGTCATGTCTAATCCGATCTTCCCTGGTGTTTCCTGATCCAGTAATTATCTCAAAAAAAAAGTCCTCTAAAAATCTGAATATCATCATCACCCCAATACAGACCTAGAAAAAAAAGATTCAGGACTCATTTTCAGAAGTTTTTGAGAGATCTTGTTCTGGGATATGGGAAGGGAATTGACCTTAAGTATTGGAAAAACATAGAAATTTAATCTTTGTTGCAAAATTGTGGCAAGAACTACATGACAATTTCAATGTTTTGCTGGTGTTATTGTGGATGAAAGTGAGAACCCTTGCAGAAATTCAACCATCTCAAAACTCTCCCCACCACCACTTCCTGCCATGGAAATTTTGCAGGTTTGTGAAAGCAGCTATTGTACATTCAGACTGCGACACTTAAAAGAAAGTAAACACACAACGTAACTTTCTCCACTTGTAATTTAACCTAGAACCTTATAATTCTGCTAAACTGGTGATTTATTGGGAACAAACTACAGAAGTAAGACCACAAGACATAGAAGCAGAAATAGGCTATTGAGTCTACTCCGCCTTTCCATCACTGATGATTTATTATCCCTCTGAAACCCACTCTCCTGCCTTCTCCCTGTAACCTTTGATGCCCTGACTAATCAATTTTCTATCAACCTCCACATTAAATATATTCAGTGACTTGGCCTCCACAACTACCTACAGCAATGAATTTTACAGTTTCACTACCCTCTGGTGAAAGAAATTCCTCCTTATCTCTCTTCTAAATGACATCCTAGTCTGCGGCTGTGGCCTCTGGTCCTAGATTCACACAATAGAGGAGACATCCTCCCCACATCCACTCTATCCAGACTGTTCAATATTCGATATATTTCATTGGGATCCTCACTCATTCTTCTCAACTCCAGTGAGTACAAGCCCAGAGTCAAACGCTCCTCATACATGAAACCTTTCATTCCTGGAATCATTCTTGTGAACCTCTGCTGGACCCTCTCCAATGCTCATAATACTCCAACTATGGTCTGGCCAATGCCTTATAAACCCTCAGCATTATAAACTTGTTCTTATATCCTAGTCCTCACAAAATGAATGCTAACATTGCATTTGCTTTTCTGACCACCGGTCAACCTCGACGCTTTGCAATTGGCCTACCGGAGCAACAGGTCAATGGCAGATGCCATCTCTCTGGCCCTACATTCCTCCTTAGAACACCTGGAGAATAAAGACGCATACGTAAGGCTCCTTTTCATTGACTACACCTCTGCCTTTAATACCATCAATCCAAATATACTGATTCCTAAGCTCCGGAACCTGGGCCTTAGCACTCAGATCTGCAGCTGGATCTTCATCTTCCTCACAGACAGGACCCCAGGCTGTAAAAATAGGGACAAGCTCTCCTCTACAATCACTCTGAGCACCGGTGCCCCACAAGGCTGTGCACTCAGCCCCCTGCTGTACTCACTGTACACCCATGATTGTGTAGCCAAGTTTCCATCAAACTCAATATATAAGTTTGCTGATGACACAACAATTGTAGGCCGCATCTTGGGTAATGATGAGTTTGAATACAGAGAGGAAATTAAGAACCTGGTGGCATGGTGCGAAGACAATAATCTATCCCTCAACGTCAGCAAGACGAAAGAATTGGTTGTTGACTTCAGAAGGAGTAGCGGACCATACGACCCAATTTACATCGGTGGTGCGCAAGTGGAACAGGTCAAAAGCTTTAAGTTCCTTGGGGTCAATATCACAAATGACCTGACTTGGTCCAAACAAGCAGAGTTCACTGCCAAGAAGACCCACCAGCACCTTTACTTCCTGAGAAAACTAAAGAAATTTGGCCTGTCCCCTAAAACCTTCACTAATTTTTATAGATGCACCGTAGAAAGCATTCTTCTCGGGTGCATCACAACCTGGTATGGAAGTTGTCCTGTCCAAGACCAGAAGAAGCTGCTGAAGATGGTGAACACGGCACAGCACATCACACAAACCAATCTACCGTCCGTGGACTCACTTTACACCGCACGCTGTTGGAGCAGTGCTGCCAGGATAATCAAGGACATGACCCACCCAGCCAACAGACTTTTCATCCCTCTTCCCTCTGGGAGAAGGTTCAGGAGCTTGAAGACTCATATGGCCAGATTTGGGAACAGCTTCTTTCCAACTGTGATAAGACTGCTGAACGGATCCTGACCCGGATCTGGGCCATATCCTCCAAACATCCAGACCTGCCTCTCGGTTTTTTTGCACTACCTCACTTCCCATTTTCCTATTTTCTATTTATTATTTATAATTTAAATTTTTAATATTTACTAATTTTAACTATTTTTAATATTTAATATTTGTAATCCAGGGAGTGTGAAGCACAGAATCAAATATCGCTGTGATGATTGTACATTCCAGTACCAATTGTTTGGCGACAATAAAGTATGAAGTATAAAGTATAAAGTATAAACCTGCAAGCTAACCTTTAGGAATTCATTTATGAGGACTCCCAAGTCCATTTGCGCCTCGGATTTTTGAATTTTCTCCCCATTTAGAAAATATTCCATGCCTTTATACCTTCCACCAAAGTGCACAACAATGCTTTTCCCACACTATATTCCATCTGCTTCTTCTTTGCCCGTTTTTCCAATCTGTCTAAGCCCTGTCTTTGCATTGCCTGCAAACTTTGCGACAAAGCCATCAATTCTGTCATCCAAATCATTGACATATAATGTAAAAAAAAGTGGTCCCAACACCAACCATTGCAGAACACTAGAGTCACTGGCAGCTCACCGGAAAAGGCCCCCTTTACTCCTACTCTTTGTCTCCTGCTAGTCAGCCAATCTTCTATCAATGCTTGTATCTGTCCTGTAATACCAAGGTTTCTTATTCTGTTAAGCAGCATCATGTGTGGCACCTTGTCAAAGGCCTTCTAAAAATCCAAGTACACAACATCTACAGATTCTCCTTTGCCTATCCTGCTTGTAATTTCCTCCAAAGAATTCCAACAGAATTTTCAGGCAATATTTCCCTTTTAGGAAACTATACTGACCTCAGCCTATTTTGTCATGTACCTCCAAGTACTCTGACACCACATCCTTAACAATCAACTCCAACTTCTTTCCAACCACTGAGGTCAGACTAACTGGCCTACAATTTCCTGTCTTCGGCATCCCTCTTTTCTTGAAGAGCGGAGTGACATTTGCAATATTTCTATCCTCAGGAACCTTTCCAGAAACTAGTGATTTTTGAAAGATCATTATTAATGCCTTCACAATCTCTTCAACTGCATCTTTTAGAACCCTGAGGTGTAGTCCATCTAATCCAGGTGATTGATCTGCCTTCAGACCTTTCAGCTTCCCATGAACCTTCTCTTCAGTAATAGGAACAATGCTGACTTCTGCCCCGAAACACTCTCAAACTTCTGGCATTCTGCGAATGACTTTGATAGTGAAGACTACCGTAAAATACTTAAGTTATTCCACCTTTTCTTTGCCCTTGTAACTATCTCTTTGGCATCATTTTCCAGTGATCCGATATCCACTCTCACCTGTCTTTTACTTTTTACATGTTTGAAAAAATTTTGGTATTTTCTTTTTATGTTATTAAAACCTAAGACTATAAAATATTGGAGCAGAATTAGGCCATTCAGCCTATTGAGTTTGCTCTGCCATTTCATCATGACTGATCTAATTTCTCTCTCACATTCTCCTGACTTCTCCCTGTAGCCTTACACACCTTAACTAATCAAGAACACATCAAACTCTGCCTTAAATACGCCAATGCTCTAGCCTCCACAGCCACCTGTGGCAAAGAGTTCCTCAGATGCACCAGCCTTTGTCTAAGGAAAATCCTCCTCATGTCTGCTTTAAATGGACGTCTCTCTATTCTGAGGCTGTGTCCTTTGGTTCTAGACTCCCCCACTATAGGAAACATCCTCTCCACATCCACTTTATCTATACCTTTCAATGTTTGATAAGTTTCAATGGAATGCCCCTTCATTGTTCTAAATTCCCATGTGTCCAGATGTAGAGCCATCAAGTGCTCCTCATACGATAAACCTTCCATTTCCAGAATCATTCTCCTGAACCTCCTCTGAACTTTCTTCAATGTCAGAGCATCCTTTAATAGATAAGGAGCACAAAACTGCTCACAATACTCCAAGTTAGGTCCCACCGATGCTTTATAAAACCTCAGCATTAAATCCTTGTTTTTATATGCTAGTCTTCTGGAAATGAATGCTAACATTGCATTTGCTTTCCTCAACATCAACTTAAC
Organism: Mobula birostris; assembly: GCF_030028105.1. Taxonomy (NCBI): domain Eukaryota; kingdom Metazoa; phylum Chordata; class Chondrichthyes; order Myliobatiformes; family Myliobatidae; genus Mobula; species Mobula birostris. Next base: position 73,505,742 of record NC_092380.1, on the reverse strand, counting down.
CTGCAAAGTTATCCTTTACGAAATCGTGCATGAGGACTCCCAAAACCCTTTGCACCTTGGCTTTTTGAATTTTCTGCTTGTTTAAAAAATATTCTATGCTTCTGTTCCTTCTATCAAAGAGCATGAACATGTACTACTTGACACCGTTTTCCATCTGCCACTTCTTGCCCATTCTCCTAATCTGTCTAACTCTTTCTGCAACCTCCTTGCATCTTCAACACTACCTGCCCCTCTAACTATCTCTGGATCATCAACAAACTTGGCCACTAAGCCACCAATTCCGTCGTCCAAATAATTGACACATCGTAAAAAGAAGTGGTTGTAAAACCGACTCCTGCAGAACACCACTAGTCACCGACAGCCAACCAGGAAAGGCCACCTTTATTGTTACTCTTTGCTTACTGCCAATCAACCAATGTTCTATCCATGCTAGAATCTTTCCTGTAATTCCACGGGCTGTTATCTTGTTAAGCAACTTCATGAGTGGCATCTTATCAAAGGTCTTCTGAATATACAAGTACACAACATCCATCAATTCTATTTTGTCTATCCTGCTTGTTATTTCCTCAAAGAATTCCAACAGAATTGTCAGGCAAGATTTCCCCCTGACTTCAGCCTATTTTATCATGTGTTTCCAGTTTCCTGAGACCTCATCCTTAAAAATTGACTCCAACCTCTTTCCAACTAACTGCTTATAATTTCCTTTCTTCTATCTCACTCCCTTCTTAAAGAGTGGAATGACATTTGCAATTTTCCAGTCCTCCGGAAACTTGCCAGAATCTAGTGATTCTGGAAAGATCATTACGAGTGCCTCCACAGTCTCCACAACCACCTCATTTGAACCCTGGGGTGTAGTCCATCTGGTCCAGTGACATATCCAAGTTCAGACTTTTCAGCTTCCCAAGCACCTTCTCCCTGGTAATCACAGTTGCCCCCTGACACCCTCAAAAGTCCAGCATACTTCTAATCTGTTCCACAGTGTAGACGGATGCAAATGTTTACTTAGTTCATCTGCCATTTCTTTGTCCCCCGTTATTAACTCTCCACTGTCATTTTTCAGTGATCTAATATCTACACTCGCCTCCTGTTTACTCTTCATATATCTGAAGAAACTTCTGGTATCCACTTTGATAGTATTCTCTTGTGTACCTTCATATTTCACCTTTACCCTCCTTGTACCTTTTTTAGTCACCTTCTGTTGGTTTTTTAAAGCCTCCCAATCCTCTAAGTTTTGATTATTTTTTTGTTATACTATATGCCCTCTCTTTTGCTTTTATGTAGTTTTTGACTTCCCTTGTCAGTTACAATTGCATCATTCTGCCTTTAGAACACTGTTTAATTTTTGGGATATATCTATCCTGCACCTTTCAAGTTGCTCCCAGAATCTCCAGCCATTGCTATTCTACCACCATCCATGCTAGTGCCCCCTTCCAATAAAGTTTGGCCAGCTCCTCTCTCATGTGTCTGTAACTACCTTTACTCTACTGTAATACTGATACGTCTGCCTTTAGCTTCGCTCTCTCAAATTGCAGGATGAAGTCTATCATATTATGATTACTGCCTCTTCGGGGCTCCTTTACCTTAGCCTACTAATCAAATCCGGTTCACTACATAATAGCCTTTCACCCATTGGTTCAACCACAAGCTGCTCTAAAAAGCCATCTCGTAGGCATTCTGGAAATGATGTCGCTTGGGATCAGGCACCTACCTGATCCTTCCAGTATACTGCATATTGGAATCCCTCATGTTTATTACAACATTGCTCTTTTTACATGCATTTTCTATCCCCTGTTGTAATTTGTGGCCCACATCCTGACTACTGTTCGGAGACCTGTATGTAATTCCCATCAGGTTTGTTTTTACCCTTGCAGTTTCTTAACCCTACCCATTAGATGTTCCGATCTTAATATCACCTCTTTTTAACTATATGATTTCATCTTTTACCAATAAAGCCAACCCACTCCCTCTGCCTAACTGCCTGTCCTTTCAATACAATGTTTATCCTTGAATGTTAAGCTCCCAACTATGATCTACTTTCAGCTACATCTCAGTGATGCCCACAACGTCATATCTGCTGATCTCTAACTGTACTACCAGATTATCTCCCTTATTCCATATACTGTGAGCATTCAGAACCTTCAGTTCTGTATTTAGCACCCTTTTTGATTTTACCCCCAGTTAAACTTCACCTATCCGACTAACTGCAATTTTGTCATCATCTGCTTGTCTTTCTCGACAGTCTCACTGCACAGTGCATCCAGTTGGCTAGGATTTTATTGGCCAGCTTCCTTTCATATAATTGTCTTTCTCTCCTTATGGCTTTTTCAGTTGCCTTCTGTTGGTTTTTAAAAGCTTCCCTATTATCCAACTTCTCAGTAATTTTTGCTATACTGTGCGTCTACGCTTTTCCTCCACTTTAATATTGATACAGTACAACTGATTTTATCTTCTCCCTCTCAAACTGCATGGTAAATTCTATCATATTATGATCTGCTCTTAAGTAGACTGCTCTTAATGTCTCCATTTACTGTAATGTGAAATACAACTCTCCCCAGTCCGTGGAATATCTTTAGTGAGGCATGAATTTTCATGTTTCTACTTGGATTGTTTTAAGAAAAATCATGCCAGAAATGTTGCAGATGCTGGAGATCTTGAGCAGCACATAGAAAATGCTGGAAGTACTCAGCAAGTCAGGCAGCATCTATGAAGAGGAGTAAATAATTGATGTTTTTGACCACGCAAACATGAGGAGTTCTGCAGATGCTGGAAATTCAAACAACACACATCAAAGTTGCTGGTGAACGCAGCAGGCCAGGCAGCATCTCTAGAAAGAGGTATAGTCGACGTTTCGAGCCGAGGCTCTTCGTCAGGGCTAACTGAAAGAAGAGCTAGTAAGAGATTTGAAAGTGAGAGGGGGAGGGGGAGATCCAAAATGATAGGAGAAGACAGGAGGGGGAGGGATGGAGCCAAGAGCTGGACAGGTGATTGGCAAAGGGGATATGAGAGGATCATGGGATGGGAGACCTAGGGAGAAAGAAAAGGGGGAGGGGGGATGGGCAAGGGGTATAGTGAGAGGGACAGAGGGAGAAAAAGGAGAGAGAGAAAAAGAATGTGTGTATATAAATAAATAACAGATGGGGTACGAGGGGGAGGTGGGGCATTAGCGGAAGTTTGGGAAGTCAATGTCCATCAGGTTGGAGGCTACCCAGATGGAATATAAGGTGTTGTTCCACCAACCTGAGTGTGGCCTCATCTTTACAGTAGAGGAGGCTGTGGATAGACATGTCAGAATGGGAGTGGGACATGGAATTAAAATGTGTGGCCACTGGAAGATCCTGCTTTCTCTGGCGGCAGAGGGTAGGTGTTCAACGAAACGATCTCCCTGTCTTTTTGTCTCTCTCCTTTTTCTCCCTCTGTCCCTCTCACTATACCCCTTGCCCATCTTCTGGGTTCCCCCCCTCTCCCCTTTCTTTCTCCTTAAGCCTCCTGTCCCATGATCCTCTCATATCCCTTTTGCCAATCAACTGTCCAGCTCTTGGCTCCATCCCTCCCCCTCCTGTCTTTTCCTATCGTTTTGGTTCTCCCCCTCCCCTTCCCATTTTCAAATCTCTTACTAGCTCTTCTTTCAGTTAGTCCTGACAAAGGGTCTCGGCCCGAAATGTCGACTGTACCTCTTCCTAGAGATGCTGCCTGGCATGTTTTTGACCAAGATCCTTTATCAGAACTGAAAAGAAGTCAGAATAAGAAGATGTGGGGGAGGGGCAGGGGTACATGCTGACAGGTGATAGGTGATACCAGTTGAGGGGGGAAGTGGGTGGATAGGGGAAGGGGAATGAAGTAAAAAGCTGGGAGTTTATAGGTGGAAAAGGAAAAGGTGGAAGGAGTCTAATAGGAGAGCACGGTGTATCATGGAATAAAGGGCAAGAGGAAGGGAACCAGATGGAGGTAATAACCCCACAAATACATCCTAATAATCAGTTTATGTAATCTTCACACAAGAATAAATTTCCTGTAGGACGCCGCCAGGCAACATTTCTTAGATAAGCAGAAGGAACATCTAATGGTCAATTAACAAATGGAAATATTAAAATTATTTTGGCTATTCCTGAACAAATCCTATTGCTTACATTCTATATGATATTTGTTTATGTTTTGTATCTAATGCAGGTGGTGACAATACTGGCAAATATGGCTGTATTAGACCAATGTGCTTCTGAGATGATACAGGAAAGTGGTAGGTATTTGTTTAGGTTTTTCTGTTTTGACATGTTGTAAATGGGTACATAATAGATAGGGATTCAACTTTACTGTAATGAGTAATTGATAATGTCTACCATTATAATGAATTATCTTATTTAGAATTTAGAAGCATGAATAAGTAATTTGGCACAGTTTTACCGAGTTGACAATCAGAATAAAAGTGGGGTAGAAATTTTACACACAATGCTCAGACACAGAAATCTGTGAAGTTCTTGAAAGAAAACAACATAAAAGGATTGAGAAGAACACTAAATGGGGTGACATTTTGTGATTGTCAATTGTTCATTTCAGATAACATTTGGTTATTTTGTGCTGCAGACTGAACTTACATGAATAGATTCAGGGTAAATGGATATTTCTATATTGAAATATGTCCCTTTGATGTTAGTAATAATGTGTTTCTGTTGACATTTTTATTTGCTGTTTTGAACAAGGTGGAAAGAGAATATTCATGGAAGAGCGTTATTGCACTTCTCCCCATTTTGCAAATCAGGAGATGAAAAGGCTTTAAGAAAACACTGACTATTAAAATTGTGTGTTGATGCCATATTTTTATGGAAACATCGGATATGAAAATCATATTCTATGTACCAAACTCTTGATCATTTATACTCAGTGAAAAAATAAGAGGATATAATAGCCACTCCTGGAATATTATGCTTCCCAACCTTCTCCCAAATCAAGTTTGTCCCTCTTGAAGAAATAATATGCGACTTACTAATCATTGCCTTGAATACCTGTAAAACACTTAACAGGTTTTACACAATTTAGTTTTATTATTTCTTATCAAAATTATAGTCAGAACTATTGAATTCTCATTCAAACTGGCCTTTCCATTAGAGACTCTTCTCCCATCCTCTTGTTTATGCCATTAATTTCTTCACTCAACTTCTAATTCATTTAACATCATTCTATACCTGGTAAACAACTTTCTTCCAATGTTCATATTAAATCTAAACGTCTGATGGAAGTTGTTTACTGGATATAGAATGATGAGAGAATTCTGAGATCGTGGATATACTTGCAGTCCGGCAAAGATAAATTTTGAATTACAAATTTAAGATCCAGAGTTATAGCTGTTACTAATTCTATTCTCCACACAGTGATCCAGCAGCATTTGCTGTGCTAATGTTAAGGCACCTCATTTCTATAGGACAAAGAGGTGTCTGATGTATTAAATACCGAATTGCCTGAAAGTCTGGGAGGAGGAGGAGTGCATATGCCACACCTCCACAGCTAACATAAACAAATCCCCTATTTGGACATGCTGCAATCTTGAATCCTTCCACTTAAGAATCCCACTTGTGCACTTCTGGATATGCTAAATGTTTCTCGTACTTTTAAATTTTCTTATTGTACACTTTGGAAAGTTGATTAATCTCATCTCTCTCAAAATTTAACTTTCTGTAATGGTCTGATACATTCAAGTTTATTGTGTTTTTGCTAATGTACCTCACTTTCCTGGGCTGGGCGTTGGAAAAAGAAAGCCATCTCTATATCCTCCAAACTATTTCATTTCATTTTGTAACAGATTTTTGAGTGTTTTTATTACTACAATTAGAAGGCCCTTTTATGAACTTTCTCTTCTTTCTATTTATTTAAATATATAGTCCTGTGCTAAATTTTGATGGGACAACTGAAGTTTAACAATCTCTGCCTTAAGTTACATCTTTTATCTATATACTACTAAAACTCTCATGCTCTGTCTGTCTGTTTGTGACCTCCAATTAGTGCAAACGGTGCATTACAGCGGCACTTTTTTTGGCTGCATCAAATTAAGCTGCACTAACTTGCAGAATGCAGGCGAAGTTCAGGGTTATATATTCATATAAAATTGCTCATTTGCCAAAAATCAACAGATTGCCTTTCACCTGAGACCGGATCAGCCATTATGGAAATCGGGACGCCACAGTCCGACGCATGCGCACGCCCAGCCTCAGCAGCGACACCTACCGGATCAAAAGGGCAGGGCAGCTCTATTTCGAGGGGTCACATTCTGCTAATCACCATCAGCATGTGCAGGATTGGGACAGATCTAACTGCCACCTATCAATAAGAGATAATTAAATCTTATTGTAATGACGTACTTCGAGACACCCATAAAACCCTTTGTTGCAGTCAAAGGACAGAGGTGAATATATAACATCCACTTAGGAGAGCGCCAATCACATCATCAAGAATAATCAGCATCCTTTGTTGTTAGTACTTCGTATCTTCTATCCAGCATTAGGGCAAAATAAATGGTCAGCTTAATTATGCTGCATGGAAAGGGAAGGGGGACATTATGGTCAAGAGATGATGTCAAATGTCGTCGGGAAGCGGCAAAGAGAGGGAGAGAACAAGAATCGGATGAAGCCAGGGCCGCACGACTCCAGGATCAAAGAGTCAGGACAAAAAGAAGATGAGAGAAGAAGAGACAGAAAAGGAGAGGCATGCACGTCTCCAGAATCAGAGACAAACAACAAACAGCAGAAGAGATGAAGAGACGGGGGATAAAAGGACTGCACATCTCCAGAATGACAACGAGAGGCACAAGGGTGGCAGAAATGATGCCATCAAAAATGTCCTTCGTTAAATGAGGAGGAGCTATATTTGCTTTGCTAAGCGTCGTTCTTCTTTAATAAACTGGGGTTTTCTACTTCAGTCTCCAAAGCAAAGTGATAGCAATAGCATTCAGGAAAGTTTAATGTTCATTCTGGTCACATCAGACTGTACCACCTTTCTCTCAAAGGGTGCCCCAACGGGTCACCCTGTTGTCCAGTATATTATGTATTTCTCCCCATTTTCTTTTTTCTCTCTCTAAGATCCCAGCTTCTGAGAAAGCTTTTGAACTAAAACATTAATTTGTGGTTCCTCTTTACATGTGATCATCTGTATATGGCCTTGTGGCAAAGTTTGTGGATGATATGGAGATAGGTGGAGGGGTAGGTAGTGCTGAGGAAGCAATGCGATTGCTGCAGAACTTAGACAAATTGGAAAAATGACCAAAAAAATGGCAGGTCAAATGCAGTGTTGGGAAATGTATATTAATGCATTTTGGAAACAATAGTGTGGACTATTATCTAAATGTGGAGAAGTGCAGATGGACATCGGAATCCTCGTGCAAGACTCTCAGGTTATTTTACAGGTTGAGTCTGTGGTAAAGAAGGCAAATGCAGCACTGTCATTTATTGCAAGGGGGATAGAATATAAAAGTAAGGAGATAATGCTGAGGCTTTATAGGACACTAGCCAGGCCACACTCGGAGGATTATAAACAGTTTTGGCCCCATATCTCAAAAAGGATGTGTTGTCATTGGAGATAGTCCAGAGGAAGTTCACAAGGATGATTCAGGAATGAAAGGGTTAACGTATGAGGAGCATTTGGCAGTTTTGGGTCTGTACTCACTGGAATTCAGCAGAATGCTGGGAGATCTTATTGAAACCTACCGAATGTTGAAGGGATAAGGTGGATATGGAGAGGATGTTTCCTGTGGGTATCCAAAACGAGAGGGCACAACATCAAAATTAAGGGGCAACCCTTTAAAACAGAGGTAAGGTGGAATTTTTTTTTTAGCCAGAGAGTAGTAAATCTGTGGGATGATCTGCCACAGACTGCGGTGGAGGCCAAGTCTGTGGGTATATTTAAGGCGGAAGTTAATTGTTTCCTAATTGGTCAGGGCATCAAAGGATATGGTGAGAAGGCAGGGATATGGGGTTGAGTGAGATCTGGGATCAGCCATGATGGAATGGTGGAACAGACTCAATGGGCTGAATGGACTAATTCTGCTCCCATGTCTTACAGTCTTATGGTCCTGTATTTTAGCATTTTCTGTTTCTATCTTCTTCCCTGTGCCCTTGAACCAATTGACTTCTATTTACTGTGAAATTAAGAGAATTGATCCAGTGGAACTGAACATGAATAAAATATAACACTGCATGATTACAAAAAACTGCTAAATTAGTCAGAGTGCATTAAAAAAATCAGCACAGATAGGCAAAGTTCCAGCAAGGTCCCTGTGGCTTCTTTTCATTGCAATAGAGGTGACGAGTACAATTCACTATATCCTACTTTCTTTTATAAGTGCAGTTCTTATTATAGCAGTTAGTATAATAATGACATACAGTATTGTAAGTCCTTGAAAAGGTGAAGATAGCTTCTCAATACTGGGAAATAAATGAGCAGATGTTATAGTTAAGCATGTTGTTATAGCTTGCTCATTTTTTCAGCCAGATAAAATAATATTGAACTATCAAAACTTTCCACACTTCTGAATGCTGTATGTGCCCTCAATTCTCATTGAAAATGACTGTAAATCATGTGATGGTTTAACAGTCACATTTACTACCTGTTAGATTGCATGAGTGGTAACAAATTGCATTATGAGCTGAAGAGCTGTTACCCAAGTTTATTCATTGAAGTGGTAAAAGCAATAGCCTAATGGTGGTGGCAGAGAGCCAATAAACATCAGCAGGACAGAGGAAAGAGGACAAGCTTCATTGCTACCAATACTAGTGGGCTCTTGAATTTGATTCAGATCTTTTTGAAGGAACAGCAATGACTGGGAAACTTCATTATGTAACTTTATTCGATCCAAAAAAAACTTAAAACTGAAGTTTGTATGAATCAGGTATTCATTTACTTCTAAACATCTTAAAATTCAAAGACAGATTTAGTACAACAATTGTAAGTTAATGTCCATGTTTCAGACCAGCCCTTTTGTGAATTTTAATTTAAAAGTATGGATGAATTAGTTTTTCAGCATTTTGAACATTTTACAGTTTATGAGGCAGAAGTGCCTGTTCTTTGTCTGTCCAGGTTTTGCCTCTTCATTCACTTGGTTTCACTTGCTTGCGTGGCATCTAACTATTTATTATGTGCAATAAATTTGTTCTGCCTGACCTTTCCACATAAAGCCAGAGTTGCTTCATAATATTTTCTGGACAGTTGCTACAATCAGTTCTCCTCCGGCAATCACAGTGAGCATAGAAGTGCCTCTGAATTTCTGCTATTTGTGTTTCGGTCCTTGTTTGTGCTCATTTCTTCTTTGTGCAATATCCACCACACAGACAACACTTCAAGGAAATGGCACATGGATGCAAGAATTGACCAACAGCTGCCAAGACCTGTTCGAATCCAGAGTCCCCCAGTGTTGTTATTGGCTTATTTCAATCATTGGACACCTCCTTGATTCAATAACTGCTTGTAAAAAGTTCTTGAATATATTCAAATTCACGTCTTCTTTTATAATTAATTGTGGGAACATTGGAAAGTGATAAACTGAAAATGTTTCAACAATCCATCGAACCATTCTCTAAAACTAAGGTTGCTCAAACACTGGAGATTTCTTACTAATTTGCTCAGTTATTTCCCACATTAGTTAACTCTAGTGTTTAAGATTGTCTCACCATACACTTTCCCTTTCTTCCAACTGTTAAATACAAACAGTCTTTCTTCTGAAAGTGATTAAATTTAAAAAAGTATTTACAGCCATCCAATTGAAATATTTGATCCTTTTCCATGGCAACCTTGCATTCGGGACTAGTTAACTATTAAAGTCAAAACTTTCTTTTGCTACTTTTGGCTCAATACTAATAATTATTTATTTAATTCTGATTATATTAAACTTCTTCTGCACTCAAGGTTAAAGTGCATATCAGCAGAGGCCAACCATTATTAAAATATTTTAACTTTTATTAAGGCAGACTTTGTTTCCAGGTTTCAAAGACAATTTCACTGATGATTATCCTTTTCATTCCGAAATAAATCACTTCCTCCATCCTATAGAAGTAACTTTCTTATTAACACCCAAGTAATGTTTTTATTTTCATTCCTCCTAAGGCACAAAAAGATTATGAATGAGTCATTCTTTTGGCAACTTAGCATTGCTTTTGAATTGCACCCTTTTTTATATTGTAACTCCTCCTCACCACCAACATACTCTCCTCCAATCTATTTTCTTTTAATTTCTCTTGAAAGGACCGACAAAAGGACCTTTACCTGAAGCATTAATTTGTCAATTTTCTCTTGTTTAATACGCTAATGACTGTGGTATGCATTGCCAGTATAATCTTTTTTTATATTCCTTTGTTCAGCTCTACCTAAGTGCTTTCTACTTCAATGAATATAAATCTTATCTTTCTTGCTTTTCAGAAACATTACAGAATAGTTGTCAAAGCTTCTTTGAAAGTTCATCTACATACTTAAACATTTGCTAACTTCACTGTAGCCAGGTTGTCATTGCAGGGCCCTGAATGCATTTTCTCACACTCCAAGTTTCATTAGAGGGAGGAAATTTCTGGTCCCATAAAAACAGACCTGGAATAAAATATTATGGGTGCAAAGACCATTATTTCCAAAACTGAGGAGAGAAATCCCAAAATGCAGTCTACCCATGCCCATTTGGTATATTGCAGGAACATACAGTTTCATTCTATTTGCAAACAAAGGTTGTAAAATCTCACCAGTGCCATTCCCAGAAGGAAGATTGGTCTCTGTGGTCTTCTGGGTGTTGCAGTTCTGACTTTGAGGAGAATTATTTTGTGTCGGTAGGCCCTCCAGACTCAAGTTGGAAGTAGTGCAAGAAGATGATTCCAGTTGTTATTCCCCAGAATCAATCCCAAGGACCTGGATCACATCTCACATACTGCACTGTCATCCTGAATTCAGAAACATCGCAAAAATTCATCCATAAATAATATCCGTTAATAAAAAGACATTGATAAAATCCAAATGCTTAGTTTAACACTTTACTGGTTTCAAAATCTACATCTTACAAATTAGACCCACTTCAACTATTTCACCTGTATTAAATGCAATTTGGAGATAATCTGTGGAAGATATGTGCATCTGGTCCTAAATTTCTTTAAGAGTCATCAACGAGGAGCCCTTAACTAAGCAATAGATAATGATGGTATCCTCATATCTAACTCCTTTCTCCTTGCACTCCTGTTTCTTATCAACCCACATTGTGTTCTGAGACCCTCTAAATTTTGACATTCATCTCATGAATCGCTTTCACCCCTACACTATGAGGACATCAGCTTCCCTTTGTGCCTCTTCTTCTTAAGTATTCTGGATCTGCACTGAAGACAGGCATTGCAGGGACAGGAAGCAGCCACTGACGCTACACACTGGGATGAGAATTTCTGTAGCATTATGAAAAGTTTTGATGCACTATAAATTTGTAGCAAAAACCTAGATATTAAACGTAATCAAGTACTTCATAATTTTGAATGTTTAGAGCAAATTTCAGATTCAAAATATAACTGGTAATATCACTACCCAGAACATTTAGTGCAGCTGGTCAAAGGTGAAGTTCAAGGGCAAGATACATATATCCTTCACAGATCTTTCTGTCCTCAATCCAGCTTCTGATAATTTGCTGCTACTTGTGTCCGTACTTAAGCCTCATAGTTTTCTTCCATCTTGCCAATATTGTCTGCATTATCTGAAGTTGTCTGTTTGATAACACATATGGGATCTTCCTCTGTGAGGCTTTGTTGTGGTGGAGAGGCTTGTGAGTTCCTGGGATCCCAAGAGCAATGCCGTCTGGAGTTTAGCCGTCTGGCGCTTAGCTCCTAGTAGGGTCACCCATAGTGGTAAGGTCAAGGGGAAGGTTCGAGTCAAAGGGAGATCCAGCTAAGGCTTTCATGGTGGAGCTGGCAGAGGAGGATAACACATCATAATGTCAGTAAAGGCAAGGAAGGCTTCAGTGGTAAAAGTTCCCCAATCATCTTGCATTCCACTTCACTAGCCTCTGACCATGATCTGTCAAGGCCCATGCATCATTCTCTCCACAGTAATCAAAGTCGTGCACAGACATTCTCCACTAAGGGAACCCACCCAAACATCCTGGATTCAGTCCTGTGGTGATTAACAGAATATGTGGATTTGGATCAGCCTCTACAGACACCTGAAGACCCACCAATGGATAATCCCCTAGGAGAACATCATACTCTCCTCGAGTAATCCCACTACTACTGTGGGACCCTGAAGAATTTGAATGGCAGGCATGCAGTCTCTAGATATTGGAATATTTATCACATCTTCAACTTATTTGTGGTACTAGCTAGAAAAGACCACAATACAGCACCCGTTTCAGAATTGCTTGATTCCAACAGTTCACATCCCTCTTATCATTGCAAAATTGATCAACTTTGGCCATGAATGAGCCCTGTTAGAATTATTTAAATTCAGAGAAAAGGTGTAGCAAAATCTGGCCATTTGACTAGAAACAAATTCTTTGTACTTTGTTGACTGATTGTTTTGACAAAGTTGTGATTCTGTTTCTCTTGCTTTGTACTTTTATTGCTTTTTAAGGTGTGGAGCTTTTGCTGGAATTTCTCCATGAACGTCCACCACTTGGGATTTCAACAGAAGGTGCTGCATTGGAAAGAATATTGCAGAAATCTGCAGTTACACTAGCCCGCTTAAGCAGACAACCAATCGTAACTGACATTGCAACAAGTCTGAACTGTAAGAACAATCTGCATAAAGAAAATATATAATTATATATTCTTCACTGTCTTGGTAATTTGCTCACTTTGTAGTTCACTGCAAGGTGCTTGATATAATGGATATAATTTGCTAGATATTTTTGTAAAACTTATAAAACCTACAAAAAACATTTTGTGTTGAACCAAGTAGACAAATGTCAAAATTGAAGCAACACACAAGAAAAATGCTGGTGAACGCAATAGGCCAGGCAGCATCTATAGGAAGAGATACAGTCGATGTTTTGGGACGGGACCCTTTGTCAGGACTAACTGAAAGAAGACCATTTTTTGTGTGTGTTGCTTGAATTTCCAGTATCTGCAGATTTCCTCGTGTCTGAAGTATCAAAATTGTCCTGGACTGAACTGGCTGATCTTATTCAGTTAGCATAGTTGGTCTGAGTATACTTGATCAGTTAAGGGAATGTCTCAACTTCTGATATCTAAGCTCACTACCTTACTGGAAACTATGGGAGAAGGAGAGCTGAGGTTGGGAGAAGAGGTGCACAAATCTTGGAAAGGAAACCAAGAGTTAAGATTTCAGACCAATGATCATTCACCAGAGCTATTCCTGACCAGCAGAGTGTCCCCAATATCTTCTGCTTTTATTTGAGGTTTTCAGCATTCGCAACTTCCTCTTTTTTGCTTTTGGAAAATACGGCAATGTGGACAGAGAACTGAGCCAGTGTTATTCACAAATGAATAATCTGCTAGAAATAATGATTCAAAATGAAACAAGAAGTATTGCCTGTTAGATAGATAGATAGATGGATAGATAGATAGATACTTTATTGATCCCAAAGGAAATTACAGTGTCACAATAGCATTACCAGTGCACAGATAGAAATAATAGAAAAGAAGCAGAAAGAATAAAAAATGAGTAAATTCAAACACTTCCCCATCTATAGGTTAACTCATTATAAAGCCTAATGGCCAAGGATAAGAATGACTTCGTACAGCACTCTTTGGAGTAGCACAGTTGTCTTAGTCTATTACAAAAAGTTCTCCTCTGTTCAGCCAAGGGGGCATGCTGAGGGTGAGAAATGTTGTCCAGAATTACCAGGGTTTTCTGTAGGGTTCTTTGTTCTACCACAGCCTCTAGTGTGTCCATTTTGACTCCTATAACAGAGCCAGCCTTTCTAATCAGTTTATTGAGCTTGTTGGCATCACCCATGTTGATGCCATTGCCCCAGGACAGTACCGTGGAGAAGATTGTACTGGCAACAACAGACTGGTAGAACATGTTAAGCAAAGTAATGTTGAATGGTCTGCACTGGTAGAAATGTATCAACTGAAAGAAGAGGAAAATAAATGGAAAAGGGAACATATTTATTCAGTATGACACACAGATATTAATTTTCTGTTTTTATTACTGATTCACGTTGAGAACATTTTTTGCAATTTATCAGCATTTGGTGTAATCAGGTGTAATCAGATATTTCTCATTATTAAGGATACTTGAGTGATGAGATAAATTATCTTTTAGTCTCTCTAACGTGCAAATGAACTGAAATAGGTCTTGTCTGATGTCTCAACTGTTTTAAAAATTACCAACATCTTTTATGACATCACTGACCTACACTTATTACTGAGCATGGAGATTTATTCAGCAAAAAATGCAGTCAAGTTATTTAAACATTTTGCCTTTATAGCATTCGAATCTGAAAGATCTAAACCTAATATCTAATGATATAAAGTCACTAGCAGTATTATATCTGCAAATATGGTTGTATATATATTTTTTTGCTCTCCACAAAAGATTTTAAGATTTTCTGTTAATCTGATACATAGGTGTTCCCCGTTTGATTGAACTATGCCGATACCCCTCTGAAAGGAATAATAGTGATTCAGTATTAATGGCTTGCTTGGTAAGTTTTTACACATTTCTTTGTTATATCACTTTTTGCTATTCATAATCAACAGTAAAATTCTGAATTTTATTTGCAATATATGTTCTCACAAAGAAATAACCAGTGTTAACTTGCTTATGGACAACCATTTGATAGTTTTCTTCAAGATAGTTAATTTTAGATGATCTTACATTTCACTTCCTTGAAGGTAATAACTGAGTTTAGGAAGAACAGAAGCTTTAAGTAGATGCAAAATTCAAATGTTTTGATATAAACTGTGGTGGGTAATACTTCTAGTGATATTGTACATTTTTAGGAGACTAATAACATTCCAAATATGGACCAGAAGAGCAGATGATACTTCGAACGCTGCCTATTACACATTTTACATTAATAATACATTACAATACAATACAATAATACAATAATTGCAAATTCACCCTCTGCTCTCTTCAAAGATCTTTCAACATTTTCATTTTCTTCTTAGCCAGGACTAGCTCCCAAACCCTGCAAAAAAGAACTCTCACTTTTCTGAATGGGAAATAGCCTCATATTACATAATATCACCTTTTTTCAGTAAGAAAAGTCCAAAAAATAATAGATTAGTGTTTGTGCTTTGTGATCAAAGGTTTATTTGTCACGTATATTTACATATATTCGGAACATGCTGTGGTAGGTCTTTACACTACTTCTTGAAAATTCACCCTCATTGGTAAAACTAAACCTGCTAATCTGAGCAGTAGTGCATTCTACCATGGTTTCAGGCTATAATTTCACAGAATCTATGGAGCTGAATTATGCCAGTGCGAGAAAGCTGAGGGCACTTACAGCTTAGTACTATAAGTCCCACAGGACATATTGTATGCCTAGCATTGGCAGAGCATTATACACATGCATTCAGAACATGTGGATTCTATCAGTCTACATTAGGCAATCAGTTGTGGAGAGCGTCAGTAACTTAAAATTCTTTGGCGTTATAATATCAAGGTATTTGTCCTGGGACCAGCATGAAAGTGTCACCACGAAGAAGACATGGCAGTGCCTCTACTTTCTATGAAGTTTGTGTAGGTTCAACATGTCACCAAAAACTTTGGCAAACTTCTTTTGATGCACAGTGGGAAGTATCCCGACTGATTGCATCATGAGCTGGTAGGGGAACACCAATGTCTGGAAATAGAAATACCTACAGAATGTGGTTGTTAAAGCTCAGTCCTTCACCAACAAAGCTCTGCCCACCATTAAGCACATTTACAAGGAGCTCTGCCAAAAGAAAGCAGGTTCCATTCTCAAGGACCCCCACCATCCAGGCCAGGCCCTATTCTTACTGCTGCCATTAGGTAGAAGAACCTCAGACTACACACCAACCAGACCAGGATCAATTATTACCCCTTCAACCACTGGGCTCTTGAATCAGTATGGATAACTTCACTCACCAGTTCAGCTTTGAACTGATTTCCACAACCTACACACTCGTTTTCAAGGACTCTACCGCTCATGTTTAGGTATTACTTTTTTATTTACTTTTATTTTTGCACATTGGTTGTTTATCAATCAATATTAATGTATAGTTTTACATAAATACGATTTTATTTTCTTATTTTCTTGTAAATGCTGCAAGAAAATAAATCTCAAGGTAGTATATGGTGACATACACTCCAGTGGCCACTTTATTAGGTACACATGTATACCTGCTCGTTAATGCAAATATCTAACCAGTCTTTCAAGTGGCAGCAACTCAATGGATAACCGACGTGGTATCAGTGACATTCAATGCACAAGCAGACATGGTCAAGAAGTTCCGTTATTGTTCAGACCAGACATATACATGGGAAAGATCTAATTGACTTTGTCAATGGTATGATTGTTGGTGCCAGACAGGGTGGTTCAAGTAGCTCAGACACTGCTGATTTCCTAGGATTTTCAAGCATAACAGTCTCTATAGTGAATGGTGCAAAAAACAAACAAAAAAATCCAATGAGCAGTAATTCTGTGGGTGAAAATACCTTGTTAATGAGGGAGGCCAGAGGAGAATGGCCAGACTGGTTCAAGCTGACAGAAAGGCAACAGTAACTCCAACAAACACGTGCGTAGAAGAACATCTCTGAACACATAACACATCAAACCTGCAGCCCATCCACTTCAGACCATATGAAAGACATGATCGTTTTTTTTCTTTGAAGGTGACAGTGCAATGCCAACAAGGGGCACTATGGTAACATAGCAGCTCAGTGCTCCGACATCCTCTGTAAGGAATACATACATCCTTCCCGTGCCTGTGTGGGATTCCTCTGGGTACTCCCCTTTCCACCTACAGTCCAAAGATGTACCTGTGAGTAGGTTAATTGGTCATTGTAAATTGTTCCATGGTTAGTCTAGGGTTAAATCGGGGGTTGCTGACAGTGCGGCTCGAAGAGCCTCTTCTGTGCCCTACCTTTAAATAAAAATACAATTTCTTTAACATTACCAAACTCTGAAATAGATGACCATCTTTTCTAATAAATTGGTATTACTTTCTTTAGTGTGAGGTTATTATTTGTCTGCTTTTATTATTGGAATTTTGTTTATTAATCTTATCCTCGGTTGGTTTATTTGTGGAACTGCATTCTCCTACCAAGTACATCTGTCAAAGGGAATCATAAGGAGGTGGCTGGGAACGGACCCAAGTGCAAGACACAGACACTGAAGTACTAGGGACAGGACTAGGATACAGGGCGATGGCAAGGACATGGACAGGAAAACCAGGAACCTGGAACAGGACTGGACAAAAGATCTAGGAGCCCGGGCTTGGACTCCGAGCCAGAAACTGGGCAAGGACCCAGTACCTGGGTCTTGCCTCTGGCTCGGACCCCAGAACTAGGCAAGGACGAGGCTTGGCTGGCAGGCAGGATGAGGTTGGAGTCTAAGAGACTTGAGGTGAGGCTTGGCAGGAGGCAGGAGACTTGAGGCGAGGCTTGGCAGGAGGCAGGAGACTTAAGGTGAGGCTTGGCAGGAGGCTGGAGACTTCAGGCTTGAGGCTAGGGAGGAGGCTGGAGTCTTCAGGCTTGAGGCTAGGGGCTAGAGGCTAGGCAGGAGGCTGGAGTCTTCAGGCTTGAGGATAGGCAGGAGGCTGGAGTCTTCAGGCTTGAGGATAGGCAGGAGGCTGGAGTCTTCAGGCTTGAGGCTAGGCAGGAGGCTGGAGTCTTCAGGCTTGAGGCTAGGCAGGAGGCTGGAGTCTTCAGGCTTGAGGCTAGGCAGGAGGCTGGAGTCTTCAGGCTTGAGGCTAGGCAGGCTTCTCCTGGGCAGGGTGCTGTTCACCACCCGACAGAGGCAAGGGACAGGAAGGGACAGAACCAACCACAGGTAGTGGCAAGACAGCCTGGCTTACCTGGGCAGAGGCAAGGGACAGGAAGGGAGCTAGGTACAGAGTGGCTCCAGGACAAGACTGCAGGCGAAATGAGGCAAGAGTTACCGGCAAGACAAGGCAGGGCTTCAGGCGAGGAAACAGAAGGCAGAGCAAGGGATACAAGGGGTAAGGACAAGAACAATCCAGCAACCACGCCCTGGTCTCTGGAGGTATTTATGCAGCCAGCCCCAAAGAGCATCAGCTGCCTCAATTAGAGCTAAACAAGAACAGAAACAGAGTAAACAGGAAAACCTGGAGCAAGGGTTGATGGACCGGACCGTGAACTGGAATATGGACTTCACGGACCGGACCATGACAGCTCCCCACCCCCTCACGGGAGACTCCTGGCGACCAGACAGGGAATCCAGACTATGGACGACTGGGACGGGTGGGAGGGTATTTAACAGCAAGGAACCCCGGGTGGCAAGAGGAAAATGACAGTGTCTGCGTCACTGAGTCCAGGGTTGGCTGGATCGTTCTGTCATAAGGAGGTGGCTGGGAATGGACCCAAGTGCAAGACACAGACACTGAAGAACTAGGGACAGGACTAGGATACAGGGCGATGGCAAGGACATGGACGGGAAAAGCAGGAACCTGGAACAGGACTGGACAAAAGAGCCAGGATCCCGGGCTTGGACACTGAGCCAGAGACTGGACAAGGACCCACTACCTGGGTCTTGCCTCTGGCTCGGACCCCAGAACTAGGCAAGGACGAGGCTTGGCTGGCAGGCAGGATGAGGCTGGACTCTAAGAGACTTGAGGCGAGGCTTGGCAGGAGGCTGGCGTCTTCAGGCTTGAGGCTAGGCAGGAGGCTGGAGTCTTCAGGCTTGAGGCTAGGCAGGAGGCTGGAGTCTTCAGGCTTGAGGCTTGGCAGGAGGCTGGAGTCTTCAGGCTTGAGGCTGGAGTCTTCAGGCTTGAGGCTAGGCAGGCTCCTCCTGGGCAGGGCGCGGTTCACCAGGGGAGGGCGCGGTACTCCTGGGCAGGGCACGAATCACCACCTGACAGAGGCAAGGGACAGGAAGGGACAGAACCAACCACAGGTAACGGCAAGACGGCCTGGCTTACCTGGGTGGAGGCAAGGGACAGGAAGGGAGCTAGGTACAGGATCACTCCAGGACAAGACTGCAGGCGAGACGAAGCGAGGGTTACCAGCAAGACAAGCAAGGCTTCAGGCAATGCAAGGCGAGACGCGAACTTCAGGTGAGGTGAGAGTTACCGGCAAGACAAGGCAAGGCTTCTGGGAAAGCAAGGCGAGACGAGAACTTCAGGCGAGGCGAGAGTTACCGGCAAGACAAGGCAGGGCTTCAGGTGAGGAAACAGAAGGCAGAGCAAGGGATACAAGGAGTAAGGACAAGAACAATCCAGCAACCACGCCCTGGTCTCTGGAGGTATTTATGCAGCCAGCCCCAAAGAGCATCAGCTGCCTCAATTAGAGATAAACAAGAACAGAAACAGAGTAAACAGGAAAACCTGGAGCAAGGGTCAATGGACCGGTCCGCGAACCGGAATACAGACTTCACGGACCAGACCATGACAAAGGGTGCATGTACATTCCAGCAAACAGGTGACTTAAAACAGGAATCCAACAATTTTGTCCTCTTTGACATGGTAGACACCAGCATTAGTTAACTCCATTAAGTAGCTAAGGTGAGATCTGAAGGCCACTCTAAACTTCTAAACTATTGGTACAGAGCTCATATTCAAAACTGTAGCATTAGCATTAACTTCGCACATAACATTTTCCACATCATATAACAACAATGACTAGGGGCCTAGATATAAAGTTAAGGTGTTGGAAGAAGAAATAATTATAGATTACTGGAGTAAGAAAATGATGTGGCACTTAACACTGACATTCAGCATTAAACTGAGTTCAGGCTCAAGCTTATATCCATATATTTGGAATTCAGATTCAAATGAAGAGCTAACTAGAAAACACCTAGCATGCGTTCAGTGGCCAATTCATTAGGTGCCCCTGTACCTACTAAAGTGGTCACTGAGTATATGTTCATGGTCTTCTGCTGCTGTAGTAGAAGATGTGCTGTGCGTTCAGAGATGCTCTTCTGCACATCATTGTTGTAATGTGTGTTTATTTCAGTTACTGCTGCCTTCCAGCCTGGCCATTCTCCACTCAGTGGGTTTTTTTTTGGTTTTTTTGTACCATTCTCTGTAAACTCTAGAGAATGTTGTGCATGAAAATCCCAAGAGATTAGCAGGTTCTGACGTAAACCACCAATCATTCCATGGCCAAAGTCACTTAGATCCTATTTCTTCCACATTCTGATGTTTGGTTTGAACAGCAACTGAACCTCTTGACCATGTCTGCATGTTTTTATGCATTGAGTTGCTGCCACTGATTAGATATTTGCAATAACGAGCTGATGTACAGGTGTACCTTATTACGTGGCCACTGAATTTATGTACTGTAAGTGGGTGATCATAGATTCTTTGTATTTCTAGGGATCCTCACTAAGAGTTAGAAAACTGGACACCCTTAATAGCATCTGAGATTGCAAGATTTTGAGAGCAAGTTTGAGTTAGACATGAGAATGAATCTTTCACATTTCAATATGTACCATGGTTGAAAAAAAATAATGGCAGTGTTGTGGTAATGTCCACATTCTTAAAGTGGTAAGTCCTGAAGCATATCCAAAGTGGATGATATTTACTGTAAATCATGCAGCACCAGTTTCCATGTGAAAAAAAAACTAAAGTAAATAATGAGGTAACAAGGGAAAAGAATTTCTGAAGTTACTCGGGGATTAAAAGTAATTTTGTAATGGCAGGGTATACCAAAAAAGAAATGGTCACAATACTGAAACATCAAAATAATACTGGATTGAAGTCACCTTGTGGCATCATCCACTGGGTGGAGGTCTAAGTTATAATTTCCTTTAATATAACAAGGGTAGGCTGAAAAAATGTTACTTTGTAAGCTCACTGGGAAAGATTCTCAAGATCATAGTATAAAAGTATTATCTGCAAAATATGTTTTTCAGATAGAAATCTCATGCAAAATTTTAAATGTGTTACTTCAGTGGTGATAATTACAAGTAGAATTGACACTGGGAGACTCATGCTTTGCACTAAGAATATGAATAGGAATGTTTCTCTGTTCTACTAGGCTAAAAAATGGCTTGGTGCTCCCACTCCTAAACAGTAATGTGTTCTGGAAAATATTTGTCAGACAGACTGCCGACACTCGTTGTGAAAGATGACTTGAATATTATAATTTGGATAAAGTGGAGAACAGCTGGCAGCTATAATCAAGCTCAAGTTGATGTCTTTCAGAAAGCAAGAACAAAAGTTGGACAGCCAAAATGAAGAACTTTCATTTATACAATCATATCGTAATCTTGGGTTTCACAGTTCATGAGTAACTTTGGAAGCAAATGCAATTTTTCACATAGAAAAATCAGCAGCCACCAAATTACTGAAAGGAATTGGAATCATGCCTGGATGCCATGGAAATTTCTTGTTCCTTAATGTTAGGTAGTACCATGAAATGTGAGGAAAAATACTAAGCAAGAAAATTGAAGGAATAAGCAAATCATGTGAAAATAGCTTTGGGTGGTATGGCACTAATAAAATACTAAAAATGTTCTTCCACAAATAGATGGGCAAAGGATATAAGATGAATGGAAATGAAATATAACAATCAGTTCAGTCTTCGCATCAAATCAATTTATAATAAATAATAAAACGCAAGTTAAGCAATGGGAAGTGCTTCTTTGGTTGTGAAATTCTCTCATGCATTAACATTTCACTGCTTCTACTAATATTCCAATATAATATTTTCTGTTTATTTTAGGCTGTATTGCGAAAACTGGCAGCTTCAAGTCCTCAGTGCTTTGAGGACTCAGACTACCAACAGTTAATAAAACCGAGACTTGTGGATTCCTTCTTACTCTGCTCAAATATGGAAGAAAGTTTTGTCTGAAAATGATTTGGAAAAAATCTGCAAATATTTGATACTCTGGGATGAATGGTCAAGCAACATACTGGGTATTAACAGCCTTATTCAGAAACAAATATTGCAAAAAAATTGACAAAGAAACTGAAATCTATGGGTATTGTAATGTTTAATAATGTTCAGTATCTTCAAAGACTGTGGAAGTGACCACATACCAGTCATTTGCAAAATGAAAATAAAGTTGAGAAAATTAAAGAAACCAAAAAGATTAGAACCACTGGATTATCAACAACTACAAAACAACCCTTATCTGAAAACAGAATACACAATCAAGGTGAAAAACCATTTTCAATTGCTGCAGGATGAAGGTGGCAAACCTTCTTGGGACATACTGAAGGAATCCATGGTTTTAGCTGCAAACGAAACCATCCCACGAAAAGAATGGAAAAGTAAGAAGAAGTGGATAACTGAAGATATAATACAATTGATACAACAGAAACAGACCATCAGACCAAGAGACAGCGAAGAATACAAACAACTTGATAAGGCAATAAAAAGAAAATGCAGAGAAGCTAAAGACAGATGGCTAAATGAGAAATGCTCAGAGATAGAAATGCTACAAACCAATAACCCTGGAACAAAGTTGATGCACAGTAAAGTCAAAGAACTAACGGGGAAGTTACCTTGCTCAGCAAGTGGATGCATCAAGGCAAAAGATGGCAGCTTAATTATGAACAAAGAGGAAATCCTAAACAGATGGACAGAATATATAAAAGAACATTTTGAAGACCAAAGAGGAGAAAAACCGAACATAAAGAAGAATCTTGAAGGACCAAGCATTCTAAAATCAGAAATTCGCGCAGCGGTAAATAAAACAAAACATAACAGAGCAACTGGTCCAGACGACATCGCTGTTGAAATGATACTGGCCTTAGAAGGTTTTGGAATAGAGAAAATAACAGAAATAGCAAATGAAATCTATGATCATGGGGAGATACCTGATGATTTAAGTAAATCAGTGTTCATCAGACTTCCAAAGAAAGAGGGAGTAACAGAATGTGAGTTACATCGTACAATAAGCCTGATGAGCCATGTGGAAAAAATTATTCTCAGAGTAATCATGATGAGAGTAAGATGCTGTATAAAACCAGAAATCAGTAAAGAACAATGCGGCTTCGTGGAAAACACTGGAACCAGAAATGCAATTTTCATGCCACGGATGATCAGTGAACAAGCCATCCAGGTACAAAAAGACATCTACCTATGTTTCATTGACTATACAAAAGCTTTTGACGCTGTCAGACAGCAAGATCTTCTGGATATGGTTCAAGATCTTGACATAGATGGGAAAGACATACGTTTCTTAAGAAACTTATACTGGGACCAGACAGCATCCATCAGAACAGAAGGAGAAGTGAGTGAGTATGTGAATATCATGAGAGGAGTCAGGCAAGGTTGTGTCTTTTCACTAGACTTATTCAACCTGTATAGTGAAAATATCTTGAGAAGTATCAAAGACATCAAAGGATTCACAATTGAAGGCCATAATATAAATAACATCAGATATGCTGATGACATCGTACTAATAGCTGACTCAGAAACAAAACTTCAATTACTACTCACTATAGTGGCAGCAGAAAGTAATCACAGAGGCCTCTCAATCAACACCAAGAAGACAGAAAGCATGGTCATCTCCAGAAAGACAAACATCCCACAATGTGTGATCGAGATTGGAAATACAAACATCAAACAAGTCAACAAATTCAAATACCTTGGCAGCCTAATAACAAGTAATGGCAGGTGCAACACAGATATCAATTGCAGGATAGCAATGGCGAAAGAAGCTTTCCAAAAAATGAAGACCATATTAACAGACAGAAAGATGAACATGTACACTAAAAACAGAATACTGCAGTGCTATATTTATTCTATCCTGACTTATGGAAGTTTATGCTGGGCCATTTCCTCAGCAATGGAAAAGAGACTAGAAGCAGCTGGATTATGGTTCTACAGGAGAATGTTAAAAATATCATGGACCACACACATCAAATGAAGAAGTTCTCAGAAGAGCCCAAGCAGTTCGATCACTCATACCAACAATAAGAGAAAGACAACTCAGATTCCTGGGACACATCAGGCGGAAAGATGAACTAGAAAAACTAATACTCTCCGGAAAGATCGAGGGGAGCAAACCTAGAGGGAGACTTCGGCTTATGTACATCAAAAGCCTAGCCAGACGGTTACACATCGAGGAAATGGAAGTCATTCAAAGAATGAAGGATAGATCCGTATGGAAAACCATGGTCACCAATGTCCGCATCGGATATGGTACCTAGACAGGCAGACAGACATCTTCAAAGAGGCAGTTTGTTGTGTGTCTTCATCCAATAGCCGAGAACTGCAAAACATTGCCTATTTTTCCACTTAAAGATCAACAATGCTTGCTTTTTTCAAGATTTTAAGAAGTACTTATTTATATCATTTAATTAGCTGAATTCTAGAAGTAATAAAGAACAGATTAATTTTGAGTTTGTAACTTGGAAGGAACTTCTCAGACCTGAATTTGGTGCAGCAAAATAGATTCAAGAGAAAGTTTTTGATGTCAGCATGTCTGTATGTAAGAAGAATTGTTCTTCCTGGTGAACAATAAATTTCAGGAACAAGTATTGGCGGTAACTTTATTGTACTTTATATTGTAACGGAAACAGACTTGGATGAGGGTTCTGTTCCATGAGTTAGACACTGAGGATGTGTGGTTAAAAGCTACCTTACAGACACAAGTTTTATTTTTAAGCAAGTTGCCACATTAAGGATCCTTGGAGAAATTATTGTGGTGAAAATCCTTGTGCTAGTGTGGATTAAATGAGAGAGATATGTAGAACGCCCTGTCAGGACTAGTGGTAGAGGCGACTACATTAAGGACGTTTAAGAGAGGCACATAGATGATAGAGAGATGGAGGGCTATGCAGGAGGAAAGGGTTAGATTGATCTTAAGAGTAGATTAAAAGGTCTGCACAACACAATTGGCCGAAGGGCCTGTAATGTGCTGTCATATTCTATGTTCTATGAGATTAATGACAATTTTAACCCTATTTGGAAATGATAACAACTAAAAGCAGTTCTAGCATACCCTCAAAAAATAAAGCAGAAATCACATGGCCTGCTTTTCAAGTACACCTGGGCAACAAAAAATTATTTTTATAACTAACAGTTTTAGTGAGTTGTCACAAGTGGGCTGTATGATAAAATAAACCACCTTCAGGCAAGAGGTACCATTCTGCTTATCCCTTAACTTTGAATAGTTGCCAGTAAAGAAAATTTTAATTTTCTGTTAATTTAGTTATAGATTAAACTAGCTTGCAAGTCAATCAAGTTGTGCCTGATGAAGCCCCTAGGTGATGTGGCGTGCTAATTAAAAGGAACTTCCTTCCCCGATTGCCAGTACTTCTTAGGGAGATCCTTTGGATTGACGATGACTTGTTTCTACACCATTTCTATGGGTTCTGAAGTAGATGGAGAGTCAGTACAGTGCAATGACCTTTGCCATTGGTTTAACTAGGGGTGCTTGACTGGCCAGATGTCTGGGTACCTTGGGAGGAATGTGCTCCTCCCACCAGTAACACTATGCCAAAATACATCCTGATCAGCCCTTCTCCAATTTAAATAGTCATTGGCCAGGATTTTGATCAGCAAGTGAAGAATTTACTTTTTATTAAAGATGCTTCAGAAGTACCCCTGAATTGTGTCTTTTGTGTGTCTGGTAATATCTTGCTATAACGAAGCTTGGATCAGCATACCCTTTTCAGCTTCAAACTAGAGAATGACATAGTCTTTCCAATGGAGTGGATAGAGAGGAGATCTTGACTTGCAAGAGGAATCTGGCATTATTTATTTATTTTTCTAATTTATATTTTTTTATGTTTTTGCAATGTACTGCTGCTGCAAAACAAAAAAAATCATGTCTCATGTCAGTGTTATAAATCTGATTCTGAAACTCCAGAACATGTAAACTTTTTTAATCTCTCCTGTATGACAAACACACCATCCCAGAAATATATTTTGTGAGCATTCACTGCATTCCCTTTAAGATGTATACATATTTTTTCCAAATACAGTTTCATCAGTAAGACATCTTTATTCTTGCATCGTTCTCTCTGCTTGCTAAACTTACATATTAACTGTTAATGAACTGTGTTCAAGGATACCCCAACCTCTCTAAACACTAAATGATTTTCACTCTCATGATCTCGTTTTTCATATAGAGTCATACAGTATACTCCCATCAACGTGCACAGGGACCATAGCCCTCCATACCCCTACCATTCATGCACCTATCCAAATTTCGCTTAAATGTTGAGATTGAGCTTGCATGCACCACTTGTGCAGTCAGCTTGTTTCACACTCTCATGACCCTCTGAGTGAAGATGTTTTGCCTCATGTTCCCCTTAAACTTTTCATCTTTCACCCTTAACCGATGACCTCTGGTTGTAGTCCCACCCTACCTTAGTGGAAAAAGACTGCTTGTAGTTACACTAATTGTCCTAATTTTGAATACATCTATCTAATCTCCTATGTTCTAAGGAATAAAGTCCTAACCTATTCAATAATATATTAAATTCCAACTGCTAATTTCATTGTTCATTTAGTAACCCCTAATACATCCTTCTCCCTCTAACATTCTTTGTATCCTCCTACATTGTGACCTAGCTTATTAGCATCTGCAAAATTGGATATATTACACATAATCCTTTATCAATGTATTACTCTAGACTAGAATGTAAATAGCTATGGTCTGTGGCATCCCACTAAAGCAAAAATGATTTGTTTGTTCCATCTTTTGTTTATTATTTGTTAACTAATCCTCATCCTGCTTTAAAATGCTCTGCTTGTGTATAATTAACTGTTATGTAAGATCTTACTGAAAGCCTTTTGAAAGTCCAATTATATTACATCAGCTGTTTTGCACTAATCTAATGCAGCAATAAAAAATACTTTAAAAGGTTTGTCAAACATGATTTCACTTGCATAAATCTATATTTATAGGTGAACCACAATGATGATTTCCAGAAAGGAAAATATATTGAACAATATTTTATTGTAAAACTGTATGAGTACATGTTCTAAGTGTAGTTTACTCATACTGTTGGAACCTTTTACTGCTATTTATAATTATTTGAGGTTGTTAATCGGTTTGGAGATGCTATGGAATAATGTCTATGCCATTGTATGTTGCAAGATATTTTGAAGCTCATTATACTGTATCTTGAAAGATGAACAAGGAGCTACAAAGCTGAAGCAGGACTCTCTAAAAGGAAGGACAGATAACTGACTAAAGCTCTTGACCACAATCATGCAAGTCATGGTGACCCAAATGAGAAAGGTCTCAGTGTAAAAGAGTGCACGGGTCACCTGCATATCTTCAGCCATAATTAGTATGAATTATAATGATGGAAATATCGAGGGAGGTGGGTCATAAAGGAGGTCGCCACATTTTAAAAAAAAGTACTTGAAGATTTGAACTTGATGTGGAAACTTGAGCAAATAGGAATCTACAAGATAATTTATTAAAATAGAGTTCCAGAAACAGATGTGTAAGTTCATTCAAATTGGCTTTTTGTTTTGTTTTACAACCCATGGAGCTGCATCTCAGGTAGCATTTTGAAAACCAACAATTATGCCAATTTGCACTATAGTTATGCAACTTTCCACTGCATCCATTCTTTTAAATAGCTTAATAGCTTTCTTAACATTTTGGCCCAGGTTATTTCAATGCTATTTACTTAATCCAAATGGCCATTATTTTGGAAAATTAAGTCTTTCTCGGAAGCAGACTTTCCTCCTAATCGTATTTATGATCTGCAAAAGTTAACAAAAGCTACATTTTGAAAGGTATCATTGGAAAATAATGTTCTCCAATCTTTCTAGGTTCAGTCCCATCTTTAAGGGTGCATGTTGTCTATATTTCCAGTATTACGAGTGTAATAATAATATGTGACCTTCATAGAAACGTGTTAACAAAGAATCCATCACTCTGCCTACTGCTCTTACTTCGTATCTGCTGTAAACCTGATGATCAAATGTATTCAACAATGAGGGAATTCTAGAGTATCTACAAACTAGTTAATTATGCATTACTCAAATATCAGTACTACTACTACTACGTCGACCCAGGCCTAGGGGGCTGGCATCGGGTACTAGGACAGACTCTCCAGTTCTCCCTTTTCCTCATCAGTGTGTTCAGTTCATCTACATTAGCCGCACCGCTGTTTTCTAGGAACGTGTTGACCATAGTCTTGGGAGGGCGCCCGGGGTTCATCCTCCCGTGCTTGGGCTCCCATATGATGACTAGGCTGGCAGGTAGCTCGGGGTGGCGTAGACAGTGCTCCGCTAGTTGCAGTCCTTTTGCCTCGATTTTAGTGGTCAGCATCTGTATGTTGTCACAGAGCTCAATGTTCATCATGTGCTGTTGCCAACTCATGTCAGGAGCCATCTAGAGCATTTGTGTATAGCAACCATCTAGAGACTTTCACATAGTCTTGGTGAGTGTCCATGTCTCACATTCGTACGTGAGAATGGACTCTATGACTGCTATGAAGATCCTCTTTTTAAGCCCTCTGGTCAGGTTCGACTTCCAGATTTCCTTCATGTCGTTCATAGCCCTCCACGCCAGCACCTTCCGTATCTTTATGTACTTCTCCGAACTCATCATTCTTGACCTGAGGTACTTGTAGTCAAAGACTTTCTTAATGGTATGATTCTTTACGGTCTTGATATCAACTTTACCGATACATTGGATATTTTGTTAAATTTTAGTTTATATGCAGTTGTTTGTCTTTAAAGTTTTATTTTACAATCTGCTTTGGCAGTTATAACTCTCTCTGAGATTGGCAGAAAACTCTCTCTGCTTTCCATTCACTTTTGTATTTTGGTAGTGTGGTGCATCTTATTTGCTAAAGGTCCTCGATATAGATCAAGCACTTAAAAATTCTAAGTTGTTGGAAAGTTCAGTGTTGCCCACAACTTAATTCTAATGCTTAAAGCATAAATTTGACCTTTGTGCAACATAATTATTTTAAATTATATGCTCCTGACTTTAGTAGGTGAAGAGAAAATCCTATTGAGGAAAGAAACAAAGTTGCAAGTATTTCAGACATAGGAGATAAGAGTTGAGCATCTAGCCTTTCGAACTTGCTTTGCCATTCATCAAAATAGTAGCTGATATTCTGTCTTAGCGCTATTTTCCATATCCTTTGATTTCCTAATGTCCAGGAATCTATCAATCCCAGTCTTTAAAGAGCACGTGACTAGTTCTCAGGGTCTGAGAATTCCAAAGGTTCATCACCCCCCCCCCATGTGAAGAAAACTCTGCTCATTTCAGTCCTTAATGGCCTGCTTCTTGTTTTGCATGAGAAACACCTTTCCTGCTTCTAGCCTGTCAATCCCTTGAAGAACATTATAAATCTGATTAAATAGATCTATTCTTGTAGCCTCATTATTTTTGTAACTGGTCTAATTGAATTTTTACTCACTGGTGACCTGCAGAAAGTTGATGGTTGCGGACTCAGTGAAGGTACAGCCATTGAATGTTAAAGGTAGGTGGTTAAGTTTTCTCTTGTTGAGATGTTCACTGCCTGACAGTTTACTAACCAAATGTTATTTGCAACTCATCAGTCCATGTCTGAATATTGCCAGTGTTTAGCTGCATCCAAGTATGTGCTACTTCTAAGTTGCAGGAGGTGGGTAGCTGGGTGACTGTCAGGAGAAGGAAAGGGACGGTGAATAAGCAGTTAGCACAGAGCACCTCTGTGGCTATTCCCTTCAAAAATAAGTATACCGTTTTGGATCCTGTTGTAGGGGATGATTTCCCAAAGGAGTGCCATGGAGACCAGGTTTCTGTGACTAAGCATGGTTGCATGGTGTAGAAGGGGAAAAGGGAGAAGAGGGAATTGGTAGTGATAGGGAACTCAACAGTCAGAGGAACAGGCAGGAGATTCTGTGGCCATGAACGGGACACCTGGATGGTATGTGGCTTCCCAGGTGCGAGGGTCAGGGGCGTTTCAGATCATGACTGCAGCATTTGGAGGGGGAAGGAGCGAGCAGCCAGATGTCTTGGTACATATTAGTAACAATGACATAGGAAGGACAAGCAAAGAGGTTCTGAAGAGCGTATTTAGAGATATAGGCAGAAAAATGAGAAGCAGGACTTCCAGGGTAGTCATTTCTGGATTGCCATCTGTGCCACAAATCAGTAAGGCTAGAAATAGGATGATTTGGCAGATAAAGGTGTGGCTGAGACGCTGGTGCAGAGGGCAGGCCTTTAAGTTCTTGGGTCATTGGGAACCCTTCTGGGAGAGGTATGACCTGTACAAAAGGGACAGGTTGCACCTGAACCCGAGGGGGACCAATATTCTGATGGGCCGGCTTGTTAGAGCCGTTGGAGAGGGTTTAATCTAATTTGGCAGGGGAATGGCAACCAGGGTGAAGGGACTCAGGATAGGACGAAAGGTAAAAAAAAACAAAGATAGTGTGCAGTCAGGCTGTCAGGAAGGGTAGGCAGATGATAGGACAAAATTTGCAGCCAGCAGTGTGAGTATCAGTGCATTAGGCATCTAGAATCAAAAGGGTAGCAAATGCAGCACTCAGAGTGTTGTATTTCAATGCAGGGAGTGTAAGAAATAAGGTGAATGATCTTGTTGCACTTTTACAGATTGTTGGGTATGATATCGTAGCTATCATTAAATCGTGGCTGGAGGATGGTTGTAGTTGGGAGCTGAATGTCCAACGTTACACATTGTGTCAGAAGAATAGGAAGGAAGGAAGAAGGGGTGGCATTGTTCTGCTGGTAAAAAATAGCATCAAATCATTAGAAAGTTGTGATATAGGATAGGAAGATGTTGAATCCTTATCGGTTGAGTCAAGAAACTGCAAGGGTAAAAGGACTCTGATAGCAGTTATATACAGGCCTCACAACAGTAGCTGGGATGTAGACTACAGATTACAATGGGAAATAGAAAAGGCATGTCAAAAAATGTTATGACAGTCATTGGAGATTTTAACATGCAGGTAGGTTGGTAATGGATCTCAAGAGAGTGAATTTGTTGAATGCCTATGAGATGGCTTTTTTGAGCAGTTTGTTGTTGAGCCTACTAGGGGATCAGCTATAGTGGATTGGGTGTTATGTAATGAACCAGAGGTGATTAAGGAACTTAAGGTAAAGGAACCCTTAGAAGGCAGTGATCACAATATGACTGAGTTCAACTTGAAATTTGATAGGGAGAAAGTAAAGTATGACGTAGCAGTACTTCAGTGGAATAAAGGAAATTACAGTGGTATGAGGGAGAAGCTGGTCAAAGTAAATTGGAAGGAGATTCTGGCAGGGGTGACAGCAGAGCAGTAATGCCTTGAGTTTCTGGGAAAACTGAGGAAGGTGCAGGGTAGATGTATTCCAAAAACAAAGAAATACTCAAATAATAAAATTCTACAACCCCCGTGGCTGACAAGGGAAGTCAAAGCTAATGTAAAAGCAAAAGAGAGGGCATACAAGCAAAAAATAGCAGGAAGATAGAGGATTGGGAAGCTTTTAAAATCCTACAGAAAGCAACTAAAAGAATCATTAGGAGGGAAAAAATGACATATGAAAGCAAGCTAACAAACAATATCAAGGTGGATAGAAAAAGCTTTCTCAAGCACAGAAAAAAAAGAAAGATGAGAATGGATATAGGACTGTAGAAAATATGGTCAGAAAAATAATAACGAGGGACAAGGAGATGGCAGGTACACTAAATAAGTACTTAGCATCAGTCTTCACTGTGGAAGACACTAGCAGTATGCCAGATGTTGAAGGCTGTGAAGGAAGAAAAGTGAGGGTAATTACTATTACAAGGGAGAACATGCTGAAAAAGCAGAAAGACCCAAAGGTGCTTTAAGTCACCCAGACCAGACGAACTAAGCCCTAGGATTCTGCAAAAGGTAGCAATTGAGATTGTGGAATCATTGGACTGGAGCATGGTTTCGGAGGACTGAAAAATTGCAAATGTCACTCCACACTTAAGAGAGGAGGGAGACAGCAGAAAGGAAAGTATATACCAGTGAGCCTGACCTCAGTGGTTGGGAAGATGTTGGAGTCAATTGTTAAGGATGAGGTTACAGAGTACTTGGAGACACAGGACAAGATAGGACAAAGTCAGCATGGTTTCCTTAAGGGAAAACCTTGCCTTCTGAATCTGCTGGAATACTTTAAGGAGAGTACATGTAGGATAGAGAAAGAGGATCCAATGGAAGTTGTATACTTGGACAGGTAGTGTTGAGGAAATAGAAGACCGCAGAGGGTCTTAGACAGGTTAGGAGAATAGGCAAGAAAGTGGCAAATTAAATGTAATATTGGAAAATGCATGGTTATGAACTTTGGTAGAATAAATAAATGGGCAGACTATTTTCTAAATGGGGGGAAAATCCAAAAATCTGAGATGCAAAGGGACTTGGGATTCCTTGTGTAGAACATCCTAAAGGTTAACTTACAGGTTGAGCCAGTGGTGAAGAAGGCAAATACAATGTTAGCATTCATTTCAGGAGGTCTACAATACAAGAACAGGGATGTGATGCACTGATGAGTCCTCACCTTGAGTATTGTGGACAGTTTTGGGCTCCTTATCTAAGAAAAGATGTGCTGGCATTGGAGAGAGTTCAGAGGAGGTTCACAAGGATGATTCTGGGAATGAAAAGGTTATCACATGAGGAACGTTTGACAGCACTGGGTCTGTACTTGCTGGAATTTAGATGGATGGGGGGTGAGGGGGATTGCTTTGAAACCCTTCAAACATTGAAAGGCCTAGACAGAGTAGATGTGGCAAGGATATTTCCCATGGTGGGAGAGTCTGGGACAAGAGGGCACAGCCTCATGATAGAGGGGCATCCATTTAGGACAGAGATGCAGAGAAATTTCTTTAGCCAGAGGGAGGTGAATTTGCAGAATTTTTCCTCACAAGCACCTGTGGAGGCCAGGTTGCTGGGTGTATTTAAGGCAGTGATTAATTAGTTCTTGACTGAGCACAACATCAAAGGTTACGGGGAGAAGGTGGAGAGTGGGACTGAGGAGGGGACAGAGGATCGGCCATGAGTGAATGGGGGAGCAGACTCAATGGACCAAATAGCCTAATTCTGCTCCTATGTCCTTTATCTTATTTACTAAGGAATAGTTAGCTGAATTTAATATATCAGTTTAAAAAAATGCTTTTCTGACCTTATGATGGAAGGAAGGAGCTGAAGGGTCTTAGCTCAAGGAAGGAAGGAGCTGAAATGTCAACTGTTTATTCCCAATTGTTGCTCCCTGACTTGCTGAGTTCCTTCAGCTTTTTTTGTGTATGGCAGCTGAATTTTGAAGCAACTGGTTGGGCCCAGGGCACTACCCTGAGAAACTGCTGTGGTGATGTTTTGGGATGATCGATCTCTATTAATCACAGATGTTGTGAGACTGGCTTTAATCCATTGTAACTGAAGGCAGGTAAGTGCTGCATGTCTCTACTTTTATTTTGTATTTTTCCGCTATGTCACAGGTATCACTGAGAGTGGGCAAAATGGAAGTTATTGATTGAGTGGAGATTTCATGTTACAATGCAATACATAACACAATCAACATACATGCGAATACATTAGATGAACTTTTGCTCTGAATCTCAAAGAAGATTTCAAAAACATTAGCATTGTGCTCTCTACTTCACTATTCAGAGAGGGAAACCAAAGCTAAGTTTTAACTTTAGCTGCAGAAAGGAGCATTGGCGAGGTACAGCTAGAGAGAGCAGAGCTCTGATGAGCCAGGCAAAGGGATTTCAATAAAAAACAATCCTGTGTCCCAACTACGTACTCCTCATTGCAATTTCAAGTCCTATATAAAATTCCCTGTAACTTTCTTGTTTCTAAATAAATTGTAGCTACCACTGCATTGCACAAAACTCTTCATTTATTTGCATGCACTTTTTAAAAATTAGCTTATGCCATTTGTTTTGTAATTTGCAGTCAATCTCTCCTGGCTGTATTTGTTTGGAAAGGGACATGCTGCCAGCTGTCAACTGCAATGCAGATTTCTCCTTTAGAAGTTGAAGATTTGGCTTAAGTTTGAGAGAAATGTTTCAGGTGGCATTAGGCAACTGCTATAAAAACATTAGACACATCACGTTTTCTGCATGGGATTACTGGGCAGTTTGATGAGAACACATATTAAGCTAGTGAATCTGTTAACAATTGTGCAATGTGAGTGGTTATTTGTGTGGTATTCCTTCCAAAACATTATGCGAATGGCCATGACGAATAAGTTAGAATGGCAGTAGTGTTCTTAGAATCGTAGGTTATTAATTGTATTTATCTTTCAGGAATAAAGCTTATAGCTTTCACTGCTGACCTAGAAAAGAAAAATATCTAGTTTCAGGATTAAAAGGTGTAGATATTTATTGGCTTATTTCCCTGTTGCCATGTTCACAGCCTCTCATATTGTTCACATTCTAAGTTGTTTTGCTAATGCCTCCTGCAAATATAAAAAATCTATTTATTATATATATTTTTAGCAATGTCACCAAATGGAAGCAACAAAATGGAAAAGTATTTTACTCATTGGTTTCTGCCTTTCCTTCAAATCGAGTTTTATCCTTTTTCTATCTCAGGTTTGACAATTAAAACATATCTGGTTAACCTCTGGTTAACATCAGCTGCCCAGATTGCAACAATCCTGGAGTTAACCTCTGGCAACATTATCAGTAACTGCTGCTGTGCTTTAGATTCATTTGAGAATGTGACTGCTCTGCAGAAGTCCTAATGTCAGCATTACCTCAAATGTTACTGAAGTTGATTGACATGATATTGATGTGATGCACAGTTATATGTACCTCCAAATTTATTAATTATTGAATTTCAGCTCTTACAATTACCTTAATCACCTCATACAATTAGAAGCAGGGAAGACCCCAGTCTGTTTGTACCATTGGACTTGGACTTTAGAGGTCAAGAGATGGGAACTGCCCCAGTGCAACAGGTTTTTCACTTTAAAAACTCTCCCGCTCAGGTTTCATGTCATCGTTGGTCACGACGGACAATTAGAAACAGGAGCAGGATAGAATATATATAGCAGTGTATTGACATTGGTGAACAGATTAAGTTTTCTAACCAATTAAGACCTTTCAGTTTTGTCAGAATCAGAGTCAGAATCACATTTAATATTACTGGCATGTGTTGTGAAATTTGTTGACTTTGCAGCAGCAGTACAATGCAATACATGATAAATATAGAAAAACATTGAATTATATTAAGAATATATATGAATATTAAATAGCTAAATTAAAATATGTAGTGCAAAAAGAAAGAATATTTGTGGTGTTCCATATTATTGAGTTAAATGTCACATAACCATTTTCCTTAACTATATATTAAATTAAGTTTGGACTTTCCTGGACTATTCTCTGCACTTGGACTTAAGTTTAATTTGCAGTGATGTGTACATTAAAGATAATGCAATTCGGTGCTTTTGCAAAGAAAAAATGAAAAGAAACTAATTTTAATGCAACATCTGTTTACACTCCCAGTGGGTTTTAGGTCTAGAAATGTGAGAGATGTGTTTTACACATATATCAATGTGCAGTATGCGAAATGCCATGGCTTCTTTCCCAGAAGGACAAAATGCAGAATTCCTTCTGTTGGAGATGTTTCTGAGGTTTGTGCCATCACCTTCCAATAGAAATGATTTTCTTAACTTAGCTGAAAAATGCAACAGATTTGGTTAAAGGGAACGAAAAATATTTTCAATGTGAGCCATGATTTAGATGATGAGGACACTCAGTCATTTAGAAATGCATGCATTAAGAAATGATACAATGTTCCTCCAGTATGATATTACCAGAAACACAGCATAGACCAGAACTAAAACTGACAAAAACCACATAATTATAACATATAGTTACAACAGTGCAAAGCAATACCGTAATTTGATAAAGAGCAGACCATGGGCACGGTAAAAAAAGTCTCAAAGTCCCGATAGCCTCATCATCTCACGCAGACGGTAGAAGGGAGAAACTCTCCCTGCCATGAACCTCCAGCGCCGCAAACTTGCCGATGCAGCACCCTGGAAGCACCCGACCACAGCCGACTCTGAGTCCGTCCAAAAACTTCAAGCCTCCAACCAGCCCTCTGACACCGAGCACCATCTCTGCCGAGCGCTTTGAACCCGCCCCAGCCACCGAGCAACAAGCAAAGCCGAGGATTTGGGGCCTTCCCCTCCAGAGATTCTGGATCACACAGTAGCAGCAGCAGCGAAACAGGCATTTCAGAAGTTTCTCCAGATGTTCCTCCGTGCTCTCACGTCTGTCTCCATCAAATCAAGATTTACTTTGATAATTCATAAGAAACAATTGATCCAATGTGTGTTTTACAAGTAAAGTTCAAATTCTGTTCATACAGATTTATTTCGGTTTAACGCAGCAAAACAATTGAGGGTTAGTTTAGAAGGCACATGACTTTTCTTGATGAAATTAATTAATATTTCAGTGGTGGTTGAGAGTTGACCTCTCACCCACTTGAAGTCAAAAATACAGTAATGGGTTACTCACATTTTTTTGCTGATAATGGGATCTTACTCTGCCCAAATGGCTGTTTTGTCTGTTGATAAAATCGAAATCATTAATTTTCAAAGGAAATCCACATGAAGAAGTTCTACGAAAATTGACTAGTTGCTGCAGGAACAGGCAATTTTTTTTTGTTTGCTCAGAAAGAATGTTTAGTTTTATTTGTCACCTGTACATCAAAATATACAGTGAAATGTCTCATTTTGCATCAGATCAAATCGGCAAGGATTGTACTGAGGTCAACCCACAAGTGCTGCAACATTTCTGGTGTCAATATAGCGCTCTCACAGCTAACCTTAACCCTAACTGTGCGTTTGGAATGTGGGAGTAAACCAGAGCAACCAGAGGAAATCCACATAATCATGGGGAGAATGAGAGAATGTACAAGAACCTTACAGGCAGTGGTTGGAATTAAACCCTGATCGGTGATTGCTGGTGCTGTAAAGCAATTATGTTTGTGCTTTGAAAGACCTCAATATAATGGAGTTTATTTCTACCTAAAATTTCTGGTCCCTTTCTTAAATGCCTTTAGAAATGCTTCCTAACTTACCTCAGCTTCATGCCTAATCATCTTCATATCGGTAACATCCTACGCTTGTAACCTTCCCTATTATCTTGCAAAATAAAAAAAAATGTACAATTCTATTTTGAATGGTGCAAGTATAACACATGACATAACTTACTATATATAATAATACATCTCACAGTCCTAATGGAATGAAGAAAGGCTGTTGTTTCTCTCCACTTTTTACTATGCACCCTCTAGCTATTTATCTCTTGCATTTTCAGCTTTTATTTCTGCTGCTGATAATTTTGCAAGTTTTTAAGATTTCCTGAGACTAGGTCAATTAATTGTCTTGGAGGAGGATCATGTCAGCTGTGATGTGCAATTGAAAAGGCTTTTGTGATAATATGAGATTATGGCTCATCAGTATGGGAGGGCAAATTTTACCAACTAATGTTGTCCTGAAATTACCAGTATGTGGTATATAGCACAGCAATTAGTTTTAATGTTTCTCCATGGAAATCAACGGCACTGTACATGCTGGTATTTATCTCACTGAACTATGAACTGTTGATTTAAACCATTAATTAACTCCAGTGGAAGTATGATTTGATGTGAGAGAAAATAAGCCAGGAGCAGCTGCTGGTTGTGTTTTAACAAGTGATACATTAACAGTTGAACATATGTAATTAATGATGTAGAATTTTACTACTTCGTTTTAAATACATAGGTTAAATGGGGTATGGCTTCCTGCATAGATTTGTCAGTGCATTGAATCCTTTGATGATTCTTACAACTGTCCATTTGTCACATAGTAATGCAGTAGAGCAATGTCAGGAGATCACAAATACTTGGTGCTATATTTTGTTAAACCATGCATCCAGACAGTGTATATCGGAAAACTGCCAAGTTTGGTCATAGTCTCAGCAACAAGAACAAATAGAGAGCAGCAATAAATGGGTTATTTTTGCTTCGGGATTCTGTGACCACATGGGTACCTCAGGGATATGAATTCACAATTAATTTTAATAATTGGAATGAAGGCACAGCGTAAGGTAAAAACCTGGAGAACAGTGTGAATTGTGATGAAGATGCATTGATAGTTTAGAGGGAATTGACAGGCTAAGTATTCGGCGAGACATGACAGATGCATCAAAAAGAAAAAGAGTTATGTGAAGTCTTCCACTTTAATCGTTAAAAAAATGTGTCATTTATAGATGGTGAGAGATTGAAATAAGCTTTGTTTCTGAGGCAACTGAGTGTCCTTGGTCACAAATCAATCAAAGTTAGTGTGTGGCTAGGCAACCAATTAGAAAAGCTAGTGGTATGTTGGCCTTTACCGCAAGAGGCTTTGTAGGCAGGAGTAAAGAAGGCAATGCAATATTTTAGGTTACTGGTGAAATCACATCTGGAATATATTTTACTTCTGGTCTCCTAATTGAAATAGACAGAGTGTATCGAAGGTTTACTAGATCGATTCCTATGTGGAGGTTTGCCTAATGAGGATAGACTAAACATGCTGGCCTATACTGCCTCAAGCTTAGAAGAATGTGGGTTGGATATAAATTTCTTCCAGTATTTGTCAGGGTAGATACAGAGATGATATCTCTCAATCTGAGGTATCTGGAACTAGACATTTTGGTTTAAAAATATAGTAAAGTTCTGATAATCTGCTATCTGACATTTTGGAAATCACTCTAATTCAGCATTTAGCTATCCAAGTCGCTGATTCCCTTGATTCCTTTCATACACCAGGGATATGGTTCTCATCCCTCCTTTCACACACCTTCAAGGCCCTGGTTATTGTGGTCACTTTCACATAGCAGAGCCCAGATGCTTGTGCTCTTTCACGGACTGGGAATAAGGATCCCACACCCTCTTTCACTCACAAGGGCCTATTTCCCTTGCTCCTTTTAAACTCATTGGGGCACTATTTTCCTACACTCCCTTGAATTCACCTGATTCTGTTTCACATGCTTTGTACCTGTTTCTATTTCCAATGCTCCTTTGAAATTCACCGTGACGTAGTTTTGTATTCTCCCTTTAAATGTACAAGGTTCACTGAAAAACGTAATA
Source organism: Mobula birostris (assembly GCF_030028105.1). Taxonomy (NCBI): domain Eukaryota; kingdom Metazoa; phylum Chordata; class Chondrichthyes; order Myliobatiformes; family Myliobatidae; genus Mobula; species Mobula birostris. The sequence continues at coordinate 73,466,679 of NC_092380.1, read as the reverse complement.
TTTTCTAAATACATCTTTAAAAATAGTGAATTGACAGTTTTCTAGCATACTAGTGGGATGAACAACCAATAGTCTGGAAAATTTGCTGGTCTGATGCCATCAAATCCCTGAGTGTGTCAGATTAATGGAGTTTAACTGTAAAAGTTACCTAATCAGCATTAAAATGAGAAGAAATTACTAAACCAAAGAGTAGTGAACTTGCATGAGGATTGTAGAGGCTGAATAATCGAGTTTATTCAAGACACTGTCTCAGTTTTTTGGATTATAAAGGTACCTAAGGACATCGTGGTAGTTTAGAAAATTAGCACTGAGGTATTAACACGATTTTATGAATAGAGGAGCAGGCACTAGGACCAAATAGCTAACCTTTGCTTCTGTTTCTTATGTTCTTATGCATGTTATGTTGCATTCACACATCTCCATTAAAGTGGAAATTGTCCCAGCAGCATATTTATTCTGCATACTTTGAAAATTTAGCTTTATAAAGAAGCATTGGGATTATTCCAGAATCCAGCAGTGAATGCAAAAATGTAAATAGTAATGCTTAGCAGAGATCCAGTAATCGCTCAGTTCACTTTCTGAGCTGCTGAAGCTTGTGTATGACCAAGGCAAGACAATTTTTTGGCTGCCTTATGCTTTTTTCTAACTCCATATTAGTGCTGTGGCACATGTGAAGTTATCTAGTGATAAATTGTAAAGTGAATGCTCCTTGCCAAATCCCTTGCCGTTGCTTGGCAAAGCCCTTTGTAACCAGAGTGCCACCAGGATAGAAGCATGATGAATGATTTCTTAGGCACACTCTGTTAACTTGTTCATGCAGACTTCTCAAGAATGACCTCATAATTCTGGGGAAGGTTGAAAAATGACTGAGAGCGAAAAGGATTATGAACTTTAAAAATGGAACCCATTGTTACTTTTTTTAATGACATCTATGTCAGACTAATAATGTTACCTAATGTTTACTTACTTTAACCTCCCACCAATTTAAAATTTCACATGTTCTCTATGCCCAGTTGTAAGATTTTTTGGTCTGAGATTAGTCAGATGTTTTTTTTCCACAAGGGTTTAGAAATGCATGGAAAAGTCATGGGCACCATGTAGTGCCTGTCCTTATTCATATTCTTCCATGATAGCTTCTGAGGATCAAGTGAAATGAACCTTGGCAGTCCTGAGCTTGAAAAAAAATCCCTAGTGCCTATCAATCTATAACATAAGAAGACTGTCGTTAGAACCGACAGGGCTGCACTGAGCTTATGTCATTACAGATTTACAACTGATCACAGTGTAAGCAGTAATGTAAACTTTACAATTATTTACTTTACCCAATTCCAGAATAAAATCTGCTTCTTTTCACTTACTGGAATGGATCTTATTACATGGCCACATTAACACACTTTTATTTCAGTTTCATGCAGTATTACCTACTAAGCTAGAATGTGGAAGAGAAAAATGGATAATGTAGGATTTTTTTTTGGAAGATGTCCAGATCAAAATTTTGGTAAACGCTTATGCATAAAAATTTGGGAAGACACCTCAACTTCCCAAACAGAGGTAGGTTGTAGTCAAAACAAGTACTGGAGGGATATTCACCTTTCTAGTTTTAAAGGAGCACATTATTCTTCCTAAAATGTAGCCAAAATATTGTCTTGATTTCTCCTCAAGGAAATTATTATCAGAAGTACCCGGCAGTGCTGTCACCAGAATTTGGGATCCCCCTTAGGCCTAGTCATGGAATTCTCCATAAACAAGTATGGAGTCTTATGTGAGATACACATAAAGAAATGTATTTAAGGGTTTATGTTACACCAATAATTTCATTCCATAAGTGCATGAACATTTCATATGTAATTAATGTTCCCAGGTTTAATGTTGGAGCAAATTTTATTTTGAAAAAAAGCATGCTTTATCCCACAAAGAAAGAGCTGCTGGAAATAGTGAACTATTTCCATTTTTCTAAGGATCGGTACACAGAGCAGAAAGATGTTGTATTCTCACCAGGAAAAAAATCACTTGAGATATATATGCCTGGCTCACAACATACGTTTTTAAAATGATACGGATATCTAAATTAATGTTGCCTTTACTAATTGTTACATTCCTTGGCTCAGTACCAATACTTAAGCATGATTGCTGATTGTGATTAAAGCATTAATGTAAGTTCAGTTGAAAATACATTGAACTTATTGTCTAGTGCTGATTTACCGACACCAGTAAATGATTTGTAACTGGAAATACGACATACATTAAAAATGTAAAAAAGATTTAATGTAATCATTAACCTGTTAGACAACATGAAGAATGAAGAAGCAGTCATCATAATTCCTGTGTTCAACTGATAAAGGTTAACTTATAAATAATACAGAAGTACAGGTCTTTTAAAAACTAATTAAACATTTGTTCCATTACACGAAAGAATCACAGTTATCTAATCCATAGCCCCATATTAAATATTTAACACATTTTCTTAACTATAATCCTTTCTATTTTTCTCTGATAAATGTTTAATTTTCTGTTTTTTTGCCATTTTCAGCATTTCTTCTTCTTCAGGTGTGTTTTGGTTTTGTTTGCTTCCACAAGCAATGTCTGTTTTGCAGAATCTTATTCAAACACACTCAGTTTAACTTTACACACTGTTGGTGAATCTCAGCAGTCTATTTGAATACATAGGGCAGCATTGTTTGATGTGTACGTTCAGAAATTTGAGTGGTGGCAATCAAGAGTTCTTGGTGTTCACTGCAAACAGGTGGACTTGGCTAATTCAGATCAAACAGGAAAGTATTCTTCAAAGATTCAAAGTTTCATTTATTATCAAAGTATGTATGCAGTATACAACTCTTCTTCTCCAGCTAGCCACAAAACAAAGAAAAATCATGGAAGTCAGTTCAGGGAGAAACAGCAAACCCAGCCCCTCCCACACAAAAAAGAACAGCAACACGATAATCACACCCCCAAAACGGCCCACCTCCCAAAGGAAATGCAACAAGAACACCGGCCCCCAAATCTTCCATCCCTGCACGAAATGCAACTGGAACACTGGTCTCCAAATCACCCTCTCCCCGCACAGAAACACTAACAAAAACACAATGAGCATCGACCCCCCCCCCCAGACCCCTCTTTCTCCACACAAACCGCCACCAGACATTGACCCTAAATCTCCTCCCCACACACAATGAGAAAGAACGGGCAAAAACACAGAATATAAAAGCCATAAGGCTGAAAAAAATCCATTCTTGTCAGCTTTCTGAGCAGTAGGTGCCTTAAAATAGTGTCTAAAATTTGCTTTCTCATTACTTAACTCTGGGTAGAGGCACCACATCAAAACAGTAATACATCGTCCAAATCATGGCACTTTCAGAAATGGAGTGGCAACTCACTTTTGTTACTCAGTCACACTCCTGGTATAGGATGAGTTACCAAACTAGAACCTTGTAACTTAATGTTGCAGGACTTGGGCTAAGTTCCTTAAGGTCTTTTCTTCCCAAAAGGGCGGTGTTTTATTTGTGTACTGCTTGTCATCAGCTTTGCAATGATTAAACTCAACTATGAGAAAAGAATGCCTGGACAAAGTTAGCGTCTCTGAAATATATGGCTGAGCCACAACTTCTATAAGGGCTGCAAAATGGAACTACAGCAGCATGCAGAAGTTTTAATTATTTCATGTTTTTAATGAATCATTTTCAGGTGCAAATATGAATCTATGGAAAAAAATTCCAAAAAGGAAATAACAGTCCTGGTGATGAATAGCCTTCTCTCCTTTAAACTGGCATTTTATTCGCAATTCAAAATCTTTAATTTGCCATATAGTTGAAGAAACAAATGAAACCTTATTCAGTGTTTTGTAAGTACCTCTAAAGTGAGATTTCGGCGAAGTACACTGGATCAAGAAAGACTGATAAGTCAACAGCAAGTTATATGTGAAACAGTGATCAATGTTTCAACTGTTATCTTAAGGTTTTACATCAGAACTTTCCTTTTGCAGGTAGCCTGTAGTAGTCTTCACCTTCTCTAAGAATGCTTGAAGCGATTTCCTTTCTCTGTTTATATTGCAGCATTTAGCAATAGCAGTTCTTTGGAAGATTCTCAGTACCTGAGCATTTCGTCTTTCTTCCCCTCGATTTACAGCCCTGGCCCAGCGAAGATTGGCCGTGTCATCCACCTTTCTAATGCACATATGGTTCCGTACATTTCGATACATATCTTGAGAGAAAAAAGTCCACCATATGCCTTATCTCATCTGCTGAGAGGTTTCCCCCCTCTTGAAGTCTGTAGATACTTCAAATGACATTCTACTGCATGCTACAGTGTTCACAGTTAATAATTAACAAGAGCTCTCTGAATGCTGAGCACTCACATTGTTCCCCTACTGTGCCATCCTTTTAGGATGCTAATGTTAAGTACAGCTTTGCATTAACATAAAGCCACTGATATGAATTTTAATCATGCTTGATTCAGGGTTGTTCTTTTGAGAAGTTAGTCTAATGAATTGTATGTAAGTGATGAAAGAGTCAATAGACAAAACAGGTATGCCAGTAAGCTTCACTGACTTCCCAAATATAAACCTAATTTATTTAAAGCCTACCACTCATATATTTTAATGATGCTATTCTGTTGTCACCCTTCTGCTAGCTCTGACCGAGCCACATGGCCAGCCATTCATTTCCTAATTTATCTACAACACTGGAAGTTCCTTGACTTCAAATGCTGGCCCAAATCTTGTTAGTACATCGAAATATGTTCTTCCTTTTCTCTGAAAGCAATTTAAGTTGTCTGCCTTCTCTCTTTTCTTTCAGTAATATTTAATGTATATCTGTTGACTATTGACTATGAGCTACAGAAAAATATCAGAATTTCAAACAGAAAATGCTGGAGAAACTCAACAGGTCAAGCAGCATCTATGGAAATGAATAAACAGTTGATGTTTCGGGTCAAAACCTTTCATCAGTACTGGGCCAACCATTTTAATTCTTATCTCCATTCCCATTCTGACATGTTCTGACATCTACCTGATGAGGCCACTCTCAGGGTGGAGTAGCAACACCTCATATTCCACGTAGGTAGCCTCCAACATGATGGCATGAACATTGATTTCTCCTTCTGGTATATTTCCCTCCCTAATCCCTCTCCTTCTCTTCCCCACTTTGTCTGTTTCTACTCATCTGCCTATCACCTCCTCTTGGTTCCCCTCACTCTTTCCTTTCTCCCGTGGTCCACTCTGCTCTTCCATCAATTTCCTTCTTCTCCAACACTTTGCCTTTTCCATCTATCACCTCCAGCTTCTTACTTCATCCCCGCTTTCCCCCACCAACTGGCTTCACCTATCACCTTCGAGCTTGTTCTCCTTATCTTCCCACCACCTTTTTATTCTGGCATCTTCCCCCTTCCTTTCCAGTTCTGATGAAGGGTCTCAGCCTGAAATGTCGACTGTTTATTCACTCCCACAGATGCTATCTGACCTGTTGAGTTCCTCCAGCATATTTGGATGTGTTGCTATGGATTTGAAGCATCTGCAGAATCTCTTGTGTTTATCATCAGAATATCATTGTCTATCAAGGCTAGCAATTGCTTGATATTAATTGTAGGAAATACAGGTAACATTTGGGATTTTACATTATAAATTCTCTTGACTTCTGGATCAAATATAACTAAATGAATTACTTTCAAAAATAATTTTCTTTAAATTTATAATTATTGTACTTGCATTTACACAGCCAGTCTTAACATGACATATTAATTGAAAGTATTTTAGAAAGAGAGGTACAAGCAAGATCCAGGTTTGTGTGAACATTGTCTACAATTAAATTGAAATTTGTTCTTTTTTTTTTGACAATGATTTTTATTTTCTGTTAAATTAAATTTACAGCAGTTGTGGGTGGTAAAAAAACATAATCAATTTGAAAAGAGGATAGTCTTGGTTGCAGTTTTACTTTAGGAGACAGTGTGATATCATGGAAGAATTCTCCAGTTTGGCAAACCATAATGTGTTCCTTCTGTAGCTGTAAGCGGCTTACTGCTGGCCAGTAGTTTGCTAAGTTTAACACAAAGCAGATTTAAATAGACTTCTACAATCATATGCAGTGAGGGCTATTGATATGCACTGTAAGCAAATACTCACTGCACCTTCCACCTCAGAGGTGAAAATACCACTACCATATCAGAGGCCAACTTTTTTGTTCTAGTGCACACCATGTTATTAAATTATCCTACAACTGATTCATTTGAGACCTTTTGACTTACTTAATTTGGAGTATTGTGAGCAGTTTTGGGCTCCTTATCTTAGAAGGGATGTGCTAAAAGTGGAGAGGGTTCAAAGGAGGTTCATGAAAATGATTCCAGGATTGAATGGCTTGTCATATGAAGAGCATTTGATGGCTCTGGGCCTGTATTCCCTAGAATTCAGAAGAATGAGGGGTGACCTCATTGAAGCCTATTGATTGTGAATAGTCTTGATAGAGTGGCTATGGAGAGGATGTTTCCTATGGTGCAAGAGTCTAAGACAAGTGGACACAGCCTCAGGATAGAGGGGCATCCTTTTAGAATGGAGATTAGAAGAAATTTCTTTAGCCATAGAGTGGTGAAGATGTGAAATTCTGTGCCATATATGGCTGTGGAGGCCAAGTCTTTATCCATATTTAAGGCAGAGGTTGATAGATTCTTGATTGGTTGGGGCATGAAGGGATATGGGGAAAATGAAGGAGATTGGAGCTGAGAGGAAAATTGGATCAGCCATGATGAAATGGATCAGACTTGATGAGCCAAATGGCCTAATTCTGCTCTGATATCTTATGGTCTTATGGAGACAATTTCATGTTATTATCCAGCTCAATTTTAAAATTAGTTATAGTATGAAATTCTGTCATTTTTTCAGGTAGACCAGTCTAAGTTTGTCTACTATTTCTAACAACTTTAAATCTATAATTCTTTGACTATTGAATATTTGCTACAGCAGCTGAATAATATAGTCTATTCACCCATCAGTAGCTTGTATTCTGTTTTTGAAATCAGTGGATTATCTTCAGTTACCCTAAAGCAATTTTTAATTTTGAATGTGCTATTAACAAAAGTTGAGCACTTCATATGAAGTTATAATCAGCAAGCTTTCTTCTCAGTGTCAATTTTATATTTGCACAATAATGACATATCATTCTCTTTACTGATTAGGTTTTATAAGCTTCAATGTTTGTTATTCATGACATAGTCTAGGTAAAAGTCTTACTTGTGAATTTTAACTTGTTTCTGTTTGTTCCATCTCAGGGTAGAGATCTCTTCAAGGGAAATTCAATGGATACAAATTTTGCAAAAAAAACACCTCATCTACGTTATCCTGAGTGCATTTTCTTTTGATATTTCTTAAGATAGACTTTGACAGCAAATTGAATATGTTTGAAGGTAACTTGGGTTCGAGCCTTAAAATCTTTTACTGCAATCACCAACCACACCTCAATTTTACTATCAACCTTTATCCATCCCCAGTCAATAAGAAACAAACAAGAGAAATGTGATTGCTCAGAAGAGGATGAAGAGGACATTTACCAGGACACTTGCTGTGAAATTTAAGGAGCAGCTGAATGAGTTGGATGTATTTTCTCTGGAACAAAGGCAGATGATGCAAGACTTAACTGAGAAGTGTAGAATAATGAGAGACCAACATAGGACCTATTTTCACTAACAGAGGGTTCAAAATTGAGAGGTTTAGATTTAATGTAAAGATTAGTGAGGTTTTTAGAGACATTTTTCACCCAGACAGTGATAGCTGTCAGGAATTTACTATTGAAAGGATCTACTTGAAGGATAATAAGAAATGGTAGATGAAAGGGCTGCAAAGCTACAGAGCAAGTACTGGAAAGTGGAATTTGACTGAGTAGTTCCTTTGGTTCAACCAATATGGATGTGATGGACTGAATGGATTCTTTGCATGTTAACAATTTTCAATGTTTCTGTGACTCTGGAAGACTTGCATTTGAAAACTATTGAAGTCTAATCCCTTCCCACTCCACCGGGTGCTTTGGTTTCCTCCCCCAGTCCGAAGATGTACTGGTTGGTAGGATAGTTGATCTGTGATCAGGCTAGGGCTAAATCCGGGACTGCTGGGCAGTGTAGCTCGAAGGACCAGAAGGGCAGTGCTGTATCTCATAAAAACCTGCAATATGTTCTCTCACACTAGAGGTTTCTCTTGTCAACTGCCTTATTGCTCAGCTTTTCTGTGATTAGTTTTGTGGGAAAGTCTTAAGTGTAGATCATTACTTTTTGTAAGATATTGAATAATTGGTATTATTAATTTTCAAATGGTAACATTTCTGTTATTCCTTTAAAATATTTTCAGATTTCTTATTCCCTCTACTAATCCCTCAGAGAAGAAGTGCTCTACAACCTTCAAATCTTGGTATGTACTGTAACTGCCCAGTATTGCCAAAATATCTCCGTAGAGAATGACACACACAAAATGCTGGAGGAACTCAGCAGGTCAGGCAGCATCTATGGAAATGAATAAACAGTCGATGTTTCAGGCCGAGACCTTGTGGAGTCCTTGGTTGTGATGGCTACATTACTGGTGGAATTGAGTCCTATCATAGTAGTTTGTCTAAATACGTCATTTCGTAAAATGTATGTATGAGGGATACAAGTACAAGTAACTCCACTAGAGCACAACATCGCAAGAAAAATTCAGGATAGGGCCACACAGCTGCTTCCAAAATTGTTTTAAGGCTGTTATTTCTTTGATGGTTCTGCCATATCTAATTGTACCCTCAAAGAACAAAGTTCAAAGTAAATTTATTATCTAAATACAGGCATGTCATGTTAAACCACCCTGGGATTTATTTTCTTACAGGCATACTTATTAAATCTATAATAGAATTAGTGAAGGACTGCACCAGCTTGTGCTTTCAACCAGTGTGTAAGACTACAAACTGTGCAAATGCAAACATAAAGAAATGATAATACTGTAATAAATAATTAGATTAGATTGTGAGGACACACAGTCCTCTTTTATTGTCATTTAGTAATGCACACATTAAGAAATAATACAATGTTCCTCCAGTGTGATATCACAGAAACACAAGACAGACCAAGACTGAAAAACTGACAAAAACCACATAATTATAACATATAGTTACAACAGTGCAAGCAATACCGTAATTTGATAGAAGAACAGACCATGGGCACGGTAAAGAAGTCTCAAAGTCTCTCGAAAGTCCCAACATCTCACGCAGACGGTAGAAGGAAGAAAACTCTCCCTGCCATGAGCTTCCAGTGCCGCAAACTTGCCGATGCAGCATCCTGGAAAAACCCAACCGCAGTCCGACTCTCAGTCCGTCTGAAAACTTCGAGCCTCCGACCAGCCCTCCAACACCAAGCACTGAGCACCATCTCTGCCGAGGCTTTGACCTCAACCCCGGCCGCCAGCAACAGGCAAAGCCGAAGATTTAGGGCCTTCCCTTTGGAGATTCTCAATCGCACAGTAGCAGCGGCAGCGAAGCGGGCATTTCAGAAGTTTCTCCAGATGTTCCTCTGTGCTTCTCATATCCATCTCCATCAAATCAGGATTGTGCATGGCCCCTATTTAACAAATACGATATAATTTCACTGGAGAGGCCGTGCGTGCTGCGTCACGCCGCCATCTTTTCCTCCCTCCTTGTTTCCCCTTCTAAGCGATAAATATTGAGAATGTGAGATGAGGACTCCTTGAAAGTGAGTCCATAAGTTGTGGGAACATTTCAATGATGAGGCAAGTGAAGTTTGTGAAGTTATCCTGTTTGGTTCAAGAGCCTGATGATTGAGAGATACAAGTTTCCCCCGCCATCCGAAGGTAGACCATTCCTATGAAACGGTTCATAAGCCGAAACGTCGTAAAGCAAAGAAGCAATTACCATTTATTTATATGGGAAAATTTTGTGAGCGTTCGCAGACCCAAAAATAACCTACCAAATCCTGCCAAATAACACATAAAACCTAAAATAACAGGAACGTATAGTAAAAGCAGGAATGATATGATAAATACACAGCCTATATAAAGTAGAAATACTTTTCCACAATTACTACTGAACTGTTCTCCGTAGCGAAAATCTCACGCAAGCGCTGTCGGCAGAAAATCTCACGCAAGCGCTGTTGGCGAAAACACTCTCTCCAGTAACCTTTAAGCTATGAAGCTGCCAAATCATACCAAATAACACGTAAAAATACACAGCCAATATGAAGTAGAAATGATGTATGTACAGGAATCGGGAAGAAAGCATGATGAACACACTGATGATGGTGTGTTAGACTGAGTCGTCGCAGATTGGGTGGTGCAGTGGCCCCCACCATCCAGGAGTGCGGATTTCCGATTGCGTCGTCTCTGATCTGGGCCGACAATTACGTGTCAGCGGCACCTAATTAATTAGCATGTTTATTTTGGCTTTTTTCTTAAAGATGTGCTGTGTGCCTCCCTGCTACTGCCGCATTCTCCGCGAATTAGTATCTGTCCATGGCCTGGGGGTTGGGGTGGTGGGACACTGGAGTGTCATCTCGTCATCGTCTGTTTCCATTAGAGCAGGCAGCTCATCTTCTTCTATCTCTGCCCTCCTCAATGTCGAAGGTCGAGGTTCGTCGTCTGCTGTGGCTGATGTGGAAGGCTTGCTTGACTGCTGAGCCTCGTGCATTTTTCTATCACACAGTTCTTTGTAAGGACTCAAACCATCCTGCAAATATCTCCTAAACCGACGTACCCTTTCAAAATTAAAGTTGTACCTAATTATTACTCATTCGGTTTTGATCGTTATCCTTTTTTCTTCCAATTGCATCAGCTCTTCATCTGTCAGTTCTTGGTCATGGGATGCCAAAACCTCTTCAACATCATGTTCATCAGCTTCCACAAGCCAAATTCACGTTGTCCGTACTTCGATCACCACGATCGAAACGCTTAATTATGTCTAGTTTTATGCTAAGTGTAACACCCTTATGAGCTCTTTTAGGCTTTTCCGATACCATAGAACTCATCTTGCAAATGACTGCTCACAGGTATGTGTTTAAGCAATGCCGTTCTGAATCTGGGGAGAGTGGCTGCTCGAGGCGTGCGCTGCCTTTTATCGTGCACTGCTTTTTTTTTTGTAATAGTGAAAACACCTTCTGAAAGCGAAAACAGGGTACTAATGTAGGTCATTCGTAACAGTGAGGTTTCGTAAAGTGAACGTTCGAAAAGCGGGGGGCACCTGTACTAACTGCTGCTGATCCTGGAGATGTGAGTCCTGAGATTCCTGTACCTTCTTTCTGATGGGAGCAATGAGAAGAGAGCGTGTCCTGGGTGGTGGAGGTCTCTGAAGGTGGATGCTGCTTTCCTGTGACAATGCTTTGTGTAGATGTGCTCAAAGTTGGGGAGGACTTTACCTGGGATGGACTGGGCATATCCACTACTTTTAATGACATTTATGAATAGTTCAACAATGTACATTTAAAGTACAATATAATTGTTTTATTATGAAATCTACTCAAACTAACCCAGGCTTTATCTTAATTACCTCTTTAGCAAAATCGTCATTTTGTTTCTTGCCAATTTCTGCTGTAATTTTATTCTTCCAACCCTTTTCGGCACTGACATTTCACTGAGTAACGCCACCTCAGTAACAAAGAGCATAGGTGGGTGGTCTATAAGAACATTTTAGAAGTATACATTCTGCAGGGATAATGTTTCCATTCAAGGGTAATTGTTTCCAGGCTGTTATGTAGCCAGCCAATATACTCTCCACTACACACTTACAGAAATTTGTCAAAGTTTAAATGTGATGCCGAATCTTTGCAAACTCCTAAGGAAGTAGAGGCACTGCTGTGCTTTCTTTGTAATTCCACTTGTGTGCTGGGCCCAGGACAGGTCCTCTGAAATGATAACACTGAGGAACTTATAGTTGCTAACCCTCTCCACTTCTGATCCTCTGATGAGGACTGATTCATGGACCTCTGGTTTCCTCCTCCTGAAGTTAATAATCAGCTCCTTGGTCTTGCTGACGTTTAGGAAGACTTTGTTGTTGTGGCACCACTCAGCCAGATTTTCAGTCTCGCTCCTATATGCTGATTCTTCACCATCTTTGCTTCCATCAATGAAAGTGGTGTTGCCAGCATACTTGAATATGCATTGGAGCTACGCTTAGCCACACAGTCAAGGGTGTGAAGCAAGCAGAGCAGGGGACTATGCACGCAGCCTTGTGGTGCACCTGTGGTGATGGAAATCATGGAGGAGATGTTGTTGCCAGCCTGAACTGACTGGGATTTGCAAGTGAGGAAATCATGTATCCATTTGCACAAGGAGTTACTGAGGCCAAAATCCTAAAGCTTATTGATTAGTTTTGATGAGATGATGGTATTGCATGTAGACCTGTAATCATTGAAGAGCATCCTTGCATCTTTGCTGTCCAGGTGTGAGATGACATCTGCTGTGGACCTGCAAGTTGGAGGGGATCCAATTCATTTCACAGGCAGGAGTTGATATTTTTCATCACTAACTCTCAAAACACTTCATCACTGTGGATGTAAGTGCTACAGGACGATAGTGATTGAGGCAGGTCACCATTTTCTTCTTAGACTCTGGTATAATGGAAGCCGGTGGGTACCTCAGACTGCCAAAGCAAGAGGTTAAAAAGCTCAGTGAACACTCCAGCCAGTTGATCAGCACAGGTCTTTAGTACTTGGCCAGGTACCCTGTCTGAGCTGGTGCTTTTCGTCCTGCTTGTACATCCACCTCAGAGACCTGTGAGCCTTTTGAATCTTTGAAATCACAGTAACACTGGGGACTGTGGGAGTCCATGATGGCTCTTCCATGTTTTTACAAAGTGAGCATGGAAAGCATTGAGCTCATCTGGAAACGAAGCCCTGTTGTCACCTATGTCACTTGACTTAACTTTAACCTGGGTTGTAAACGAAGTTTACAGGAAATTTCAGAGATGCAATCTGTGAGGAGCCCATATAAGATCATTAGATGTACTGTAGAATTGCCCCCAAGTGGTTGATCTTTTACCATGGCATCAATTTATTGTTTTAACAACACATAATCACTTGTTTCCCTTGAAGCTTAAAAACCTTCAGTCTTTGTCTTGAGCATTCTCAACCTCTGAACCTGAACCTCTTTTGTTTTGGTTGAAGACGTCAAAAGATTCTGGATGAAGGGATTTCTCCTTATCTCTATGCTGAATGACAAAATCTTTACTCGGACACAGTGATGCTATGTTCTGCTCAAGCCAGACAGGGGAAGCGTCTATCTTATTAGGCACATTAAGAATTTAGCACATTTTAATGAGATTACCTTTCATTTTTCTGAATACCTGGAAGCATAGGAACAGGCTCTTTACTGTCATCCCATAAGACGATCTTCCCATCTCAGAACTAATGTGATCTTCCTCTATAGCAATTTACTTTTCCTAAATGTACTTGGTTGGTTCATAGCTGTCGACAGAAAATCCAACACTCACTAAAGTAATGACTACATTTCTATATAAATTCCGTGTACTTTCTTTTTTTCCCAAATCCCTTGATCCTCTTCTATGAATCTATTACTCTGTCTTGAATATACTTAAGACTTGAATATTCTAGATTTAAGTGTGTTAAAGAAATGAAAGAATATCTGCAAAGTTCTCATTGGAAAGAGGCTTATGTCTTTGTCCTCTGATGCTCTGATTCTGCAATAAACGTTATCCCTGCAGAATGTATACTTCTAAAATACTCTTACAGACCACCCACCTATGCTGTTTGTTACTGAGGTGGCATTGCTCAGTGAAATGTCAGTAGTGAAAAAGATTGGAAGAATAAAATTGCAGCAGAAGTTGGCAAGAAACAAAATGACGATTTTGCTGAAGAGATAAATAAGATAAAGCCTGGGTTAGTTTGAGTAGATTTCATAATAAAACAATTATATTGTACTTTAAATGTACATTGTTGAACTATTCATAAATGTCATTAACCTTTGAAACACTGAATAGCTCTATAGGCTGGAAGAAAAATGAGTTAACCACTAAATTAAAGTAGCAACAACAGGACTGAGCTATATACAGGCTAAGTATTGGTAAAACAACTTTTCTTGAGTCAAGTTTTGTTCACTAAACATAAGTACTTATTGTCATGAATAACCATCCTCTAAAAGAACTAAAAGCAGACTAAAATACCTAGGCTCTCCATAGACTCTGTGAGTGACTATAGAACATAGAGTATACAACATAGAAATCTATAGCATATTACAGGCCCTTCGGCCCACAATGTTGTGCTGACCATGTAACCTACTCTAGAAACTGCCTAGAGTTTCCCTAGCGCATAGACCTCTATTTTTCTAAGCTCTATGTACCCATCTAAGAGGCACTTAAAAGACTTCCGCCGGTACCGCCAGCAGGGCATTCCACGCACACACCACTCTCTATGTGAAAAACTTACTGCTGACATCCCCTGGGTACCTATTTCCAATCACTTTAAAACTATGCCCCTCCTGTTAGCCATTTCAGGCCTGGGAAAAAGCCTTTGGCTATCCACATGATCAATGCCCCTCATCATCTTATACACCTCTATCCGGTCACCTCTCATCCTCCATCGCTATAAGGAGGAAAGGCCAAGCTCACTCAACCTATTCTCATAAGGTACGCCCCCCAATCCAGGCAACATCTTTGTAAATCTCTTCTGCACTCTCTCAATAGTATCCACTTCCTTCCTGTAGTGAGGTGACCAGAACTGAATGCAATACTCCAAGTGGGGTCTGACCAAGGTCTTATATAGCTGTAACTATATACAATCCTGTGGAGTAGAAAATTTGAAAGATTTGCAGCTCCTGAGTGAAGAAATTTTTCTGTACCTAGATACAAATGGCAAACATATCAATCAAGAAAGATAATTCTCAGCTCCTCTCAGCATGCAGTTTCTCAATGCATGCTACAATGAAACGACCATAGAAGATAAGTTGACTTTTCTCATAGGATAAGGTTTTTCATTGTAGGAGTAAATCTGGTGAACCATTTTGGCACCTTATATTGTAAACATGTCTTTCCTCAGGTAAGAAAAAAAACTAAGTTTTCATTTTTACCAAAACCTGTGTGACTTCTACAAGATATCTTTGATTTTGTAGTTTGTGTCAATACAATAAAATCTAACCCAAGTCTGCCAAAAATTTCAACACTTGGTCTAGGATAAAGCATTTTAAAGTGTCTCAGTTTGTCAAATCTATCAATTCATGTTAAGTAAATTATTGCCATGTTAAATCAACCTTTTGGGCAGATTTCTATTCAGATTAGTACTTCTATTGCTTGCAATTATAATAAGTGGAATATGTTGCATTTGCATTCAGAAGATGCACATTATACTGTGGGTTGTTAATTAGAAGTGTATCAAGCATCATGATTAGCATTATGAAAGAATTAAACCCAACTTGAGTTTTACCAAAGTTTGAATTTCGATATTATTGTAGCATTCTACATTCACCTTAAAGAAGCATAGGAAATGATTTCCATGAAGTATTTCTGTATGTTTGTTCTTCTACGAAATGGCTCTGTTTTTGATGCACTGTGTCTCAGATAAAATTCAAAGTTGACATCATTAGCATATCCTTAACATCTTTTCACATGGTATCAAAATGTTATTGCTGGATCCATATATATATATTCTACAACCAAACTCTGCCAGGTGTATCAAACAGAGGCAAAGAATTAAGTAATTATAAATATACATAGTTGAATTATTTACATATCATTAATTTCCTGGGAGTTGAGTGACTGTGGAAGCTGTGTTGCAGAGTATTATATGAGGAAAAATAAGTTACTGACTTAATAAAATAGTGGTTAGAGGAATAGGCTAAATATTTCCACAAAATTATCTTGGAGTATGTTTTATATTCCCTTGGCTCAATGTCTCCCATCACATCATTTCTCTTCAAAACACTGATACAATCTGGAACAGAAACCAGTAATCTCTCTAGTGCAATATCCAACTAGCCAATCAACATGTAAAGAAATTAGAGTTAACTATCTGGTCCAGGTTCAAATTCTAATTAAAGGAGATCACCAAGGTATTGATGGTTTAAAAACTGGGCAATGATAATGCTATTAAGAGCATGGAGAATCAAATATATTTCCTGCTATTGGTGATGTTGATAGTTCCCATTTCTCCTTGCTGCTCTGATTACTGATAATGCCTACCCCAGCTTTCTAAGGGAAATAAAGGAAGACATTGGTGATGATATTTATGTACTCACTGGCCACAGGAGTAGTACCCAAAGATTGGAAGAAGTTATTCTCTTGTTCAAAAAAGTTAATAGGGACACTACTAGGAATTATAGACCAGTAACTCTTATTTTAATGGTGGGTAAATTATTGGACAGGACTCTTAGAGACAGGATGTCTGAACACTAGGAGAAGCATAGTCTGATTAAGGATAGTCAGTACGGCTTTGTGAGAGGCTGGTTATGCCTTACAAGCCTGAGAGGCTTTTCGGAGGAAGTCTAAAACAAATTGATGAGAGTCGAGGAGTGGCTGTTGGGTGTATGGACTTTAGTAAGGCATTCAACAAGGTTCCGCATAGTGAGTTATTCAGAAGATCAGGAGGCATCCAGTTTCATAGTCCAAAGTCTGCATTCTGGTTCACGGTCCAGTCCGCGGACTCCGGGTCTTCCAGCTGTCCCTGGTTTCGGTTGGACTTAACCATAAGCATCTGATGCTCATCTTGGGGCTGGGAACATAAGTGGCCCTGGGATTGGGTGTGGTTGCTGGGTTGCCACGTCAGTCTCCCCTTGCAGCAACCCACTGGCGGAAGGCTAGTGCAGTCAGCAGGATATGGATTTGGCTGTTCTGTAGCCCGCTGAGGTTACCAGCCACCTTGAGTCTTGGAGCCACCCCAGACCTAGCTCTCTTCCTGTCCCTTGCCTCTGTCGGGTAAGCCAGGCCGATTGCCGTTACCCTGCGGTTGGTTCTGTCCCTTCCTGTCCCTTGCCTCCATTGGGTAAGCCAGGCCATTTGCTGTTACCCTGCTGTTGGGTCTATTCCTCCCTGTCCATGCCTCCGTGGGGTGAAGTCCTGTGTCCTGCCCAGGAGTTGCCTCGAAGTACCCTTGCCCCATCAAGTCTTTGCCTCCAGGAGCCCAAGCCTCACCACGTCTTCCCCTGGTCTCCAGGAACCCAAGCCTCGCCACGCCTTCGCCTGGCCTCCAGGAGCCCAAGCCTCACCACGTCTTCCCCTGGCCTCCAGGAACCCAAGCCTCGTCACGTCTTTGCCTAGTTTTGGGGTCCGAGCCCAAGTTAAGACCCAGGTTCTGGGTCCTTGTCCAGACTCTGGCTCGGATTCCATGCCCAGGCTCCTTGTTCCCAGTCCCTCGTCCTGGTCTTGCTCCCCTAGCCTAGTCTGTGTTCCTGTCCCTACTCCTAATTTGCGTTCTGTCCTGTCATTTAGTTTTGTCCATTCCTGTTCCTAGTACTTCAGTGTCTGCATTTTGCATTTGGGACCGTTCCCAACATTCCCCCCATTATGACATCCAGGGAAACTTGGTTATGTGGATTTGGAACTGGCAGGGAGTATATTTTGCCTGTAAGTCTGTGGCTAGTGGTTTTCAACAGGGATCTGTTCTGGGATGTCTGCTCATTGTGATTTTTATACATACATGAGTTAGATGAGGAAGGCGGGTTTCCAAGCTTGCAAATGGTACAAAGATTGGTGGTGTTACGGAGAGTGTAGAAGGTTGTTATACGTTACAATGGGAATTTGACAGGATGGAGAGCTGGCTGAGAAGTTCGATGTTCTACTGTATCTCCTGTATTCATCTGAGACCTCAGGGCAGTGATATCCTCATTGCAACTTCTTTTTCACAGCCCTCCTCCTTCTTTTCCCTTCCCTCTCTTCCTGCTCCATTACACGATGGACAGCAGACAAGGGCTTTCAAAATCATGGGGGATAATACATCAAAAAAATTGAAAATGATTGATGGACCATCTCTGGGGAGTACCTCAGGGTGCCGTGACCTGTTTAGGCATCAACATCTTATTTTGGACTCTCTAGTGTCAGTCACCATGTTGCTCAATGTGTCTTTGTTGCTGTGTTTATATTTAAATTCTCCAGTACCTTGCTCATGTGAGGAGCCATGGATTCAGGGGAAAGCTTTCACCTGCCAAAATCCATTAATCTTTTCCATGTGATGTTTGAATTTTTTTCTGTTGATGAGCTGATCCAGGTACATGTGGACACTATAAATATTGGGTCCACAATTTGGGAAAAATCCACATACATTTACTGTCTGCTGCTCTCTACACCAAAGCACCATATTTTAATTGCAGCTGGGAGAAGGTAAAGGAATGGGTACATAATCTGATGATGTCTGGCAGCAAGTCAGAGACCAAGTATGTGGAGCCACCGTTACTTCCAGCTCCATAACACATGTGCCATGCACAGCTGGTGATTTGCCATTGGTGGCAGATCACCAATGGCAGCTTTTGAAATAAATTGATGATTATTTTGTGATTCAGTTTTTGAAGAGAATGCAGGCTGTTCCTGGGTAACAAACAGGCTCCATTTTTACACAAGTCCATAAGTTGATTTTGTCCATCAGTTGGGAAATACACAAAAATCACTCAGTGCTGTAATCATATCTCCACGGTTTTGTAATGAATGGCATCAAAGCACATGCGACTGATAAACGCTTTAAGTTGAGACAGAGAAGAGGGAAGGGGTTAACTAGTACTGCTGTTTATTGGAACAAATGTATGTACATATGTGGAATTTTTGAAAATTATCAGTATTATGGGAGCTCCTTCATATGTATGAGCGTCCATAATTCAGGAAGTCAGGCATTTGTAACTCTGGGACAGCCTAAAAGACATAAGATCACTGGATTTGGTCATTTGACCCACTAATCCTGCCCCAACATTCCATATGATTGTGGCATTTCTACCTGTGACCTCATTTCCTCTTCTGTGTCTCTCCTGTGCAATTGTACTTCTGGCATCAATAGGGGCAAAACTTAAGTTAGCAGTGATCACATTTTAAAACCACAGAATACATTGTCAGACTCCAGAAGGACCGGTGTTCTGCATTTAAGAAGTCTTGTCAGGTCTAATGATAGGGTTTTTTCCCAAAGAGATTACTCTGAAAGTATACCCATTGCAGAACAACCAAATAAAGGGACTGACTGGGTTAGTGGGAACCATCAAGGAGCACATAAAGAACAGAAATTAATTTCAAATTTAAGTTTAATTATTATTCAACCATACATGAATACAGCTAAAAGAAACAGTGCTTTTTCTGGGGCCAAGATGCAAAACACAATCATACCCAGCACAAGACACATGTAGCACATTTCAGGTAGCAGTAAGCATAACAGCCACACAGAAAAAAATATATAGCTCAAGTCCCTAGGTGACTTTTCCTGTAAATTAATGGTGCTGGATGTTGGCAAGAGCAAGGCCTTAACGGTCTGCAGCAGAATGCTCTTTATCCAGCTTGTTTTTCACCAAGTGAATACTTGGAGGGCAGTTCAGATGGGAAGGGCTTACCCCAATCCAGAATGGACACCATCTCACTACCTCCAGCGTTTCCCCTTCTGGGCAGCTGCAACAGGTGACACTGGGCATGAGGTCTAGTCCCACAAAAAAACGAGGCTGCGCAGCTTCCCCCCCACCCCGCCACTGGTCTCGCCAATAAACTTGTGAACCGGACTTGCATTTCCAATGCCCAACAGGGTCTTCGAATCACAAGAAGAAATGATTAAGGTCATAAAGGAAATTGGTGCAAAATGTTGCTAGTTTCAAAGGGTAAAGTACAGAAGAATTGAGAAAATCTTTTCAGAGTGACAATGAAAATCATTTAGTTGAATATAACAAAGTAAGTGAATAATAATAATAATATAAAAGTCAGCAATAAAGGTAACAGAGTGGAGCATTGATTGCGTTGTCCAGCGCGGCTATTTAGCAGTGGCTGCATATGTTGCCAATATGCTAATCCCCTGTTTTCACACTGAAGTAGACAGTTGACTTTCTTGATCTGGAGGAGAACCAGGGGATGCTGCAGAGGTGTGCTTTGACAGTATTTACAGTAATGCCAGAGTGGGTGCCAAACAGCTGTGCAAACATAAGGCAAATAAATCTCAGGGGCCGGATATAATATATCCAAGAATCTTTAAGGAACTATGGGAGAAAATTGCAGAAAGCCTGGCACACATTTTTGAGAAGTTGCTGAGTACTGGATTAGTGTCTAGGGACAGGAAGAAGGCAGATGGTATTCCTATATTTTTAAAAAAAGTTACAAAAGCGATATAGAAAATTATAGATCATTGAGTTTGATGATCACTATGAACAAAGCAACAGAAAGTAATATTAAAGATAAGAGCATAGAGCATATACAGTGTATATATTAAACAAAAGCATTAAAATGTCTCACAGCGAGTAGGATGCATTTTGTTTTGTTTGAGGTGTGACAAAGGGGCTTGATAATGTTTGGATAATGAATATGTATTTTTTGACTGATGAGCTACCACTGAAAATTAAGAAATTTTGAATCCACAGGAAAAAAGTTACAGAACTGGTACAGTTGGCTGACCCACAGAATCCAGGCACTATGGGTAATGTTCTCAAATCTCAAATCAGATGTGTTCCACAACAGACCAATATTCTGCTCTAATCATTGAAGACACTTCCACTCAGCTGTCCCTTTGATATATTGGTGCTGAGCTCTTTAAGCAAGAAAATTGACTGGGCTCAATCATGAATATAAATAAGTTTCAGTTCAGGTAATTAAAGGCACAATCCAAGCAATACTGCAATGGAAACTGGAGCTGCCAACGGTGCAAGGGAAAATGGACAGTGGGAGTGTCCAGGATATCCCTCGCAAACCCTCATCCCTTCCACATCCCCTGCACTGATTCCTGAATGGATAATTTGGAAGGAGGTGAATAAGAACACTTAGGGAACATCAAGATAGCAATGCTGGAAGTTGCTGCAAAGTTAGCAGAATTGTGGAGGCACACACCTTGACCAAATGCCATAGGCAGTATAACAACCACATCTCACTGGAAGAGGAAAATACTATAGCATACTTACATGTGTCCTCCAATGCCCTCCCTTTGACCTCCTAAAACTACTGTACATTGTCAGTCTTCATCCCAACATCTTTTGGGTCCCCCACAGTTTTCTATCTGCGTGCTTTTTCAGCTCTTTGCCTACGGAGATATTCAACCTCTTATTTAAGCAGAATAATAATTCCCCTTATTTTCAACATTAACAAACTGTCTGCTTTCATCCATCCACCAGCCCTACAGAGGAACAGTCACTTCATCAGTTTCAGCAGGGAAGAGGGAGCAAAGAACCAATGGGTGGCAGAAAATGTGAAGTTAGGTTCTCTCTACATTCAGATGCCTTGCACCACATAGCAGTTACAGGTGAAAAGGGGTTGAGTGCACAAGTAACACACAAAATGCTGGTGGAATGCAGCAGGCCAGACAGTATCCATAGGAAGAAGCACAGTCAACATTTCTCGGCCCAAAACGTCGACTGTGCTTCTTCCTATGAATGCTGTCTAGCCTGCTGCATTCCACCAGCATTTTGTGTGTGTTGTTTGAATTTCCAGCATCTGCAGATTTCCTCGTGTTTGAGTACATAAGTTTTGCCTTCAATGTTGCAATGCAAAGTTGCTTTTCTTTCTCACACAAGACACAATTACAAGACTCAGGAATTTAATCCACCCACATGGATATTCATGCTTGGGTCGTGAAAGCAGAACAATTGTCTGAGTTTGTAATGATAGCTCTCACATCACAAGGGAGCAGGAGTGGATGCTGGAGGTAAGAACAAGAGAGGAATTCTGACATCAGAGACTACTGCAAGATTGATCTGGAGCAGCAGGTTAAGATATGTGAGATGCTAGCAGATTCCCAACTACATAAAGAACTATCAGAGCGAGGATAAAAGCATTGGTTCAAGCACTAATGGCATTATATCTCTCACTGTTGCAATGTCACTACCATGGAACATCAAATGCAACTATCATGTGACTGCACGGAAACTCTTGCCAAAGGGTAGCATGCCACAAATGCCAGCTTGAATAGAAAAGCCTTGCACATTCAGCGCTCTAGTGATGCACAGCAAAGTGCTGAGCAGCTTGTTGCCACTCTATCAGTTGGAGACAAACCTGACAAGAAGAACATGCTTGTGCTTGTTGGAGACCAGTCACCGCAATCCTAAAACACCATAAAAGGCATCCTTTAGAGCATTGTGAAGACATGGTCATCTTTAGTTGCTTCATCAAAAGTCAGAGGTGGGGAATATTTGCTGCAGGTTGTACAACATTCAATTCCACTTATGACTACTCAATAATGGGCTCCATGTTGCGGTGAGTGGCAGGGCTCACTTATGATTTGGTAAATTAAGTGACCTATCTTCGTGACCCTCCCAGAAGTGCATCCTCTGTAATATGACTTTTCTTCTACTAAGGGTGTAATATCAAATGACTAAAACTAACCCTGCCTTCAAAGTCATGCTCCAAGAGTTTGTCAAATCAATGCCTTAAATCTTTTAGACCATAGGCTATTTCTGAGCCATACAAAAACATGAACCGCAAATGTTACAATATACAAAAAGTTTTAAATCCTCAGACACTTTTATGTATTTTAAACACATTTAAACAACTTCAAACATCTCTAAGTTGTTTAATCCATTTTTAAACAATTATAGACACCTTCACTTTAAACATAGTTTTAAATACCATTTAAATGCTTCTGAACACCTTTAAATGCTTACAGAAATTGACATTAACAAGCCTTTAGAGTTTTAAAAGAATTTGGAACAATTTATTAGGATATTTTGAAACTGGTTCTCTATCTAAAATTTTAAGTTACTGAAATCCTTCCTCAGGATCTCCCAGTCATCCGTTTCCATGAAAAACCCTTTGTCAAACCAAGCACAGAACTCTCTAGCAACTTCATGTTGCAAGAGTTGAGCAATTAGCTCAGCCTCTACTCTTTAACCGAAATCCATGATGAGATCAGGCATGGTGAATGTGGATGACCTACAGCATCTCTTGCTGCCTGGCCCAGAACCATTAATTTTTCTTTCAGCCTTCTGGTTTGTTGCTGTCAGTTCTGAGGAGTGATGATGTGAAATCTGACTGTTTTCCCATGCTTCTGCAAAGTTCAAGCTTTTGAAGTAATCTGTTCCTGCTTACAGTTAGACCTGAACAACACTGAAGCATGGGCGGATTAATCACAAGTAACTTTCTTGTCACCTAGACATTGGATATCTTCAACAAGTAAGTATAACCAATAACTATCCCTAAGCCCTCTCATCAGGATTATGTGGGTCAAAGTGGAGCAGACTCCTAACTGGAAGAGCTACTGTAAATGAATACTCTCTCAACCAGAGCAGTTCAGAGCCTAAATTCTCCACTGACTGACTCACATTCTGATACCTCAAATCTTTCCCACCTTCTGCATGCCAACAGTCAAGGCTGTGGTGAATTACTGTCTCTCCTACACTATTCAGAAAGCTTAGTTCTGTAGGTGTTGGTTTGAATCCATTCTCAGCCTTCAGACCTTCTGTACCTGAACAGCAAGACTGCATACCATGTCATCTTCAAGGTGAACTGCAGCAAGTTGTCATTGCTCTTCTGACAACATCTCCTAAACTCGTAAGTGGCCTGCTTCCCCTTAAGGTAAAAACAATTGTTAGTAGAGAGCTGTAGCCAGAAATAGAATCAGAATCAGGTTTAATATCACTGGCATACGTCATGAAATTTGTTAACTTAGTGGCAGCAGTACGATGCAATACATGATAAATACAGAAAAAATAAATAAATGATTTGCAGAAAGTATATAAATAGTTAAATTAAAAATAGTAGTGCAAAACCAGAAATAATAAAAAAGTGAGGTAGTGTTCGTGGGTTCAATGTCTATTTAGAAATCGGATGGCAGAGGGGAAGAAACTGTTCTTTAATCATTGAGTGTGTGCCTTCTGGCTTCTGTACTTCCTTCCTGAATCCTGAAGGATGATATTAACAGAAATCATGGCAGTCATGACTACAAAGGCTTTAACCTTACAGCCCTTGTAATTGCTACCTCACCATCACCTGACCTCCTGATACGTCACGTAGTCAGAATCCCACAATGTTTCAGTAGTCAGAGCTGACCTTGAAGAGCTACAGGTAACAGGTCTATAACTGAGCTCTTGTGGCTCCAGAATTCAGTAGAAATTTCCCACAAGCAACTCTATTCTGAACCGCGCTCAGTTGATGCTGCAGGGATTATGTAGGAATACTAGGAGGTGGAAGAATTATTGTGACATATGGGCAGGTATGGGTGTTTCACACAGTGTCTGATGTTTAAATTTCTGTTATTTTCACTCAGCTAAAAGTAAGTGATTTCAATATGCAGTCTGTGGCAGTTACCAACTTCTGAATGTTGTACGTTATTACTTACATCCTTCAAATACATGGGGCGTAAAAAATGGGGCATTACGTCTCCGTTCAAATGTGCAATGTGCAATTATAGTAATTTATAATAAATATTATGTACAATGGGATAGTCAATATAACATAGAAATACAGTTGGGGCAGTATAAATTAAGCAGTCTGATGGCCTGGTGGAAGAAGCTGTCCCGGAGCCTGTTGGTCTGGCTTTTATGCTGCAGTGTGGTTTCCCGGATGATAGCAGCTGGAACAGTTTGTGGTTGGGGTGACTCAGGTCTCCAATAAATCTTCAGGCCCTTCTTACACACCTGTCTTTCTAAATGTCCTGAATAGTGGGAGGTTCACATCTACAGATGCGCTGCGCTGGACTGTCCACACAACTCTCTGCAGAGTCCTGCGGTTGAGGGAAGTACAGTTTCCATACCAGACAGTGATGTAGCCAGTCAGGATGCTCTCATTTGTGCCCCTATAGAAAGTTCTTAGAATTTAGGGGTCCATATCAAACTTCTTCAACCGTCTGAGGAGAAAGAGACCACAACACCATAAGATATAGAAGAAGGAGTAGGCCATTCAGCCCATCAAGTCTTCTCCACCATTCAATCATGGGCTGATCCAATTTTTTCAGTCATCCCCACTCCCCTGCCTTCTCTCCATACCCTTGATACGCTGGCTAATCAAGAACCTATCTATCTCTGCCTTAAATGCACCCAATGACTTGGCCTCCACAGCCGCTCGTGGCAACAAATTCCACAGATTTACCACCCTCTGACGAAAGTAATTTCTCCGCATCTCTGTTCTAAATGGACGTCCTTCAATCCTGAAGTTGTGTCTTCTTGTCCTAGACTCCCTTACCATGGGAAATAACTTTGCCATATCTAATCTGTCAGGCCTTTTAAAATTCAGAATGTCTCTGTGAGATCCCTCCTCATTCTCCTAAACCCCAGGGAATACAGCTTAAGAGATGCCAGATGTTCCTCATATGGTAACCCTTTCATTCCTGGAATCATGTTTGTGAATCTTCTCTGAACCCTCTCCAATGCCAGTATATTCTTTCTAAAATAAGGAGCCTAAAACTGCACACAATACTCCTTGTGGTCTCACGAGTGCATCTCTGCATTTTGAATTTCCTCCCCATCTAAATAATAGTCTGCCGGTTTATTTCTTCCACCGAAGTGCATGACTATATACTTTCCAACATTGTACTTCGTTTGTCACTTCTTTGCCCATTCCCCTAAACTATCTAAGTCCCTCTGTAGGCTCTCTGTTTCCTCAACACTACCTGCTCCTCCTCCTATCTTTGTATCATCGGCATATTTAGCCACAAATCCATTAATCCCATTGTCTAAATCATTGACATACATTGTAAAAAGCAGTCGTTCCAACACCGACCCCTGTGGAACTCCACTGGTAACCGGCAGTCAGCCCGAATAGGATCCCTCTATTTCCACTCTCTGTTTTCTGCCAATCAGCCACTGTTCCAGCCATGCTGATAATTCTCCTGTAATTCCATGGGCTTTTAGCTTGCTAAGCAGCCTCATGTGCGGCACCTTGTCAAAGGCCTTCTGAAAATCCATGTACACCACATAGACTACATCTCCATTGTCTACCCTGCTTGTAATTTCCTCAAAGAATTGCAATAGGTTAGTCAGGCAGGATTTTCCTTTCAGGGAACCATGCTGGCTTTGGCCTATCTTGTCATGTGCCTCCAGGTACTCTGTAATCTCATCCTTAACAATCAGTTCCGACAACTTCCCAACCACTGATGTCAGGCTAACAGGTCTATAGTTTCCTTTCTGCTGCCTCCCACCCTTCTTAAATAGCGGAGTAACATTTGCAATTTTCCAGTCATCTGGTACAATGCCAGAATCTATTGATTCTTGAAAGATCATTGTTAATGCCTCCGCAATCTCTCCAGCTACTTCCTTCAGAAGCCGAGGGTGCATTCCATCAGGTACAGAAGGTTTATCCACCCTCAGACCATTAAGCTTCCTGAGTACCTTCTCAGTTGTAATTTTCACTGCACGTACTTCACTCCCCTGACACTCTTGAATGTCCAGTATACTGCAGATGTCTTCCACTGTGAAAACTGATGCAAAATACGCATGCAGTTCCTCTGCCATCTCTGCATCTCTCATTACAATATCTCCAGTGTCATTTTCTATTGGTCATATATCTACCCTCAAACTCTCTTTTATCTTTTATATACTTAAAAAAGCTTTTAGTATCTTCTTTGATATTAGTCACCAGCTTCCTTTCGTAATTCATCTTTTCCTTCTTAATGATCTTCTTAGTTTCCTTCTGCAAGTTTTTAAAAGCTTCCCAATCCTCTATTTTCCCACTAGCTTTGGCTGCCTTGTACGGCCTCTCTTTTGCTTTTACTTTGGCTCTGACTTCACTTGTCAGCCACGGTACTGTCCTTCTCCTTCAAAAATTTCTTCTTATTTGGAATATATCTGTCTTGCACTTCCCTCAGTTTTCGCAGAAACTCCAGCTGTTGCTGCTCTGCTGTCCTTCCTGCTGGTGTCCCTTTCCAGTCAACCATGGCCATTTCCTCTCTCATGCCATTGTAATTTATTTTATTCCACTGAAATACCGACAGATTGGAATTTAGTTTCTCCTTCTCGAATTTCAAAATGAACTTGATCATATGGTGATCAGTGTTCCCTAAGGCTTCCTTAACCTTAAACTCTCTTATCACCTCCAGACCATTGCACCACACCCAATCCAGCACAGCTGATCTCCTAGTGGGCTCAACAACAAGCTGTTCTAAAAAGCCATCCCTTAGACATTCTACAAATTCTCTTGAGGTCCAGTGCTGGCCTGGTTTTCCCAATCCACTTTCATGTTAAAATTCTTTACGATTATCATGACATTGCTCTTCTGACACGCCTTTTCTATCTCCCGCTGTAATTTGTTAACCACATCCTGACTACTGTTTGGAGGCCTGTATACAACTACCTTTAGGGTCATTTTACCCTTGCCATTTCTTAATTCAACCCATAGAGACTCTACACCTTCTGATCCTATATCATCCCTTTCCAATGATTTAATATTATTTCTTATACACAGAGCCACACCAACCCCTCTGCCTACTAACCTATCTTTCTGATACACCGTATACCCTTGGACGTTCAGCTCCCAATGGCAGCCATCCTTTAGCCAAGTTTCAGAGGTGGCAACAACGTCATACTTGCCAATCTGTAGCTGAATTTCAAGATCATCCATTTTACTTCTTATGCTGCATGCATTCAAATATAACACTTTCAGTCCAGTTGCTTTCTGTTTTAACTATACCATGCCTCTATTGCCCTGTAACTCATCCCACTGGCTGTGATTATGCCTCATCTCCTGCCTGTTCTTTCTATCATCTCTGCTGCACGCTATCTTTGATTTATTTGTTTTCCCCTTCCTCAGCCCTATTACTCCGGTTCCCATCCCCCTACCAAATTAGTTTAAACCCTCCCCATCAGCTCTATTAAACCTTCCTACTTGGATAATGGACATCCTTGGGTTCAGGAAAACCCGTCCTTTTTGTATAGGTTGTACCTCTCTCAGAAGAGGCCCCAGTGATCCAGGAACCCGAAGCTTAGCCCCCTACACCAGTCTCTCAGCTGTGCATTAATATGCCTGATCATGCTATTCTTCTGCTCGTTAACACGTGGCACAGGCAGCAATCTTGAGATTACTACCCTTTTCAGTTTCCTACCCAACTCTCTGAATTTTCTCTTCAGGATCTCCCCACTTTTTCTACCTATGTCATTGGTACCAACGTGTACCAAGACTTCTGGCTGTTCACTCTCTCCCTTCAGAATACTCTGCACCCAGTCCAAGACATCCCGTACCCTGGCACCTGGGAGACAACACACCATGCAGGTATCTCTATCAGGCTGACAGAATCTCCTGTCCGTTCCCCTGACTATGGAATCCCCTATGACTACCGCATTCCTCATCTTCTTCTCTCCCTTCTGCACCACACAGCTGGTGAGTATAGACCATGTGAGATCCTTGATGATGTGTATGTCGATGAACTTAAAGCTGTTCATCCTCTCAACCCCAGATCCATTGACGTTAACAGGGATTAGTTTGTCTCCATTCCTCCTGTAGTCCACAACCAGCTCCTTTGTTTTTGTGATGTTGAGGGAGAGGTTATTTTCTTAAAACCACTGTGTCAGAGTGATGACCTCCTCTCTGTAGGCTGCTTATTTTAGATTAGGCCAATCAGTGTAGTGTCATCAGTAAATTTAGATTAGATTATGAAGACACTCAGTCCCCTTTTATTGTCATTTAGTAATGCATGCATTAAGAAATGATACAATATTTCCTCCGGTGTGATATCACACAGGACAGACCAAGTCTGAAAAAACTTAAAAAAACACTTAATTATAACATAGTTACAACAGTGCAACAATACCATAAGTTGATAAAGAACAGTCCATGGCACAGTAAAAAGTTCAAAGTCTCTCAAATGTCCCACATCTCACGGAGGCGGGAGAAGGAAGAAAAACTCTCCCTGCCATGCCCAACCACAGTCCGAATCTGAGTCATCCGAAAACTTTGAGCCTCCGATCAGCTCTCCCACACCGAGTACTGAACGCCATCTCTGTCCGAACTATTCGACCTCAATCTCGGTCGCCAACGGCAGGCAAAGCCAAGGATTTTGAGGCCTTCCCTTCGGAAGATTCCCGACCGTGCAGCAACAACGGCAGCGAACTGGCGTTTCAGAAATTTCTCCAGATGTTCCTCTGTGCTTTCACATCTATCTCCATCAAATCAGAATTGTCCATGGCCCCTATTTAACGGATACGATATCATTTTTCACTGGAGGGCTGCGCACACGCAGCGCGCTGCTGTCTCTCCTCCCACTTTAATTAGCAGATTGGAGCTGTGGGTGGCGACACAGTCATGGGAATATAGAGAGTAAAGGAGGGTGAAGGCAGAGGGCTCTGAGCTTGTTGTCGAGTCTGAAGGGAATTATGGTGTTGAATGCTGAACTGGAATCCAAGAACAGCATTCTCACATAAGCATCCCTCTTCTATGGTGTGTAAGGACGGTATGAAGAGCTGTGGCTATTGCATCATCTCTCGATCGGTTGTGTTGGTAGGCAAATTGTAGGGGGTCCAGTGTGGGTGGCAGTATGCTGCAGATGTAATCCTTAACCAGCCTCTCAAAGCATTTGCTTATTATTAAGGTAAGTGCAACAGGAAGCCAGTTGTTCAGACATGTTATCTTGGTCTTTTTAGGTACAGGAACAATGGTGGATGTTTTGAAGCAGGAGGGCACTCTACACTGGGAGAGGGAGAGATCAAAAATGTCTGTAAACACACCTGCTAGTTGTGCCGCGCATATCCTGAGAACTCGCCCTGGGATGCTGTGCGACTGTCCACCTGTTGGAAACACCTGCAAACTTCGGCCTCAGAGATGACCAAGCTGCTGGTCATATCATCTGCAGGTCTCCTCAGGAGCTCAGTATTGGCGACAATGAATCAAGTGTAAAAAAGTTTTAGCTCATCTGGGAGAGAGGCATGGATGTTGGAAACTCTACTGCATTTAGCTTTGAAGTCTGCAATGGTGTGCAGACTTTGCCATAAGCTGTGTGTATTGTTTTTTTCATATTCTTTTTATTTTTTTATTCCAAACAAAAAAAACCAAAAAAAAAACACTGACAAAAACCAAGACCTTAACAAAATCTAATTAAATATTGAGCAGCAAAAGGGAGAAAAATATAAAGGTAAAAGTAAGCATACACAGCAGAGGTGCACCACACCAAAAAACCTCAGTCCTCACCCCGTAACAAAGTCCAATACAGGGCCCCATATCCTTTCAAAAATGTCCCCTCTGTCTTCATTACATAGTCTCAGTCTCTCCGAATGTGAAGTATTTGCCAGTTCTCTCAGTCACAGATCGTACGTAGGCACAGAGTCCATTTCCACATTTGCAGGATTAACTTCTTAGCAATCACCACTCCAAACAATACAGCCCTTTTTTCATACTTACTGGCTGAAGATAGGGAGCTTGTTGCTCCAAGGATGGCTATGAGCGGGCATTTTGAAATGCCCTTTTGAAGTAGTTAAGACATCTAAAGAGTTCATAAATAAACTTTGTTATGCTAGTTTTGTAGCCTGGGGAAAAGTACATACTAAGGACAACAAATAATTTTTCGGGTTTTAATTCCTTTATCTGTTTTAGATGTTTAAGTGCTATAAGAGCGAGATAAAATGAACGAATTTACAACCAGATCTTGCCGTTACAATCTCAGTTTAACTTACGATGCACACCCTTGTGTATGAACAGAATTGCATATGCAGTGTAAAATTCCAGAACTAATACGGTAGTGGCAATTCTGAAGGAACACAATACAAACAACATTAGAATCCCACCCACCCTACATCTTATACATAACAGCGAAAAATGTAAGTGAATACATCTCATCTAAGACGTACACACGAGCTGAACT
Source organism: Mobula birostris (assembly GCF_030028105.1). Taxonomy (NCBI): domain Eukaryota; kingdom Metazoa; phylum Chordata; class Chondrichthyes; order Myliobatiformes; family Myliobatidae; genus Mobula; species Mobula birostris. Next base: position 73,435,854 of record NC_092380.1, on the reverse strand, counting down.
TCCGAACAGAGACAAAACATTCACGTTACGCGGTTACATGCACAATCAGTCCCGATACAATAAAGTTAGACAAAAGGTACACTTTGGCACAACTTTTACAAGGTACTGCCTGGTAGTTAAATTACAGGAAGACTAACCTACTTGGATGGTGAAGAACTTTGTATAAGCCACACTACCCAGTGTCGATTCCTTCACTCGTGGAAATCTAAAGCATCCACATGTAAAACATTGTCAAGTTACCGATATTCTCGATCCGCCAACAAGTATAAACCAATTCACATGGATATTGTCAATTAATGCTCACCTTTCCTCACCATGCCCAATTCCAACGCTTACCATGTCTTCAGCAGAAAGCAAAATGGGTCCCCACTATCCTGCGCATGCGTAGTGACATCACCGTCTCCCCTTAAAGGCACAGACAACTATTCTAGCATTACCTGGATGGATGCCTAAGTACACTTCTAACAATACTGAATAAGATCCGACGGTCACCCGGTTACACTAGGTTGTAGTACCCTCGTGTTGATTGACATCCTCACTAGAGAAATGGCCCATGTTTTCAGTAACTTGCCTCTGGAATAGAGCATCCAATCTCTAATATGCTTGGTGTACTGAATGGATCAGTTTAGATTGAATACAACAGCATGGGAGAGTTATAGCAGCAGCCTACTTGACCATACTTGAAGAAAGGATTTCTTGTGGTACAGAAATAGCGGCATATTAAGATTACTTGGAAGTCCAGGTTGATTTCATGTTATGGTTTAACCCTCCCTAAACTTGTGGAAATCCCAAAAAAAATCTACTCCCATTTAAATTGTCAGGTTCCACCATGATTCTGATGCATGTTGTAATCCTCATGTGTGTGGCTGATTGTGAAATCCTGTAGATATTTCCAGCAGAACCATAAAGTAATCTTGTGGTGTAGAGATCACTTTGACAGGCAGAGATAGAGTGTGCCTGCCAGATCCAAAAAGCAACAGATCTTGTTCAAGGAGGCTTTGGCGATTTGCCGCCACCTGATGTGATAAGCGGAGGCTCCCGAAGCATTGCCACTTTGGCCTTCCAAGGAAACCAAGTCTCTGTTTATACCTCACTGCAGAGTAAGTTCTCCTGGAAGCTGTCTTTCTGTCATAACCCTCTCCGGCTTAAAACAGTATTTGGCATCTGCTAATCCACAAGTCCCAGCACATTCCTCTTCTAGGTTGCATCTTCCTCTCTGGGGGGAGACCAATTTATGCAGCAAGCAAGTAAATAGGTTCAGAAATCCAGACAACAAATACTAATGTTAGTACTAATCTTCTTCAAAAATTTCAAAAATCTGCCTGGGAAGCAAACAAAAATTTTCACGTGTCATTCAGATGAGCAGCTCTGAAATAGGCAGACTGAACCTACAGCTTCTCAACTTCTTTCCATTCCCATATAGTTCCTGCCAGGAAATGAAAATCAAAAAGAAAAGTAGCATGCCCAGGCAAAAGATAAGGTATTTATTTTTCTTTGATCATGCTTTGGATTTTGGCATAACAACACAAGAAGCCACAGACAATAAGGTCACTATGGAAATGAGGAATTAAAATGCCAGACAATTCCAATTACTTCATATTACACAGACCAAGAAGCTTAATGTTCTGGTAACAATCCCCATTAAGCTATTTCAACTCATCTTTTCTGAAACATCCCTTTTATGCCTTACATTCCTATTCATTTCAAACTGAAAACTAACCTGTAGTTTTCTCTCTCTTGTTTGTTTAAGAAAGGTTTCCAGACTGAAACTGTTAACAATTTCTCTTTCCATAGTGCAGTTTCCTTGTTAATTTTTTCCTCATTTTCAGTTTTTATTTCCGTTCCTACCAGGGTTTTATTGCTGAGTTTCGAAAAGTTTGAGAAACCTGTGGTGAATCCCCAAAATGAAATTAAAATCATTGTTAATGAGTGATTAACACAGCTAAACTCTCACCATTGAAGGCTTACCAACATCTCACCAGAAATCCTAGAGTTTTTTTCATCTATGTTTCCAACTCAACAACTGCCAATGCATTTCAGAACTTAGATGAGAAAGGAATTTCTTCACAAAGAGAGTGATGAATCTTTGGCAGCATGTACTCTGCAGTTCAGTGGAGTCTCAGTCACTCAATGCACAGAATCTGCATTCTCCTTTTCAAGGGATTTCGGAGATTCAAAATTATGAGAATTGTGTGAATAAAATGATTCTGAGGTAGAAGATCATCCATGATCTTAATAAGTTACTATGAAATCTATTTTTTACATGTTTGTAACATTACTTTACACTCTACCAGTCATCCAGCAATATGCAAGTCATCAGAAATGTGTCATGGTCCCAATCAGTTATTCCCTGGTTCCCTTTAAATTTCCTTTGTGTCACGATCGGGACCGTTGACTCCTTGTTTTCCTTTAATTCATTGTTTCCCCGTGTTGAGCTTTGTAATTAAAGGCACTCGTTTCTCAGTTGAACAGTCAGTATATAGTGTCGGGCTTACAGCTGCTCGGGGCTAGACCGTCACCAGACGTCACCTGATGTCACCTGATGTCACTAAAGCAAGTGCGAGCAAGTCACCTAGCCGGAGCAAGCTAAATCACATCTCCGGAGCAAGTCAAGTCTTCTCCTCGAAGCAAGTACCAGTAAGTTGCCTCCCCTTGCCGGAGCCAGCCTGTCAAGTTAACCTGCTATGCTACCTCACCAGAGCAAGTCTGTCAAGTTAACCCACTGGAGTGAGTCTTGAGCCACCGTCTGTAGTTCCAGGTCCAAGTTGAGAGCTCACCACCACTTGGAGCCACTTCGTGCCAAGATAGAAGAACTGTCTATTGTTGTGTGGTTTTGTCTCTTCATGTCCTTGTCTCCGCTGAGTAGGTCTGGCCGTTTGCCACTACCTTGAATTAGGAATTGTCTCTTTGTTTCCTCGCCTCTGCTGTAGGTCTGGCTGTTTGCTGCTACCCTGAGTTGAGAAATGTCTCTTTGTGTCCTTGCCTCCTCTGGGTAGTTCCAGCCGTTTGCCGCTACCTAGAGTTGGGAACTGTGTCTTTGTGTCCTCGCCTCCACTGGGTAGGTCCGGCCGTTTGCCACTACTCTGAGTTGAGAACTGGCTCCTTGTGTCCATGTCTCCACTGGGTAGGTCCAGCAGTTTGCCGCTACCCTCAGTGGGAACTGTCTGTTCGTGTTCTGTGTTCTGTGTCCTGTATCCAAGGAAGAGTCCCGGCTCTGTGTCCTGTATCCAATAATAATAATAATAATAATAATAATAATAAACAAACAATAAATATTGAGAACATGAGATGAAGAGTCTTTGAAAGTGAGTCAATAGGTTGTAGGAACAGTTCGGTAATGGGACGAGTGAAGTTATTCCCTCTGGTTCAACAGCCCAATGGTTAAGGGGTAATAACTGTTCCCAACCTGGTGGTGTGGGATCTGAGGCTCCTGTACCTTTTTCCTGTTGGCAGCAGCGAGAAGGGAGCATGGTCTGGATGGTGGGGGTGTTGTGACTGTGATCGAAGTCACCAGAGAGACACTGAAACTGGTGATATAGAAGTCTTTATTCAGGACAATAAACTGGCATCATTCTGGAGACAGTCTTGGTAGAGGCTCACAAACCCAAAGATACATCACATTTTTATATCCTTAAATTCAAAAGTAACAGTAGGTGATTCAATACAATTTCAATAGTTACAATGACATTGTCTACTTCAATACTTTGGGATGACAGGTAGTTCCTTTGAAATACATAGTGGAAACACATTGTAATTGATAAGACACATCTCTTTTTGATGACAGAGAGCGAAACACCCAAAATTATTGTTGTCAGGGTTGTCTCTGAGTACACAGATATGGTTTAGTACACAAAAACAATTGATTGCTTATACCTTTGACTAGGTTTGATATGCTAAGCGACAACATCCATCTTGTCTGCCAGTTTGCACTCAAGTCACAATGGTGCCTGGTTTGATGCAAGCCAATTAACAGAACTCCATTGTCTTAACATGGCTCTAGTATATGCAATCTCATAGTGTGGAGCAGCCTGTGCTTTTAACTTGAATTTATTGCTGCAACTTACAAAAAAAACTGAAAGGCTAATTGAAAGCTACCTGAATTTACTTACACTTACAATAAGAATTGAAGCTATGTTCTTGTTTGTACTAATATCTGCTATGTTTGCATAACTCCAGAATACTCCCTAATAGGGAGTCGTTGATGATGAATGCTGCTTTCCTGTAACAGTGCACTGTGTAGATGGGTTTAATTGTAGGGAGGGCTTTACCCGTGCTGGATTGTAGGATCTTCCATTCAACGGCATTGGTGTTTCCATACCAGGCCACAATGCAACCAGTCAATATATTCTCTACTATGCATCTATAGAAGCTTGTCAAAGTTTTAGATATCATACTGAATCTCCAAGACTTCTAAGGAAGTTGATGTGCTGCCATGCTTTCTCTGTAATGACATTCATGTGCTGGACCCAGGACAGATCCTCCAAAATGATAGCAATCAGCAATTTAATGTTGCTGACCCTCTCCACTTCTGATCCCCCAATGAGGACTGGCTTATGGGCCTCCAGTTTCTTCCTCTGGAAGTTAATAATCAGATCCTTGGACTTGCTGATTTTGAATGAGAGGCTGTTATGGTGGTACTACTCAGACAGATTTTCAATCTCCCCCCAATATACTGATTCGTCACCACTTTTGATTCAGCCAATGTCAGTGGTGTTGTCAGCAAGCTTGAATATAGCATTGGAGCTGTGCTTAGCCTCACAGTCGTAATTGTAAAGTGAATTGAGTAGGGGGCTTAGCACACAGGCTTGTGGTGCACATGTGCTGATGGAGATTATGGAGGGGATGTTGCTGCCATCTTGAAATGATTGGGGACTGCAAGTTAGAAAATCAAGAATCCAATTACACAAGAAGATATTGAGGGCAAGGTCTTGGAGCTTATTTATTAGTTTTGAGGAGATGATGGTATTGAATGCTGAGTTGCCATCAATAAATAGCATCCTGATGTCTGCATCTTTGCTGTCCAGATGTTCCAGGGTTGAGCCAATGGGATGGCATCTGTTAAGGACCTTTTGTACTGGTAGACAAATTGGAGTGGGTCCAAGTCACTTTTCAGGCAAGAGTTGATATGTTGATACATATAAGTAAATTTTCTGTGAGCACTCTTGCTTTGCCTTCTTGATTGCATGTGATAACCCTGCTCTCGCTCTTAGAGTCATCCTTAAGGACTCAAAGCTGGTTTATTTACTCTCCTAATGAATTTGAAGGATTTTATAAACAGAATTGAAGGTGACCTTCTGGTGCTTTCTATGGGTAGCCCAATTTTCAAAACTGTTGAAGAGGACAGAGATCATTCCAGCCTTGAAGACTGTAGATATCAGATCTGAAGTTTTGAACTTTATACAATCTTTTCCTCAATGTACCAAAGCCCATGCTGGACCATTGAAGGCAGTGTTTAATTTCTTCATTATGATCTGTCTTCGCTTAAATATGGCCCCTGATATATTGGAAAATTTCCATTTTTTTGTTGAAACATTATGTCCTAGAGCAAATTACTGCAAATGGAATAAATTGATCAATGATACTTGTCTTGTTGATGTTGATTGTAGGACCCATTTTCTCTTATGCTTTCGTGAGTGAGTTGCATGTGAACTGAGGGGCCTGTGTACTGTAGCTTGGCCATTGTGGGTGGGATGACTTTGGTTTTAGATTGTCATTGATGAGCTTTAATCTGCTTCCCATTATTTCTGAAGATTACCTGCACTCCTATGGGAAGATCACTGAAGTTAAGGTGCTGAATGGTGAAGAGAAACATTCAATAAATTGTGGCAGGGAATGATGCATCTTCATTTGACCCTGGCCTTCAATAAGATTGACTCTGTTTTAGACTTACTAGTTAGGATAACAGCTTGCATATCTTCATGAAGTAATGTAAAATGGAAATGAATTTTTGTAGGTAGTTGTGTTTCAGAGTGTTGCACTGATCAGTCTAGTTATATACTGCAAAGGTACACTATGGCCTGGTATGGAAACACCAATGCCCATGAATGGAAAATCCTACAAAAGTAGTGGATACAGCGCAGTTCACCATGTGTAAAGCCCTCCCCACATTTGAGCACATCTACATGGAGTTCTGTTGCAGGAAAGAAGCATCTTTCATCCAACACTCCCACCACCCAAACCATGCTCTTTTTTCACTGCTGACATGAGGAAGAAGGTACGGGAGTCTCAGGAACCACACCATCACCTTTAGGAACAGTTATTACCCCTCAACCATTAGGCCCTTGAACTTGGTGAGTGAAGTTAGAGGGTATAACTTCACTCACCCCATCACTGAACCGTTCTCACAGCCAATGGACTCACTCTTTGTCTCATGCTTTTGATAATTCTTGCTTATTTATTGCTTCTTATTATTTTTGAGGTATGGGCATAGTAAAACACCCTAATTTCTCATTTGCTATGAACTTTCAGACTATTCTAATGGTGTGGTTTTGTGGTTTTCTAGAGATTTTACATAAATATTACGGTGTAGGCCCAATTGTTTAATACTATTGTATAGTGACTTTGGAATGATACCATTTGTTGATGTTACCATTAGGGCAATGCACACCCTATTCATGTTCCATAGTCTTTCAATATCCTCTTTTAATTCAACATATTTCTGGTGTTTTTCACTTATTGATTACTGTATGTTATACATGTTTGGAATGGCTACCATTAAGTAAGTTGTTCTAGCTTGTTTATCCTGTATTATTATATCCAGACAGTTATTATGGAGTACCTATCTGTAATAACAGATCAGTTGTAATGTAATTTATGGGACTCTAACTCTAAAACTGGATCAGGCTTGTATTTATAGTAAGGTATGGTTTCTTTTATGAGCTTGTATTTTAAAGCACGGTTTTGCCGAATGATGTTTGCCACTTGATTATGCCTCTGTAAGTAATCAGATTGAGTTAAACTGCTGCAGGCTCCTGTAATGTGCTGGATTGTATCTGGTTTCGCTTGGCATTTTCTACATTTATTGTGTTGAATTTGTTGATCTTTTATTATGTATTTTTGGTATATTTTTAACCACCTGGACTTGTATTGCCACAAGGAATCCCTCTGTTTCTGGGAAGAGGCCTCTAATCCTGAGCCAGGCGTTTGACTTAGTTGTTGATACCTAGTCTGCTCAGATCATGAGGATGTCTTCCATGGAGAGTCATGCTCTTGATGTTTTCATCTACAGTGGTAATTTCTTCATTTTTCATAGTTGTACTTTCATTTAAGTTTCATGGTGTGTACTTATCAGAATTGCATATACTTGCGTGGAGTACTGAACCCTGTCTTATTGATGAAAATGTATCCTTAGGAGTTTTATCTGACTGTTGTGTAAATTTTTTTTATGTCTGTTACTCCTTTTCCTCCTTCTGTCCTAGGTAGTGTTAATCTAAACATGTTCCTGTGTACATAGTTTTTATACACGATGAGGACTACTATTATTATTTATAACATTTATTGTTATTATTATTTTCTTTAGTATTTTTATGGTTTATTGTCTTTTGTACATTGGTTGTTTGTCCATCATTTTGGATGTGGCCTTTCATTGATTCTATTGTGTTTCTTGGATTTACTGTGTATGCCAGAAAGAAAGTAAATCTCAGGGTTTTATATAGTGACATATATGTATTTTGATAAATTTACTTTGAACTTCGAAGTGTTTCCTCAGCCTTTAGGGTATCCTGTAGGGTATGCAGTGACATCTGCTGGACACATACTACAGTGGTTGAATTAGTGTTGGTCAGAATATAAACTGTTTCTATTCACCTATTAAATCCTTGTCTGATTTATGTTCAAATACAGCCATTAAAGATTTTTTAAGAAGTTCTTGCACTCTAATGTTTCACTATTGAATTAGCTCCATGAAATCTTTGTTCCTCTTGATCTGGTGAAGGAAAAACATGAATGAATTATCAATTTAATTCAATTAACCAGCTTTAAAGTTGTATGTAACCTAATGAATAATCTATTGCTAGTGACATCACAATGTGATCTTCCTGTGATCACATCATAAAGGGAAATAATCTGTTTCCTCTCAGTCTCGAGGGTGGTAAACAACAAGCCTTAAATTGATGTTTTTCCAAAGCAGTTTTTCTACACCATCAGTTTGGGCAGAAAAAATGATTTCAATTTGCCCATCAGATATTGGAATTTCAGCGGAGACTCAAGAGACTGAAGATTTTGGAATGTGGAGCAGTGAACAATCTGCCAGAGTAATTTAGTGGGTCAAGCATCTGTTTGTTGCATTGGAATTGCATTGTCCTTTGTTCAGTAAACATCCACTGAGTGTAAACTCATCACACTTCATGCAGAATGTTGCTTCTGTTCAGTAGATTGTTATTGTATTATGATATACTGTAGCACTAAACAGGGTAACTACTTGGCTTGAGGGTTTACTCTTTTGTTCACCAAAAAGGATGAATTCGAGATGTGTGGTGAGGTGGCTGCTCTTAACATTGCAGTAGCATTTGACTGAGCATGGCAACAAATAACTCTTTCAAACCTTATGTCAATGGATGTCAAGGGAAAAAACACTCAGATGGTTGGAGTTATACTTCGCACATAGGAACACAGTTGTTGCAACTCCAGCATAGGGCAATGTAGCAGGACTTTCCCAGGGCAGTGTCCAGTTCCCAACCATCTTCAGCTGCTTCATCAATACTTGTCCTTCTGTCATAAGGTAAGAAGTGGCTTTCACAATAGTTAATTCCTTAACGTCAGCAAGACGAAGAAATTCATTGTTGACTTCAGAAGGAGTAGCGGACTGCACGACCCCATTTACATCAGTGGTGCGCAAGTGGAACAGGTCAAAAGTTTTAAGTTCCTCGGGTTCAATATCACAAATGACCTGACTTGGTCTAACTAAGCAGAGTTTACTGCCAAGAAGGTCCACCAATGCCTTTACTTCCTGAGAAAGCTAAAGAAATTTGGCCTGTCTCCTAAAAACCCTCACTAATTTTTATAGATGCACCGTAGAAAGCATTATTCTAGGGTGCATCACAACCTGGTATGGAAGTTGTCCTGTCCAAGACTGGAAGAAGCTGCAGAAGATCGTGAACACAGCCCAGCACGTCACACAAACCAATCTTCCATCCTTGGACTCACTTTACACCGCACGCTGTCGGAGCAGTGCTGCCAAGATAATCAAGGACACGACCCACCCAGCCAACACACCTTTTGGCCCTCTTCCCTCCAGGAGAAGGGTTAGAAGCTTGGAGACTCGTACGGCCAGATTTGGGAACGGCTTCTTTCCAACTGTGATAAGACTGCTGAACGGATCCTGACCCGGATCTGGGCCAAATATCCGGATCTGCCTCTCGGTTTTTTTGGACTACCTTACTTTCCCTTTTCTATTTTCTATTTATGATTTATAATTTAAATTTTTAATATTTACTATCGATTTGTACTCCAGGGAGCGCGAAGCACAGAATCAAATATCGCTGTGATGATTGTACGCTCTAGTATCAATTGCTTGGCGACAATAAAGTATTCCGTTTGCAATGTCTCTACATGTGAAACAGTCCATACCATTATTCAGAAAGTTCAAGACAACATGAAGGGCATGCTCTAAAAAGAATTGAAGTGCTTTTTTTAAGAGTCCCTGTGTCTGAGTATTTATATTCTCATTCACCCAGTTGCCTGATAACTGGCACTGTGAATGGTTTCAGAATGTTGACATGAAGTAAGAGTAGAATACCCATCAATCTACCCATGACAGGGATTAACAGGTTTGTTAGTTTGTGCAGAAGCCTTGAAATCCAGAGAATGACTTTCTCCATCTGCTACACTGATCTCTGCTAACTTCAGCTTGAATGAACTCCAGGAAGTACGAACAAGATATTGAGCCAATCAAAGTCACCACACAAGTGATCTGTGAGAAGCTGATGATCCTTTTAAAGGAGTAGCATGCACAAAATGCTAGAAGAACTCAGCAAGTCAGGCAGCATCCAAGGAGAGTAATTAGCTGTTGACATTTTGGGCCAATACTCATCGGAAGTGGAAAGGAAGGAGGAAGAACCCAGAACAGGAAGATGTTGTGGGGGGAGAGAGAGAGGGGAATGAGTTCAAGCTAGCAGGTGATAGCTGAAGTTAGGTGATTGGGAAGGTATGTGAGTAGGGGGAAATGAAGTGATAAATTGAGTGGTGACATAAGGCTAATGAAGGAGGAATCTGATAAGAGAGAACCTAATGGGAGTATTCAAGGACATTTTCAATCTCTCACTGCTACGGGCAGAAGTTCCCACTTGCTTCAAATAGGCAACAATTATACCAGTGCCTAAGAAGAACAATGTGGGCTGCCTTAATGACTATCGCCCAGTAGCACTCACATCTACAGCAATTAGATTAGATTAGATTATGAGGACACACAGTCCTCTTCTATTGTCATTTAGTAATGCATGCATTAAGAAATGATACAATTTGTTCCTCCAGAATGATATCACAGAAACACAAGACAAACCTAGACTAAAAAAACTGACAAAAACCACATAATTATTACATATGGTTACAACAGTGCAAATCAGTACTGTAACTTGATGAAGAACAGACCATGGACATGGTAAAAAAAAAGTCTCAAAGTCTCTCGAAAGTCCCATCATCTCACGCAGACGGTTGAAGGGAGAAACTCTCCCTGCCATGAGCTTCCTGCACTGCAAACTTGCCGATGCAGCATCCTGGGAGCACCGACCACAGTCCAGCTCTGAGTCCGTCTGAAAACTTCGAGCCTCCAACACCGAGCACCGAGCACGGAGCACCATCTCTGCCAAGTGCTTTGACCCCAGCCCCGGCAACAGGCAATAGGCAAAGCCAAGAATTTGGGGCCTTCCCCTCCGGAGATTCTTGATCGCACAGTAGCAGCAGCAGTGAAGCAGGCATTTCAGAAGTTTCTCCAGATGTTCCTCCATGCTTCTCACGTCTGTCTCCATCAAATCAGGATTGTGCATGGCCTCTATTTAACAAATAGGATAACAATTCGGAGTGGCTGAAAAGCTTTGAGAGGTTGGTCATGACTAGACTGAACTCCTGCCTCAGCAAGGACCTGGACCCATTGAAATTTGCCTATTGCCACAATAGGTCAATGGCAAACGCAATCTCAATGGCTCTCCACACAGCTTTAGACCACCTGGACAACACAAATACCTACGTCAGGATGCTGTTCACCGACTATAGCTCAGCATTTAGTACCATCGTTCTCACAATCCTGATTAAGAAGTTGAAGGACCTGGGCCTCTGTACCTCCCTCTGCAATTGGATCCTTGACTTCCTAACTGGAAAACCACAGTCTGTGCGGATTGGTGATAACATATCCTCTTCACTGATGATTAACACCGGTGCACCTCAGGGGTGTGTGCTTAGCCCACTGCTCTACTCTCTATATACACATGACTGTGTGGCTAGGTATAGCTTAAATACCATCTATAAATTTGATGATGATACAACCATTGTTGGTAGAATTTCAGGTGGTGACGAGAGGGCGTACAGGAGTCAGATATGCCAACTAGCAGAATGGTGCCGCAGCAACAACATGTCGATGTAGTTATAAAGAAGGCAAGACAGTGACTATACTTTATTAGGGGTTTGAAGAGATTTGGCATGTCAACAACTACACCCAAAAACTTCTATAGTTGTACTGTGGAGAGCATTCTGACAGGCTGTAATACTGTCTGGTATGGAGGGCACAGGACCAACAGAAGTTGCAGAAGGTTGTAAATCTAGTCAGCTCTATCTTGGGCACTAGCCTACAAAGTACCCAGGACATCTTTAGGGAGTGGTGTCTCAGAAAGGCAGCGTCCATTATTAAGGACCTCCAGCACCCAGGGCATGCCCCTTTCTCACTGTTACCATCAGGTAGGAGATACAGAAGCCTGAAAGTGCACACTCAGCAATTCAGGAACAGCTTCTTCCCCTCTGCCATCCAATTCCTAAATGGACATTGAAGCTTTGGACATACCTCACTTATTTTTTAATGTAGTATTTCTGTTTTTGCACATTTAAAAAAAAATCTATTCAATATACGTAATTGATTTACTTGTTTATTTATTATTTTTATTTTTTTTCTCTGCTAAATTATGTATTGCATTGAACAGTTGCTGCTGTAAACAAATTTCACGTCACATGCCGATGATAATAAACCTGCTTCTGGTTCTGAGGACAGTGGAAGGAGGAACACTGGAGGGAGGTGATACACAGATATAGAGAAGAAAGAGTAAGAGGGGAACCCAAATGGGGATTGGAAAAATAGAGAAGGGGATGGTGGAGAAATCACTGGAAGTTTAGAGAAAAATAATGTTCATGCCATCAGGTTACAGGCTATTCAGCCAGAATATGATGTGTTGCTCCTTCAAGCTGAGAGTGACCTTATCATAACAGTAGAGGACACCACAGATCAGCATTTCAGAAAGGGAATAGGGAGTGGAATTAAAATGGTTGGCCACCAGGAAATCCTGCTTGTTGTGGCCTGCCTGAAGATGCTCAACAACGTGGTCTCCCAACTTATGTCGGGTTTATGTAGGGGAGGCTGCACGGGAAACACCAGATGACACCAACAGGTTTGTAGGTGATCCCTTTAAAGGAAGTTCCTTCCTGATGCTGAAGGATTTCTAGCTCTGGCTCAGCTCCAAGGAAGTACTGGCATCAAATGGTCTTTGCATGTGATGAGCTGCCCATCTGCCTGGTCTTCGAGGATGTTAGTTGCATATACTGTACACTTACAAGTATTGTATTTGGCATCACAAACTCCCCACGTCCCCTGATGATCCTATGACTTCAGTCTCTGAAGCTGATGTGTGAGGTGCCTTTGGGAGGGTGAACCCACATGAAACATTTGGCCTGGATGGGATACCTGTGCTGATCAACTGGCTGGTATGTTCACTGATATCATTAACCTCTTGCATCGGTAGTGTGTGGTAGCCACCTGCTTCAAGCAGGCTTCAATCAGCAGGTGCCTAAGAAAAGCGTGGTGACCTGCCTCAACGACTATCACCCACATGAACTGTGATGAAGGGTTTTGAGAGTTTGGTGAAGAAATATATCAGCTCCTGTCTGAGAGGCAACCTGGATCTGCAAAATTTGCCTACTGGAGTAACAGGTCCACAGCAGAGGCCATCTCATTGGCTCTTCACTCAATCCCGGAACTTCTGGACAGGAAAGACACATACATTAGGACTCTCTTCATTGACTACAGCTCAGCATTCAACACCATCATCCCCTTGAAACTAATCGATAAGCCTCAGGACCTTGGTCTCAATACCTCCTTGTGCAATTGGATCCTGGATTTCCTCACTTGTAGATCCCAGACAGTTCAGATTGGCAAAAACATCTCCTCCACAATCTCCATCACCACAAGTGCACCACAAGGCTGCGTGCTTAGCCCCCTGCTCTACTCGCTTTACACTCTTGACTGTGTGGCTAAGCACAGTTACAGTGCCATTTTCAAGCTCGCTGATGATACCACTGCCGTAGGCTGAATCAAAGGTGGTGATGAATCAGCATATAGAAGGAAGGTTGAAAATCTGGCTGAGTGGTGTCATAACAACAGCCTCTCACACAATATCAGCAAAACTAAGGGACTGATTGTAGACTTCAGGAGAGGGAAACCAGAAGTCCATGAGCCAGTCCTCATCGGAGGATCAGAGGTGGAGAGGGTCAGCAACTTTAAGTTCCTCGATGTTATTATTTCAGAGGACCTGTCTGAGCACAACACATAAGTACAATTATGAATAAAGCACTGTGGCACCTCTACTTCCATAGGAGTTTGCAGAGATTCTGCATGACACCTAAAACTGTGACTAACCCCATAAGTATGTAGTGAAGAGTATATTGACTGGCTGCATCACAGCCTGGTCTGGAAACGCCAATGTCCTTGAACAGAAAGTTCTACAAAAACTAGTGGATATGGCCCAGTTCTTCATGGATAAAGCCCTCACAACCATTCAGCACATCAACCTGAAACGCTGTTGCAGGAAATCAGCATCCATCATCAAGGATCCCCATCATCCAAGACATGGCCTCTTTTAGCTGCTGCCGTCAGGAAGAAAGTACGAGAGCCTTGGACTTGCACCACCAGGTTTAGAAACAGTTACTGCCCCTCAACCATCAGGCTCTTGAACAAAGGGGATATGTTCACTCAACTTGGGAGGGGGGAGAAGATGGCAGCGCGACGGCAGCGTGCGCGGCCACTTCAGTGATGAATATCTGTAATCTGTCAAGTAGGGGACCGTGCACAATTCTGATTTGATGGAGACAGACGTGAGAGTATGGAGGAACATCTGGAAAACTTCTGAAATGCCCGCTTCGCTGCCGCTGCTACTGTGTGGTAACCAGAATCTCTGGAGCAGAAGGCCCCGAATCCTTGGCTTTGCGTGTTTCAGCGGCCAGGGAGAGGTTGAAGGCACTCAGGAGGCTGTATCCGAGGGGCTGGTCAGAAGCACAGAGTTTTCGGACGGATGGAATCAGTGTCGGCTGTGGTCGGCTGCTTCCAAGGTATCGGCAAGTTGACGGTGCCTGGAGGTTTATGGCAGGGAGTTTCTCCCTTTTGCAACCTGCTATCGGGGACTCAGGAGTCGATTGACTCGGGACTTTGAGACTTTTTTTTACGGTGCCCATCGTCTGCTCTTCATCAAATTATAGTATTGCTTTGCACTGCTGTAACTATATGTTATAATTATGTGGTTCTGTCAGTGTTAGTCTTTGGTCTGTCCTGTTTTCTGTGATATCACTCCAGAGAAACTTTGTATCATTTCTTAATGCATGTATGCATTTCCAAATGACAATAAAAGAGGACTGAGTGTTCTCATAATCTAAACTTCACTTGCCAAATTACTGAAATGCTCCCACAACCAATGGACTCATTTTCAAGGACTCTTCATTTCACGTTATCAATATTTATTGCTTATTTATTCATACTCCTGTTCATTCTTTTTGCATTTGCATAGTTTGTTGTCTTCTGCACTCTGGTTGAATGGCCCAGTAGGGTGGTTGTTCATTGAGTGATTCTGTTATCGTTACTGTTCTATCGATTGGTCGAGTATGCCCACAAGAAAATTAATCTCAGGGTTATATACGGTGACATACATGTACTTTGATAATAAAAGTTACTTCATACTTTGTATGTTGAAAAGCACAAATATGCATCATGTATGCAAATAATGTCTTATTAGACCAGTTCAGTGCCTTCTGTGCCCTATTGTCTGACCTTGGTGTGGGAGAGGGGCTCAGTCAGTCAGTGTACCCCAAGAAGAATCAATTCGATTTTACTCACGTGAAGAAAACAAAATAAAGATTAAAAAACTGTGATTGAGACTGATTAAAAGGCCAGAGAGATAAAGTAAAGGAAATTAGTCTTTAAGAATTTCTCCAACACTAATTAAAGTCTGAAAGTATAAGAGACTCCACAGTGGCAAAATTAAATTTTCAGTGTAGAGTGTTTGCTTGGCAGTAATTATAAATTATCATACCATTGAATATTCACTTACACCTGAATGCACCACGTTAACTTTGTCTGCTATGCTTAGTTGAAAATTAGGAATTAAATATAGCATCTTATTGTCCTTAATATGAATTTCAATTTGGATTTAGCAATGAATAGGGACAGTGTACCCTATGGAGATGCTGGATTAAATGAACAGCAATTTCCAGATTTTTTTCTGTTTAACTATGAATATATAGTCTCTGGAAGTTGCTGTCCAATTTCCACCAGAATAACTGTGAGCACTAATAACCTCATTACTATTCTCAACACAAAATCCAGACCATTATCTACTAGTGTACTGTGACCTCATTACTAAAGTAATTAAAATATCATGTGACACGCACCAGAGTGTTAAATCTTTATATTGCAGTTTGAACTGTTGTTCATTGCTGAGTATGGATTACAAAATTAAATTAATGGGTTGACAAAGCTATCTATACAAGTTTTTAAAGCATCATGTTCATTTTACTGCATGCACAGAAAAAATATTACACATAACAACTTAATTTGTGATTTTCTTTAATTTGCTGCAGCAATTTCTTTTCAGACAAAAATAGATTACATTTAGTTAATTATGCTGATATAAACATGCTTTCTAGATGAACATAACCAATGTAGTGGAAGTATTAAATGAATATAATTTACTTTTAATTTTCTATATGTAATATGATCTGCAGTAATGTTTATAATATAAGTAATTTCAACAATCTTCCTGAGAGATTAAAATCACTGATTAGCATTGGACAGCCATGAATGAATCTTACCTGTGGTTAAGTATCATCAGATATGAAAGCTATTTCATTTGATAAACTTATCTACTTTGACAGCAATTTCTTTGAATGATGTTTGCATTCATATAAGTGTTTGGGATTATCAACGCATTCTGATTTTTCTCTCTCCTGTTTAGGTCACCTTCCTCATAGTTTAGCTGTTAAGTTTACTGAAATGCGACATGAGCTCTGTGCTGACTCAGCTACATTGGTTCAAGCAACCTATTAAGCAAGTCCATACACCTCAGACAAGCAAAGGATTAGTCTTATTCAATGATGACTAGAGGCAAAAGAGTGCAAATGATCTCAATTTGACACTTGGCTGAGATACTAAATAACTCTAAGAAACTCTAAGATACTAAATAACTAAGAAACACCTATTTACTTTAAAGGGCAGATGTTATGCTGAATGAATAAAATCCAATAGCTGAATCAACTTTGTGACCTATTGATCATTTAATGTCATATAAAGCAAATGAAAAAAGAATTCAACCAAACATGTCCAGCATCTCTTCTATGGTTTTGATTTTTACTAAACTTTTAAATGGAAATGATGTTAAGGTGGCAGGGTGGAGATACGTCTCTACCAGAGGAGATGTAAAGTGCTCCTTCAGTGTCATGAAAAGCCATGAGAGCAGGTGGTGGATGGTTGTATGAGCAGCAGGTGTATATCACAAATCCTGGTTATGCGGCCACTAACGCCAGGCAGATAATCTCTAAAAAGTATTGATAATGGCAGGGGTCACCTGTCTTGTAAAGACACTGCCAAGAAAAAGGCAAAGGCAAACCACTTCTTTAGAAAAAATTGCCAATGACTATTATGGTCATGTAACCAAGATCATATGTGCCAGCACATAATGATGATGATGTTAACTATTTATCAATATCGCCAAAAGATCCCTGGTGTTCAAAGTGGGATAGTAGTCCTGCAGAAAATATTTATTTGCATAAAACAATATTATTAAATATCATATTTTGTGTGATAAGAAATTATGTAAAATTCCTATAGAAATTACGTCTAGTACCTAAATGTATTGCTGAAAGATTTAGGGAAATAATATTTTAATGTACAGAATTCCAAAAAGTATAACCAAATGAAGCATCCATACAAAATGCATGAAGGTGGCTGAGCAAAATGAATGGGTTAGCACATCCTTAGGTTCGATAGCATGTGGCAATAGAAAACATAACAAGAGTTACTGTAAATACCACAAACAGGTGAAAGCAGCAGTTACATTGGATACAAAATTGTAACAGCAACTAATATAATTAAATAGGAAAGTCTGAACGAACATCTAAAAAAATTGCTTTGAGAAATTTAGAGTTTACTTTCTTGTATAAGTGTACATTCCAGATAAAATATGGCAAATAAAGAACTTTGTATTGCAATACCATTCACCATTAAAAATTTTAAAATAACCAACTGATAAACATGAGTGTGAGAATGGTTTTCAAATTGACACTATTCTAACTAATTTTCTTGAATTCTTTTATCCTTCCTTGGCCCATTTCTAGAATTGTGCAGGAAAGGATCTAGAAGAAGCTCCAGCTAGTCTTCTTCTAGGAGCAGAGGAGACAATCTATGTCCATTTAGAATGGAGATGAGGAGGAATTTCTTTAGACAGAGGGTGGTGAATCTGTCGAATTCGTGGTCACATGTGATTGTGGATGACAGGCCACTGGTGCCTTCAAAGAGGAGTTTGATAGATTCTTGATAACTCAGAGTGTGAAAGGTTGCAGTGAGAAAGCAGGAGAATAGGATTGAGAGGGAAATTGATCAGTCATGATCAAATGGTAGAACAGACTTAATGGGCCAAATGGCCATTTCTTCTCCTATGTCTTCTGGTCTAAGAACCGTGTGCTGTTTTGGTCAGGGATGTGCGGTGTAAATTAAATGTTTCAAAGAATGGAATCAGCATCATCTATTTGCAGATGAGGAAAGCAAAGGATGACAAATGCCTATAGGTCAACAGTGCATCTTTAAACCATGAACCCCATTAGATGAACAATATAGTAGTGGTTTCATCCTGAATATTTATCATTTCTTCATAGAATTTAAGTTTGAACAAATGATGTCCATTTCGTAGAAATAAAATCATACCTGGAAGACCAGAAAAGCAAATCCAAGGCAAAGTGCAGTGTACTTCAAAACCCTCATGCTGCGGCAGAAAATATCATGAGACATAGTTTAGTCGTAAGTATTCTAGTGCAGCATATAATTTTGGGAAAGATTTTTATGAATCCCCAAAAAACTAATAAGAAGATATAACTTTTTTAATCTGTTTCTGTCCAACTCAATCCATTTCTTAATTAATGAACTATCACATAGGATTCAAGGAAGAAATGCCATGATGCTTCTTTGAGACATTATGCAAGTACACAAAGCAAACAAATTATTCTTATTAGATCTTTTCATACTGAATTAAAGAGCTTCTCAAAGCTGACTTATTACAAATGTCTGGCACATACTTTTCCAAGCTGTTCCACTTGACTATTGCCAATCATGAGAATTATGGGATTAGTGATCTCAGGGTTCCATGGCCAACCCTAATTAACATTGATAGTTGTTGCTCTGAGCTGTTTTATCACCTTTGGCCTTTTTGACGATCTCATTAAATAGAGAAAAACTGAAAGGAAGCCTGCTTTGTATTAAGCATCCTGAAATGGTAGTTGAAGTGCTACAATAATAACTGCAAGAAATACTTCCCTCAAACCAATTTATATTCAAAGAAAAAAAACACACTCAGTGTAATCTTGGCAATGATTTTAATTAGTTCTAATAAAGATTACAGTATTTAACAAAACTATGTTTGCCTCAGTGATGGAGACAATGGCATCCTGCCACATTCTTGCCTTTGGAAAAGAAGCATGCTATGTAGATCTTTATTACTGTTTTATCATGATTTATCAAAGCTTTGTTTAGTGATAAATAGTGGCACCCTTCACACATCTTAAGTATTTTTAATTTGTTGAATTGCTGGTGTGTTCAGACACCTTCAGTTGATTGGAGTGATCACAAATGTTTTGTAGAGCATTTTGGCTAAATTTACATTAATCTTTCAGGATCATACAATGTAATTGTGAAGCCTATTAGGACAAAGCAGTCATAGTCAAAGTATAAAGTTTGAGACATAGTAGTAATTAATCAAAACGAGAACCAGTCCCTATCAACTATAAATTACAAGCTGGAAGCGGTGTTGAACAACTGTCTAGAGAGAGCAGACTATTGACTCACAACCAGAGATCTCGAGATCATGTTGCTCAAGAGATACGGTTTGGCCAAACCTACATACAGTGTTAATTGCCCTATACCAAACCAGGCATCAGACAGCTTCAGCCAATCAATCATAAACAGAGGTATTTGCATATCCAATTATCCACTTGGCCCAAACAATTTTGAGAGTCTGGTGTTTCTGTCCTTAGAAGCTTTTAGATTTTCCATGTAAATAACTTTGTCCCAATAAAGATGTTCGAATATTCAGAGATATTTTGTCATTTAAGTTGTGTCCCCATTGTAAAGTGTAATTTGATTGAACCATTTGGCTGCACCCCAAATATTTGAAGAAAACTATGTTATTGCAACACTTGAAATCATACTCAAACACCTGCTATTATTTTTGTTTTTAGGAATATTGAACTCAGTAAGTAGTGGGAGCTTCCCAGTGTTTGTGCAGAGTGTCTCCAAAATAGAGGAATTCTTCAGAAATCCTGCTTCTCATGCTGAATAAAGACCTTTTATATTTTCAGCTCTGGTTTCTATGTGGCTCATTCACTGTCATAACACATGTTGCCTTTTAATTCATTAAAACAAACATCAATAGAAGAAAGCAACATTGCTAGACACCACCAAGGTTTCAAAGCAGTGGAAAGCAGACATCTAAAGTGGGGGTTATGTTTCCAAGTTAGAACTTTAAAAATCTTTACCCTTAAGGGAGAATGGAGGAATGAGAACGAGAAGCATTTCCATTGTTTGGATGGATGAACTTTGGTTATTTTACAATAATTACTCAATGCTCAATTCCATTCCTAGCTACTCTACAAATGAAGCAGTCTGTGCTAGCATGCAACAAGTTCTTGGGGACATTCAGGCATAAGCTGATACCATTCATATCATGTAGTTCTATGCAATAGTCATCTCTAACAAGAGATAATTTAACCACCCAACTTGAATGCACAAGGACAATCCTATCAGTCTGTGCCCTAACAACAACGATGGAGTTCACCATTGACCAGAAACTTAACTGGACTAGCATGTCATAGGTGAGGAAAGGACAGCCAGCAATGGTTCCTACAGGTGTTTTATTTTCCTCAACATCTTTTATCATCATCTGAAACAGCATAATTTATAATGTTGCTACTTTTCGGATATTAGTAGCAAAAAGGTCATAAATATCTTAAATTTATCAGATAGATATAGTGCCTGCTGGCAAGAGGATAGTCTCAATCTGGGCATAGTTGGCTGCAACCTGGACTTGATTCAGAAAAAAAATAAAAACAGACTTACCCTAATGAATCTACTGAGCATAGCTAACCAAACAAAATTCATTAAACATATTCTGACTTTGATTTTTCAAAGTTGGCCTTAACCCACTCTGTATTTGTGCACATCAAGCCATGATCTTTGGAAGTTGCCAGTTAGAATTATGTTGGAAGAGCACCTGTGCAAACAGGTATGCAGCAGTACTTCTCTCTTAGCTAACTAGCACTAATGTCCGGGTTGGTGTTGGAAGTTGGCAGCTGTCCCACTGTCAGAGGCTACTGACAACTCCAGGAGTTGGCATATCATCTGGGTTCAGAGAGACAAACCTTCTCTTGACCAGGATTATGATTGAACACATATGACTGAACAATGGGGAAGGCAGATGTTCAACCAGGAATAACTAGTCTGCACTGTAAAGTCAGAGTTAACATTATTACAGCAGGGTAAAGGGAATTACAGAGGCATGACAGAGGACTTGGCCAGAATTGATTTGAAGAGAACACTGTCAGGGATGAATGGCAGAGCAGCAATGGCTGGAAATTCTGGGAGCAATTTGGAAGGCACAGGATATACACATCCCAAAGAGGAAGAAGTATTCTGAAGGCAAGATGACACAACCGTGGCTAACAAGAGAAGTCAAAGCCAACATAAAAGCCAAAGAGAAGGCATGTAATAGAACAAAAATCAGTGGTAAGTTAGAAGATTGGAAGCTTTTAAAAACCAACAGAAGGCAACTCAAAAGGTCATTGAGAAGGTAAAGATGGAATATGAAAGTAAGCTAGCCAATAGTAATAAAGAGGATACAAAAAGTTTCTTCAAATATATAAAAAGTAGGAGAGGCAAGAGTGATATCAGACTGCTGGGAAACAATGCTGGAGAGGTTATAATGGGAGACCATGATACAGCGGACAAACTGAGTAAGTATTCTGTATCAGTCTTCACTGTGGAAGACACTAGCAGGATGGTGGAAGTTCCAGGTGTTGGAGGCAGAAGTGGGTGAAGTTACCATAATGAGAGAGAAGGTTATTTGGAAACTGAAAAGTTTGAAGGTAGATGAGTCACCTGGACCAGGTGGTATACACCCCAGAGTTCTGAAAGAGGTGGCTGAAGAGATCATGGAGGCACTAGCAATGATCTTTCAAGAATCATTATATTCTGGAACGGTTCTGGAAGACTGAAAAATTCCAAATGTCACTCACTCTTCAGGAAAGGAGAGAACCAGAAGGAAGGAAATTATTGGTCAGTTACTCTGACCTCAGTGGTTGGGAAGATGTTGGAGTCAATTATTAGGGATATGGTCTCAGGGTAGTTGGAGGCACATGATAAAATAAGGTGCAGTCAACGTGGTTTCCTCAAGGGAAAACCTTGCCTGACAAATCTGTTGGAATTCTTTGAAGAGGTAGCAAGCAGGACAGATAAGGGAGAATTGGCTGATATTATGTACTTTGATTTTCAGAAGGCCTTTGACAAGGTGTCACATGTGAGGCTGCTTAACAAGCTATGAGCCCATAGTATTACAGGAAAGATTCTAGCATGGATAAAGCAGTGGCTGATTGGCAGGAGGCAAAGAGTGGGAATAAAGGGAACCTTTTTCTGACTGGCTGCTGGTGACTAGTGGTATTCCACAGAGGGTCTGTGTTGGGATCGATTCTTTTTACGCTATATGTCAATGATTTAGATGATGGAATTTCTGGCTTTGCTGGAAAGTTTGTAAATGATATGAAGATAGGTGGAGGGGCAGGTAGTTTTCAGGAAATAGATAGGCTACAGAAGGACAGACAGATTAGGAGAATGGGGAAGAAATGGTAGATGGAATATAGTGTATATGGTCACGCACTTTGGCAGAAGAAATTAAAGGGTTGACTGTTTTCTAAATGAAGAGAAAATACATAAAAAACTGAGGAGCAAAGGGGTTTTGGGTTCCTTGTGTAGGATTTCTAAAAGGTTAATTTGCACATTGAGTCTGTGGTGAGGTAATCAAATGCAATGTTAACATTCCTTTCAAGAGAACTGGAATATAAAAGCAAGGATGTAATGTTCAAACTTTTTAAAGCACTGGTAAGACATCACTTGGAGTATTGTGAGCAGCTTTGGGCCAATATCTAAGAAAGGATGCGCTGAAACTGGAGAGGGTTCAAAGAAAGTTCATGAAAATGATTCCAGGATTGAATACTTGTCATATGAAGAGCATTTGATGACTCTGGCCTATATTCACTAGAACTCAGAAGAATGAGGTGACTTCATTGAAACCAATCAAATGATGAAAGGCCCAGATAGAGTGGATGTGGAGAGGATGTTCCCTATAGTGGGAGAGTCTAAGACCAGAGGACACAGTCTCAGAATAGAGGGGCTTCTTTTTGGAACTGAGGTGAGGAGGAATTTCTTTAGCCGGAGAGTGGTGAACCTGTGGAATTCTTCACCACAGGCAGCTGTGGAGGCCAAATCTTTTATGCATATTTAAAGCAGAGGTTGATAGTTTCTTGATTGGTCAGGTCATGAATGAATACGAGGAGAAGGCAGGAGATTGGGGCTGAGATGATCAGCTATGATGAAGTGGCAGAGCAGACTTGATGAACCAGAGAGCCTAATTCTGCTCCTATAACTTATGGTCTTATGGTAAAGGGGACAGCAGACTGATTCTTGCTCTTAAAAAGAACCTCTTTATTTCTTAAAAAGCTAGTCCTTTTAGTTGTTTTCTTGTGGGCTTACTGAATATTTATTACATGAGTTTTATATCATATTAGCAAACCCTTTTGGTATTAGCACTGACTAACCCTCCATACCAAGACTCCAGGCCAGGAGTAGGCTAGAAATAACTTTTCCTGGCACAGAATGAGAAACATCTGTTCAATGCTGATGAACAATAAATTAGATTAAGCCTTGATATATTGTAATTAAAGTTTAAAAGCACTGCCTTTTAACCCCTTGGTTAAAATGCATCAGTAACCATAGATTTCTTGTTGGCACCTTAAATATCAATGTACATAGAAACCATAGAAACTACAGCACAGAAACAGACCTTTTGGCCCTTCTTGGCTGTGCCGAACCATTTTCTGCCTAGTCCCACTGACCTGCACACGGACCATATCCCTCCATACACCTCCCATCCACGTATCTTTATTTATTCTTAATTTATTCTTAAATGTTAATAAAGAACCCGCATTTACCACCTCATCTGGCAGCTCCTTCCATACTCCCACCACCCTCTGTGTGATGAAGCTGCCCCTAATGTTCCCTTTAAAATTTTCCCCCCTCACCCTTAACCCATGTCCTCTGGTATTTTTCTCCCCTTGCCTCAGTGGAAAAAGCCTGCTTGCATTCACTCTATCTATACCCATCATAATTTTATATACCTGTTTCTCTATATATGATCGAAAATGATCAATGAACAAACTCTCCTCGGGCTTGCTGCTGGGTAACCAATGTTTTGATGACAAACGCTTCCATCTTCATCAGGGATGATGCCTGGGCATGCCTGGTCCGGTGCTAAAATGATCAGATTGTGAATATGTATCTCTCCATCATTCCTGTTTCACCCATTTTCTTGTCTTAACTTTTAAGGACCTCTGTGGTTTGTCCAAGTGTTTCATTTTAGTAAGGTGCCAACAGAATATTCTGCATTAGGCCCTTTCTTCCCTGACCAGCCCTCAACCTGTCACTGTAACTGGAACAGTCTCACCCTCACACTCTTTGCAGATGTACCATTGGGGAATACTTTGTTGTTTCAATTCAGAGTAGCTGAGTGAAAATGAAATACTCCTGATGTTGACTGAGCTGAGATCAGCTAACTAATTTGGCTTGTGATAAGAAGATAACTTCAGACATTTAGACTGTATTACCAGAGAAGGACCAACAAGGTATTTGTGATTAAGGTCGCCATCTTTAACTGAGCAGAACAATGTGGGCCTCAGATAAGCAGAGCATGAATGGTTTGTTTCAATAAATGATAAAAACCATCTCTTCAAAAGTGAAACAAACTCAGTTTCATATTTTAACCTCTGAAATTAATTGAACAAATAATTGTCTTAATTAACAAACACAGCCCTTTGAACTGGATAGTATACATAAGTGTTTCAGAGATTGTTCAGATTTAGACTGCATTATGTGCATGTTCTTTCCCTGAGTGTAAATAAAAGGATTATGTTCTATTTTGAAAAAAAAGTCCAAAGAAGTTAGCTTGAATGCTTTGAGAGAATGGTTTACCACTCCTGGCTTTGACTAGTGTCTCCTGAGTTAATTAATTTGTCTAAAGGTCAGTGGTGAAAATTGGAGGAGGGCTGGAGAATGTGGCAGTTGGTTCATGGCAGTTGGTGGCAGGTGATCAATGGATTCTAACATATTTTCAGTCATTAGAGCATTCTGTAATGACATCACATAGCAGGGTCAAGCACAGCATGTGTTATTTACTATACCAAAGGGATTTATAATTTTAAATTAAACTCATCAAGTTATTCAATCACATTATGCAACATTAGATTCAGCACAGCATGCCTTCATTGGAGTTTGGATGATTGATGTGTTTCTGATTGATAGGGCACCATATATTCAATGCTAATAAGTATCAGAGAGGCAGATTTTGCTGCAAAAATCAGTGCTATTAGTTACCATAGGATACATTTAACTCAAAATGAAATGTTGCTGGGCCTTTGAAAATCATTGACTGAATCAAGTAATTTTTGAGGTAGGGATGTATATTTTTCCTGTTATGTAAGGTCATGAGACAGAGGAGCAGATTAGGCCATTCAGCCCATCAAAATCCCCCTCAACCCCATGCCCTTACCTTACTCTCATAACCTTTGACACCTTACTAATCAAGAACCTATCAACCTCAGCTTTAAATACACGCAATGACTTTGCCTCCACAGTTACCTGTGGCAATTAATACCACAGATTCACCATCTCTGTTCTGAAGGGATATCCTTGCGTTCTGAGGATGTGCCCTCTGGTCCTAGACTCCCCACTGTAGGAAACATCCTCTCCACATCAACTGTAGCTAGGCCTTTGAATATTCTATAGGTTTCAATGAGATCCCTCCTCATTCTTCTAAACTCCAGGGAATACAGGCCTAGAGTCATCAGACGCTCCTCAAATGTTGACCTTTTTATTCCTGTGATCATTCTGATGAACCCCCTCTGGACTCTCTCCAATGTCAACACATCTGTTCTTAGATAAGGGGGCCAAACTGGTTCACAATATTTCAAGTACAGTCTGACCAACGCATTATAAAGCCTTAGCATTACATCCTTGAATGTTTGTGCACCTTGTACCTTTTGATGCAAGTTCTCCTCATTAGTTTCAACTTGAATCTTCTATTTAGAAACAGACAGGTTTTACCATTAACTTTATTAACTATTCCTCTATCTTTTTTAAAAGAAATGCTCAACAAATATATCACATTTTGTCATGTTGGATTACTTTAACATGGAATGAATTACAAGTTACTTCCAAAGTGTTAACTTGAATGAAAACAAAGGCATATTTGAGAAACAGATTGTGACTTTAAAAAATAGGTCATAAAAGGTCTGATCCTATTAAGCTGGTAATTATCTGTTGTCCTCTTGTCAAACTATTCATTAAATATTTTGACAACCAAAGATCATATGATCACGTTATATCACATTTTTTATGTTAGAAACTCTCTGATCAATATTTGGTCTGCAATCAGAAGGAAATAAGACATAAGCCCTAACATTTCATGCAGTCAACTTCTGGAATATAGTGCTGTGGTCAGGAACCTGGAAGTATGCAACTGGTGACAAAATGTGATGAGAACCATGACATTATATTTTTACATGATAGATTGTACTAATTGAATTTAATAAGGACAATTATAACTTTACTTCATACTCAGGAAGCTGGCAAGGCCTGTTAGAAGGTAGTGGAATTCCATGAAGAAGCAATTTGATTACAGTTTATTACAACAGAATAGCTTGCATGGGCACTTCAGAGAGCAGTTAAGAGTCGACCATGTGGCACTAAATTCACATATCAGACAGGCTAAGTAAGGATGACAGATTTTGTTCCCTTAAGGATATTAGTGAACCATGACGATCTGATCATCTCATGGTCAATTTTACTGATAATCAGATTTTATATCCAGGATTTTTTTTGTTAACAGTGATTTTCAATGGGAACTAAGCCAATTTCTCTAGTTTATTATAAAAACAAAGACAAACCTGAGGATGTTGGAAAACTGAAGTGAAAGTAGAACATGCTGGAAGTACTGCGCAAGTTAAACACTTAAGAGAAGAGGAGCAGAGTTCATGTTGTAGCCCACTGGCTGAGAGAGCCCATTACTGCATTCATTACAATACTCATACCTATGACTTCATCTGTCCCTTTTCCTCTTAGAACTTGGACAGGGTTCGTCTTTAGCTTCCACCACCCTTGTCTGTCAGCTATTTCCTACATCTCATATGTCATTTGACAATCAAATGTATTCTGCCCTACACCCCCCACACCCCGCGTCTCTCCCAACCTGCTTGGTATTCTGCAGGTACATTTCTCCCATGACATCTTAGTCCACCCTAAATCACCTACAGCATCTTCTTTTGCAACTGCATGAGATCCAACACCTGTCATATTACTTCCTCAAATCCCACCACCTAAGACCATACACCTCACTGATGAAACATTAACTGAATTGAAAGAAGTATACACCGACTTATGCACAAGATAAGGAATGTGTTACAGATTAGGCAACCAATTTCTGCGTTGCCACCACAAAGGCTGCAATCCTCTAGTGTAATCACTTTAATTTTCTGCTCCACTCCTCCTCTATTCCTCTTGCACTCAGTATTTTGCACTGTTCCAATGAAGCTCAATGCAATAAGCAGTTTCTCTTCCACTCCGATCATAGATTCTCAACATGGAGTGGAGAGCAAGTTTTAAATGGTCAGGAGCAAACAATGTTGGGAATGGCAAGAATGAACCACCACGACAGGGGTGTTTGACAGGAGGCAGAGAAGGACTGGAAAATTGCAAATGTCACTCCATTCTGTCAGAAGGGAGGGAGACAGAAGGAAGGAAATTACAGGCCAGTTAACCTGATGTTGGAGTCGATTGTTAAGGATGTGGTTTTGGAGTACTTGGAAGCACATGACAAAATAGGCCCAAGTCAGCATTGTTTCCTTGAGGGAAAATATTGCTTGACAAATCTTTTGGATTTCTTTGAAGAAATAACAAGCAGGATAGACAAAAAAAAAAATCAGTGGATGTTGTGTACTTGGATTTTCAGAAGGTCTTAGATAAGGTGCCGCACATGAAGCTGCTAAACAAAATAAGAGCCCAGGTTACTACAGGAAAGACACTAGTAAGGATGGAGTATTTGCCAATTGGCAAGAGGCAAACTGTGGGAATAAAGCTATCCTTTTTGGATTGGCTGCCAGGAACTAGTGATGTTCCACAGGGTTCTGTGTTGCGGCCACTTCTTTTCATATTTTTTTTGTCAATGATTTGGATGGTGAAATGATTTGCTTTGTGGCCTAGTTCGTAAACGATATGAAGACAGAATGAGGGGCAGGTAGTTTCGAGGAAGCAGAGAGGCTGCAGAAGTAGCTAGACTGATTAGGGGATTGGGCAAAGAAGTGGCAGGTAGAATACAGTGCCAGCAAGAGTATGGTCATGTGCTTTAAAAGCACAAAGTATTTTCTAAAAAGGGAGAAAATTAAAAAATCCAAGGTGCAAGAGGAGTTGGGAGTCGTCGAGCAGGATTCCTTGAAGGTTAATTTCCAGGTTGAATCAGTGGTGAGGAAGGAGAATGCAATGTTAGTATTCATTTCAAGAGGATGAGAATATAAATGCAAGGATGTAATGCTGAGGCTGTATAAGGCACAGGTGAGTAGTTTTAGGCCACCTATTTGAGAAAGGATGTGCTGACTTTGGACAAGTTTCAGAGGAGTTTTGTGAGAATGATTCTGCAAATGAAAGGATTATCATATAACAGCAGTTGAAGGCTTGGGGCTTGTACTCACTGGAATTTAGAAGAATGTCGGGGAGGGTATAATCTCATTGAAACCTAACAAATATTGAAAGGTCTAGATAAAATGGATGTGAAGAGGATGTTTCCTTTGGGAGGGGAGTCTAGGACCAGAGGGCACAGCCTCAAGATAGAGGATCATCCTTTAAACTCAAAGGGTAGTGAATCAATGGAAATCATTGCCATGGGTGGCTGTGGAAGCCATGTCGCTGTATGCATTTAAGACAGAGGTTAATACGCCTTTATTAGTCAGGGCATGAAAGGTTATGGGGAGAAGGCGGGAGAATGGGGTTGAGAGGGAAATGGATCATTCATGATCAAATAACACAGCAGAATCGATGGGACAAATAGTCCAATTCTGCTCCTATGTCTTAAGGTCTTATATAAAGAAATACATGGCAATGTGAGTCAGCTCTTATACGATCAGTAGCTGAAGCTACAAATAGGAGGAAGTAACCCTCAGTGGATTTCAGTGAACGACGGTACTGTGAAACTGATGGTCAATCAACAGAACATGTGCACTGGTTAAGGTAAGGATCAGTTACTCAGAAGAGGTAATGACGTGCCACACAGCAAGCATAAAATAAAGAGCATGCTGAAGAAGAGATTGTGGAAGGCTGACCAATCTTGGTGCAACTGGAAGAGGGAGAGTGCAAAGTTTTGATGGCCTACATGCTTTTTAGTTTACCATAGCAGACTGGTGTTTCTGGTTAAGATCAGAAATTGGCATTGTTTGGAAGTGTGAATGCAAATTTATGCTATTTCTTCACTGAAACAATACAATGCCCATATCTGGCATTCCTCTTGAATATTTTGCAAACAGGTTTCATTTATATCCGCAGCAGCAATTTGGAAATATATCCAACAAGCTTCATTTCAAACTATGTAAAATTAGAAGTAACACACAGAAAATGCTAGTGGAATGCAGCAGGCCAGACAACATCTATAGGAAGAAGTACAGTGGACATTTTGGGTCGAGACTCTTCGTCAGGACTAACAGAAATGAGATAGTGAGAGATTTGAAAGTGGGAGGGGGAGACCTGAAATGATAGGAAAAGACAGGAGGGGGAGGGATGAAGCCAAGAACTGGGAAGTTGATTGGCAAAAGGGATACAAGGCTGGAAAAGGGGGAGTATCATAGGACGGAAGACCTTGGAAGAAAGAAAGGGGGAGGGGAGCACCACAGGAAGATGGAGAACAGGCAAGGAGTTATTGTGAGAGGGAAAGAGAGAGAGAAAAAATAATTTAAAATTAGGGATGGGGTAAGAAGGGGAGGAGGGGCATTAACAGAAGTTAGAGAAATCAATGTTCATGCCATCAGGTTGGAGGCTACCCAGATGGAATATAAGGTGTTGTTCCTCCAAACTGAGTGTGGCTTCATCTCGACAGTAGAGGAGGCCATGGATTGACATATTAGAATGGGAATGGGACGTGGAATTAAATGTGTGGCCATTGGGAGATCCTGCATCTTCTGGCGGACAGAGCGTAGGTGTTCAGCAAATTAGAAGTTCTAGTTTTACTGTACAAATGTATATAATGATATTTGTCTTAACATATTAAAAAATAGAAATAAAAGCAATCCTGTGTTCAGTAAGAAAATAATAATAGCCTTGTTGAATCAAGCTTTTAAATTATATTGAAGTTTGTGGCCTGGATTACACAAGAAGCTTATTTAACTGTGACCCAGTGATGCCAGGCTCACTTGAAATCTAGTGAAATTCTTTGCAGCATCAATTAATATTATCCTGGACAGCACAGCATCAATACCTGTGTAATAAAAAGGTGAAAAAGAGACTGTGGTCCTGGATAAGCCTTATTGTTAACCAGCATTATTAAGTAATTTTATCTGACGGTTATTAGATTGTGGGATAACGCTATGTGCAAATTGTTAACTCCATTTACAACTTATTTCCGGTACATACTTTGAGACCTCTTGTCGATGTGAGATGTGATTTACAAGTCCAAGTATTTACTCGTAAAAGCTCATTTAATGTCAATTAATTCAAACAAAATTCCAAATATACAAGTATTAAAATATCTACCATGTGATAATGTTGCCAGCTTCAATTTTTTGAAGTGATTGCATTTGTTGTAATAAAAAGGCAATTTAGAGACAATTTGTGAAAAGAGAATCAGGTTGATTTGAGGGAAGTGTCCTCACGAATTGAATTATATTTGAATCCAATACTGGTTAACAACTATTAACACTCTTAACACTAGCCAATGACCAGTTCTGGTGGGCCAGTTATTTCATACAATCCTCATCTAAAGCAAAAATTGATCCTGGGAGTTTAAATTACTGGGCCTCATTGTACCCTCAGGGATTGACTTTCTGATCATTCTGAGTACTAGGTCGCAGTAAGGATTGCCTAATATAACAGAGCAGGTGTCTATGGGATCAGTTGGAGGACTGAAAACAGAGAAGTAGGTGAGACAGGGAATGTTATAATCTATCTGGACCTATAGAGAAACAAGAAATATGTATCCCTAGAAATCCAGCTCCTTTTGGTCATGCTATGTGCTAATGCAATTCAAGATGGTGCCACGATGGAATGGATTTGTTTTGCTGTTGTTGCTTTATATCTTGGTATACTCAGTTACGTTGTGTTCATCAGGACCAGAGATGAGCAAAAATATAATGGTGTAAAATGGCAATGGAGATTGGAGGGGATAAGTGGTTCAAACATAACACCAAGGTTACAGTCTTGTTCAGCCTCATACAATAGCTGGGAAACTGGTGAAAGCAGAGTTTGTGATGGGGCCTGTATAAAATATTGTAGTCTGGTTCTGCAAACATTGTGCATTGGAGCCAGTCCAGATTGACAGTCTCTGAATAGAAGCCTTATAAACCTTCAGCTGTCTAGTGTATTTTGCTTTACAAGCTCTGTTTATTATATTCCACTGTTGTCAATTGCTATAAAAGACTGTGTGGCTTTTGTCAGCATACACTGTTGGGATTACAAAACTAGACTGAATGAGAAAAATAAATCAACAAAACATTCCTATTAAAATACAACCACTTCTCAGCAATCGCATTCCAGGTGCAAGCAGATGCTGACCAAGCTTTGTAATAATTTCAGAGCAGAGTAGATTTTTATGTCAATCTATTAAAAATAGGAAGCCCTGTACACTGAATAAAGGCTCTATTGTGTTCTGTGGGTTTTCTTCAATATGTTTGGCACTTTATCCTCATAAAGCAACTGAAAGAACTGAGTTTTCCTCTTAAAAAGTCACTGGAGAGATATCCCTTTCGTAGGCCACTCCCAAGGTGATTGAGCCAAATATTTGGCTGCCTCTCTGCTGATACGACAAAATGATTCATTTAAAAAGGAATGATCCAAACTAAGCACTGCTGATCCAAGAGGAAACAAGGAAGAAGAAATACCAGAATTCTGCTAAATTGCATTTATGTGTTGTCTCCTACAACACAAGATGAGAACTTTAAATATAATCCAGTTCACTTTTGATGATTTGGTTTTTGACAATGGAGTGACATCTAAGACTCGGCAGACAATAATACAGAGAGCATAGCTTTATACTGTGTTTTCACTGGATAATGAAATAAAGGCTTCTCTGTGGAGGTCTCTTTCCAGCAACTTGATCTTCTAATGTTGGATGGTGACTCATAGATTTTGCTTTCATAACATTAAAAATAGATGATAAGATGCACAACTGATGCATTGGGCCACATTATATAGTGTTGTCTTATTTGGCCTGACCTAGCTGTGCTCTGGAGTCAGATCAGGCCCAA
Source organism: Mobula birostris (assembly GCF_030028105.1). NCBI lineage: Eukaryota > Metazoa > Chordata > Chondrichthyes > Myliobatiformes > Myliobatidae > Mobula > Mobula birostris. Next base: position 73,403,367 of record NC_092380.1, on the reverse strand, counting down.
GACCTTTGGCTATGCAGCCACTTTTGTGTCAGTCCAATTGAAACAGCTGTGCACTGGCACTGGGCTGAGCCGACCTATGGCTTGACTTACTGCCACAGTGCCTGCCTGTCCCGACTTACCTTTTCCAGCTAAATGTGTTGAGTCTGCACACCTAAGATGTCAGCTAAAGAAGGCCCCAAGTGTTGACTAAGCCTCAATACCATAAAATACCGAAGAATAATCAACAAAGTTTAAAATGAAGGAAAATACAATTGGTGGCCACTTCATTGGATACATCCTCAGCTTAATAAAGTGGCCACTGAATGTATGTTTGTGATCTTCCACTACTGTAGCCCATCCACTTTAAGTTTGACGTGTTGTGCATTTTATGTACACCATTGTTGTAACTCATGTTTATTTCAGTTATTGTCACCTTCCTGTCAGTTTGAACCAATCTGGCCATTCTCCTCTAACCTCTCTCATTAACAAAGTGTTTTCACCAACAGAAATGCTGCTGTTTGGATGTTTTGTTTTAGTTTCTCGTACCATTCTCTGTAAACTCTAGCAACTGTTATGTGTGAAAATTCCAGGAGATCAGTAGTTTCTGAGGTAATCAAACCACCTCGTCTGGCACCAACAATCATTCCATGGTCAAAGTCACTTAGATCACATTTCTTCCTCATTCTGATGTTTGGTCTGAACAACATCTGCACCTCTTGACCAGACTTTTATGCATCAAATTACTGCTACATGATTGGCTGATTAGATATTTCATTAATAAGCAGGTGTATGGGTGTACCTAATAAAGTGACCACTGAGTGTAAAGTAAAATAGCTCACTTACCTGCATAGAATTAGCAATGAGATGGTTGAGGACACCACGTTCACAACAGACTTCCCTAGCATAAAACCATGAGACTAATTGTGAATTGGTCCTGCCTTCTCTAAGCCATTTGTGACCTCAGACCTCTAGATTAGATGCCAGTACATCATATTTCCTGTTCTTGCTGCTGGATTCAATACTTAGTTCAACATCAGAGAGAGAAGTCAGACGTTAACCTGGACTTTGAAATATACATTATTCATAAAATTTACAAATATGTTATGCTCGATATTCATACATTGTCATTCTCAGTAAAAATAATTTCACTTTATTCACTTCCATCAGGTTGACTTCATCTTTTGATTTACATACAGCCTGGTTTCTTATGTGAGATCCAGTCCATGTGTGTAATTGAAAGCAGGATCCTAAACTGTGGCCTCTGCCCATAGAGTCTTTGCAGTAACAACAGATGTTCAAATGTGTTCCTCAGCATATTGTCCAAAGCTTGGAATGGGCAAGTCCCCAACACTCAGTTGTAGACAGCTCCCTTTCTGGAAGATCAGCAAGTTTCAAGCAGGTCAGAAGCATCTTTCACTGGGTTGATAATCTTTTGTTGTTGCCTCACTATGTGGCCCTATGCAGTCCATCGAGCACAGGGTCCCTTGTTACACAACTCTTTCAGAAGTACCTTGGCAAAAATCACTCTTATTCCTAGCAAGCATGTATTTCAGAAGGAGATGGACATTTGATCTCATCTGCATTGCAGTACCCATGAACAAAGCAGGCAGTTGTGCTGAGGCTCTGCTTTGCAAAGAAGTTCTGAGTGACGGGAATATCCTCCTCACCACCATTCAAAATCTTGGTGCTTGGACAGAGGTTCTGGAGATGAGGCATTCTGCTAGGTGGCTTTGACAGTCTGTTTAGAAGTCATCCAAATAGGATCCACCATCTCTTGGAAGAGATCATGTCGTGGATGATAAAGGTCCTACATGATGGATGCTGCCTTCCTGAGGTACTGTCTTTCGAAGATGTCCTCAGTGGTGATGAGACTTGTGCCCATGGTGGTGTTGGCTCAGTTGACATCTGCTTGAAGCCTCTTACTTTCCTTTGCATTGAACATTGAACTATAATTGATAAACATCTGCCTGATGTAGGTTTTGTAGGTCCAAGTGGTCCAAATCCCAATGGAAAGCCAATGAAATTGCAACCACTGTAGACCTGTTGTAGCAGTAGGCAACTTGTAGTGGGTCCAGGTCTTTGCTGAAGTAGGAGTTAATTCTAGCCATGACTAACCTCTCAAAGCACTTCATCTCAGTACGTGTGAGTGCTATCTAACAATAGTTATTGAAGCAGTTCACCTTTCCCAGTTACATGAAAACTAAACTGAGGTCACTGTTCCCAAATAACTGTCGAGATACCTGTCATGCATTTAGGAATTGCTGGAAGCCAGCTATGTGTTCTTCAGAGTCATGGCATGGATGGTAATAAGTATGGTGTGTTTAGGTACATTATATCTGCTACATGGAGACAGCTACTAATTATCTATGACTTCCATGACAGTGAAGCAGCCTGTTCACACAGCCAGGCAATATTGTTGCTTCCTGACTACATATCTCGAGAGCTACCACCACAGCCTCTGTTGATGGTTGCTGAACTGGTCAGCCTTGATCTATGTAGAACACCGATACCCGAGAGCAGATTTCTCCCCCATGCCTCACTTGGAGCACATGTTCACCATGTATTTGAGTAATATTCTGTCAAAAGCCTTCTAGATTTAGCTGACCAAGCAAGATTCCACTCCTCTGTGCCACATGCAATCATATTCATGAATGGGAAAATGTTGTATCTCCTGCTGAGCACAGCACAGACATGGTCCAGGTGAAGTACCAACCCAAGACCCTAAGATATCCTAAGATATCCAACATGCCATACAGTATATTTGACATTGCATTTGTTAACATCTGAAATCACATTACCACAGTCACTGCTCTCTCTGTTTGGTCATTATGTACAATATTCTGCGTCATGCTCAGGTGGTCTGGCTTCAGTCAACTTGACTTAGCACATTGTAACTACAGTCTTTCCTAAACTCACAGTTGGGAGTTTTGTCAGTTACATTCAAGTCATAACTTATCTCGTTCCAACTACTAATGCAATGCTTATCATGTTTTCCCTCTGCAAGACGATAATACTGTGATTACTTTTAATCATCTACCAAATGGAATTAAAATATAACTTTATTTGGAAAATTTTAATTATTACTGACCCTGTAGCCTCTTAGTTAGTTACATCAGGGTGATGCTATCAACAATCATTGTACTGAGCACATGTAAAATAGTTAATAAAATAAACAGCAAAGTTTTATAAATTTGTAGAGAAGCACTCAAAATCCTCACATGCTGTAAAACTTTAAAACAGAATGAAAATGCCCAAAAGTTAATTCACAGTATCACTATTTTGATCTAATTTTATGTAAAATCATTGCAGCGCAGAGAGGTTTTTGGCTTACTAAGTCAGAACTGGCTCTTTGTAGAGCAATCCAGGCAGTCCAATTTCCCATAATCCTGCAGATTATTCTCCCTCTCTTTTATACCCAATTCCTTATGAAAGGCCTGATTTATTTTCTCACACCCCCTTGCTCATTTCCTTATAATTGTGAATCTATAACCTCTGATCCTCAATCTATCTGCTAATGGAAGTAGTTTTTTTTTAACCCATTTAAACTCATTAAAACTTTACACACTCCCATCAAACCTCCTCATTCCAAGCAGAATGAGCTCAGCTTCTCCAGTCTAACCTTATACATGAAATTTCTCATACCTGGAACTATTTTTTTTCTGCATTCTTGTTATGACTTTAACATCCTTCCTAAAGTGTGCTGATCAGAATTGGAAGCAATTTTTCAATTATGGCCCAGCCAACATTCAGCAAAGGTTCTACATAAATCTTATGCTTTTGTAACTTTGTACCTTTGTTTCTGAAGCTCAGGAACCTACTGGCAATTCACAGAGCTCTTTTTAAAATAGTTGTGCACCTAATCAGGTTGCTCTACTCCTGCAAACCCTTTGGACCTGCAACATTTTATCTCCATCCCATCTCTACCTTCTTTTCTTCCATTTGTCCTGTGAAAGAAACGTGCAACTTCATAAAAAGTAGTGTCGCATTCCTGCAGAAAATAAATTAATATTTTCTGACTCGGGACATGAGAATTAGGGGTCTACAAATTAGAACCAGAAAGGATTGTTTGGAATCACTTCTGCATACAGAGGTAATAAAAAGTTGGAAGTCTCTACTGAAAATACTGTTGCTGCTTGGTCAATTGCTAATTTCAAAAATCGTGTTTAATTAAGGGTATTGAGGTGAGAAAAAGCCAAATACATTAGGTTACATATCAATTATCATTACATCAAGGAAACAAGCTCAAGGAGCTAAACTTACCGGCAGCCCAATCACAGGGACATAGCGTCAATTAAGTAGGATCCACAAAGAAAACATAAATTAGGCACAATTTTCACAAGAAAACACAATTAGAACAAAAACAAGTCTCTATCAGTGCAAGGAGGTCAAAGTGGTCATGGCGTTGCTGAACTGTAGTGATTATGGTTCTGTTGATTGGTTCAACAACTGAATGGTTAAAGGAAAATAGCTGTTCTTGAACCTGATGATGTGTGACTTCAGGCATCTCTACCTCTTACCTGATGGTAGCTCTGAGGACACAGCTCATATAGTGAGGATCCTTAATGAAGCCAAACATCCTTAACCTCCTCAGAAAGTAAAGATACTGATGTGCTTTCGTTATGATTACATCTATGTGCTGGGCCCAGGACAGGTAATCTAATATGTTAATGCCTGACTCCCTCCACTGTTGATTCTCCCAATATAGGCTGGTTCATGTTGGCCCTCCTTCCCCTTCCTGAAGTCAACAATCAGCTCCTTAGTTTCACTGACAATGCGCACAAACTAATTTTGTTGCTGTACCACTCAACCAGGTGAGCTATTTTGCTACAGAAATCTGACTCGTATACACCTCATACCCAGCATCTGCAAATTTTCTCTCGTTTTACACCTGTAATTCATTCAACAAGATTAGTGTTACCAGCAATTTTGACAATGGCATTGAAGCTGTGCTTTAATAGTGGTAGTTAATAGTATTATTCCTATATCACTCAGTTAGTCAACATGGGAGGAATTCACATACTGTACGTAATATCCTGGTTAAGATATTACCGCTAATGTTGTAGGATACGAATTGACAATAAACTGGACTGGTCAAAGAACACTGAGGCTGTCTACAAGAAGGGTCAGAGCCGTCTCTATTTCCTGAGGAGACTGAGGTCCTTTAACATCTGCCGGACGATGCTGAGGATGTTCTAGGAGTCTGTGGTGGCCAGTGCTATCACGTTTGCTGTTGTGTGCTGGGGCAGCAGGCTGAGGGTGGCAGACACCAACAGAGTCAACAAACTCATTCGTAAGGCCAGTGATGTTGTGGGGATGGAACTGGACTCTCTGACGGTGGTGTTTGAAAAGAGGATGCTGTCTAACTTGCATGCTATCTTGGTCAATGTCTCCCATCCACTACATAATGTACTGGTTGGGCACAGGAGTACATTCAGCCAGAGACTCATTCCACCGAGATGCAGCACTGAGCGTCATAGGAAGTCATTCCTGCCTGTGGACATCAAACTTTACAACTCCTCCCTTGGAAGGTCAGACATCCTGAGCCAATAGGCTGGTCCTGGATTTACTTCATAATTTACTGGCATAACTTACATATACTATTTATGGTTCTATTACTATTTATTACTTATGGAGCAACTGTAACGAAAACCAATTTCCCCTGGGATTAATAAAATGACTATGACTATGACTACTAATGCATTTAATGGGTTTCTGTAGAAGCAGTGTGTTTTGCTGATAGTGATTGTCATTGAGTTAAAGATAAGTGGTTATGTTGTTCAACTTAGGAATGTTGTGTCAGCCAGTCAGGATGGTAGAATTTGGAGAAGGTTCTAAAGAGTGCTGGGCGGAGAGGTTTTTGTGATGGACACTGATGTGGGTCAAGGTTTTATTGGTGGGAGCTATGAGAAGACAGGAGGGAAGATGGCTGAGGATGCCGTCCCTGTTGCACAAGGTGCTCTGTGCAGATGAATGGCTTCAAGAAGGAAGGACAAATACTCTAGTGGGGGAGCCTGTTTGTTCAAGGTGGATTTCGAGCAACATTCAGAAGGTGGAATGTGCTTTCATGCAGACTGTGGGTCCAAAGCGTGAGTTAAAGACAACTTCAAGATGAGCTCCAACTTACGTACACATTTGGACTGGGTTAACTATAACGGGCCCTTTTTACTTTTTTATTTTCTTTTTCCTACTAACTGTTTGATAAAACTTAAATTTGTAAATGTACTTCCTTTATAATTGTATGCAGTGTACAATTTGTTATTTCTTACTGACCCTTAATTGTATGGGGGCAGTACTTACACAGTCTTTACAGATCAGGGTTTGGGTGATCGAGACATCCCAACTTCCCGATTTCGGTGGGACCCACGTCATATTGATCCTGGATGTACAGAGTTTGAGAAAGGTGGTTTTCTCACATTGAGTCCAGTGGCTGTTAGAGATGTCCATGGAGAACACACACAAAATACTAGAAGAACTCAGCAGGCCAGGCAGGATCTAGGAAAAGAGTACAGTCGACATTTCTGGCCAAAACCCCTTGGCAGGGCTGGAGAAAAAAAAGCTGTGGAGTGGACTTAAAAGGTGGGGTGAGGTGAGGGGAGAGAGAAACACAAGGTGGTAGGTGAAACCTGGAAGGGGAGGGATGAAGTAATGAGCTGGGAAGTTGATTGGTGAAAGAGACAGAAGACTATAAGGTTGGGCTGAGCAGACATCTCTGTTACTGGATGAATGCCAGTGCTCAGATAATTTGAAAACACTGATACTGGTAGAGAGCTTAAAAGGGCCTGGTGACTGATATAGTGAGATTACTCAAGGCATAAAATCCATTAGCCATGTTAACTAATTACCTGCAAGCTCTGGAAGATGCTTTTGGCACTGCTGGAAGTGCAGCAGATCTTAGGAAGAAGTTTAAAGACACATTCCAGGAGGAAGGAGACAAGTTGTCTGCCTACATTTTCAGGTTGGAGAAGCTGCTGCACTGTTTGTGTCACAAACCGGGCATTGACCTGTCTGAGAGAAATTGATTGCTGGAGCAAGTTGTGAATGGCATGCTGACATATGACATGATTGCTCTATGTATTTGAATGACCCACAAGATGTGCCCTCCACCATCTTTTACCGAGTGACTCACAAAAGTTAGAAAGGAGGAAATGCAGTGGAGAAGTGGGAGACCTCTGTCAGCAGGGCAAAATCCTGAGAATAAATCAGAGGTTCGTCAAAAAAGGAAGAAAAGAGGTAAAACTACAGAGCAATCCAGTAAAGAAATGGGCTGACGTTTAGGACATACGCTATCAGCATATCGAGGGTAATCCTAAAGTACAAAACACTATTCCTGAAGGTTCAGTGGGACCAAGCTCTGCTGTATCCATAACAGATTGAAGGTGTTTATGCTAGAGCCATACTTGGCACAGTTCCTCAAGTTACTTTGCTTTATAGATCCTTTTACAACTGGTATTTGATGCATTTACCATTGACACCACTCAGTGCCCTTGACATTCAGGGGCTCAGTACTGATGAGTACTTGTATGAATATGATGTTTGCTTATCATTGAAGCTTGAGTTTTCGGACACAGATGTAAGAGTAACTGAGACTATTGACACACCAGTGTTGGACTGCCCGGATCTGATTAAAAACGGTGGAGCTTCCATTCTTGAGGGAACAAATGCTGCCATTGTGAAAAGGCTCATGGGACCATGCGAGGAGAAAAATGGAGATAAATTTTTGAAAATCTTGTCCATTCTTCTTGCTCAGAGCTGCTTTTGAGAAGATGCAAATTCCTCCTAAGCAGGATGATGAACGGAAACAAGGAACTGTATGGCACACCCACTCTAAACCTGTCATATTGCACCTGGAGGAGTAGCTAGAGTAACAGGATCCCTTAAATTTGCCAGAATATCCATGGAATGGAAAAGGAGAAGATGTTAGTTTGCCAAGATGCATTCTCTACAAACAAGTCTGATGTTGGCTACCGCAGGAGTACATGCCATACTATTAAAGTGACCAAGAACACCACTTTCTGAGAGAGGTCTTGTCAGTAAGCACCAGTGGAAATTGAAGATGTCTGGCAACACCTGCTTAAACTGAAGGAATTTAAAATTAGTCATGGAGCAGGGGGACCTGAGCCACTGGAAGACATGCACAATAGACGGAGAGGCACCCTCTAGTAGACAGGAAGGGTCACAAGGGGTGATTGAAGCTGGAGGAGCCGAAGATGAGATAAGGAGATCTCAAAGAGCCAGGAAATGCCCAGTAGGCTGGTCCATGATGTACCAGGGAACAGAGTGTTGCATCTATCCCCATGGTAAGATATGCCACTACAATTTACAAATGGATTGGAGGTCCTGACATCACAAAATTCCTTTGAACACTGTGTTATTAATGATGGGTTGATAAATTTCAACGTCATGAGGACATGACTATTTTTGGAGGGGAGAGAGTGTAACACCGTGCTTAAGATTTTACTGCTAATATTATAGGGCAGTTCATTTAATGGCTTTCTGTAGAAGCACTGTGTTCTGCTGGTAGTGTTTGGGTTACCGCTAAGGATAAGGGGCTATGTTGTTCAACTTGGGAGTACTGCGACAGCCAGTCAGGATGGTGGAATTGGGAGAAGGTTCTACAGAATGCTGGGTGAAAAGGTTTTTGTGACAGACACTGATGTGAGCCATGGTCTTTCTGGTGGGAGCTGGGAGAAGGAAGGAAGATGGCTGAGGATACCGACTCTGTTATACAAAGTGCTTTGTACAGATGAATGATTATGATTATGAGGACACGCAGTCCCCTTTTAATGTCATTTAGTAATGCATGCATTAAGAAATGATAAAAATGTTTTTCCAGAATGATATCACGAAAACGCATGACAAACCGACTTAAAAATTAACGAAAACCACATAATTATAACATATAGTTACAACAGTGCAAAGCAATACTGTGATTTGATAAGAACAGACCATGGCACAGTAAAACTCTCAGAGTCTCTCGAAAGTCCCATCATCTCACGCAGGCAGTAAATCTCCAGCGCCGCCAACTTGCCGATGCAGCATCCCAGAAGTATCCGACCACAGTCCGACTCCGAGTCCGTCTGAAAAACTCCGAGCCGCCGACCGCCTATTCGACACCAAGCACGGAGCACCATCTCTGCCGAGCGTTTTGACCCTGGCTCCACCAACAGGCGATACACAAAGCCGAGGATTTGGGGACTTCGTCTCCGGAGATTCTCGATCGCACAGTAGCAGCAGCAGCGAAGCAGGCATTTCAGAAGTTACTCCAGATGTTCCTCTGCACTTTCTCGGCTGTCCCCATCAAATCTGGATTGATGCACGGCACCCCTAGATACACATATCGATACATGGCGTCAAGGAGGAAAGACCAATGAGACAAATCTCACTCTAGAGAAAGCTATTACTATGGTTAGGCAGACTGAGTATGTTCATCAGTAACAGACAGAACTCAAGCACAAAAACAATGCTGAGATAAAGCTGGAAGCTGTACAAAAAGAAGGGTACAAAATAAGGTGCAGTCAGAAAGACCTAAGAAAGAGATGACAGTAGAGTTCAGCCCAAACAAAACAGAAAAGTGAAGCAAGGAGCAGGTAACATGTCCAACTGCAAGAGATGCGGCAAGTTTCAATTCCATGTCAAAGAAATCTGTCCAGCAAAAGAAGTGAAACGCCACCAATGCAATAGAGTTAGCCATTATAAAAGCCAGTGTCACTCAAAAACAGTTCTTCAGGAGGTCAAAGAAGACAATGATTCAAACAAAAAGAGAGCTTTCCTTGGGGTTCCAGATTCAAATAGACAAGGCTGGTGTACTACAGTTCAGTTGCAAAATGAGGCAGTAACTTTCAAAACAGGCACTGGGGCAGATTTCACAGCCATCCCTGAATATCTGTTCACAAAATTGATGAAGAAAACAGGAATTACGTGAAACCCAACAAAGAAAGTGCTCTTGGGGCCAGGGAACCGTAAGCATAGTGTTTATGACTTCTATCGATAAAAAATGAGGAACGGTTAAAAGATGATGTCTGCGTTGTTCAGGACCCCTTCTCACAACTAATGGGGTGACATGCCACTTAGAATTCTAAACCTCATTGCAAGGTTGGATTCACTAAACAATGTTCAATGGCAGGAGAAGAACCCAGAGTTGGTCACAGGCCTGGGGGTACCGAAAGAACAGTACCTTATCCAGCCGAGGCCAGGAGTGATGCCCTACACTCTGCCACAATGAGGCTTTTACCTGTCACAATGATGAACAATGTCAAAGTTGAAATTGAGAGAATGGACGTGCTTGATCATAACTAGAGTGAATGGGCCTACTGACTGGTGTGCAGTCCTTGTTCCTGTTCCTAAGCTAGATTGCACAGTGAGGATCTGTGTTGATCTAGCAAAACTGAGTAATGCAGTGAGGTGGGAGAAGTTTATTCTGCCCTCTACTGAGCACACATTTGGCATGCTGGGTGGAGCAAAGTACTTCACTAAACTAGATGCAAACTCGGGGTTCTGGCAGATCTGTTTAACTCCTGAGTCACAGAAGCTCACAAACTTTGTCACGCCTTATGGATGTTATGCCTTCAAGAGGCTCCCTTTTGGCATTCATTAGCTCCTGCACTCTCTCAGATGGGGATGAACCAAATTTTGGAGGGACTGGAATAAGTAGTCTGCCACATGGACAATATATTCATTTTCGCAGGCTCAAATGAGGAACATGACAAAAGAGTGGAAGCTGTCGTTGAGAAAATGAAACAGGCTGGAATCACCCTGAACAAAAAGAAATGTGAATTTACAAAGTTAGAAGTAAAGTTCTTAAGCCACCAGCTGTCCTCAAAGGGAGTGCAGCCAGCTTCAGACAAGATCCAGAATGAGGTTTATGTGGCTCACTTATGACATTGAACATGTCCTGGCAAATCTTTCACAACACCAGACACTGTCGAGGATGCCATGCAAATGGGAGTGGATGGAAGCTGACTCCACCCTCATAGAAGACACCAACTTAGCTCAGGTACGTGAAAGCTTTTTGCATCACAGAGTAAACTGGATGAAATTTATACTGAGTTGGAAAAAGACCAGTTCTGCATCAAGATCATGCAATATTGTGAGCATGGCTGATCAGCTGTTCCAAAAGAAGCTCACAAACTCAGACCTCACTGGTTTGAAAAAGACACTCTTACCATTCTTGATGGTTTTCTGCGAAAGGGTTCCAGAGTTGTCATTCCTGCTTCTATGCACACCAAAATCATCAGTCAAATCCACCAAGGACATCAAGGCATTGAAAAATGTCACCTAAAAACATGGCAATCCATGTGATGGCCTGATCAGAGCACATGGCTGGGCAATTATGTAAAACAATGTGAAGCATGCTGAAAACTGCACAAAAATCATGTTGAACCTTTCTATTCCACAGAATTCCCAGACTTTCCATGGCAAATTACAGGCACAGACATTACTAGCTGAAAAGAGACAACTATCTTCTCACCGTGGATTATTACTCATGTAATATTGAGGTGTCCAAGCTGTCCTCTGCATCCTCAGCAGTAGTTACACAGCACCTGAAAGCTGTATTCACTCACCCATGGAATACCAGAGACACCTGTGTCAGACAAAGGTCCACAATTCAGCTGCTCAGAGTTTAAATCCTTTGGTAGTGACTTTGAGTTCAAACACCAGACAAGCAGTCCACAGTACCTACAGGAAAATGGAGAAGTGGAAGGAGCAGTGCAAACTGTTAAGAGTCTCCTACTGAAGGCAAAAGACCCGTAGAAAGCACCGCTGGTTTATCGCTCCACACCTCTTGTGAATGGCTACAGTCCATCAGAGCTGTCAATGGGCCGGAGACTGAGAACAAGCCTGCCCATTCTTCCTGCCCTTTTCCAACCTCATTTACCAGACGGAGACAAAGTGAGAAATTTTGAGACAACACAGTGTGAGAAAATGAAGAACGTGCAAGATCTTAGACACAGAGCAAAACCTTTGTCGCCACTCAGGAGTGATGAAGCTGTTTGGGTTTCAGAACAATTCAAAAGAACAATAGTCAGACAGAATACACCACGATAGTTTGTGATCAGAACATCACAAGGTGAAATCAGGCAGAACAGACATGCACTCATGCACCTTCAAAGTCCATGAAAGTTAGACAAAGAAATAGAGTGGCCTGATCCTTATGACAAGGATCATTTAACTGAGGTCAAGTGACTAAAAAGGCAGAATAATCTTCTCACTTTGCCAGAGCATTCAGGTAGTCTACACTGACTTTGATTAGATTTGATGCCTTTTTTGGTGAGTTCTAACGTTGAAAACATTTCAGAAAGTGGAACTATTCTTAAGAAAAGGAACTGGTGGTAAAAATTGAGAGAAACAAAGAGTAAGCAAAGCCGTTAAAAACAAAGGGAAAGGCAGTTATAATGCTGTTAATTCTCTTTTATGTTTACATCAGCGGCATAAGTTATGTGCTATTGGGGTAAAGTGAACTGAATCACTCAATTTCAGTGACTATAATTTCAATGCAGTTCTATAGACAAGAAGTGCATAGCTAGTTTTTTTTTCAAGAAAGGGAGATGTAGTGGTAGTTAATAGTATTATTCTTATGCCCTCAGTTAGCTACTCCTTCATGCGAGGTGTTCACATGCTGCAAAGGCAGGGTAATCAATAACGTTCAGTTGAGTACCCTGTATGCTGGCATCCTGATGAGCTCTGCACTGTCCCTCAATAAGAAACACAGCATGGTTAGCCACACAGTCGTATATATGGACAGTAGAGCAGGAAGCAAAGCATGCACCCTTGTGGTGCATCTGTGCTGACCAGCAAGCAGGAGAGGTTGTTAATCCTCACTTACTGAGGTCTGCAGAGTGAGGTACAGAGGTCCAGACCTTGGTGAGCTGGGATGGGCTGATTGTGTTAATTGCCAGTCTGTAAGTTGATGAACAACATCCGACGTGTGAGTTCATCTTGCTTACGTCCGGATGGTCCAGAGCAGAGTGAAGAGCCAGAGAAGTCACAGCTGCTGTTGGCCTGTTGGCCTGTTGTGATGTTAGACAAATTGGGGAGGATTCAGGTCATCTCGGAGGCAGGAGTTGAAATGTGGTTTACCAACCTCAAGATCGTATCATTGCAGTTAATGTAAGTGCCACCAGACAATAGTTATTGAGGCTGGTCACCACGCTCTTCTTGGGCACTGGTACGTCGGATGCCTTCTGGAAGTAGGTGTTACGGGAGATTTTGTTCACTACAACCCCCCACAAGTTACAGTAAGTTTATGAACTGATGGTTTTTGTTTAGAAATTTTGACTAAGAGATAAATATTGAGCCGTAACCAGGAATAACTCCTCAATTCAATTCAAAATGAGTACAGTTGGATCCTTTATACCCATATGAAAGACTCGATAATGCTTTAGTTCCACACCTTTTCAAAGAAATTACATATCTGGTGATAAATGTATAAATTTCATATTCCTATCTCACTCATGAAATATAGTTTTGCTGTTTACCTGAGTAGCTAGTTCCATTTTCTAATCATTCACTGGGTAAAAATATTTGCAATGAATTTCAAACACAATCAAGAGAATTTGCATACGCTGGAAATCCAAACAAAGCACACAAAATGCCGGAAGAACTCAGCAGGCCAGGCATTTCTCTGTACAGTTAATGTTCCTGGCCGAGGCTCTTCAGCAGGACTGGAGTGGGGGGGGGGGGGGGGAGGAGGAGTACATTTAAAAGGTTGGGGGAGGGGAGGGAGAAACACAAAGTTGACAGGTGAAACCGGGGAGGGGAAGGGTGAAGTAAAGAGCTGGGAAGCTGATTGGTGAAAGATTCACGGCTGAAGAAAGGGGAATCTAATAGGAGAGGACAGAGGGCTTTGGAAGAAAATAAAAGAGAGAGTAGCACCAGAAGGAGGCGATGGGCAGGCAAGGAGATAAGGTGAGAGAGGGAAAAGGGGATGGGGAATATTGAAGTGGGGGGGGGGGTGCATTACCGGAAGTTCAAGAAATTGATGTTCATGACATCATGTTGGAGGCTACCCCCAGCCTAAGTGTGGCCTCGTCGCAACAGTGGAGGAGTCCATGGATTGGCATATAGGAATGAAATTTGAAGTAGAATTATAATGGGTGACCACTGGGAGATCCCACTTCTTCTGGCAGATGGAGCGTAGGTGCTTGGCAAAGTAGTCTCCCAATCCACATTGGGTCTCATCGATATACAGTAGGCCAAACCGGGAGCACCGGACACAGTATGTGATCCCAACAGACTCTCAGGTGAAGTGAGGTGACACATGAAAGTCATCTCACCTGGAAGGACTGAATGGTAGTGAGGGAGGAGGTGTAGGGGCAGGTATAGCACTTGTTCTACTTGCAACGTTAAGTGCCAGGAGGGAGATGAATGGGGATGGATAAATGGACAAAGGGGTCGTGTAGGGAGTGGTCACTGCCCAGACCCAAAAGTAGGGGAGAAGGTGGTGGTAGGATCCTGTTGAAGATGGTGGAAGTTCCGGAGAACTACGTGCTGGATGTGGAGGCTGGTGGAGTGGTAGGTGAGGACAAGAGGAACCCTATCCCTGGTGGGGTATGATATGATGGGGTGAGAGCAAAAATGTGTGAAGTAGAATTGATGCGATTGAGAGCATCGTTGATGGTGGAGGAAGGGAAGCCCCTTTCTTTGAAAAAGGAGATCACCTTCATTCTGGAATGAAAAGCCTCATCCTGAGAGCAGATGCAGCAGAGATGGAGGAATTGAGAGAAGGTGATGCATTTTTACAAATAACAGAGTATTAAGAGGTATAGTCCAGGCAGCTATGAGAGTCAATGGGTTTATAACAGACTTTGATAGATAAACTGTCTCCAGAGACAGAGGCAGGGAGATCAAGAAACGGGAGCAAGTTTACAGAAATGGACCAGGTAAATTTGAGGGCAGGGTGGAAGTTGAAGGCAAAGGTGATGAAGTCAATGGGCTCTGCATGGGTGCAGGAAGCAGCACCAATGCAGTCATAAATGCAGCATAGGAAAAGTGCAGGATGGTCACCAGTGTGGACTTGGAATATAGACTGTTCCATGTAGCCAAGAAACAGGCAAGAAAGGCATAGCTGGGACCCATGTGAGTTCCCATGGCTACTCCTTTTGTTGAAGGAAGTGGGAGGAGCCACAGGAGAAATTATTTGGAGTTGAAGACTAGTTCCGCTTGGTGGATGGGAACCGGCTGGGTCTGGTGTCCAGAAAGATACGCAGATCTTTGAGGCCTTCCTGGTGGGGGATGTCGATGTACTGGGACTGGACATCCATAGTGAGAGTAAGATGATGGGAGCCAGGGAACTTGAAATCATTGAAAAGATCCAGAGCATGTGAAGTGTCACAGATGTAGGTAGGAAGGGACTGAACTAGGCGGGATAAAACAGAGATGAAGCATACCGATGCGAGTTCAGTGGGACGAGGACAAGCTGAAACAATGGGTCTACTTGGACAAGCAGGTTTGTGGATCTTGGGTAGGAGGTAGAAATGGGAGAGGCAGGGTGCAAGAACTATGAGGTTGGTGGCAGTGGATGGGAGATCCCCAGAGCTAATAAGGTCGGTGATGGTTTGGGAGACAATGGCCTGATGCTCCTTACTGGGGAGCTCCCACCCTTGCCTGCCCGTCACCTCCCTCTGCACTCCTCACCCCTTTTCTTTCTTCCATGGCCTTCTTTCCTCTTTTCCATAGATGCTGCCTGGCCTATTGAGTTCCTCCAGCATTGTGTGTGTGTTGCATTGAACTCAATAATTGGATTTATTAGTGGCTATCTTATGATACTAAAGGTCAGCGAGACTTGTGTTGAGATTATGACTCTGTTTCATGATTACAGATTTAATTATCAAAAGTTCTAACTATATAGGATATAAAATTGCATAGAAATTGCCTTGTTACTAGGGTATATTTATATTTATCTGAAGGGAGTACGAAAAAGTCCATCCACTGGGAAAGTCAGAAATTGAAATATTTGGACTCAGTGTCGATGCTAAAAGACAACCAGAATGATTGACATTTTGGGTATCAGGTAGCGTGACTTCAGCGTCAAGTTGTGGCCATGGAACAGCTACAAAGGAGGGAAGATGTTGTGAGCCATGGTGCTGCTGAGGGGATCAGCTGTGGTGCAGTGACGGAAAACACAGTGGACTGATAATTTGTGTGTGCAAATAAATTGGGTATGGGAGAGAATGGCGAGAGGCCTTGAATTTGAGTTGTACAAAATCACGAGGGTCATAAATAGGGTGATTACACACAGCCTTTTCCTGGGAATAAAGAATAGAAAACTAGAGGGTGTAGGTTTATGGTGAGAGGGGAGAGAGTTAAAAGGGACCTGAGGGTGCCTTCATGCAGTGGGTGGTGCATGTATAGAACAAGCTGCCAGAGAAAGTGGTTGAGTCAGGTACAATAACAACATTTGAAAGATGCTCAGACAAGTAAAGGGCAAGAAAGGGTTAAATGGATACGGGCCATATGCAGGCAAATGAGACAAGCCCAGATAGACATCTTGTTTAGTAAGGATGAGCTGGGCCAAAGGCCCTCTCCATGTTGTAATGCTCCGTGACTCTGATTCTAATTGCTTGAATGCTTCTAATCGTTAGGAAAGATCATAAGGATTGAGGAAGTGATTGGTTTCAGAGGGTAAGTATTTCACCTCCTTTATCTCGCAAACAGCATCTCCTCGATGAATCTAGTCTTTTTTTACCTCTTTCTCCTTGAAATCTGGGAAACTCTGCCCACGGATATTAAATGTAAAACATTATCAAAACGTTAACATACAGCTTCATTATCATATTTCAATTAGGGACCTTTCTCTGGAAAGAAGTTGGCTTTTATCCAGAACCTCCCTCTGCTGGCCTGCTGGAAGTGAATTGTGACTCATTTGTCCTTCCCCAGCCCAGACTACAGGTGAGGTACAGATAAACTTGCCCCCTGTTTCTCAATAGTATCTTGGTGAGTACTCTTTCTGTTTCTAGCCCAAAGGGATAGTTTACCTTGGCTCTGATGACTGCTACCATGACAAAACTAGGTTCAGGTTCCGATGTAAAGCTAAAGCTACTAGTTGTTATAAATAATAACTGGGAGTGATTTCAAGGCCGTAATATTTTCTCAGGGTTTGGATGACAGATTTAAGCCTCCCAAGCTACAATGTTGCATTATATTACGTCTGCTTTCCATTTCTCTGGATGTATACTTTTTTCCATTGGATTTTCCTATTACCATGCACAACCAGAGAAATATGTTTCTGATTTCAAGCCAGCCGTTAATGCTTTCCCAATAACTTGTTTTCAGTGATGATTATTTTCATCCATTTTTATTTGTATGTTTTAAAAAAGCAGAAGTACGCAATGCGAAGAGAGAGAAGAAAAGAACCCATAACTTCCATTATATTTGTATGGGTGTGCATGATAGCAAAGCTTAAAGCATTAGCATGCCAGTGTCATAAGCAGTTCTCTGAAGCTATCAAAGTACCTGACACACACCAGGTAAAGCAAGATATAATTACAGGAAATAGCAACATCTTCACAATATCCATTTTAACTATAGAAGGGGAAAACTAATGTATATCTCTAATAATTATTTTTAAAGAAAAATACGGTTTAGCTTATGCTTTTACCCAGGGATGAAAAGTTTCAACACAAATAATAGGACAATTATATTTCTCCAGAACATCTATAAATATATAATTCATGCAATGATTTCCACAAACGTCTTGAAAAAAGTATTTCTGGATTTAAATGATCGATTGATAAGATGGGAAAACAAAATATAAAAGAAATGTCAATCTGTAGATATACATAGGGGAAAAAAGCCTTCTCTTTTTCTGTAAAGCTGTTTTTTTATCAGCCATTTTGGAATATTTATTCTTTCATCTTTGCTGAAATATGAACAATTGCCCAATATATTTAACATTTTTTAAAATTTAACAAATTCTGTATTCTCAATATTTTTGAAGAAATTGCTGTGCTTTTTTTTTACTGAAAAGCGTGAAAAGTTAGTTAACTGTGTTATTTTTTTGCAAAATCTATTTTTATTTGGTGTTCTACGAACTGTATTGGTGTATTTTATCCACCAGAGGGTGAATGTCTCTATATATTACGCTTTTCAACAAATGTTACATTCCAAACTACAAATACCTTCTGTTTTAATTTATCTGACCTTAATATTATATTGTGTAGTTGTAACATAAGAAAGCTAAAGTTGTTTGTACGAAGTTCCTCAGCCTTATTTTAACCCATGTAAAATAATCTACTTGGCATCTTCCATGAAATAGAGGAACACTCTAATTTTATGTGCAGAATAATTTTAAAGATACAGTTATTAGCAACCAACATATTTTTAGGTATTTTATTAGGTAACTATTTTATTTATATATTATTATAATAACTTCCCTAATTTCCCTAATTTTTGGACTGTAGTTTCAATTTATGTTTAAAAGTAGGTATTTCTTCAGGTATACTTGTGAATAATAAATCTTCATGGTAGGTAGAGATTGTTCTCTGAAACCAGCTTTTCAATGGTGGCCCTGCTTGATATTACGAATCAGGAAGAGAGTGAGATTCAGTACAGGCCCTCAAATGGTCTCAATACTGCTGGGCCGCCAAGTAGAGATCCCTCTCTTTAATCTATTCTCTAATCTTTTTAAAGGGTGAATAACCTTACGAAACTAAGTTTCTTTTGTCACTTTGATGAAAGTTCGAAAAATATTGATGAATATGAAGTCATTTGCTGCGGTGGAAAATGGTGCAGAATAAAACATATTCACTTCGAGTCACTTGAGAGTTCCTTGACATGTTAGGTGTGTATGGAAGAGAAGCAGCAGGCAGTAATGTTTCTGGGATTGGGCATCAAAGCATAAAATGTGTTGGTAGTCCCACTGGGTTTGAGGGCTGAAGGAAGACAAAGTAGAGATAAAGTAGACATGAGCATGCAAATGTGGATGAAATTTATCCAAATTGAGACTGTCAATTTCAAAATATTATGGAAATATTGCTGATATTATTTGTTGAACACACTGCACCCCTTGTATTTGGAATGACGGTCACTGGTCACAGCAATTACAAATAAATTTAAAAATCATGTGGAGTGGAAAGCAAGAATTGCACAGGTTGTATGAAGACTTTCTATCAGAGCATCTACAGTGCCAAGCCGTACAAAGTTCCTACTGAGTTTGTATAACCTATGACCTTTGAAATTCAGTAATCTAAATATGTCAGAGGGCTATAGTTTTAAGAGCCTTCAGCTATTTGCATTAGTTTTTGCGTCCTGTAAAATGGTGGTCATCCAATGCACTATTTTTCCTGTGCTACTTTATTTCTTTTAATTCACTGAATTGGGCATTTTAAGCCAAGCTACACATGATAAATGAAGTTTACAGTAGCTCTATTGATCCAGGTTCCTTTTTTTTTCCATCTTTAAAAAACAGCTATATGAAAGTTTGTCTTGCAAAGGATCATGTGTTGGTTTGGATTTTTTTGATATTATTTTGACGTGGGCTGCATGTAGTAAAACAAGCATGTTAACACAATAACCCCAGTGTAAGCCCAATAAAACAGCTACTGTCTCTCAGTCATCCACATTTTGTGCCTAAATGAAAGCTGTTTGTAGCTGCTATATTTGAGATTCAGTAAATTATTATTGTAGAGATTGTAAATTATCATTCTTATACTAATTGCTATTTTATATGATTTAACTGGTAATCATTAAGTATATGGTAGGTCCTGGTGCTAGGCATATGATCGATATAGAGACGTACAGATGCCATAATCTGGAGCAACAAACAATCTGCTGGAGGAGCTCCATGTGTCAACTGTTGGGAGAGGAGTGTGTTGTCCTGAAGTGTTGACAGTTCTTTTCTGCTAACAAATGCTGCTCAGCCCTTTGAGTTTCTCTAGCAGATTGCACATTGTTTCACAAAAGTAGTGTGGCCATTCTAATGTATCTGACTGAATCTGAATGTGTTTTCAGTGTTGGCAATGCTGACCTGGGAGAAGACACTGATGATGTTTCTATCCCAATCTCTGCCTTGGGAAGAGATAGTCCAATGGGCAGAAGAAAATATTCAAAGATGTGTTCAAACCAGCTTGAAAAAAATACACCATCCACACCGATTCTTGGAAATTCCTGGCCCATGACTGCTCAAAGTGGAGAAGCAATGTTCAGGATGGCATTAAAAACTCTAGTTTATTCATTAGTAGCAGATAGAAATCCTGAGTTAGCAATGAAAGTTGTGTAGCATCTCACAAATTATCCATATGCCACCCTGAGAAGTGTTTCCTGCCAATCTGTGATAGAGTCTGAGGTACCGATACTCGCTGCATAGTCACGTCAGGACACACAAAACTAGAGTGGAAGTATTCATAATTGCTCCTAGATGTTTCCAAAGCGCAGAAGAAACTGCAAGTTTTGTTGTTAATACATTAGATGTCACTGATTTGAACATACAATGGAACCAGTTCTGTTTTTAACTCCTTCAGCCTCTCCATTCCTCTCTTCGCATTTCAGACCCTCCTTAAAAATTATCTACTTTGAGTGCACTTTTGATCATTTGTCTAGTAATACACTTGTAGGGATTAATAGTGCTAACTAAATGGAAATTGTTGCTTTTGTATATTACAGTTCAAACTTTATTTCTCCCAATCACTGAAATCAGGTGCATGGTTGCAGGCTGTTATATTTTTCATATCTCACTTACTGGCCACTAGTTGGCTGCCCTTTACACGTGAACCTGACAAGTCATTTTGTTTGTGATGAAGATCAGAGTGTACCTTTTTGTATATATTTAATTGGCCAGCATAAGTCACCATTTGGTGGTATTGTGCAGAAATTACATCTAAATTTATGATCCCATCCCCTGCTCCCTCCAACACCCAGCTGAGAACACTGGCATGACCACGATTTAGTTGAAAGGATTAGTACTACCTTCCAAGAGGACTACAATCTCGTCATGGTTTGGAAGCTTGTGTGCATCAGTGATCCGGAGAGCTATGTTGGTTGGAGTCAGGGCTTTATGCTTTGGCTCTTGGTAGGGTCACCCATGCCAAACAGGTCAGAGGGCAAAGGACAGATGAAGAGTGGTACACTCGTCCTCCAGGTTCAGCGGTTCAGCTCAGGGCTAACAGCCCTGACAGGCAAAACAAAATTGTTATAGAAATAGCGAGTAAGAATCCTTCTACAACTGAGTGCTACAGTATTCCTGAGTCTCCACCCGAGACTTGCATGACTGACATAGTAAAAATCAAGAGGAAGCTACTGACACTGACAAGAGGAAGCCCTGAACATTGCCAGTGTTGGAGAGTCTTCAATGTTGCCCTAAACACAAGTGGAATAACAGGCAGTAACAACAACAAAAACAACAGCAATTAGCTCTATAATATGGGTGCCATATTATAATAAAGGCTAACACACCACCATTACAACTTGGGCCATTGGAGTTCAAATTTCAATTCTGACACTGTCTATAAGGAGATTTTACATCTCTGTCAGGAAATATAGAGGTAGCTTGACCCAAATGCGAAGCAGTGGAAACAAATTAGCAGTGAGCAATCATTTTAATAATAAACTGCAACATAATAAGCCATGAAAGGACACCAAAGAGAGAACGGATACTTAACATGACAAGGCAATGCGCTAACAAAGCTAGGAGCAACTGGTTGAGGCTGGCTGGTTCAGTGGATGAACAAAGGGCTGTGGATGAGAGCTGTGTTTAAGTAGGCTGCAGGTGTTGAGTGGTACGTGACTCCTGTTAGCTGGGTGGAGACAGGGAGGTGTCTGCCAGTGCTGGCACCTGACAGTCTAGGATGATCCGGATGGGTCCAAGATGAAACTGTATGGCACCCAAAACTATGCTGTACCCTTCTCAGGGGAGCAGGTACTACGCACCCCATCCACAACAATGTGAATCCACCAACTGGTGAACCATGTACACTGGAACAACTTCCACTATCCTTGGATCCAGATATACAGGCTCAGGTGTGTTCAGTGGTCCATGGACAAAGGGTTTGAGGCAGAACACATGGAAGGTACATGTGAACCTAAGGGATGGAGGCAGCTGAAGATGGTTGACGCGATAGGTAATCTTGAAGCGAATAATGAACCAGGGTAAGAGCTTGCAGGAGTCAGTGTGGAGGGGCAGATCTCAGGTGCACAGCCAGACATGCACCCCGAGCCAGAGTAGTCTAGATGGTTGCCAATGGGTGGTTAGCATGGTGGCATTAGGCATGGCCCTCCGTATCCTTTTCCCAGCATTCTTGCATTGGCAAATCAGGTCCCTGATAGACAGGACCTCCACTGTTGACTCCTCCATGGAAACAACAGGAGCTAGTAGCCATGAAGCGCTTCCAAGGGTGACATACTGTGGCAGAGGTGGTGTGTAGATTGTGGGAGAGTTCGTTCCAGAGCACATACTTCTTCTATGTGGAAGAATTAGAGGCAGTAAAGCTTCTCCGCTTGCTGACTGGCTCTTGCGGACTGAATGTTCATCTGTGGATGATAACCAGAGGACAGACTCACTGAACTGCAGAGGAGGGAGCAGAGTCTCACCAGAAGCGATTCACAGATGATGTCCCAAGAGAAACTGTGGAGGCGAACTACATTTTGGAAAGCCAGGTCCCCCATCTCAGCAGCTAACAGAAGTTTGCGGAGGGCAATGAAGTGGGTCACCTTGGAGAACCCAGACCACCACTGTCATGATCATTGTGCCGCATTGTAAGCCCATGATGAAATTCATGGCAACGTGGGACGATGGGTGACTGGTAGGGTTTGCAGAAGCCCAGAGGGCCACTAGTTGGAGAAATTGGACTGGGCACATTGAGGGCAAGCAGTGAAGGACTGACGTGTATCAGTGATGGGCCACCAGAACCGCCATTGCAGAAAATTCAAAGTCTGGCGTGTATTTGGATGGCTGGAGATGGGTGAGTAGCGCCTCAGAGTACATGGCCACCAGTGCATATGTGCGTTTGTCGGGTGTGATAGCCAGAGCAGGCTCATATGGTAGGTTATTTATATACACACGTTCTTTTTCTCTCTCTCCTTTTTCTCCCTCTGTCCCTCTCACTATACCCCTTGCCCATCCTCTGGGTTTTCCACCCCCCTCCCCCTTTTCTTTTTCCCTGGGCCTCCTGTCCCATGATCCTCTCATATCCCTTTTGCCAATCAACTGTACAGCTCTTGGCTCCATCCCTCCCCCTCCTGTCTTTCCTATCATTTTGGATTTCTCCCTCCCCCTCCCACTTCCAAATCTCTTACTAGCTCTTCTTTCAGTTAGTCCTGACGAAGGGTCTCGGCCTGAAACGTCAACTGTATCTCCTCCTTGAGATGTTGCCTGGCCTGCTGCGTTCACCAGCAACATTGATGTGTGTTGCTTGAATTTCCAGCATCTGCAGATTTCCTCGTGTTTGCGTTTTTAAGGTCCTGATGGATCTCATTTTCAAAGTGATTAGGGTGAGGATGGAATAATAGGCTTAGGGTTGATCTCCATTTCAGCTGGGTTGCACTGTTGTAATGGGGCACCCACATTAGTGTTCTGGAAGCTGGGTCCATAGATGATGAAGTTGGATTGGCTGTAGTAGAGGGCTCAGCGAGCCTGATATGGGTTGAGTTGGCAGGTCTGTTATATGGATACAAGTTTCTGGTGCTCTGTTCAGATCAGGAAGAACTCAGTTTTTCGCATCAGCCAATGTCTTCATTCCTCCAAGGTCCATTTAATGATCCTGTCTCCTAGACAGTAGCTCCCTGCCTTCTACTCAATAATGGCACAGTATTGAGCTCAACTTGCACAAAAAGAAGGTACAAGAGTGCCTTCCCATATGATCCTCTCTGGGACAGGGTTCCCTGGTGCCCACGTTAGTTGCGTCCACCTCTATCGCAAAAGGACTGAAGGGGTTCAGATGGTGGAGAATGGGAGTGGTGCTCATAGTGATAAATGGTAGCAGACTACATTATCCACGTGGTAGGAGATTTGGTGAGGGAGGTGAAAGGAGCAGCAGTTTGGCTGTAGTTGCTGATGAAATGGCAGTAGAAGTTGGAGAAGCCAAAGAAGAGGTGTAGCTGTTCACGGAGCACAGTTGGGACCATTCTATGACAGCATACACTTACCCTGGGTCCATGGTTATGCCTTCGGGTGAGGTGAAAGCATGTAACCTAGGAACAAAATGACTGGAGCGAGGAACTGGCATTTTTCCAACTTGCAGTTCAACCCAGTTTGTTTTTGAGCAGACACTGAAAGACTGAATGGATATGACAGGTGTGGTCTTGAAAGTCCTTGGAGAAGACGGGTATGTCATTGAGGAAGAAGGACACATACCCATGTAACATGTTTTGGAGGATCTTTTTGATGAAAGCTTGGAAAATGGCTGACTCTTGCAAAGGCTGAAAGACATCAAGATATCGCCGAGTACTTGTAGTGGCCGGTGTTATTAACACTGGCTTCCACTCATCTCCCTAGTGGACATCAACCAGGAGCTATGTGCACTGTAGATAGTTTGGTGAATATCTGGGCCCTGTGGAATGTTTTGAATGTTCATCCATCAAGAGGAAATAGTAGCAGTTCTCTTAATGGTGATTTTGTTGAGCCCACAGTAGTCAATCCAGGGATGAAGAACCCCAGTTTTCTCTTTGCCAAAGAAGAATCCTGCACCGGCTGGGGACTGGGTTGGTTGAATCATGCCATGCTGTAGTGCTCCAGCGATAGTCATTCATGGCTTTGGTCTCGGAGGGAAGAGGGAGAACATACCACTTTGGGGAGGGGTGGTGACGGGAGGAGGTCAATTGCAGTCATGTGGCCTGTGAGGCAGCAAGGTGCTGGCTTCCTTTTCACTCAAGGCGATGGCTAAGTCATGGTGTTTCTGTGGGAGAGTGATGCTGTCAAGGGTTTCCACTGTCTCCATGAACTTACCAGGTGAAATTAACTGAGGTTTCAGGCAGTTGGGCCCCCAACTCAGCAGTGAAGCGGATGACCAGGTGAAGTGAGAGTTATGAGTGGAGAACCAGGGGTAAGTCAGGTTGAGAGGAGCATTGGGTGAGTCGATAAGGAGGAACTCGATGGATTTGCAGTGCTCTCTGATGCTCATGTGCAGATCATGTGTGTGCCCTGACCACCTCAGACCCCAAGGTACATCTGTTTATATCCGTGATGGGGAGGGAGTCCAACCTGCACACAGAGACTCCAGTCAAAAGAGTCGCCTCTGTGCTGGAATCCACCAGAATCTCCTGTGTGCGTAGAGACATCAGGGTGTGGTGGAGGACAAAGAGTGAGTTGAGCTCTGGTGCTGGAACAAGAGGCCAGTGAGAGTTTACCAAATAGAAGGCTCCTTGTCATTATCTGGAGGTGCCATCTTCCTGGGTGTAGCGGGCATTTGATGGATGGGTAATCAGTAATTGCACAAGTTGTTTTCAAGTGAAGTTCACGCTCTTCAGGGGTGCTCTCCCTAACTGCATGGGTTCTGGATGAGTTGCTGGTGAGGGTCCTGCTGCCTGAAATGGTTTTTGGGAATGGAACTGCAGTTCCAGCTGATGATCTAGAGGGTCAGTCCATAAGACCTTGTCAATTTGAAGGGCCAAACTGATAAGGTTTTTGAGGTCAGTGGGCATCTCCCAGGTAGATAGTTCATCTTTCAAATGCTCCGAGAAGCCATGATGGTAACGGTCCAGCAGCCCTTCTGCATTGCAGTTGCAGAATGCCACAAGGGTCCTGAGTTCCACAGTGTAACCCAGCACTGGGCATAAGCTTGATGCAGATAAAGTATCCAATATGCTACCTAATTTCCACGTCTCAGATGGTTGAAAAACTGGTGCAGCTCAGCAGTGAGTTCTTCATATTATTTGCAAATGGCGGTTTTATTATTTCAGTTAGCATAGGGCTAGGTCAGGCAATCGTGACTCTGTCAGTAGACTACAGAGATGGCTGCAGTTCAAAGTACAAGACAGACTGCGACAGGAAGTTGCAACATCAGCTTGGGGATTTGTTGAAGTGTTTTGGCACTGGAATCCAGGACTCTGAGAGAGGAGAGAGTGGACTGGCACAGGAGTGCTGTGATGAGGCGGAGATTTGGTCGATAACGGCGAGCAGATGGCCAATCGTTTCCTGCTGCTTCTGGATCGTGTACTCATGTCGGCAGGCAACTTCCTTTAGGTGAGAAAGCTCTGCTGGGTCAATGGCCGGTTCACCCGTCCTGTCAGGAAATGTAGAGAAGCTTGACCCAATGGCAGAACAGCAGAGATGATTAGGCAATGAGCAATCACTTTAATAATAAACTGAAAAATGATAAGCCACAAGGGGCCACAAAACAAGAGAGAACAGGTACTTAACATGAATACTTCTCTGAAAGCTAGGAGCAAATGGTTGAGGCTGGCTGGTTCAATGAGTGAACAAAGGACTGTGGGTGAGAGCTGGGTTTAAATAGGCTGCTGGTGATGAGTTAGAAAAGAGTGGCAGGTGACTCCTGTTAGCTGGTTGGAGACTGGGAGGTGCCTGCCTGTGTAGGCCTGAGAGTTCTTCCTCCTGAATGCCTGGGCTTCCTTTGGAATCTTCGATTTCCTCTCACATTCCAAAGATGAACTGGTTGGTAGGTTAGTTGTGAATTGTCTTGTGCTTCGGCTTGGATTAACTAGGTAGGGCTGCTGGGAAATGTGGCTTGTTCGGCCGGAAGGGCATGTTCCACCCTGTCTCCATAATTTAAAAATAAATAAAAAATAAAAATAAATACCAAACAGAATAGTTGCAATCTAAGCATAGACTTGGAGTGAGGAGGAGGTTGGAAGGGGTTAAAAGGAATAGGAATGGATTGAAAGACTCCTCAAGTCAGCTTTCAGACACCGTGAGCAAAGTAGAAAACTGAAGCCATTCACATTCCATTTGAATTTTTGATCAAGGGAACAAAATGTCACCAGCAAGAAGTACTTGAAAAAAATGTGCATCACGAGTAGATGGAACATTACAGTAGAAATGCTAAAACAAGCAAAAGCTGACGTATTCTCAAAAAATATGAATCATTCTTCTCAGTCTGAAGCTTTTCAGCTGCATATTAGTCACCTAGATCCTCAAGTATAATATCAGACAGTGTTTACTTGTTAAGCAACAGACTCTTATCCAGTTTCTGAATTCAAGTCATGTTCTTTGAAGGCCAGTGTAAATATTCAACATAAAATCTAATTGGTTTGATGTTTCTACACTAGTTTAGTCAGACTTGGTTTTGTTTCAAGTCTTTATTATTATGACAGCACAGTCTTGTTCATTAAAGTTTCACAATCCATTTTCATTAGGGTGAAACTGATCCCTTAAATGAACAGTTGCTCTGAAAAATCAAACCTTTGCAGTCATCACAGGGGAGGTACAAAGTCTGTATTAATTATCAAGAATATGGTGTCGATCGAAGATGTTAAATGCCCTGATGGTTAGTTATTTGGGGAATTGCCATGCATTTCATGCAGGGATAATAAAAATGAATTTTTAAACAAAGGGATCCTAAAATAATGTCTAATCTGGAGAGAATACTGACATCAAAGGCTTTTCTCAAAGCTTTGAATTTTATCTCTCGGGTAAGAAATGTTAAGGATGGACGCAGCAATATTTCAGTCAGTTCACCGTATCGTATGCAGTAAACACAAACCAAGAGTTAATTAACTGTTATTACAACCCTTTTCAACTTTAATTTGACTTTCAAATATTAGCATTTATCTGTGAACTGTGCTGCTGGGTTTGGCAAATTAGCTTTCACATAACTATTTTAATTAGACTTCATTTTGCTTTTATATGTGTTCACCCAGCTCTAGACAATGAAAGGATTAACTTATTAAAATTAGATTTATATTTTAAAATAGTATTTGGAAACAATTACATGAAGATGCTTGATACAGCCAGGCTGCCAAGTACTGCCATATCACGGGCTCAGAGGAAGGGGGACTGCATTCAGATTTTATTTAAATCGTTATTGCAATTATCTACTTTCTTGTAAATATATTTTCCCAAGTTTAAAGTAGTGACATTTACACTTGGAGGTGAAATAGCACCACAGTGGAAGCTTGGGAAGGTGACATGCAGGCAGGGGATTATGGGGTGGGGGAGAGCATGCAGGGAATGAGGGTAGTCAGTTAACTGCAGCAGAATCTCCCATTTCCACTGTGCTTTCATGCTAAAAACACAGCCACTTTGAAGTAAGATCTGGAATATTTGCTATGCTTTATCCAGTATGAGAAAAATGACAGAAGGACAACCAGTGGTAAAAATGAATAATTAGTCACAGTTTGGAGAGCCACATGAAGTGACGCAGTGGTTTAGTTTTGACCTATGGACTTTATGTCATGAAACAAGACTTCAGACAGAATCCCTCCTGGAGTGTTCATATCAGATTTAATGATTTGAAGCTCCATTGATTCTTATAATGATTTTTGGTGTTGCTTTGTTTAGCAATCGATATACTTTGTTAGTTTATGTAAGTTATAAATATTTTGTCAATGAGCCACAACTTCAAGCAACGCATAACTCAAGGACCACTCCTTGGGAAATTGGGATATGAGATGAAGTAGGAGTTTCAAGCCTGATGTGTGCACTAGTCCTTCACTAGCCCCACTATGGAGCAAATCCAAATGAAGGCCAAGCAATTCCTCACAAAAAAGATTGTAAGGGAAACAAATCTCTGGAACTAATGGTATCTCTAATTTGGGTCCTTTCATTTGTTGCTCAGATAAATTACTTCTGCCGCTTGCCTCTTGCCTCTCAGCACATTTATTGCTTCCTCTATCTCAATGCCTCCATTTATGACCTGTTGATGACTGAGCCAGCATTAAATCCAGCCTCGGAGAACAGTCTGCAACTGGGTAAGTGATAAATCAAGGCACGGAAGCAGGATGTGTGCTGAGAAACTCAACGATGGGCTGGTAAGTCTTACTAAAGTCCCTTGGGCCAGATTAGAAATCAACCAGTCTAAGTCATTAGAGCAATCAGGTATTAGCTACTGCATTATAGTAGAAATTTATACAACTTATTGGTTTAATAAAAAAAAAGACCTCTTATCAAATTTCAATTGCTTTATTTTAATTTAGGCACTTAATACAATGGTTGAAATGCAGAAAATGAGCAACTTCAGTGAAGCCTTAAATTTTTTTTTGACCATGTATAAACTGAATTTTTGAGAAGTTTTTTCACTTTGATTCCCATAGATTTGAATTCCAGCCAGGATAGAATTCTAAAAGGTAACAGCAGAAGTATCAAAGAACACTGTCTGAAAGATTATGGAAGGTGTAGCATTCTGTTTGCTCTTGGGACCAGCTGATTTCCTTCTCTGAGGAAAATAAATGTGCTATTTACCTACAAATAGATAGACATAACTGTTAAAATTAGTCATCTCACATTTTCAGGACATTTTGTAAAGCTTGAATTCCTTCTATTATTAAAGAATCATGGATTTTTATGATTAAAATTTAAATTTGTACATGAATATTTCCAAAATCAGAAGTTGTGATATTCATATTTACAAGTCTGTTTCTTGGTTCTCTCAAGAATATCACAGAATTTATGAAGTTTAATTGTGCTTTTTTAAAATCTCGGCAATATTTTTTCCCCTTTATGTCAAGTGTTAAAACATAATCCTGTCAGCCTTTTACGATTATCAAAAAAAAGTCATGATTCCGTTGGTCCTATTGGTATCTTGGTTAGCACTCCTTCCCTAATGAAAATAAAATTACTTGATTATTGCTATTTCACATTCCTGCCATATGTAAAATAGATGACTATGTAATTGCTTTTGTTGTAGGAGTCAATGTATTTCAAATGTGATTCATTTAGGTGAAATGCTTTGAGTCATTTCTGAGAACAGGATAAAATACTAGGTAAATGGGTAAATTATATTCTCCAAATGGTGGAAATGATGGAGTGACAACACAATAGCTCCTGCTTTGCTGCAACATTGAACTAAGGTTTTGCAGCTATACAGCTATTGATCAAATGTTTACTTACTTACAGATTCATGTTATTTGATTAAAAGCATAATCAAACCTATATTGATTTCTTAAGTATATAGTCTAATCTCTGAGGATATGTAAACATCAGAAGGCTTTTTTATCAAATTGAGTTTGATTGTAATATTGTACTTCAGATTAATATTGTAGTGTGTTATTAAAATAAAAGCAAGGTAATGTTTATGGATGGGTATTTCTTTTATATTTTAACCATGTGGATAACAAAGTTTTGAAACCTCTCGGCGTCCCTTCAAGACACACTCCATTCTACGTGAACAACAAAAAAATATATATGATGTAAATCTTATCAGGAAATGGATATCTGATGGAATGCAAACAACCAGAAATATTGGCTTTTTCTCTCTACAGATGCTGTCTGACCTGCTGAATATTTTCAGCATTTCCTGTTTTTATAACTTCTCCCTCATTGATGTTCAATTTCTTTCTTAATTTGTTCGATAACAGCATCAATTATTAAGCCTCAAGAAGAAAGCTATCGCAAATTCTGCAGAGTAACTATGCATGGCAAAGTACTGTATTACCCACAACCTGGAGAGAGACAGATGTGAGAGAAGTAATTCCTCTGTGATTACTGGGGGATGAGAAATGTATGCAAGAGTCTTAGATTTTGTTGCACTCATCAGCCACTCATTTAGTTGTATCGAAATGAATGATAGTAGGAAATAGAAATTATGCATGAGGATGCAGGGTGGAGGAACTGTATTTGGGTAACATATAGGATGCAAGGGAAGACTACTGGATAGGTGGTGATGGTTTCCATGAAGATTGAAGAAACCAGAACAGCCTCCTTGTGTGCATTGAAGTTTTGCGCATCTAATCGATCAGCAATTAGGAAATGAACTATTAGCATTTAACCAGGAAAAAAAGACATATTGTATCTACAGTAGATGTATTAGAATAAAGTACAAAATGTTATTAAACTATTACTTCATAAAACAAAATCAATTGACAGCTAATAATTTCCAAGGAAGCCCTCATTCTCATCCATTGGGAAAATGTCATTCTGAAGCACGGAACGTAGTAAGAAATAAATTAAGATGATCACATGAAACATGATGAGACACTGAAAAGATGAGAGGAATAGTCACAGGTTCCTATAGATAGCTGGAAAGATTGTTCGGCTGCCCAAGATGGTTCCTGAGGCAAAAAAAAAAATCTAAGAGCTTGCTGCAGCTGTACAATAAAGCACTAATTAGACCAGAACGAGGGTTCTTGTCATCAGATTTCATCACATATGCAACGGTAAAAGAGGGGGGATAAATGTGATTTGTAAGGATATTGTCAGGTCTAAGAGGAGAGCTGGCTAGGAAGTGAACAAATGTAGGAAAGAGTCTTATAGACATGACTGTGAGGGTAGGTTACAGCAAAATAGATGTAACGATTTAATTACTCTGAGAGCCAGTGTAAATTTAGTAGGCTGAATGACAAAAGAAAATATAATATGATGTGGAAAAAACCTCTGAGAAGAATAAATAGGGTGAAAAATAAGAACCTATTTCCTTAGCAGAGAGTGTAGCTGTTAATGTAAAGCTTTACAGAACCAGTGACACAGGTTCACTTTCCGTCGATGTCTGTGAACAGTTTGTATGTTCTCTCCTTGACGGCTTGAGTTTCCTCATGGTGTTCTGGTTTCCTCCTACGTTCCAAGGACATATGGGAAAGTAAGTTGTGGGCAGGCAATGTTGGTGTCAGAAGATTGGCAACACTTGCAGGCTGCCTGTTGTACATCAACGGACTCTGTTAATTGTTGATGTAAATGGTACATTTCTCTGATGTTTTGATGTACATGTGATAAATGGCACTAATCTTTGAAAGTCTTTTATCTCTTTAGAGTCCAATAATGAGATAATGTACTTATTAGACAGTAGGACTCTAAAGACAATTGGTTTCACCTTCAGAGAAATGGATGCTTTCATTTCTTGACGTAAAGGTATTGAACGCAGAAACCTTTATAACATTACATACCCAAAGACTCAAAGCTGGGAAATGTTATTATTCAAAATTGTTCATTTCATTTGCCAATACAGTCCAGAATTATCTTGTTTGGTGATATAAACTTTTATGGCTTTCTGAAAAACCATTACAACTTTTACGCTAGTATAGAGTAACAGACATGGAGACCCTCTTGTCCGCACCTATCACCCCATGAGCCTCCACGTCTGGCACACCATTTTTTGCAATCTCTGCCATCCTCAGCAGGACTCTACCACCAAAAGCATCTTTACCTCACACCCCCCCCCAACTTTCTGCTTTCTGCAGGGATCACTCCCTCCATGATCCCCTTGTCCATGTGCCCCTCCCCACTAATCTTCCTCCTGACACTTATCCCTGCAAACCAGAAAAAGTACAACACTTGCCCATTCACCTTTTCTCTCGCCTCCGTTCAGAGCCCCAAGCCATCTTTCCAGGTGAGGGAAAACTTCACCTATGAACCTGTTTGATATTGTCTACTGTATCCTCTCTGTGACCTCTACGTTGGTGAGACCCAACATTGATTGGGGGACTGCTTGTCGTGCACCTTTGTTCCATTCACAACAAGCTGGATTTCCCAGTGCCCAACTATTTTAATTCCAATCCCCATTCCCAATCCAACATGTTGGTCCATGGCCTCCTGTACTGCCAAGATGAGGCCACTCAAAGGTGGAGAAGTAACACCTCTGTTTTCATTTGTTGCCCTCTTCATGGCATGAACATTGATTTCTCCAACTTCTGGTAATTTTTCCCCTCTTCTCCCCTCCATCTTGTTCAATTCCCCCACTTTGGCCCTTCTCTTATCTCTTTTCTTTTCCTCACCTGCCTATCACCTCCCCTGGTGCCCTTCCTCCTTCCCTTTCTCACATGGTCCACTCTCCTATCAGATTCCTTCTTCTTCAGCCCTTTACCTTTTCCACCTATCACCTCCTAGCTTTTTACTTTATGACTCCCCTTTCCTACCCACCTGGCTACACCTATCACTTTCTGGCTTGTATTCCTTCCTCTCACTCTGCCTTCTTATTCTGTCTCCTTTGCCCTTCCTTTCCGGTACTGGTGAAGGTTCTTGGCCCAAAACATCCACCGTTTATTCATTTCCATAGATGCTACCTGACCTGCTGAGTTCCTCCAGCATTTTGTCTGTGTTGCTTTGGTCACAGGTTAGCACTTTGCAAAATTCGCTAACAAAAGGCCTGCTATGTGTAAGTGAACATGATTGTTAATGTCATACAATATTATTTCAGTCTTTCAGCTTCAAGCTTAGCGAGTGAATGACCTTATTAATAATGATTAACACATCTCTGTGAAACACTTCTGTCTGCTATTTTTATGAATGCACACCATCTAACATTAACACTGACAAAACACTATGGGATCTTTGTTAAGATGCAAACAGATATATTTTATAGATTGCTGCTTTTTGCATTTACATAACTTGCTTACTGTTCTATAACTTCCGAAGGCAATTCACAAGTTTCTGATCAAACAAAATTTGATTTTGGACCACTTAGAAAAGAATGACTGTCTTTAATATATTAATGACAAAACTTTTCCCTTCCCGATGTGGGTGCATGTCCACTACATGCTTTGCCTTCATCAACAATGCACTAAAGTTGGAATGTATAATATCTACAAGATGCACCACAGTTACTCTCCTAGGCTGTTTCAAAGGCAATTCCTAAATATTGGACATCTACCACCAAAAAAGACAAGAACAACAGGTACATGGGAACATCCCGAGCTTCAGATTTCATTCAAATCACACATCATCCTGACTTGGATCATCATCACTGTGTCTACATGCAGCAATTCCATCCTGAGCAGTACTGTAGGTGTGCTTTCACCTGGATGACTGCAGCTGTTCAAGAAATCTGCTCACATCTCCCTTCTCAAGGATAATCAGGGTGGATAATAAATGCTGGTATTTCCCTCAAAATGAATAAATTAAAAAGTGTAATCCCTTTTCAGCAATAGAAGATTCCATGCAGTTCAACAAAGAATTCCAAAGTTTTGATTTTGATCAAATACCTCGTGTCACTTCCTGTTGTTTGCTGATGCCTTGTCTTTGCTGCTGAGTTTTAACCAAGTTTATACATTGATCAAGACATGGTTTAAACAGCAGGAATTGCCCAACTGCCATTTACTTCCTTTCCTAACAATGAAAAATAATAATGAAGTTCGTGCATGATATCTACATTACTTAGATTTTTTTCCCCTTTGCTGACAGAATTTTAATATTCCAAAACTGTGCCCACCTGGTCGCTCACAGTTAACTGACAGTATAGGTCTAATTAAAACTGTAATTGTTCCTAGCAGTTTGGTGATTACCAATTATCACCTAAGTGTAATTGTCAAACCATTGGGACGGACATTTCACAT
Source organism: Mobula birostris (assembly GCF_030028105.1). NCBI lineage: Eukaryota > Metazoa > Chordata > Chondrichthyes > Myliobatiformes > Myliobatidae > Mobula > Mobula birostris. The sequence continues at coordinate 73,369,083 of NC_092380.1, read as the reverse complement.
AAGGGTGTCTAGTGTTTGAAATCCTAATCACTGTATTACATTTTCCTACAGGACTTTTAGCTAATTGCTTCATTACAGTCAAAACAACAGTGTGTTTTGGCATAAGCCCAAACGTGATTCAGGGGTACATCTGTGTTAGTCAGAGTGCTTTTTCCTGCCTGTTGTGTACTTGCTAAATAAGAGTTGGCCACCTTTTTTTAAAAAAAGGACAAATATCAGAATTGGCAAAAAACACCTTTTTTGAACACTTTTATTTTTGTAAGTTTACAATGAACAACAAGAATGCAACTTACGATTACTTACTATTTTAATTAGCTTTATTTTTTCCTTAATATTTGGCTATAATTCAAAGGGGAATCCCCCCATTTGATCGAGGTGGAAATCAATATAATAAATTATTCTTCTATAAGCCCATTCAATTCCCAAATTTCACTGGTCAATACATTGAACATTTGTTCAGATTATAATGCAGTTGAGGACTGCTTCTGTTTCTGTATTTATTGCTGTTTTATAATGTTAGTTATGTGAATAGGAAAGCACTTCATAGAAGGTGCATTTGATAGATCAACTGAACACTTGTCAATACACAATAAGTATTTTCAAACCTATGTTTACTTCATTCTCCACTGCAAAACAATTTGTAAATCTTCATTCAATGTGGTTTAGATTGACAGGGTTACATTGTATTCTCAGTAAACTGTTCCAGTTAACCTGTTGCCAGCATTTATAATTTTATATGTTATTGGGGAGATCATGAAGTGATAGCTTCTGCTAGACAAATAGATAGATTCATTATTGATCCCAAAGGAAATTACAGTGGAAATTATAGTCACACTAGCATGACAAGCACACAGATATATAAATATTAGAAGAAAAGTAGAAAGAATAAAAAAAATAAGTTACCTCAAACAGTCTAAGTGGAGGGGGTCATCACTTGCCCGGCTATAGGTTGATTCATTATAGAGCCTAATGGCCGAGGGTAAGAATTACCTCATATAGCACTTTTTAGAGCAGCGTAGTTGACTTAGTCTATTACTAAGAGTGGTCTTCAGTTCAGAAGGTGCGGAACATTGTCCAGAATGGCCAGGATTTTCGGTAGGGTCCTTTGTTCCACCACAGCCTCTAGTATGACAATGCTATATACAGTGTATTTGTACTATTTCCAAATAGAAATGCTTTGGGTAATACAATGACTTCTACTCCGAGATGAATACCTAACCTTCTGCGCTATCATTTTCATTCAGCAAAATTGAAACCAGGAAATCAGTATCATTTCCTATCCATATGCAGTTTCATTGCTGATTATAGATTTGTTTGTTGTAAATTTATTTGAATTGGACATAACTTTTACTATTTGCACTTAAGCTTTTCCAATATTGCACTCTAATCTAGGACGGTGGGAATACCTAGAATTTCCAAAGAGCAAAATGGAAAGATACTTACTAGTCGGTACTGTTAAAAACTTCAAGAAATAGAAATAGAATTTTAAAAATGACCACAGTTTCAAAATGTTTAAATATTTTACATTATGGAACAATGATTATAGTTTGTGTTTACAGAATCTTCATTATTGTAGAGCTGATAAGCATGTGAATGTAGCTCTTTTTAAGTAGCTTAAAGGAGGGGACAGGGAGGGATTGAGTCTGGTGGGATTCCCTTCTTATTAAAACAGCACAAGTGGAAGGCAATACTTAACCGCACACATTTCTGCATTAGCTTTAAGGCTAAAAAACTGCTTGTGTAAATTGTTTAGATATTAGAATAATGATACCTTTCAGCTCGGCTAACACCCTGCAGTCTCAAATGAATGTTTATTATTTTTATACTTTTCTCCATGCACCAACGTAATCTGATGGACACTACAAGAAATGTGAAATACTTAATTACACAAAGGTAATATGTTATTCTTAAAAGAAGACAGAAGGTCTTTTTATACACAATATCCTTAGAGACTTGTTGAAAATACAGCACTGTTCATACCTGTGGCGTCTTAGTGCAGAATAATTAACTTGAATCTCAGCAACCAGGTTTTAAAAGCAAGCCTCGTTATTATCAGAGATGTTTTGCTTTTCAAAAATGGATATGTTTTCTCCATTTTACAAAGGATTCTATCAGAATCAGTTCAAATCCTACATGTTTATCTTTTACTGTTGAAAAGTTAAAATTTTACATTTTGTTTCATCGCTCGGTTCACTAATAAAGGCTCCTGGTCAGTTCCTCAGTAATTTGTTTTTTTGTCAACAGAGTAAGTCTCTGATTCTGGAAAATTACCTTGGAATTTAGTAAAAACTTTTGAAAGGGAAAATTTGCTGGAATAACCTCAGTTGGCACCGATAGAGTTCCGAATAAACAAACACTTTTTGTGTCTAAGAATCTCACTACTTCTTTTTAAATTATGAAAATGTTTGAACTGAATGACTTCTTTCTTAATTTCATTATGAAAGAATCATTGGACCTATTTAATAACTGTTACTGCATTAGCATTTAAGAAGAAATAGATAACAGATAATAAAAAGTCAACCAAAAAAATCTTTTTAAAATGAAATAATCTGACACCCCCATTACCTTCTGGGAAAAAAAATAGTGGTTTGATGGACTTGTTTTGTAATGCATCTAAAAGTGTCCTTCACAGCACAAAGTGATCAGTGTAAATTTGTGCCCATGAATAGGAAAGATGGGGTAAGTTGATAAAATCTCTGTGTTGCTGTTTGTTGAAAGAACGAAGGTTAAAATGTGGTAGCCATGAATAATTGTTCTGAATAATCCATTTCACATAGATCAGGCCTTTGATCATGTTTGTTCTCGTAAGAAGTGTTTCAGCACTTATTCATAATTTATTATTTTTTCTTGTCTGTCAAAACAAGTTAAAGCCTAATTAACGTACAAACAGTGTCATATTATCTGTTTGCCTTTACTGTCCAGAACATTGGATGAAATTATATATCTATGAACAAGATTATGCAATGAAAATTACCTTTTAGTTAGACCAGTTTAAAATCAAAATGAAGTTTACCTTGAAGGAAGTTCTGACTTTTCAGTCAGTATTTTCACATAGTTATTTGAATGAACATCAATATTGAATTCACTATTGACTTGTAGAGAGCTGCTTGAAAAAAGGTATTTTAAAATTCAAGTACAGAAAGCACTATATGTAGAAATTCTTCTTATCTCAGGTTCAGTAGATCAATTATTTGCTTCAGAAAATTAGAAACTAGGTCAATCTAAAGGAATATTCCTAGAATGATTTAATGAAGCAGAACAACAAAATCAATTCAGTTGATTGTTCCTTCAGGAAAAAGGTTGAAATACCAAGGAGTTCACATTTAAAAATTGGGCCACCATGCCTTTGATTTGTTTTAAATTTTCTGTTCGAATCAAAAGGACACATTTTAAGTACAACTACATGCCTGATAAATTGTTTATGGGTGATAGGTAAATATATACACGCTTATCACGTAGGCAGAATGGACAGATTTTGATTTTCTTCTCACATAACAACCATGATGCCAAATAGGACAGTGACAACCAAACTATAACCATCTGCTTAGTTTGTATGAAAAATCCAATATTTTGAAGCAGAAAGGCTCCTAATCCCAACCACCCAAAATGATGCAGTACCTCCATCACTTCCACTTACCAATGGGGTCCTCAATTACTTGCAGATTGGTTTGTGATCGATTGGAAGGAAAATTGACTGTACATATATCCTTCTCTTTAACTGTTGAAGGCATTTACTGTCACATAAACCAGCAAGTGGGTTTTATCAAGACTTTCTGCAGAGCTTGAGATCATAGAAGCCCTTGCTTGACGAGCTTTGTGCCAGGTGTAACAGATGTGTGGAGCCTGTTGGGACTTCTTGCACAGCTTGAGATTGTTTGCATTATTAGGCACCTGGCAAGGGCCAATAAAAAGAAGTAAAGTTTAAGCAGAGTAGGCACTGTGGGAGCAGCCAATGTGTGAGTGGCCCAAGGTAAGAGAGAGGAATTGAGGCTTTGGTTCAAGAGGATTTGGCAAGGAGAGGTGGAGGCTAGGATGGGGATTCTGTCAAGTTTTTTCTTTCATTTTTTATTAGTACTTAGCTAGAGTAGTGAGAATAGATCCCGTGTCAGCCATGTGCTCTTCATGCAAAATGTCAGAGATCTGGGAGATCTCCATCTTGCTACATCTGTAGAAAGTGCATCTGGGTACAGCTCCTTACAGACTGTGTTAGGGAACTGTAGCTGCAGCTGGATGAATTTCGGCTCACTCAGGAGAACGAGGAGGTGAAAGATAAGAATTACAGCGAGGTAGTCATACCTAAGTTGCAGGAGGCAGGTAGCCAGGTGACTGTCAGAAGAGGGAAAGAGAATAGACAGATAGTGCAGAGTACCCCTATTGATGCTTCCCTTGGTAACAAATTTACAGTTGGTTGGGATAACCTAGCAGAGGAAACTCACAATAGTCAGGTCCCTGGCACTGAATCTGGCTCTGTGACTCATAAGTGAAGGAGGGAGAACAGGTGAGTTAAAGTGATTGGGGCTACTTTGTTTAGGGGAGCAAGAGATGAGAACAAGATCCAGAGAAGATGGGACCTGCACATGAGGGGTGGTTTGCACTTGAACTAGAGGAGGATTATGGGAAGGTTTTCTAGTGCTACTCCAGGGGGGCTTAAACTAGAGTTTCAGGGTTTTTGGAACCAGAGTGTTGGGCAGCTGGTGAATGGTTATGGGGAAAATAAATGTTAAGCCTACATACAAAAACAGGAACCGAATGGTTGGATTTGGTGGCACTAATGTTCTGAGTTGCATCTATTTAATGCATGAACAATTGCGGTAAGGCAGATGAGCTTAGAATCTGGATCAGTATGTAGCATTATTATATTGTAGCCATTAATGAGACTTGGTTGCAGGAGGGGCAGGACTGGTAGCTCAATGTTCTGGGGTTCCATGGTTTTAGACATGATGGAGCGGGAGGGTTTAAAGGGGAAGCAGTGGGATTAATAGTCAGGGAAAATTTCATGGTAGTGTTCAGACAGGCCAGACTGGAGGGCTCGTCTACTTAGGCAAAATAGGTGGAACTGATGAACAGGAAAGGGATGACTACATTAATGGGATTATATGATTGAACACCCAACAATCAGCAGAATTTAGAGGATCAAATTTGTAGAGAGGTAGCAGACAGGTGAAAGAAAAATAAGGTTGTGTTAGTAGGTGAATTTAACATTCCACTTATTGACCTGGTCTCTCATACTGTAAAAGGACTGGATGGGACAGAATTTGTCAAATGTGTTCAGGAAAATTTCCTTAATCAATATACAAATGTCCCAACTAGAGAAAGTGTAATACTGGATCACCAATTAGGGAATAGGGCAGGGCAGGTGACCGAAGGGTTTGTACAGGAACCCTTTGGATCTAGTGATCATAATTCCTTTAGTTTCAAAAAATAATTATGGAGAAGGATAGGGCTGATTCTTGGGTTGAGATTATAACCTAGATCTGGACCAGATGGAAAAATGAGCCAAAAAATGGCAGATGGAATTTAATTCAGATATGTTTCAGGTTTTGCGCTTTGGGAGGACAAACCAGGGTAGGACTTACACAGTGAATGAAAGTGCACTCCCCAGTAGAACAAAGGGACCGAGAAATACAGATCCATAATGTCTTGAAGAAATCACAGGTAGATAGATTTATGAGGGATCTTTTGACACATTTTCCTTCATCAATCAGAGTAGTGTGCACAGGAGTAGGGATATTATGTTGAAGTTGCATAAATTTGGAGTCAAAGGGACCGTTCTGGTTAACTACCTACTGGAAAAATACAAATAAGATTGGAAGAGTTCAGAGAAAATTTATAAGGATGTCGCCGGGCCTTGAGTACCTGATTTATAGGGAAAGGTTGAATAGATTAGGACTTTTTCCCCTGGAACGTAGGGGAGTCAGGGAAGATTTGATCAAGGTTACCAAATTATGAGAGATACAGTTAGGGTAAATGCAAGCAAGCTTTTTCCACTGTAGTTGGGTGAGACTAGAACTAGAGAGGGAACTTCTTCACTCAGAGTATGGATCAAACTGCCAGTGGAAGTGGTGATTGCTGGTTCGATTGCAACATTTAATAGATTTTGTTCTTCCTTTTTGCTAACTGGGCGGCAATTTTTGCCGTTGCTGCAGCATTTCACTTTGTTACGAGGGTGTTTTTTTTTAACATCTGTTCAACCCAGCACAGCTAGCAGCCAGCTGACTTCGAACTTGGGACCTTTCGCCTTGAAGTCCGGTGCTGATGCCACTACACCACCAGCTGGAAATAACTTGAAGTGCTAAAGTCTAGTACATTTTAGTGAATGTCCAGAGACCCAACTGTCCAAAGCCTTTTCGCCATTTACAAGGTAGAGGTCAGGAGTATGATGGAATACTTCTTAATTGGCTGGATGAGTCTAGCTCAAGAAGCTTGACAGCATCCATTTTACCGCATATATATACTGTGGCTTCCATTAATTCCTAAACATTTCTTTCTTTCAACACTGGTTCCACCTAGCTGTGTAATGCACTATTTCCTAACTGAAATGCAGGAACTTGCCAACGTTTTTAGTTGACAGCACATGCAAAGCCTTTAGCCTCACCAAAATCAGCTCTAACTCAGGGAATTTTCTAATAGAAATATATCAGCACTCCTCCATTTTCACTTGCCAAAATCTGAGAATTCCATGTCTTCCAGTATCCTGGGGGGGACCTCAACCACGAAAGTTGCAGCAGTTCAAATAGACCAGGGGATCCCAACCTTTTCTTTGCCAATGACTCCTACTATTAATGGAGGGGTCCATGTACCCCAGGTTGGGAACCCCTGAAGTACATATTTCTTCAGCACATTGTTAATAGCAACTAGGGATGACTATTGAATTCTGTCATGCCAATAATTCCCACATTCTAAGTAAGGGTTATAGTAATAAAATGCAGCCAATTTCTCTACCTACAAATACTATTTCATGATCCGGTCAAGATGGTGTTGAGCTGGCTTCTCTGTTGAGGTTTTGGGTACAGAGAGGGGAGTCAGAGGACAGGTTCCATTTCACGTTTGAAGGCCAGCGACGAGAACGTAACTGTATGTCAGGCTGGTAGACTAATAAGTACGAGGGCTGGTGGCTCCCCCTGGGGCAGAGAGTGGATCAGAGTCCTGTATAGCCAGGAGGCATGAGCGATAATGATGCCCTAGGTATGCAAATTGGTGAGAGTGGAGTTCAAGACCTGGTATCCAGGTCCCATCATCATAAGTTTGGTGCTTGAGGTCAAGAGTTCAGGTCCTCGTTCGGGCTTTGCTTTCATTGTCATTGTCGGGTTCCTGGTCGATACTGAAGATCGAAGCCCAAAGGTCAATCTGTCTAGAAAATGAGGGGCAATAGCCAGAGTCCCGAGTCTACGAATTTCCGCAAGTCTGCTGGCGAAGTCAAAGGCCCAATATCTGTGAATCCATGAGTTTTCTGGAGGCTGAAGGCGGCCTGTCTCAGGGTTAGAGGACTGTGTACATGTGTTGGTGAGTGGGAGGGAGGAACAGGGATTGTTTTGCTGTTGTTGCATTGTGTTTGGTAGGTTCTGTTTTGTTGTGTTCTGTGTTCTGCCGAGCATGGCGCACTTGCTATGTTGGCACAGAAAGTGTGGCGGCATCAGCAGGTTGTTGCTGGTTGTCAACACAAATGATGCATTGCTCTGCACTTTTCAATGTACTTGTGATAAATAAGTCAGAATCTGAATGATATCTTGGTTGCTTATCATCTCAGAACCAGGTAGACTACAACTGATGAATACAAATCAATAATATATACTTAACCAATCTGGACAGAAAAGCCTATTAATATCAACTGTATGCATACCCTTGGTGACAGCTCTTGGCATTTGTTTCCTTGTACAACAACTGCAATGGACTAGACAACAGATGGCCTGGATGTACTGTTACAAACAGCTCTGGGTCTAGGGATTCTAGCTACAGATGTACCATCTCGCCAAAGCAGGTGAAGTAGATGGATGGGAAACAGCAAGGTACTGGTTGAATGGCAGTGAAGGGCTCACAGCTGCTGTCAGACTGAGAAGGATAGCGGATTCGGGTTGGAGGATAGCTTGATGTGCCTTTAAAAAGTATTCATCACCCCCCCCCACGGAAGTTTTCATGTTCTATTGTTTTACAACATTGAATCACTGTGGATTTAATTTGGATTTTTGACACTAATCAATAGAAAAAGATTTTTGTGTCAAAGTGAAAACAGATCTCTGCAAAGTGATCTAAATTAATTACAAATATAGAACACAAAATAATTGATTGAATAAGTATTCACCCACCCCCCCTTTAATATGACACACCAAATCATCACTGGTGCAGCCGATTAGGTCACAACCTGCTATGGAAGTTGTCCTGTCCAAGACCGAAAGAAGCTGCAGAAGATCGTGAACATGGCGCAGCACATTACACAAACCAATCTTCCGTCCTTGGACTCACTTTACACCACACGTTGTCAGAGCAGTACTGCCAGGATAATCAAGGACACTACCCACCCAGACTCTGGGAGAAGGCTCAGGAGCTTGAAGACTCGTACGGCCAGATTTGGGAACAGCTTCTTTCTAACTGTGATAAGACTGCTGAACGGATCCTGACCCGGATCTGGGCCGTACCCTCCAAGTATCTGGACCTGCCTCTCGATTTTTTGCACTACCTCACTTCCCATTTTTCTATTTTCTAATTATGATTTATAATTTAAGTTTTTAATATTTACTAATTTTTACTATTTTTAAATTTGTTAATATTTAAAATTTGTAATCCAGGGAGCAGGAAGCGCAGAATCAAATATCGCTGTGATGATTGTACATTCTAGTACCAATTGTCTGGCGACAATAAAGTATAAAATATAATGCATAAAGTACATAATTGTTAAATGGAGATCAACTTGTGTTCAGTCAAGGTGTTTCAATCGATTGAGGGGAAGATATGCCTGTATGTGGAAGGTCCATTTGCTGGTGAGTCTGTATCCTGTCCAAAACTACATCATGAAGACAAAAGAACATTCCAAGCAACTTCACGAAAAGGTTATTGAAAAGCACAAGTCAAGAGATGGATACGAGAAAATTTCCAAGTTACTGAATATCCCTTGGAATACAGTTAAGTCAGCAATCAAGAAATGGAAAGAAAATGGCATGGCTGTGGGTTTGATTAGAGCAGGACATCCTCAAAAACTGAGTGACTGTGCAAGAAGGGGACTAGTGAGGGAGGCCACCAGGAGATCTGGAGGATTTACTAGCTTCAATGGATGAGATGGGAGAAACTGTGCATACAACTGTTTCCTGGATGCTTCACCAGTTGCAGCGTTATTGGAGAGTGGCAAAGAGAAAGATCCGTTGAAAAGAACTCACATGAAATCTCACCTAGAGTTTGCCAGAAGGCACGTAGGAGACTTTGAAGTCAACAGGAAGAATGCTTGATGGTCTGATGAAACCAAAGTAGAGATTTTTGGCCATCAGACTAAATGCTATGTTTGGTGTAAGCCAAACACCACACATCATCAAAAATACACCATCCCTACCGTGAAGCATGGTGGTGGCTGCATCATGCTGTGGGGATGCTTCAGTGCTGCAGGCCCAGGAAGGCTTGTGAAGGTAGAGGTAAAATGAATGCAGCAAAATACAGGGAAATCCTGGAGGATGCAGTCTGAATGAGAACTGTGACTTGGGGGAAGACTTGTTTTCCAGCAAGACAATGCCCCCAAGCAGAAAGTCAAAGCTACACAGAAGCTGCTTAAAAATATCAAAGGTAATGTCCTGGAGTGGCCAAATCAGAGTCTAGACCTCAATCCAACTTGAATTTGTGGCTGGTCTTGAAAAGGGCTGATCACTCATGACTCCCATGCAATTTGACAGAGTACGAGCAATTTTGTAAAGAAGAATGGGGAATAATTGTTGTGTCCAGATGCGTAAAGCTGATAGAGACCTATCCACGCAAACTCAAGGCTGTAATTGCTGCCAAAGGTGCATCTATAAAATACTGGCTTGAAAGGGTGAATACTTATATAATCAATTATTTTGTGATTTATATTTGTAAATAATTTAGATCAATTTGTAAAAATTTTTTTCACTTTGATGCAGAAGTCTGTTTCTGTTGATCAGTGTCAAAAAAAACCCAAGTTAAATACATTTGATTCAATGTTGTAAAACAATGAAACATGAAAACTTCCTGGGGGGGTGGGGGGAATACTTTTTATAGGCACTGTATAGTGGGGTGTGCTGGAATGTGAAATCAGCCCAAACCTTGATGTTTACTGGCGTATTAGCTTACCAAGAGTTCCACATTCATGAATGTTGAGCACTAAGTGATGCTACCATTTTGAACACACAGTTTAAAATATGATAAAATGATTGAAGTCTGGTGGGTGAAACAGGTGCTTGCTGGGAATGTGGACTAGGGAGGCACTCAAGAATGGCATGATATAGGTGAGTGTGGTAGCACACTGGCAGGAGGAGGTGGAAAAGACAAAAGATGTCCTTTTTCAATAGGGGTCAGGAAGACTCCCTCACTCACAATGAGACAGCAACATTGGCTGGTGCCTGGAAACCATCTCCAAAGACCTGGCTGTGGTTACATGGGAAGCTCATTGAGATAAATTATAGGCCAAGGCCAATGAATTCATGACAGTATTTTATCAACTGCAAAACCAGCCTCCAATTTTGCTCGAAATTGGTTGACAGCAGAATATAAGAATAATATTTACTCAGTGTTTATTTGGCTCTGCACTGAACTATAGGACTCTATTGTGGACTTCAGTTCAGAAACACTATTTGCTTGTTTACATGATTTTTTTCATTGCAAATTGCATGTTCGACAGTATTCTTTTTTATGTGTTATTTTATTCCTTTATTTTTTAAAGGTTCTTTTTTATGGGCATGATATGGTTTTTATTCTCTGCACACTGAGTGTTAGACAGTCTATATATATAATGTATTTTTTTTGAGTGTCTTTGTTTCATGGCTGCCTGTTAGGAATCGGATCACGAGGTTGTATTTATACTTTGACAATAAATGACTTTGAACCTTGAAAAGTGTCTTTTTTAGGGTGGCAAGCAGTGACTAGCAGGGATTAGTGCTTGGTTTCAACTCCTCATGGAGTCTCATCTGCTGGTTGATTGGATGGTTCTTTGTACTTTGTCGTTTGAGACATGGTCTGTATAGGACATGCTAGGGAGCCTTCTAAAGCATCTCATTTTGACTGCCTTGATCTTCTTTTGCAGTCCATGATTCACATGCATACAAGGAGAAGGAGAGCACAAGTGCATGCAGGAGTTTCAACTTGGATCTGAGTGCGATGTTATTGACTCTCCAAATTCGTTCTACTTTAGCTGGTGTTGCTGTTGTTTGGGCTGTCCTTGCAAGGACTTCAGGCTTTGATCCTTCTTGGCTGATAAAGGCGCAAAGATACTTGAAATATTTGACAGTCTCTAGTCCTTGTCCGCTGACTGTGATTTTTGCTCCTCACTGTTTCTCGTCAGCTTGGTCACTACAAAGATCTACTGTCTGCAGTAAAGAAGAGGAAACTGAGGTGGTATGGCCACATAACGAGATCAAGTGGATTCTCAAAGACCATTCTTCAAGGAAGAGTGCAGGGGAAAATAAAAGGGGGAAGACAGTGGAAGAAATGCGCAGACAATATTGCAGAGTGGACCGGAAAGAGCTTTGCCTCACCCACAACTGTGAGAGATGGAGGCAACTGCTACAGAGCTCATCTGTACAATGCCCCACGACTCAGGCAGGTTGTGTGATCCGTAACAGTAACCATAACCCAACTCTTCAAAATATCAATGACTTGGATGAAGGGAGCAAATGTAATATTTCTAAGCTAGGCAAGTATATGACACTGGAAGTGATTGTGAATTGTGGAAATTCTCAAAGGCTTCAAGGAGATTTAGATAAGTTATATAAGTAGGCAAATATATGACAGATGCAGTACAACATGGATAAGTATGGAGTTACACACGGGCAGGTAAAACAGAAAGGCGCAGTATTCTTTAATTAGTTATGCATTGCAAAGTGTTGATTTGCCAAAGAGATCCAGATTTACCTGCAAAAAAAATCACTGAAAGCAAACATGCAGATAAAGGAGGCAGTTAAATAAGCATGTGGTATGTTGGCCTAATTGCAAGAGGTTTTGAATACAGGAGCAAGGATTTATTTTAAACACAGGGTCTTGCAGAGACCTACAGTACTGTCTGCTGTTCTGATCATCTTTCCATCGAAAGTTTACACATGGAATAGAGGGAGTGCTACAAAGAGCCACCAGACTGATTCCTGTGGTGTTCGGACTGTTGTTTGTGGAAGTTTAGACCAACTGCATCTGTGTTCTAATGAGTTTCAGAGAAAGAGAGCAGATCTGAATGAAATGTACAGAATTCTGACTGAGTTTGCAGAATGAATGCTGGAGAGATATGTCCCCTTGGCTGGGGAGTCTATAGCAGGGAATCGCAGTCTCACAATATAGATAGGGGAAGATGCTTGGGAGTGATAATAGAAGAAAATTCTTCACTCAGAGAATGGAGAACTAGTAGAATTTTCTACAACGGAAGGCTGTGGCCGGGTTATTGTAATCAAAAAGGTAGCTATGAAAGGTTATTGGGACAGAGGATAAGCCACGATTGTTTCCAATGACTGAACTATTTTGAAGACCTGAGTGACCTACTCCTGGTCTTATCTGAATGTTTTATTGCTGAAGAACACCCATACAATGGATTAGACAGCTAAAAGATGATCCATCTCTCCTTGCCTCAGCATACCCACACATGAAATGTCATCTGTGTCCTCATTACCTCAGAATTCCAGTGAAAATTTTGCTTTTCCTCAACCAATTAATTGAAAACTCTACTGACATAATCCTATATATCAACCACTCACCTACTGTCCCAAACTCATTGATCTCTGTTTGAAGTGTCACATTAGTGTACCTTTGAGATGTCAGAGTTTGGAGCTCAGTTCCGGTGTCCTCTGTATGATGTCTGTACGTCCTTCCCACGAGTATGTGGGTTTCCTCCAGGAGCCCTGGTATCCTCCCAAAGTCCCAAGACATACCAGTCAGTTGGAGAATTGTTATTTGTCCTGTGATTACGCCAAGGATAAATAAATTGTTTTTGGCCAGTGCGGCTTGTAGGACCAGAAGGGCACTGTACCTCTAAATAAATAGATAGATAAATAAATTTACTATATTAGCTGTGGAGCATTTTGGGACATCCTGTATTGTGATTGATTTTTATATAGAAGCATTTTGTTTTTACATTTGGTCACAATTGCTGTATGCATCCAGTTTAAAACTGTAAACCAGGTGTTTAAATTCCTACACGGACATCTACTTGCAAAGTCTCCTCCAGCTCTGCAACCCATTCACAAAGTCTGCATTCTTCTAATTCCAGACTCTTGTGATCTCTCCCTCTATTCCTCCTGGTCTTGTCTTCAATCACTAAAACTGAATGTCAGGAATTTTCTCCTTAACCCTCCCCTCCATATATCCATCTCTAAGTTTAGCTTTTAATTCACCACATGCACCAGGTTTTGATGGCCATCCTGATATATACTTTTATTGTCTCATCATATCACTTATCAGGCAATTGGAATATTTGTCTACATCAAAGGTGCCATCTAAATGCATATTAATATTCTCACCCCTTAAATTCATCTGTTGAATAGAATAAAAAGATTAAACCTGAATATAATATTAATTATCTAGATTAAGTGATTTTGTAAATTAAGTAGTGCCTTGGGTTTTCCAGAATTTGTTTAGGTATGGAAAAGCATATTGACATCAGAAAAACTAAAGATTTACAATCCAGTAGGTGTTCATGTTCCATTTATATAATGTTATAAAGAAAGAGTATGTGACCATCACTGAGGCAAAGAAAAGAAGGCTTGATATACCCTCAGTTGACATGTTATTAAGTAGACCTTTATAGCAGGTTGTTACTGCAAATATCTAATCAGCCAGTCATGTGGCAGCAACTCAATGCATAACAGACATGGTCAAGGTGCTCAGTTGTTGTTCAGACCAAACATCAGAATGGGGAAGAAATATGATCTCAGAGACTTTGACACTGGAATGATCATTAGTGCCAGACAGGGTTGTTTGAGAATCTCAGAAACTGCTTATCTCCTGGGATTTTCACGCACAACAGTGTCTAGAATTTACAGAAACTGGCATAAAAAACAAAAAAATAAAAATCCAGTGAGTGGCAGTTCTGTGGGTGAAAACACTTTGTTAATGAGAGAGGTTAGAGAAGTGTGGCCAAACTGGTTTCAGCTGACAGGAAGGCAACAGTAGCTCAAGTAACCATGCATTACAACAGTGGAGTGCAGAAGAGCATCTGGAACGCAATTATGTCGAACCTTGAAGTGGATGGACTACAGCAGCAGAAGACCATGAACATACTCTCAATGGTCACTTTATTATGTACAGGTGGTACCTAATAAAATGGCCTCTGAGTGTATTTGGCTTGTAAACCCTTCAAAAGAATTCAAAGGGTAGTAAGAATTTTCTTGATTAAGAGTTTTCTTGTTGTGCAAAGAATATTGTGATAACAGGAAAGCATCATGGTAATATTGCCCGAAAATGGTCAAAGTATTTTCAGCCATGGACTTTGTTTGTAAAGGAATGTGAGTTGAGAGAGAGTACAGCTGCAATATTCTATAAGAAATCTGCTGATAGTGGTGCATAGAATGATAGAGGAGATATGAAGTGATCATCTAAAAGATTACTCAAGCAGGATGAGTGATGGGAAGGCTCTATATTCCTGTAAAACTGTTTAAATAAATTGAAATCAACTTTTCAAACCCAGTTACTATATTGATGTTCTGTCAATATTATATTTGTGTGGAATATGTATTTCCATTCCTAAATTCAAGGGCCAAAGACAAGAATGTTTACACATCCAAATATACAGTTTTATTTCATCCAAGAACGGGCTGGCACATTGGTGCAAGTAAATCCACCTGTAAATCTCTGGATGATAAGTCTGGTTACCCAAGCCCTATTCTCACACCTGTACTTTGTATCCCAAACCTAATTCCTCAGTGGCCTTTTAGTATGCCATTATAGGCATAAATGATTTCCCAAATCACGAGCTATTCATTGTAACAGAAATAATGATGCATAGGCCTAAACTGGACAGCATCAAACAAGATATAAAAACTATGATATACAATTAACCTATGTCTGTTTGACTCAATATAGGCTGCACATAAATTCTATATTGCCTGACCATTTGAACTTCACTGTGAAACTGGTCCAAATCTGATGCTTATTGGCATGTTGGATTCAAATTCATGAGTGTTGGGTTTAAGTAACACTAACCTTTAGGACAGACAGTCTGTAATACATCAAAAGGGTTGAAGCATGATGGATGAATCAGGCGCTGGCTGGGTTTCTGGAACTTAAACTGACTAAAGATGAATTTGGGAATGGCATGATGAAGATGAATGTGATCCTCACCAGCAGCAGGAGGTGGGAATGACAAGAAATGCCCTATTTCAGTAGAGGATAGAAAACTTCACTCATGCAATGGCAGTGAGATGAGATAGCAGTGTTGGCAAATGTCAGGAGAAAAGCTCCAAGTACCTGGATGTGGTCCCATGGAAAGTTCACTGAGTTCATTCATGGGCCAAGGTCAGTGAATTAATCACAATATTTTATCAAATGCACAACAACCTCCTATCACCACTCTAAGCACTGGTAGTGACACTCACTGTCAAACACAAGCATTCAGGTCTTGTGCCTGCTCTTCATCCTCAATTGCACCTTCACTCTCTATGCAAATGATTTTCTCTCATCTACGTTTTACAGCTCGTGAATATTCTACCATGAAAGCCGTATTATTTAAGCAGTCTGACACACACTCCTCTCTCCTGCAGGATGTGGTAACATTCAGCCAGAGGCAACAACAGATTACCATCAGGGCACAACTTCAGCATTTTATAAGGGAGACAGTGTACACATCATCGGCTCAGCCTTTACTGAGAATGTGGTGACAGGGAGCAGAATTCCAAGCTGTAGCACAACAGTAGGCATTTACCTGCGTGATTCACTGAATATGGTTATATCGCAGCTGGAGTAGAGTGGAAATGCTTTCAGTTGCAGTTAGACTGTGAGTTGACATGCAACAGTAGCAAGATGACATACACACAGCAGCCTTTACATCTTGGCAAGCTCTTAGAAACCATTACAAAATCGTGTGCTCATTCTGCACCTGATGTGTGACAAGAAGAACTGAAATGTGCTTAGCTCTTCTTGGAAATGACTGCCTGGAATCAGTGCCCATTCTTAGGGAAAAATGGATAGATGGAAAACTACAGGGTTGTGCAAATGCTTCTAGTTCCACTCTGGAAGGACACCTTGATCTTACAGCCATTACTAAACTGGTCACTTATAAAAGTGCCAAAAGCAGTTTCAGTGACTCAATTCTTTAGCCCACTACCACTGATGTACATGCATGTTAGGTCATCACTTAATTAATCTGTGAAATAAACGTTCAGAGGATTAAGTTGATTGACCACAAGAACAGACCCAGAAATTCTGTTTTACAAGTAACTCAGATCCTTTTGAGTCAATATTGAAGCATCTCACAAATCATTTGTCAGTGAGGTTCAGGTGGGAAATTGCCACTCTGGAGACATTTGATACATCGGACCAACTTGCAGCCCCCTTCCCCCCTTTTCCGCTGTCCACCTAGCAACTTGTCCTACTCTGCCTATTTGTCTCTGCATTCCAAGAAGAGGGCTTAGTTATATACCTACGTCTGCAACCAACAACTGAGCAAAGACTTTGAAGTTAAGGCAATGCCTTCAGCACCTGGATCCCCACTCCCTGTAGACTTCAACACATTTTAACAACTCTAGAATGCACCAACCCTAGCCAGTAAAAATTAATTGGTAACTAATTCAGAAAAAAGATAGTGAGTCCTTTAAGTGCTATTTAAATACTACCAGTGATTGGTCTTACTGCAATGGGAATGGTTTAATTTTGGGAGTTTAAAGAACACCATCTACAACTTACCTCTCCAAAGTAGCGCTGGTGCGATCACCTCAATGATGCTTTGTAATCTGCTTAGTCATCACACTTTGGCAGGGTTGTGGTGTCAGGTATTCTTGACCGTAACAATAATGTGGCGCTGTGGGGGTGGGGGGAGTGTGGCCAACAGCCTGTCCCTGCATTCCTAATGACCAGTGATATTTATTGTTCTTGTGTTAAAATGCCTTCGTGGAATTATGGCGGGATGATCGTTCATTTATTGTGACATTTTAGCCTGGATTATACAATTATTCACATGTGTGTTTTATGGGTCACCCTGACCATAACTGGGATGTGTAATAATCATCTACTCGGTCTGTATGTGACTGAGTGGGTTCTCTCCCATGGTCATACTGCCCAGTCTGTTTTTCTGTTTATCACAATAAAAAAGGCTGTTGAGTTAAGCGAGCTTCTTCATCTGTCATCGTGGACCAACAGTTCGCCACATTGATGTTAGGAGTGGGATTAGAGATGGATGAAGAGATTGAAGAGCTACGACGCCGGATAGAGTACCTTAAGACCTGGGGAATAAGTTGGGGGACCAAGCAGTATGCTTCCCCCATCCTCCTGAGCTCATGAAGACAGGACCCAGGAACTGAGCACTGTGACTTCCCAGGGAAGCATATGCCAGCTTCCTAACTTGGGGGACACAGCGAAGAACCCACCTCTCTCGTGGCCCACACTGTGAAACACAAGAGGCCACAGCTATGGTAGTAAAGGCGACACAGCAGGCACCACTGTTGCCACCAGAGCAAGACTGAGCCCAACGGGCCTCAGCAATTAATCCCACAAGTCCACACTGAAGCTTCCCAGATACAACACCACCAGCCACCTAGAGCTTTACCTGGCGCAGGTCAAACTTGCCAAATGTCACAATGGGTGGAGCCCCACAGAAACAGGGGTGCATCTTGCCCTGACCCTGGAGGGGGATGCCCTGCGGGCCCTCCTCGACCTAACACTGGCTGAGCAGCATGACTATAGGGCCCTCGTAGTAGCACTGGAAGAGTGTTTGGAGCAGAAGCCATTGGAGAAAGCAATGAGGGAAGAACTGGGCAGCAGACAGCACAGTGTGGGAGAAAGCCTGGGGACATTTGCAGCAGATCTCCCCCACTCTGGTTGGCATGGCTACCTTGAGTTCCCTCCCTTGGCCCAGGAAGAGCTGCCCCTCTCACGGCCAGGAAGACTTGCCTTCCATGCCTTTGTAAATGCGCTGATGCTAGAGTGCCATCGGCAGCATGTTCGCCTGACATCACCATCAGCACGGGCCGAGGTGCTGGCAGAGGCGGAGAGAGCAGAAGCAACTCTATCCCCCCAAATCATTCCAGCGTTAGTCTGCACACCGTGAGCCCAGGCTTGTGTCTCTGAGGCAGAGGAGGAGAAGCTTGTGAGACAGGCCCGACTACCACCCTGCTGGTGCTGCCGGGTGCCAGGGAGTGATCTCTGCTGCCAGTGTGGATGTGTAGGCCCCACATGGCCCGGGACTGTCCCACACCAGTACCACGCCACAGTCCAGTGTAGTCATCAGGAAATGCCGAGCAGACAGCACTGCAGAGACATCCAACAGAATCCCTCCATTGTCGCCTCGCCATGTGGTCGTTTGGGTGAAGAGCAAAGCTTTGTGGTGGAGGGCATCAGATGCCGTGCATCGGTGGACACAGGGTCAAACATCACCATCATTCATTGAGGTGAACCCCCACCCCCCAACATGAGGGCAGCTATCCCTGTCTGAGTGGATGACAATGGCAGTCCAGCAGACTACGGTCACCGGCGACCGTGCAGTGATGAGAGGGAAGAGGTGGCTGCACATTGCAGTGGGGAAAAGACACAGCAGAGCACGGGGTGTGGCGAGACAACATCCAGGAGCCCTGCATCACTGGCCTGGACCTGCTGTCCTGCTGGGCTCCTGTGTTGATGTGCCAGGAGCAACAGTCTATCTCAGTGCTGAAGTCGCGTCTCTCCGGCAGGGCAGCTCCAGGAAGTGGGTGAGTGATCCTATGCTGATCCGGGTGAGGGGATGGCTGAGCTTGGGACAATATCCGGACTGGGCGGAGGTCTCTGCCCTGGATCCAGAGACCAAAGCCCTATACTCGCAGTGGGGAATGCTGGAGGTGCATGACGGGTTGCAGTTTCGGGGGTGACAGCTTTCCGATGGTGGCAAAACATCTCGTGCTGCTTTTGGTCCCCCGGGGGCTCCGTGCCACGGTGCTATGGTGGGTGCATGTGCTGCTGGGGTCTGGCTATTCTGAGGTCACAAAGAAGTTGAGCAAGCTGCACGAACGTTTCTACTGGCCTGGGTACAGGGAAGACGTGGAGCTGGTCGTGCACTCCTGTGATGCTTGCACGTCCCAGAGGAGGCCAGGCTGCCAGTAGAGGGCGCCAATGCAGCAGTACATGGTGGAGGCCCCTGTATTTGTCTACTGCCCCTCCTGGAAGAAAGGACTATCCCCCAAGCTGGGAAGCTACTGGAGGGGGCTGGGAGAGGTGCTCAATTGCGTCTCTGATGTGGTATATCGAGGTGCATTTGCCTGAGTGGTGAAAGGCAGTCGAGCTACACCGGGACTAGCTGGCAACATATCAGCCCTTGGCCACCACCAACTCAGCGAGGCTGAGGGAAGGAAGTGACACTCCGGGTGCCCTGTCTCTTGCCTCACCAAACAGTACCTCACCTGGGGGAGCTCCAGAAGCCCCCCACACCCCAGGAGGCAGCAGCCATCACCAGGTATTTTGAACTTTGTTGTGGACTCTGACCCAAGTTAAAATGTAACAATAAATGAACTTGAACATTCAGGTGGGGGCAGTGTGGAACTCCAGGGAGGGTGTGGTTGACAGCCAGTCCCATCATTCCTAATGACCAGTGCTATTTATTAATCTTGTGTAAAATACATTTGTGGGATTAGGGTGGGATGTTCAAGTTCATTTATTGTTACATTTTAACTTGGGTCATACAGTTATTCGCTTGTGTGTTTGAGGGTCATCTTGACTGTAATCGAGGTATAAAGTAATCACCTCCCCATCTATATGTGACTGAGTGGGTTCTCTCTTCGGGTCATAGCACCCGGTCTGTTTTTGTGTTTATTACAATAAAAATGGTTGTTGAATTAAACGAGCTTCCTCAACTGTTGTCATGGACCAAATACTTGCCACAATATCATGTCTTGCATAACAAATAAAAGTCACTACATCAGACCAGACTTTCCATTTGTGTTATTTGAACAAAGGTACAGTCACATAGAACTTTATGCCTTTATTCTGACAGGATTAAGGGGCTCTTCTCTTTGTATCATAATTATTTTGCTAAGGTAAGAGAATATTCATTGCCATAATGCATACAAATCTCATGCTAGAAATAATGGGTAGGGAAAGGACAGATAGATGATGTGCCTTGAATTTCTTGTAAATTTGCTATCATACCATGTTAGATTTGGCCACTGAACCACCAAAAATCTTACAAGACTAGCTGCAGTGGAATGTCCACAATGAGTCCACAAAGAACTAAAGGAGACCAAGCAACATACTCGTAGTGATATCCCTACAAAACACAAGAGCTTTTTTGTCTTTAATCTTTACTGGAAAGTAATGTCTGTCCCATTATGTTGCTAATGGGAATATTCCAGGTCTTTGCTACATAACTTCTGTTTAATATACTTAGTGGGATAGAAATTCATACATTGGTTGTCTGCATTGCTGGCAGAGGCACTCCAACACAGCAAGAAAGTTGAGAAGTAGTAGGTGGTAAATTGTTTTATTAGCTTTTCTATTAGAAGACAATCAAGTAAAATTTAGCAGAGTTTAAGTGAGAAACACAGGACATCTTATTTCGAATTGGGCAGAGACAATATGTTGAAGGGTAGTCAAGGTTCTGATGAATGACCATTCCCTAAAACGTTAACTAGTTCTCCAGAGATGCTGTCTCAGTGATTGACTATTTCTGTTTGTTTAACAATGTGTTCTTTTGTTTCCCACGAGTTTTGTTCTTGCAAAAAAGGTAACAATTAATGAAATGTACCTTCATGTTTTTGATAATCGATTCTATATTGGTAATGTAAGTTTGTGCTTGCTGGGTGCACTGTGGTAAGTAAAGTACTTCTATACTTGGTCACAAGGTGTCACCATTTAATCAGATACTGCTGTGGTAATGCTGCCATCTTATTAAGCTGGAAAAAGTGGAATCACTGCTCCAACAGAACTTCTTAAATATACTTTGCTGGGAGGAAGCAGGTATTTAAATCCTTGGCTGATTATGAAAAGTGTCAATTCCTGTTTATGTTTTTCTGTTATTATTGAGTCACTTGATTTCTGATGTTTCATTCTGTTCAGTCATCTAGATTTAAAACATTCACAACTGGAAATTCACTTGCTGTTGATTTTGGCTCTGTATGTATTAGTCTAAGCTGATGCATATAAATGTAATCTGTATATAGTTTATATAATGCTTTTAATATATTCCAAATGTTTTCCTAATATTGCTAAGAGCTATTGATTTTGTGGAGTTTAGTTTCCTCCATTGGCAATAATGTTAAAGCAACAACAATTTGCATTTCTATAGTGCTTTTATCCCAGGGAAATATATCAAAGCACTTCAAAAAGAGCTTAATTAGATAAAAACTTACATAAAACCTATTTAAGTGATTTTAACAGTGGTGATTAAAAGCTTACTCAAAGGGGCTGGTTTGAAGCAGTTTCTTACAAACGATAGACAAGGGTTTAGAGAAAGAATTCTAGAGCTCAAGACTGCACAGTTGAAGTTACAACTGTTAAGTAAAAGAGCTATAGGTAATCTCAAGTTTATGGAAGGTGGAATGGAGGAAGCTAGACAGGATACAGTTGAAGGCTATGAAGGCTCTCGTGTCATATGAGCTGTCAATTCCAATCTTATCTTTCAAGTTTTTGTAATTGCTCCAAACTTGAAAGTTCCATTAGTTCATCAACTTCCTTCATGCCTCTTCTAGGCCCTTATCCATGAGGTCTGCCTCCTGTTCCTGAACCTACTGCTCTGCTTACCATCTAACTTTCCTTCCTGATGGTACCTTTAACTAACATTATTACTTTTCACTCTCTTTCAAATCTGCTGTCAGCCATTATTTCCTGGAGAAAAACTTCTAAATTTCTAAGCTAACTATCCCTGATAAACTGCCTGAAGCAGAAGTAACAACTGGCAACATAGATGCTGTACTTAACCCTGAAATCGCCTTCTATTTGTTTAACCTTTATATATAATCAAGGATATTCACCATTTAACTTTGTTAATGCCTAAGTTGACCTTCATCCATGCCTTTCTCACGTCCAAGGCTCTTCTGGTTTTTCACCCTCCATATATCAAAACTCTGCTCATAGTCAAGCATACATATTCACTTCCCTTCATTAGCTCATAATCAGGCAATGTCTCAGTTTTATAATTCTCTTTTTCCATTGCAACACAGAAGGTGACCATGTAGCCTGTTGGGTGTATCCTGTCTGTCAAATCTTTCCCATCAGTTCCATTCCTCCACTTCATTTCCATGGATCCTATTCCGGCTCACATGTCCATCAACCCACCACCCACTTATATTAAAAATAATTCACAGCAGCCTGTTAAATCATTAACACTTGTATTAGAAAGCCAGGATGCCCAGAGAAACCAAACTAGTCACTGAATTTTTTTCAAACTGTGCACAGACAGCACCAGGGTTAAAGACCGAATCTTGGCTGCTGAAACAATGCAGCCGACCTGGCTGTTGCACGAATCTTTCATCTCTCCTTGCTTTTAGATTTGTCCATGCTCTCACTCCATCCTATCATTACTACCTTCTCCTACAAACCTTCAAGATTCCTGTGTTCCCTCAGTTGTGGTCTCTTGCAAACCCCTGTTGCTTATTGTTCCACAATTGATAATTATCTTTTCAGCTTTTAGATCTTAAATTTCCACATTAATCCTTTCTGCCCTTCTATCTCTTGTTACCTGGTTAATACATCTCTGTAGCTGGACACCTTTTCACTGGTCTTCCTCTGTGCTTCCCCAGGCTCTTGAAAATAATAATCAACTGGATTTCTTATGTTATGGTACACTACTAAAGAGAGCATAGAAGCTGTAGAGTGAGACCAGTTTTCGTCTTAAGAAATTGTTTCTAACATTTGAGTACAGTAAGGCATGCAGTTCAGCAATGAATGTGAGCCCTGAGAAGAACAACTGCTTTTTTTGTATAAATGTGATGATCCTGGCCCTCTACTCCCTGGAGTTTAGAAGAATGTCAGGTTGGGCGAGGGGGTGGGGGGATGGAGTTCTCATTGAATCCTACCAAATATTGAAAGACCTAGGTAGAGTGGACGAGGACATGTTTCAATTAGTGAGAAAGTTTAGCAGCAGACAGCACAGCCTCAGAACAGAAGAATGTTCCTCTAGAACAGAGATGAGAAGGAATTTCTTTAGCCAGAGGGAGTGAATTTGTAGAATTCATTGCCACATGTAGCAGTGGAGGCCAAGTTATTGGGTATATTCAAAACAGGGGTTGATAGCTTCTTGACTAGTAAGGGTGTAAAAGTTTACGGGAAGAAGGCAGCAGAAGGGGATTGAGAGGATAAAGTAAATCAGCCATGATTGAAGGGTGGAACAGACATGATGACCAAATGGCCTAACTCTGTTCCTGTGTCTTTTAGTCTAACATCATCCTTTCCATTGTTTGCCTGAAGCAATTTCAATAAAAATACCAGATGAAGAGGATTTGCATGAATGCGTTAAACAATCAAACACACCCCTGATAAAAATGGCTGAGTTTGTCATCGAAACATCTGTTATAATCAATACCTGTACCCGGCTGCTAGCCCGAGAAGAGTTTATTAATCAAACACAATATTATCCATGTATGAAAAATTAAGGACAAATAATGTTAATAAACTGATCTTAAACTAATGTTGCTAAATTTCTAATTTAACTTTAGTCACAAAGAAAATTATACTCTATAATCTACAATATTTCACAATAAATTAGATAAGTAATATGACAAATATTCAGGTCACTAAGATTTAGTTTTATCCATGTTAAGATCAGAATAATAATCTTTAGATTAATTAATCAATGAACTAAGTGGAGATGGGTGCCTTATACAACCATATTAATAGTCATCATTATTATTGCAGCATTGAGATGTGTAACCTATGTTAGTTATTCCTTATCTTCTTCTAGATGTCACACGGCCAATAAATGCACTTCCTAATGTTACCTTGCTCATGTTTACACTTGCTGATGTCACAAGACAAATACCATCAGGCAACACAACCTTGAACTCTGCTGTCTGAGTTATTCAGTGACTAAAAAGTACTTAAAAGATGAGATACAGAATAAAAAATATTCACTCTAGTGGAAAATCAATAAGTCAAATCCACAGCGGACATGATATTTTCTATAAATCCTGCTAAGTTTTTATTAATTAGTCTCCAGCTTTTTTTGATGTTATTTAACTTGACAATGCCTACAGTTGTTGTAGCTACAGTATTTATCATTTTATAACCATATAATAAACTTAACACTTGCTAACTTCTAAAATTGCATACTAAATATACCAGTATTGTAGTGACCACAGGCAGGTTGTGATTTTTGCATTGTTAGATTTTTATTGCAGTGTTTTAAACAAACATGCATGCTGGTGCAAGCTAAAGTTATTGAAGATCAGCAGCTCAGCATTTAGCAAAGGTGCTGTGCACTTAACCTTTTTGGTTAATAATAAAAGCAGTTGTTAATCGTTCTATTGTAACCTATTCTTCTAGACAGCCATTGGGTCTTTAAATGTGCTGGATCACCTGGAACCATTTTTCATTATCTAGGCAAGTTTTATGGGGCTATCTCTAATTTATAACCTCAGCCGAACTTGTAAGTAGCATTAGATAAATGTAGGAGATAAATTGACCAACAGCAATAAAGCAGCTCTGTCAATGTTTAATGCTTTGTCACGTAGATTCAGATAAACTGTAGAAAAAAGACATTGTCCTACAATAAAATGTACCAAGTGTAATTTTTCTTTTGGACATTTTGTTTTTCCTTACTTTTTGACCTGTAGACATTCATTTTCTTTCTTTCTATCTCTCTTTCTCTCTCCATCTCCCCTCCTCTCTCTTTCTCTCTCCATCTCCCCTCCTCTCTCTCTCTTTCCCTCTCTTCACCCCCTCTCTCCTGCTCTCCCTCCTCCTCTGTCCTCTCTCCCTTCTCTCTCCTCTCCCCCCCACCTCTCTCTCTCTCTCTCTCTCTCTCTCTCTCATTGTTCCATGAGTCTTTAATAATTTGTACAGAGTAATTCTACATGAGTGAGCTAATGAATATAGTCATACCATTCAACTGTGAAATTTATCACAACTTTCTATTCATTACGTTCTCTGGTCGAGACCATGGAGTATGAATATCAGCAGAAAGTTGAACTTCACTCCTGGCTACTTATGGTATGGACCATTCTCTGTCCTTCATCTGAATTCTCTGTGCTAACTCGGTCCAAGCAAAGGAGTAGTTGTTACATAAGACATAAGTCTCTGAAGATATTCAGCAGGCTAGGTAGCATCTTTAGAGAGGGAAGCAGAATTAACATTTCAAGTTAATCATGATAGTAATTATTATTAGAGTTCTATCATGACCTGATACATGAACTCCGTCTTCTTTCTCCAGAAATGCTGCTTCATTTGCAGAGAGCCTCCAGCACTGTTTTTTTTTTGATTTTATTTCCAAAATAACAGTATGTCTTGTTTTTGCACTTAAATTAATCTTGGGATTTTTCTAATTTGTATAAGTTAGAAAAACAATGTGCATGATTCTAAAGATGGGATGAGGAACTGACTACCTACTGTATCTTTGTGTTTCAGTCTACAATTCATTAGTCAGCTCACCAAATAAATGCAGAAGGATCTGCCTTACTGACATTGAGTGCAGAGTGGTAGATCCCATTATCAAATACAGAAGCCGATTTTGGAAATTCAAAGTAGAGACAATCTGTACCAATAGCATTATTGTAAATCACTTTTAGTTTACTGTTAAACCTTAGCAGAACACCATGAATATTTGTATTATTTCTCTTGACTGGATATGGAGGATTTCTCATTGTGTGGTATTTTAGTAATGCTGATCTGATTCCATGCTTTGCTGTTACAGTATTATAAGTAATTTATTGAAAAATCTGAAGAGCATCATTGAATACTTAGTAAATTCATTCTATTTTAGGACAGAGCCTCCCAACTTTGGAACTTCATCTGACAAAACTTAATTGGAGCTGAATCAATTCTGCATTTTTCCAGGCTCTACTCATTAGGTTTGTGTGTTTATTTGCAATTTCTGTTTAATTCCTTATGTATGAATGCATTTTAAGCTTTCCAAACTGGAGTTGACAACTCTATCCTATAATACTGACACATAAAGTTAAAATGAATACTCACTTCTTTCACATTCTAAATACAGCAACAGAGCAACATTTAGTGATGTACAAAGACTATACACACACATCTGAATTAACCCGGATGAAACAAGGCAGAATATAACATCAGTCATGCTTTCCTCTATACTTGAAGGCACTGGATTTTTGCTGGCATGCAGTATCACATGTCTGGGAATCACCTGATACATCCACAAATATTGCTTCTTTTTGCACGAGCCTCAGTTGACTGTTTCAGTAGGATTTTCAATAGGAATCATCAGAGTGAGTAGACATGCAGGAGAGGATGTGTTGGAGATGAAAGGGGTTTTGCTGAGAGATGGATTACTATCTGAAAAATACCATGTTACATACAGCCTGATTCTTCTCTCAACATTCAGAACATAAGAACATATGAAATGGGAGCAGAGGCAAAGCCAGCTGTCCTGTTGGTTCTGCTCTGCCATTTATTAAGATCATGGTTGATTTGGCAAAGGACTCGGCTCCACTTCCCTGCTTTTCCCCATGACCCTTAATTCTCCTATTGTGCGACAATCTATTCAACTGTGTCTTAAATACATTTAATGAGGTAGCTTCTATTGTTTCCCTGGACAGAGATTCCACTGATTCACCATTTTCTGGGAAAAGCAGTTCCTCCTCATCTCCAGCCTAAATTTACTCCTCTGAATCCTTTAGTTCTCATCTCACCTGCCAGGGAAACAACTTTCCTGTGTCAATCTTATTTATTCCTTTTATAATCATATATATTCTATAATATCTCCTCTCATTCTTCAGAATTCCAGTGGCTATAGTCCCAGGTGACTCAGTCTCACATCATAGCCTAATTCCCTTTATCTCAGAATTAAGCAGTGAATCTCCTCTGCACTGCTTCCAACTTACTATATCTTTTCTCAAAAGAGAAGACAAAAACTGTACTCAGTACTCCAGTCGCAGCCTTACAGGTACCCTCGACATTTACGGCATAACCTCCCTGCTCTTAAATGCAATGCCTCAAGCAATGAAGGCCAAGATTCTAGGTGTCTCTTGACAACCGGTTACATCTGCAAGCCAGCATTTTGCAATTCATTCTCAAGCACTAACAAATCCCTCTGTACAACAGCATGCTATAATATTTCACCATTTAAATAAAAACCTAATCTTCTACTTTTCATTTCAAAGTAATTGACCTCACATTTACTGACATTGTAATCCATCTGCCAAACTCTAGCCCACTCAATTAACCAATCTATACCTCTCTGCAGACTCTCCACATTCCCTGCATTATTTGCTTGTTCATTCAATTTAGGACCATCAGCAAACTTAGATAGGCTACACTTGGGCAAAATCCTTCATGTTTATCTTGAACGGTTGTAGGCTGAAAACCAACTACTATGGCTCTCGACTGACTGCCAAGCAAAGAAACACCATTTATCCCAATTTTCAGCCTTCTATTTGTTAACCATCCCCCTGTCCAATTCATTACTCATCTCCATGCACCCTTTTCTTATGGATCAGTCTTTTATGCGACGCCATTTCAAATGCCTTCCGGAAATCCTGTTATACAAAGTTCACCTGTTCCTTCTATTCACTGCACTCATTATATCCTCAGAGAACTCCAGTAAACATGGCAAACAACACCTACCCTGTTTGAGTGCATGCTGCAGCTGCAAGTTGGAACCACTTCTATCCAGATATTTTGTTAGTTTCTTCCTTAATGATAACTTCAAGCACTTTCCTAATTAGGGACATTAAGCCAACTGTTCAATAGTTACTTGCTTTATATTTAACAGTGCTGTGTTTTCATTGTCTTCTAATCCTCAGAACCTGCACAGAGTTGAGAGAATTTCAGTAAATTATTGGAGTACTTGTGACACAGGACAAGATAGGACCAAGCCGGCATGGTTTCCTTAAGGAAAAATCTTGCCTGACGGACCTGTTGGAATTCTTTGAGGAGATTATACGTAGAATAGATAAGGGGGATGTAGAGGAAGTTGTATATTTGGACTTTCAGAAGGCCTTTGACAAGGTGCCACACATGAGGCTGCTTACCAAGTTAAGAGGCCATGGCATTACAGGAAAGTTACTAGCATGGTTAAATCACTGGATGATTGGTAGGAGACAGCAAGTGAGAATAAAAGGATCCTTTTCTGGTTGGCTGCCATTGACTAGTGGTGTTCTGCTGGAGTCAGTGTTGGGACCACTTCTTTTTATGCTGTATATCAATGATTTGGATGATGGAATATATGGCTTTGTTGCCAATTTTGCAGATGATACAAAGATTGGTGGAGCGGCAGGTAGTATTGAAAAACAGGTAGGCTTCAGAAGAACATAGGCAGACTTGGAGAATGGGCAAAAGAGTGGCAAATGAACTACAGTGTTGGAAAATGTATGGTCATGCACTTTGGTAGTAGAAATAAATGAGCAGACTGTTTTCTAAAGGGGAGAAAATCCAAAAATCTGAGATGCAAAGGGACTTGGGAGTCCTTGGGCAGAACACCCTAAAGGTTAACTTGCAGGTAAAGTCAGTGGTGAGGAAGGCAAATGCAATGTTGGCATTCATTTCAAGAGGTCTAGAATACAAGGGCAGGAATGTGATGCTGAGGCTTTATAAGGCGCTGGTGAGGCCTCACCTTGAGTATTTTGAACAGTTTTGGGCTTCTCAACTAAGAAAAGATGTGCTGACAATGGAGATAATTCAGAGGCGGTTCACAAGGCTGATTCTAGGGATGAAAGGGTTATTATATGAGGAATGTTTGCTGGCTCTGAGTCTGTACTCACTGGAATTTAGAAGAATGAGGGGGTATCTCACTGAAACCTTTCAAATATTGAAAGGCTTAGACAGAGTAGATGTGGAAAAGATGTTTCCCATGGTGGGAGAGTCTAGGACAACAGGATACAGCTTCAGGATAGAGGGTTGTCCATTTAAAAAAGAGATGCAGAGAAATTTCTTTAGCCAGAGGGTGGTGAATTTGAGGAATTTATTACCACAGGCAGCTGTGGAGGCCAGGTCGTTGAGTGTATTTAAGGCAGAGCTTGGTAGCCTCTTGACTGGACATGGCATCAATGGTTATGGGGAGAAGACTAGAGAGTGGGGCTGAGGAGGGGTAAAGAAAGATCAGCCACGATTGAATGACGGAGCACATTCAATGGGCCAAATAGCCTAATTCTGCTCCGATGTCCTATGGTCTTGTGGTCTAAATGATCACAAATGCCTTTATTATACTTACTGCCGTTTCTTTCAGTACCCTGGGATGCATTCCATCAGGACCAGGGGACTTGTCTAGAATTAGGTTCACTAGTTTGCTCAGCACTACTCTTGTGATGGCATTGATGTCCTCAGCTCTCATCACATCTGTAAGATCTCTCTCTGCCAATGCTCACACTAATACAAATGTTTTATGCCTTGGCTATTTCTGCATAACTGAATATTAACACCCCTTTTTCACATTTCAAGGGACCTACATTCACCTTAACCACCCTTTTTGATTTTATATAAATATCATAACTTTTATCATCTGTTTTTATATTTTGTGCTAGTTTACTTTCATAATCTGTCTTCCTGTTCCTCATTGCCTGATTAGAGGTTTTGTTGCTTTTTCAACTTTTCTCAATCTTCCTGGCTCCCACTACCATTGATGACTCTGTATGCATTTGATTTTAGTTTGATGCCTTCCTTTACAGTATTTCCTTAGTTATCCAGGGCTGGGTTCCCCACCCTTACAGTCTTTATTTTTAACAGGACTATACTTTTATTGAACACTGAAAAAACTCTTTGAAAGTCTCCCACTGTTCCTCAATTACCCTACCATATAGCCTGTGTTCCCAGTCCATATTAGCCACTCCTCTCTCATTTCATTGTCGTCTCCCTTTTTTAAGGCATAATATTCTGGTGTTAGATCAAACTATTGCACCCTCCATTTGCATGAGAAATTCTATCATACTGTGATCCCTCTTTCCAAAAGGATCCCTAACAACAAAATCATTAATTTTACCTCTCTCCTTTCACAGGACCACATCAAAGGTAACATGTTCACTTGTCAGGTCAATAACATGCTGTTCAAGGAAGCTATCATGGATGCTTCTACCAAATTGATTTGCCCAATCGATGTACAAGTTCTATTCTTATGTGCATTAGATACTTTTTTGAGTAAAGACACTGCCCAGGAGAAGGCAATGGCAAACCACTTGTGTAGAAAATTTTGCCAAGAACAATTATTGTCATGGATAGAGAAAAGAACAAAGCAACAGCATAAAGGGAATCTTCCCCACAGGCAGATTAATGACAGATGGAAGCCCATGATTGCCCACGTCATATGACATGGTGCATAATGATGATGCCTTGGTCTCTACTTTGCTTCCCTTGGTCTTTCTGCATGAATTACCATCCCACTGCCATATTAGTACTCTTTCTCTCTAACAGCATTAGCTAACAATTTCCTTAAGGCATTGAACCCAGTCCTTCTCAGGTGTATACCATCAGATATGTACTAGTCCCTAACCCTTCTGCTTTTCCTACTCTGAGAAGCATGTGGCACAGGTGGCAATCCCGAAATTACTACCTTTTAAATTTGTCTCCTAGATCCCTAAATACAACTTGTAGGATTTCATCCCACTATTTTTCTATATCATTAGTACCACAATAACTGGCTGTTCACCCTCCCCTTTCAGAATGCACCATAACCATTCCAAGATATTCCTGATCCTTGCATCTGGGAGGAACCATACCAAACAGGAGTCCCGTTACGGTCCTGGTTGGTCTTTATCCCTTATCACAGAATCCATTACTGCTACAGCTCTGGCACTCTTTTCCCTGACCTCCTGCATAGCAGAGCCATGCAAAGTGCCATGATTGTAGCTACTGCTGCTGTCTCCTGATGATCCATCTGCTCAACAGTATGCAAAGTTGGATACCTGTTTTGAATGGAGACAATCTGTACTTCCTTCCTGCTACTACTCTGCCTGTTGGTCACCCATTCCCTAGGTTTGCTTAGACTCTTGAACTGCGATGTGACCAATTAACTAAATATGTTATCTACATTATTCTCAGCATTGTGGATACTCCGAAGTGAATCTATTCAAAGGCATATAATTTCCATTTCCTTTCCCCCTTGTCCATGGGCATTACATCTAATTGGTTTATCCCTGAGTGACCAAGAGATAGGTTATTTATAGGCAGCTAAATAATTTCTCAATTCATGTACCGTTTATATCAAAATATATCTTATATTGGTTTGTATTACATTTTTAACCTGCATTCCATTGTGATACTAATTGATTATTAGTCATAAAGTGCTCATGTAGAAAATCAAGTAGGTTTACATACACACAGTCCTAATTCAAGCCTTTTAGTATATTTAATGTTTATATTTTCAGTTGTTGAAATTTTTGTGGCCTATATACTGGTTGTTTTGATACTCCATTAAAACTTCATGACTTTTCTGCTTTTAAATGTCTTCAGTGTCACAAGTGACTCTCATATTGTAGCACTTGAAACTAAAGGGTTTCAAGTGCTAAAGGGATTTGATCCCTTCTTCAATTACTTGCACAAAATAAATTTAAACTGGCATTCCAGTAAAATATTGTGGAGAATTTTCACAGTCTGAGGTTCCTTTTGGATCTGATGGCCCTCTTGGCCATTTGAGGTGAATGAGAAAGACACACGGGCACTATTTCAGTCGCAGACTCAGGAGATTCTGCATATGCATATACACAGTCAAAATGTTGGAGGAACTCAGCAAGCCAGGCAGCATCAATAGAGGGGAATAAACAGTCAATGTCTCAGGTCGCGGCCCTTTACCCATCCTCGTGAAGTGTCTCGGCCCAAAATGTCAACTGTTTTCTTCCAGCCATGATAAAAAGATCTGAAGTAATTCAAAGACTTTTAATCAACAAGTGAAGAGACGATGATTAAACTAATTAAATTTAGAGAAGTTAAGTGCCAAGACAGATTACATATACTTATATCAAGAAAAGGTATGGAAGAAAAGACAGAAGTACTATTACATGTACATTGCAGTTCATGCTGAAAAGAAACAATGCCAGGGCACTAGTGATCCCAAAATTCAAGAAAGATGATCGAGCAAGTCTGGAAACAACAGACAAAATAACTGAATGTTGGTGCTAGCAAACAAAATCACATAAGAATGTATGAAATCAGAGCAGGAGTAAGTTACACTGTGCCTCAATTCTGCCCCACTATTCAGTGAGATTTTTGCTGATTTGATCTCTGGCCTCACATACACTCTTTTATTCATCCCTATAATTTGATTGGCTTGCAGTTCAAAAATCTGTGTGAATATATGTAATGATTGTGTTCAGTTCTGAGTGCTTCAGTATGGGAAGGATGTGAAGCATTAGAACGAGCACAGGAGAGATTCTGCCTGAATTAGTATCCTGGTAAATCTCTTCTGCACCCTCTCTAATGTTTCACATCCTTCCCATAATGAAACAACCAGGACTCCGACAGCATCAAGAATAATGACGAGATGGAGTACAGAGAGGAAGTGGCTGGTGGATTGGTGTGAAAAGAACAACTTAAATCTGAACAAGGAAATCATTGTGGACTTCAGGAAGGTGCAGATAAACTATCCCACTCTGCGAATAAATGGCTCCTCCATAGAGAGATTTAAGTGCACCAAGTTCCTGTGATTTCACGTCACGGATGACCTCACCTGGTCCCTCAATATCACTTCCCTGAACAAGAAGACACAGCAACACCTCCACCTCTAAGAAGATTGAGGCAAGCCAGGCTCCCTGCCTCAACTTAATTGTGTTTTGCAGCAGCACCATTGAGAGAGTCCTGACAAGTTGCATATCCATCTGGTGTGGGAGCAGCAGACCTACAAAGGACTGTCAGAACAGATGAGAGGATCATAGAAGTCTCCCTACCATCCATCGGGGACATTATCAGGAGAACTGCACACACAGGGTCCTTGCTATTTTAACGATCCCACCCATCCATCCGGCATCCTCTTTGACTTTCTACTACCAGGAAGAAGACTCCAATACATAAAAAGAAAAATGGTCAGGATGGGAAGCAGTTTCTTCCCTCTCTTCCCATTAGGCTTCTGAATTCCCTGCTGCATCATATTCAAAGTGCCACTGGTTAATCTGCTTCTGTTCTGTACCTTCAAATATTTAAGTTATGCAGTTCAGTTTGTTATTTATGTGTGATTAATCTGTAAATTTTATCCTTGCATTCATAAGTTAACACGTGTAATTTGTGCTATGTGTATTACTGTGCTTTACACCCTGGTTTGGAGAAAAATTGTCTTGTTTCTATTTACATTATATGGTTATATATGTTATATGCATGTATATGGTTAAATGACAATAAATTTGACTTGAAAGAGAGAACATGTCTTATGAGGAAAGCTTAAATAAAGTTTTGGTTTGGATCGAAGGAGGATGTGAAGGGACTTGATAGATTTATGTATATGATTAAGAGAGGTATGGATAGAATGGACAGCTAGCTCATTTATCCGAGGGCAGCAATGGCCAATATCCAGCAAGAGGCTCTTTCTGCTTCCTCCCCCACCCTGCGAGCAGCTTGGTTCTTGATCTTTTCATCAAAGTCCAGCGCAGACAGCAACCTCCATGCTGACCTTGCTGGGAACCTTCTACATCCTATCTCCATGGGGAATAGTCATGTCTATCATCCTTTGTCCCTGCACTCCTAGACTAAGGACTGGTATTTCAGAGCCTCCTCACATCCTTCTCCCCCATGGTACTGAGAGCTTCATCAGGATGATTTTCTTGTCTTCAGTGGACCACAGTACCATGTCTGGTCGAAGTGTGGGTTGCACCTCCTGTGGGAACTGCAGCTTCCTCCCTACATCAACCCTCATCTCCCATGATTTGGCAGATTGCAGCAGATTAGAGTTATGCTTCTTTCTTATGACTGGCATGGCCCTCTCCTTAATGAAAATGACTGCCCTGTTTGCTTCTCTGCCAGCTGTTCTCTTTTAACACATCTCCCACTCCAGTGTGTCAGCAAGGTACAGCAGGACTTTTTTGTGGTGCCACCTATATGGTCCTTGTGTTAAAGCTGATTTGCATCCTGACAGTACGTCTGCCAGTGAACCCCGCTGACCACAAAGCTTGCAGTTAGGGCCCTCTCTCCGCCCCCATGTGGGCAGCTGTGATGGTGCAGGGAGAGTGTCATACACGGACTGCAGGAGGAAAGAAATGTGGAAGGGCTCCAGTCTCCAAAGCTCTGCCCAGGTGATCTTGTGCTTGGAAAGATCCCATTTTGTCCAGGTGCCCTGTGACCCCCAACTCTGCTGCCTTTGTATCTCTGCCTGGACTGTGTCAAGCCTATCTTTTGCATGTGCACTCCCCCATCGTTGGAAGTATGCTGAGCTGAGGCCTTGCCGTCCCAGGCATGGGTTGCCAATGATGTCTCTCAATTGCAGGGATCTCACTGCCTGGTGTATGGCTGAGTTGGTGGCCTACTTTCGGCCCAATCTTGTTGTGACTCCTGCTTGGTTTATTAGCTTGTCATCAGAGCCCCTCCGTGTAAATACAGTACAACTCTACACTTTGCCACCTTGAAATCCTCCATTACTGATGACAGTGGAGTTACAGCTGGCCCAATCTTATGCAGAGTCCCATTGAAGAAAGACTTGGCAGGGACACCCAGCCACCTCCACAGGCGCTTGTTGACTTTCCTCTCGATGCTTTCTACAGAGGTCATTGGGAACTCGTACACCATGAAAAGCCAGAGCAGCCTTGGTAGGAGACCATGTTGGGTCAACCAGGTCTTAAATTTACCAGGGAGTCCGGTTTTGTTGATCTTCTTCAGCCACTCTTCAGTTTGCTTTACAGTGTCAGTGATAATAGTGCTGTCCATCATTGCTGCATTAAACCACTTTCCCAGACACTTTACTGGGTTGTCCTCTATGGATGAAATGCTGTCTCCCGTACTTGAAGACTGAACTTGTTAGTAACCTTGCCCTTTTTGATCACCATGCTTCTGGACTACCTGGCCTTGAAGCTCATCCTAGCCTAGGTAGCTACTTTGTCCAAGGTTTCCAGTACCCATCTTGCTTGGACGTGGGTTACAGTGGTTACTGTGATGTCATTCATAAACCCCTGTATTGCAGGTCGTCGGATGCCGGGCTCCAAAACTAGGCCTCGGGTTATGCCTGCTGCTGCTGATATGAGGAGGTTCATACCCACGAGAAACAAGATGGGGGAGATGGTACAACCGGTTGCAAGCCCTTTTTGGAGGTCTTGCTACCTGGTTGTAAAGTGGGCTGAAGTGAAGCATAGCTTGAATGCTCCTAGATAGCTAGTGAACATGTCTCATGTTACTGATGGGATATGGTAGTGGTCCAGCCCAAACTGGATGAGGATGTGTGGAATTGATCCATAGGCATTGGCAAGATCTAACCAGTTACCTTTCTTCTGCCAGTTCTCGTGGATCAATTGGCTGATTGAAGTATGTTCAAGACACCCAGGAAAAACCCGGGATGTCACCTTTCTGGATGTGTTGATATAGTGGTTCTTCATTAAGTAAGAGATCAGCCTTCTGGTAAGCACCAAGAAGAATATCTTGCACTCCACACTAAGAAGGGAAATTGTCCTAAACTGGATGATTGTAGAGGAATCTTTTTCCTTGATAACAAAGCATCCTTCAACCATTTTCCAGCTTGGTAGGATAGAGCCTTTGGTCCAAATCTTCCTCATCATCTTCCACAACCTCCAGAGGAGTTTTGGGCATTTCTTATATACCTTGTAGGGTAAACTACTTGGTCCTGTGGTGGCATATGACTTTGTTCTCTTAATGATATCCTGGACCTCCTGCCATGTGGGCTCTGCTATGTTCAGCTCAGTTGCTGGGATTCCTGGTTGGGTGACACTTGAGTTGAATTCTAGTCCCTCATTCCTATGGGGATCACTGTGTGATTCCTGCAGAAATTCATCCACCTCCTGCTTTGAGCTGGTTAGGGTGCCAGATTTTTGCTGTCTGAGAAGAGCCCTGGTGAACCTGAATGGATTTTTAACAAACTGCATTCTCTTTCTCTCTTTCTCCCTTCTTCACTTTCACAGCTGCTCTACCCTCCTGAGCTTGTGCATCTGTTCCCACAGTTTGCTGGTTAGAACTTTGACACCTTTTTTCTGTCAGGTGAGCTGTTTCTCAATTGTTTGCTCTGGGTCTTTATCTCACTCTCCCATCCCTTCCTGTTTGTTTGCTGTGATGGTTTAAGATTGCCTTTCTTCTCCATTGGGCCAAATCACTCTTTAGCAAAGTTGAACACAATGGCTGTGATGGAGTCGATTTTCCTGTAGACAGGTCCTGCCACTGTAGCTTCCAAGGTGTAACCCTGGTCATCATTGACCTGCTTCCAAGATTCATTGTCTGATGACCTAGGCCATCTGATCTTTTCTTTTCTTGATGAATGAATTAGGATGTCAGAGGGGGCACTCACTTGGTCTCTTTGGCACAGGGGTGGATCAGGTGTGGAGAGATCTTCAGCTCTGTGGGGTGCTTCCTGGCTGGAGTCCTCCATTGTCTCACTGAATGATGAGTCTTCTTCATTCCGTAGCTGGACCTGTTTTGGTGCAACCTGATGCTTTTGATGTTTTTGCAGATTATGCCACAATGGATGTCTTCCTGCATTTGTGGTAAGAGATATTTTCAGGCAGAATTTTAAACTCAAAGAGTTAGAAATGAAATAATAGGATTGGTAGGGTGGTGATCTTGAACACTTCAGAAAAGGGAAGATGGATGGCTAATAATAAACAAGTCAGTCAGGGATGAAGACAAAAAGACACATTTTGTCATTCAGATATTAACCATCATATTTTACATTAGCCATATTGCAGGATTTTGGTGATAGTCAGTTGAAGCAGACCATTCATCAGAAGATATATAGGTCCAATTATCTGGCAGAAAAAACAAAACTAAAAAGCTAATTTTAGAGTACTGATGAAATGGAGAAAAAGCAAGGGAATAATTTATATTGGAGTTTAGGACTGAATGAAGAAATACCTAGCTGCCATTTGTCATTATTTAACAATTGTTTTCTGGAGGCTTGCAGTCAAAAGCAAGGAATTACATTTCACCTATGCTACGATCACAGAAGCATGAAGCAGGACATATAGATGGTTATATTGTTTTTTAGCTATTGCCTCAGGGTCAAGAGCAGATTGCTTCCTCCCCAGCTCTGAGTTGTGAGGTGGTCAGGTAGGCCAATATGGGTGCAGCAGATTTTACCATAATAGGACAATGGAGCTCAATGGGACAGGCAGATAAAAGCGGTGCAAACCTTTTACTCCTTACACAGGATCTTGCATACCTCAAACACATATCCTTGAAGTTCTCAACACCACACAGAATGTTCCTTCTCAACTTGAGTGGTAGTGGGTCAAATATTCTGAGGAGTTGGTGGAAATGTTGCATTTGTTCAAGGAGGCTTTGAGCACATGCATTTTACTATGTCCATCGGACGTACATCAAGTGCTACTGGCAGATCATCAACTCAGTGAAAGATGTCCTTTGGTCTGCCAGTAACTCAAGTAAATCAAGATGTCCGTGGAAGAATGCTGCTGACTTCACATTCCAGGCTGCAGGAGTACCTGCTGAGGGACGCAATGAAGCTTGGTGAAGCCACTACAAGGGCTCAGTGGGGAAGGATCACAGAGTAGGGTTCTTCTTCTGCTGGAGAGAGGGGTGGGTGAGCAGAGAAAGTCCCTCAATTACTGTAGTAGTATACAACCTTAGAGTGCCAAATGAGAGAGGTGTTCTGTGAATTGAAGGAGATTCCAAGTGATTACTGGCCTAACTTGAGGCTCTGTCCCAAATGCCACTGCTGTTAAAGACTTTTGACCTAAGTTTAATTGTCTCTGATTAAGATACTTAAAAACTCTTCAGGTTGATTTAAATTATTCTAAAAAGCACAAATTATTTGAAGACACTTTAAGAATTAGAAATTTAGATTAAAAGATCAATAACAATTAAAAATCATTAAACTAGGTAAAATAAACAGTATCAATTACTTTACTCAGGAGTGAGTAATGCCATTCAAATCAAAGTCAACATCTAGTTTATTGTTCTCTTCGTATGTAAGTATATAATGTGAAACATACTTGTAGAAGCATCAGAGGAACATAGCTTGAAATGAATAAGGTTATAGTTTACTGTATTTGCCACCATTCCTGATATAAAGCTGGGGCTGTTCATCTGGCTTTACTCTTCAGAACATCAGTGCTCCACTGCTAGGCTCAATGGAGAGTCTAACAGGATCCCAGAAGCATTAGCATCAGGCCTTCAGCCCACTTTGGACTCCTGCCTTTGGCTGTGCACACATGTAGGTGGCCACGATATGTTGTGGTCCAGGTAGCCACTGACCCAGGATTTTCCATGGATCTGTAGCTGCCAGTTAGCTCAAATTGTGAATGGGACATCACAGCTAATTTAGCACCAAAATTAAAACCTGTCTGCATTTTACAAATGCAGCCCATCCTGCATTTAAAAAAAAAAAAAAATTTGACAAGGAACAGCATTTGTTCCCGCTCTGTGGAAGTTCATGTAGCTTGAATATTAGTAATTAGTCTATGAAAGGAGGTGGTTAGATCAGTTTAAATTCTGTTACTTCAGAATTCATAGGTACTACTTCTCTTACTGTAGTAAGCAGTTATATAGCAGCCCCAAGAGTTAAACTTGCAAGATGTAGCTTACATGAAACACAGCTTAAAACAAAATCAATACTTACTTCATGGAAAATTCATAGTTACAAATCAATATTGAAGGTGCGCTTAATGGACATCTTTCTCTACAAAGTTACATAAATGGCATAGACTAGCAGATGATCCAATGTTCTATTTTCTCTTGCCTTTACATGAAGTTGCTTAGAAATAGCTAGGCATATTCATCTGTAAAAGCAATCTTTAGAAATAGTTGGCAGGGAAACACAGGATCACATATCAAATGAAGCCAGCTTTGAATTATTTCAGTACGTCTGTCCCACAGTCATTCCTTGAAGTGTAACATCAGATGTATTGTCACTTATGGTATAAACACTTGCTTGATGAATATATATCAACATGTGTCTCTTAAGTCTTTTGCTGAAAACATTTTAACTCTATAAAGCTACAATTCTTGAGAATTTCTCTTTTCTTTTGCCAATCTCCTCTAATCCCAGAGCACCTGGTACGTTAGAGAAAACATATTCAGAGTACTTTAATTAAAATAGTTAACTGGACAGCGGCAATAATTGAAGGAACTTTCAGGTGTCAAATTACTTTTGAAATAATATATAAGCTGAAATAATATATAAGCAGGAGACGTGTCACATTATGTTGGTATGCAACTTGAGGCACACAGTAAGAGGGACCATCGAAGGATTGGTGAGTGCTGCAGCTCGTTCTTTGTTAGAATCGTTTTCCTCCTGACCCTTCCATTTGTCTACTGCCACTTCAGCTTAAGAGTGACAACCCTGCACAACACTCCACAATTTTCTTTGACACTACATGCCTTCCTGCGCCAGACTAGCACTGAGGCAAACAAATCCTGGGAGAATAAAACTGACATTCAATGTTAATGATGATCAGTCGAAACAAAACACTTGTTTACACGTTGGAGTCATTAGAGGTTGGAATGATGCTTCAGCTGGGATTCCTGCCAAATGTTTTGGAGGATTCTGCTAGGAGCTTTACTACAATGTTTTTAATATTGCTTACCATCATCTTTCTGTATACAATGCAGTATTAATTAGATGGGTTTGCAGAGCACTGATGAATTCAGCATACTTAATACAGAGTTGAAATACTATGCTGGCATTGTTTATTTCTTGGATGTTTACCTCAGCCGCTGTGGAATGCTTGTAAAGCAGGTGCATCATACAATGTGATCAATATACCAGAAAGCCTATCACTGCTCTAACATTTACTCTGGCTCCTGAGCTGGAAGATGGAATTTCATCAGCACCATGCAGTTCAGACTCAAGAAATTGTCAGTCCATTTGAATGCGATATCAATGTCGCATGCCTGCAATGTTGACAGGACTTTGGACAAGTTGACAACAGCTGAGCTCAATTTTATTTTCTTAATCTTCTTCTGAAGTTCTTATATTTTGCTGCTGCAAAGTGCACATGCTTTGTAATTGCCATTTTCTCATACTCCTTATCATTCACTATTTTATTCTGCTTTGGCATGGTAACCCTGAAATACACTTTATGCTGTAAGTCATCCATTTGAGTTTATACTGCTGTCTGGACAGTCAGGAATCAGAATTCTGTTTTCATCTTAGACTTTTACTTCAATGTACCTTGGATAATAGGAAAGGAGACAGAACCTTTCCCTGCCCCTTGCATGCTGACTGATTCTCTTTAGTTGCCTCATCAACAGTAACAGTTTTTTGTAATGATTGCTCAGAATTACTAAAATATTCATTAGATTTTTAATTTTAAATGTTTTATTCCTTGTGAGCCATATTTTGTTCTTCACATTCATTCTACATCAATCACTCACTTCTTTTTTAATCTTTTCTTCAACAGATTTTATTCTTTCATTTTTACACTTAAAATGATTTATGGGAATCTGTCTCTAAATACTATTCATCCAAGGGTTGAAGTAACTCTAAAATAATTTGACTGTCCGAAAACAAATGCAAGAACTAATTTACACCCAATTAAGCAGCAAGATTGGACTGGATTCATTACAGGTGTGTAATGTTCATGATGACATGACTGTAGCTGGTCTCATCTCCAATAATGATGTGACCTGCTATCAAAGAGAGGTATACCCCCTTGCTACATGGTGTGCCCATAACAACTTGGAGCTTGATGCAATCAAGCCAGTGGAAATAAGGATTGATTTTGGCTGACAACCCCCTACTTGCTCTCCCCTTGAAAATTAATTGTCAGGCTGTGTCTGTGGTTCAGTCATTCAAATTCCTGGATACTGACATTACTAATACATTGAAATGGGACAAGCATGTTACACTCATCATTAGGAAAGCCCCGAAGCGATTGTTCTTCCTACACCAGCTTAGGAAACTTAACACCTCAAGGTATATCCTGATGAATTTTTACTCAGCCATCATCGAGAGTGTTGTGACCACTTCTGATTATTAACTGTCAGCTACCAACATTAGAAGAACTGTTCACTGCCAGAGAGAAGAAACAAGCTAAAAAAATTACTTGTGACTCCACCCACCCTTGCAGTCACCTATTCACCAAAATGCCGTCATGAAGAGGCAACAAGTCCATCACCAACAGGACTACACGTGATCTCTGAAGCTTCTTTCCTGCAGCTATCCAGCTTCTCAACAAAACTCACCCAGGTATAATACCAACGTAGCATCCGTTAATTGCTCTTTCCTGCTCTCCTTGTTCTGTTGATAATTGTTTAATCTGTTTATATGTTCATATTTGAATATTGACATTTATGCATGAGACCATTTTGCTAATTGTTGATTGTTTATGGCGGTTTGCGCTGCAGTTTTGTCAATTGTTTGTTGCTATGTGTTGTCTGCTCTGGTATTGTTCTGCGTTTTTTACTTGGCACCAAACCACAATCAATTCTAGTATGTTTTGCATGCTGGCAATAAAATTATTCTGGATTGATATGAGTATCACATCAAGTAATTACACCTCTGCAAATAAATCAAGAGATGATTTCAAATGTCTTACAAATACCCAAACAGCAGTTACAATTTTATCACCGAAGATTAAACTTACCCTTCTGTAAGATAAACTAAACTATTAACTGCTGTATTGAAGAGAAACCCTGTAGATAATAACTTGTTTCAACAGTAAGGTAGATGCCATTGCTTTGCTTCCTGCTGAACCTATCTTTGAACAATCTATTGGATCATTAGCAAGACTATCGTTCTATAGCAAGTGAACAATTTAAGTTTCATTCTTATTGTGTGGAATCACTGATTTATTTTAAGGATAGCTCACTGCAATTGTGTCTGGTTATCATTAAGGATTCAGTTTAAAAGTGAGTGAGTTTGCTTTTTTTTTCTGTACATTATGATTTTGTTCCAAGCACATTGGGGCAACAGGCCATTAATTTTGACTATAATCACTTCACTTTAAATTCTTTTATGTGCAAATTATCTGCTGAAGTTTAACACGTGACTAAAATCAGGAGCTGAGCAAAAGTATTTCTTTCCAATAACTTCTTGCAGTGCTTTAGCACTTTTAATTTAATAAAATATCACAAGGTGCTTTACAGCAGAATTCTCAGCAAAATAAAACTGCTCTCAACCAACATAAGTAGGCAATAGAGAAAATTGAGGACACAGCGATAGAGAGATCCCACTAAATCTTTTCACCTATATAAACAAGAAAAAAATGCCAGAAATGCTCAGCAGGCCACACTTCAGCAGTGGGAAGTGAAACAGAGTTAATATTTCAGGTCAGAGATCTTTCATCAGACTTTTTCTACTTCTTTTGAATAATGTGTTTAAAATGCCAAAGATTCTAAGGGGATTATATTCAGTTTTAATCATGATTTAATTTTACACCTATTGTTCAATAAGTTATAATAGTTTATATGCAATTATACAGTTCAGAGCTTTGAGGATGAAGCCACCATTGGAGCTCTTGTAAGGTTCAGAATTATTTAATGTCATTTCCAGTACGCAAGTGTAAAGAAGAATGAAATAATTGTTATTCCAGAACTGATATAGCATAAAAAAGATAAGGAACAGAATAAATATAAGCACATAAATAATAAAAAAATATAAGGTAGCTTTTATGCATAGATTGAATAAAATGATGCTAGATACTCAAGCATCTGGACTTGAGGTGACCCTGACAGGAAATAATATAGTGGTGGGGGTGGGGGGTGGGGGGTGGGAGGATGTTGTAGGGTGAGTTATTGGGTGAAAGTCTTGATTATCCTTGCTGATTGGGTCTGTTGGTCCTGGCATTGGATACTCTGTAGCCTTCTCTTGGATGGGAGTGGGACAAAGAGTCCATGAGCAGGGTGGGTGGGATCCTATGTGATATTGCTGGCTTTTCCCAGCACCTTTCTGTATATGTGTCTTGATGGTGTGTGTGCTGGTGCTGGTAATGCACTGGGCAGTTTTGA
The DNA here is from genome assembly GCF_030028105.1 of Mobula birostris. NCBI lineage: Eukaryota > Metazoa > Chordata > Chondrichthyes > Myliobatiformes > Myliobatidae > Mobula > Mobula birostris. The sequence goes on along the minus strand of NC_092380.1, from coordinate 73,325,625 downwards.
CTACCTACTGCCCATTGTAGAGCCTTCCTGTCCACCACAGTGCAGTTTCCATACCATGCAGTGATGCAGCATGTTAGGATGCTCTCCACTGTGCACCTGTAGAAGGTCATGAGTATTGATGTGCATAGTCCAGCTCTCTTCAGCCTTCTCAGAAAGTAGAGGCATTGGTGAGCTTTCTTGTTTGTGCAAGATATGAGATCACAAGAAGTTGTGGGAGATATGCACTAAAGGGAGTTTGAAACTGCTCGCAGTTTTCACCGCTGTGCCGCCGTTGTAAAGAAGGGTGTGAGTGGTGTGAATTTTGAAGTCAATAATCATCTCCTTTGTCTTATTAACATTGAGGAAGAAGTTACTTGCCTGGCATTTGTTACATTTGTTGCTATTTGTCACATGCTCAGTGCTCCAAAAAGTAATATGTTTTCTTGTGTTAATTTTGTTTTTTTTCTTAACCTTTTTTATTGTTTTCCCTAATATTTGAATTCCTAGAAAGGCAACTAATGTTATGTGTTAACCAGTATCTCACTCCAGTGTACCAGAGCCACTGAGCTATTTTATCCAGGTTTAATTCTTTGATGTCCATACGTGTTTACTTGTGTCAGAACTGATAGCCTTAGGCTTACTGACCTGAAGCTATCATCTTGGTAGCTAGCTGTCTTAGCAGAATAGAACAGGAACACTTAGACCTCTGCTCTACTCTTAGGTGGACTCTAAGAGATTCACAAATGTTGCTTAGAGTGACACAATTTCTTGCCTTTATATATCTAATTTTGTGTCCTTGTATTTTCCTTTGTGTGTGTGTGTGTGTGTGTGTGTGTGTGTGTGTATGAGAGAGAGATGTATCTAAGTGTAGGGAGGGGAGTTGTAACATAAATCTGAATTCTGTGGAATCTATCATCTAACAAATTGGAGCAGAAGTATACTATGATTCAAATTACCTCTTTGCTTGTTATGAAAGTTCTTTTTTATGGTGTGACTACGTGCACATTTCAGAACAAAACATATGCAAGTAATACAATGTTTTTTTCTTAAATTATGCACTAATGTCTTGATACACTACATATGGACTTACTCATTTTCCTGTTATTGTAACCATGTATAATGATTCTGAAATTCTGTTGCCTTAGATTACTGGCTTTGACATTTCACCATTGTCTACTGCAGTTAGGCAATAATTAAATATCAGGTGCATAAGCCACTCTTTAATTTGACATGTGTGCTGGAGGCAATAAACACATGCAGTGCAATGTGGGAGTGTAATTGCTAAGGAATAAAATATCATACCAAGTGAGAACAGATCTTTGTATAAAGCATTGTGTGATAGCTCATTTCATCATTATGTCCAGGCTAAAGAGGTTGGCTAATTAGTTTCCATTAAAACTCACCCTTTAATCAGGAGTTACTGTTGCATGCTGAATACCACAAACTCTGACTGAATGAACAATACCTTCATTCTTATACTGCAAATCATCTGATGCCCTGGATTGTCAGTTGTCCTGGACTTTGTCATAAAGATAGAGTCTTGATTACAACAATGTAAACTATCAGTAAAGTCAAAGTAAAAAAACATTGCCTATAAAACTATTTTTAAAATACATATTAGTACAATCAATACATCAGTATATTCCATTTATCTTTTGTTGATTTAAGTGTATTCAAGTTTGGAAGCAAAACATTTCCTGGAATGAGGTTGGAAGGTTTATGATTAACAAAGATTATGAATGGCCATGGGATCAAGATAGCTAAATAGGGTTTTGTTATGTGAATGATGGAACAGATATAAGGGACAGAGATATCAACTTTGGTTCTTGTATTCCTTTGAAACATACCGTACGGGATTGCAGTTGAATGGTTTTCCCAACATTTGTATGTATTACATGAACAGTGGAACATAAAAAGATCTTACATCATCACAGGTCCTCTAAAGCTTTAGCTGTTACTGGCATTAATTTACATCTGTTTGGTACCTCTAGGTTACCTATCTCAGAAGCCACCTGTCAATGAAGGTGATTATTGATGTTAAAATTCAGCATTGCCTACACTATACAACATACTTTATACTTTATTGTCACCAAACAATTGATACTAGAGTGTACAATCATCACAGCGTTATTTTATTCTGTGTTTCGTGCTCCCTGGAGTACAAATTGATAGTAAATATTATAAATTTAAATTATGAATCATAAATAGAAAATAGAAAAGAGAAAGGAAGGTAGTTCAAAAAAGCCAAGAGGCAGGCCCGGATATTTGGAGGGTACGGCCCAGATCTGGGTCAGGATCCTTTCAGCAGTCTTATCACAGTTGGAAAGTAGCTGTTTCCAAATCTGGCCGTACGAGTCTTCAAGCTCCTGAGCCTTCTTCCGGAGGGAAGAGGGATGAAAAGCGTGTTGGCTGGGTGGGTAGTGTCCTTGATTATCCTGGCAGCACTGCTCCAACAGCGTGCTGTGTAAAGTGAGTCCAAGGACAGAAGATTGGTTTGTGTGATGTGCTGGGCTGTGTTCACGATCTTCTGCAGCTTTTTCCGGTCTTGGACAGGACAACTTCCATACCAGGTTGTGATGCACCCTAGAAGAATGCTTTCTATGGTGCATCTATAAAAATTAGTGAGGATTTTAGGGGACAGGCCAAATTTCTTCAGCTTCCTCAGGAAGTAAAGGCGCTGGTGGGCATTCTTGGCAGTGGACTCTGCTTGGTTGGACCAAGTCAGGTCATTTGTGGTATTGACCCTGAGGAACTTAAAGCTTTTGGCCTGTTTCACTTGCGTACCAGCGATGAAAATTGGGTCATACGGTCCGCTACTCCTTCTGAAGTCAACAACCAATTCCTTCATCTTGTTGATGTTGAGGGATAGGTTATTGTCTTCGCACTATGCCACCATGTTCTTAATTTCCTCTCTGTACTCAAACTCATCATTGCCCGAGATACGACCTACAATTGCGTTGTCATCGGCAAATTTATATACTGAGTTCGATGGAAACTTGGCTACACAATCATGGGTGTACAGTGAGTAAAGCAGGGGACTGAGTACACAGCCTTGTGGGGCACCGGTGTGCAGAGTGATTGTAGAGGAGATCTTGTCTCCTATTTTTACAGCTTGGGTCCTGTCTGTGAAGAAGTTGAAGATCCAGCTGCAGATCTGAGTGCTAAGGCCCAGGTTCCGGAGCTGAGGAATCAGTTTATTTGGAATGATGGTGTAAAGGCAGAGCTGTAGTCAATGAAAAGGAGCTTTACGTATGTGTCTTTATTCTCCAGGTGTTCTAAGGAGGAATGTAGGGCCAGAGAGATGGCATCTGCCATTGACCTGTTGCTCCGGTAGGTGAATTGCAAAGCGTCGAGGTTGACCAGTAGGCTGTGGTTGATATGTGCCATAACCAATCGCTCAAAGCACTTCATAGCAGTTGATGTCAGAGCCACAGGTCGATAGTCATTCAGGCATGCCACCTTGCTCTTCTTCAGCACCGGGATTATCGTTGCCTTCTTAAAACACGGGACTCCCCTGTCACTCGGCCAGACCCGGAGCGCCCGACGATGCAACCCGCCGATCGATCCCACAGGATGCGTCCACCAACCTCAAAGAGCTGCCAACAACACACTGCATCAATGGAAACCTGGAAAGATGCACTTTTTACAGAGGAAGTGTGGGAAAAGAGCTGGGCTTGCTGGTCAGATTGAAAATCTCTCCGGTCGGATGGCACAGTCGGGGGTGGCAGGGGAGAGCCAGGTCTTGGTGAAACAGAATACACAGTAGTTCTGCATCTCACTACAGTAGGTGAGTCTCCCTTTAACATCATCCACCTTGTTCTCTATGGCTTGTTCTCTGTGGCCTACACTATGCAATATTGGCTGGAGGAGAAGATGGCGGTGCGCCTGCACGTGCGCAGCCCTCCGGAGAAAAATGATATCGTATCTGTTAAATAGGGGCCATGGACAATTCTGATTTGATGGAGATGGATGTGAAAGCACAGGGGAACATCTGGAGAAATTTCTGAAACGCCCATTCGCTGCTGTCGTTACTGTGTGATCGGGAATCTTTCGGAGGGTAGGCCTCAAAATTCCTGGCCTTGCCTGCTTTTGGCGACCGAGAAGGAGGTCGAATCGTTCAGACAGAGATGGCACTCAGTACTCGTTGTCGGACAGCTGATCAGAGCTCAAAGTTTCAGATGACTCAGAGTCGGATTGTGGTCGGCATGGCAGGGAGAATTTTTCTTCCTTCTCCCATCTGCGTGAGATGTGGGACATTTGAGAAACTTTGAACTTTACTGTGCTCACGGATTTCTTCTTCAAGTTATGGCATTGTTACACTGTTTGTAACTATATGTTATAATTATGTGGTTTTGTCAGTTTTTTCAGTCTTGGATTGTCCTGTGTTTTGCGATATCACACCGGAGGAAATAATGTATCATTTCTTAATGTATGCATTACTAAATGACAATAAAAGAGGACTACATGTCTTCATAATCATATATCATAACCTTCAGACTTGGCTTAACACTCAGTCTATAGGGCAGCAATGATCTCCATCTTCCTTCTTGGTTCAACAGGCTTCAAAAGCAAATGATCTTCATGGTGAATCCTACAACTCAATAGTGAAGAGTTTCAGTCACAAATAGTTTTGGAGGATACATTTAAATATATAATAAAACTTGCATACATGCTGCACTGAAACATTTCGAAGATATTTGCATAGCAGATTACAGGTATGCAATAGTTCATCCAAGCACTGTGGGTTCATCCATCTAGAGAGGAATTCCTGAATTCCTGAATGTTTCCCTCTATCTTCCAACAGAAATGCAGGGAGCCACACCAACCATCACACAATGTTGGGTGGACCATGTCATTGAAAGTTAATGTAGATTGAAGCTCTACAAGGAGCATTGTGGCCAAATTATGAAAGGTACTGAGCTCAGAAATGATGGCACAACATAATAGTAAGAGGTTTCCAAAATAGTCTGATTCTATGCTTGGGCAGATGGTGGAAGATGTAATGAGGATACAAGGTTTACACTATCCAAGGACAAGGAGGAGCCTCTCCAGACAAACGTCTGGAGAGTAGACAGTGAGGCCTCCTTGAGGTGTGCTGGATTAGAGTGTAATATTGTTATTTTCCTTGTAGTTTAACTTTACTATGTTTGCTTATAGGTTTTATATAATCACTTGTATGTGTCTAATTGTTCATTTAATTTTCAGTAATCGTAAGATGTTGATTCTGTGTTTTCTAGAAGTTTCTCCACACCCTGTATCACATGACTGAACCTGATTATTTCCTTCTCATTGGCATGTCTTGTTATCAAACTAGTCTGAGTTAGTTTTTAGTATACAACTTCTTTGTTCTTTGTCCTTCTTTTGTTGTGCTTTGTTCTTATCCCACCTAACAAAATGGCCATAACTACCAAGTTTATGTCCAATTCTTGACTTCTGAAAAACCCTGGATCACAACATCACCAAATCCAGCAGGTGATTAGCACCAGAAGTAAATACAACTGTCATCTTGTCATGTTGCAAGAAATTCATTGATCCTATATGATCTGTGAACGCATCTTCAAATGCTACATCCTACCAAATACACTATCAGCAACTGGTAGTGATTGATCCACTACACACCAATTTCTCATTGACCAATGCAGTCTAACAATCAAAACTTACACTTACCCTTCATAGATTACTTTCATCATTGCACATTTCACAAGTTATTTCCGTATTTCACTATTTGTGCATTGCGCCAATGATTCAAACATGTCAACTGCACTATTCAAATACATTATACCCTATTGACTTCTCCCTTGCAGAATGATTAGGCACCAGCAACAGTAGAGGGAGCACAATCTTAAGAGGACATACAACAATCATTGAAGCATTGAAGTTAGTCAAAGAACAAATGAGTTCTCCCCAGTGGTGTGGTATCTAGAATTTTGTAATGGCCACTTCCATTTATAGCAAGGATCATCATGTCATGGTTTGGTCTGTGAAGTCCGCATTCCAGTTCACGGTCCGGTCTGTCGATCCGTATTCCAGGTTTTCCCGTTTTCCATTGTTCTGTTGGGTGCTCTAATTGAGGCACATGATTCTGGTTTGGGTAGACACACAAATACCTCCAGAGACCAGGGCTTGGCTGCTGGATTGTTCCTGTCCAAACCCCCTGTCTGAATTCCTTTTCTGCCCCTTCCTCCTGAAGCCTTACTCTGCAACCAGTGTCTGAAGCCTTGCCTTGCCTCGCTTTGCCTTGCCTCGCCTGAAGCCTTGCCTGCAACCTTCGCCTGCACTACTGTCAAGTTCAGCCGTTGAAGCAAGACCGGAGCCTTGCTGTTTCTAGATAAGGAACCGCCTTTTGTTATGTGGAACTGTCTCTTTGTGTCCTTGCCTTCGCTAGGTAGGTCTGGCCATTTGCTGCTACCTTGTGTTGGGAACTGTCTCTGTGTCCACGCCTTCGCTAGATAGGTCCAGCCGTTTGCTGCTACCTAGTGTTGGGGACTGTCTGGTCGTATTCAGCATTCTGTGTATGAGTCCCGGCCCTACGTTCTGTTCCCAAGGAGGGGTTCCGGCTCTGTGTTCTATGTTCCTTTTCTCCCTCGACCAAGGCTCTGCGTTCTTGTTTCCCAAGACCAAGGCTCTATGTTCTGTGTTCCTGTCTCCCAGGACCAAGTCAAGGCTTAGTGTTCTCGTCCTCTCCATGTGCCTTGCCCAGCCCAAGAGTACCTCGCCCAGCCCAGTGCTGGGGTTCTCTTGTCCTGTGCTAGGGTTCCCTTGTCTTGTCCAAGCCATGTCCAAGAACCTCGTCCTGTCCAAGCCACAGCCAAGAACCTCGTCCTGTCCAAGTCAAGGCTTTGCATTCTTGTCCTGCCCACGTGCCTCATCCTGTGCAGGAGTCCCATGTCCTGTTCTGTAGCCAAGTCCTGTCCTTGACAAGATCCTAGTCCCGAGTCCTAGCCTAGACCCGGGTTCCGGTTCCGAATCTAGACCCAGGTTCCGAGTCCCAACCAAGACCCAGGTTCTGGGTCCTTGTCCAGGCTCTGGTTCCGGAGTTCCATGTCACTAATCCAGGCTCCTTGTTCCTAGTTCCTTGTCCGAGTTCCGTGTTTCTTGTTCATGTCCTAGCCCAGGCCCTGCATCTTAGTCAATGTCAATGTCCAGCGTCATTTCTTCCCCACTTCCTTTGCTTGCTTGACTCACTTAGTTCTGTTCCTTGTACTTCAGTATCTGTGTCTTGCATTTGGGTCCGCCACCACCCTTATGCTACATCACTGCCTGGTAGATCATTAGCTTTCTCTGAGTGTGATACATACATCTCTGAAGGCTCTGAAATCTATGAAAACTTATCCCTCCAGAAGCCAATGGCTATGCTGGTGTCTTGAAGATGTTGGTGAATTTCAGTATTCAGCCTTCATTCAAAATATGATGAAAAGACTCGCTGTTTTTTATGGACTACACATAATCAGAGAGCAGACAGTACAATTCATAAGAAGGCACATTCTAAATATTGCATTCCATAAGACATTAATGTTACAAGTTGCATCATTTTTGGAAGTGGGACTACTGACACCAAGCATTATGATCATTCACTAGCCTGGTCCTGAGATTACAATATGAGGGGTGATTGAATGCTCCATGACCATTGGACTAAATGTGTGTACATGCAGGAGGGGACTATGTTGAAAAATAAATGAACTAGCTTTTCTAAAATTGACTCCTTCTACCTTAGACCACAAACTTATCAATCACCCCTTGTAACAGAAAAATCTAACAAAGTAATGAAACATGGCTGAGTATGAAAAAATTCTATAGTAATACACGACAACAACTAAATAGAAGAGTTCATCTGATTTTACTCCAACTCTACAAGTTTGCAAATGACACCACTGCAGTGGGTCAAATCTCAAATAATAATTAGTCAGAGTACAGAAAGAAGATAGAGAACCTAGTAACATGGTAACATGACAACAACCTTTCCTTCAATGTCAGTAAAATAAAAGAGCTACTCATTGAATTAAGAAAGGGGGTTGGTCCATATGCTCCTGTTTGCATCAATGGTGCCAGGGTCAAAAAGTTTGAAAGTTCCAAGTTTCTTGAAGTAAACATCACTAATAGCTCATCCCGATCTAAGAAAGTTCTGTACTGCCTCTGTTTCTTCAGAAGGCTAAAGAAATGTGGCATGACCCTTTTGACACTCACCAATGTTTATTAACACAACATAGAAAGCATCTTATCCAGATGCATCAGATCTTTTGTACAGAAACTGCTCTGCCTGCGTCTACAATAAACTGTAGTGTTTTGAATATAGTTCAGTAGAATACAAAAACCAGCCTTCCCTCCATGAATTCTGTATAAACTTCTCACTGCTTTGGTTAAGCATCTAATATAATCAAAGACACTATTCACTCCAGACATTCTCACTTCTCTCACTTCCCTTTGGGCAGAATGTAAAAAAGCCTGAAAGCACATACAACTAGCCTCAAGGCAGTTTGTATCCATTGTTATAAGTCTGATGAATGGTTCCCTAGTATGATAAAATGGACTTTTGACTTCCTACCTACTTTGTTGTGGTCTTACACTTTATCGTCCACCTGCACTGTACTTTATCTGTAACTTCATATTTTATTCTGCTTCCTGTAATTGTTTTCTCTAGAAAACCTTCAATACACTGTTGTAATAAAATTATCTAAATGGATGGCATGCAAAACAAAGAATAACACTATACCTCGGTATATGTGACAATGATAAAGCAATTTATCAATTTATTGGCTTTGTTTTTTCTAACTGTATTTTGTTACATCATAATGTTGCATAGGCTGAAACAATTTATTTAATAAAGCATAATGATGGTGGACCTCAGTATGATCCTAGAACACTATCGTCCCCTTGAATTTAATCAATAAGCTCCAAGACCTAGGCTTCGATACCTCCTTGTGCAAATGGATCCTTAACTTCTTCACTTGCAGATCCCAGTCAGTGCAGATTGGCAACAACACCTCCTTCCAAATGCCATCAGCACAAGTGCACCACAAGGCTATCTGCTTAGCCCCCTGCTCTACTCACTTTAAACTTATGTCTGTGAGACTAAGTATAGCTCCAATACTGTATTTGTTTGTTAATGTCAGGACACCACTGTTGTTGTTCAAATGTGGTGACAAATTGGATTATAGAAGGGAGATTGAAAATCTGATTGAATAGCACCACAACAACAACCCCTCACTCAATGTCAGCTAAAGTAAAGAGCTGACTATTGACTACAGGAAGAAGAGCCAAAAGCCATGGGATCATAGGTGGAGGGGGTCAGTAACTTTAAATTCCTATGCATTATCATAACAATGAATCTGACCTGGGACCAGCATTAAGTGCCATTCCATAGAATGCACAACAGCGCCTCTATTTTCTAGAAGTTTGCACAGATCTGGCATGTAATCTAAAATTTTGATAAACTTCTATAGAAGCACAGTGGAGAGTATCTTGCCTGGTTGCTTCACACCCTGGTATGGAAATACCAATGCCCAAGAGAGAAAAAGCCTCCAAAAAGTAGTTCATACAGCCCAGTCCATCACAGGCAAAGCCATATCCACCATTGAGCACATCTACAGGGAGTGCTGCCACAAGACAGCAGCATACATTATCAACGGCCCCAACCATCCAGGCTTTCCTCTCTTCTCATTGCTGTCGTTGGGAATTACATACAAGAGCTTTAGGTCCCACACCATCAGGTTTAGGAAGAGTTACTACTCTTCAGCCAAAAAGCTCCTAAACCAGCATGAATAACTTCATTCACCTCAACTCTGAACTGATTCCACAAACGCATTTTCCAGACTCTCTGTTCTGTTTGATTGTTTGTATGCTTATTTACTTAGTTAGCAATTTATCTCCCTATTCATTCTTTCATCCATCCATTTATTTATTTATTATTGTATTTGCACAGACTGTCTGCTGATACATACTGGTTATTTGTCACTCTTTATTTGTGTGCATGTTTCAATTGATTTTATTGTATTTCTTTGTTCTACTGTTAATGCCTGCAAGAAAATGAATCTCAGGGTAGCATATGGTGACATACATGTACTTCGATAATAAGCTTATTTTGCACTTGTATTTTGCTCAAAACCTCCAGAAGCCAAAAGGTCAATAGCAATATAAATGTGGAAAAATCAGTTAGGGTTATCTGCATGCTGAGGGGTTTGAAATGTTTCTAAAGATTTGCCATGCTTTTCATTGCAGTGAGTGGTTGAAACTATGGACACTTACAGAAACTCCACTGCATTTTTGATGAGTCTAGTGGAATTACTGTGCTTTGTGTTGAAAGCACGGCACTGCAGATGTTGGGAATCTGAAATTGGATTACTCAAAGCCATAGTTGATTTAGGAACAGAAGAATGCTGGCAATTCTCAGCAGGTTAGGCAGTATCTACGGAGACATTTTCCTTCTGATTATAAGTTCTGGTGCTATTTTATTCTGTCTGATACTCTTGACTTGGTGCTTAGATATTGACTGAAAGGTACAGTGCTATGACTTTGACCTATCGGGCTGACAGCATAACCAGTTTCACAACATTCCCAACTGGGAGAAAGGTGATCCTTGTATGCTCTAAAGTGAATTGCTGGAAATTGCTGATTAGTGTAAACTGTTTATTTCTTTAGTTACAAACACAAAATGCCGGAGGAATTCGACTTTATTTCTGTTAATTTTTGCTGTAGTTTTTATGTAACTAAAAGGTCATTTATAACTTGCTCATATTTTTGTGGTTGAGAGCGACATAAAGCTCAAGCAGTGCAAAACCAAATAATTCTCATCCCTAAAGGGCACCAGATAGATTTTAATAATAATCTAATCATTTTATGATCATAGTTATTAACGGTAGCTTCTCTCGTGTATATTATTTACAGGTTAGTTGATGTAACTGAATTTGTAATTACAAGTTGATATGGAATTAAAATTCACTCCATAATTTATGGATCCTGATCCAGAGTCATCACCTGTATGCCACTCCTTAGTTTGCTCTCTTTCAGGCTGTATGTGTTTTTCTTCTCTTCTCCCAAGTATTTTCAAGCTTAGATTAACGTAAGAACTTAAGAAATATGAACAGAAGGAGGCCATCTGTCCTGTTGAGCCTGTTCCACCATTTAATAAGACCATGGCTGATCAGACCATGGACTCATTTCCAACTACCTACCTTTTCCCCATAACCTTTAATTCCCCAACGATCCAATAGTCTATCCGAGCTTGTCTTAAATATAGTAAAGTAGCCTCCACACTTCATTGGGCAGATAATTCCACAGCTTCAGCACACCCTAGGAAAATCTGTTCCTCCTCATCTCTGTGCTAAATTTACTTTCCTGAATCTTGAGGCTATGTCCCCTAGTTCTGGTCTCACCTACCAGTGAACAACTTACCTGCCTCTATCTTATCTGTCCCTTTCATAATTTACATGTTTCTATAAGATCTCCTCTCATTCTTCTGAATTCCAACGAGTACAGTCCCAGGCAACTCAATCTCTCCTCATAGTCCATCCCCTTCATCTCTGGAATCAACTTGGTGAACCTTCTTTGAGCAGCCTCCAAAGCCAGTATATCCTTCTTCAAGTAAGGAGACCAGAACTGCATGCAGTACTCCAGGTGCAGCCTCACCGGTACCCTGTACTGTTGCAGCATAACCTCCTTGCTCTTAAATTCAATCTCGCTAGCAATGAAGACCAATATACCATTTGCCTTCTTGATAGCATGCTACACCTGCAAACCAATCTTTTGTGATTCATGCACAAGCACTCCCAAGTCCCTCTGCACAGCAGGATGCTGCAATTTTAAACCATTTAAATAATAATCTGCTCTTTCATTTTTCCTTGAAAGTGGGCGACTTCACATTTACCAGTATTGTACTCCATCTGTCAGACCCTTGCCCACTCACTTAACCTACCTATATCTCTCTGCAGACTCTCTGTATCTTCTGCACAATTTGCTTTCCCACTCAATTTAGTATTAGCAGAAAACTTGGATACACTACACTCAGTCCCCTCTTCCAGATCATTAATGTATATTGTAAACAACTGCAGGCCCAGCACCTACCCCTTCGGTACATCGCTCACCAACGATTTCCAACCAGAGTAACAGCCATGTATCCCAACTCTCTACTTTCTATCAGTTAACCAATCCTCTATTCATGCTCATACATTATCCCCAACTCTATGCATCCTTGTCTTCTGGATAAGTCTTTTATATGGCACCTTATTGAACGCCTTCTGGAAGTCCAAGTAAATAATGTCTGTCTGTTCCCCTCTATCCATTGTGCTCATTATGTCCTCAAAGAACTCCAGCATTATGTCAAACAGGACCTGCCTTTAGTGAATCCATGCCATGTCTGCCTGATGGATCTATTTCTTTCCATCATTAGCGATGCCCCATTATTTCTTCTTTAATGCTAGCTTCAAGCATTTTCCCAACTACAGATGTTAAACTAACTGGCCTATAGTCACCTGCCTTTTGCCTACATCCTCTTTTGAACAGTGGTATGACATTCACCACCTTCCAATCTGCTGGAAACTGCCCAAAGACCAGAGAATTTTGGTAAATTATCACCGAAGCCTCTAACGCAAATTCTACCATTTCTTTTAGTACTCTGGGATGCATTCCATCGGGACCAGTGGACTTGTCTATCTTCAGGCTCACCAGTTTGTTCAGCACTACCTCTTTAACCATAACCATAGAAACCATAGAAAAACTACAGCACAGAAACAGGCCTTTAGGCCCTTCTTGGCTGTACCAAACCATTTTCTGCCTAGTCCCACTGACCTGCACACTGACCATATCCCTCCATACACCTCCCATCCACGTATCTGTCCAATTGATTCTTAAATGTTAAAAAAGAACCCGCATTTACCACCTCGTCTGGCAGCTCATTCCATACTCCCACTACTCTCTGTGTGAAGAAGCCCCCCCTAATGTTCCTTTTAAACTTTTCCCCTGTCACCCTTAACCCATGTCCTCTGGTTTTTTTCTCCCCTTGCCTCAATGGAAAAAGCCTGCTTGCATTCACTCTATCTATACCCATCATAATTTTATATACCTCTATCAAATCTCCCCTCATTCTTCTACGCTCCAGGGAATAAAGTCCTAACCTATTCAACCTTTCTCTGTAACTGAGTTTCTCAAGTCCCGGCAACATCCTTGTAAACCTTCTCTGCACTCTTTCAACCTTATTTATATCCTTCCTGTAATTTGGTGACCAAAACTGAACACAATACTCCAGATTCGGCCTCACCAATGCCTTATACAACCTCATCATAACATTCCAGCTCTTATACTCAATACTTGGATTAATAAAGGCCAATGTACCAAAAGCTCTCTTTACGACCCTATCTACCTGTGACGCCACTTTTAGGGAATTTTGTATCTGTATTCCCAGATCCCTCTGTTCCACTGCACTCCTCAGTGCCTTACCATTAACCCTGTATGTTCTACCTTGGTTTGTCCTTCCAACGTGCAATACCTCACACTTGTCAGTATTAAACTCCATCTGCCATTTTTCAGCCCATTTTTCCAGCTGGTCCAAGTCCCTCTGCAGGCTCTGAAAACCTTCCTCACTGTCTACTACACCTCCAATCTTTGTATCACCAGCAAACTTGCTGATCCAATTTACCACATTATCATCCAGATCATTGATATAGATGACAAATAACAATGGACCCAGCACTGATCCCTGTGGCACACCACTAGTCACAGGCCTCCACTCAGAGAAGCAATTCTCTCCCACCACTCTCTGGCTTCTTCCATCGAGCCAATGTCTAATCCAATTTACCACCTCTCCATGTATACCTAGCGACTGAATTTTCCTAACTAACCTCCCATGTGGGACCTTGTCAAAGGCCTTACTGAAGTCCATGTAGACAATATCCACTGCCTTCCCTTCATCCACTTTCCTGGTAACCTCCTCGAAAAACTCCAATAGATTGGTCAAACATGACCTACCACGCACAAAACCATGTTGACTCTCCCTAATAAGTCCCTGTCTATCCAAATGCTTGTAGATTCTGTCTCTTAGTACTCCCTCCAATAATTTACCTACTACTGACGTTAAACTTACTGGCCTATAATTTCCCAGATTACTTTTCAATCCTTTTTTAAACAACGGAACAACATGAGCCACTCTCCAATCCTCTGGCATCTCACCTGTAGACAGCGACATTTTAAATATTTCAGCCAGGGCCATTGCAATTTCAACACTAGTCTCCTTCAAGGTCCGAGGGAACACCCTGTCAGGTCCCGGGGATTTATCCACTTTAATTTTCCTCAAGACAGCAAGGACAGTGATAGCTATTGTATCTAGGTCCTCACCTCCCATTGCATCCATAACATCTCTCTTTAGCATGTTAGACGTGTCCTTCTCCGTGAAGACTGACACAAAATAGTCATTCAAAGCCTCTGCCATTTCCCCATTACTGTATATCAATTCCCCCTTCTCGTCTCCAAGGGACAAATGTTCACTTTAGCCACCCTTTTCCACTTTATATAATTATAAAAGCTTTTGTTATCCATTTTTATATTTTGTGCTAGTTTATTTTCATAATCTAGTTTCCTTTTCTTTATTGCCCACTTAGTGGTTCTTTGTTGCCTTTTAAAGTTTTTCCCAATTTTCCAGTTTCCCACTACTCTTGGTAACTTTGTATGTGAGCTTTTATTTTGATGCCTTCTTTTAGTTCCTTAGTCATCCAAAGCTGGCTCTCTCACCCTTACTGTCCTTGTTTTTAACTGGAATGTTCTTTAGCAGAGCACTGTGAAAAATCTCTTTGAAAGTCTTCCACTGTTCCTCAACTGTCCTAACATATAGCCTGTGTTCCCAGTCTACTCTAGTCAAATCCTCCCTCACCCCATTGTACTCTCCATTGTTTAGGGATAATACACTGGTTTTAGTTCAAACTATTCACCCTCCATTTGTATGCGAAATTCAGTCATACTGTGATCTCTCTTTCCAGGGGGATTCCCAACTACAAGATCACTAATTTTACCTGTCTCATTGCACAGGATCAGATCTAAGATAACACGTTCCCTTGTAAGTTCAGTAGTATGCTATTCGAGAAAACCACTATGGATGCATTCTATGAAGTCCTCCTCAAGGCTGCCTCGACCATCTTGATCCACCCAATCAATGTGCAAGTTAAAGTCCCCCATGATAACTGCTGTTCCGTTCTTACATGCCTCAGATATTTCTCTGTTTATTGCCCGTGCCACTGTAATGTTAGTATTTGGTGGCTGATAGGCAACTCCCTCTAATGATTTTTTCCCTTTACTATTCCTCAACTCTACCCAGATGAGTTCAACATTCTGCTCCTTAGATCTTATATCGTCACATATGAAATATTAGAGAAAATCAGCAAGTCAGGCAGCATCTACAGAAATGAATGAACAGTTGATATTTCAGACTGAGACACTTAATGAGGACTGGAAAGAAAGGCAGAAGAAAGCAAAACTTTTCAAACTCACTGGATTCTCATTCACATAGCAATGGTCACCTTTTGGCACCTCACCAGATTCACCTGTGGGTGTTTGAAACTAAATGGTTCTTGCATCATGGGGCAGTCAGAGCCACATTAAAGCCTCTCCTCCTTCATGTCTCCTTCATGCATTACAGCAGAGAGCCACATATACTCTCCCTCTCTGTAATTATAGGGTGCTGAAGACAATTGTGAAGCTCCCTCTAGGATTACCTTATCCCGAGACATGAACCTCAATCATTCCCTTTAGGCCCCAAGTGACCTTTAAAGATTGTTTTGATCAATTTCCCTTCACATGAGCATTTAGGGAACACTGTTATTCTAGGCCATTCTTGTGATATGTCAAAGAAGAATTTAAGCAGTGAATCATGTCTTGATTGTTGACAACAGAAATATACTT
This sequence comes from Mobula birostris, assembly GCF_030028105.1. Lineage (NCBI taxonomy): Eukaryota > Metazoa > Chordata > Chondrichthyes > Myliobatiformes > Myliobatidae > Mobula > Mobula birostris. The sequence goes on along the minus strand of NC_092380.1, from coordinate 73,309,767 downwards.
GAGCCATTGCACAAAACTTCCTGGATTTTTGAAGTCTTTTGAGGATTGTGGTTCGGTGCCTAGTTCTTAATCATCTTGGCATTATCTTTATGCTTAGAAAGCAATATAGCTAGTAGAATTGCATTTAATATTTATGGCAAATCCCTATGTTTTATCACTACTGTTAACTGCTTGGCAAATGATGGTCCAAATGGATTACAGAGTAAGAGAACATTGCATCAATGGAATATAAGTTATAAAGTTTGTTAATTTACAAGTTAACTGCCTAACATAAAACACAAGGGATTCTACAGATCCTTGAAATCCAGAGCAACATGCAACGTTCTGGAGGAACTCAGCAGGTCGAATGGAATAGATGGAAGGGAATAAACAGTTGATGTTTCGGAACAGGATACTTCTTCCGGACTGGACAGGAAGGGGAAAGAAATCTGAATAAGAAGCTGGGGGAAGGAGAGAAGTACAAGTTGGTAATAGGTGAAGTCAGGTGGGGGGGGTGTGGGAAGGTGAGTGGATAGAGGAAGGGGGATGAAGTGAGAAACTGGGAGGTGATGATAGACCACTTCTTTGTGCACCTACAATTGATCTGCAAAAACAGGCAGGATTTCGCAGTAACCATCCATTTTAATTCTGCTTCCCATTCCTATTCTGACTGGTCCATGGCCTCCTCTCCTGCCACAATAAGGCCACTTTCAGGTTAGGTGAGAAACACCTTGTATTCTGTTTGGGTAGCCTCCAACCTGATGGCATATACATAGAACATCCAGCTTATAATAATTTCACCCTCTCCTTTCCTTTCTCTCTTTCCATTCTGCATTCTGGCTCCCCTCTTACCCCTTCCCTTCTTCTTGCTTGCCCATAATACCATAAAGCATAAGATACAGTAACAGAATTAGGCCATTTAGCCCATCGAGTCTGCTCCACCATTTCATTATGGCTGGTCCATTTCCGTATCCCTTCATGCCCTGACCAATCAAAAATCTATCAACCTCTGTTTTAAATATACCCAATGACTTGGCCTCCACAGCCGGCTGTGGCAATTAATTCCACAGATTTGCCAACCCCTAGCTAAAGAAATTATTCCTCATCTCCTTTCTAAATGGACACCCCTCTATTCTGAGGTTGTGTTTTCTGGTCTTAGACTCCCTGACTATAGGCAACATCCTCCCCATGTCCACTCAATCTAGGTCTATCAATACTCAAAGAGTTCAGTAAGATCCCTCCTCATTTTTCTGAATTCCGGTGAGTACAGGCCCAGAGCCATCAAATGTTCCTCATATGATAACACTTTCAATTTTGGAATAATTTGGCATGAACCTCTTTTGAACCCTTTCCAATGTCAGCACATCCTTTCTTAGGTAAGAGGCCCACAACTGCTCACAATACTCCAAGTGATGCCTCACCAGTGCCTTATAAAGCCTCAACATTACATCCTTGCTTTTATGTTCTCATCCTCTCAAAATGAATGCTAACATCACATCGCATTTGCCTTCCTCATCACCAATTCAATTAAAAATTAACCTTTAGGGAATCATGCATGAAGAATTCCAAGACCCTTTTGTGCCTCAAATTTTTGAAACTTCTCTCCATTTAGAAAATAGTCTACGTTTTTATTTTTTCTACCAATGTGTGTGACCATACACTTCCTGAAACTGCATTCCATCTGCCACTTCTTTGCCCATTCTCCCAATCTGTCTACTTCTGTCACCTCTCTGTTTCCTCTGCACTACCTGCCCCTCTACCTATTTTAGTATCGACCACTAACTTGGCCCCAAGACCATCAATTCCATCATCCAAATCATTTACATATAATGTAAAAAGAAGCTGTCCCAACACAGACCTCTGTGGAACACCTTGTCACCAACAACCAACTAGAAAAGGCTCCCTTTATTCCCACTCTTTGCCTTCTGTCAATCAGTCAATGCTCTATCCATGCTGGTATCTTTCCTGTAATATCATGGGCTCTTCACTTGTTAAAAAGCCTCATGTGTGGCACCTTGTCAAAAGCCTCATGAAAATCCAAGTACACAACATCCACTGATTCTCCTTTATCAATCCTGCTTGTTATTTCTTCAAAGAATTCCAACAGATTAGTCAAGCAAGATTTTCCCTTACGGAAACTGTGCTAACCAGCCTATTTTAATAAGTCAAGTACCCCAAAATCATATCCTTAACAATCGACTCCAATATCTTCCCAATCACTGAGGTTAGATTAACTGGACTATAATTTCCTTTCTTTTGCCTCTCTCTCTTCTTAAAGAGTGGAATGACATTTGCAAGGGGTTCTTGAAAGATCATTACTAATGCCTTCACAATCTCTTCAGCCACTCTTTCAAAACCCTGGGTTATAGACTATTTAGTCCAGGTGACTTATTTACCTTCAAACCTATCAAATTTCCAAGCACCCTCTTCCTAGTAATGGCAACTTCACTCATTTCAGCCCTCTGACTCTCTCAAAATTTCACCCTACTTCTAGTGTCTTCCACAGTGAAGACTGATGCAAAACATTTATTCAGTTCATCTGCCATTTCCTTGTCCCCTATTACTATCTCTCTAGCATCATTTTCCAGCAGCCTGATATCTGTTCTCACCTCTGTTTTACACTTAATGTATCTGAAGAAACATTTGGTATCCTCTTTAATATTATTGGATGGCTTACCTTCATATTCCATCTTTTCCTTCTTTATGACACTTCTAGTTGCCCTCAGTTGGTTTTTAAAAACTTTCCAATCCTCTAACTTCCCGGCAATTTTTTGCTCAATTAAATGATCTCCCTTTGGCTTTTATGTTGGCTTTGACTTCTCTTGTCGGCCATGTTTGTGTCATCCTGCCTTTAGAGTACTACTTCTTCTTTAGGATGTGTCTATCCTGTGCCTTCCTAATTGCTCCCAGAAACTCCAGCTATTGCTGCTCTGACATCATCCCTGCTAGTGTTCCCTTCCAATCAATTTTGGTCTGCTTCTCTCTCATGCCTCCGTAATTCCCTTTACTCCAGTTTAATAGTGATACATCTGACTTTAGCTTCTCCTTCTCAAATTGGAAAGTGAATTCTATCATACTATGATCACTTTCTCCCAACGGGTACCTTTACCTTAAGCTCTCTAATCAATTCTGATTCACTGTACAACACCCAATCCAGCATAGCTGATCCACTATTGGTCTCAGCCATGAGCTGCTCTAAAAAATATCTTGTTGGCGTTCTATAAACTCCCCCTCCTGGTATCCAGTATCAACCTGATTTTCCCAACCTACCTGCATATTAAAATCCCCCATGATTTCGTAACACTGCCCTTTTGACATGTATTTTCTATCTCCGGTCATAATATGTAGACCACATCTTTGCTACTGTTCAGAGGTCTGTATATAACTTCCATCAGGGTCTTTTACCCTTGCAGTTTATTCAATCTACCAACAACAATTCAACACCTTCCGATCCTATGTTTCCTCTTTCTAATGACTTAATTACATTTTTTACCAACAGATCCAAACCATCCACTCTGCCTAACTGCCTGTCCTTTCAATCCAATGTGTATCCTCAGACTTTTAGCTCCCAGCTATAATCTTCTTTCAGCCATGATTCAGTGATGCCCAAAACATCATACATGCCAATCTGCAACTGTGCTACCAGTTCATCTTCCTTATTCTGTATACTTCATGCATTTAAATATCACACCTTCAGTCCAGCATCCATCACCTCTTTTGATTTTGCCCCCCTTTTATATTGTAACTGATCCTGTTGACTGCAATTTTGTCCTATCATCAGGCTCTCCTTGCTAGCTGTATCATTACACACTGCCTCTGTTTGTAAACCAACTAACCCATTATCAGATGAGGGAAGAGAAGGAAGAGGATGAGGAAGAAAAAGGAGGTGAAGAATCACCCAAGCCTGATCTGACTGACTTCTAATGAGCCAAAGCCAATCTAAACACTGGCCTGCTCAAACAATATCCACTCCACTTGCCCCTGCCTTATTTTTATTCATCCTTTCTAATGAATCCTATTATCTAATTGGCCTAGTTCATCTCTGAAAACTGCCGCAAAGTGGGTCTTTTAGATCTTCAACTGCATACCTAAGTGAAATAGCTGCTGCTTCTTCTGCTCCCCTCACTGATTGATCTTCATGTCCCACATTGGCTTTTATATGGGGTGAGATGTTATGTCAATGCTGTATAAGTCTTTGCTGAGGTCTAACCTGAAGTATTGTGCGCAGTTTTGGTCACCTACCTACAAGAAAGGTGCAAATATGTTTGAACGAGTATAAAGAAAATTTACAAGGATGTTGCTGGGACTGGAGGACCTGAGTTATAAGGAAAGATTGAATAGGTTAGGATTTTATTCCTTGGAACATAGAAGATTGAGGGGAGGTTTGATGGAAGTATACAAAATTATGAAGGCTACAGATTGGGTAAATGCAAGTAGGATTTTTCCATTGAGGTTGGGTGGGACTACAAACGGAGGTCATGGGCTAAGGGTGAAAGGTGAAAAGTATAAGGATAGCATGAGGGAAAACTTTTTCACTCAAGAGGGTAGAGAGAGTGTGGAATGATCTGCCAGTGCAAGTGCTGCATTTGAGCTCAATTCCAGCAATTAACTCAGGCAACCTGTTCATATTCTATACCTTCTCAGTATGGTCTGGGTCAATTTTGACCTGGCCCAAGAATCCCCTCATAACAAGCGTCTGTACCAAATTTTGAACCATAGATATATTTAGAATGTATAAAAAGCCTATCTGACATTAATAAATTGGTGATTAATCCTTAATTAATGTTTCAGAGATCTAAAATCTATTTCAATAGGCACGGGTCAAATTTGACCCAGAACAGCCTCAGTGTAGCACCTATACAAAAATATAAAATTTTTAAATATTTTCATTTTTGACGATTGTGGGTCACTTTAGGAAAAGTCATCAAATTTTGGCTAAAAAGTAGCATTTAGGGTGTTTTTACTGCTGTCAAATGCCAAAACAGGTCAAATTTGACACGAACTGTATGTAAGGGTTAAGAGGAGTTGGATAGGTACATGGATGGTAGGGATATGGAGGTCTACGGTCCCGGTGAATGTCAATGGGACTAGGCAGTTTAAATGGTTTGGCACTGACTAGGTGAACTAGGCTGTTTTTGTGCTATACTTCTCTATGACTCTATGACCTCCTTCCCTTTCTCCCATGTCCACTCTCTTCTCCTATCATATTCCTTCTTCTTCAGCACTTTACCTTTTCTGCTTATCACCTCCCAAATTCTCAGACAAACTTCTATAAAGTGATTTTGTGTGAATTTCAATTTTAATTACTATACCGGTAAGAGGAGTAGTTTCAGCTGCCTTAACCTGTGATTCTGGGATTTACCTCCACACTCCACATCCCTCCAAAGGACCTCCCCACCATTCTACCTCACTCTCCTTTATAAAGCTTCTTAGAGCACAACAATTTAGTAAAGCTTTTGATCATTCATCTCAGCATACCATTGTGTATCATATTTTATTTGGTAATTATCCCGTGCAATGTCTCTGTATATTTTGTCATGCACATGTTGTACAATATATAAATGCTGGTTGTTGCTGTGGTAAAAATTAGATAAGCAATGGGAAGCTTGGTGTTGATAACTGCACAGCTCAGTGAAACTTTTAACATTCTGCTTGGTGCTACTTCTACCATTTCTATTTGCAAAAATTAGATAAATTTCTTTTCATCCAAGATTCCATAATTGAATCCAACCAACATGCTACTTACTCTTCAAATGTGCTTTGTCCTTGAACTCTGAGGACCAGGTAAAACTTGCAAGATAAATAAAACTGAAGATGATGGAATCTGAAACAAAAGCAAACTTGCTGGAAATACTCAGCCAGTCAAGCAGTATCTGTGTAGAAATTCTGAAGAAGGGTCACTGATCCAAAGAGGTTCATTGATTTCTTTTTTTCACAGATGCCTAAATTCTTCCTGCATTTTTGTTTCAATATTAGAGTGCAAATATGTTGGGAGCATGGATGTGTCATTTCGGGTAAGGGTTATGAATCAGGTTACACACGCAAAATGCTGGAGGCCCAGCAGCACCTATAGAAAAGAGTGCAGTCGACACTTTGGACTGAGACCTTTCCAGTCCTACTGAAGGGTCTCGGCCGGAAGCATCAACTGTACTCTTTTCCATAGATGCTACTTGGCCTGCCGCTCCAGCATTTTCTGTGTGTGTTGCTTGGATTTCCAGCATCTGCGGATTTTCTCTTGTTTGTTCGAATTAGGGTGCTTGCTTAGGGGCTCTCCTTAAACATTAAACATTAAACAGGTTTTGTATCTTGATTCAACGTCACTGCAAGTTTATTGTCATTGTTTTCATGAACATAAACCTCAAAAATAGTCACATAGGTTTTAAAATTGATTAAGTTATGACAACAATTGGAGAAATACATTCAGATCTCAGCTGAACTACAGGAATAATATGAAGGCCATTGAAGAAATGAAGAAAAGATTGTCTAGACTTGTTCTGGGGATGAGGAAATGTTGGTAGATGGTGAAACAGGCTTGGACAGAGAAGGCTTGGGGAGTGATTTTATAGAATTAGATCACCAAGGTGTGGGTCAAGTAAATGAAGAGATGATTTCATTGACAAAAATGTGAAATCTAGAGGACACAGATTTGAGGTAAGCAATGAGGAATTGCAGCAAATATTAACAAAAAATCCTGCAAGCACCATATTGTAACCCCACCCCCCAGTTTTGCAGCTCTCTGATCTCTGACATAAAACATTGACTGTTTCTCTTATCACAGGTGCTGTTTGCTAGGCAGAATTCTTCCAACATTTTCTGTTTTTGTTTCAAAATTGCGCACTATACGCAAATGTAGTCTGTTCAAGGTTTGATACACCTTTAACATAGAAAAGAATCTCTGCTTTTTCTGGATTTTCACAAGCCTTATATTTTAGTTATTTTAGTATCTTTCAGCCATGTTTTTTGCTGTTTTATTCAATGTGGACAACTGTTTAAAACTTACGTGTCGCATGCTATAGCTTCTAATGAAAAAATACCTCAGGATAATCAAAAATGAATTTTACCCTTTGATTTGCATTTCAAGTCCCTTATATTTTGCTGCATTCATCATTTGCACTGGCAACTTTGTTGTTTCTGCAAAATAGTTCAGTTGTATGCAACACACCTTCGTCCTGACGAAGGGTCTCGGCCTGAAACGTCGACTGCACCTCTTCCTACAGATGCTGCCTGGCCTGCTGCGTTCACCAGCAACTTTGATGTGTGTTGCTTGAATTTCCAGCATCTGCAGAATTCCTGTTGTTTCAGTTGTATGCAGTAATTTTTGACACCCAGCCACCAGTCCCGGCACTGATCCTTATGAAAAACCATCTCCCACTTTGACCTTCTCCTCTTCTCCTTCACTCCAGCTTGCTCTACATTTGATGCTACAAATTCAGTATACCTTTTGATAAGTTATTTTTTTGTTGTTATTTTTTGGACTTATTATGCTGTCAATGCCATGTTTATTTTGCGTTCCCAGTTACTCTGAGCTTTTAGAGTACTGGGAGCCAAACATGGGGTATTCGCTGGAGGGATGTACAAGCATAAGTTGGTTAAGGCTGGCAGATTCCCTTCACTGAAAGCCATTAGTGAACCAGTTGGGATTTTATAACAATCTAGTAGCTTTAATTTCCACTCAATAAATAATTATTGTATTCAGTTTCATTACTTGCTTGCTGAGTTGTAGATTCATGCCACTAGGGTTTAGATCAGCACGGTTAGACAGTAAACTTCATTTTAAAAGGGCTTCTGCAAACTGTACAAACAGAAATAATCTATCAAAGCAATCCAAAAGGAAGAGTGAATTCTTATTGGACTTAGTGAAGATAAAAGCTTATTCCAATGATTTTAAATTTTCTTGTCAACTGAAAAATAAAGCATTGACCAAGATGGTGTTCACTTTTTAACGTAATGTTTCCTGGTTATCTGCACAGCTCATAGACTGATGGTATGAAATTCACTGTATTTATATGTAATTATATGTAAAAGCTTTTGTATGGAATGAGTTTATCACCGGAGAGGCTGCGCACGCTGCCATCGCGCCGCCATCTTCTCCTCCTCTGCAAAATAGTTCAGTTGTATTCAGTAATTTTTGACACCCAGCCACCAGTCCCAGCACTGATCCTCGATGGAGACAGATGTGAGAGCACGGAGGAACATCTAGAAAACTTCTGAAATGCCCGCTTCACTACCGCTGCTACTGTGTGCTAACTGGAATCTCTGGAGCAGAAGGCCTCGAAATCCTCGGTTTTGCTTGTTTCACAGCTGGGGCGAGGTCGAAGGCGCTCGGCAGAGGATGGCGCTCGGAAGGCTGTATCGGAGGGGCTGGTCGGAGGCTTGAAGTTTTCGGACGGATGAACTCAGTGTCGGCTGTGGTCAGCTGCTTCCAAGGCATCGGCAAGTTGATGGTGCCTGGAGGTTTATGGCAGGGAGTTTCTCCCTTTTGCCACCTACTATCGGGGACTCAGGAGTCGATCGACTCGGGGACTTTTGAGACTTTTTTTTACTGTGCCCATGGTTTGTTCTTCATCAAATTATGGTATTGCTTTGCACTGTTGTAACTATATGTTATAATTATGTGGTTCTGTCAGTGTTAGTCTTTGGTTTGTCCTGTTTTCTGTGATATCACTCCGGAGAAACATTTTATCATTTCTTAATGCATGTATGCATTTCTAAATGACAATAAAAGAGGACTGAGTGTTCTCATAATCTATATACTTCAGTTCTCCACATTGTAGATGCTGATTCTTCCCCATATACTCAGAACAGCAGAAAGTTACAGAATACAATGTGAATACAACGACTTAGCTTGCAAATGCCTCAAAGTGTCAACTTTACCAGTTTAATCTTCCTTCACTTATGCTCATTCAGTCCATCTATGCTATAGTTTTTTTATTTATTTTATTTAGTGATTGAGTACATAGTAGACCCTTCGAGTCTCACTATCCTAGCAACCCCACTTTAACCCATGGGACAATTTACAATTACCAATTAACCTACCTGGTATGTCTTTGGACTATAAGTAGATACCAGAGCACGTGGGGAAACTCGCGCATTCCATGGGGATAATAGTGGGAGATTTCAACATGCGAGTGGATTGGGAAAATCAGGTCAGCACTGGATCTCAAGAGAGAGAATTTGTAGAATGTCTGCGAGATGGCTTTTTAGAACAGCTTGTTGTTGAGCCCACTAGGGGATCGGCTGTACTGGATTGGGTATTGTGTAAGGATCCAGAGGTGATTAGAGAGATTGGGGTGAAGGAACCCTTAGGAGGCAGTGATCATATCATGATTGAGTTCACTGTGAAATTTGAGAAAGAGAAGCTGAAATCCAATGTGTCGGTATTTCAGTGGAGTAAAGGAAATTACAGTGGCATGAGACAGGAACTGGCCAAAGTTGACTGGAAAGGGACACTAGCGAGAAGGACGGCAGAGCAGCAGTGGCTGGAGATTATGTGAGAAGTGAGGAAGGTGCAAGACAGATATATTCCAAAAAAGAAGAAATTTTCGAATGGAAAAAGGATGCAACCGTGGCTGACAAGGGAAGTCAAAGCTAAAGTTAAAGCAAAGGAGAGGGCATACAAGAAAGCAGAAGTGGGAAGACAGAGGATTGGAAAGTTTTTAAAAGCTCACAAAAGGAAATTAAGAAGATCATTAAGAAGGAAAAGATAAACTATGAAAAGAAGCTAGCAAATAATATCAAAGAAGATACTAAAAGCTTTTTCCAGGTATATAAAGAGTAAAAGGCAGGTGAGAGTCGATATAGGACCGATAAAAAATGATGCTGGAGAAATTGTAATGGGAGATAAGGAGATGGCGGAGGAGCTGAATGAGTATTTTGCATCAGTCTTCACTGGGGAAGACATCAGCAGTATATCGGACACTCAAGGGTGTCGGGGAATAGAAGTGTGCGCAGTTACAATTATGACAGAGAAAGCACTCAGGAAGCTGAATAGTCTAAGGGTAGATAAATCTTCCGGACCAGATGGAATGCACGCTCGTGTTCTGAATGAAGTAGCTGTGGAGATTGTGGAGGTATTAACAATAATCTTTCAAAAGTCAATAGATTCTTGCATGGTTCCGGAGGACTGGAAGATAGCAAATGTCACTCCGCTATTTAAGAAGGGGGCAAGGAAGCAAAAAGGAAATTATAGACCAGTTAGCTTGACATTGGTGGTTCGGAAGTTGTTGGAGTCAATTGCCAAGGATGAGGTTACGGAGTACCTGGAGGCATATGACAAGATAGACAGAACTCAGCATGGTTTCCTTAAAGGAAAATCCTGCCTGACAAATGTATTGCAATTTTTTGAGGAAATTATAAGTAGGTTGGACAAGGGAGATGCAGTGGATGTCGTATATCTGGATTTTCAGAAGGCCTTTGACAAGGTGCCACACATGAGGCTACCTAACAAGATAAGAGCCCATGGAATTATGGGAAAGTTACATACATGGATAGAGCGTTGGCTGACTGGCAGGAAACAGAGAGTGGGAATAAAGGGATCCTATTCTGGTTGGCTGCCGGTTATCAGTGGTGTTCCACAGGGGTCTGTGTTGGGGCCGCTTCTTTTTACGTTGTATATCAACAATTTGGATTATGGAATAGATGGCTTTGTGGCTAAGTTTGCTGATGATACAGAGATAGGTGGAGGGGCCAGTAGTTCTGAGGAAACAGAGAGACTTGGATAGATTGGGAGAACGGGCAAAGAAGTGACAAATGAGATTCAATGTTGGAAAGTGTATGGTTATGCACTTTGGCAGAAGGAATAAATAAACGGGCAGACTATTATTTAAATAGGGAGAGAATTCAAAGTTCTGAGATGCAACGGGACTTGGGAGTCCTTGTGCAGGATACCCTTAAGGTTAACTTCCAGGTTGAGTCGGTGGTGAAGAAGGCGAATGCAGTGTTGGCATTCATTTCTAGAGGAATAGAATATAGGAGCAGGGATGTGATGTTGAGGCTCTATAAGGCACTGGTAAGACATCACTTGGAGTTCTGTGGGCAGTTTTGGGCTCCTTATTTAAGAAAGGATGTGCTGACGTTGGAGAGGGTTCAGAGAAGATTCACTAGAATGATTCCATGAATGAGAGGGTTAACATATGAGGAACGTATGTCCGCTCTTGGACTGTATTCCTTGGAGTTTAGAAGAATGAGGGGGGACCTCATAGAAACATTTCGAATGTTGAAAGGCATGGACAGAGTGGATGTGGCAAAATTGTTTCCCATGGCGGGGGAGTCTAGTACGAGAGGGCATGACTTAAGGATTGAAGGGCACCCATTCAGAACAGAGATGCGAAGAAACTTTTTTAGCCAGAGGGTGGTGAATCTGTGGAATTTGTTGCCACGGGCAGCAGTGGAGGCCGAGTCATTGGGTGTATTTAAGGCAGAGATTGATAGTTATCTGAGCAGCCAGGGCATCAAGGGTTATGGTGAGAAGGCAGGGGAGTGGGCTTAAATGGGAGAATGGATCAGCTCATGGTAAAATGGCAGAGCAGACTCGATGGGCCGAATGGCCGACTTCTGGTCCTTTGTCTTATGGTCTTATGGACATACAGAGACTCCTTGCAGATGACACCAGAACTAAACTCCAAATTCTGACGTCTCGAGCTATAACAACCGCTACGTTACTGTGGCACCCAAGAATCTTTGGAAATTGTTGCATAAAAAGCAAACTTTACAAATACTGTACCTATTAATAGCATTCATTAACTCTCTGAAAAAAAACAAATATTTACAGGACCTTATAAAAATCAGCTCATACAGATATAAACAGTAGTTTTTATGCTTGTTCTGTTAAGTGAAGGCATCTTCTCCAGCCCCTTGAGACCTTAATTTGTTATAAATAAGTTGTACTAAAGGGACAAACACAGTTCCAAATTCCTACATCCATCAAAAAGATATTACTGAATGTTGCTAAAAGCTGATCTGATTAGGTCAGGTTACTGAAAGGTCTTAAGCTTTAAGTAAACTCCAACAACCACAGATCGGAAACCATCCAGCATTAGCTTGCAGCAATAGAAGGCGTCACCAGGGGGAAGAACCTATCCCCACAGCAAAAAGGCAAGAAGCAGAACATAAATATATGCCTTTATTCTGCATGGACTGTAGAAAACACTGGAGCCTGGTGCTGGGCACTTAGAGCTGAAATAACTCCCCAACCATTGGGAATGATGTTTGTTCTAAATGGAAAGGATTCCTGATGCTGCACTTCTGGGAAGAATTCATTTGATTCTGTGACCAAATTCATTGCTTCAATGGTTAGTATATACCGAAAAGATCTATTGCTTCCATAACTCATGGTCATCAGTGTTATTAACAGTGTCTGCACCACTGAACTGAGCAACTCTTCTTTTTGCTGAGATTGATAGATTGTTTCTTTCCACTGGCTTTGAGTACTTTGAGCTGGAAGTAATTTAATGTGTATTTAAAAAAGTGTAAAAACACAACAAATTATTTACATTAACTTCCTTTCAACAGAACGAAAAGAAAAGAAACCTCAAAATCTAATAAAGTGAGCTATAAAAATACTTAACATGCTCATCAAATTCTCTTACCAATTACTTCAATAGAGGTATTGAAAAAAAATGGCAGAGGTGTTTGGAAAACACAGGGGAGTGTGGATAATCACAGGGCTCTTTCACAAAGTTAGGCACAGCCACGAAGAGCCTAATGGCTTCCTTTGTGCAGCATTGTTCAAAGGCGTAGAGAATTGTTTTGGTCTGGCATATCACTTGCACAATATGGAAGCAATGGCACATTGTGTTTAATCTCTAATATTTGGATCCATTAACTAAAATCTAGAAGCAGAAGAAGAAAGGTGAATACAGTATCACATGATCAATATTTTAAAGCAATATTTTAAACATCTTAATTGTTTATTTTAAAATTCAATAGAGAGTTCTGCTCAGTCCCTTATCCAATTCAGCAGCCATCATTTATATTTGATCTTAATTGTTTGCCCTGACAAAATAATCTGATAGCAGTCTTTAAAGAGAAGTCTCGCTCTGTTTTGTTTATCACATATGCTTCTAGATTTCCTTTTGCAAAATGAACAGTAATTTTAAAAGAAAAACATGCTCAATTTATTTCTAATTTTCTCAGTCAGTGGATTTTCGTAATGAAACTTGGAGCTCCAACAGTAATTTTAGGATTACCAGACAGAAAAACGTGTATTATTTACCAAACTGTGAACTGAACTTATGAAGGACACATGTAAACAAAGAAATGCTAATCTTTCTTTTCCGAGTTGTTGGCTATAAATCCTTGGCTGAGAAGCCAAGATACATAAATTACAGAACAAACTAAAAAAAACCTTAGAGACTTTCTATAGTCCATCTCTGAATAAATTTGGTAATAATCATGCTTCTAGTCTGAGACAAAGCCAATTTCTCCTGTATTTACTACTGTTGCAAATAGATGCCATTACCTTCAGTATTTCTGCAGTTCAGTGTTAAATCAGGTGAAGTGTTTAAGCATTGGCTATATTTTCAGTTTGATTTGAAGATTGAAACAAACCTTCCTGATATCAAGAGGCACTGAGGCCAGGTTTGACACCCAAGCTCCTATGTACTCCCCTCAGTACAAAATAAGGATCAAACTGAGGACTTGCCGTAACTGAATGATGTGTATTATACTATCACAAGGATAGCTCTGTATCTCTTTTCCTCTGTTCTGCCTAACCTGCTTAGTGTTTCTTATACTCTTTCGTTGATTTGGTTCTTCCTACACATGGTATTTTCTGTTTAACCTTTCCTAATATCAATTTCTTGGCCCAGGTTGCAACTTATTTCAGATTACGCCTAATTGAAGTCTTTTAAATGTTATCTATAATAACTGTACTATAGGAATACAAGTTGTTGTTTGCAGTGATACATAAATAGCAAGCTTCTGAAAGCCAAGTGATCATTTGACATTTACTCTGCTTGAATTTCATTCCCAGGTTTCGAACTCTTTAATCAAGCTATTAAGTCACAGCTCACAATCAAGTACCAATGTAAATTCTGAGGATAAATATTTCATGATAATACCTTTCATTTTGGATCTGCTGGCTGTTCTTCTGTGTATTTTCAATATTTACTCTCTTACTGAAGTTGCTTGTTTTTACAAAATTATTGTTGCCTGCAGTTGACAAACTGTGATTAAAATCATTATGTTTCATTATATTGTTACTTTATTCCTAATCAACAGAATTATTTTGATTTCTTAATGGCAAAGCCATAAAATTGCTTTATTGCATATATCTTGAAGGAAATAAGTGACACTGGTTTGAGTAAATAGTAATGATTGTATGACACAATTTATAGAATCATAGACCTTGAGGCACAGAAATAAATTCTTTGGCTGATCGAAGTCATCACAGACCGTCAAACACCTATTTATGCTAAACTATTTTTATCCCATTTTATTCTGTTCCTGTTGCTATTAATTCATTAACTCCCCCAGATTTTATCCTGCAGTTATAAATCATGAGCAGTTTACAATGGCCAATTTAATGGACCAATGAGCACTTCGTTGGGATGTGGGAGGAGACCAGGATATTCAAGTCAAAGGGAGAATGTGCCACCTCCACATTGACAGTGCCATAGGTTAGGACTGAACCTGTGAAGATTTGAGATAGCAGCTCTACCAGTTAAGCCACTGTGAAGGAAAACAGAGAAATCTTGTGGTGTTTTAGTTCATATTTGGCTGGTTCTTCGCTTGCGGAGATCAGGAGGGAAGAAGAATCCTCAGGAGTGACAGCACGATCATTGGTGACTGTAGAGGTCAATTCTGGATCTACAACTTCTGGAATAGTAGGGACACAGGAACAGCTGGGACACAGACACTTGGGTAGCAGGATCCTTCCCACATCCCCTCTTCTTTTCTGTAGAGGCTAATCTGGATTCCTTAAAGTTTTTGGCTGCTCTGTGAGTCAATTTCTCCAGTAGCCTCTGTCACAGGCCAGCTGCCGCCACTCATTGACCTTGATATTTGCATGAGAGAGCTGCTGCTTAAGTTAGTTTTTGTACCTCTTATGTGGGACACCACAATCTCTCTTGCCCTGAGAGAGCCCTCTGTTCAGAACTGCTTTTGGTAACCTGATTTGTCCATGTGAGACATGTAGCAGGAGAATGGGCTCTTGCATTGTTTTTGTTTGAGTGAGAAGGCGGCGGAGGTTGAAGAAATTTCTATTGATGTGGAACCGAATGTAGATGTTCTCCGAGGTGGTCTCTTTTGTTTCCCATAGCATCACACTAGAGAAGATGGCAAACAGCAATGGTGCCAAAACACAGCATTGTTTCATGCTCTTACTGATGGGGAATGGGTCAGATAGATTGCCATTTTGTTTAACCTGACCGCTCTGGCCTTCATGGAACTGCAGCAGGATGGTAAGGAATTTTGGGGGACAACCAAAACCAGAATCAACCAGAATCTTCCAGAAACTGTTGCAGCTAACTGTATCAAAGGCCTTGATCAGGTCAATGAATGCTGTGTACAGTCCCATATTCTGTTCACATCACTTCTCCTGTATCTGGCACAGGATGAAGATCATGTTGGATGTGCTTCTATTCAATTTGAATCGGCACTAGCTCTCTGTGAGGTTGCCTTTGACCATAGTGAGATGATTCTGTCTAAGAGAATTCTGGTGAGAGTCTTCCCGCTGGTGGACAACAAGGCAATGCCTCTGTAGTTTGAGCAATCAGATTTCTGCCCTTTATTCTTGTACTGCGTAAATCATTTGGGACTGAACCTTTCGTCCAACAGAGTGTAAATAGGTTTGTGATTTCACTCAGGAAAATCCCTCCACCCAAATTGTATGCTTCTACTGGGATCCTATTAATGCCTGGGGCTTTATGGCATTTCAGGATAGAAATAGTAGCTCTGACCTTATCCAGAGCTGGTGGGCCATCAAGCTTAATCCTGACCTCATGCTGGGGATCATTTCAATGGAGGCTTCTTGCACTTGATGATTATCCCTGAAAAGGCTCTTGTAGTGCTCTGACCATCACCTCATGATGGCTTCCTTGTCTGTCAGCAGGCTGGAGCTATCGAATGAATGTAAAGAGGCTTGAATCCTTGAACCTGACAAGTCAGACAATGCTCTACATGCAATGATTCATAGAAGGATCGAGTGTTATCAGTGTCTGCATAGTGCTGCATTCATTCTTCTAGGGCAGTCCACCATCTGTTTCAGTTTGGCCTGCAGTTCTGTATTCTACCTTGGTCGCTTGATCATCTGGTCTAGACAGCACCGCTTGATGGAAGGATTGTTTCTTCTGGAGCGGGTTCTGGATTTGAACGTTGTTTTGATCAAGCCATTCCTTGTTTCTTCTTGTGGAGTACCTAACTACATTGACAACTGCATCCTGGATGGCAGTCTTCAGGTGCTCCTATTTTTTTCCTGCGTCGGACTCTGCCTTTGGAGTGTCTTTGCTTGACCTGGAATGCATTTCAGAGACCTGGAGTCTCTTTGACCATGGTCCCCTTTTCCTTATTGCTGGCTTGTTAGCCAGTCTCAGTTTTGCCCTGACCAGTCTATGATCTGTAAACCAGTCTGCACGCGGCATGACCCTGGTGTGTAGAACGTTCGACACATCCCTTTGGCTCACCGGAATGTAGTCCAGAAGGTGCCAGTTTTTGAATCAGTGGTGTCTCCAGGGTGTCTTGAAGCTGATCTCCTGTTGGAACAATGAATTTGTTATAACTATGCCTAATTCTATGCAGAGCTCCAGGAGTATCCTCGCATTGTTATGCAGTTTCGGGCACCATGATGACTTAAGACTCCCAGCCGTATCTCGACACCTGTAACCACCCTGGCATTGAAGTTGCCTCAGATGATGACCTTGTCTGCCTTACATGTTTCCAATAGGAGGGACTTCAGCCCCCCGCCATAGAACACCTCTGACAGCAGAGTCTGCTTGCAGTGTGGGGGCATAGACGTGTACAAAGGCGACAAATTGGATGCCTTGCAGTGGGGGTCGCAGGGATATAAGGCGACCTGAGTGTCTGACTGGTAGGCTTTGAAGCTTATTGATGGTGTTTTTGACCATAAAGCACACCCCTGAGAGTCTGTTCTCATTGGTGTTTCTGCCTGACCAGAAGAGAGTGTAGCCTGCACCAGGCTCAATCAAAGATCCTTGACCTGCAAAATGTACTTCGCTTACAGCAGCAAAGTCAATGTCCGGCTGAGCTAGTTCTCGTGGCACAAGCACTGAGTGTCTTTGGGGTCAGTCACCTTCTGTAGAGTTCTGTTTTGTGCATACATTGCAGCAAGCGATTTTGAGATATGTTGTCTTCTTTGGTTTAATTTCCTTCTTCTTACCTCTTGAGTGAGATGACCGTTAGCTGCCGTGAACCAACCAGGTGGTGGTGAGGCAAACTTTTTTTTTGGACCACCTTTTCTAGGTCCAATTCCATCTGGAGCAAGCAGTGCTACCCTGAAGAGGGCTGCTTGGTCACTTAGAGAGATGCTGAATGGGTGTTGTTGCCTCAGGTCAATGGACAGATGACCCATGGGTCTGAGGAATATAAAATAAACCACAAAACCTTCAAAAAGTGTGTAAAAAGCATAAATTAATAAAAGTTAACACAAGTCCTTTATAAATTAAGATCAGAGAGCATACACAAGGAAACAAGGGAGTCAGAAATTAAACAAATGTTTTTTGTCCATCTTCATGGAAGAAGATCCAAAAAATCTCCCAGCAAAAGTGGAAAACAATAGCTCCAGAATGAATGAAAAGATCAGAAAAATTTGGATTTGTAAAAACAAAATGTATTAGAGAAATAAATTTGAATTGAAGTCCTTAGGGCCTTGTGTGTTTAATATGTCAGTAATATTCTAAATATACTGTTTCGTTTGGCTACATCTATGTATGGTTGAATGATAATTAAACTTGGTGTGATTTGATTTGAATATATTTGTTTAAGCATGCTTTATTTTCATATAATTCATTACTGGTTATATACATACGTATGTGAATGGCACACATCATCATGCCACTACATCATAAGTGCGTGTCTTGCTAAATTAGAAACAAAATTAAGACACGTTTTTTCCTTCACCCAATTATTTTTATGTTTTTGAGTTACAAAAAGTACCAAATGATGAAGAAGTTTTAAATGAATCCAGGACAACTACCTACCTGTTGAAACACAGTGAGATGTTCAGGTTTTAAAAGAAGCATAGCAAGAAATGATCCAACTTCTTTGGAAATGGACAGAGATGGCCGTGTTAAAAGAAAAGCAGGGAAAGGAAAGATTTATGGGTTCATAAACAGTGGGTACGAAAGAACATATGAACGTAAGAAATAGGAGCAGGAGTAAACCATCTGGCCCATCGAGCCTGCTCCGCCATTCAATAAGATCATGGCTGATCTGGCCATGGACTCATCTCCACCAACCTGCCTTTTCCGCATAACCCTTAATTCCCTTACTATGCAAAAATCTATCCAACCTTGTCTTAAATATATTTCCTGATGTAGCTTCCACTGCTTCATTGGTCAGAGAATTCCATAGATTCACCACTCTCTGGGAAAAGCAGTTCCTCCTCACCTCCGTCCTAAATTTATTCTTCTAAATCTTGAGGCTATGCCCCTAGTTCTAGTCTTACCTCCCAGTGGATCAACTTTCCTGCCTCTATCTTATCTATCCCTTTTATAATTTCATATGTTTCTATAAGATCTTCTCTCATTCTTCTGAATTCCAGTGAATACAGTCCCAGGCAACTCAATCTCTCCTCATAGTCAGACCCTCTCATCTCTGGAATCAAGTTGGGTGAACCTCCTCTGCATTGCCTCCAAAGCCAGTATATCCTTCTTCAAGTAAGGAGACCAGAAATGCATGCAGTACTCCAAATGTGGCCTCAGCAGCACCTTATACAGTTGCAGAATAACCTCCCTGCTCTTAAATTCAATCCCTCTAGCAATGAAGGCCAACATTCCATTTGCCTTTTTGACAGCTTGCTACATCTGCAAACCAACCTTTTCTGACTCATGCAACAAGCACTCCCAAGTTCCTCTGCACAGCAGCATGCTGCTATTTTTTACCATTTAGATAATGATCTGCTCTTTCATTTTTCCTTCCAAAGTAGATGACCTCACATTTATCAACAATGATAGACACATTTGACTGCACAAGAGATAATTAGATATTGAATACTGAATGAATTGAGCAGTATTTTGAGGATACACTGAGAAATTGTTTAGTTTGTCAATTCTTACAATAAAGCATTCAAAATTGGCTCCTAATTGAAGTGCAATTTACATTTAAAAGAACGGCTGAAATAGCTGTACCAATGGAAACAGCAGACAGAGACGCAATTGAGTAGCAATCAGGAATGGAAGCAAACACAAAAAAATTTGCAACTTCCAATCAGAAACTGCCCTGTCTGAACAAATTATGTTACCATTGTGGCAGGGGCTCATATACACCGCACCAATGCAGATATATATATATATTTTGGTATGTGCCTGCATGCGCGCGAGTCTGTGCGTCTGCGTCTGCGTGTCCGTACGTGCGTCCGTGATGATGTCTTTTTCATGGCTTTTATAAGACATGGAGCGAGAGAGAGAGAGAGAGGCTGTGTGGCATGCTACTCCCCACACAGACATTTTCGCAGCATTTTCCCTTAATTTTACGAGGTCGAGTTGCGTTCTCGACACTCAACTCGGCACGGATGAAAAGCGTACTCGGGGGCGGACCCGACTAGTTTTGAACCCCGGAACCTCTACTCCCAGGACCGGCGCCGATGTTGTTGCATCACCAGCTGGCCCACCAATGCAGATTTAAAGGCGAAACTTGCAGAAAATGTAACAAAGCAGGACATGCAAAAGGCATGTTGGGCACATAAAAAGAAATGGACTGTTAGGGAAGAGAAAAAGATAAAAAGTCAAGTGGCAGTTTCAAAAAGAGGATTAACCTGCATGCTGTTGATGAAAAATCTAATAATGATGACAGTGACACAGGATTGTGTAGCCTTGAGATTTACAATGTGAAAATTAACAAGCAAAATGGCTTACACTAGAAGTGAATGAAAAATTAATTAAAATAGAATTGGATACTGGCTCAACTGTTTCAATCATTCCACAAAATGGCATTTCAAAGATACTGAAATGAAGCCTACAGATATCCAACAAAGAACTTACACTGGAGAAACAATAACTCCTGCGGGAATGACATTTATAACAATGAAATACAACAATCAACAAGTCATATTTGGCTTGTATGTGGTAAAATCAAGAGGGCCAGCATCATGGGCACTTTTTTTGCTGAGATAATTACAACTTGATTGGAGTTCCATCCACTATTTTCATGTCACATCCTCTGCAATAGAGTGAACCGAAAGTGAATTAAGAAAGGTGCCACGGCAGTGTTCTGATGATATTGGAAAACTCAAACATATCAAGAGTAAAATAGTGCTAAATGAAAATGACACAGCCAAGTAGACAGAACGTCCAGTTCCATATACCATCTGTAATAAAGAAGCCGGTAAGCTTAATTGCATGGAGGCTGAAGGAATTCTTCCTAAGGTTGAGTGGAGCCTTAGAGGCTTATTTTTGGAGTCACATCTGTGTCACGATGTACAAATACGGCTCAAATGCAGAGAGAGAGAGAGACACTGAAGTGGGTCAATAGTTTGCAAACTTCAACAGGATTTTAAGGGAATGGAAGACAATAAATGTTAGGCCAAAACTAAAACTCCCAAATGGAAAACTTGATGCCAACACCGCAGGGGAAAATGATATCTAAATATAAAATGAATACTGGTTTTCTTCAGCATAAGTCAAATCGATAATCCACTTTCTCAGGTGAGACCAAATGTAAGCAGGCAGTGTAATGTTGATGTGCTTTGTTCAAATCTTGACAAGCACTACAGTGAAATGAAGGAAGTTAAATACCGCCATAACAAAACAGTAATTAACTGAAATATGCATATTCACGAGCGCAGTTGATGAATCAGCTGTGCAGCCCACCTACAGGGCTACATAGACCCTGCAGCAGAGTCTGTAGTTGTGATAGTGCCCACCTCCCTCAGTACAGCTCCTGAGGCACCACAGACTTGTGCCCACCGGAAGTTCTGGATGCGAAACTTGTCCAAGATGTCCTTTGCCGGTATCCAAGAATGTTCTTCAGGTCCATAGCCTCCTCAATCCACAAGGTAATGGACCTTACCCCATACTTGGCGAGATACCAGGAGGTGCCACACAGTATAGACCATGGAATCATCCACCTAGCAGGGAGGAGTGAGAACTGGGGTGGCTGGAGCTAGAAGAGAAGTAGTATCCAGCTTGACCTGGGAAAACTGGAACACTGGGTGAACCTTCATTGATGCTGGTCGATGCCACCTATTCAAGACCTTGTTGATAGCCTTTTTCACTACAAATGGTCCCACATTGCACAAGGCCAATTGCGGCTCACGGCACAAGGCCAAATGAAAGCAGGTAGTGTAATGTTGCTGTGCTTTGCTAAAGTCTTGACAAGCTCTACAACAAAAAGAAGTGAGTTAAGTACCACCATAACAGAACAGTAATTAGCTGAAATATGCATGCTCACAAGCACAATTGCCAAATCTGTTGCACAGCCCGCCTGTGGTGTGGAGTGAACATTGACCCTGCAGCAGAGTCGATGGTTGTGACACTCTGCACCTGCACTCAGGCAGAAAGTTATAGACCAGGTGCTGCAAGGCTACTCAGGCCCTCAGTGTTACCTGGATGACATCATTTTTACCTTTGAAGTTGACAAGGAACATCTCCAAAATCTCAAGACAATGTTAAAAATGATTAGAAGATTATGGGCTCAGAGCATGATGCAACAAGTGTGAATTATTCAAACCAAGCTTCACTTACTGTGATCAGGCCATTGACACACAGGGATTGCGCAAGTGTACTGAGAAAATTCAAGTAGTGGATACCCCAAGGCCAAAGGACATGTCACATTTGCAGTCCTTAATAGGATTTGTCAATTACTGAACAGGTTCCTGTGAAATATGGCCACTGTGCTCCACCCCTTGAACTCATTTCTTCAGATGGGTAAGAAATGGCAATTGACAAAGTAGTGTGAGGTGGCTTTCAAAAAGGCAAAAGAAATGGTGTTGCCAGATGCTGTACTCACACATCATGATCCACATTGTCCAGTGAAGCTTGCCTGTGACAGCTCATCTTATGGAGAGGGGCAGCCATGCCTCATGGTGTGAGTGATGAAAGTGAAAGCCCCATGGCCTTGGCATCACGTTCCCTTACCACAGCAGAGGAAAAAATATGCACAGGTTAACAGAGAGGCCCTGAGTTTGGTTTGGAGGGTCAAACGTTTTAACCAGTACTTATATGGGAGAGGGTTTACTCTCATTACTGATCATCAATCACTAGTGCCCATTTTCAACCCACAGAAGGGTGTTCCAGGAACAGCAGCAGCACAAATGCAGAGGTGTGCTCTGTTTCTTTGAGGACATAAGTACAACGTTGAATTCAAGAGAACAACTAATCATAGAAAAGATGATGTATTGTCTTGTTTACCCTTGGAAAAAGAAATACTTGAAAAATTTACAAAAGAGGACGTCTTCTCCATCATGCAAATCAAAAGTCTCTAATACTGCAGAGATGATTGAAAGGAAAACCAAATAAGACCCCACACTGTCTCAGGTCCACATGGCCACCCAAATGAGTGGAATGTGCAGCAGAAATTCCAGCTCTCCTGTTTTTACCAGAGCCAGGAAGAATTTGCCCTTGATGGAGGTTGCTTTATGTGGGATTGAAAGATTTTGTACCATCCAAACTGAGAGCTAAAGTGTTAGAGAAGCTAAATGCTGATCTTCTATGCATGCACAAAATAAAAGTGTTGGCTTGAAGCTTGGGATAGATCAGCAAATCGAGCAGCTCACCATGCACTGTTCAGGATGCCAGCTTGTCCAGAAGATGCCAAGAATAGTGCCTCTCCATCTTTGGGAATTATCTACATTGCCCTGGCAGAGGATTCATGTGAATTTTGCTGGACCATTCGTGGGCACAAATTTCTTAATAGTGGTGGATGCAGCTACAAAGTGGCCAGAAGTGTTCCCAATAGCCTTCACTACAGCCTTGCACATTGCTGATGTGCTGAGAAGCTTCTTCTTAAGGACTGGTGTTCCAGAGCTCTTCATTAGTGACATGGACAACGAGTTTGTTGTGAAACAGCTTCAGTCATTCCTGAGAATGATTGGAATTAGACATATTACATCTGCACCATACCACCCAGCTATAAATGGCAGAAAAAAACCTACACTAACACTGAATCAGAAGCTTTCCAATTTCTTCCTTGCCTATCGTAATGTAGCGCACTTCACAACCAACAACCAGCTGTGATGTTGCTGGGTTGTCCCTTGCACTCATACTTGGATCTCCTCAAACCCAATCTCAGATGGAGTATGCAGGAAAAACAGCGGAGACAAATTGAGAGCCCCTCAAACAGAATGTCCAGGATGTTTCACTCCTAGACAAGGAGTACTGGCGAGAGACCACAGTGGTGATCAAAAGATGGTACTTGGAAAGAGAAAGGGCAGAAGTGGACCACTGCCCTACACAGTGTAGATTGCAACTCATATCACCAGGAGAGGGCACTTTGATCAGCTGAGGAGAGCAGAGCCAATTGTTGGAGTAGAAATGTGTCCAGAGCTACCAGAACCATCCCCTGCAGTCACAGAGTCAACTCCTAAAACCACGGAGGAGGCTCCAGATTGTTTCACAGCCACAGGTCTTACCTGCCAAACTGAGTGACTCCCCCCACTTGTCAGGAAAGACATTATCCCACAAAAGTAAGAAACCTTCCACAGCAATTATATCTTTCGGCCTGAATAGAACAATTTAAATTTTACTATGCTGTAAATGTCGATGTAGTAGTTGTAGTATATACTATATCTACACACAAGTGCGTGCACACACACACACACACATATACATATATATATTGAGTTGGAGTTTATAGCTCAGCAAGGAGGAGTCTTTTGTATTTAATAATTGAGTAATATTGTAAATATCTTGTTTGATTAAGCATTCTTTATTGTTTACATAATTCATTACAGGTTATACGTAAAACAACATGAATCTCATACTTCAACACGTGGCATCATGTCATAAGTGAGTGTCTCACTAAATTAAAAACAAAACTAAGACACACATCTCCCAGCTCTGTTTCTTTTTCATTCAATTAATTTTATGCTTTGGAGTTACAAAACATAACAGACCTGACATCCTAAATTCCATGACTTCCTAATAGGTAACTGTGGAGAAATTGAATGTATTGGGCTTCATAGCAAAATTCCATTAGTTCTTTAATTGTCCCCCAGATTGGAAGCTAGCAAAGGTAACCCCACTATTGTTGATCCCTGTGTTACAGGGGTTGCTTTCCTATAATACAATCTGTTCTGTGTTTTTCATACACATACTATCTGTGCATATATTGTGAAATACATGTTGAAGAAATTGTGATTATTTATTTACTTCACATATATTTTGTAGAGCAAATCTTTATTCTGCATACTAGATTTTTTGGAAAATGGTCTGTGATTGCCATAATTTCCTTTACCTGAACCACTATATTTAAAAATAAAGGAGGAATAGAGGAAATGTGGAACCACACATCTGTTGGCCTAACTTCATTGGTTGGAACATGTGAGAATCTATTATTGAGGAAGCAATAGCAGGTTTTTGAAAATAATAGCATTACTGGGCAGAATCAACATAATTGTAGATATATGGAAGAACAATTATGTTTGACAAATCTGTTCGTATTCTGTGAGGTTGTAGTTAGTAGAATAGTTAAGTAGGAAAACAGTGGATTGGTGTATTTAAACTTTTAAAAAGTCTGCAATAAGAAGCCACAGAAAGGTTTAATAAATGTAATTGGAACTGCTGGGATTGGGACTTATATGTAATTGTAGATTGAGGAGTGATTGATAAACAGAGAATAGGAAGTAGGGATAAGTGGGTCACTTTTGCATTGAGATATTGTTACTGTTTGGACCCAGCTATTCACAGTCTGTGACAACAATATATAGCTGAGGGGAATCAGGTGTAATATATCCAAGTTTGCTCATGATGCAAATCTGTGTGCAAGCATGGAGGATGTAGAGAGGCTTTATTTAGATAGGGGCAAGGTAAGTAAATGGATGAGGATTTAATGTGGATAAATGCAAAGTTATCCATGATAGAAAAAAATAGAAAGTTGGTGTGTCCAAAAATGGTGAATGGTTGAAAGTCATTGGCATTCAGAAGAAAGTGTATGCCCATAGGCATGAATCACTCAAATTGAGCTGCAGTACAGGCACAATTTGGATGATAAATTGTAATTCTTTTATTCTAACGGAATTGCTGTACAAGAATAAAGATGTCTTGAGGTTCTGCGGGAATCAATCATCAATATTTCATGCTTCCTCCACCATTCTCTAAGGGACCATACCTGTGTAATGGCCTGCTTTGCTTACCTCAGAAAAGTAATCCTTGTGATAGAGGGCGTGCAAAGAAGATTGATTGATTTCTTGCTGGGTTGTGAGTTTGTTCAATGAGCAGTGTTTAAGCAGACTGCTGCTGAATTATTCTTGCATTTACATAATCGAGAAAAGATATGATTGAAACATATTAAACTCTTTTGGAGTTTGATAAGGTAGATGCTAGAGCATCGAACATCCTTTAAAATAGAATTTTTGATATTAAAGAAATCATTTACTCTTTTACTTTGATCTTTGAACTTTACTTTGAAATTTATTTTGAACTTTGAATCATGGGTTACTGAGTTAGAGCAGGAAAATGCACTGAGGCCATCCATGATCTAATTAAATGGCAGAGTATTATCAGAGTATTACGAGGGACTTGAACGTTCTGCTCCTGCTTCTATATATGCTCTCTTGTTATCTTCTTATAGAGTGATATCTCTTGAAATACTCAGATTTTAATAAATTTTTGGTCACAAATGTCAGGCTAATGTGGGACACCCTTAACAACAGGTGAAAACCGTTTGTGTTTTCCCAATTCCTTTTCACTTGCATCTTTTGTATTGATATTACAACCCTTATTTATAAGGGTTGTATTAAGTGATGTCTTCCAACAAGACTGGAACTCAATTGTTACAAGAATCAGATAAAGTCTAGTGTACAAAATATTCAGGCAGAATTTGTGAATATATGGAATAAATGTACCGTAACAATAATGTTGACTTACCTCAAATTAATGAATGATGTTGAGCATTTTTCAAGAAATAGGAGCTTGTGAAATTCTTATTTAACTGCTTTGCAATCAAGTGGATCTGCTCAATGACCTGAAGTGAATGTGAGAACTGGTAAATTAAGCAGAATGAAAAAATGCAAGTCAGGGTTCATGTGAAATCTCTCACTTTTCCACATAGTTAAATAGTTATGGGATAATTCAGCAAAGTAAGTGATTTAAATACACATGATCTGATGTTTTGTGCCTCACTGAAGGCTACAGCCGTTCCTTGGAAGGTAACACTTGGCATCTAACTCACCAGTGATATCTGAATCTTCTGCTTCTTTGTGATTTCAAACCTTTGGAAGGGAAAGCAAATGTCACAATCTTACAACGCAGTTTGATTAAATAAGTGTGATATAATTTGGAAAGTGTTCAGAAAGTATGATGGTAGCAATGTCTTTCACAATTAACAGCATCAGTTACCACTTTAAAAAAGGCTATCAAAGCTGAAGTAATGGGACTGTGCACACGGTTTTAGGTGGTAGGGCAAACTTCTAACTAATGCTGGATTTTAAAGGCAACAAATTTGAAGCAGTGCAATCCTCTCAAAATCACAGTCCTGCTGTCCTTGTACTATAAGAAAGGAAAACATGTCCAGAGTAATGCACAGCGTGTATTGAGTCAGTGTGGATGATGTGGCTGTTGTGAATAGCCAACAGTTTGCACAGGCTCTGAGATATGGGTAGGAAACTTGAATCAGTAGTGTGAACTGAAATCGGTAAGCTGAACTTCTAACATTTGAATGTAAGTCCTGACTATTTGGTCAGGAGAAGTCAGTGATATTATTTTATTTGAATTTAATATTGAACCAGATAGAAGATGAGGAGCTGTCCCCATTGTAACTTTCATGAGGACCTAGACGGAAAGGTCAGGGGGGAAATTGGATGGACAATTAAAGTGACAGATAATTGAAGTTCAGGGTCACCAATGTTTACTATTTCTTTTAAATCTCAACCCATTATTACATCTGTTCATAGCCTCATGTACTATTTCATTGAGCCACAAAGTAAGGGTGAGGAACAGCACTGTATCTTCAATCTGAGCACGTCGAAGTCTTTACAACTCAATATCAAACTCAGCAATTTCAAGTAAATCACATTTTCTGTTTGTGTCACAAATAGTCAGTTCTACTGTAGGGTAATCCATCTATAATAATAATTCAGATTTTCTTTCTCTGCACTCACTGCATTTCTGTAAATAAGTGCAGCTAGGGCTGGGGCAAATGGACAAAACACAGGGAAGATAAGATTGCAATGAGAAAAAGTTGTAAATGAGTTTATGTGGTGTGGGATTTATGGAGGCCATCAGGGAGAGAGAACATGGTCTTTTGTTCTTAATAGCTAAGAATAGAGGGCAGCTATAGAGTGATAACACAGACAATCGAGTGTGAGATGCAGGACAGCAGAAGATTCCCACAGACCAGACTGTGCTGGTGGAGAGAAAAAAAACAATATCTCCGGACAAAGTGCTAACCTGATCTGATATGGATACTGAAAGTGAGACAATCAAAATTATTGAATTCAATATTGAATCCAAAAGGCTTCAACATGCCTAGACAGAAGATGAGATGAAATTTCTTAAGCATATTTTGGTCTTGTTTTAATTCTGCTGGAAGACACATACAAATAGGTCAGAGGGTGAGCGGGATGAAGAATTCACTTGGCGGAGAATATGAAGCTCAGGTCTGAATGCAGTTTCTCCACAAAGTGATCACACAAATTGCACTTTCTTTCACTAAAACAAGGGCGATCACATTGTTAACACTGAATGTGATACAGTAGATTGGAAGAAGATGCTACAGGAGACTGTAATTTGTAAGAAGTGCACATTAACCACTGCTCCACCTGAAAAGAACCATTACACTCAAAATTGTTGCGGAGGGAAAAAGTGAAAGGACGTGATAAAGGTGCTCTTGACAGTAACATTGACTCACTTTAATTCAATGCTGTTAATTCAGAGCCCACAGCTCTGCATTTATCTTTGCCACATTTAGTGATCCAGTAGGTGTCTTCTTCCTTACTCTCACTTCTCAAATATCACAAACTACAACAGATCATGATTTTCAACACCCTTCTCTCTTCATTTTCTCTGACTCAATCTCTCTCACAATTTCCAACCGCAGTCATGTTTTCACTGTCCAATAGTCAGTGTTCCCTCAGCAAAATCTTCTGATTTTTCCATTCCTAATGAAGTCTGTTTCTCTATTCCCAGATGCTAATTCAGCCGCAGGGTGTTTTGAGCATTTTCAGTTTCAATGCACTCGACAAGAGTGTAGGGAGAGCCTCCAATTGCATGGAAACGAAGACGGATAGGTGTCCAACTTAAAAACTAGTTAAAAAAAGATTGATGTTCTATTGGCTCGTTTAAAGTATGGCATTTACATTGATTGCAGAGCTTATACTAGTTAACTACATTACTTCAGGTGTGTCAACACAGACCAACAAAGTTCATATTATCCAAAATAGAATGTTTCAAAATAAGTTGAATAACATTAAAGGAAAATTCACGGATGCTCTATAGCAAAGTTACAAGATTGCTCATCATAAATTTGAGATGGATCTCATGATTTTTGTAAACAAATGGCCAGATGTCGTAAGTGATTTTGGAGGGCAATTAGTAACACAAATAGTAATGAGACACAGAACATCTGATTAAAACTGATATTCACATGCAAGATATGGACTGAATGAAAACATTACAGTGTATTATGAATAACATCTCATGACTGGATATCTCTTCATTAGCAACACACAGTGATCTGACTCTTTCCCATCTCAGACAAAATCTGACTGGAACAAGCAGGATTATAACAATGAACCACAATGAACTTTAGCAATCATTATACATGTTGGTGCCAAAGAAGCAATCTGTTTAATGCCAGCTGTTTTGCATTTGACATCAGTCCCAAACTCTTCACACAACATTGTGCCAATAATTATTTCAAAGAAAGTAGTTTTCAAAATCAGTGTGGAATAATAAAGCCACCTGTATCCACAGAGGAGTCACTGTGACAACAAATTCTAACTTGCCTGAACTTACTGATTTACTGAAGTCATTAAAAGGATTGGCAAACACCTTTATGTAAACAATCAAGTAAACAAAAATTGTAAACTTGTATAATAAAACCTTATTGCAAAACGAGTGATTACAGAGAGTGAATCTAAAAGGTTTTTTTGTTTGACATTCCAGAAATCTGATAAACAAATCACTTAACATTTGAAAGGTTCTCCCTGTTTCAGTTTTGCTGATGTGAACATAAATTTACTCCAGTAAGATATCAAAAGTGAATGAGAGTCTTTGTCCAAAGGTTTTCTTGAGCATGGAACAGTACAACTCAGAAGCAGAGCCTTTGGCCTGGGATGTTTTTGCTGAACATGATGCCAGTTTACCTACACATCTGTCTGCATATCATCTATAGCCACCCACTTCCTGTCTGCGTCTGTCTAAATGCTGGTGTCAGATCTGTTTCCATTAATTCCCTGGTAGTATGTTCCAAACACCTACCACTCTCCTTGTAAAAAAAAAATCCACTTATAAATCTCATTTAAACTTCTCCCCCCTCAGCTTAATGCTTTGCTCTCAAGTATTTGTCATTTCAACCCTAAATCTCCCCTATCTCAGAATCGGTATCAGGTTTAATATCATTGATATATGTTGTGAAATTTGCTGTTTTGCAGCAGCAGTACATTATAACACTGAAGAATTAAAAAAAAACTATAAATTACAATAAGAAATATAAATAAATTAACTAACTAGTGAAAATATAGAGCAAAAAAAAAAGAAATAAAAGTGAGGTAGTTGAGATGGCTTCATTGTCCATTCAGAAATCTGATGGCAGAGGGGAGGACACTGTAGCTAAAACATGAGTGTGTGTCTCTAAGCTCCTGTACCTCCCACTTGATGGTAGCAATGAGAGGATGGCATGTCCTGTGTGATGACGGTCCTTAATGATGAATGCAGGCTTTTTGAGGCATTTCCTTTTGAAGACATCCTCGATGCTGGGGAGGCTGCTGCCCATGATGGAGCTGGCTCAGTTTGCAACATTTTGTAGCTTTTTCTGATCCTGTGCAGTGACTCCTCCATGCCAGATACAGCCAGTTAGAATGTTCTCCATGGTATATCTGTAGAAATTTGTGAGAGTCTCCGGTGATGTACCAAGTCTCCTCAATGAAGTACAGCCACTGTTGTGCTTTGTTTATAACTGCATCTATATGCTGGGCTCAGGATAGATCTTCAAAGATATTCACATCCAAGTACTGAAATTGTTCCCCCTTTCCACTGTTGATCACTTGATGAGGACTGTTGTGTGTTCCCTTGACATGCCCTTCCTATCAATTGCTCTTTTCTTCTATCCGGTTGCCTTAGACTTCTATCTGCTAGAGGAAGCAATCCAAGTTTGTCTAACTTCCCCTGATGGCTCACACTCTGTACCAGACAACATCTTGGTGAATCTCTTCTGCATCCTTTCCAAAGCCTCCACATACTTCCTATAATTTGGTAATCAGAAAGGCACACTACACAATGGAGGTAAACAAGGCTGGGAATGCTGGAATCTGCAGCAAATAAATCTGCTGGAGATACCCAGCAGTTCAAGCAGCATATGTGGAGGCAAAGTGAGTGTTGACATTTTGGTTTGAGCTCCTTCATTAGCCCCACTCAAAATATGAACTAACCATTGCTCCCTCAGATGCCACTTGACCCATTGAGCTTTTCCAGCAGTCCAGTTATTGCACAGAAAAATTGGACACAAATGTGACCTGACCAAAGCTTTATGCAGCTGCAACATGACTGTCTGAATTTTATACTCAGCATCCTGACTAAGGAAGTCAAGTATTCTATCTACCTTATTTACCACTCCATCTATTTGTATTCTTGGTCTCAGGGAAATATAAATTTGAAACCCAAGGTACATCTCAGCATTCATGTTCCTACAAGAGCTTTACTGTAAACACATCAGCAATTGAGCTATATGGTATGTCACCCATCTCTATTTGACAAGTGGACATCTGCAGAATGACTGAAAACAAACTATAGAAGGAAGGATGAAGCTCAACAAAACTTAATCCTATGTTTAGATTATTTGCATGCAAATTTTGAATTTGGGTTTCTGAATAACAAAAACAGCTAATCTGGAAGTACTTGGCAGATCAGGCAGCATCTGCAGAGAGAGCAAGAAAGTTAATGTTTCAAGTTAATGACCTTTCATTGGAACCTGATAAGCATTCCCAAAATTTTCCGTTTTAATTTCTGATTCCCTGTATCTTCAGGTTAATGATTTTTGGCTTCTGGGTAACAATCAGGATTGAGAACCTTGTCTGATTTTACACATTGTCACTCACAGCATCAAAAGCAACCACAAACGTCTGCTGCACTGCCAGAGATCAGCTATCACAGCACAAAGAATTTTTCATGATGAGGCTTCTTTACTAGTTGTTCAGATTCCAATGTGCCTCGTTAGTAGATCAATGACCAACACATTCCCTGGGGATCAGTCAGAAGGAAAAAACCATGCCAAGATTGTGGGTATCTTCCTGCCAAAAAGCATAGCCCATGAATTTATTCAATGGTCTAGGGGATTATGGTGAGCTTCAAAGCGTTGCACATAAAACAGTTCCTGTTCTGGATTATTGGAAATAGCATAGATGTTATCACAGCATATCTGAAGTGCTTCAACCTGAAGAATATCTTTGCTGTTGACCACATAGAACTGGAGGCCAACAAATCCCAGACTGAATAAATCTTAGGGGAATAAGTCAAGGGTGAGGAGCTCAAAAAAAAAGAGAAATGTTTCAGTCTGCTGCAAATGGATTCTGAAATTCACAGTGTTGGGTGTTTACCTCAGCCACCAGATAAACTGCTGAGGTCTTTCAGAAACTTCATCACTGGATGCAGGGGAAGCAGATTTCAATATAGAAGCTGGTAGATGGTGGAAATGGGAAGTCTGTCAGTCTGAGGAAAGTTATGTATGTTTGATCCCTGGATTGCAAATGCAGAGAACTGCTGGGGTAGTGGTGCAGCAGCACTTTGGCACACAAACATAATGGAGTGCTGACCCCTCTATTAATTGTGACTTAACTATGTAGGGATGTACTGTACATGCTGTATGAATATAACATTGCAGTCTCAGATAATAAAACATATGTAAGAATGAGAACTCCGATGCCCTCCTGGATGAATTTTGGGAATTCTACATGGATGTAGATGGACAAGGAAAAATAGTTGCAGTGGAGACAAAACTGTGATGGAACACCAGACATAAAACATACTGTTGGATTCAGTTCTAATGAAAATCATTGACCTGACATGGTTGCCCTGTTTCTCCTTCCCAAACCTGTCTTATTTTGTGTTGTATCTCTGACATTCTCTATTTTTATTTATTAAAGGAACATATTTATTACCAAAAAAAATCTGCCTCTGGCAGATCTAGTGAGAAGGATGGAGGAACAGCCAATTTATGAAGTGCTGACTTGGGCATCCCCTGGACAGAAGTATACAGCAGGAAAGAGAGCCTGCTTGTGGGTAGAACACTTACTAAGCATGATTTTATGGAGAACGGCAGACACAGCAGTGACTGTCATTTCTATGAACCCCAAGAATCCTTTGCAAAGAATGGTCCGATATTCTTAGCAGAGTAGTTCTGCCTGTCTTTCAGATCTTTCTTTTACATGTGGCATCTTCTACATGAATTGCACACTTCCCTAGGTTTATATTCTTATCCCTACTGCCATCTTGTTCACCCCATGACTTACAGATGTACTCTCCATCATACCTTCTGTTCTTCTTCATTTATGTCCCTTGCACAACCTGGTACATAGCAAGAAATGCCTGCCACACACAATTCCTGTATACTCATTTCCCGCACAGGAACAGATGAAAGGGAATCACATGCCTGTGCTCCATAAGCATTCTTATACTGAAATCTATTGATTATTGAAGCAAACACTAAATGATTTAGAAAGTGAAACATGTGGATGCTCGGAATCTGAAATCACAGTATACTTTTGAGATAATTAGTAGGTCAGGGTTAACAAAAGGTCAACAACCTGGATGTTAATCCTACTTTTCTCTCTGCAGATGCTTCCTGCCCTGCTGATTATCTCCAATATTTTCTTGTTTTATTATTTAATGACTTAACCATCTCTTTGGAGTTAAATTATTGTATAGTCTTGTGCATAAAACTTTATTGGTTTCTTAAGAGGCACCAGATAAATAACATTGAAGTCCAAAATTTTAGACTTGCTCATAGTAAGAGTTGTAAATTCCACCAGCAAGATTGTGTTGTATTGGAGGATCTTAGAACAGTTTCATTTATTGTGAAGTAATGGCTAAAGAGTGGCTAATGTAATTATATAAATAGGGCTGGATGGCAGTTTTGATGTAATATTCTATGAAATATATACTATATTCCAGCCACTAAACAGAAAGTATGGGGTACCAGAGGTGTAGGATTTAGCATCTTCATCTTTCTTGTGCTATCAATAAAGTAGTGCTCAGCAAACTTGTGGGCCTAAAGATAGACAAATTCCCTGGTCCTGATGGAATGCATCCCAGGGCACTGAAAGAAACAGCAGATGTTATAGTTCAGGCTTTGGCGACAATTTTCTAAAATTCTCTGGACTCTGGGCAGGTCCCGGTGGATTGGAAGAAGGAAAATGTCACACAACTGTTCAAAAGAGGATGTAGGCAAAAGGCAGGTAACTACAGGCCAGTTAGTTTAACTTCTGTAGTTGGAAAAACATTTGAAGCTATCATTAGGAAAGAAATAGCGAGGCATTTGGAAAGAAATGAATTCAGCAAAGGCAGGTCCTGTTTGACAAACTCACTGGAGCTCTCTGAGGATACAACAAATGTAGTGGATAGAGGGGAAGAGATGGACATTATTTAGTTGGATTTTCAGAAGGCACGGTAAAGTACCACATAAAAGACTTATCCATAAGATAAGCATGCATAGAGTTGGGAGTGATGTATTAGCATGGATAGAAAACTAATTAACCAATAGAAAACAGAGAGCTGGGATATATGGGTGTTTCTCTGATTGGCAATCAGTGGTGAGCGGTGTGCTGCAAGGGTCGGTGCTGGGCTCAAAACTGTTCACGATGTACATTAACAATCTGGAAGAGGGGACTGAGGGTAGTGTATCTAAGTTTGCTGATGATACTAAATTGAGTGGAAAAGGAAATTGTGCAGAAGATCCAGAGAGTCTGTAGAGAAATAAAGATAGGTTACGTGAGTGGGCAAGGGTCTGGCAGATGGAGTAAAGTATTGGTAAAAAATATATTCTAACAGTGACCTCTGAGACAGATATGACAGAGTCACCAGATGCTGCAGGGATTTGCACAGTTTTATTCTCCCTTTTTATTGTAGCTTTATTCTCCCTTTCAAAGCATGAATGAAAAATGTTGAACTCGTCTGGAAGTGAAGCATCAAAACCATTTATGATGTTAGGTTTTGCTTTGTAGGAAATGATCTCCTGTAAACCCTGGCAAAACGACATACTTCAGATTCCATTTCTAACAACACTCTGAATTGATTTTTCACACTTAATACTGCCTTATGTAGCTTGTACCTGGACTTCTTGTTGATTTAGAGTTCTGGGCTTCTGTTCCTCCCTCTGCATTTGATCCTCGACTTCCTAATCAGAAGACCACAATCTGTGCAGATTGGTAATAATATCTCCTCCTTGCTGACTATCAACACTGCCGCACCCCAGGGATGTATGTTTAGCCCACTGCTCTACTCTCTCTGTACCCATGTCTGAGTGGCTAGGTATAGCTCAAAAGTTGAGAGAGTAAGCAATTTCAAGTTCCTGAGTGTCAAGATCTCTGAAGATCTAATCTGATCACAACATATCAATGCATCTATAAAGAAGGCAAGACAGTGGCTACATTTTATTCAGAGTTTGAGGAGATTTGGTTTGTCACCTAAAAACCTTGAAAACTTTTACAGTTGTACTATAGAGAGTAGTATGATAGGCTGTATCTCTGTCTGGTTTGGGGGAGGGGGTTGAGGGGGGCTACTGCACAGGATCAAAAGAAGCTACAGAAAGTTGTAAAATTAGTCAGCTTCATCTTGGGTACTAGTCTCTGTAGTATCCAAGACGTCTTGAAGGAGTGGTGCCTCAGAAAGCAGTGTCCATTATTAAGGATGCCCATCACCCAGGGTGTGCCCTGTTCTCATTGTTATCTTCAGGAAGGAGACACAGAAACCTGAAGGCACAGACTCAGCAATTTAGGTACAGCTTCTTCCCCTCTGTTATCCGATTCCTAAATGGACATTGAACCCATGAACACTACCTCACTTTTTAAAATATTATTTCTGTTTTTACACTATTTTTACTTTAACTGTTTAATATGTATACTTGCTGTAATGGATTTACTTATTCATTTTCCTTTCTTTAATATCATGTATTGCATTGCCCAGCTGCCGCTAGGTTAATAAATTTCATGACGTGCTGGTGATATTAAGGCTGATTCTGATTCTGGTCTTGAACACCACAAATCTCACCCTCAGCAGACTGTGAATCTCATGGTTCATCCATCACTTCTGGTTTGGGTATAGCCAGTATGTTCTTGAAGACACACATCAATCCACAGTGGTGACAACTATATTCACCGCTGATTGTTGTCTAGTACGCTGATTTAATTCAGATCTGTAAGCATTGCTTCACCTCCGTTGATCATACTTTCATGGTCCTCACTACTTGTGTTGCAGTCCTCAGTCTCTGCCTGTATGCCAAGAGCAGAAGTGAAGCTAAGTGATCGTACTTGCCAAAGTGCAAGTGTGGGATGGTATGGTAAGTGGTCTTGATGGTGGTGTAATAGTGGGTGAAGCACCTTCAGTAACTCCAAAAGACTGAAGTAGGGTAAATACTGAAAGGCTTTTATTCGCAGTACAATACGACTTCCATGGTGAATGTCTGTTCCCAGACTGAGGGGGAGGGGCAAGGCAAAATCACCTTTATTCAGGGGTCTGTGGGAGAAGCCACAGGGGCAGTCAGCAGAGGGGCGTGTCCAGACAGTTAACCCAGTTACAACATATATATGGTTTACCACAGTGGGAAAATTTGTTGGCTCCTCTGGTGCTACTGATGACATGTTGGTGGCAGTTGGTCAAAGACTTCCTCAAGCTGGTCTGGTTGAGGTCCCGCACAAAGATCGGGAAGACATCATGTGTGCCATATAGATAAACACAAAGCCAACTTGTAAAAAATATGATCTGACAAGCAGCAAAGGTCAGCTAAACCCCTTTAGGTAGCGGTGCTGCTAAATTTTGGAAAGTTCACTCATAAAGGCAGACTATAGCTGGCCCAAAACTAAATACTTAGTACTCCTTATTACATCAGATTGCCTAATTATATTTTAAAACCTATAAGGTAATTTTGAGTTGTTGCTGCTTAATGTAGGGAATTACATCAGCCAAATTGCTTAAATTCAATTCTTTTTTATAATGTGAACCTCACTGCCAAGGCCAGAATTATTATCCATCCAAACTGTGGCATAATGTAAAAATCAACAACATTGATTTATTTCCTTACAGTAATAGTTTTACGTCACGGTTACTGGGGTTAGTGTTTGCTAAGCTTCTGATTTATTTAATTACTTGAATTAAGTTATTGAGTCAATTGCGCAGACCAGCAACACAACAGCACAGCTAGGAGAGCCACTGCTAAGCAGTGCAGGGCGTATTGTGTTACTCTCTCGGTTGGGCTTTCTGCTTAGGCCTCTTTAGCCTTGTTCACTGTTCCCAGTGCTAATGAATGATCATTGAGCAAAAATACCAACTCAGCTTCTCACTCTGCAGATGCCTGACCTGCTGAGTGTTTCCAGCATTTTATGCCTTTATTAAGCCGCCTTCATTTCTTTTAAATGTTTAACTATTGATGC
The DNA here is from genome assembly GCF_030028105.1 of Mobula birostris. Taxonomy (NCBI): domain Eukaryota; kingdom Metazoa; phylum Chordata; class Chondrichthyes; order Myliobatiformes; family Myliobatidae; genus Mobula; species Mobula birostris. Next base: position 73,272,659 of record NC_092380.1, on the reverse strand, counting down.
TGGAAAGTACTTTTCATTTACAGTATGTTAAGACTTCAGCACTAATGTAGTAGTGTTCCATGCAATTCTGCACACTGCTTTTAAGAAATATTTAATATGCTTATATGAATAAGAATGATAATTTCACTTCTCCATTACAATAAAACAGAACAGTAATGAGTTTTAAAACAAAAGTAACTTCAAATCTGAAAAAACTGGCACTATAATGTATCCCAATTTAGATTTAAATTGCATAATACAGGATTGGAGAAAAGCATGAAACTCTTCTAAATATTATACAAATTAGAAAATACAAAGACATATAGATACTCTACATTGAAGGTCCAAATTAATTCTCATATTTATTTAGAATTTTAATCCTAACACATTTTTCAGCAGAAGTTTGTGAATTTTGGCTGGATGGAAAGTTTTAGAAATTGAGTTATTGAACAAATTAGCTATTTTTGTGTTTGTTCGTAGGACAACATCACATAGCTCTTTGGGAAGATCATGTTCTGCAGCATCACTCTGTTCTGTTTAGCACTAAGCTGAGCTGATTCCTCAGAGCAGACAAAATGAAAATAAAGGAATAAGCAGAATGTTTAAAATAAAAAGCTCTCTCCATATCACTGGAGAAACCTGAATCCTGATCATTCTGTATATTTCTATTTGAACTAGGTTATCAATATTGATAGAAACAGAAAGTATTGAACAGATGTGAAATATCTATTGCAGGTAAAATTCTTAATATAGAAATTTATATTGGAGAGGAGACGTAGTTATCTGATATACAACATGAAAACAAATTTTTTCTATAAATCTTTTACATTGCATGCTTTTAAGTCTGACACAAGGTTAATGAATATTTATGCTGTATGATTTTTTAATTAACTTTAGCACTACACAAATTTTACTTTAAATCAATTCTGAATTGATTTACATGGTATGTGCAATGACTAGATCTTGGAGTAGATTACACAAAGTCTGAGGAAATTTTATTCACAATCATTCCAGAAACTGCCAAGGTCTGGATTCAAACCATGGGTTTAGAAATACGATAAGATGATGGGATTTATGCTTTACTAGACGCTTTCTCTATAAACTGCAGGATTCTGTATGATTTTTGAGAAAGTGAAATGGAATTGGTCAGTAGTATTAAAGAGCCAGGATTAATAATGCTCATGCATACGACACTCTATATTCCAGAAAGGTGGAGGAGCTGGATTGTCACTGAAACTAACCTGATGTGATTGTACCAAAATCAATATTAAAACAAAGGAATAACAATATTACATTCCCTCTGCTCATTCAGGTTTGCATATTTTTCTTTTTACCAAGGTGACAGTCTGCTGCTTTTACTTTGAACCTTTTATGCTAACCCTTTACCTTACAGTCTGCGGACACTCCCAGCCATTAAACCAGAAAACGCACATAAGCCAACACGCTAACACTTTTCCCCCTCCCTTGTATTACAAGGTGCCACACAAGAGCATGCAGCAAAAACAGTTTAGCAGCAGACAGTTTCACCTCCATTAGTTCAGTCACTAGAGAAGTGAGTGCCATACTGAAGTGGTTGTCATAGTGTCTACAGACATACCCTGAATGAAGGGCATGGTCTGCTCTTTTTGAATTTGCAATTTCAAGCCACACTCCACTGTCATCCCACAATCCTTTCAATAGCCAGCCGGTTAGTAGGTTAATTGGTCATTGTAAATTATCCTGTGATTACGCTAGTGGGTTGCTGGGTGGTGTGACTTGTTGGGCTAGAAAGGCCTGTTCCACTCTGTATCTCCAAATAATAATAAAAAATAAATAACATTCTCATCTGCCCCCTTCCTCTCATCATTATCCTACCTTCTGTATTTTGTATTTTTGACTGCGAAGAACATATCACAATGTAGATATCAGAAGTATCGAAGAGGGAGTCAAAGGCACTAGCACAACCACTGGGACTCTGTAGATCAGTGGTTTCCAAAGTAAAGAAAATCACCCTCCCAGGAGCAGTGGGAGTTTCTAAGGGGATGATGGGGGCCGCTTGGCAGCAAGGGAGGCAGCTGAGGCATTATAAAATTTAAAGGGTCCTTAGTATTATTAAGGATCCCACCCATCCATCCAGCATCCGCTTCAACTTTCTACCATCAGACTATGATGCATAGAAACAAGAAAGTTCAGGATGAGAAAGAGTTACTTCGAGCTGCATCATATTCAAAATGTCACTGATTAATCTGTTCAGTACCTTCCAATATTTAAAATTAATGCACTTTCTTATTTATGTGTGATTCATCTGTAGATCTTATCTGTACTTTCATAAGTTGTCATGTGTTATGTGCGTTATCCAAGACCGGAAGAAGCTGCAGAAGATCGTGGACACAGCACAGCACATCACACAAACCAATCTCCCGTCCTTGGACTCACTTTACACCGCACACTGTCAGGGCAGTGTTGCCAGGATAATCAAGGACATGACCCACCCAGCCAACACACTTTTCGTCCCTCTTCCCTCCGGGAGAAGGCTCAGGAGCTTGAAGACTCGTATGGCCAGATTTGGGAACAGCTTCTTTCCAACTGTGATAAGACTGCTGAATGGACCCTGACCCGGATCTGGGCCGTACCCTCCAAATATCCAGACCTGCCTCTCGGTTTTTTTGCACTACCTTACTTTCCATTTTTCTATTGATTTATAATTTTTTATGAATTATAATTTAAATGTTTAATATTTACTATCGATTTGTAATCCAGGGAGTGTGAAGCGCAGAATCAAATATCGCTGTGATGATTGTACGTTCTAGTATCAATTGTTTGGCGACAATAAAGTATAAAGTATAAAGTATGTACACTGCTGTGCTTTCCACCCTGGTTCAAAGAAAAGTTGTCTCAGTTCTATATACATTATATGATTATATACATTCTATACATATACATGTGGGCAGCCTCAGGAGAGACGAAGGCTATGGAAGTAAACCCAGACAGCAAATCCAGAGTGGAGCCCCTAAGGCAGCTGGATGTCAGTGAACAACCTTCTGGCAGCAATTGCAGCCAAACTGGTGCCAAATGTATTGCTTCATAAGCTTTCCTTTGGACTACACTGGTGAGGCCGAGAGGGGTCTTGACAACTCAGGATCTCCATACCTTCCGGCCAGGCTTGTGATGATGATGCTCATCACCCATTTTTCTTCGAGACAGACAGTTGCCAACAACCACATGTATACAGTTAAATGACAATAATTTTGAGTTGACTTGATTAACTTTAAGAAATGAATTACTTACTATAAGCATTTGATTCTCAGAGCTTCATAATTGATTACAATGATCACCATATCTCTTGCTTACCCACGGTTCTCTTAGACTTTGCTTCAAGCTCATTATAGTTGTTGAAAAGCAATGTGACACTTCTGTGTTTGGCATATCATGAGAAATCTAGACTAAAGAAATCATGTTACTTGTGTGCATTACTGCCATTCACTATTGTAGCACAATGTTATTAGTACAATTCCGAATTATGCAGTGACTAATTATACTCTAATTATACAGTGACACAATTCCTGTGAATTAGGGTGTGGCATTCAATGGGGTAAAGTTCAGAATCTGCCCTTTCAAATGGTGTTGGCCACATTCCTCTTGTCCTTGGCCCAAAAAAGATATTGCTGCCCCACTTTGCGTATGTACCTTCAGGCAGAGAGTCAGGTTTTGCCTGAGCTATCATGATGTCATAACTTTCCCCTGTATTGGTCACAGTGCTTGAGATTGGACTTAAACAATAGGTGATTGACTGTGGTTGTTAATCCATTACGTTAATGGCAGAAGCAGACCAAATGAAGAAGTGTAGATAGTATAGTGTACACTATCTGAAATATGTATTTATACTAGTACCAAGTAACCAACAGCAGCCAATGATGTGAAAAACATCTAAAGAGAATACACTCTGATAAAGCAAACAAGAATTTGGCTTATTTTCAATCCTTAGTGAAAACTTGCAGAAATGGAAAACACTTAAAAACATGTTTGCCAGCACTTCACAGTAATGGTTTGTGTGCTTCATACAATATTTCACTTTTCATTGGCTAAATCTGGAAAGCCCCACACATTTGGAATAGAATTGATTCTCCCACATATTCCACAGGGAAGACGTACAGACTCCTCAGGTTGATATCGGAAATGAACTGAAATGAGTTGTAAAAGAGTCATGCTAACTGCCACACTACAATGGCCCACACTCAGATTCCAGTCAGCAACAACTCTGTTCAAAGACGAATAGGTGAAATGTCTGAAGATGTGGAAGACCATTGTGCAACATATTTTGGACAGCATGATTTGCTCTGTAGTTGCATGAACCAGATTTTCCAGACAGCAAACATTTGCTTCTTGGTTATGTTCGCTACATAAAAGATGTAAACATGGCTCAAGAGTTGTTATTTTCAAGGAGTCTAGAAACACAAAGAGGGAGTCAAAGTTCCGAACTGTCGGGCAATTTTTCAAAGAGAAAGACATTCTGCTCACAAACATCCTTGCTTGTGCAACAGATAGGGCACCATCAATGACAGGACATTTCTGTGTGGTCATAACTTTTTTGAAAAAAGCTGTACCTAACATATTTTATTTCACGGACAACACTTGTCACAGAGAAAAAACCTAAATCATCAGCTGCACAAATCATTAAATACTGTTGTCACAGCAGTAAATAAAACAAGTCAGTGCTCTCAATTCTTGACAACTTTAAGAGCTTTGTATCGAGAATGATGGGCAGTTTTAACACTTGCTGTTGCACACACAAGTCAGGGAGCTCTCAAAAGGAAACTGGTTGAGACATTTTTGTGCACATTCTGAAACTGTGATAACACCTTGACGTTTTGAATGCTTCATTCAGTATTCAACTCAAGAATATTAGGCATGACATTGCTTATTTGTCAGAGTTATTCACAACATTTAATGAAATCAATTTTCAATTGCAAGGAAATGGTTTGAATCTTATCAAATCCAAATCAGTCAGCTGCACATTTCTGTCCAGTCCAAGTTAACCCTATTTAAGTGCAACATTGGATGTCATTATTTTTTCCAGTTTCTAAGCCTTTCTGATTTGGAAGAGAAAGTAATAATACCTGATGATGATATTCAAGTATACTGTGCCCACTTGGTTGAACTGCATAAAGACATGCCAAGAGAGATTTCAGGATCTTTTCTTGATCTAAGTTTCAGATTGGAAATTCCTTAAAACTCGTAATGAGGAATTAACAGGAAAGGTGGAGGAAGAACTGATTTAGATGCAACTGAGCTAAAAAAAAATTAAGACTTAAAAAAGAATCAAAAATCAAGGTTTCAGAAAGACATCTCTGAATGCTTTGCCGCACTGTGGAAAAAGGACAAGATGTTCTTTATTGCCTTTTCCAATATCATATTTAGTTGAGTGCATTTTCAGTGCAGTCGCCTAACTTCTTTGAAAGCAACAAAACAGAATGTAAATTACTGGAAAGAGGGGATCTGACAATCCTTCTGAGTGACATTCAGCCTGACGTTGGCATTCGTCTCACTGAAAGGTGATAAAGCAGTAGTGAAGTATTAATGTACACTCTAAAAATGTGATGAAAATTGTTTTTACTATAATTAAATAAAGAAATAATTTTATTTGTAGCTTTAAATAGATTTGAATATTTTTTCCAATTATTCGTCACTGCTTTGAATTTGCAGTCCTTATTTTTCACTGCGTATTGTAATCAAAATTCTTTATAGTTTTTATGTAAAGGCTGGAGAAGAAGAGGGGGCACTGAGGATGCAGTTTGGGAGCCAATGGGGCAGTAACTCAAACAGGGTAAACAACCGCGGCAGGGTTTGAAAACGGTGGGTCACTGGCTCTGCTAGTCTGCAGCCTCGGTTAAAAGGCAGCATTGCCTAAGTGCTAACATATCAGCAGTTAAATCATTTCTAGTGAATTCAGATAAGAATTTTATGGTGCAGGTAAGAAAAGTAAGATGGCTAGGGAATTCACAGCCTGCAAGAAACATCAAGAAATATGCCCAGCCCTAACTGGAACAGGCTTCATGTGGAGCCTGGAACTCTCTTTCCAATATGGAAAAGGTGGGTAGTCTTATCAATGTGTGTGAATCCAACCATCGGTAGCCTCCCTGGATGTGAGTTTGAAAAGCTTAACATCTGCAATGCAGTCTTGGCCTGCTGACACTGTAGCTGTGATTAGCAGAAAAACAGGCTCACTGCATGTTAACTAACATTCCAACCTCTTGCATGTTGCTAGGGCAGTGACTTGGTTCTGTGGAATACAACCGTGGCCTCCACCTTCATGGTAACCATTCCACTAGGGTCCTTGCTGTTATCCCATCAGATAGCTCGTGCAGACTGCTGGAGCTCATGGCAGAAGTCCAAAACAGCTGAAGTGTTTATTCATAGAACATAGAACATAGAATAGTACAGCACATTACAGGCCCTTCGGCCCACAATGTTGTGCCGACCCTCAAACCCTGCCTCCCATATAAGCCCCCACCTTAAATTCCTCCATATACCTGTCTAGAAGTCCCTTAAATTTCACTAATGTATCTGCCTCCACCACTGACTCAGGCAGTGCATTCCACGCACCAACCACTCTCTGAGTAAAAAACCTTCCTCTAATATCCCCCTTGAACTTTCCACCCCTTACCTTAAAGCCATGTCCTCTTGTATTGAGCTGTGGTGCCCTGGGGAAGAGGTGCTGGCTATCCACTCTATCTATTCCTCTTATTATCTTGTGCACCTCTATCATGTCTCCTCTCATCCTCCTTCTCTCCAAAGAGTAAAGCCCTAGCTCCCTTAATCTCTGATCATAATGCATACTCTCTAAACCAGGCAGCATCCTGGTAAATCTCCTCTGTACCCTTTCCAGTGCTTCCACATCCTTCCTATAGTGAGGCGACCAGAACTGGACATAGTACTCCAAATGTGGCCTAACCAGAGTTTTATAGAGCTGCATCATTACATCGCGACTCTTAAACTCTATCCCTCAATTTATACACAAAATAATCTGCAGATGCTGGGGTCAAAGCAACACTCACAACACGCTGGAGGAGCTCAGCAGGTTGGGCAGAATCCATGGAAACGATCAGTCGATGTTCCGGCCCGAAACGCCGACTGATCGTTTCCACGGATGCTGCCTGACCTGTTGAATCCCTCAACTTATGAAAGCTAACACCCCATAAGCTTTCTTAACTACCCTATCCACCTGTGAGGCTGCATAGGTGCACGGGTGCATGGAATGTGCTGACAGGGATGGTGGTAGAGGACGATACATTAGGGACCTTTAGAGACTCTTAGATAGGTATGTGAGAGGTTAGAGTGGGGAAATGAAGAGAGAAGGGGGAAGGGGAAAAATAGTTACCGGAAGTTAGAGAAATCAACGTTCATGTCATCAGGTTGGAGACTGCCTGAGATGAAATATGATGTGTTGTTCCTCCAACCTGAAGCTATCGTCATCATGGCAGAAGAGGAGGCTATGCATTTTGTTCCAGCATTGTGTGTGTGTGTGTGGCTCAGGATTTCCAGCATCTGCAGGATCTGTTGTGCTTATGTTATGAAATGTGTTGTTTTGTGGTAGCAGTACAGTGCAAGACATCGAAATAACTATAAGTTACAAAATAAATCAATCACGGTAATTTCTTGTTGTGCTGGAGCTCACACTAGAATATCTGTTTTAGCAGTCTGAGGTTAGGCTTGTGAACAATGTAGTCTGCCCATCAGAACCAATATGTGGGAGAGGACATTGACATCCATTCAACTATCTTGTTGGTGGATTTTGGAGAGACAGGATTGGTGGTATTTCCCCAGAGCCTAATGTGCCTGCAGTAGATACCATAGGAATCAGAAAGAGAACAGGAATCACTGCTATTTGGTAGCCCATCAGCTCTGACCTGGATTTAAGGTTTTGATGTTTGAATGCTCAAAGACCGTAAAGTTCATCTGGCAGCTTGTTCCAGATATTCATCACAAGTTGCTGGACCATCTGCCTTCTCTCCACCACTACCTTCTATAGTTTGCTGTTGAACATGCCTTTCAGAATTTTGTAGATCTTTTTCTTTTCCATTGAGATGTTGGGTTGTTCTAATCCAAGAATACTTTGTGTTTGCATTTAATGAGCTCTTAGATCTCCCGGTCATTTACACCAAATTAGACTTTGTGTTTTCTGGTAAAGAAGTGAAAAGTCTCCTTAGGAGCTATTGTTGTGATGGTACAGGACAGTGCAGATACTGTGTGCATTCTATAACTTCTCTTATTTTGGGCAAATCAGGTTGTTTTAACAGAAGTTATCTGATGGAGCTTGGCAACATTCATTTTCTTGTGACAACACTTTTATTTTTATCTTTGTTTTGGGGAGAGGCTGCTAGAGATAACCAGAACAGATTCAGTGCCTGTGCCTCTTTGAATGTGTACTATGATGACCTATGGGTATCTTTCTGATGAAGAAGGTATTAATAATAATAACAGGCTTGTGCTTTGGGCATTTAGTCAGTCACCGCTGGAGTTATCTTTCTTTACTCCTCTCTTGTCAGTCATATTTTTCCAGAGAATTATATCTTTTCCAGCCTTAGCACTGTATCACCCAGATCCGTTTGTATTTCCCTGGCATGTGAGCCCAAACTAAAAGAGAGCAGATCATGGCAGAAATTAGTGTACGGACGTGAGTTACCATCATCACTGACTTAGGTGATTTCAACACTCTAGCTGTCGTTCATATGAACATTCAAAACTGAACATGTATTCAGCTGCAGGACGGACTTCACTGCAACTTCCCCTAACCTTCACTCAACAATTTAAAATGATTTTCAACTTCAAATAGACCTTATTTCTTCTGGCTATTGGTGCAATTCTATCAGTTTTATGTGGGTTAATGTTGTTATCACAGGTGGTGAAGAACTACCTTCTGACCTCAGGCTTTTAGATAAAAACAGTTGCACCAGACACGGATGCATTGGTATGTTCTCCTCTTAGAAAATGACACAACTGGGGGATTGAGCAGAAGAGATACAAACAGAACAGGACAAGCCTCTGGGAGAAGATGATGAAGGTCTTTAGGGTGGGGACCATATCTGCCCAATATATTCAACGACTACTTATCCTACCTGAAATTCAGCAGGAAAAGAATATGACATCTCCAACAGAAAATCTTCACTCAGATTTGCCATCTACAGTATACCAGACACGGTAGAACCTCAAAGCAGGATGAGATTTGCATTGTCAGTGGATTTCAAGATCACCATGCCTATAAATTTTTATGAGCCAAGTTCCCTCGAGGCTGGAGTTGAAAATATTTGCAACTTCCTCTGCCTTGATATCTACTGACGCCATCGATTGTTGTTAGTAAGGGCAAACTGATCATAATTCATCCTGCTTTGTTAGAGGGTAGGAGGCAGAATGATTACACAAGTTTGCAATGATTGCAAGCTTCTGTAAGACCAAAGTACACATACAAAGTGCTGGAGGAACTCAGCAGGTCGTGCAGCATCTATAGAAAGGAATAACGATTTGTCTCCAAACGTTGACTCTTTATTCCTTTCCATAGATGCTGCCTGACCTTTTGAGCTGTAGCTTTTTGTATGTGCTGTATCATTATGTGTGTAAGTTTGAAAGAATTTCAGTTCCCAGTGTGCAGTGCGAGCATTTCACTGGGAACCGGGAGTGATGTGGGTGAACCAGAAGCAAGTGCTAAAGTGTGGAGCTAGAGCCATCATATCCAAAATGTCCAAGTAAATATGCTCTTTTTTTTTTACCCACGCAAAGTTTGTCTTTTATCAAAAACATACATAGCCTGTGTTGTTCTGGATTTGCAGGATCTGCAGAATATCTTGCGTTTACGTTCTGCAAGACCAATCAGTATTGTAGCCATGCTTCTACTAGTTGGGTCATTTTGAAGGAATCCAGGACTGCTCAGCAGGGTGCTCTCAGGCATTTTATGGGTCTGCTACATATAACGTTATTTTATCATCATAACCCTTTGTCAGTAGTTCTATGCCAAAAAGCTGTGGAGGTAGAGCAGGAAAGGACAAAATTAGAAGGAAAAGAAAGGAGGAGGAATTCAGATTGAGCTCTTTTGCCTGTTCTGCCTTTGGAGGACTTATCCAGGCTAATTCAACTGACCCCAGTTACCCATTCACCATTGGGTAACAGTTCCCAAATTTCCCTCTGTTGCTGACCTATTAATTTCTGCTTAATATGCTTTAAAAAAAATAGCACCATCTCAGCATCCCAAGCTAAATTTATAAACACAGTTATGCATTTTGCTGGTGAAGTCAACAAATCAACCTTGTGCATTCCTTGTATTGCCTGTACACTATCTGCCTATGTCTGTGCTGGAGATCTAATATAGTGAGGCCCCATAAATGTTGTTTGACTGCTAGAAGGCTGCTGATCTTCACTGCAGCTCTTTATAGAATGGGGTCAGAAGGAAATAGGTTCAAGCTTCAAGGTTGTACAGCCATTCCCCAGCATGGCATCTCAGCAATCCTCAAAGTGGCAGGATATCAGAACCTTCAGCACTTCTTCACATGTTAATTCTCAACCAAAATAGCAATGGTCTGAGATTGCATTGCAGCAGACTTGTATTGAGTGGTTGCCGCTTGTTCTGCAGTGCAATCAGTTATCAGAATATTTATTATGGTTAGATCAGGCAGTGTGAAAAATTAACCATCCTTCCACACTGTCTGCTCAAAGCCTGTGCCAAGCTGGTACAAGATCATGCTCTTTGATGTTAAAAGTTGACACCCTATTATTACAGGTTATTTATTATTCTCATCCCATTACGTATTTATTATTGTCACTGTACCAAGATACACTAAAAAGCTTGTCTTCCATACTATTTATACAGATCAAATCATTACACAATGCATTGAGCTAGAACAATGTAAAAGGAATAACAATGCAGAATAAAGTAAAAATTACCTAAAAAGGTACAACACAGGTAAACAATAAATTTCAAGATCATAACAAGTTAGATTGTCAGGCCACAAGTCCATCTTATCATGCAAGAGTCTGATAACAGAGAGATAGAAGCTCTCTTAAAGCCTGCTGGTACGTGCTTTCAGTTTTTTTTTATCTTCCCAATGGGAGAGAGGAGAAGAGTGAATTCCAGGGTGGAGGGTGGTAGTGGGGGTGGTGAGGTCTTTATGCTGGCTGCTTTACTGAGACAGCAAGAAGTATAGATAGAGTCCTCAGAGGGGAAGTTACTTCTGGTGATCTGCTGAGCTGTGTCCACAACTCTGCAGTTTCTCATGGCCACAGGCAGAGTAGTTGCCAAATCTATCTCTTAAGCATCCAGTAAACTACTTTGCTTTCTTCTGTTAGCTACTTCACTTAAGTTACAATGGAGACTTCCGTAGCAGAACTCAAGCAATTTTAGCCTCCAACCAACTGCTGTTTCTATTATCCTTTTTCATCCTTTGGCATATGCCAGGTATCTCACTTTGGACGGATTTGGCACTTCTGCTCCACTTTGTCTCAGCTGGTGGCTGAATCTTTCCATTTGAGTGTTACCTTGTCATTTTCATCACTGACTTCTCTATGTCTTTACTCTGCATGATATAGCTGCAGTTCATGGACATATTTAGGGTGGGGAACCGAATGAGAAATGGTGGACACATGCAAAGAATTCATGTATCACCTGTACAATAGAAGTCTGAAAAGAATTTGGGTGAAGGAGGAGGAGGGATGGAAGAAAAAGGATTAGCTAAGAAGATGCATGATTTAGCTCAGCTTCATTAGTGTCCACATCCTCTTTCTTCATGAGATTATATATCTAGATTTCCTAACTGGAAAGAAAAAAATGAATAATTATAATTCTAGGATCATAGTGATTTTTTTTTTGTTTGTAGATGGAACTCTAATTATCAATTGCCTTCAAGTTAGGGACTTATGGACTTATAGAGAGATATGGCTGGAAATAGACAACTTGCCCCATCAAGCCCATCACTGTGATGAATGGACATTACAGTTCTGTTTCAATTCTGCTCAGCCAGCCTGGAATATCTAGTGGTCAAGTGTCATCCATGTTATCTCTCAAGGGAGTTTACTCCCATCATCCTGGTTGTGATGTACATTCCGCATCTGGCCATCGTCAGGCAACCACTAGAGGATCTGAGAAATGTAATCAGCAGGCACGAAACTGCACTCTCTGATGCCTTCCCTATCATCGTGGGGTTCTCAAACAGGTCAGAATGAAGCAGCCTGTGAACAAGTACCACCAACAGATCATCTGTGGAACTAGAGGAGCCAATGCACTGTTCTACTACCGTCAAAAATACTTAACATGCTATCCCACACCTGCACTTTGGAAAGTCCAATCACTTGAGTACAGTTGTATTCCCAGCGTACACGTAGAGACTAAAGACTGCAGCACCAGTGATAAGGACCAAGTAGGTATGGTCAGGGAAAGTGGAGGAGTGCATACAGGATGGCTTTGAGTCAGTGGACTGGAAAATATTCGGGGATTCATCTTTGAATCTGAATGAATATGCAATAGTTGTCACCAATTTCATGAAGACCTGTGTGGATGAGTGTGTGCCTTCAATAACATACTGGACATACTTAAACTAAAAGCTTTGGATGAACCAGGTAATTTGTAGTCTGCTAAGAGCTAGATCTGTAGTATTCAAAACTGGTGATCCAGAATTTTACAAGAAGGGTATTTAAGAGCAAAAGATAATTCCGATTGAAGTTAGAGACGGAATTGGATCCTCTCAGCTCTGGCAGGGTTTGCAGGCCATTACTTCGTACAAGGCAAAACCTAATATCACAAATGTCTATGATGCTTCGCTCCCAGATGAGCTCAATGTTTTTTATGCACCTTTTGAAATGGAGAATAAAGCTACACCTGTGCAAACCCCTGCAGCATCTAATAACCCTGTGATCTCTGTTTCGGAGGCCAACATCAAAACGTCTTTCCAGAGGGTCAGGCCCTAATGGTGGACCTGTAGGGCACTGAAAACGTGTGCCAAACAACTGGTGGTATTGTTCAAGGATATCTCCAATCTCTCACTGCTGCAGTCGGAGGTTCCAACCTACTTCAGAAGGATGATAATCGTATCAGTATCCAAGCCAGGCAGGGTGAGCTGCCTCAACGACTATTGCCCAGTTGCACGTACAATGCATATACTGTGATGCATTGCTTTGGGAGGATGGTCATGCAAGAATCAACTCCTGCCTAAGCAAAGAAAGACCGGAAACTGCAGTAATTTTCCTGTCAAACCACGATATATCTACAGCGAATGCAATCTCACTGGCTCTCCACTCGGCCTTGGATCACCTGGACAGTAGCAATGTCTAGTTGCTGTTTGTTGATTGCAGCTCAGCATTTAACCCCATCCTACCCTCAGTACTAATCAACAAGCTCTAAAACCTGGACTTCTGTACCTTGAACTGCAACTAGATCCTTGACTTCCTCACCGGGAGTTTAGTCAGTGCGGATTGGAAATCACATCTCCTCCTCACTGACAATCAATGAAACACCGGAGCTCCTCAGGGATGTGTGCTTAGCCCACAGCTCCACTCCCTTGATGCCCTTGAGTGCGTGGCCAGGCACGGCTCAAACGCCATCTATAAATTAGCTGCTGACACAGCTATTATTGGCAGAATTTCAGATGGTGATGAGGAGGTGTACAGAAGTTAAATAGATCAGCTTGTTGGGTGGTGTCACAACAGCAACCTTGCACTCAATGTCTGTAAGACCAAGGAATTCATTGTGGTCATCAGGAAAGTCAAAGGAATACACACCAGTCCTCATCGAGGGATCAGCATTGGAAAGGATAAGCAGTTTCAAATACCTGGGTTTCAACATCTCTGAAGATCTCTACTACATCCACATATTGATGCAATTACAAAGAAGGTATAATAGTAGCTGTATTTTTTTAGGAGCTTGTGGAGAAAGACTCTTGTAAATTTCTACAGATGTACTGTGCAGACCATTCTCACTGGTTGTTTCACCATCTGGTATGGAGAAGTGACTGCACAAGTTTGGAAAAAGCTGTAAAAGGTTGTAAATTTAGTCAATTCCATCAAGGGCAGTAGCATTCCCAGAATCAAGAACATCTTTAAAGGCGATGCCTCAAAAAGGTGGCATCCATTATAAGACCATAAGATATAGGAGCAGAATCAGGCCACTTGGCCCATCGAATCTGCTCCACTAGTTCATCAAGGCTGATCCAATTTTTTTCTCAGCCCCAATCTCCTGCCTTCTCCCCATATCCCAACATCCTGACCAATAAAGAATCTATCAACATCTGCCTTAAGTATACATAAAGACTTGCCCTCCACAGCTGCCTGTGGAGAAGAATTCCACAGATTCACCACTCTGGCTAAAGAAATTCCTCCTCATCTCCATTGTAAAAGGACACACCTCCATTCTGAGCTGTGTCCTCTGGTCTTAGACTGTCCCACATTTGACATTAGTCTGTCAGAAACAGCTTCTCCACATCCACTCTATCAAGGCCTTTTACCATTCAAGAAGTTTCAATGAGGTCACCCCTCATTCTTCTGAATCCCAGTGAATACAGGCCCAGAGCCATCAAACATTCTTCATATGTCAAGCCATTCAATCCTGTAATTTTTGTCAATCTCCTTTGAATCCTCCCGAGTTTCAGCACATCCCTCCTAAGATAAGGGGCCCAAAGATGCTCACAATGCTCTAACTGAAGCCTCACCAGTGCTTTATAAAGTCTCAAAATTACATCTCTGCTTTTATATTCATCTTCATGAAATAAATGCTAACATTGCATTTGCTTTCCTCAGCACAGACACAACCCACAAATTAACCTTTAGGGAATCATGCACAAGGACTCCCAAATCTCTTTGCCCCTCAGTGTTTTGTATTATCTCTCCATTTAGAAAATAGTCAGCCCTTTCATTTCTTCTACCAAAGTGCATGACCATACACTTCCTGACACTGTATTCCATCTGCCCATTCTCCTAATCTGTCTAATTCCTTCTGTAGTCTCTCTACTTCCTCAAAACTACCTGCCCCTCCAGCTATCATCATATCATCTGCAAACTTTTCAACAAGGCCATCTATTCCACCATCCAAATCATTAACATATAACACAAAAAGAATAGATCCCAACACAAACCCCTGTGGAACACCACTAGTCACCAGCAGTCAACCAGTAAAGACTCCCTTTATTCCCACTTTTTGCCTCCTGCCAATCAGCCACTGGTTTATTTATGCTAGTGTAGCGGTGTGCTACACACAGCGCTAGAATAACCACACGGAGTCGGTGAGTTAGAGTTGCGATGGAAAAAGAGATTTATTCAAACTTCGCGGCCTGCTTTAAAGCCTTCCCGTTCCCGCCCTCCCTGGGTGGGATTGCTGTGGGGAATGCATATACCCAGACCCTTTCTGCGCGCGGGATTTTCCCCCTGCTGATGAAGACGGCCTGGCGCCCTTTTTGGGGCCGGCCCTCTGCCTGCGCGCGCTGTTGTGAGCCGGTTCGTGTGTGCCAGAAAGTGGGTCGCCACATAACCGACCCCGCCCCCAGAACCGGCGATACCTCCCCCAATGTCCACGGTCTGGATCGGCCTCTGTTTGGGAAGTCTGCCCCTGCGCCGCGGTGCCTGAGCCTGGACCGGCTGCGCCAAGTCCACATGGGCCGGTTTGAGTCGCTCCACCGTGAAAACGTCCTCTCTCCCCCCAATGTCCAGCATGAATGTGGACACGTTGTTTCTGATCACCTTAAACGGTCCCTCGTAGGGCCGCTGTAGCGGTGCCCGGTGTCTGCCCCGTCGTACAAAAAGAAACTTACAGTTCTGCAGGTCTTTGGGTACGCAGGTCGGGCTCTGTCCGTGCTGTGAAGTGGGGATGGGGATCAGGTTACCGAGCCTCTCCCGCAGTCTGTCCAGGACTGCTGTGGGTTCCTCCTCTTGCCCGCTTGGGGCTGGTATGAACTCTCCTGGGACGACCAGGGGCGCGCCGTACACCAACTCGGCCGACGAGGTGTGTAGATCCTCCTTGGGCGCCGTGAGGATTCCGAGCAGGACCCAGGGAAGTTCGTCCACCCAGTTAGGCCCCTCCAGGCGGGCCATGAGAGCCGATTTCAGGTGACGGTGGAAGCGCTCCACTAGTCCGTTCGACTGTGGGTGGTAGGCAGTTGTGTGGTGTAGCTGTGCTCCTAAAAGGCTGGCCATAGCCGACCACAGGCTGGAGGTGAACTGGGCGCCCCTGTCGGAGGTAATGTGGGCCGGTACCCAAAGCGTGCTACCCAGGTTGTGATCAGTGCTCGGGCACAGGATTCGGAGGTGGTGTCAGTGAGCGGGACTGCCTCTGGCCATCTGGTGAACCGGTCTATCATAGTTAGGAGGTACCGCGCTCCTCGCTACACTGGCAGGGGCCCCACGATATCCACATGGATGTGGTCAAACCTCCGGCGGGTGGGTTCGAACCGCTGCAGTGGAGCCTTGGTGTCCCGCTGCACCTTGGCCGTTAGGCACTGCATGCACGTTTTGGCCCATTCACTGACCTGCTTACGAAGTCCATGCCACACGAACCTGTTGGCGACCAGCCGGACGGTTGTCCTGATGGAGGGGTGCGCTAAGTTGTGAATGGACACGAAAACCCGCCGGCGCCAGGCTGCTGGGACGACGGGGCGGGGTTGGCCAGTAGCTACGTCACATAGTAGGGTCCTCTCACCTGGGCCTACGGGGAGATCTTGAAGCTGTAAACCGAAGACTGCAGTCCTGTAACTAGGGATCTCAGTGTCTGCCTGCTGTGCCTCTGCCAGCGCTGCATAGTCCACCCCCTGGGACAGGGCCTGTATGGTAGGTCTGTAAAGTGCATCCGCCACGACGTTGTTCTTTCCAGAGACATGCCGGATGTCCGTCGTGTCCTCGGAGATGTAGGACAGATGTCGCTGCTGGCGGGACGACCAGAGGTCGGACACCTTAGTGAACGCAAAGGTAAGCGGTTTGTGGTCTGTGAACGCGGTGAAGGGCCTACCTTCTAAGAAGTACCTGAAATGCCGGATTGCCAGGTATAGTGCCAATAGCTCCCGGTCGAAAGCACTGTATTTGAGTTTGGGTGGTCGTTGGTGTTTGCTGAAGAACGCCAGGGGTTGCCAGCGACCCTCGATGAGTTGTTCCAGCACTCCACCGACCGCTGTGTTGGATGCGTCCATCGTGAGGGCAGTAGGAACGTCCGTTCTGGGGTGCACTAGCATCGCGGCGTTTGCTAAGGCTTCTTTGGTTTTAACGAAAGCGGTTGCGGCCTCTTCGTCCCAGGTAATGTCCTTGCCCTTACCCGACATCAGGGTGAACAGGGAGCGCATGGTTCGGGCTGTTGAGGGGAGGAAACGGTGGTAAAAATTCACCATACCCAAAAAATTCCTGCAAGCCTTTGATTGTGTTGGGTTGGGCGAAGTGGCGGAACACATCTACCTTGGCGGGCAGCGGGGTTGCCCCGTCTTTAGTAATCCTGTGGCCCAGGAAGTCGATGGTGTCGAGTCCGAACTGGCATTTGGCTGGATTGATTGTAAGGCCGAATTCACTCAGGCGGGAGTAGAGCTGGCGGAGGTGGGACAGATGCTCCTGCCGACTACTGCTGGCTATGAGGATGTCGTCCAAGTAGATGAATGCAAAGTCCAGGTCGCGTCCCACCGCGCCCATTAGCCGCTGGAAAGTCTGTGCGGCATTCTTTAGACCAAACGGCATTTGGAGGAATTTGAAAAGTCCGAATGGGGCGATAAGTGCTGTTTTGGGGATGTCGTCCGGATGTACAGGGATTTGATGGTATCCCCGGACGAGGTCTACCTTGGAAAAGATCCTTGCGCCGTGTAGGTTTGCTGCGAAGTCTTGAATGTGCGGCACAGGGTAGCGGTCTGGCGTTGTAGCCTCGTTCAGTCTGCGGTAGTCACCGCATGGTCTCCAGCCCCCCGTTGCCTTGGGCACCATGTGAAGGGGGGAGGCCCATGGGCTGTCGGACCGTCGTATGATCCCTAATTCCTCCATCTTCTTGAACTCCTCCTTCGCCAGTCGGAGCTTGTCCGGGGGAAGCCTTCGAGCACGGGCATGGAGGGATGGTCCCTGGGTCGGGATGTGGTGCTGTACTCCGTGTCTGGGCATGGCTGCCGTGAACTGCGGTGTCAGTACTGATGGGAAATCCGCCAGGACCCTGGTGAATTCATCGTCGGACAGCGTGATGGAGTCCAGGTGTGGGGCTGGCAACTGTGCTTCACCCAGGGAGAACGTTTGAAAAGTCTTGGCGTGGACTTATCGCTTCCCTTGCAGGTCGACCAGCAGGCTGTGGGCTCGTAGAAAATCTGCCCCCAGCAGTGGTTGGGCCACGGCGGCCAGTGTGAAGTCCCACGTTAACCAGCTGGAGCTGAACTGTAGCCGCACCGTGCGGGTGCCGTAGGTTTGTATTGTGCTGCCATTTGCGGCCCTCAGGGTGGGTCCCGGTTCTCTGTTGCGGGTGTCGTAACTCGTTGGAGGTAAGACACTGATCTCCGCTCCGGTGTCGACCAAAAAGCGGCGTCCTGACTGCTTGTACCAGACGTACAGGAGGCTGTCCTGATGGCCAGCCGCCATAGCCATCAGCGGCGGCTGGCCCTGGCGTTTCCCGGGAATTTGCAGGGTGGTCTGCAGCGGCAGGCCTCTGTGCCCCACCGCTGGTGGTAGAAACACCATTGTTCGTTGGGCTCCTCACTCCCGTCGCCGGGTTTTGTAGACTCTGCTGCCAGGCCTGGTCTGGTCTGTCGTTGGGCACGCGGCTTGGTGATCTGTGCAACGGATGCCCCTCTCTCTTTCTCGGCATTCCACAGCACATCTGCTCGGGCCGCCACCTCCCGGGGGTTGCTGAAATCTGCGTCGGACGGCAGCAGGCATATGTCCTCAGGCAGTTGCTCTAGGAACGCCTGCTCAAACATGAGGCAGGGTTTGTGTCCTTCAGCCAGGGCCAGCATCTCGTTCATTAATGCCGACAGCGGCCTGTCTCCCAAACCATCCAGGTGCATTAAGTGGCGTGCTCGTTTGCGCCGTGAGAGTCCGAAAGTCCTTATGAGCAGGGCTTTGAATGCTGTGTATTTGCCGTCCTCCAGGAGCGACTGTATAAACTCCTCAACTTGTGCAGCAGTCTCCTGGTCGAGTGAGCTCAGCACGTAGCAGTAGTGAGTGGACTCCGAGGTTATCTGCCGAATGTGGAATTGTGCTTCTGCTTGTTCGAACCATAATTGGGGTTGCAGTGTCCAGAAGCTTGGCAGTTTTAACGAAACTGCGTGAACAGATGCAGCGTCAGTCATCTCTGGTCCAAATATCGTTTGGGCCGTCGGGGTCACCAATTGTAGCGATGTGCTACACACAGCGCTAGAATAACCACACGGAGTCGGTGAGTTAGAGTTGCGATGATAAAAGAGATTTATTCAAACTTCGTGGCCCGCTTTAAAGCCTTCCCGTTCCCGCCCTCCCTGGGCGGGATTGCTGTGGGGAATGCATATTCCCAGACCCTTTCTGCGCGCGGGATTTTCCCCCTGCTGGTGAAGATGGTCTGGCGCCCTTTTTGGGGCCGGCCCTCTTCCTGCGCGCGCTGTTGTGAGCCGGTTCATGTGTGCCAGAAAGTGGGTCGCCACACTAGAATCTTTCTTATAGTACTATGGGCTCATAGCTTGTTAAACAACCTTATGTATGGCACCTTGTCAAAGGCCTTCTGAAAATCCAAGTACACAACAAAGACCTCCATCACCCAGAACATGCCCTCTTCTCATTGCTACCATCAACATTGTGGTACAGGAGCCTAAAGACATACACTCAACATTTTAGGTTCAACTTCTTCCCCTCCACCAACAGATTTCTGAATGGACAATGGACCCTTGTGCAGTACCTCAATATTATTTTCTTCTTCCACTCTCTTTTATCACTACTTATTTAATTTATTTTAATACTATATTTCTTATAGTAATTTTGTTTTTCTATTATTATGTATTGCATAAACTTCTGCCACAAAGCAACAAATTTTGTGACATATACCAGTGATAATAAACCTGATTCTGATTCTGAATTCAGTGTTGACCATCAAGAACCTATATTTGCATAGCCCATCTTAAGATTACAAATTGAAAGTTTATTATTTATCGGAATTTCCAATAAAGCTGTACGAAAATGTTAAAAAAAATTTTAAAAAGAGAATGGAATTTCAAAAGTGTAATAGTGGGTGTAATATTAGACTAGTTCAAATTGTATTGATGAAGTAAGTGGGTAAACTTTCTGATGAATCAACCAGAAACATTAGCTCCGATTTCCTCACCATCCAGTCGACCGAGATAGATTTTTTTCCTAGCATTTTCGGTTTGTATCTCAGAATTTTATTTTCTGCAAGTTTTTATTTCAGTTTTTGAATACCCATCTGTGAATACTCAGCATCTTGTTTAACTACCTTTTAACCTGTTTTAACAAATTAAAAAAACATATGTTTATATTTCAATAATCAAACAATATAGTTGCAAGGTCTAAAATGCAAATTTATTTTCTAATCAACAATTCTACAGCATTGCAAAGTTTTTCCAAATGTAAAATGTGTTTCTATATCCGTCTCATACCGTTTACCATAAAATATTGCGACCACTTTGTCAGACAACTATTGCTTTTGGAATAAGCATTTCTCCATATTGTGCTACAAACAGAAACTTTGGAGAATTAAGTAACATTTAGAATGCATTTTAAAAACCATAAATAATAGAAATTATCTCCATATACTCTGTAATATACGACAGACAAGTTATATATTACCCACCCGAAAATAATAAGCTTTGGAAGTACTGACTGGAACTCTGAATGACAAACAGATGTGGAAAGGAATCAAGAGTCTCATTGATACAAACTGCAAGGAAGGCAAAGACAACTGTTCAAGTTACATTGTCGATAGCTGCTATATTCAGCAATGCCTTTGAAATTATCTAGTTTAACTGTCTTTGGTAATTAGAGAGAAATGACCTTCTCATTAAAGCATGGAGGCTGATGAATATTTTTCTGTTTTATTGGTAGTAGATGTAGGCTACACAGACAATCTTGAAATATCAAAGCAATTCTCTAAGATATTTATTAGAGTAGAATTTATAAAAACACACAGCAAACCTTTGAATTACAAGTGCTAATGTATGCAGAGGCGAATGAATAGCTCGTCCTTTTTCTCTCTTGTATCTTAAATTTTTCATTACAAATTTCCAGGGCTTCAAAGTAGGATCTCACAGTTGGCCCCCTTTCTTCTCTCTTGCATGACAAAGAGCTGTCAAAAACTGTTCCTGCGTTTGTTAGTATTTTCCCTTTCTTTTCTCTCATCTAAATGTCAAATAATGTAGATTAAATAAAACACAGCGTTCTTCATCTGGCACAGTTTAACCAAAACAAAACCATAGAAGGCATCTTAAAAAGCCCTAATTAATGTTGCTCATTGATTTTTGTTTTAGTGTGATGTATTCTATGAAAAAAATATGAATCCAGAAGGCGCTCTCATTAAAATCATTAGCAGTTTGATGTTAGCTCAAAACAGCTCATTCTATGGTGCACTCCAGTACTTAAAAGCACATTCACAGGTCCTCATTTAACATCACAGAATAGCTCAAGTTGAAAAACAGGTTCTGCCATTAAGAACACAAATTGAATTGTGATGACCACAGTATCTAAATGTGCTTTTATTGTGCTTATAAATGGAACTTGATGGAGATACCATGATCCTTGCTTTATTTTGAGGATCTTCTCCTGAGCAAACAAAATGCATAATTACATACCCTTTATATTCAGAGGAAACCATGCTTCATTCAAACTGAACAAAAAGAAATAAAAACAATTGTGAAGGTGATTCATAAATGCTTTTAGTCCTTATATTTCATGGGGGTTTGCCTGACGTTTTTCAAGACGGATAATGGAAGGTTGGTCAAAGTATCTGGTAGAGTAGGTTTTGCCAGGATTTTGTTAAAGGTGATTCAGTAACAAAGCACTAATGGAAAACATAGACCATTTTATCAGGTTTAAGTGCCTCTTGAATCACTTTGCTAGCTCCTCTCTCATTAAGCACAGTCTAAAGAAAGCAGAGAAAGATGAGTAATTTAGGACTTAACTTAAATATAGAAATAAAATATTTGGGCTATTTTTTCACAGTTCCATTGGAAAACTTCAGTTGTTCTTTTAGTTTTATCTTATAACTAACAATGGCTTGATTGAGTTCAATTCATGGACACAGTTGTTTTATGATTTATCGATCGTTAAGATTTTTTTTATCGTTCATTGTCAACCTGCTTATTTTGGTTTCCAAGCTCAGTATTAAGATGTGAACTGATGAAGAAAATCAGATGAAAATAAAAGGCAGGAAGAGTTGGGAAAGATGAGCTTCTCAAATAGTGGGAAAAGTAGGAATGGAGGCCATATCACAGTCACGGTGGTCTAGCTTAGACAATTTAAGTATTGGAAAGGTTGACCAAGCAGTAAGACAATCTTTAATAAGAGTTGTTCATTATCATTAAGAATTATGTCAAAAGTCTTAATGAGAATGAACTCATCACAGTTTCATTCATGGAAAGGAACATTCAGCATTGTGAAAATATATTTCTGCAGAAACAACTGTCACCTCATCTATGAGAAACAGATAAAAGAAAGTTATTTAGCTAACATTAAAATTTAAAGTAAACTTTTTCAGAAATCTTTTCCTAATTAAAATTTGAACTGGAAGGGTTTTGTTCACATTGTTGTAATGTATAAACTTTTAAGCTCTGCCTTCATCCATTGGTGAATTTTATTGTAAAATTTCATTTCCTATCAGCTGCTGTATTGCTTCCTGTTGTAAATGAATCAGTTCATTAACAGTTCTAGCTCTGTGCTAAACCTCTGCTTCTTTTACAAGAGTGTTCATGGTAGAATTACCACCACAAACCTCAAAGATGGGACAATTATCACTATTGGTTTTGAATGCAGCATTGGTTCTTTTTGCAGTTATCAACAAAAGCATGGCCAAAAGGAACACAAACTCACCACTTTTCAAGATAAAATGTTAGTGTACTATCATTTGATGACAGATATGTCAGTGGGGGACCACTTTGGGACCAGTGACAATAATTCTGCACGTGTCAAGATAATTATGGATAATGGTAGGACTAGTCCTCAAGCTAAAGCCCTAAATGGAGGGCTAATTTCAATGGCATTAGATAGGAATCTGCAAAGGTTAACTGAGACAAGCTGATTTCAAGTAAAATGGTGTCTGCTGAATGGGGGACTTTTAAAAATGAGATCGGAAGAGTTCAGGGCGAGCATGTTCCTGTCAGCATAAAGAGCTAGAGTGGCAAGATTAGGGAACCTTGGCTGACAAGAGATATTGAGGTCTTGTCAAAATAAAGAGGTATACTGTATGTCAGGCAAAAGTATCTGGAATCAACCAAGTTCCTTGAAGAGTATAAGAGATGTAGGAATATCATAAAACATGAAATTAGGAGGACAAAAAAGGGGAAATAAGACATCCTTGGCACACAGCATAGATTTTATAACTATATTAAGGACAAGAGGGTAGCCAGGAAGAGAATAGGGCCCCCTAAGAATCGGTGTGGTAACTTTTGTGTTGAGCCACAGGAAATGGGTGAAGTCTTGCCTAAAGTGAATATCTGTTATCTGCATTTATCATCAAGAATGACATAATGAATAAGTTCAGAGAAGGAAGTGATATCTTGGAGCACACCATGATTACTCAGGAGGGCTGATTTGAAGCACAAAAAAAGTGTATAAAGCATGAGAGCTAACATGCAGCTTCCAGGGATGTTACAGCAAACCAGGGGCCTGATTTATTTGCACTTGTAAAGGTAAGGACTGATTACTGATTGCCTGCATAGCTTCACTCATGAGAAATCATGACTCACAAATTTGTTTGAGTTTTTTGAAGAGGTGATGAAGAAAAATGATGAAGACAATGTGGTAGGCATGTTCACATGCAAAAGGTACTTCATAGTAGGCTGATCAGAAGGAATTTTCAATAGAGAACCACAT